>NW_028225204.1:0-1200000 GCF_052327205.1 Somniosus microcephalus | reverse complement strand
GTCATCTTCTGTCATCTTCTGTCATTCTGTCATCTTCTGTCCTCTTCTGTCATCTTCTGTCAGCTTCTGTCATCTTCTGTCATCTTCTGTCATCTTCTGTCATTCTGTCCTCTTCTGTCATTCTGTCATCTTCTGTCATTCTGTCCTCTTCTGTCATTCTGTCATCTTCTGTCATCTTCTTTCATCTTCTGTCATTCTGTCATCTTCTGTCATCTTCTGTCATCTTCTGTCATTCTGTCCTCTTCTGTCATTCTGTCATCTTCTGTCATCTTCTGTCATCTTCTGTCATTCTGTCCTCTTCTGTCATTCTGTCATCTTCTGTCATCTTCTGTCATTCTGTCATCTTCTGTCCTTCTGTCCTCTTCTGTCATTCTGTCATCTTCTGTCATCTTCTGTCATCTTCTGTCATTCTGTCATCTTCTGTCATTCTGTCCTCTTCTGTCATCTTCTGTCCTCTTCTGTCATCTTCTGTCATCTTCTGTCATTCTGTCATCTTCTGTCACTCTGTCCTCTTCTGTCATTCTGTCAACTTCTGTCATCTTCTGTCCTCTTCTTTCATTCTGTCATCTTCTGTTACTCTGTCCTCTTCTGTCATTCTGTCATCTTCTGTCATCTTCTGTCATCTTCTGTCCTCTTCTGTCATTCTGTCATCTTCTGTCCTCTTCTGTCATTCTGTCACCTTCTGTCATTCTGTCCTCTTCTATCATTCTGTCATCTTCTGTCATCTTCTGTCATCTTTTGTCATTCTGTCATCTTCTGTCATTCTGTCCTCTTCTGTCATCTTCTGTCCTCTTCTGTCATCTTCTGTCATCTTCTGTCATTCTGTCATCTTCTGTCATTCTGTCCTCTTCTGTCATTCTGTCAACTTCTGTCATCTTCTGTCCTCTTCTGTCATTCTGTCATCTTCTGTCACTCTGTCCTCTTCTGTCATTCTGTCATCTTCTGTCATCTTCTGTCCTCTTCTGTCATTCTGTCATCTTCTGTCCTCTTCTGTCATTCTGTCATCTTCTCTCATCTTCTGTCATTCTGTCATCTTCTGTCATCTTCTGTCATCTTCTGTCATTCTGTCATCTTCTGTCCTCTTCTGTCATTCTGTCATCTTCTGTCATCTTCTGTCATCTTCTGTCATCTTCTGTCTCTTCTGTCATCTTCTGTCATCTTCTGTCATTTTGTCCTCTTCTGTCCTCTTCTGTCCTCTTCTGTCATCTTCTGTCATCTTCTGTCATTCTGTCCTCTTTTGTCATCTTCTGTCATCTTCTGTCCTCTTCTGTCATCTTCTGTCTTCTTCTGTCATCTTCTGTCATCTTCTGTCATCTTCTGTCATCTTCTGTCATTTTGTCCTCTTCGGTCATCTTCTGTCATCTTCTGTCGTTCTGTCATCTTCTCTCATTCTGTCCTCTTCTGTCATTCTGTCATCTTCTGTCATTCTGTCCTCTTCTGTCATTCTGTCATCTTCTGTCATTCTGTCCTCTTCTGTCATTCTGTCATCTTCTGTCATCTTCTGTCATCTTCTGTCCTCTTCTGTCATTCTGTCATCTTCTGTCCTGTTCTGTCATTCTGTCATCTTCTGTCATCTTCTGTCCTATTCTGTCATTCTGTCATCTTCTGTCATCTTCTGTCATCTTCTGTCATTCTGTCATCTTCTGTCCTCTTCTGTCATTCTGTCATCTTCTGTCATCTTCTGTCATCTTCTGTCATCTTCTGTCGTCTTCTGTCATCTTCTGTCATCTTCTGTCATCTTCTGTCATCTTCTGTCATTCTGTCCTCTTCTGTCATCTTCTGTCATCTTCTGTCACTCTGTGCTCTTCTGTCATCTTCTGCCATCTTCTGTCATTCTGTCATCTTCTGTCATTCTGTGCTCTTCTGTCATTCTGTCATCTTCCGCCATCTTCTGTCCTCTTCTGTCATTCTGTCCTCTTCTGTCATTCTGTCCTCTTCTATCATTCTGTCATCTTCTGTCCTCTTCTGTCATCTTCTGTCATCTTCTGTCATTCTGTCCTCTTCTGTCATTCTGTCATCTTCTGTCATTCTCTCCTCTTCTGTCATTCTGTCATCTTCTGTCATCTTCTGTCATTCTGTCCTCTTCTGTCATTCTGTCCTCTTCTATCATTCTGTCATCTTCTGTCCTCTTCTGTCATCTTCTGTCATCTTCTGTCATTCTGTCCTCTTCTGTCATTCTGTCATCTTCTGTCATTCTCTCCTCTTCTGTCATTCTGTCATCTTCTGTCATCTTCTGTCATTCTGTCATCTTCTGTCATCTTCTGTCATCTTCTGTCATTCTGTCCTCTTCTGTCATTCTGTCATCTTCTTTCATCTTCTGTCATCTTCTGTCATTCTGTCCTCTTCTGTCATTGTGTCATCTTCTGTCATCTTCTGTCATTCTGTCTTCTTCTGTCATTCTGTCCTCTTCTGTCATTCTGTCATCTTCTGTCATCTTCTGTCATCTTCTGTCATACTGTCCTCTTCTGTCATTCTGTCACCTTCTGTCATTCTGTCCTCTTCTGTCATTCTGTCATCTTCTGTCATCTTCTGTCATCTTCTGTCATTCTGTCATCTTCTGTCATTCTGTCCTCTTCTATCATCTTCTGTCCTCTTCTGTCATCTTCTGTCATTCTGTCATCTTCTGTCATTCTGTCCTCTTCTGTCATTCTGTCAACTTCTGTCATCTTCTGTCCTCTTCTGTCATTCTGTCATCTTCTGTCACTCTGTCCTCTTCTGTCATTCTGTCATCTTCTGTCATCTTCTGTCATCTTCTGTCCTCTTCTGTCATTCTGTCATCTTCTGTCCTCTTCTGTCATTCTGTCATCTTCTGTCCTATTCTGTCATTCTGTCATCTTCTGTCATCTTCTGTCATCTTCTGTCATTCTGTCATCTTCTGTCCTCTTCTGTCATTCTGTCATCTTCTGTCATCTTCTGTCATCTTCTGTCTCTTCTGTCATCTTCTGTCATCTTCTGCCATCTTCTGTCATCTTCTGACATCTTCTGCCATCTTCTGTCATCTTCTGTCCTCTTCTGTCATCTTCTGTCCTCTTCTGTCATCTTCTGTCATCTTCTGTCATTCTGTCCTCTTCTGTCCTCTTCTGTCATCTTCTGTCATCTTCTGCCGTCTTCTGTCATCTTCTGTCATTCTGTCCTCTTTTGTCATCTTCTGTCATCTTCTGTCCTCTTCTGTCATCTTCTGTCTTCTTCTGTTATCTTCTGTCATCTTCTATCATCTTCTGACATCTTCTGTCATCTTCTGTCATTCTGTCCTCTTTGGTCATCTTCTGTCATCTTCTGTCGTTCTGTCATCTTCTCTCATTCTGTCCTCTTCTGTCATTCTGTCATCTTCTGTCATCTTCTGTCCTCTTCTGTCATTCTGTCATCTTCTGTCATCTTCTGTCATTCTGTCCTCTTCTGTCATCTTCTGTTTACTTCTGTCATCTTCTGTCATCTTCTGTCATTCTGTCATCTTCTGTCCTCTTCTGTCATTCTGTCATCTTCTGTCATTCTGTCCTCTTCTGTCATTCTGTCATCTTCTGTCATCTTCTGTCCTCTTCTGTCATTCTGTCATCTTCTGTCATCTTCTGTCATTCTGTCATCTTCTGTCGTCTTCTGTCATCTTCTGTCCTATTCTGTCATTCTGTCATCTTCTGTCATCTTCTGTCATTCTGTCCTCTTCTGTCATTCTGTCATCTTCTGTCCTCTTCTGTCATTCTGTCATCTTCTGTCACTCTGTCCTCTTCTGTCATTCTGTCATCTTCTGTCATCTTCTGTCCTCTTCTGTCATTCTGTCATCTTCTGTCCTCTTCTGTCATTCTGTCATCTTCTGTCATCTTCTGTCCTATTCTGTCATTCTGTCATCTTCTGTCATCTTCTGTCATCTTCTGTCATTCTGTCATCTTCTGTCCTCTTCTGTCATTCTGTCATCTTCTGTCATCTTCTGTCATCTTCTGTCTCTTCTGTCATCTTCTGTCATCTTCTGTCATCTTCTGTCATCTTCTGACATCTTCTGCCATCTTCTGTCATCTTCTGTCCTCTTCTGTCATCTTCTGTCATCTTCTGTCATCTTCTGTCATCTTCTGTCATTCTGTCCACTTTTGTCATCTTCTGTCATCTTCTGTCCTCTTCTGTCATCTTCTGTCTTCTTCTGTTATCTTCTGTCATCTTCTATCATCTTCTGACATCTTCTGTCATCTTCTGTCATTCTGTCCTCTTTGGTCTTCTTCTGTCGTTCTGTCATCTTCTCTCATTCTGTCCTCTTCTGTCATTCTGTCATCTTCTGTCATCTTCTGTCCTCTTCTGTCATTCTGTCATCTTCTGTCATCTTCTGTCATTCTGTCCTCTTCTGTCATCTTCTGTTTACTTCTGTCATCTTCTGTCATCTTCTGTCATTCTGTCATCTTCTGTCCTCTTCTGTCATTCTGTCATCTTCTGTCATTCTGTCCTCTTCTGTCATTCTGTCATCTTCTGTCATCTTCTGTCCTCTTCTGTCATTCTGTCATCTTCTGTCATCTTCTGTCATTCTGTCATCTTCTGTCGTCTTCTGTCATCTTCTGTCCTATTCTGTCATTCTGTCATCTTCTGTCATCTTCTGTCATTCTGTCATCTTCTGTCCTCTTCTGTCATCTTCTGTCAGCTTCTGTCATCTTCTGTCATCTTCTGTCATCTTCTGTCATTCTGTCCTCTTCTGTCATTCTGTCATCTTCTGTCATTCTGTCCTCTTCTGTCATTCTGTCATCTTCTGTCATCTTCTTTCATCTTCTGTCATTCTGTCATCTTCTGTCATCTTCTGTCATCTTCTGTCATTCTGTCCTCTTCTGTCATTCTGTCATCTTCTGTCATCTTCTGTCATCTTCTGTCATTCTGTCCTCTTCTGTCATTCTGTCATCTTCTGTCATCTTCTGTCATTCTGTCATCTTCTGTCCTTCTGTCCTCTTCTGTCATTCTGTCATCTTCTGTCATCTTCTGTCATCTTCTGTCATTCTGTCATCTTCTGTCATTCTGTCCTCTTCTGTCATCTTCTGTCCTCTTCTGTCATCTTCTGTCATCTTCTGTCATTCTGTCATCTTCTGTCACTCTGTCCTCTTCTGTCATTCTGTCAACTTCTGTCATCTTCTGTCCTCTTCTTTCATTCTGTCATCTTCTGTTACTCTGTCCTCTTTTGTCATTCTGTCATCTTCTGTCATCTTCTGTCATCTTCTGTCCTCTTCTGTCATTCTGTCATCTTCTGTCCTCTTCTGTCATTCTGTCACCTTCTGTCATTCTGTCCTCTTCTATCATTCTGTCATCTTCTGTCATCTTCTGTCATCTTTTGTCATTCTGTCATCTTCTGTCATTCTGTCCTCTTCTGTCATCTTCTGTCCTCTTCTGTCATCTTCTGTCATCTTCTGTCATTCTGTCATCTTCTGTCATTCTGTCCTCTTCTGTCATTCTGTCAACTTCTGTCATCTTCTGTCCTCTTCTGTCATTCTGTCATCTTCTGTCACTCTGTCCTCTTCTGTCATTCTGTCATCTTCTGTCATCTTCTGTCCTCTTCTGTCATTCTGTCATCTTCTGTCATCTTCTGTCATTCTGTCATCTTCTGTCATCTTCTGTCATCTTCTGTCATTCTGTCATCTTCTGTCCTCTTCTGTCATTCTGTCATCTTCTGTCATCTTCTGTCATCTTCTGTCATCTTCTGTCTCTTCTGTCATCTTCTGTCATCTTCTGTCATTTTGTCCTCTTCTGTCCTCTTCTGTCATCTTCTGTCATCTTCTGTCATCTTCTGTCATCTTCTGTCATTCTGTCCTCTTTTGTCATCTTCTGTCATCTTCTGTCCTCTTCTGTCATCTTCTGTCTTCTTCTGTCATCTTCTGTCATCTTCTGTCATCTTCTGTCATCTTCTGTCATTCTGTCCTCTTCGGTCATCTTCTGTCATCTTCTGTCGTTCTGTCATCTTCTCTCATTCTGTCCTCTTCTGTCATTCTGTCATCTTCTGTCATTCTGTCCTCTTCTGTCATTCTGTCATCTTCTGTCATTCTGTCCTCTTCTGTCATTCTGTCATCTTCTGTCATCTTCTGTCATCTTCTGTCCTCTTCTGTCATTCTGTCATCTTCTGTCCTGTTCTGTCATTCTGTCATCTTCTGTCATCTTCTGTCCTATTCTGTCATTCTGTCATCTTCTGTCATCTTCTGTCATCTTCTGTCATTCTGTCATCTTCTGTCCTCTTCTGTCATTCTGTCATCTTCTGTCATCTTCTGTCATCTTCTGTCATCTTCTGTCGTCTTCTGTCATCTTCTGTCATCTTCTGTCATCTTCTGTCATCTTCTGTCATTCTGTCCTCTTCTGTCATCTTCTGTCATCTTCTGTCATTCTGTGCTCTTCTGTCATCTTCTGCCATCTTCTGTCATTCTGTCATCTTCTGTCATTCTGTGCTCTTCTGTCATTCTGTCATCTTCCGCCATCTTCTGTCCTCTTCTGTCATTCTGTCCTCTTCTGTCATTCTGTCCTCTTCTGTCATTCTGTCATCTTCTGTCATTCTGTCCTCTTCTGTCATTCTGTCATCTTCTGTCATCTTCTGTCATCTTCTGTCCTCTTCTGTCATCTTCTGTCATCTTCTGTCATTCTGTCCTCTTCTGTCATTCTGTCATCTTCTGTCATTCTCTCCTCTTCTGTCATTCTGTCATCTTCTGTCATCTTCTGTCATCTTCTGTCATTCTGTCATCTTCTGTCATCTTCTGTCATCTTCTGTCATTCTGTCCTCTTCTGTCATTCTGTCATCTTCTTTCATCTTCTGTCATCTTCTGTCATTCTGTCCTCTTCTGTCATTCTGTCATCTTCTGTCATCTTCTGTCATTCTGTCATCTTCTGTCATTCTGTCCTCTTCTGTCATTCTGTCATCTTCTGTCATCTTCTGTCATCTTCTGTCATACTGTCCTCTTCTGTCATTCTGTCACCTTCTGTCATTCTGTCCTCTTCTGTCATTCTGTCATCTTCTGTCATCTTCTGTCATCTTCTGTCATTCTGTCATCTTCTGTCATTTTGTCCTCTTCTATCATCTTCTGTCCTCTTCTGTCATCTTCTGTCATTCTGTCATCTTCTGTCATTCTGTCCTCTTCTGTCATTCTGTCAACTTCTGTCATCTTCTGTCCTCTTCTGTCATTCTGTCATCTTCTGTCACTCTGTCCTCTTCTGTCATTCTGTCATCTTCTGTCATCTTCTGTCATCTTCTGTCCTCTTCTGTCATTCTGTCATCTTCTGTCCTCTTCTGTCATTCTGTCATCTTCTGTCCTATTCTGTCATTCTGTCATCTTCTGTCATCTTCTGTCATCTTCTGTCATTCTGTCATCTTCTGTCCTCTTCTGTCATTCTGTCATCTTCTGTCATCTTCTGTCATCTTCTGTCATCTTCTGTCTCTTCTGTCATCTTCTGTCATCTTCTGCCATCTTCTGTCATCTTCTGACATCTTCTGCCATCTTCTGTCATCTTCTGTCCTCTTCTGTCATCTTCTGTCCTCTTCTGTCATCTTCTGTCATCTTCTGTCATTCTGTCCTCTTCTGTCCTCTTCTGTCATCTTCTGTCATCTTCTGTCGTCTTCTGTCATCTTCTGTCATTCTGTCCTCTTTTGTCATCTTCTGTCATCTTCTGTCCTCTTCTGTCATCTTCTGTCTTCTTCTGTTATCTTCTGTCATCTTCTGTCATCTTCTGACATCTTCTGTCATCTTCTGTCATTCTGTCCTCTTTGGTCATCTTCTGTCATCTTCTGTCGTTCTGTCATCTTCTCTCATTCTGTCCTCTTCTGTCATTCTGTCATCTTCTGTCATCTTCTGTCCTCTTCTGTCATTCTGTCATCTTCTGTCATCTTCTGTCATTCTGTCCTCTTCTGTCATCTTCTGTTTACTTCTGTCATCTTCTGTCATCTTCTGTCATTCTGTCATCTTCTGTCCTCTTCTGTCATTCTGTCATCTTCTGTCATTCTGTCCTCTTCTGTCATTCTGTCATCTTCTGTCATCTTCTGTCCTCTTCTGTCATTCTGTCATCTTCTGTCACTCTGTCCTCGTCTGTCATTCTGTCATCTTCTGTCATCTTCTGTCCTCTTCTGTCATTCTGTCATCTTCTGTCCTCTTCTGTCATTCTGTCATCTTCTGTCATCTTCTGTCATTCTGTCATCTTCTGTCATCTTCTGTCATCTTCTGTCATTCTGTCATCTTCTGTCCTCTTCTGTCATTCTGTCATCTTCTGTCATCTTCTGTCATCTTCTGTCATCTTCTGTCTCTTCTGTCATCTTCTGTCATCTTCTGTCATTTTGTCCACTTCTGTCCTCTTCTGTCATCTTCTGTCATCTTCTGTCATCTTCTGTCATCTTCTGTCATTCTGTCCTCTTTTGTCATCTTCTGTCATCTTCTGTCCTCTTCTGTCATCTTCTGTCTTCTTCTGTCATCTTCTGTCATCTTCTGTCATCTTCTGTCATCTTCTGTCATTCTGTCCTCTTCGGTCATCTTCTGTCATCTTCTGTCGTTCTGTCATCTTCTCTCATTCTGTCCTCTTCTGTCATTCTGTCATCTTCTGTCATTCTGTCCTCTTCTGTCATTCTGTCATCTTCTGTCATTCTGTCCTCTTCTGTCATTCTGTCATCTTCTGTCATCTTCTGTCATCTTCTGTCCTCTTCTGTCATTCTGTCATCTTCTGTCCTGTTCTGTCATTCTGTCATCTTCTGTCATCTTCTGTCCTATTCTGTCATTCTGTCATCTTCTGTCATCTTCTGTCATCTTCTGTCATTCTGTCATCTTCTGTCCTCTTCTGTCATTCTGTCATCTTCTGTCATCTTCTGTCATCTTCTGTCATCTTCTGTCGTCTTCTGTCATCTTCTGTCATCTTCTGTCATCTTCTGTCATCTTCTGTCATTCTGTCCTCTTCTGTCATCTTCTGTCATCTTCTGTCATTCTGTGCTCTTCTGTCATCTTCTGCCATCTTCTGTCATTCTGTCATCTTCTGTCATTCTGTGCTCTTCTGTCATTCTGTCATCTTCCGCCATCTTCTGTCCTCTTCTGTCATTCTGTCCTCTTCTGTCATTCTGTCCTCTTCTGTCATTCTGTCATCTTCTGTCATTCTGTCCTCTTCTGTCATTCTGTCATCTTCTGTCATCTTCTGTCATCTTCTGTCCTCTTCTGTCATCTTCTGTCATCTTCTGTCATTCTGTCCTCTTCTGTCATTCTGTCATCTTCTGTCATTCTCTCCTCTTCTGTCATTCTGTCATCTTCTGTCATCTTCTGTCATCTTCTGTCATTCTGTCATCTTCTGTCATCTTCTGTCATCTTCTGTCATTCTGTCCTCTTCTGTCATTCTGTCATCTTCTTTCATCTTCTGTCATCTTCTGTCATTCTGTCCTCTTCTGTCATTCTGTCATCTTCTGTCATCTTCTGTCATTCTGTCATCTTCTGTCATTCTGTCCTCTTCTGTCATTCTGTCATCTTCTGTCATCTTCTGTCATCTTCTGTCATACTGTCCTCTTCTGTCATTCTGTCACCTTCTGTCATTCTGTCCTCTTCTGTCATTCTGTCATCTTCTGTCATCTTCTGTCATCTTCTGTCATTCTGTCATCTTCTGTCATTCTGTCCTCTTCTATCATCTTCTGTCCTCTTCTGTCATCTTCTGTCATTCTGTCATCTTCTGTCATTCTGTCCTCTTCTGTCATTCTGTCAACTTCTGTCATCTTCTGTCCTCTTCTGTCATTCTGTCATCTTCTGTCACTCTGTCCTCTTCTGTCATTCTGTCATCTTCTGTCATCTTCTGTCCTCTTCTGTCATTCTGTCATCTTCTGTCCTCTTCTGTCATTCTGTCATCTTCTGTCCTATTCTGTCATTCTGTCATCTTCTGTCATCTTCTGTCATCTTCTGTCATTCTGTCATCTTCTGTCCTCTTCTGTCATTCTGTCATCTTCTGTCATCTTCTGTCATCTTCTGTCATCTTCTGTCTCTTCTGTCATCTTCTGTCATCTTCTGCCATCTTCTGTCATCTTCTGACATCTTCTGCCATCTTCTGTCATCTTCTGTCCTCTTCTGTCATCTTCTGTCCTCTTCTGTCATCTTCTGTCATCTTCTGTCATTCTGTCCTCTTCTGTCCTCTTCTGTCATCTTCTGTCATCTTCTGTCGTCTTCTGTCATCTTCTGTCATTCTGTCCTCTTTTGTCATCTTCTGTCATCTTCTGTCCTCTTCTGTCATCTTCTGTCTTCTTCTGTTATCTTCTGTCATCTTCTATCATCTTCTGACATCTTCTGTCATCTTCTGTCATTCTGTCCTCTTTGGTCATCTTCTGTCATCTTCTGTCGTTCTGTCATCTTCTCTCATTCTGTCCTCTTCTGTCATTCTGTCATCTTCTGTCATCTTCTGTCATTCTGTCATCTTCTGTCATCTTCTGTCATTCTGTCCTCTTCTGTCATCTTCTGTTTACTTCTGTCATCTTCTGTCATCTTCTGTCATTCTGTCATCTTCTGTCCTCTTCTGTCATTCTGTCATCTTCTGTCATTCTGTCCTCTTCTGTCATTCTGTCATCTTCTGTCATCTTCTGTCCTCTTCTGTCATTCTGTCATCTTCTGTCATCTTCTGTCATTCTGTCATCTTCTGTCGTCTTCTGTCATCTTCTGTCCAATTCTGTCATTCTGTCATCTTCTGTCATCTTCTGTCATTCTGTCATCTTCTGTCCTCTTCTGTCATCTTCTGTCAGCTTCTGTCATCTTCTGTCATCTTCTGTCATCTTCTGTCATTCTGTCCTCTTCTGTCATTCTGTCATCTTCTGTCATTCTGTCCTCTTCTGTCATTCTGTCATCTTCTGTCATCTTCTTTCATCTTCTGTCATTCTGTCATCTTCTGTCATCTTCTGTCATCTTCTGTCATTCTGTCCTCTTCTGTCATTCTGTCATCTTCTGTCATCTTCTGTCATCTTCTGTCATTCTGTCCTCTTCTGTCATTCTGTCATCTTCTGTCATCTTCTGTCATTCTGTCATCTTCTGTCCTTCTGTCCTCTTCTGTCATTCTGTCATCTTCTGTCATCTTCTGTCATCTTCTGTCATTCTGTTATCTTCTGTCATTCTGTCCTCTTCTGTCATCTTCTGTCCTCTTCTGTCATCTTCTGTCATCTTCTGTCATTCTGTCATCTTCTGTCATTCTGCCCTCTTCTGTCATTCTGTCAACTTCTGTCATCTTCTGTCCTCTTCTGTCATTCTGTCATCTTCTGTCACTCTGTCCTCTTCTGTCATTCTGTCATCTTCTGTCATCTTCTGTCATCTTCTGTCCTCTTCTGTCATTCTGTCATCTTCTGTCCTCTTCTGTCATTCTGTCATCTTCTGTCATCTTCTGTCCTATTCTGTCATTCTGTCATCTTCTGTCATCTTCTGTCATCTTCTGTCATTCTGTCATCTTCTGTCCTCTTCTGTCATTCTGTCATCTTCTGTCATCTTCTGTCATCTTCTGTCATCTTCTGTCTCTTCTGTCATCTTCTGTCATCTTCTGTCATTCTGTCCTCTTCTGTCCTCTTCTGTCATCTTCTGTCATCTTATGTCATCTTCTGTCATTCTGTCCTCTTTTGTCATCTTCTGTCATCTTCTGTCCTCTTCTGTCATCTTCTGTCTTCTTCTGTCATCTTCTGTCATCTTCTGTCATCTTCTGTCATCTTCTGTCATTCTGTCCTCTTCGGTCATCTTCTGTCATCTTCTGTCGTTCTGTCATCTTCTCTCATTCTGTCCTCTTCTGTCATTCTGTCATCTTCTGTCATTCTGTCCTCTTCTGTCATTCTGTCATCTTCTGTCATTCTGTCCTCTTCTGTCATTCTGTCATCTTCTGTCATCTTCTGTCATCTTCTGTCCTCTTCTGTCATTCTGTCATCTTCTGTCCTGTTCTGTCATTCTGTCATCTTCTGTCCTATTCTGTCATTCTGTCATCTTCTGTCATCTTCTGTCATCTTCTGTCATTCTGTCATCTTCTGTCCTCTTCTGTCATTCTGTCATCTTCTGTCATCTTCTGTCATCTTCTGTCATCTTCTGTCGTCTTCTGTCATCTTCTGTCATCTTCTGTCATCTTCTGTCATCTTCTGTCATTCTGTCCTCTTCTGTCATCTTCTGTCATCTTCTGTCATTCTGTGCTCTTCTGTCATCTTCTGCCATCTTCTGTCATTCTGTGCTCTTCTGTCATTCTGTCATCTTCCGCCATCTTCTGTCCTCTTCTGTCATTCTGTCATCTTCTGTCACTCTGTCCTCTTCTGTCATTCTGTCAGCTTCTGTCATCTTCTGTCATCTTCTGTCCTCTTCTGTCATTCTGTCATCTTCTGTCCTCTAATGTCATTCTGTCATCTTCTGTCATCTTCTGTCCTATTCTGTCATTCTGTCATCTTCTGTCATCTTCTGTCATTTTCTGTCATTCTGTCATCTTTTGTCCTCTTCTGTTATTCTGTCATCTTCTGTCATCTTCTGTCATCTTCTGTCATCTTCTGTCCTCTTCTGTCATCTTCTGTCATCTTCTGTCATCCTCTGTCATTCTGTCCTCTTTTGTCATCTTCTGTCATCTTCTGTCATCTTCTGTCCTCTTCTGTCATCTTCTGACATCTTCTGCCATCTTCTGTCATCTTCTGTCATCTTCTGTCATTCTGTCCTCTTCTGTCCTCCTCTGTCATCTTCTGTCATCTTCTGTCATCTTCTGTCATTCTGTCCTCTTTTGTCATCTTCTGTCATCTTCTGTCATTTTTTGTCATCTTCTATCATCTTCTGTCATCTTCTGACATCTTCTGCCATCTTCTGTCATCTTCTGTCATCTTCTGTCATTCTGTCCTCTTCTGTCCTCTTCTGTCATCTTCTGTCATCTTCTGTCATCTTCTGTCATCTTCTGTCATTCTGTCCTCTTTTGTCACCTTCTGTCATCTTCTGTCCTCTTCTGTCATCTTCTGACATCTTCTGTCATCTTCTGTCATTCTGTCCTCTTTGGTCATCTTCTGTCATCTTCTGTCGTTCCGTCATCTTCTCTCATTCTGTCCTCTTCTGTCATTCTGTCATCTTCTGTCATCTTCTGTCCTCTTCTGTCATTCTGTCATCTTCTGTCATTCTGTCCTCTTCTGTCATTCTGTCATCTTCTGTCACTCTGTCCTCTTCTGTCATTCTGTCATCTTCTGTCATCTTCTGTCATCTTCTGACATCTTCTGTCATCTTCTGTCATTCTGTCCTCTTTGGTCATCTTCTGTCATCTTCTGTCGTTCCGTCATCTTCTCTCATTCTGTCCTCTTCTGTCATTCTGTCATCTTCTGTCATCTTCTGTCCTCTTCTGTCATTCTGTCATCTTCTGTCATTCTGTCCTCTTCTGTCATTCTGTCATCTTCTGTCACTCTGTCCTCTTCTGTCATTCTGTCATCGTCTGTCATCTTCTGTCATCTTATGTCCTCTTCTGTCATTCTGTCATCTTCTGTCATCTTCTGTCATCTTCTGTCCTATTCTGTCATTCAGTCATCTTCTGTCATCTTCTGTCATCTTCTGTCATTCTGTCATCTTCTGTCCTCTTCTGTCATTCTGTCATCTTCTGTCATCTTCTGTCATTCTGTCATCTTCTGTCATCTTCTGTCATCTTCTGTCATTCTGTCCTCTTCTGTCATTCTGTCATCTTCTGTCATTCTGTCCTCTTCTGTCATTCTGTCATCTTCTGTCATCTTCTTTCATCTTCTGTCATTCTGTCATCTTCTGTCATCTTCTGTCATCTTCTGTCATTCTGTCCTCTTCTGTCATTCTGTCATCTTCTGTCATCTTCTGTCATCTTCTGTCATTCTGTCATCTTCTGTCCTTCTGTCCTCTTCTGTCATTCTGTCATCTTCTGTCATCTTCTGTCATCTTCTGTCATTCTGTCATCTTCTGTCATTCTGTCCTCTTCTGTCATCTTCTGTCCTCTTCTGTCATCTTCTGTCATCTTCTGTCATTCTGTCATCTTCTGTCATTCTGTCCTCTTCTGTCATTCTGTCAACTTCTGTCATCTTCTGTCCTCTTCTGTCATTCTGTCATCTTCTGTCACTCTGTCCTCTTCTGTCATTCTGTCATCTTCTGTCATCTTCTGTCCTCTTCTGTCATTCTGTCATCTTCTGTCCTCTTCTGTCATTCTGTCACCTTCTGTCATTCTGTCCTCTTCTATCATTCTGTCATCTTCTGTCATTCTGTCATCTTCTGTCATTCTGTCCTCTTCTGTCATCTTCTGTCCTCTTCTGTCATCTTCTGTCATCTTCTGTCATTCTGTCATCTTCTGTCATTCTGTCCTCTTCTGTCATTCTGTCAACTTCTGTCATCTTCTGTCCTCTTCTGTCATTCTGTCATCTTCTGTCACTCTGTCCTCTTCTGTCATTCTGTCATCTTCTGTCATCTTCTGTCATCTTCTGTCCTCTTCTGTCATTCTGTCATCTTCTGTCCTCTTCTGTCATTCTTTCATCTTCTGTCATCTTCTGTCCTATTCTGTCATTCTGTCATCTTCTGTCATCTTCTGTCATCTTCTGTCATTCTGTCATCTTCTGTCCTCTTCTGTCATTCTGTCATCTTCTGTCATCTTCTGTCATCTTCTGTCATCTTCTGTCTCTTCTGTCATCTTCTGTCATCTTCTGTCATTCTGTCCTCTTCTGTCCTCTTCTGTCATCTTCTGTCATCTTCTGTCATCTTCTGTCATCTTCTGTCATTCTGTCCTCTTTTGTCATCTTCTGTCATCTTCTGTCCTCTTCTGTCATCTTCTGTCATCTTCTGTCATCTTCTGTCATCTTCTGTCATTCTGTCCTCTTCGGTCATCTTCTGTCATCTTCTGTCGTTCTGTCATCTTCTCTCATTCTGTCCTCTTCTGTCATTCTGTCATCTTCTGTCATTCTGTCCTCTTCTGTCATTCTGTCATCTTCTGTCATTCTGTCCTCTTCTGTCATTCTGTCATCTTCTGTCATCTTCTGTCATCTTCTGTCCTCTTCTGTCATTCTGTCATCTTCTGTCCTGTTCTGTCATTCTGTCATCTTCTGTCATCTTCTGTCCTATTCTGTCATTCTGTCATCTTCTGTCATCTTCTGTCATCTTCTGTCATTCTGTCATCTTCTGTCCTCTTCTGTCATTCTGTCATCTTCTGTCATCTTCTGTCATCTTCTGTCGTCTTCTGTCATCTTCTGTCATCTTCTGTCATCTTCTGTCATCTTCTGTCATTCTGTCCTCTTCTGTCATCTTCTGTCATCTTCTGTCATTCTGTGCTCTTCTGTCATCTTCTGCCATCTTCTGTCATTCTGTCATCTTCTGTCATTCTGTGCTCTTCTGTCATTCTGTCATCTTCCGCCATCTTCTGTCCTCTTCTGTCAATCTGTCCTCTTCTGTCATTCTGTCCTCTTCTGTCATTCTGTCATCTTCTGTCATTCTGTCCTCTTCTGTCATTCTGTCATCTTCTGTCATCTTCTGTCATCTTCTGTCCTCTTCTGTCATCTTCTGTCATCTTCTGTCATTCTGTCCTCTTCTGTCATTCTGTCATCTTCTGTCATTCTGTCATCTTCTGTCCTCTTCTGTCATTCTGTCATCTTCCGTCATCTTTTGTCATCTTTTGTCATCTTCTGTCATCTTCTGTCATCTTCTGTCCTCTTCTGTCATTTTCTGTCATCTTCTGTCATTCTGTCCTCTTCTGTCATCTTCTTTCATCTTCTGTCATTCTGTCCTCTTCTGTCATCTTCTGTCATCTTCTGTCATCTTCTGTTATTCTGTCATCTTCTGTCATTCTGTCATCTTCTGTCATCTTCTGCCCTCTTCTGTCATTCTGTCATCTTCTGTCATTCTGTCCTCTTCTGTCATTCTGTCATCTTCTGTCATTCTGTCCTCTTCTGTCATTCTGTCATCTTCTGTCATCTTCTGTCTTCTTCTGTGATCTTCTAACATTCTGTAATCTTCTGACTTCCTTTTTCATTCTGTCCACTTCTGTCATCTTCTGTCCTCTTCTGTCATCTTCTGTCATTCTGTCATCTTCTGTCATCTTCTGTCATTCTGTCCTCTTCTTTCATCTTCTGTCATCTTCTGTCATTCTGTCATCTTCTGTCATTCTGTGCTCTTCTGTCATTCTGTCATTTTCTGTCATTCTGTCTTCTTCTGTCATTCTGTCATCTTCTGTCATCTTCTGTCCTCTTCTGTCGTTCTGTCATCTTCAGTCCTCTTCTGTCATTCTGTCATCTTCTGTCCTATTCTGTCATTCTGTCATCTTCTGTCATTCTGTCATCTTCTGTCATCTTCTGTCATTCTGTCCTCTTCTGTCATCTTCTGTCATTCTGTCCTCTTCTGTCATCTTCTGTCATCTTCTGTCATCTTCTGTCATCTTCTGTCCTCTTCTGTCATCTTCTGTCATCTTCTGTCATTCAGTCCTCTTCTGTCATCTTCTGTCATGTTCTGTCATTCTGTCAACTTCTGTCATTTTCTGTCCTCTTCTGTCATTCTGTCATCTTCTGTCACTCTGTCCTCTTCTGTCATTCTGTCAGCTTCTGTCATCTTCTGTCATCTTCTGTCCTCTTCTGTCATTCTGTCATCTTCTGTCCTCTAATGTCATTCTGTCATCTTCTGTCCTATTCTGTCATTCTGTCATCTTCTGTCATCTTCTGTCATTTTCTGTCATTCTGTCATCTTTTGTCCTCTTCTGTTATTCTGTCATCTTCTGTCATCTTCTGTCATCTTCTGTCATCTTCTGTCCTCTTCTGTCATCTTCTGTCATCCTCTGTCATTCTGTCCTCTTTTGTCATCTTCTGTCATCTTCTGTCATCTTCTGTCCTCTTCTGTCATCTTCTGACATCTTCTGCCATCTTCTGTCATCTTCTGTCATCTTCTGTCATTCTGTCCTCTTCTGTCCTCTTCTGTCATCTTCTGTCATCTTCTGTCATCTTCTGTCATCTTCTGTCATTCTGTCCTCTTTTGTCATCTTCTGTCATCTTCTGTCCTCTTCTGTCATCTTCTGTCTTCTTCTGTCATCTTCTGTCATCTTCTGTCATCTTCTGTCATCTTCTGTCATTCTGTCCTCTTCGGTCATCTTCTGTCATCTTCTGTCGTTCTGTCATCTTCTCTCATTCTGTCCTCTTCTGTCATTCTGTCATCTTCTGTCATTCTGTCCTCTTCTGTCATTCTGTCATCTTCTGTCATTCTGTCCCCTTCTGTCATTCTGTCATCTTCTGTCCTCTTCTGTCATTCTGTCATCTTCTGTCCTGTTCTGTCATTCTGTCATCTTCTGTCATCTTCTGTCCTATTCTGTCATTCTGTCATCTTCTGTCATCTTCTGTCATTCTGTCATCTTCTGTCCTCTTCTGTCATTCTGTCATCTTCTGTCATCTTCTGTCATCTTCTGTCGTCTTCTGTCATCTTCTGTCATCTTCTGTCATCTTCTGTCATCTTCTGTCATTCTGTCCTCTTCTGTCATCTTCTGTCATCTTCTGTCATTCTGTGCTCTTCTGTCATCTTCTGCCATCTTCTGTCATTCTGTCATCTTCTGTCATTCTGTGCTCTTCTGTCATTCTGTCATCTTCCGCCATCTTCTGTCCTCTTCTGTCATTCTGTCCTCTTCTGTCATTCTGTCATCTTCTGTCATTCTGTCCTCTTCTGTCATTCTGTCATCTTCTGTCATCTTCTGTCATCTTCTGTCCTCTTCTGTCATCTTCTGTCATTCTGTCCTCTTCTGTCATTCTGTCATCTTCTGTCATTCTGTCATCTTCTGTCCTCTTCTGTCATTCTGTCATCTTCCGTCATCTTTTGTCGTCTTTTGTCATCTTCTGTCATCTTCTGTCATCTTCTGTCCTCTTCTGTCATTTTCTGTCATCTTCTGTCATTCTGTCCTCTTCTGTCATCTTCTTTCATCTTCTGTCATTCTGTCCTCTTCTGTCATCTTCTGTCATCTTCTGTCATCTTCTGTCATCTTCTGTTATTCTGTCATCTTCTGTCATTCTGTCATCTTCTGTCATCTTCTGCCCTCTTCTGTCATTCTGTCATCTTCTGTCATTCTGTCCTCTTCTGTCATTCTGTCATCTTCGGTCATTCTGTCCTCTTCTGTCATTCTGTCATCTTCTGTCATCTTCTGTCTTCTTCTGTGATCTTCTAACATTCTGTAATCTTCTGACTTCCTTTGTCATTCTGTCCACTTCTGTCATCTTCTGTCGTCTTCTGTCATCTTCTGTCATTCTGTCATCTTCTGTCATCTTCTGTCATTCTGTCCTCTTCTGTCATCTTCTGTCATCTTCTGTCATTCTGTCATCTTCTGTCATTCTGTGCTCTTCTGTCATTCTGTCATTTTCTGTCATTTTGTCTTCTTCTGTCATTCTGTCATCTTCTGTCCTCTTCTGTCGTTCTGTCATCTTCAGTCCTCTTCTGTCATTCTGTCATCTTCTGTCCTATTCTGTCATTCTGTCATCTTCTGTCATTCTGTCATCTTCTGTCATCTTCTGTCATTCTGTCCTCTTCTGTCATCTTCTGTCATTCTGTCCTCTTCTGTCATCTTCTGTCATCTTCTGTCATCTTCTGTCATCTTCTGTCCTCTTCTGTCATCTTCTGTCATCTTCTGTCATTCAGTCCTCTTCTGTCATCTTCTGTCATGTTCTGTCATTCTGTCAACTTCTGTCATTTTCTGTCCTCTTCTGTCATTCTGTCATCTTCTGTCACTCTGTCCTCTTCTGTCATTCTGTCAGCTTCTGTCATCTTCTGTCATCTTCTGTCCTCTTCTGTCATTCTGTCATCTTCTGTCCTCAAATGTCATTCTGTCATCTTCTGTCATCTTCTGTCCTATTCTGTCATTCTGTCATCTTCTGTCATCTTCTGTCATTTTCTGTCATTCTATCATCTTTTGTCCTCTTCTGTTATTCTGTCATCTTCTGTCATCTTCTGTCATCTTCTGTCATCTTCTGTCCTCTTCTGTCATCTTCTGTCATCCTCTGTCATTCTGTCCTCTTTTGTCATCTTCTGTCATCTTCTGTCATCTTCTGTCCTCTTCTGTCATCTTCTGACATCTTCTGCCATCTTCTGTCATCTTCTGTCATCTTCTGTCATTCTGTCCTCTTCTGTCCTCTTCTGTCATCTTCTGTCATCTTCTGTCATCTTCTGTCATCTTCTGTCATTCTGTCCTCTTTTGTCATCTTCTGTCATCTTCTGTCATCTTTTGTCATCTTCTATCATCTTCTGTCATCTTCTGACATCTTCTGCCATCTTCTGTCATCCTCTGTCATCTTCTGTCATTCTGTCCTCTTCTGTCCTCTTCTGTCATCTTCTGTCATCTTCTGTCATCTTCTGTCATTCTGTCCTCTTTTGTCATCTTCTGTCATCTTCTGTCCTCTTCTGTCATCTTCTGACATCCTCTGTCATCTTCTGTCATTCTGTCCTCTTTGGTCATCTTCTGTCATCTTCTGTCGTTCCGTCATCTTCTCTCATTCTGTCCTCTTCTGTCATTCTGTCATCTTCTGTCATCTTCTGTCCTCTTCTGTCATTCTGTCATCTTCTGTCATTCTGTCCTCTTCTGTCATTCTGTCATCTTCTGTCACTCTGTCCTCTTCTGTCATTCTGTCATCTTCTGTCATCTTCTGTCATCTTCTGTCATCTTCTGACATCTTCTGTCATTCTGTCCTCTTTGGTCATCTTCTGTCATCTTCTGTCGTTCCGTCATCTTCTCTCATTCTGTCCTCTTCTGTCATTCTGTCATCGTCTGTCATCTTCTGTCATCTTCTGTCCTATTCTGTCATTCAGTCATCTTCTGTCATCTTCTGTCATCTTCTGTCATTCTGTCATCTTCTGTCCTCTTCTGTCATTCTGTCATCTTCTGTCATCTTCTGTCATTCTGTCATCTTCTGTCATTCTGTCCTCTTCTGTCATTCTGTCATCTTCTGTCATTCTGTCCTCTTCTGTCATTCTGTCATCTTCTGTCATCTTCTGTCTTCTTCTGTGATCTTCTAACATTCTGTAATCTTCCGTCCTCCTTTGTCATTCTGTCCACTTCTGTCATCTTCTGTCATCTTCTGTCCTCTTCTGTCCTCTTCTGTCATCTTCTGTCATTCTGTCATCTTCTGTCATTCTGTCCTCTTCTGTCATATTCTGTCATCTTCTGTCATTCTGTCATCTTCTGTCATTCTGTGCTCTTCTGTCATTCTGTGATTTTCTGTCATTCTGTCCTCTTCTGTCATTCTGTCATCTTCTGTCATCTTCTGTCATCTTCTGTCCTCTTCTGTCATTCTGTCATCTTCAGTCCTCTTCTGTCATTCTGTCATCTTCTGTCCTATTCTGTCATTCTGTCATCTTCTGTCATTCTGTCATCTTCTGTCATCTTCTGTCATTCTGTCCCCTTCTGTCATCTTCTGTCATCTTCTGTCATCTTCTGTCATCTTCTGTCATCTTCTGTCCTCTTCTGTCATCTTCTGTCATCTTCTGTCATTCAGTCCTCTTCTGTCATCTTCTGTCATGTTCTGTCATTCTGTCAACTTCTGTCATCTTCTGTCCTCTTCTGTCATTCTGTCATCTTCTGTCACTCTGTCCTCTTCTGTCGTTCTGTCATCTTCTCTCATTCTGTCCTCTTCTGTCATTCAGTCCTCTTCTCTCATCTTCTGTCATGTTCTGTCATTCTGTCATCTTCTGTCATCTTCTGTCCTCTTCTGTCATTCTGTCATCTTCTGTCATTCTGTCCTCTTCTGTCATTCTGTCATCTTCTGTCACTCTGTCCTCTTTTGTCATTCTGTCATCTTCTGTCCCCTTCTGTCATTCTGTCATCTTCTGTCATCTTCTGTGCTATTCTGTCATTCTGTCATCTTCTGTCATCTTCTGTCATCTTCTGTCATTCTGTCATCTTCTGTCCTCTTCTGTCATTCTGTCATCTTCTGTCATCTTCTGTCATCTTCTGTCATCTTCTGTCGTCTTCTGTCATCTTCTGTCATCTTCTGTCCTCTTCTGTCATCTTCTGTCATCTTCTGTCATTCTGTCCTCTTCTGTCATCTTCTGTCATCTTCTGTCATTCTGTCCTCTTCTGTCATCTTCTGTCATCTTCTGTCATTCTGTCATCTTCTGTCATTCTGTGCTCTTCTGTCATTCTGTCATCTTCCGCCATCTTCTGTCCTCTTCTGTCATTCTGTCTTCTTCTGTCATTCTGTCCTCTTCTGTCATTCTGTCATCTTCTGTCATTCTGTCATCTTCTGTCATCTTCTGTCATCTTCTGTCATCTTCTGTCCTCTTCTGTCATCTTCTGTCATTCTGTCCTCTTCTCTCATTCTGTCATCTTCTGTCATTCTGTCATCTTCTGTCATTCTGTCATCTTCTGTCATTCTGTCATCTTCTGTGATTCTGTCATCTTCTGTCCTCTTCTGTCATTCTGTCATCTTCCATCATCTTTTGTCATCTTCTGTCATCTTCTGTCATCTTCTGTCCTCTTCTGTCATCTTCTGTCATCTTCTGTCATTCTGTCCTCTTCTGTCATCTTCTTTCATCTTCTGTCATTCTGTCCTCTTCTGTCATCTTCTGTCATCTTCTGTCAACTTCTGTTATTCTGTCATCTTCTGTCATTCTGTCATCTTCTGTCATCTTCTGCCCTCTTCTGTCATTCTGTCATCTTCTGTCATTCTGTCCGCTTCTGTCATTCTGTCATCTTCTGTCATTCTGTCCTCTTCTGTCATTCTGCCATCTTCTGTCATTCTGTCCTCTTCTGTCATTTTGTCATCTTCTGTCATCTTCTGTCATCTTCTGTCATTCTCTCCTCTTCTGTCATTCTGTCATCTTCTGTCATCTTCTGCCCTCTTCTGTCATTCTGTCACCTTCTGTCATTCTGTCCTCTTCTGTCATTTTGTCATCTTCTGTCATCTTCTGTCATTCTGTCATCTTCTGTCATCTTCTGTCATCTTCTGTCATTCTGTCTTCTTCTGTCATTCTGTCATCTTCTGTCATCTTCTGTCATCTTCTGTCATTCTGTCCTCTTCTATCATTCTGTCATCTTCTGTCATTCTGTCCTCTTCTGTCATTCTGTCATCTTCTGTCATCTTCTGCCATCTTCTGTCATCTTCTGTCCTCGTCTGTCATTCTGTCATCTTCTGTCATCTTCTGTCATCTTCTGTCATCTTCTGTCATCTTCTGTCATTCTGTCTTCTTCTGTCATCTTCTGTCATCTTCAGTCATCTTCTGTCATATTCTGTCATCTTCTGTCATCTTCTGTCATCTTATGTGATTCTGTCATCTTCTGTCCTTATCTGTCATTCTGTCATCTTCTGTCATCTTCTGTCCTCTTCTGTCATTCTGTCATCTTCTGTCATTCTGTCCTCTTCTGTCATTCTGTCATCTTCTGTCACTCTGTCCTCTTTTGTCATTCTGTCATCTTCTGTCCCCTTCTGTCATTCTGTCATCTTCTGTCATCTTCTGTGCTATTCTGTCATTCTATCATCTTCTGTCATCTTCTGTCATTCTATCATCTTCTGTCCTCTTCTGTCCTCTTCTGTCATTCTGTCATCTTCTGTCACTCTGTCCTCTTCTGTCGTTCTGTCATCTTCTCTCATTCTGTCCTCTTCTGTCATTCTGTCATCTTCTGTCATCTTCTGTCCTCTTCTGTCATTCTGTCACCTTCTGTCATTCTGTCCTCTTCTGTCATTCTGTCATCTTCTGTCACTCTGTCCTCTTTTGTCATTCTGTCATCTTCTGTCCCCTTCCGTCATTCTGTCATCTTCTGACATCTTCTGTGCTATTCTGTCATTCTATCATCTTCTGTCATCTTCTGTCATCTTCTGTCATTCTGTCATCTTCTGTCCTCTTCTGTCATTCTGTCATCTTCTGTCATCTTCTGTCATCTTCTGTCATCTTCTGTCGTCTTCTGTCATCTTCTGTCATCTTCTGTCCTCTTCTGTCATCTTCTGTCATCTTCTGTCATTCTGTCCTCTTCTGTCATTTTCTGTCATCTTCTGTCATTCTGTCCTCTTCTGTCAACTTCTGTCATCTTCTGTCATTCTGTCATCTTCTGTCATTCTGTGCTCTTCTGTCATTCTGTCATCTTCCGCCATCTTCTGTCCTCTTCTGTCATTCTGTCTTCTTCTGTCATTCTGTCCTCTTCTGTCATTCTGTCATCTTCTGTCATTCTGTCCTCTTCTGTCATTCTGTCATCTTCTGTCATCTTCTGTCATCTTCTGTCATCTTCTGTCCTCTTCTGTCATCTTCTGTCATCTTCTGTCATTCTGTCCTCTTCTCTCATTCTGTCATCTTCTGTCATTCTGTCATCTTCTGTCATTCTGTCATCTTCTGTCATTCTGTCATCTTCAGTCCTCTTCTGTCATCTTCTGTCATCTTCTGTCCTCTTCTGTCATCTTCTGTCATCTTCTGTCATTCTGTCCTCTTCTGTCATTCTGTCATCTTCTGTCATTCTGTCCTCTTCTGTCATTCTGTCATCTTCTGTCATCTTCTGTCATCTTCTGTCATCTTCTGTCCTCTGCTGTCATCTTCTGTCATCTTCTGTCATTCTGTCCTCTTCTCTCATTCTGTCATCTTCTGTCATTCTGTCATCTTCTGTCATTCTGTCATCTTCTGTCATTCTGTCCTCGTCTGTCATTCTGTCATCTTCTGTCATCTTCTGTCATCTTCTGTCATCTTCTGTCCTCTTCTGTCATCTTCTGTCATCTTCTGTCATTCTGTACTCTTCTGTCATCTTCTTTCATCTTCTGTCATTCTGTCCTCTTCTGTCATCTTCTGTCATCTTCTGTCATCTTCTGTTATTCTGTCATCTTCTGTCATTCTGTCATCTTCTGTCATCTTCTGCCCTCTTCTGTCATTCTGTCATCTTCTGTCATTCTGTCCTCTTCTGTCATTCTGTCATCTTCTGTCATTCTGTCCTCATCTGTCATTCTGCCATCTTCTGTCATTCTCTCCTCTTCTGTCATTTTGTCATCTTCTGTCATCTTCTGTCATCTTCTGTCATCTTCTGTCCTCGTCTGTCATTCTGTCATCTTCTGTCATCTTCTGTCATCTTCTGTCATCTTCTGTCATTCTGTCTTCTTCTGTCATCTTCTGTCATCTTCAGTCATCTTCTGTCATATTCTGTCATCTTCTGTCATCTTCTGTCATCTTCTGTCATTCTGTCATCTTCTGCCCTTATCTGTCATTCTGTCATCTTCTGTCATTCTGTCCTCTTCTGTCATCTTCTGTCCTCTTCTGTCCTCTTCTGTCATTCTGTCATCTTCTGTCACTCTGTCCTCTTCTGTCGTTCTGTCATCTTCTCTCATTCTGTCCTCTTCTGTCATTCTGTCATCTTCTGTCCTCTTCTGTCATTCTTTCATCTTCTGTCATTCTGTCCTCTTCTGTCATTCTGTCATCTTCTGTCACTCTGTCCTCTTTTGTCATTCTGTCATCTTCTGTCCCCTTCTGTCATTCTGTCATCTTCTGTCATCTTCTGTGCTATTCTGTCATTCTATCATCTTCTGTCATCTTCTGTCATTCTGTCATCTTCTGTCCTCTTCTGTCCTCTTCTGTCATTCTGTCATCTTCTGTCACTCTGTCCTCTTCTGTCGTTCTGTCATCTTCTCTCATTCTGTCCTCTTCTGTCATTCTGTCATCTTCTGTCATCTTCTGTCCTCTTCTGTCATTCTGTCATCTTCTGTCATTCTGTCCTCTTCTGTCATTCTGTCATCTTCTGTCACTCTGTCCTCTTTTGTCATTCTGTCATCTTCTGTCCCCTTCTGTCATTCTGTCATCTTCTGTCATCTTCTGTGCTATTCTGTCATTCTATCATCTTCTGTCATCTTCTGTCATTCTGTCATCTTCTGTCCTCTTCTGTCATTCTGTCATCTTCTGTCATCTTCTGTCATCTTCTGTCATCTTCTGTCGTCTTCTGTCATCTTCTGTCATCTTCTGTCCTCTTCTGTCATCTTCTGTCATCTTCTGTCATTCTGTCCTCTTCTGTCATCTTCTGTCATCTTCTGTCATTCTGTCCTCTTCTGTCATCTTCTGTCATTCTGTCATCTTCTGTCATTCTGTGCTCTTCTGTCATTCTGACATCTTCCGCCATCTTCTGTCCTCTTCTGTCATTCTGTCTTCTTCTGTCATTCTGTCCTCTTCTGTCATTCTGTCATCTTCTGTCATTCTGTCCTCTTCTGTCATTCTGTCATCTTCTGTCATCTTCTGCCATCTTCTGTCATCTTCTGTCATCTTCTGTCATCTTCTGTCATTCTGTCCTCTTCTCTCATTCTGTCATCTTCTGTCATTCTGTCATCTTCTGTCATTCTGTCATCTTCTGTCATTCTGTCATCTTCTGTCATTCTGTCATCTTCAGTCCTCTTCTGTCATTCTGTCATCTTCCGTCATCTTTTGTCATCTTCTGTCATCTTCTGTCATCTTCTGTCCTCTTCTGTCATCTTCTGTCATCTTCTGTCATTCTGTCCTCTTCTGTCATCTTCTTTCATCTTCTGTCATTCTGTCCTCTTCTGTCATCTTCTGTCATCTTCTGTCATCTTCTGTTATTCTGTCATCTTCTGTCATTCTGTCATCTTCTGTCATCTTCTGCCCTCTTCTGTCATTCTGTTATCTTCTGTCATTCTGTCCTCTTCTGTCATTCTGTCATCTTCTTTCATTCTGTCCTCTTCTGTCATTCTGCCATCTTCTGTCATTCTGTCCTCTTCTGTCATTTTGTCATCTTCTGTCATCTTCTGTCATCTTCTGTCATTCTGTCCTCATCTGTCATTCTGTCATCTTCTGTCATCTTCTGCCCTCTTCTGTCATTCTGTCACCTTCTGTCATTCTGTCCTCTTCTGTCATTTTGTCATCTTCTGTCATCTTCTGTCATTCTGTCATCTTCTGTCATCTTCTGTCATCTTCTGTCATCTTCTGTCATCTTCTGTCATTCTGTCTTCTTCTGTCATTCTGTCATCTTCTGTCATCTTCTGTCATCTTCTGTCATTCTGTCCTCTTCTGTCATTCTGTCATCTTCTGTCATCTTCTGCCATCTTCTGTCATCTTCTGTCCTCGTCTGTCATTCTGTCATCTTCTGTCATCTTCTCTCATCTTCTCTCATCTTCTGTCATTCTGTCTTCTTCTGTCATCTTCTGTCATCTTCAGTCATCTTCTGTCACATTCTGTCATCTTCTGTCATCTTCTGTCATCTTCTGTCATCTTCTGTCATTCTGTCATCTTCTGTCCTTATCTGTCATTCTGTCATCTTCTGTCATTCTGTCCTCTTCTGTCATCTTCTGTCCTCTTCTGTCCTCTTCTGTCATCATCTGTCATCTTCTGTCATTCTGTCGTCTTCTGTCATTCTGTCATCTTCTGTCATCTTCTGTCATCTTCTGTCATCCTCTGTCATCTTCTGTCATTCTGTCATCTTCTGTCATCTTCTGTCCTATTCTGTCATTCTGTCATCTTCTGTCATCTTCTGTCACCTTCTGTCATCTTCTGTCATATTCTGTCATCTTCTGTCATCTTCTGTCATCTTCTGTCATCTTCTGTCATTCTGTCATCTTCTGTCCTTATCTGTCATTCTGTCATCTTCTGTCATTCTGTCCTCTTCTGTCACCTTCTGTCATCTTCTGTCATTCTGTCCTCTTCTGTCATTCGGTCATCTTTTGCCATCTTCTGTCATCTTCTGTCCTCTCCTGTCATCATCAGTCATCTTCTGTCATTCTGTCATCTTCTGTCAAATTCTGTCATTCTGTCCTCTTCTGTCATCTTCTGTCATCTTCTGTCATCCTCTGTCATTCTGTCATCTTTTATCATCTTCTGTACTCTTCTGTCATTCTGTCATCTTCTGTCATTCTGTCCTCTTCTGTCAATCTGTCACCTTCTGTCACCTTCTGTCATCTTCTGTCCTCTTCTGTCATTCTGTCATCTTCTGTCACCTTCTGTCATTCTGTCCTCTTCTGTCATTTTGTCATCTTCTGTCATCTTCTGTCATTCTGTCATCTTCTGTCATCTTCTGTCATCTTCTGTCATCTTCTGTCATCTTCTGTCATTCTGTCTTCTTCTGTCATTCTGTCATCTTCTGTCATCTTCTGTCATCTTCTGTCATTCTGTCCCCTTCTGTCATTCTGTCATCTTCTGTCATCTTCTGCCATCTTCTGTCATCTTCTGTCCTCCTCTGTCATTCTGTCATCTTCTGTCATCTTCTGTCATCTTCTCTCATCTTCTGTCATTCTGTCTTCTTCTGTCATCTTCTGTCATCTTCTGCCATCTTCTGTCATCTTCTGTCCTCGTCTGTCATTCTGTCATCTTCTGTCATCTTCTCTCATCTTCTCTCATCTTCTGTCATTCTGTCTTCTTCTGTCATCTTCTGTCATCTTCAGTCATCTTCTGTCACATTCTGTCATCTTCTGTCATCTTCTGTCATCTTCTGTCATCTTCTGTCATTCTGTCATCTTCTGTCCTTATCTGTCATTCTGTCATCTTCTGTCATTCTGTCCTCTTCTGTCATCTTCTGTCCTCTTCTGTCCTCTTCTGTCATCATCTGTCATCTTCTGTCATTCTGTCGTCTTCTGTCATTCTGTCATCTTCTGTCATCTTCTGTCATCTTCTGTCATCCTCTGTCATCTTCTGTCATTCTGTCATCTTCTGTCATCTTCTGTCCTATTCTGTCATTCTGTCATCTTCTGTCATCTTCTGTCACCTTCTGTCATCTTCTGTCATATTCTGTCATCTTCTGTCATCTTCTGTCATCTTCTGTCATCTTCTGTCATTCTGTCATCTTCTGTCCTTATCTGTCATTCTGTCATCTTCTGTCATTCTGTCCTCTTCTGTCACCTTCTGTCATCTTCTGTCATTCTGTCCTCTTCTGTCATTCGGTCATCTTTTGCCATCTTCTGTCATCTTCTGTCCTCTCCTGTCATCATCAGTCATCTTCTGTCATTCTGTCATCTTCTGTCAAATTCTGTCATTCTGTCCTCTTCTGTCATCTTCTGTCATCTTCTGTCATCCTCTGTCATTCTGTCATCTTTTATCATCTTCTGTACTCTTCTGTCATTCTGTCATCTTCTGTCATTCTGTCCTCTTCTGTCAATCTGTCACCTTCTGTCACCTTCTGTCATCTTCTGTCCTCTTCTGTCATTCTGTCATCTTCTGTCACCTTCTGTCATTCTGTCCTCTTCTGTCATTTTGTCATCTTCTGTCATCTTCTGTCATTCTGTCATCTTCTGTCATCTTCTGTCATCTTCTGTCATCTTCTGTCATCTTCTGTCATTCTGTCTTCTTCTGTCATTCTGTCATCTTCTGTCATCTTCTGTCATCTTCTGTCATTCTGTCCCCTTCTGTCATTCTGTCATCTTCTGTCATCTTCTGCCATCTTCTGTCATCTTCTGTCCTCCTCTGTCATTCTGTCATCTTCTGTCATCTTCTGTCATCTTCTCTCATCTTCTGTCATTCTGTCTTCTTCTGTCATCTTCTGTCATCTTCAGTCATCTTCTGTCACATTCTGTCATCTTCTGTCATCTTCTGTCATCTTCTGTCATCTTCTGTCATTCTGTCATCTTCTGTCCTTATCTGTCATTCTGTCATCTTCTGTCATTCTGTCCTCTTCTGTCATCTTCTGTCCTCTTCTGTCCTCTTCTGTCATCATCTGTCATCTTCTGTCATTCTGTCGTCTTCTGTCATTCTGTCATCTTCTGTCATCTTCTGTCATCTTCTGTCATCTTCTGTCATCCTCTGTCATCTTCTGTCATTCTGTCATCTTCTGTCATCTTCTGTCCTATTCTGTCATTCTGTCATCTTCTGTCATCTTCTGTCACCTTCTGTCATCTTCTGTCATATTCTGTCATCTTCTGTCATCTTCTGTCATCTTCTGTCATCTTCTGTCATTCTGTCATCTTCTGTCCTTATCTGTCATTCTGTCATCTTCTGTCATTCTGTCCTCTTCTGTCACCTTCTGTCATCTTCTGTCATCTTCTGTCCTCTTCTGTCATTCTGTCATCTTCTGCCATCTTCTGTCATCTTCTGTCCTCTCCTGTCATCATCTGTCATCTTCTGTCATTCTGTCATCTTCTGTCAAATTCTGTCATTCTGTCCTCTTCTGTCATCTTCTGTCATCTTCTTTCATCCTCTGTCATTCTGTCATCTTTTATCATCTTCTGTCCTCTTCTGTCATTCTGTCATCTTCTGTCATTCTGTCCTCTTCTGTCAATCTGTCACCTTCTGTCACCTTCTGTCATCTTCTGTCCTCTTCTGTCATTCTGTCATCTTCTGTCATCTTCTGTCATTCTGTCCTCTTCTGTCATTCTGTCATCTTCTGTCATCTTCTGTCATTCAGTCCTCTTCTGTCATTCTGTCATCTTCTGTCCTATTCTGTCATTCTGTCATCTTCTGTCATTCTGTCATCTTCTGTCATCTTCTGTCATTCTGTCCTCTTCTGTCATCTTCTGTCATTCTGTCCTCTTCTGTCATCTTCTGTCATCTTCTGTCATCTTCTGTCATCTTCTGTCCTCTTCTGTCATCTTCTGTCATCTTCTGTCATTCAGTCCTCTTCTGTCATCTTCTGTCATGTTCTGTCATTCTGTCAACTTCTGTCATTTTCTGTCCTCTTCTGTCATTCTGTCATCTTCTGTCACTCTGTCCTCTTCTGTCATTCTGTCAGCTTCTGTCATCTTCTGTCATCTTCTGTCCTCTTCTGTCATTCTGTCATCTTCTGTCCTCTAATGTCATTCTGTCATCTTCTGTCCTATTCTGTCATTCTGTCATCTTCTGTCATCTTCTGTCATTTTCTGTCATTCTGTCATCTTTTGTCCTCTTCTGTTATTCTGTCATCTTCTGTCATCTTCTGTCATCTTCTGTCATCTTCTGTCCTCTTCTGTCATCTTCTGTCATCCTCTGTCATTCTGTCCTCTTTTGTCATCTTCTGTCATCTTCTGTCATCTTCTGTCCTCTTCTGTCATCTTCTGACATCTTCTGCCATCTTCTGTCATCTTCTGTCATCTTCTGTCATTCTGTCCTCTTCTGTCCTCTTCTGTCATCTTCTGTCATCTTCTGTCATCTTCTGTCATCTTCTGTCATTCTGTCCTCTTTTGTCATCTTCTGTCATCTTCTGTCCTCTTCTGTCATCTTCTGTCTTCTTCTGTCATCTTCTGTCATCTTCTGTCATCTTCTGTCATCTTCTGTCATTCTGTCCTCTTCGGTCATCTTCTGTCATCTTCTGTCGTTCTGTCATCTTCTCTCATTCTGTCCTCTTCTGTCATTCTGTCATCTTCTGTCATTCTGTCCTCTTCTGTCATTCTGTCATCTTCTGTCATTCTGTCCCCTTCTGTCATTCTGTCATCTTCTGTCCTCTTCTGTCATTCTGTCATCTTCTGTCCTGTTCTGTCATTCTGTCATCTTCTGTCATCTTCTGTCCTATTCTGTCATTCTGTCATCTTCTGTCATCTTCTGTCATTCTGTCATCTTCTGTCCTCTTCTGTCATTCTGTCATCTTCTGTCATCTTCTGTCATCTTCTGTCGTCTTCTGTCATCTTCTGTCATCTTCTGTCATCTTCTGTCATCTTCTGTCATTCTGTCCTCTTCTGTCATCTTCTGTCATCTTCTGTCATTCTGTGCTCTTCTGTCATCTTCTGCCATCTTCTGTCATTCTGTCATCTTCTGTCATTCTGTGCTCTTCTGTCATTCTGTCATCTTCCGCCATCTTCTGTCCTCTTCTGTCATTCTGTCCTCTTCTGTCATTCTGTCATCTTCTGTCATTCTGTCCTCTTCTGTCATTCTGTCATCTTCTGTCATCTTCTGTCATCTTCTGTCCTCTTCTGTCATCTTCTGTCATTCTGTCCTCTTCTGTCATTCTGTCATCTTCTGTCATTCTGTCATCTTCTGTCCTCTTCTGTCATTCTGTCATCTTCCGTCATCTTTTGTCGTCTTTTGTCATCTTCTGTCATCTTCTGTCATCTTCTGTCCTCTTCTGTCATTTTCTGTCATCTTCTGTCATTCTGTCCTCTTCTGTCATCTTCTTTCATCTTCTGTCATTCTGTCCTCTTCTGTCATCTTCTGTCATCTTCTGTCATCTTCTGTCATCTTCTGTTATTCTGTCATCTTCTGTCATTCTGTCATCTTCTGTCATCTTCTGCCCTCTTCTGTCATTCTGTCATCTTCTGTCATTCTGTCCTCTTCTGTCATTCTGTCATCTTCGGTCATTCTGTCCTCTTCTGTCATTCTGTCATCTTCTGTCATCTTCTGTCTTCTTCTGTGATCTTCTAACATTCTGTAATCTTCTGACTTCCTTTGTCATTCTGTCCACTTCTGTCATCTTCTGTCGTCTTCTGTCATCTTCTGTCATTCTGTCATCTTCTGTCATCTTCTGTCATTCTGTCCTCTTCTGTCATCTTCTGTCATCTTCTGTCATTCTGTCATCTTCTGTCATTCTGTGCTCTTCTGTCATTCTGTCATTTTCTGTCATTTTGTCTTCTTCTGTCATTCTGTCATCTTCTGTCCTCTTCTGTCGTTCTGTCATCTTCAGTCCTCTTCTGTCATTCTGTCATCTTCTGTCCTATTCTGTCATTCTGTCATCTTCTGTCATTCTGTCATCTTCTGTCATCTTCTGTCATTCTGTCCTCTTCTGTCATCTTCTGTCATTCTGTCCTCTTCTGTCATCTTCTGTCATCTTCTGTCATCTTCTGTCATCTTCTGTCCTCTTCTGTCATCTTCTGTCATCTTCTGTCATTCAGTCCTCTTCTGTCATCTTCTGTCATGTTCTGTCATTCTGTCAACTTCTGTCATTTTCTGTCCTCTTCTGTCATTCTGTCATCTTCTGTCACTCTGTCCTCTTCTGTCATTCTGTCAGCTTCTGTCATCTTCTGTCATCTTCTGTCCTCTTCTGTCATTCTGTCATCTTCTGTCCTCAAATGTCATTCTGTCATCTTCTGTCATCTTCTGTCCTATTCTGTCATTCTGTCATCTTCTGTCATCTTCTGTCATTTTCTGTCATTCTATCATCTTTTGTCCTCTTCTGTTATTCTGTCATCTTCTGTCATCTTCTGTCATCTTCTGTCATCTTCTGTCCTCTTCTGTCATCTTCTGTCATCCTCTGTCATTCTGTCCTCTTTTGTCATCTTCTGTCATCTTCTGTCATCTTCTGTCCTCTTCTGTCATCTTCTGACATCTTCTGCCATCTTCTGTCATCTTCTGTCATCTTCTGTCATTCTGTCCTCTTCTGTCCTCTTCTGTCATCTTCTGTCATCTTCTGTCATCTTCTGTCATCTTCTGTCATTCTGTCCTCTTTTGTCATCTTCTGTCATCTTCTGTCATCTTTTGTCATCTTCTATCATCTTCTGTCATCTTCTGACATCTTCTGCCATCTTCTGTCATCCTCTGTCATCTTCTGTCATTCTGTCCTCTTCTGTCCTCTTCTGTCATCTTCTGTCATCTTCTGTCATCTTCTGTCATTCTGTCCTCTTTTGTCATCTTCTGTCATCTTCTGTCCTCTTCTGTCATCTTCTGACATCCTCTGTCATCTTCTGTCATTCTGTCCTCTTTGGTCATCTTCTGTCATCTTCTGTCGTTCCGTCATCTTCTCTCATTCTGTCCTCTTCTGTCATTCTGTCATCTTCTGTCATCTTCTGTCCTCTTCTGTCATTCTGTCATCTTCTGTCATTCTGTCCTCTTCTGTCATTCTGTCATCTTCTGTCACTCTGTCCTCTTCTGTCATTCTGTCATCTTCTGTCATCTTCTGTCATCTTCTGTCATCTTCTGACATCTTCTGTCATTCTGTCCTCTTTGGTCATCTTCTGTCATCTTCTGTCGTTCCGTCATCTTCTCTCATTCTGTCCTCTTCTGTCATTCTGTCATCGTCTGTCATCTTCTGTCATCTTCTGTCCTATTCTGTCATTCAGTCATCTTCTGTCATCTTCTGTCATCTTCTGTCATTCTGTCATCTTCTGTCCTCTTCTGTCATTCTGTCATCTTCTGTCATCTTCTGTCATTCTGTCATCTTCTGTCATTCTGTCCTCTTCTGTCATTCTGTCATCTTCTGTCATTCTGTCCTCTTCTGTCATTCTGTCATCTTCTGTCATCTTCTGTCTTCTTCTGTGATCTTCTAACATTCTGTAATCTTCCGTCCTCCTTTGTCATTCTGTCCACTTCTGTCATCTTCTGTCATCTTCTGTCCTCTTCTGTCCTCTTCTGTCATCTTCTGTCATTCTGTCATCTTCTGTCATTCTGTCCTCTTCTGTCATATTCTGTCATCTTCTGTCATTCTGTCATCTTCTGTCATTCTGTGCTCTTCTGTCATTCTGTGATTTTCTGTCATTCTGTCCTCTTCTGTCATTCTGTCATCTTCTGTCATCTTCTGTCATCTTCTGTCCTCTTCTGTCATTCTGTCATCTTCAGTCCTCTTCTGTCATTCTGTCATCTTCTGTCCTATTCTGTCATTCTGTCATCTTCTGTCATTCTGTCATCTTCTGTCATCTTCTGTCATTCTGTCCCCTTCTGTCATCTTCTGTCATCTTCTGTCATCTTCTGTCATCTTCTGTCATCTTCTGTCCTCTTCTGTCATCTTCTGTCATCTTCTGTCATTCAGTCCTCTTCTGTCATCTTCTGTCATGTTCTGTCATTCTGTCAACTTCTGTCATCTTCTGTCCTCTTCTGTCATTCTGTCATCTTCTGTCACTCTGTCCTCTTCTGTCGTTCTGTCATCTTCTCTCATTCTGTCCTCTTCTGTCATTCAGTCCTCTTCTCTCATCTTCTGTCATGTTCTGTCATTCTGTCATCTTCTGTCATCTTCTGTCCTCTTCTGTCATTCTGTCATCTTCTGTCATTCTGTCCTCTTCTGTCATTCTGTCATCTTCTGTCACTCTGTCCTCTTTTGTCATTCTGTCATCTTCTGTCCCCTTCTGTCATTCTGTCATCTTCTGTCATCTTCTGTGCTATTCTGTCATTCTGTCATCTTCTGTCATCTTCTGTCATCTTCTGTCATTCTGTCATCTTCTGTCCTCTTCTGTCATTCTGTCATCTTCTGTCATCTTCTGTCATCTTCTGTCATCTTCTGTCGTCTTCTGTCATCTTCTGTCATCTTCTGTCCTCTTCTGTCATCTTCTGTCATCTTCTGTCATTCTGTCCTCTTCTGTCATCTTCTGTCATCTTCTGTCATTCTGTCCTCTTCTGTCATCTTCTGTCATCTTCTGTCATTCTGTCATCTTCTGTCATTCTGTGCTCTTCTGTCATTCTGTCATCTTCCGCCATCTTCTGTCCTCTTCTGTCATTCTGTCTTCTTCTGTCATTCTGTCCTCTTCTGTCATTCTGTCATCTTCTGTCATTCTGTCATCTTCTGTCATCTTCTGTCATCTTCTGTCATCTTCTGTCCTCTTCTGTCATCTTCTGTCATTCTGTCCTCTTCTCTCATTCTGTCATCTTCTGTCATTCTGTCATCTTCTGTCATTCTGTCATCTTCTGTCATTCTGTCATCTTCTGTGATTCTGTCATCTTCTGTCCTCTTCTGTCATTCTGTCATCTTCCATCATCTTTTGTCATCTTCTGTCATCTTCTGTCATCTTCTGTCCTCTTCTGTCATCTTCTGTCATCTTCTGTCATTCTGTCCTCTTCTGTCATCTTCTTTCATCTTCTGTCATTCTGTCCTCTTCTGTCATCTTCTGTCATCTTCTGTCAACTTCTGTTATTCTGTCATCTTCTGTCATTCTGTCATCTTCTGTCATCTTCTGCCCTCTTCTGTCATTCTGTCATCTTCTGTCATTCTGTCCGCTTCTGTCATTCTGTCATCTTCTGTCATTCTGTCCTCTTCTGTCATTCTGCCATCTTCTGTCATTCTGTCCTCTTCTGTCATTTTGTCATCTTCTGTCATCTTCTGTCATCTTCTGTCATTCTCTCCTCTTCTGTCATTCTGTCATCTTCTGTCATCTTCTGCCCTCTTCTGTCATTCTGTCACCTTCTGTCATTCTGTCCTCTTCTGTCATTTTGTCATCTTCTGTCATCTTCTGTCATTCTGTCATCTTCTGTCATCTTCTGTCATCTTCTGTCATTCTGTCTTCTTCTGTCATTCTGTCATCTTCTGTCATCTTCTGTCATCTTCTGTCATTCTGTCCTCTTCTATCATTCTGTCATCTTCTGTCATTCTGTCCTCTTCTGTCATTCTGTCATCTTCTGTCATCTTCTGCCATCTTCTGTCATCTTCTGTCCTCGTCTGTCATTCTGTCATCTTCTGTCATCTTCTGTCATCTTCTGTCATCTTCTGTCATCTTCTGTCATTCTGTCTTCTTCTGTCATCTTCTGTCATCTTCAGTCATCTTCTGTCATATTCTGTCATCTTCTGTCATCTTCTGTCATCTTATGTGATTCTGTCATCTTCTGTCCTTATCTGTCATTCTGTCATCTTCTGTCATCTTCTGTCCTCTTCTGTCATTCTGTCATCTTCTGTCATTCTGTCCTCTTCTGTCATTCTGTCATCTTCTGTCACTCTGTCCTCTTTTGTCATTCTGTCATCTTCTGTCCCCTTCTGTCATTCTGTCATCTTCTGTCATCTTCTGTGCTATTCTGTCATTCTATCATCTTCTGTCATCTTCTGTCATTCTATCATCTTCTGTCCTCTTCTGTCCTCTTCTGTCATTCTGTCATCTTCTGTCACTCTGTCCTCTTCTGTCGTTCTGTCATCTTCTCTCATTCTGTCCTCTTCTGTCATTCTGTCATCTTCTGTCATCTTCTGTCCTCTTCTGTCATTCTGTCACCTTCTGTCATTCTGTCCTCTTCTGTCATTCTGTCATCTTCTGTCACTCTGTCCTCTTTTGTCATTCTGTCATCTTCTGTCCCCTTCCGTCATTCTGTCATCTTCTGACATCTTCTGTGCTATTCTGTCATTCTATCATCTTCTGTCATCTTCTGTCATCTTCTGTCATTCTGTCATCTTCTGTCCTCTTCTGTCATTCTGTCATCTTCTGTCATCTTCTGTCATCTTCTGTCATCTTCTGTCGTCTTCTGTCATCTTCTGTCATCTTCTGTCCTCTTCTGTCATCTTCTGTCATCTTCTGTCATTCTGTCCTCTTCTGTCATTTTCTGTCATCTTCTGTCATTCTGTCCTCTTCTGTCAACTTCTGTCATCTTCTGTCATTCTGTCATCTTCTGTCATTCTGTGCTCTTCTGTCATTCTGTCATCTTCCGCCATCTTCTGTCCTCTTCTGTCATTCTGTCTTCTTCTGTCATTCTGTCCTCTTCTGTCATTCTGTCATCTTCTGTCATTCTGTCCTCTTCTGTCATTCTGTCATCTTCTGTCATCTTCTGTCATCTTCTGTCATCTTCTGTCCTCTTCTGTCATCTTCTGTCATCTTCTGTCATTCTGTCCTCTTCTCTCATTCTGTCATCTTCTGTCATTCTGTCATCTTCTGTCATTCTGTCATCTTCTGTCATTCTGTCATCTTCTGTCATTCTGTCATCTTCAGTCCTCTTCTGTCATCTTCTGTCATCTTCTGCCTCTTCTGTCATCTTCTGTCATCTTCTGTCATTCTGTCCTCTTCTGTCATTCTGTCATCTTCTGTCATTCTGTCCTCTTCTGTCATTCTGTCATCTTCTGTCATCTTCTGTCATCTTCTGTCATCTTCTGTCCTCTTCTGTCATCTTCTGTCATCTTCTGTCATTCTGTCCTCTTCTCTCATTCTGTCATCTTCTGTCATTCTGTCATCTTCTGTCATTCTGTCATCTTCTGTCATTCTGTCCTCGTCTGTCATTCTGTCATCTTCTGTCATCTTCTGTCATCTTCTGTCATCTTCTGTCCTCTTCTGTCATCTTCTGTCATCTTCTGTCATTCTGTACTCTTCTGTCATCTTCTTTCATCTTCTGTCATTCTGTCCTCTTCTGTCATCTTCTGTCATCTTCTGTCATCTTCTGTTATTCTGTCATCTTCTGTCATTCTGTCATCTTCTGTCATCTTCTGCCCTCTTCTGTCATTCTGTCATCTTCTGTCATTCTGTCCTCTTCTGTCATTCTGTCATCTTCTGTCATTCTGTCCTCATCTGTCATTCTGCCATCTTCTGTCATTCTCTCCTCTTCTGTCATTTTGTCATCTTCTGTCATCTTCTGTCATCTTCTGTCATCTTCTGTCCTCGTCTGTCATTCTGTCATCTTCTGTCATCTTCTGTCATCTTCTGTCATCTTCTGTCATTCTGTCTTCTTCTGTCATCTTCTGTCATCTTCAGTCATCTTCTGTCATATTCTGTCATCTTCTGTCATCTTCTGTCATCTTCTGTCATTCTGTCATCTTCTGCCCTTATCTGTCATTCTGTCATCTTCTGTCATTCTGTCCTCTTCTGTCATCTTCTGTCCTCTTCTGTCCTCTTCTGTCATTCTGTCATCTTCTGTCACTCTGTCCTCTTCTGTCGTTCTGTCATCTTCTCTCATTCTGTCCTCTTCTGTCATTCTGTCATCTTCTGTCCTCTTCTGTCATTCTTTCATCTTCTGTCATTCTGTCCTCTTCTGTCATTCTGTCATCTTCTGTCACTCTGTCCTCTTTTGTCATTCTGTCATCTTCTGTCCCCTTCTGTCATTCTGTCATCTTCTGTCATCTTCTGTGCTATTCTGTCATTCTATCATCTTCTGTCATCTTCTGTCATTCTGTCATCTTCTGTCCTCTTCTGTCCTCTTCTGTCATTCTGTCATCTTCTGTCACTCTGTCCTCTTCTGTCGTTCTGTCATCTTCTCTCATTCTGTCCTCTTCTGTCATTCTGTCATCTTCTGTCATCTTCTGTCCTCTTCTGTCATTCTGTCATCTTCTGTCATTCTGTCCTCTTCTGTCATTCTGTCATCTTCTGTCACTCTGTCCTCTTTTGTCATTCTGTCATCTTCTGTCCCCTTCTGTCATTCTGTCATCTTCTGTCATCTTCTGTGCTATTCTGTCATTCTATCATCTTCTGTCATCTTCTGTCATTCTGTCATCTTCTGTCCTCTTCTGTCATTCTGTCATCTTCTGTCATCTTCTGTCATCTTCTGTCATCTTCTGTCGTCTTCTGTCATCTTCTGTCATCTTCTGTCCTCTTCTGTCATCTTCTGTCATCTTCTGTCATTCTGTCCTCTTCTGTCATCTTCTGTCATCTTCTGTCATTCTGTCCTCTTCTGTCATCTTCTGTCATTCTGTCATCTTCTGTCATTCTGTGCTCTTCTGTCATTCTGACATCTTCCGCCATCTTCTGTCCTCTTCTGTCATTCTGTCTTCTTCTGTCATTCTGTCCTCTTCTGTCATTCTGTCATCTTCTGTCATTCTGTCCTCTTCTGTCATTCTGTCATCTTCTGTCATCTTCTGCCATCTTCTGTCATCTTCTGTCATCTTCTGTCATCTTCTGTCATTCTGTCCTCTTCTCTCATTCTGTCATCTTCTGTCATTCTGTCATCTTCTGTCATTCTGTCATCTTCTGTCATTCTGTCATCTTCTGTCATTCTGTCATCTTCAGTCCTCTTCTGTCATTCTGTCATCTTCCGTCATCTTTTGTCATCTTCTGTCATCTTCTGTCATCTTCTGTCCTCTTCTGTCATCTTCTGTCATCTTCTGTCATTCTGTCCTCTTCTGTCATCTTCTTTCATCTTCTGTCATTCTGTCCTCTTCTGTCATCTTCTGTCATCTTCTGTCATCTTCTGTCATCTTCTGTTATTCTGTCATCTTCTGTCATTCTGTCATCTTCTGTCATCTTCTGCCCTCTTCTGTCATTCTGTTATCTTCTGTCATTCTGTCCTCTTCTGTCATTCTGTCATCTTCTTTCATTCTGTCCTCTTCTGTCATTCTGCCATCTTCTGTCATTCTGTCCTCTTCTGTCATTTTGTCATCTTCTGTCATCTTCTGTCATCTTCTGTCATTCTGTCCTCATCTGTCATTCTGTCATCTTCTGTCATCTTCTGCCCTCTTCTGTCATTCTGTCACCTTCTGTCATTCTGTCCTCTTCTGTCATTTTGTCATCTTCTGTCATCTTCTGTCATTCTGTCATCTTCTGTCATCTTCTGTCATCTTCTGTCATCTTCTGTCATCTTCTGTCATTCTGTCTTCTTCTGTCATTCTGTCATCTTCTGTCATCTTCTGTCATCTTCTGTCATTCTGTCCTCTTCTGTCATTCTGTCATCTTCTGTCATCTTCTGCCATCTTCTGTCATCTTCTGTCCTCGTCTGTCATTCTGTCATCTTCTGTCATCTTCTCTCATCTTCTCTCATCTTCTGTCATTCTGTCTTCTTCTGTCATCTTCTGTCATCTTCAGTCATCTTCTGTCACATTCTGTCATCTTCTGTCATCTTCTGTCATCTTCTGTCATCTTCTGTCATTCTGTCATCTTCTGTCCTTATCTGTCATTCTGTCATCTTCTGTCATTCTGTCCTCTTCTGTCATCTTCTGTCCTCTTCTGTCCTCTTCTGTCATCATCTGTCATCTTCTGTCATTCTGTCGTCTTCTGTCATTCTGTCATCTTCTGTCATCTTCTGTCATCTTCTGTCATCCTCTGTCATCTTCTGTCATTCTGTCATCTTCTGTCATCTTCTGTCCTATTCTGTCATTCTGTCATCTTCTGTCATCTTCTGTCACCTTCTGTCATCTTCTGTCATATTCTGTCATCTTCTGTCATCTTCTGTCATCTTCTGTCATCTTCTGTCATTCTGTCATCTTCTGTCCTTATCTGTCATTCTGTCATCTTCTGTCATTCTGTCCTCTTCTGTCACCTTCTGTCATCTTCTGTCATTCTGTCCTCTTCTGTCATTCGGTCATCTTTTGCCATCTTCTGTCATCTTCTGTCCTCTCCTGTCATCATCAGTCATCTTCTGTCATTCTGTCATCTTCTGTCAAATTCTGTCATTCTGTCCTCTTCTGTCATCTTCTGTCATCTTCTGTCATCCTCTGTCATTCTGTCATCTTTTATCATCTTCTGTACTCTTCTGTCATTCTGTCATCTTCTGTCATTCTGTCCTCTTCTGTCAATCTGTCACCTTCTGTCACCTTCTGTCATCTTCTGTCCTCTTCTGTCATTCTGTCATCTTCTGTCACCTTCTGTCATTCTGTCCTCTTCTGTCATTTTGTCATCTTCTGTCATCTTCTGTCATTCTGTCATCTTCTGTCATCTTCTGTCATCTTCTGTCATCTTCTGTCATCTTCTGTCATTCTGTCTTCTTCTGTCATTCTGTCATCTTCTGTCATCTTCTGTCATTCTGTCCCCTTCTGTCATTCTGTCATCTTCTGTCATCTTCTGCCATCTTCTGTCATCTTCTGTCCTCCTCTGTCATTCTGTCATCTTCTGTCATCTTCTGTCATCTTCTCTCATCTTCTGTCATTCTGTCTTCTTCTGTCATCTTCTGTCATCTTCAGTCATCTTCTGTCACATTCTGTCATCTTCTGTCATCTTCTGTCATCTTCTGTCATCTTCTGTCATTCTGTCATCTTCTGTCCTTATCTGTCATTCTGTCATCTTCTGTCATTCTGTCCTCTTCTGTCATCTTCTGTCCTCTTCTGTCCTCTTCTGTCATCATCTGTCATCTTCTGTCATTCTGTCGTCTTCTGTCATTCTGTCATCTTCTGTCATCTTCTGTCATCTTCTGTCATCTTCTGTCATCCTCTGTCATCTTCTGTCATTCTGTCATCTTCTGTCATCTTCTGTCCTATTCTGTCATTCTGTCATCTTCTGTCATCTTCTGTCACCTTCTGTCATCTTCTGTCATATTCTGTCATCTTCTGTCATCTTCTGTCATCTTCTGTCATCTTCTGTCATTCTGTCATCTTCTGTCCTTATCTGTCATTCTGTCATCTTCTGTCATTCTGTCCTCTTCTGTCACCTTCTGTCATCTTCTGTCATCTTCTGTCCTCTTCTGTCATTCTGTCATCTTCTGCCATCTTCTGTCATCTTCTGTCCTCTCCTGTCATCATCTGTCATCTTCTGTCATTCTGTCATCTTCTGTCAAATTCTGTCATTCTGTCCTCTTCTGTCATCTTCTGTCATCTTCTTTCATCCTCTGTCATTCTGTCATCTTTTATCATCTTCTGTCCTCTTCTGTCATTCTGTCATCTTCTGTCATTCTGTCCTCTTCTGTCAATCTGTCACCTTCTGTCACCTTCTGTCATCTTCTGTCCTCTTCTGTCATTCTGTCATCTTCTGTCATCTTCTGTCATTCTGTCCTCTTCTGTCATTCTGTCATCTTCTGTCATCTTCTGTCACCTTCTGTCATCTTCTGTCATTCTGTCCTCTTCTGTCATTCTGTCATCTTCTGTCATTCTGTCCTCTTCTGTCATTCTGTCATCTTCTGTCATCTTCTGTCATCTTCTGTCATCTTCTGTCATTCTGTCATCTTCTGTCCTCTTCTGTCATTCTGTCATCTTCTGTCATCTTCTGTCATCTTCTGTCATTCTGTCCTCTTCTGTCATTCTGTCATCTACTGTCACCTTCTGCCCTCTTCTGTCATTCTGTCATCTTCTGTCATCTTCTGTCATTCTGTCCTCTTCTGTCATTCTGTCATCTTCTGTCAACTTCTGTCATCTTATGTCCTCTTCTGTCATCTTCTGTCATCTTCTGTCATTCTGTCCTCTTCTGTCATTCTGTCATCTTCTGTCATCTTCTGTCATTCTGTCCTCTTCTGTCATCTTCTCTCATTCTGTCCTCTTCTGTCATTTTGTCCTCTTCTGTCATCTTCTGTCATCTTCTGTCATTCTGTCATCTTCTGTCATTCTGTCCTTTTCTGTCATTCTTTCATCTTCTGTCACTCTGTCCTCTTTTGTCATTCTGTCATCTTCTGTCCCCTTCTGTCATTCTGTCATCTTCTGTCATCTTCTGTGCTATTCTGTCATTCTGTCATCTTCTGTCATCTTCTGTCATCTTCTGTCATTCTGTCATCTTCTGTCCTCTTCTGTCATTCTGTCATCTTCTGTCATCTTCTGTCATCTTCTGTCATCTTCTGTCGTCTTCTGTCATCTTCTGTCATCTTCTGTCCTCTTCTGTCATCTTCTGTCATCTTCTGTCATTCTGTCCTCTTCTGTCATCTTCTGTCATCTTCTGTCATTCTGTCCTCTTCTGTCATCTTCTGTCATCTTCTGTCATTCTGTCATCTTCTGTCATTCTGTGCTCTTCTGTCATTCTGTCATCTTCCGCCATCTTCTGTCCTCTTCTGTCATTCTGTCATCTTCTGTCATTCTGTCCTCTTCTGTCATTCTGTCATCTTCTGTCACTCTGTCCTCTTTTGTCATTCTGTCATCTTCTGTCCCCTTCTGTCATTCTGTCATCTTCTGTCATCTTCTGTGCTATTCTGTCATTCTATCATCTTCTGTCATCTTCTGTCATTCTGTCATCTTCTGTCCTCTTCTGTCCTCTTCTGTCATTCTGTCATCTTCTGTCACTCTGTCCTCTTCTGTCGTTCTGTCATCTTCTCTCATTCTGTCCTCTTCTGTCATTCTGTCATCCTCTGTCATCTTCTGTCCTCTTCTGTCATTCTGTCATCTTCTGTCATTCTGTCCTCTTCTGTCATTCTGTCATCTTCTGTCACTCTGTCCTCTTTTGTCATTCTGTCATCTTCTGTCCCCTTCCGTCATTCTGTCATCTTCTGTCATCTTCTGTGCTATTCTGTCATTCTATCATCTTCTGTCATCTTCTGTCATCTTCTGTCATTCTGTCATCTTCTGTCCTCTTCTGTCATTCTGTCATCTTCTGTCATCTTCTGTCATCTTCTGTCATCTTCTGTCGTCTTCTGTCATCTTCTGTCATCTTCTGTCCTCTTCTGTCATCTTCTGTCATCTTCTGTCATTCTGTCCTCTTCTGTCATTTTCTGTCATCTTCTGTCATTCTGTCCTCTTCTGTCATCTTCTGTCATCTTCTGTCATTCTGTCATCTTCTGTCATTCTGTGCTCTTCTGTCATTCTGTCATCTTCCGCCATCTTCTGTCCTCTTCTGTCATTCTGTCTTCTTCTGTCATTCTGTCCTCTTCTGTCATTCTGTCATCTTCTGTCATTCTGTCCTCTTCTGTCATTCTGTCATCTTCTGTCATCTTCTGTCATCTTCTGTCATCTTCTGTCATTCTGTCCTCTTCTCTCATTCTGTCATCTTCTGTCATTCTGTCATCTTCTGTCATTCTGTCATCTTCTGTCATTCTGTCATCTTCTGTCATTCTGTCATCTTCAGTCCTCTTCTGTCATCTTCTGTCATCTTCTGTCCTCTTCTGTCATCTTCTGTCATCTTCTGTCATTCTGTCCTCTTCTGTCATTCTGTCATCTTCTGTCATTCTGTCCTCTTCTGTCATTCTGTCATCTTCTGTCATCTTCTGTCATCTTCTGTCATCTTCTGTCCTCTTCTGTCATCTTCTGTCATCTTCTGTCATTCTGTCCTCTTCTCTCATTCTGTCATCTTCTGTCATTCTGTCATCTTCTGTCATTCTGTCATCTTCTGTCATTCTGTCCTCGTCTGTCATTCTGTCATCTTCTGTCATCTTCTGTCATCTTCTGTCATCTTCTGTCCTCTTCTGTCATCTTCTGTCATCTTCTGTCATTCTGTACTCTTCTGTCATCTTCTTTCATCTTCTGTCATTCTGTCCTCTTCTGTCATCTTCTGTCATCTTCTGTTATTCTGTCATCTTCTGTCATTCTGTCATCTTCTGTCATCTTCTGCCCTCTTCTGTCATTCTGTCATCTTCTGTCATTCTGTCCTCTTCTGTCATTCTGTCATCTTCTGTCATTCTGTCCTCATCTGTCATTCTGCCATCTTCTGTCATTCTCTCCTCTTCTGTCATTTTGTCATCTTCTGTCATCTTCTGTCATCTTCTGTCATCTTCTGTCCTCGTCTGTCATTCTGTCATCTTCTGTCATCTTCTGTCATCTTCTGTCATCTTCTGTCATTCTGTCTTCTTCTGTCATCTTCTGTCATCTTCAGTCATCTTCTGTCATATTCTGTCATCTTCTGTCATCTTCTGTCATCTTCTGTCATTCTGTCATCTTCTGCCCTTTTCTGTCATTCTGTCATCTTCTGTCATTCTGTCCTCTTCTGTCATCTTCTGTCCTCTTCTGTCCTCTTCTGTCATTCTGTCATCTTCTGTCACTCTGTCCTCTTCTGTCGTTCTGTCATCTTCTCTCATTCTGTCCTCTTCTGTCATTCTGTCATCTTCTGTCATCTTCTGTCCTCTTCTGTCATTCTTTCATCTTCTGTCATTCTGTCCTCTTCTGTCATTCTGTCTTCTTCTGTCACTCTGTCCTCTTTTGTCATTCTGTCATCTTCTGTCCCCTTCTGTCATTCTGTCATCTTCTGTCCTCTTCTGTCCTCTTCTGTCATTCTGTCATCTTCTGTCACTCTGTCCTCTTCTGTCGTTCTGTCATCTTCTCTCATTCTGTCCTCTTCTGTCATTCTGTCATCTTCTGTCATCTTCTGTCCTCTTCTGTCATTCTGTCATCTTCTGTCATTCTGTCCTCTTCTGTCATTCTGTCATCTTCTGTCACTCTGTCCTCTTTTGTCATTCTGTCATCTTCTGTCCCCTTCTGTCATTCTGTCATCTTCTGTCATCTTCTGTGCTATTCTGTCATTCTATCATCTTCTGTCATCTTCTGTCATCTTCTGTCATTCTGTCATCTTCTGTCCTCTTCTGTCATTCTGTCATCTTCTGTCATCTTCTGTCATCTTCTGTCAACTTCTGTCGTCTTCTGTCATCTTCTGTCATCTTCTGTCCTCTTCTGTCATCTTCTGTCATCTTCTGTCATTCTGTCCTCTTCTGTCATCTTCTGTCATCTTCTGTCATTCTGTCCTCTTCTGTCATCTTCTGTCATCTTCTGTCATTCTGTCATCTTCTGTCATTCTGTGCTCTTCTGTCATTCTGACATCTTCCGCCATCTTCTGTCCTCTTCTGTCATTCTGTCTTCTTCTGTCATTCTGTCCTCTTCTGTCATTCTGTCATCTTCTGTCATTCTGTCCTCTTCTGTCATTCTGTCATCTTCTGTCATCTTCTGCCATCTTCTGTCATCTTCTGTCATCTTCTGTCATCTTCTGTCATTCTGTCCTCTTCTCTCATTCTGTCATCTTCTGTCATTCTGTCATCTTCTGTCATTCTGTCATCTTCTGTCATTCTGTCATCTTCTGTCATTCTGTCATCTTCAGTCCTCTTCTGTCATTCTGTCATCTTCCGTCATCTTTTGTCATCTTCTGTCATCTTCTGTCATCTTCTGTCCTCTTCTGTCATCTTCTGTCATCTTCTGTCATTCTGTCCTCTTCTGTCATCTTCTTTCATCTTCTGTCATTCTGTCCTCTTCTGTCATCTTCTGTCATCTTCTGTCATCTTCTGTCATCTTCTGTTATTCTGTCATCTTCTGTCATTCTGTCATCTTCTGTCATCTTCTGCCCTCTTCTGTCATTCTGTTATCTTCTGTCATTCTGTCCTCTTCTGTCATTCTGTCATCTTCTGTCATTCTGTCCTCTTCTGTCATTCTGCCATCTTCTGTCATTCTGTCCTCTTCTGTCATTTTGTCATCTTCTGTCATCTTCTGTCATCTTCTGTCATTCTGTCCTCATCTGTCATTCTGTCATCTTCTGTCGTCTTCTGCCCTCTTCTGTCATTCTGTCACCTTCTGTCATTCTGTCCTCTTCTGTCATTTTGTCATCTTCTGTCATCTTCTGTCATTCTGTCATCTTCTGTCATCTTCTGTCATCTTCTGTCATCTTCTGTCATTCTGTCTTCTTCTGTCATTCTGTCATCTTCTGTCATCTTCTGTCATCTTCTGTCATTCTGTCCTCTTCTGTCATTCTGTCATCTTCTGTCATCTTCTGCCATCTTCTGTCATCTTCTGTCCTCGTCGGTCATTCTGTCATCTTCTGTCATCTTCTCTCATCTTCTCTCATCTTCTGTCATTCTGTCTTCTTCTGTCATCTTCTGTCATCTTCAGTCATCTTCTGTCACATTCTGTCATCTTCTGTCATCTTCTGTCATCTTCTGTCATTCTGTCATCTTCTGTCCTTATCTGTCATTCTGTCATCTTCTGTCATTCTGTCCTCTTCTGTCATCTTCTGTCCTCTTCTGTCCTCTTCTGTCATCATCTGTCATCTTCTGTCATTCTGTCATCTTCTGTCATCTTCTGTCATCTTCTGTCATCCTCTGTCATCTTCTGTCATTCTGTCATCTTCTGTCATCTTCTGTCCTATTCTGTCATTCTGTCATCTTCTGTCATCTTCTGTCACCTTCTGTCATCTTCTGTCATATTCTGTCATCTTCTGTCATCTTCTGTCATCTTCTGTCATTCTGTCATCTTCTGTCCTTATCTGTCATTCTGTCATCTTCTGTCATTCTGTCCTCTTCTGTCACCTTCTGTCATCTTCTGTCATTCTGTCCTCTTCTGTCATTCTGTCATCTTTTGCCATCTTCTGTCATCTTCTGTCCTCTCCTGTCATCATCAGTCATCTTCTGTCATTCTGTCATCTTCTGTCAAATTCTGTCATTCTGTCCTCTTCTGTCATCTTCTGTCATCTTCTGTCATCCTCTGTCATTCTGTCATCTTTTATCATCTTCTGTCCTCTTCTGTCATTCTGTCATCTTCTGTCATTCTGTCCTCTTCTGTCAATCTGTCACCTTCTGTCACCTTCTGTCATCTTCTGTCCTCTTCTGTCATTCTGTCATCTTCTGTCACCTTCTGTCATTCTGTCCTCTTCTGTCATTTTGTCATCTACTGTCATCTCCTGTCATTCTGTCATCTTCTGTCATCTTCTGTCATCTTCTGTCATCTTCTGTCATCTTCTGTCATTCTGTCTTCTTCTGTCATTCTGTCATCTTCTGTCATCTTCTGTCATCTTCTGTCATTCTGTCCCCTTCTGTCATTCTGTCATCTTCTGTCATCTTCTGCCATCTTCTGTCATCTTCTGTCCTCCTCTGTCATTCTGTCATCTTCTGTCATCTTCTGTCATCTTCTCTCATCTTCTGTCATTCTGTCTTCTTCTGTCATCTTCTGTCATCTTCAGTCATCTTCTGTCACATTCTGTCATCTTCTGTCATCTTCTGTCATCTTCTGTCATCTTCTGTCATTCTGTCATCTTCTGTCCTTATCTGTCATTCTGTCATCTTCTGTCATTCTGTCCTCTTCTGTCATCTTCTGTCCTCTTCTGTCCTCTTCTGTCATCATCTGTCATCTTCTGTCATTCTGTCGTCTTCTGTCATTCTGTCATCTTCTGTCATCTTCTGTCATCTTCTGTCATCTTCTGTCATCCACTGTCATCTTCTGTCATTCTGTCATCTTCTGTCATCTTCTGTCCTATTCTGTCATTCTGTCATCTTCTGTCATCTTCTGTCACCTTCTGTCATCTTCTGTCATATTCTGTCATCTTCTGTCATCTTCTGTCATCTTCTGTCATCTTCTGTCATTCTGTCATCTTCTGTCCTTATCTGTCATTCTGTCATCTTCTGTCATTCTGTCCTCTTCTGTCACCTTCTGTCATCTTCTGTCACTCTGTCCTCTTCTGTCATTCTGTCATCTTCTGCCATCTTCTGTCATCTTCTGTCCTCTCCTGTCATCATCTGTCATCTTCTGTCATTCTGTCATCTTCTGTCAAATTCTGTCATTCTGTCCTCTTCTGTCATCTTCTGTCATCTTCTTTCATCCTCTGTCATTCTGTCATCTTTTATCATCTTCTGTCCTCTTCTGTCATTCTGTCATCTTCTGTCATTCTGTCCTCTTCTGTCATTCTGTCATCTTCTGTCATCTTCTGTCACCTTCTGTCATCTTCTGTCATTCTGTCCTCTTCTGTCATTCTGTCATCTTCTGTCATTCTGTCCTCTTCTGTCAATCTGTCACCTTCTGTCACCTTCTGTCATCTTCTGTCCTCTTCTGTCATTCTGTCATCTTCTGTCACCTTCTGTCATTCTGTCCTCTTCTGTCATTTTGTCATCTTCTGTCATCTTCTGTCATTCTGTCATCTTCTGTCATCTTCTGTCATCTTCTGTCATCTTCTGTCATCTTCTGTCATTCTGTCTTCTTCTGTCATTCTGTCATCTTCTGTCATCTTCTGTCATCTTCTGTCATTCTGTCCTCTTCTGTCATTCTGTCATCTTCTGTCATCTTCTGCCATCTTCTGTCATCTTCTGTCCTCCTCTGTCATTCTGTCATCTTCTGTCATCTTCTCTCATCTTCTGTCATTCTGTCTTCTTCTGTCATCTTCTGTCATCTTCAGTCATCTTCTGTCACATTCTGTCATCTTCTGTCATCTTCTGTCATCTTCTGTCATCTTCTGTCATTCTGTCATCTTCTGTCCTTATCTGTCATTCTGTCATCTTCTGTCATTCTGTCCTCTTCTGTCATCTTCTGTCCTCTTCTGTCCTCTTCTGTCATCATCTGTCATCTTCTGTCATTCTGTCGTCTTCTGTCATTCTGTCATCTTCTGTCATCTTCTGTCATCTTCTGTCATCTTCTGTCATCCTCTGTCATCTTCTGTCATTCTGTCATCTTCTGTCATCTTCTGTCCTAATCTGTCATTCTGTCATCTTCTGTCATCTTCTGTCACCTTCTGTCATCTTCTGTCATATTCTGTCATCTTCTGTCATCTTCTGTCATCTTCTGTCATCTTCTGTCATTCTGTCATCTTCTGTCCTTATCTGTCATTCTGTCATCTTCTGTCATTCTGTCCTCTTCTGTCACCTTCTGTCATCTTCTGTCATTCTGTCCTCTTCTGTCATTCTGTCATCTTCTGCCATCTTCTGTCATCTTCTGTCCTCTCCTGTCATCATCTGTCATCTTCTGTCATTCTGTCATCTTCTGTCAAATTCTGTCATTCTGTCCTCTTCTGTCATCTTCTGTCATCTTCTTTCATCCTCTGTCATTCTGTCATCTTTTATCATCTTCTGTCCTCTTCTGTCATTCTGTCATCTTCTGTCATTCTGTCTTCTTCTGTCAATCTGTCACCTTCTGTCACCTTCTGTCATCTTCTGTCCTCTTCTGTCATTCTGTCATCTTCTGTCATCTTCTGTCATTCTGTCCTCTTCTGTCATTCTGTCATCTTCTGTCATCTTCTGTCACCTTCTGTCATCTTCTGTCATTCTGTCCTCTTCTGTCATTCTGTCATCTTCTGTCATTCTGTCCTCTTCTGTCATTCTGTCATCTTCTGTCATCTTCTGTCACCTTCTGTCATCTTCTGTCATTCTGTCATCTTCTGTCCTCTTCTGTCATTCTGTCATCTTCTGTCATCTTCTGTCATCTTCTGTCATTCTGTCCTCTTCTGTCATTCTGTCATCTACTGTCACCTTCTGCCCTCTTCTGTCATTCTGTCATCTTCTGTCATTCTGTCATCTTCTGTCAACTTCTGTCATCTTATGTCCTCTTCTGTCATCTTCTGTCATCTTCTGTCATTCTGTCCTCTTCTGTCATTCTGTCATCTTCTGTCATTCTGTCCTCTTCTGTCATCTTCTCTCATTCTGTCCTCTTCTGTCATTTTGTCCTCTTCTGTCATCTTCTGTCATCTTCTGTCATTCTGTCATCTTCTGTCATTCTGTCCTTTTCTGTCATTCTTTCATCTTCTGTCACTCTGTCCTCTTTTGTCATTCTGTCATCTTCTGTCCCCTTCTGTCATTCTGTCATCTTCTGTCATCTTCTGTGCTATTCTGTCATTCTGTCATCTTCTGTCATCTTCTGTCATCTTCTGTCATTCTGTCATCTTCTGTCCTCTTCTGTCATTCTGTCATCTTCTGTCATCTTCTGTCATCTTCTGTCATCTTCTGTCGTCTTCTGTCATCTTCTGTCATCTTCTGTCCTCTTCTGTCATCTTCTGTCATCTTCTGTCATTCTGTCCTCTTCTGTCATCTTCTGTCATCTTCTGTCATTCTGTCCTCTTCTGTCATCTTCTGTCATCTTCTGTCATTCTGTCATCTTCTGTCATTCTGTGCTCTTCTGTCATTCTGTCATCTTCCGCCATCTTCTGTCCTCTTCTGTCATTCTGTCTTCTTCTGTCATTCTGTCCTCTTCTGTCATTCCGTCATCTTCTGTCATTCTGTCCTCTTCTGTCATTCTGTCATCTTCTGTCATCTTCTGTCATCTTCTGTCATCTTCTGTCCTCTTCTGTCATCTTCTGTCATCTTCTGTCATTCTGTCCTCTTCTCTCATTCTGTCATCTTCTGTCATTCTGTCATCTTCTGCCATTCTGTCATCTTCTGTCATTCTGTCATCTTCTGTCATTCTGTCATCTTCTGTCCTCTTCTGTAATTCTGTCATCTTCCGTCATCTTTTGTCATCTTCTGTCATCTTCTGTCATCTTCTGTCCTCTTCTGTCATCTTCTGTCATCTTCTGTCATTCTGTCCTCTTCTGTCATCTTCTTTCATCTTCTGTCATTCTGTCCTCTTCTGTCATCTTCTGTCATCTTCTGTCATCTTCTGTTATTCTGTCATCTTCTGTCATTCTGTCATCTTCTGCCCTCTTCTGTCATTCTGTCATCTTCTGTCATTCTGTCCTCTTCTGTCATTCTGTCATCTTCTGTCATTCTGTCATCTTCTGTCATTCTGCCATCTTCTGTCATTCTGTCCTCTTCTGTCATTTTGTCATCTTCTGTCATCTTCTGTCATCTTCTGTCATTCTGTCCTCTTCTGTCATTCTGTCATCTTCTGTCATCTTATGCCCTCTTCTGTCATTCTGTCACCTTCTGTCATTCTGTCCTCTTCTGTCATTTTGTCATCTTCTGTCATCTTCTGTCATTCTGTCATCTTCTGTCATCTTCTGTCATCTTCTGTCATCTTCTGTCATCTTCTGTCATTCTGTCTTCTTCTGTCATTCTGTCAGCTTCTGTCATCTTCTGTCATCTTCTGTCATTCTGTCCTCTTCTGTCATTCTGTCATCTTCTGTCATTCTGTCCTCTTCTGTCATTCTGTCATCTTCTGTCATCTTCTGTCATTCTGTCATCTTCTGTCCTTATCTGTCATTCTGTCATCTTCTGTCATTCTGTCCTCTTCTGTCATCTTCTGTCCTCTTCTGTCATCATCTGTCATCTTCTGTCATTCTGTCGTCTTCTGTCATTCTGTCATCTTCTGTCATCTTCTGTCATCTTCTGTCATCTTCTGTCATCCTCTGTCATCTTCTGTCATTCTGTCATCTTCTGTCCTATTCTGTCATTCTGTCATCTTCTGTCATCTTCTGTCACCTTCTGTCATCTTCTGTCATATTCTGTCATCTTCTGTCATCTTCTGTCATCTTCTGTCATTCTGTCATCTTCTGCCATCTTCTGTCATCTTCTTTCATCCTCTGTCATTCTGTCATCTTCTGTCATCTTCTGCCCTCTTCTGTCATTCTGTTATCTTCTGTCATTCTGTCCTCTTCTGTCATTCTGTCATCTTCTGTCATTCTGTCCTCTTCTGTCATTCTGCCATCTTCTGTCATTCTGTCCTCTTCTGTCATTTTGTCATCTTCTGTCATCTTCTGTCATCTTCTGTCATTCTGTCCTCATCTGTCATTCTGTCATCTTCTGTCATCTTCTGCCCTCTTCTGTCATTCTGTCACCTTCTGTCATTCTGTCCTCTTCTGTCATTTTGTCATCTTCTGTCATCTTCTGTCATTCTGTCATCTTCTGTCATCTTCTGTCATCTTCTGTCATCTTCTGTCATTCTGTCTTCTTCTGTCATTCTGTCATCTTCTGTCATCTTCTGTCATCTTCTGTCATTCTGTCCTCTTCTGTCATTCTGTCATCTTCTGTCATCTTCTGCCATCTTCTGTCATCTTCTGTCCTCGTCGGTCATTCTGTCATCTTCTGTCATCTTCTCTCATCTTCTCTCATCTTCTGTCATTCTGTCTTCTTCTGTCATCTTCTGTCATCTTCAGTCATCTTCTGTCACATTCTGTCATCTTCTGTCATCTTCTGTCATCTTCTGTCATTCTGTCATCTTCTGTCCTTATCTGTCATTCTGTCATCTTCTGTCATTCTGTCCTCTTCTGTCATCTTCTGTCCTCTTCTGTCCTCTTCTGTCATCATCTGTCATCTTCTGTCATTCTGTCATCTTCTGTCATCTTCTGTCATCTTCTGTCATCCTCTGTCATCTTCTGTCATTCTGTCATCTTCTGTCATCTTCTGTCCTATTCTGTCATTCTGTCATCTTCTGTCATCTTCTGTCACCTTCTGTCATCTTCTGTCATATTCTGTCATCTTCTGTCATCTTCTGTCATCTTCTGTCATTCTGTCATCTTCTGTCCTTATCTGTCATTCTGTCATCTTCTGTCATTCTGTCCTCTTCTGTCACCTTCTGTCATCTTCTGTCATTCTGTCCTCTTCTGTCATTCTGTCATCTTTTGCCATCTTCTGTCATCTTCTGTCCTCTCCTGTCATCATCAGTCATCTTCTGTCATTCTGTCATCTTCTGTCAAATTCTGTCATTCTGTCCTCTTCTGTCATCTTCTGTCATCTTCTGTCATCCTCTGTCATTCTGTCATCTTTTATCATCTTCTGTCCTCTTCTGTCATTCTGTCATCTTCTGTCATTCTGTCCTCTTCTGTCAATCTGTCACCTTCTGTCACCTTCTGTCATCTTCTGTCCTCTTCTGTCATTCTGTCATCTTCTGTCACCTTCTGTCATTCTGTCCTCTTCTGTCATTTTGTCATCTACTGTCATCTCCTGTCATTCTGTCATCTTCTGTCATCTTCTGTCATCTTCTGTCATCTTCTGTCATCTTCTGTCATTCTGTCTTCTTCTGTCATTCTGTCATCTTCTGTCATCTTCTGTCATCTTCTGTCATTCTGTCCCCTTCTGTCATTCTGTCATCTTCTGTCATCTTCTGCCATCTTCTGTCATCTTCTGTCCTCCTCTGTCATTCTGTCATCTTCTGTCATCTTCTGTCATCTTCTCTCATCTTCTGTCATTCTGTCTTCTTCTGTCATCTTCTGTCATCTTCAGTCATCTTCTGTCACATTCTGTCATCTTCTGTCATCTTCTGTCATCTTCTGTCATCTTCTGTCATTCTGTCATCTTCTGTCCTTATCTGTCATTCTGTCATCTTCTGTCATTCTGTCCTCTTCTGTCATCTTCTGTCCTCTTCTGTCCTCTTCTGTCATCATCTGTCATCTTCTGTCATTCTGTCGTCTTCTGTCATTCTGTCATCTTCTGTCATCTTCTGTCATCTTCTGTCATCTTCTGTCATCCACTGTCATCTTCTGTCATTCTGTCATCTTCTGTCATCTTCTGTCCTATTCTGTCATTCTGTCATCTTCTGTCATCTTCTGTCACCTTCTGTCATCTTCTGTCATATTCTGTCATCTTCTGTCATCTTCTGTCATCTTCTGTCATCTTCTGTCATTCTGTCATCTTCTGTCCTTATCTGTCATTCTGTCATCTTCTGTCATTCTGTCCTCTTCTGTCACCTTCTGTCATCTTCTGTCACTCTGTCCTCTTCTGTCATTCTGTCATCTTCTGCCATCTTCTGTCATCTTCTGTCCTCTCCTGTCATCATCTGTCATCTTCTGTCATTCTGTCATCTTCTGTCAAATTCTGTCATTCTGTCCTCTTCTGTCATCTTCTGTCATCTTCTTTCATCCTCTGTCATTCTGTCATCTTTTATCATCTTCTGTCCTCTTCTGTCATTCTGTCATCTTCTGTCATTCTGTCCTCTTCTGTCATTCTGTCATCTTCTGTCATCTTCTGTCACCTTCTGTCATCTTCTGTCATTCTGTCCTCTTCTGTCATTCTGTCATCTTCTGTCATTCTGTCCTCTTCTGTCAATCTGTCACCTTCTGTCACCTTCTGTCATCTTCTGTCCTCTTCTGTCATTCTGTCATCTTCTGTCACCTTCTGTCATTCTGTCCTCTTCTGTCATTTTGTCATCTTCTGTCATCTTCTGTCATTCTGTCATCTTCTGTCATCTTCTGTCATCTTCTGTCATCTTCTGTCATCTTCTGTCATTCTGTCTTCTTCTGTCATTCTGTCATCTTCTGTCATCTTCTGTCATCTTCTGTCATTCTGTCCTCTTCTGTCATTCTGTCATCTTCTGTCATCTTCTGCCATCTTCTGTCATCTTCTGTCCTCCTCTGTCATTCTGTCATCTTCTGTCATCTTCTCTCATCTTCTGTCATTCTGTCTTCTTCTGTCATCTTCTGTCATCTTCAGTCATCTTCTGTCACATTCTGTCATCTTCTGTCATCTTCTGTCATCTTCTGTCATCTTCTGTCATTCTGTCATCTTCTGTCCTTATCTGTCATTCTGTCATCTTCTGTCATTCTGTCCTCTTCTGTCATCTTCTGTCCTCTTCTGTCCTCTTCTGTCATCATCTGTCATCTTCTGTCATTCTGTCGTCTTCTGTCATTCTGTCATCTTCTGTCATCTTCTGTCATCTTCTGTCATCTTCTGTCATCCTCTGTCATCTTCTGTCATTCTGTCATCTTCTGTCATCTTCTGTCCTAATCTGTCATTCTGTCATCTTCTGTCATCTTCTGTCACCTTCTGTCATCTTCTGTCATATTCTGTCATCTTCTGTCATCTTCTGTCATCTTCTGTCATCTTCTGTCATTCTGTCATCTTCTGTCCTTATCTGTCATTCTGTCATCTTCTGTCATTCTGTCCTCTTCTGTCACCTTCTGTCATCTTCTGTCATTCTGTCCTCTTCTGTCATTCTGTCATCTTCTGCCATCTTCTGTCATCTTCTGTCCTCTCCTGTCATCATCTGTCATCTTCTGTCATTCTGTCATCTTCTGTCAAATTCTGTCATTCTGTCCTCTTCTGTCATCTTCTGTCATCTTCTTTCATCCTCTGTCATTCTGTCATCTTTTATCATCTTCTGTCCTCTTCTGTCATTCTGTCATCTTCTGTCATTCTGTCTTCTTCTGTCAATCTGTCACCTTCTGTCACCTTCTGTCATCTTCTGTCCTCTTCTGTCATTCTGTCATCTTCTGTCATCTTCTGTCATTCTGTCCTCTTCTGTCATTCTGTCATCTTCTGTCATCTTCTGTCACCTTCTGTCATCTTCTGTCATTCTGTCCTCTTCTGTCATTCTGTCATCTTCTGTCATTCTGTCCTCTTCTGTCATTCTGTCATCTTCTGTCATCTTCTGTCACCTTCTGTCATCTTCTGTCATTCTGTCATCTTCTGTCCTCTTCTGTCATTCTGTCATCTTCTGTCATCTTCTGTCATCTTCTGTCATTCTGTCCTCTTCTGTCATTCTGTCATCTACTGTCACCTTCTGCCCTCTTCTGTCATTCTGTCATCTTCTGTCATCTTCTGTCATTCTGTCCTCTTCTGTCATTCTGTCATCTTCTGTCAACTTCTGTCATCTTATGTCCTCTTCTGTCATCTTCTGTCATCTTCTGTCATTCTGTCCTCTTCTGTCATTCTGTCATCTTCTGTCATTCTGTCCTCTTCTGTCATCTTCTCTCATTCTGTCCTCTTCTGTCATTTTGTCCTCTTCTGTCATCTTCTGTCATCTTCTGTCATTCTGTCATCTTCTGTCATTCTGTCCTTTTCTGTCATTCTTTCATCTTCTGTCACTCTGTCCTCTTTTGTCATTCTGTCATCTTCTGTCCCCTTCTGTCATTCTGTCATCTTCTGTCATCTTCTGTGCTATTCTGTCATTCTGTCATCTTCTGTCATCTTCTGTCATCTTCTGTCATTCTGTCATCTTCTGTCCTCTTCTGTCATTCTGTCATCTTCTGTCATCTTCTGTCATCTTCTGTCATCTTCTGTCGTCTTCTGTCATCTTCTGTCATCTTCTGTCCTCTTCTGTCATCTTCTGTCATCTTCTGTCATTCTGTCCTCTTCTGTCATCTTCTGTCATCTTCTGTCATTCTGTCCTCTTCTGTCATCTTCTGTCATCTTCTGTCATTCTGTCATCTTCTGTCATTCTGTGCTCTTCTGTCATTCTGTCATCTTCCGCCATCTTCTGTCCTCTTCTGTCATTCTGTCTTCTTCTGTCATTCTGTCCTCTTCTGTCATTCCGTCATCTTCTGTCATTCTGTCCTCTTCTGTCATTCTGTCATCTTCTGTCATCTTCTGTCATCTTCTGTCATCTTCTGTCCTCTTCTGTCATCTTCTGTCATCTTCTGTCATTCTGTCCTCTTCTCTCATTCTGTCATCTTCTGTCATTCTGTCATCTTCTGCCATTCTGTCATCTTCTGTCATTCTGTCATCTTCTGTCATTCTGTCATCTTCTGTCCTCTTCTGTAATTCTGTCATCTTCCGTCATCTTTTGTCATCTTCTGTCATCTTCTGTCATCTTCTGTCCTCTTCTGTCATCTTCTGTCATCTTCTGTCATTCTGTCCTCTTCTGTCATCTTCTTTCATCTTCTGTCATTCTGTCCTCTTCTGTCATCTTCTGTCATCTTCTGTCATCTTCTGTTATTCTGTCATCTTCTGTCATTCTGTCATCTTCTGCCCTCTTCTGTCATTCTGTCATCTTCTGTCATTCTGTCCTCTTCTGTCATTCTGTCATCTTCTGTCATTCTGTCCTCTTCTGTCATTCTGCCATCTTCTGTCATTCTGTCCTCTTCTGTCATTTTGTCATCTTCTGTCATCTTCTGTCATCTTCTGTCATTCTGTCCTCTTCTGTCATTCTGTCATCTTCTGTCATCTTATGCCCTCTTCTGTCATTCTGTCACCTTCTGTCATTCTGTCCTCTTCTGTCATTTTGTCATCTTCTGTCATCTTCTGTCATTCTGTCATCTTCTGTCATCTTCTGTCATCTTCTGTCATCTTCTGTCATCTTCTGTCATTCTGTCTTCTTCTGTCATTCTGTCAGCTTCTGTCATCTTCTGTCATCTTCTGTCATTCTGTCCTCTTCTGTCATTCTGTCATCTTCTGTCATTCTGTCCTCTTCTGTCATTCTGTCATCTTCTGTCATCTTCTGCCATCTTCTGTCATCTTCTGTCCTCGTCTGTCATTCTGTCATCTTCTGTCATCTTCTGTCATCTTCTGTCATCTTCTGTCATTCTGTCTTCTTCTGTCATCTTCTGTCATCTTCAGTCATCTTCTGTCATATTCTGTCATCTTCTGTCATCTTCTGTCATTCTGTCATCTTCTGTCCTTATCTGTCATTCTGTCATCTTCTGTCATTCTGTCCTCTTCTGTCATCTTCTGTCCTCTTCTGTCATCATCTGTCATCTTCTGTCATTCTGTCGTCTTCTGTCATTCTGTCATCTTCTGTCATCTTCTGTCATCTTCTGTCATCTTCTGTCATCCTCTGTCATCTTCTGTCATTCTGTCATCTTCTGTCCTATTCTGTCATTCTGTCATCTTCTGTCATCTTCTGTCACCTTCTGTCATCTTCTGTCATATTCTGTCATCTTCTGTCATCTTCTGTCATCTTCTGTCATCTTCTGTCATTCTGTCATCTTCTGTCCTTATCTGTCATTCTGTCATCTTCTGTCATTCTGTCTTCTTCTGTCACTTTCTGTCATCTTCTGTCATTCTGTCCTCTTCTGTCATTCTGTCATCTTCTGCCATCTTCTGTCATCTTCTCTCCTCTCCTGTCATCATCTGTCATCTTCTGTCAAATTCTGTCATTCTGTCCTCTTCTGTCATCTTCTGTCATCTTCTGTCATCCTCTGTCATTCTGTCATCTTTTATCATCTTCTGTCCTCTTCTGTCATTATGTCATCATCTGTCATTCTGTCCTCTTCTGTCAATCTGTCACCTTCTGTCATCTTCTGTCATCTTCTGTCCTCTTCTGTCATTCTGTCATCTTCTGTCATCTTCTGTCATTCTGTCCTCTTCTGTCATTCTGTCATCTTCTGTCATCTTCTGTCACCTTCTGTCATTCTGTCCTCTTCTGTCATTCTGTCATCTTCTGTCATTCTGTCCTCTTCTGTCATTCTGTCATCTTCTGTCATCTTCTGTCATCTTCTGTCATCTTCTGTCATTCTGTCATCTTCTGTCCTCTTCTGTCATTCTGTCATCTTCTGTCATCTTCTGTCATCTTCTGTCATTCTGTCCTCTTCTGTCATTCTGTCATCTTCTGTCACCTTCTGCCCTCTTCTGTCATTCTGTCATCTTCTGTCATCTTCTGTCATTCTGTCCTCTTCTGTCATTTTGTCATCTTCTGTCAACTTCTGTCATCTTCTGTCCTCTTCTGTCATCTTCTGTCATCTTCTGTCATTCTGTCCTCTTCTGTCATTCTGTCATGTTCTGTCATCTTCTGTCATTCTGTCCTCTTCTGTCATCTTCTCTCATTCTGTCCTCTTCTGTCATTCTGTCATCTTCTGTCATCTTCTGTCAACTTCTGTCATCTTCTGTCATTCTGTCATCTTCTGTCCTCTTCTGTCATTCTGTCATCTTCTGTCATCTTCTGTCATCTTCTGTCATTCTGTCCTCATCTGTCATTCTGTCATCTTCTGTCACCTTCTGCCCTCTTCTGTCATTCTGTCATCTTCTGTCATCTTCTGTCATTCTGTCCTCTTCTGTCATTTTGTCATCTTCTGTCAACTTCTGTCATCTTCTGTCCTCTTCTGTCATCTTCTGTCATCTTCTGTCATTCTGTCCTCTTCTGTCATTCTGTCATGTTCTGTCATCTTCTGTCATTCTGTCCTCTTCTGTCATCTTCTCTCATTCTGTCCTCTTCTGTCATTCTGTCATCTTCTGTCATCTTCTGTCAACTTCTGTCATCTTCTGTCATCTTCTGTCATTTTGTCCTCTTCTGTCATCTTCTGTCATCTTCTGTCATTCTGTCCTCTTCTCTCATTCTGTCACCTTCTGTCATCTTCTGTCATCTTCTGTCATCTTCTGTCATCTTCTGTCATCTTATGTCCTCTTCTGTCATTCTGTCATCTTCTGTCATTCTGTCCTCTTCTGTCATTCAGTCATCTTCTGTCATCTTCTGTCATCTTCTGTCATCTTCTGTCATTCTGCCCTCTTCTGTCATTCTGTCATCTTCTGTCGTCTTCTGTCATTCTGTCATCTTCTGTCATCTTCTGTCATCTTCTGTCATTCTGTCCTCTTCTGTCATTCTGTCATCTTCTGTCATCTTCTGTCATTCTGTCCTCTTCTGTCATTCTGTCATCTTCTGTCACCTTCTGCCCTCTTCTGTCATTCTGTCATCTTCTGTCATCTTCTGTCATTCTGTCCTCTTCTGTCATTCTGTCATCTTCTGTCAACTTCTGTCATCTTCTGTCCTCTTCTGTCATCTTCTGTCATCTTCTGTCATTCTGTCCTCTTCTGTCATTCTGTCATCTTCTGTCATCTTCTGTCATTCTGTCCTCTTCTGTCATCTTCTCTCATTCTGTCCTCTTCTGTCATTCTGTCATCTTCTGTCATCTTCTGTCAACTTCTGTCATCTTCTGTCATCTTCTGTCATTTTGTCCTCTTCTGTCATTCTGTCATCTTCTATCATTCTGTCCTCTTCTGTCACCTTCTGTCATCTTCTGTCATCTTCTGTCATTCTGTCCTCTTCTGTCATTCTGTCACCTTCTGTCATCTTCTGTCATCTTCTGTCATCTTCTGTCCTCTTCTGTCATTCTGTCATCTTCTGTCATTCTGTCCTCTTCTGTCATTCTGTCATCTTCTGTCATCTTCTGTCATCTTCTGTCATTCTGTCCTCTTCTGTCATTCTGTCATCTTCTGTCATTCTGTCATCCTCTGTCATTCTGTCATCTTCTGTCATCTTCTGTAATTCGGTCCTCTTCTGTCATTCTGTCATCTTCTGTCATCTTCTCTCATCTTCCGTCATCTTCTGTCATTCTGTCATCTTCTATCATCTTCTGTCATCTTCTGTCATATTCTGTCATCTTCTGTCATATTCTGTCATCTTCTGTCATTCTGTCCTCTTCTGTCATTCTGTCATCTTCTGTCATCTTCTGTCATCTTCTGTCATTCTGTCCTCTTCTGTCATTCTGTCATCTTCTGTCATTCTGTCCTCTTCTGTCATTTTGTCATCTTCTGTCATCTTCTGTCCTCTTCTGTCATTCTGTCATCTTCTGTCATTCTGTCCTCTTCTGTCACTCTGTCATCTTCTGTCATCTTCTGCCTTCTTCTGTCATTCTGTCATCTTCTGTCATTTTGTCATCTTCTGTCATCTTCTGTCATCTTCTGTCATTCTGTCATCTTCTGTCATCTTCTGTCATCTTCTGTCATCTTCTGTCATTCTGTCCTCTTCTGTCATTCTGTCATCTTCTGTCATCTTCTATCATCTTCTGTCATTCTGTCCTCTTCTGTCATTCTGTCATCTTCTGTCATTCTGTCCTCTTCTGTCATTCTGTTATCTTCTGTCATCTTCAGCCATCTTCTGTCATCTTCTGTCCTCGTCTGTCATTCTGTCATCTTCTGGCATCTTCTGTCATCTTCTGTCATCTTCTGTCTTTCTGTCATCTTCTGTCATTCTGTCCTCTTCTGTCATTCTGTCATCTTGTGTCATCTTCTGTCATCTTCTGTCATTCTGTCCTCTTCTGTCATTCTGTCATCTTCTGTGATTCTGTCCTCTTCTGTCATTCTGTCACCTTCTGTCATCTTCTGGCATATTCTGTCCTCTTCTGTCATTCTGTCCTCTTCTGTCATTCTGTCATCTTCTGTCATATTCTGTCATCTTCTGTCATCTTCTGTCATCTTCTGTCATTCTGTCCTCTTCTGTCATTCTGTCCTCTTCTGTCATTCTGTCATCTTCTGTTATCTTCTGTCATCTTCTGTCATCTTCTGTTATCTTCTGTCATCTTCTGTCATCTTCTGTCATCTTCTGACCTCTTCTGTCATTCTGCCATCTTCTGTCATCTTCTGTCATCTTCTGTCATCTTCTGTCATCTTCTGTCCTCTTCTGTCATTCTGTCATCTTCTGTCATCTTCTGTCATCTTCTGTCCTCATCTGTCATTCTGTCATCTTCTGTCATTCTGTCATCTTCTGTCATTCTGTCCTCTTCTGTCATTCTGTCATCTTCTGTCATCTTCTGTCATCTTCTGTCATTTTCTGTCATCTTCTGTCATCTTCTGTCATTCTGTCATCTTCTGTCATCTTTTGTAATATTCTGTCCTCTTCTGTCATTGTGTCCTCTTCAGTCATTCTGTCCTCTTCGGTCATTCTGTCATCTTCTGTCATCTTCTGTCATCTTCTGTCATTCTGTCATCTTCAGTCATCTTTGTTCTCTTCTGTCATTCTGTCATCTGTCATCTTCTGTCATCTTCTGTCATCTTCTGTCCTCTTCTGTCATTCTGTCATCTTCTGTCATCTTCTGTCATCTTCTGTCAGCTTCTGTCATACTCTGTCATCTTCTGTCATACTCTGTCATATGCTGTCATCTTCTGTCATCTTCTGCCATCTTCTGTCATCTTCTGTCATCTTCTGTCATCTTCTGTCCTTCTGTCCTCTTCTGTCATATTCTGTCCTCTTCTGTCATTTTCTGTCATTCTATCATCTTGTGTCATCTTCTGTCATATTCTGTCCTCTTCTGTCATTCTGTCCTCTTCTGTCATTCTGTCATCTTCTGTCATCTTCTGTCATATTCTGTCATCATCTGTCATCTTCTGTCCTCTTCTGTCATCTTCTGTCATCTTCTGTCATCTTCTGTCATGTTCTGTCATCTTCTGTCATTCTGTCATCTTCTGTCCTTCTGACATCTTCTCTCATCTTCTGTCATTCTGTCATCTTCTGTCATCCTCTATAATATTCTGTCCTCTTCTGTCATTCTGTCCTCTTCTGTCATTCTGTCCTCTTCTATCATCTTCTGTCATCTTCTGTCATCTTCTGTCCTCTTCTGTCATACTGTCATCTTCTGTCATCTTCTGTCATCTTCTGTCATCTTCTGTCATCTACTGTCATCTTCTGTCATCTTCTGTCATTCTGTCATCTTCTGTCATCTTCTGTCATATTCTGTCATCTTCTGTCATCTTCTGTCATTCTGTCCTCTTCTGTCATATTCTGTCCTCTTCTGTCATTTTCTGTCATTCTGTCATCTTGTGTCATCTTCTGTCACATTCTGTCCTCTTCTGTCATTCTGTCCTCTTCTGTCATTCTGTCATCTTCTGTCATCTTCTGTCATCTTCTGTCATCTTCTGTCATTCTGTCATCTTCTGTCATCTTCTGTCATCTTCTGTCCTCTTCTGTCATTCTGTCCTCTTCTATCATCCTGTCATCTTCTGTCATCTTCTGTCATCTTCTGTCATCTTCTGTCATACTCTGTCATCTTCTGTCATATTCTGTCGTATGCTGTCATCTTCTGTCATCTTCTGCCATCTTCTGTCATCTTCTGTCATCTTCTGTCATCTTCTGTCATTCTGTCCTCTTCTATCATATTCTGTCCTCTTCTGTCATTTTCTGTCATTCTATCATCTTGTGTCATCTTCTGTCATATTCTGTCCTCTTCTGTCATTCTGTCCTCTTCTGTCATTCTGTCATCTTCTGTCATCTTCTGTCATATTCTGTCATCTTCTGTCATCTTCTGTCCTCTTCTGTCATATTCTGTCATCTTCTGTCATCTTCTGTCATGTTCTGTCATCTTCTGTCATTCTGTCATCTTCTGTCCTTCTGACATCTTCTCTCATCTTCTGTCATTCTGTCATCTTCTGTCATCCTCTATCATATTCTGTCCTCTTCTGTCATTCTGTCCTCTTCTGTCATTCTGTCATCTTCTGTCATCTTCTGTCATCTTCTGTCATTCTGTCCTCTTCTGTCATTCTGTCATCTTCTGTCACCTTCTGCCCTCTTCTGTCATTCTGTCATCTTCTGTCATCTTCTGTCATTCTGTCCTCTTCTGTCATTCTGTCATCTTCTGTCAACTTCTGTCATCTTCTGTCCTCTTCTGTCATCTTCTGCCATCTTCTGTCATTCTGTCCTCTTCTGTCATTCTGTCATCTTCTGTCATCTTCTGTCATTCTGTCCTCTTCTGTCATCTTCTCTCATTCTGTCCTCTTCTGTCATTCTGTCATCTTCTGTCATCTTCTGTCAACTTCTGTCATCTTCTGTCATCTTCTGTCATTTTTTCCTCTTCTGTCATTCTCTCATCTTCTGTCATTCTATCCTCTTCTGTCATCTTCTGTCATCTTCTGTCATCTTCTGTCATTCTGTCCTCTTCTGTCATTCTGTCACCTTCTGTCATCTTCTGTCATCTTCTGTCATCTTCTGTCCTCTTCTGTCATTCTGTCATCTTCTGTCATTCTGTCCTCTTCTGTCATTCTGTCATCTTCTGTCATCTTCTGTCATCTTCTGTCATTCTGTCGTCTTCTGTCATTCTGTCATCTTCTGTCAATCTGTCATCTTCTGTCATTCTGTCATCTTCTGTCATCTTCTGTCATCTTCTGTCATCTTCTGTCATTCTGTCCTCTTCTGTCATTCTGTCATCTTCTGTCATCTTCTGTCATCTTCCGTCATCTTCTGTCATTCTGTCATCTTCTATCATCTTCTGTCATCTTCTGCCCTCTTCTGTCATTCTGTCATCTTCTGTCATTCTGTCCTCTTCTGTCATTTTGTCATCTTCTGTCATCTTCTGTCATCTTCTGTCATTCTGTCATCTTCTGTCATCTTCTGTCATCTTCTGTCATTCTGTCCTCTTCTGTCATTCTGTCATCTTCTGTCATCTTCTATCATCTTCTGTCATTCTGTCCTCTTCTGTCATTCTGTCATCTTCTGTCATTCTGTCCTCTTCTGTCATTCTGTCATCTTCTGTCATCTTCTGCCATCTTCTGTCATCTTCTGTCCTCGTCTGTCATTCTGTCATCTTCTGGCATCTTCTGTCATCTTCTGTCATTCTGTCATCTTCTGTCATTCTGTCCTCTTCTGTCATTCTGTCATCTTGTGTCATCTTCTGTCATCTTCTGTAATTCTGTCCTCTTCTGTCATTCTGTCATCTTCTGTCATTCTGTCATCTTCTGTCATTCTGTCATCTTCTGACATCTTCTGTGATCTTCTGTCATCTTCTGTCATCTTCTGTCATTCTGTCACCTTCTGTCATCTTCTGGCATATTCTGTCCTCTTCTGTCATTCTGTCCTCTTCTGTCATTCTGTCATCTTCTGTCATCTTCTGTCATCTTCTGTCATATTCTGTCATCTTCTGTCATCCTCTGTCATCTTCTGTCATCTTCTGTCATCTTCTGTCATTCTGTCCTCTTCTGTCATTCTGTCCTCTTCTGTCATTCTGTCCTCTTCTGTCATTCTGTCATCTTCTGTTATCTTCTGTCATCTTCTGTCATCTTCTGTCATCTTCTTTCATCTTCTGTTATCTTCTGTCATCTTCTGTCATCTTCTGTCATCTTCTGACCTCTTCTGTCATTCTGCCATCTTCTGTCATCTTCTGTCATCTTCTGTCATCTTCTGTCCTCTTCTGTCCACTTCTGTCATTCTGTCATCTTCTGTCATCTTCTGTCATCATCTGTCATCTTCTGTCATCTTCTGTCCTCTTCTGTCATTCTGTCATCTTCTGTCATCTTCTGTCATCTTCTGTCCTCATCTGTCATTCTGTCATCTTCTGTCATTCTGTCATCTTCTGTCATTCTGTCCTCTTCTGTCATTCTGTCATCTTATGTCATCTTCAGTCATCTTCTGTCATTTTCTGTCATCTTCTGTCATCTTCTGTCATTCTGTCATCTTCTGTCATCTTTTGTCATATTCTGTCCTCTTCTGTCATTCTGTCCTCTTCTGTCATTCTGTCCTCTTCGGTCATTCTGTCATCTTCTGTCATCTTCTGTCATCTTCTGTCATCTTATGTCATTCTGTCATCTTCAGTCATTTTCTGTTCTCTTCTGTCATTCTGTCATCTTCTGTCATCTTCTGTCATCTTCTGTCATCTTCTGTCCTCTTCTGTCATTCAGTCATCTTTTGTCATTCTGTCCTCTTCTATCATTCTGTCATCTTCTGTCATCTTCTGTCATCTTCTGTCATACTCTGTCATCTTCTGTCATATTCTGTCATATGCTGTCATCTTCTGTCATCTTCTGCCATCTTCTGTCATCTTCTGTCATCTTCTGTCATCTTCTGTCATTCTGTCCTCTTCTGTCATATTCTGTCCTCTTCTGTCATTTTCTGTCATTCTATCATCTTGTGTCATCTTCTGTCATATTCTGTCCTCTTCTGTCATTCTGTCCTCTTCTGTCATTCTGTCATCTTCTGTCATCTTCTGTCATATTCTGTCATCTTCTGTCATCTTCTGTCCTCTTCTGTCATATTCTGTCATCTTCTGTCATCTTCTGTCATGTTCTGTCATCTTCTGTCATTCTGTCATCTTCTGTCCTTCTGACATCTTCTCTCATCTTCTGTCATTCTGTCATCTTCTGTCATCCTCTGTCATATTCTGTCCTCTTCTGTCATTCTGTCCTCTTCTGTCATTCTGTCATCTTCTGTCATCTTCTGTCATCTTCTGTCATCTTCTGTCATCTTCTGTCCTCTTCTGTCATACTGTCATCTTCTGTCATCTTCTGTCATCTACTGTCATCTTCTGTCATCTTCTGTCATTCTGTCATCTTCTGTCATCTTCTGTCATATTCTGTCATCTACTGTCATCTTCTGTCATTCTGTCCTCTTCTGTCATATTCTGTCCTCTTCTGTCATTTTCTGTCATTCTGTCATCTTGTGTCATCTTCTGTCAAATTCTGTCCTCTTCTGTCATTCTGTCCTCTTCTTTCATTCTGTCATCTTCTGTCATCTTCTGTCATCTTCTGTCATCTTCTGTCATCTTCTGTCATTCTGTCATCTTCTGTCATCTTCTGTCATCTTCTGTCATCTTCTGTCCTCTTCTGTCATTCTGTCATCTTCTGTCATCTTCTGCCATCTTCTGTCATCTTCTGTCTTCTTCTGTCATCTTCTGTCATCTTCTTTCATTCTGTCCTCTTCTGTCATATTCTGTCCTCTTCTGTCATTTTCTGTCATTCTGTCATCTTCTGTCATCTTCTGTCATCTTCTGTCATTCTGTCATCTTCTGTCATCTTCTGTCATATTCTGTCCTCTTCTGTCATTCTGTCCTCTTCTGTCATTCTATCATCTTCTGTCATATTCTGTCATCTTCTGTCATCTTCTGTTCTCTTCTGTCATATTCTGTCATCTTCTGTCATCTTCTGTCATGTTCTGTCATCTTCTGTCATTCTGTCATGTTCTGTCCTTCTGACATCTTCTGTCATCTTCTGTCATTCCGTCATCTTCTGTCATCTTCTGTCCTCTTCTGTCATTCTGTCATCTTCTGTCATCTTCTGTCATCTTCTGTCATCTTCTGACATCTACTGTCATCTTCTGTCATCTTCTGTCATTCTGTCATCTTCTGTCATTCTGTCCTCTTCTGTCATTCTGTCCTCTTCTGTCATTCTGTCATCTTCTGTTATCTTCTGTCATCATCTGTCATCTTCTGTCATCTTCTTTCATCTTCTGTTATCTTCTGTCATCTTCTGTCATCTTCTGTCATCTTCTGACCTCTTCTGTCATTCTGCCATCTTCTGTCATCTTCTGTCATCTTCTGTCCTCTTCTGTCCACTTCTGTCATTCTGTCATCTTCTGTCATCTTCTGTCATCTTCTGTCATCTTCTGTCATCTTCTGTCCTCTTCTGTCATTCTGTCATCTTCTGTCATCTTCTGTCATCTTCTGTCCTCATCTGTCATTCTGTCAACTTCTGTCATTCTGTCATCTTCTGTCATTCTGTCCTCTTCTGTCATTCTGTCATCTTCTGTCATCTTCTGTCATCTTCTGTCATTTTCTGTCATCTTCTGTCATCTTCTGTCATTCTGTCATCTTCTGTCATCTTTTGTCATATTCTGTCCTCTTCTGTCATTCTGTCCTCTTCTGTCATTCTGTCCTCTTCGGTCATTCTGTCATCTTCTGTCATCTTCTGTCATCTTCTGTCATCTTCTGTCATTCTGTCATCTTCAGTCATTTTCTGTCCTCTTCTGTCATTCTGTCATCTTCTGTCATTCTGTCCTCTTCCATCATTCTGTCATCTTCTGTCATCTTCTGTCATCTTCTGTCATACTCTGTCATCTTCTGTCATATGCTGTCAAATGCTGTCATCTTCTGTCATCTTCTGCCATCTTCTGTCATCTTCTGTCATCTTCTGTCATCTTCTGTCATTCTGTCCTCTTCTGTCATATTCTGTCCTCTTCTGTCATTTTCTGTCATTCTATCATCTTGTGTCGTCTTCTGTCATATTCTGTCCTCTTCTGTCATTCTGTCCTCTCCTGTCATTCTGTCATCTTCTGTCATCTTCTTTCATATTCTGTCATCTTCTGTCATCTTCTGTCCTCTTCTGTCATATTCTGTCATCTTCTGTCATCTTCTGTCATGTTCTGTCATCTTCTGTCATTCTGTCATCTTCTGTCCTTCTGACATCTTCTCTCATCTTCTGTCATTCTGTCATCTTCTGTCATCCTCTATCATATTCTGTCCTCTTCTGTCATTCTGTCCTCTTCTGTCATTCTGTCATCTTCTGTCATCTTCTGTCATCTTCTGTCCTCTTCTGTCATACTGTCATCTTCTGTCATCTTCTGTCATCTACTGTCATCTTCTGTCATCTTCTGTCATTCTGTCATCTTCTGTCATCTTCTGTCATATTCTGTCATCTTCTGTCATCTTCTGTCATTCTGTCCTCTTCTGTCATATTCTGTCCTCTTCTGTCATTTTCTGTCATTCTGTCATCTTGTGTCATCTTCTGTCAAATTCTGTCCTCTTCTGTCATTCTGTCCTCTTCTTTCATTCTGTCATCTTCTGTCATCTTCTGTCATCTTCTGTCATCTTCTGTCATTCTGTCATCTTCTGTCATCTTCTGTCATCTTCTGTCATCTTCTGTCCTCTTCTGTCATTCTGTCATCTTCTGTCATCTTCTGTCATCTTCTGTCATCTTCTGTCATCTTCTGCCATCTTCCGTCATCTTCTGTCTTCTTCTGTCATCTTCTGTCATCTTCTTTCATTCTGTCCTCTTCTGTCATATTCTGTCCTCTTCTGTCATTCTGTCATCTTCTGTCATTCTGTCATCTTCTGTCATCTTCTGTCATATTCTGTCCTCTTCTGTCATCTTCTGTTCTCTTCTGTCATATTCTGTCATCTTCTGTCATCTTCTGTCATCTTCTGTCATCTTCTGTCATTCTGTCATGTTCTGTCCTTCTGACATCTTCTGTCATCTTCTGTCATTCCGTCATCTTCTGTCATCCTCTGTCATATTCTGTCCTCTTCTGTCATTCTGTCCTCTTCTGTCATTCTGTCATCTTCTGTCATCTTCTGTCATCTTCTGTCATCTTCTGTCCTCTTCTGTCATTCTGTCATCTTCTGTCATCTTCTGTCATCTTCTGACATCTACTGTCATCTTCTGTCATCTTCTGTCATTCTGTCATCTTCTGTCATCTTCTGTCATCTTCTGTCATATTCTGACATATTCTGTCATCTTCTGTCCTTCTGTCATCTTCTGTCATCTTCTGTCATCTTCTGTCATTCTTTCATCTTCTGTCATACTGTCCTCTTCTGTCATCTTCTGTCGTCTTCTGTCATCTTCTGTCCTCTTCTGTCATTCTGTCATCATCTGTCATTCTGTCGTCTTCTGTCATCTTCTGTCATCTTCTGTCATTCTGTCCTCTTCTGCCATTCTGCCATCTTCTGTCATTCTGTCCTCTTCTGTCATTCTGTCATCTTCTGTCATCTTCTGTCATCTTCCATCATCTTGTGTCATCTTCTGTCATTCTGTCATCTTCTGTCATCTTCTGTCATCTTCTGTCATTCTGTCCTCTTCTGTCATTCTGTCATCTTCTGTCATCTTCTGTCATCTTCTGTCATATTATGTCATCTTCTGTCATATTCTGTCATCTTCTGTCATTCTGTCCTCTTCTGTCATTCTGTCATCTTCTGTCATCTTCTGTCATCTTCTGTCATTCTGTCCTCTTCTGTCACTCTGTCATCTTCTGTCATTCTGTCCTCTTCTGTCATTTTGTCATCTTGTGTCATCTTCTGTCATCTTCTGTCATTCTGTCATCTTCTGTCATCTTCTGTCATCTTCTGTCATTCTGTCCTCTTCTGTCATTCTGTCATCTTCTGTCATCTTCTGTCATTCTGTCCTCTTCTGTCATTCTGTCATCTTCTGTCATCTTCTGTCATTCTGTCCTCTTCTGTCATTCTGTCATCTTCTGTCATTCTGTCATCTTCTGTCATCTTCTGTCATCTTCTGTCATTCTGTCCTCTTCTGTCATTCTGTCATCTTCTGCCATCTTCTATCATCTTCTGTCATTCTGTCCTCTTCTGCCATTCTGTCATCTTCTGTCATTCTGTCCTCTTCTGTCATTCTGTCATCTTCTGTCATCTTCTGTCATCTTCTGTCATTCTGTCATCTTCTGTCATTCTGTCCTCTTCTGTCATTCTGTCATCTTGTGTCATCTTCTGTCATCTTCTGTCATTCTGTCCTCTTCTATCATTCTGTCATCTTCTGTCATTCTGTCCTCTTCTGTCATATTCTGTCATCTTCTGTCATCTTCGGTCATCTTCTGTCATCTTCTGTCATTCTGTCACCTTCTGTCATCTTCTGGCATATTCTGTCCTCTTCTGCCATTCTGTCCTCTTCTGTCATTCTGTCATCTTCTGTCATATTCTGTCATCTTCTGTCATCTTCGGTCATCTTCTGTCATCTTCTGTCATCTTCTGTCATCTTCTGTCATCTTCTGTCATTCTGTCCTCTTCTGTCATTCTGTCCTCTTCTGTCATTCTGTCATCTTCTGTTATCTTCTGTCATCTTCTGTCATTTTCTGCCCTCTTCTGTCATTCTGTCATCTTCTGTCATCTTCTGTCATCTTCTGTCATCTTCTGTCCTCTTCTGTCCTCTTCTGTCATTCTGTCATCTTCTGTCCTCTTCTGTCATTCTGTCATCTTCTGTCATCTTCTGTCATCTTCTGTCATCTTCTGTTATCATCTGTCATTCTGTCATCTTCTGTCATTCTGTCATCTTCTGTCATTCTTTCCTCTTCTGTCATTCTCTGTCATCTTCTGTCATCTTCTGTCATTTTCTGTCATCTTCTGTCATCTTCTGTCATTCTGTCATCTTCTGTCATCTTTTGTCATATTCTGTCCTCTTCTGTCATTCTGTCCTCTTCTGTCATTCTGTCCTCTTCGGTCATTCTGTCATCTTCTGTCATCTTCTGTCATCTTCTGTCATTCTGTCATCTTCTGTCATCTTCTGTCCTCTTCTGTCATTCTGTCATCTTCTGTCATCTTCTGTCATCTTCTGTCCTCTTCTGTCATTCTGTCATCTTCTGTCATTTTGTCCTCTTCTGTCATTCTGTCATCTTCTGTCATCTTCTGTCATCTTCTGTCATCTTCTGTCATCTTCTGTGCTCTTCTGTCATTTTCTGTCATTCTGTCATCTTGTGTCATCTTCTGTCCTCCTCTGTCATTTTCTGTCATTCTGTCATCTTGTGTCATCTTATGTCATCTTCTGTCATCTTCTGTCATATTCTGTCCTCTTCTGTCATTTTCTGTCATTCTGTCATCTTGTGTCATCTTCTGTCATATTCTGTCCTCTTCTGTCATTCTGTCATCTTCTGTCATCTTCTATCATATTCTGTCATCTTCTGTCATCTTCTGTCCTCTTCTGTCATATTCTGTCATCTTCTGTCATCTTCTGTCATCTTCTGTCATCTTCTGTCATTCTGTCATCTTCTGTCCTTCTGACATCTTCTGTCATCTTCTGTCATTCTGTCATCTTCTGTCATCCTCCATCATATTCTGTCCTCTTCTGTCATTCTGTCCTCTTCTGTCATCTTCTGTCATCTTCTGTCATCTTCTGTAATCTTCTGTCCTCTTCTGTCATTCTGTCATCTTCTGTCATCTTCTGTCATCTTATGTCATCTTCTGTCATCTACTGTCATCTTCTGTCATCTTCTGTCATTCTGTCATCTTCTGTCATCTTCTGTCATATTCTGTCCTCTTCTGTCATTCTGTCATCTTCTGTCATTCTGTCATCTTCTGTCATCTTCTGTCATTCTGTCATCTTCTGTCATTCTGTCCTCTTCTGTCATTCTGTCCTCTTCTGTCATTCTGTCATCTTCTGTCATCTTCTGTCATCTTCTGTCCTCATCTGTCATTCTGTCATCTTCTGTCATTATGTCATCTTCTGTCATTCTTTCCTCTTCTGTCATTCTGTCATCTTCTGTCATCTTCTGTCATTCTGTCCTCTTCTGTCATTCTGTCATCTTCTGTCATTCTGTCCTCTTCTGTCATTCTGTCATCTTCTGTCATCTTCTGTCATCTTCCATCATCTTGTGTCATCTTCTGTCATTCTGTCCTCTTCTATCATTCTGTCATCTTCTGTCATTCTGTCCTCTTCTGTCATTCTGTCATCTTCTGTCATCTTCTGTGATCTTCTGTCATCTTCTGTCATCTTCTGTCATTCTGTCACCTTCTGTCATCTTCTGGCATATTCTGTCCTCTTCTGCCATTCTGTCCTCTTCTGTCATTCTGTCATCTTCTGTCATATTCTGTCATCTTCTGTCATCTTCGGTCATCTTCTGTCATCTTCTGTCATCTTCTGTCATCTTCTGTCATCTTCTGTCATTCTGTCGTCTTCTGTCATTCTGTCCTCTTCTGTCATTCTGTCATCTTCTGTTATCTTCTGTCATCTTCTGTCATTTTCTGCCCTCTTCTGTCATTCTGTCATCTTCTGTCATCTTCTGTCATCTTCTGTCATCTTCTGTCCTCTTCTGTCCTCTTCTGTCATTCTGTCATCTTCTGTCCTCTTCTGTCATTCTGTCATCTTCTGTCATCTTCTGTCATCTTCTGTCATCTTCTGTTATCATCTGTCATTCTGTCATCTTCTGTCATTCTGTCATCTTCTGTCATTCTTTCCTCTTCTGTCATTCTCTGTCATCTTCTGTCATCTTCTGTCATTTTCTGTCATCTTCTGTCATCTTCTGTCATTCTGTCATCTTCTGTCATCTTTTGTCATATTCTGTCCTCTTCTGTCATTCTGTCCTCTTCTGTCATTCTGTCCTCTTCGGTCATTCTGTCATCTTCTGTCATCTTCTGTCATCTTCTGTCATCTTCTGTCATTCTGTCATCTTCTGTCATCTTCTGTCCTCTTCTGTCATTCTGTCATCTTCTGTCATCTTCTGTCATCTTCTGTCCTCTTCTGTCATTCTGTCATCTTCTGTCATTCTGTCCTCTTCTGTCATTCTGTCATCTTCTGTCATCTTCTGTCATCTTCTGTCATCTTCTGTCATCTTCTGTGCTCTTCTGTCATTTTCTGTCATTCTGTCATCTTGTGTCATCTTCTGTCCTCCTCTGTCATTTTCTGTCATTCTGTCATCTTGTGTCATCTTATGTCATCTTCTGTCATCTTCTGTCATCTTCTGTCATATTCTGTCCTCTTCTGTCATTTTCTGTCATTCTGTCATCTTGTGTCATCTTCTGTCATATTCTGTCCTCTTCTGTCATTCTGTCATCTTCTGTCATCTTCTATCATATTCTGTCATCTTCTGTCATCTTCTGTCCTCTTCTGTCATATTCTGTCATCTTCTGTCATCTTCTGTCATCTTCTGTCATCTTCTGTCATTCTGTCATCTTCTGTCCTTCTGACATCTTCTGTCATCTTCTGTCATTCTGTCATCTTCTGTCATCCTCCATCATATTCTGTCCTCTTCTGTCATTCTGTCCTCTTCTGTCATCTTCTGTCATCTTCTGTCATCTTCTGTCATCTTATGTCATCTTCTGTCATCTACTGTCATCTTCTGTCATCTTCTGTCATTCTGTCATCTTCTGTCATCTTCTGTCATATTCTGTCCTCTTCTGTCATTCTGTCATCTTCTGTCATTCTGTCATCTTCTGTCATCTTCTGTCATTCTGTCATCTTCTGTCATTCTGTCCTCTTCTGTCATTCTGTCCTCTTCTGTCATTCTGTCATCTTCTGTCATCTTCTGTCATCTTCTGTCCTCATCTGTCATTCTGTCATCTTCTGTCATTCTGTCATCTTCTGTCATTCTTTCCTCTTCTGTCATTCTGTCATCTTCTGTCATCTTCTGTCATCTTCTGTCATTCTGTCCTCTTCTGTCATTCTGTCATCTTCTGTCATTCTGTCCTCTTCTGTCATTCTGTCATCTTCTGTCATCTTCTGTCATCTTCCGTCATCTTGTGTCATCTTCTGTCATTCTGTCATCTTCTGTCATCTTCTGTCATCTTCTGTCATTCTGTCCTCTTCTGTCATTCTGTCATCTTCTGTCATCTTCTGTCATCTTCTGTCATATTCTGTCATCTTCTGTCATATTCTGTCATCTTCTGTCATTCTGTCCTCTTCTGTCATTCTGTCATCTTCTGTCATCTTCTGTCATCTTCTGTCATCTTCTGTCATTCTGTCCTCTTCTGTCACTCTGTCATCTTCTGTCATTCTGTCCTCTTCTGTCATCTTCTATCATCTTCTGTCATTCTGTCCTCTTCTGCCATTCTGTCATCTTCTGTCATTCTGTCCTCTTCTGTCATTCTGTCATCTTCTGTCATCTTCTGTCATTCTGTCATCTTCTGTCATTCTGTCCTCTTCTGTCATTCTGTCATCTTGTGTCATCTTCTGTCATCTTCTGTCATTCTGTCCTCTTCTGTCATTCTGTCATCTTCTGTCATTCTGTCCTCTTCTGTCATTCTGTCATCTTCTGTCATCTTCTGTGATCTTCTGTCATCTTCTGTCATCTTCTGTCATTCTGTCACCTTCTGTCATCTTCTGGCATATTCTGTCCTCTTCTGCCATTCTGTCCTCTTCTGTCAATCTGTCATCTTCTGTCATATTCTGTCATCTTCTGTCATCTTCGGTCATATTCTGTCATCTTCTGTCATCTTCTGTCATCTTCTGTCATCTTCTGTCATTCTGTCCTCTTCTGTCATTCTGTCCTCTTCTGTCATTCTGTCATCTTCTGTTATCTTCTGTCATCTTCTGTCATTTTCTGCCCTCTTCTGTCATTCTGTCATCTTCTGTCATCTTCTGTCATCTTCTGTCATCTTCTGTCCTCTTCTGTCCTCTTCTGTCATTCTGTCATCTTCTGTCCTCTTCTGTCATTCTGTCATCTTCTGTCATCTTCTGTCATCTTCTGTCATCTTCTGTCCTCATCTGTCATTCTGTCATCTTCTGTCATTCTGTCATCTTCTGTCATTCTTTCCTCTTCTGTCATTCTCTGTCATCTTCTGTCATCTTCTGTCATTTTCTGTCATCTTCTGTCATCTTCTGTCATTCTGTCATCTTCTGTCATCTTTTGTCATATTCTGTCCTCTTCTGTCATTCTGTCCTCTTCTGTCATTCTGTCCTCTTCGGTCATTCTGTCATCTTCTGTCATCTTCTGTCATCTTCTGTCATCTTCTGTCATTCTGTCATCTTCTGTCATCTTCTGTCCTCTTCTGTCATTCTGTCATCTTCCGTCATCTTCTGTCATCTTCTGTCCTCTTCTGTCATTCTGTCATCTTCTGTCATTCTGTCCTCTTCTGTCATTCTGTCATCTTCTGTCATCTTCTGTCATCTTCTGTCATCTTCTGTCATCTTCTGTCCTCTTCTGTCATTTTCTGTCATTCTGTCATCTTGTGTCATCTTCTGTCCTCCTCTGTCATTTTCTGTCATTCTGTCATCTTGTGTCATCTTGTGTCATCTTCTGTCATCTTCTGTCATCTTCTGTCATATTCTGTCCTCTTCTGTCATTTTCTGTCATTCTGTCATCTTGTGTCATCTTCTGTCATATTCTGTCCTCTTCTGTCATTCTGTCATCTTCTGTCATCTTCTATCATATTCTGTCATCTTCTGTCATCTTCTGTCCTCTTCTGTCATATTCTGTCATCTTCTGTCATCTTCTGTCATTCTGTCATCTTCTGTCCTTCTGACATCTTCTGTCATCTTCTGTCATTCTGTCATCTTCTATCATCCTCCATCACATTCTGTCCTCTTCTGTCATTCTGTCCTCTTCTGTCATCTTCTGTCATCTTCTGTCATCTTCTGTCATCTTCTGTAATCTTCTGTCCTCTTCTGTCATTCTGTCATCTTCTGTCATCTTCTGTCATCTTATGTCATCTTCTGTCATCTACTGTCATCTTCTGTCATCTTCTGTCATTCTGTCATCTTCTGTCATCTTCTGTCATCTTCTGTCATATTCTGTCCTCTTCTGTCATTCTGTCATCTTCTGTCATTCTGTCATCTTCTGTCATCTTCTGTCACTCTGTCATCTTCTGTCATTCTGTCCTCTTCTGTCATTCTGTCCTCTTCTGTCATTCTGTCATCTTCTGTCATCTTCTGTCATCTTCTGTCCTCATCTGTCATTCTGTCATCTTCTGTCATTCTGTCATCTTCTGTCATTCTTTCCTCTTCTGTCATTCTGTCATCTTCTGTCATCTTCTGTCATTCTGTCCTCTTCTGTCATTCTGTCATCTTCTGTCATTCTGTCCTCTTCTGTCATTCTGTCATCTTCTGTCATCTTCTGTCATCTTCCGTCATCTTGTGTCATCTTCTGTCATTCTGTCATCTTCTGTCATCTTCTGTCATCTTCTGTCATTCTGTCCTCTTCTGTCATTCTGTCATCTTCTGTCATCTTCTGTCATCTTCTGTCATATTCTGCCATCTTCTGTCATATTCTGTCATCTTCTGTCATTCTGTCCTCTTCTGTCATTCTGTCATCTTCTGTCATCTTCTGTCATTCTGTCCTCTTCTGTCACTCTGTCATCTTCTGTCATTCTGTCCTCTTCTGTCATTTTGTCATCTTGTGTCATCTTGTGTCATCTTCTGTCATTCTGTCATCTTCTGTCATCTTCTGTCATCTTCTGTCATTCTGTCCTCTTCTGTCATTCTGTCATCTTCTGTCATCTTCTGTCATTCTGTCCTCTTCTGTCATTCTGTCATCTTCTGTCATTCTGTCATCTTCTGTCATCTTCTCTCATTCTGTCCTCTTCTGTCATTCTGCCATCTTCTGTCATTCTGTCATCTTCTGTCATCTTCTGTCATTCTGTCCTCTTCTGTCATTCTGTCATCTTCTGTCATTCTGTCCTCTTCTGTCATTCTGTCATCTTCTGTCATCTTCTGCCATCTTCTATCATCTTCTTTCCTCGTCTGTCATTCTGTCATCTTCTGTCATCTTCTGTCATCTACTGTCATTCTGTCATCTTCTGTCATTCTGTCCTCTTCTGTCATTCTGTCCTCTTCTGTCATTCTGTCACCTTCTGTCATCTTCTGGCATATTCTGTCCTCTTCTGCCATTCTGTCCTCTTCTGTCATTCTGTCATCTTCTTTCATATTCTGTCATCTTCTGTCATCTACTGTCATCTTCGGTCATATTCTGTCATCTTCTGTCATCTTCTGTCATCTTCTGTCATTCTGTCCTCTTCTGTCATTCTGTCCTCTTCTGTCATTCTGTCATCTTCTGTTATCTTCTGTCATCTTCTGTCATCTTCTGTCAACTTCTGACCTCTTCTGTCATTCTGTCATCTTCTGTCATCTTCTGTCATCTTCTGTCATCTTCTGTCCTCTTCTGTCCTCTTCTGTCATTCTGTCATCTTCTGTCATCTTCTGTCATCTTCTGTCATCTTCTGTCCTCATCTGTCATTCTGTCATCTTCTGTCATTCTGTCATCTTCTGTCATTCTTTCCTCTTCTGTCATTCTGTCATCTTCTGTCATCTTCTGTCATCTTCTGTCATTTTCTGTCATCTTCTGTCATCTTCTGTCATTCTGTCATCTTCTGTCATCTTTTGTCATATTCTGTCCTCTTCTGTCATTCTGTCCTCTTCTGTCATTCTGTCCTCTTCGGTCATTCTGTCATCTTCTGTCATCTTCTGTCATCTTCTGTCATCTTCTGTCATCTTCTGTCATTCTGTCATCTTCTGTCATCTTCTGTCCTCTTCTGTCATTCTGTCATCTTCTGTCATCTTCTGTCATCTTCTGTCCTCTTCTGTCATTCTGTCATCTTCTGTCATTCTGTTCTCTTCTGTCATTCTGTCATCTTCTGTCATCTTCTGTCATCTTCTGTCATCTTCTGTCATACTCTGTCATCTTCTGTCATCTTCTGTTATATTCTGTCATCTTCTGTCATCTTCTGCAATCTTCTGTCATCTTCTGTCATGTTCTGTCATCTTCTGTCATTCTGTCCTCTTCTGTCATATTCTGTCCTCTTCTGTCATTTTCTGTCATTCTATCATCTTGTGTCATCTTCTGTCATATTCTGTCCTCTTTTGTCATTCTGTCCTCTTCTGGCATTCTGTCATCTTCTGTCATCTTCTGTCATATTCTGTCATATTCTGTCATCTTCTGTCATCTTCTGTCCTCTTCTGTCATATTCTGTCATCTTCTGTCATCTTCTGTCATCTTCTGTCATCTTCTGTCATCTTCTGTCATCTTCTGTCATCTTCTGTCATGTTCTTTCATCTTCTGTCATTCTGTCATCTTCTGTCCTTCTGACATCTTCTGTCATTCTGTCATCTTCTGTCATCCTCTATCATATTCTGTCCTCTTCTGTCATTCTGTCCTCTTCTGTCATTCTGTCATCTTCTGTCATCTTCTGTCATCTTCTGTCATCTTCTGTCATCTTCTGTCCTCTTCTGTCATTCTGTCATCTTCTGTCATCTTCTGTCATCTTCTGTCATATTCTGTCATATTCTGTCATCTTCTGTCATCTTCTGTCATTCTGTTATCTTCTGTCATCTTCTTTCATCTTCTGTCATTCTGTCATCTTCTGTCATTCTGTCCTCTTCTGTCATTCTGTCCTCTTCTGTCATTCTGTCATCTTCTGTCCTCTTCTGTTATTCTGTCATCTTCTGTCCTCTTCTGTCATTCTGTCCTCTTCTGTCATCTTCTGTCATCTTCTGTCATCTTCTGTCATCTTCTGTCATTCTGTTCTCTTCTGTCATTCTGTCCTCTTCTGTCATTCTGTCATCTTCTGTTATCTTCTGTCATCTTCTGTCATCTTCTGTCATCTTCTGACCTCTTCTGTCATTCTGTCATCTTCTGTCATCTTCTGTCATCTTCTGTCCTCTTCTGTCCTCTTCTGTCATTCTGTCATCTTCTATCCTCTTCTGTCATTCTGTCATCTTCTGTCATCTTCTGTCATCTTCTGTCATCTTCTGTCCTCATCTGTCATTCTGTCATCTTCTGTCATTCTGTCATCTTCTGTCATTCTATCCTCTTCTGTCATTCTCTGTCATTTTCTGTCATCTTCTGTCATCTTCTGTCATTCTGTCATCTTCTGTCATCTTTTGTCATATTCTGTCCTCTTCTGTCATTCTGTCCTCTTCTGTTATTCTGTCCTCTTCGGTCATTCTGTCATCTTCTGTCATCTTCTGTCATCTTCTGTCATCTTCTGTCATTCTGTCATCTTCTGTCATCTTCTGTCCTCTTCTGTCATTCTGTCATCTTCTGTCATCTTCTGTCATCTTCTTTCCTCTTCTGTCATTCTGTCATCTTCTGTCATTCTGTCCTCTTCTGTCATTCTGTCATCTTCTGTCATCTTCTGTCATCTTCTGTCATACTCTGTCATCTTCTGTCATCTTCTGTCATATTCTGTCATCTTCTGTCATCTTCTGCAATCTTCTGTCATCTTCTGTCATCTTCTGTCATCTTCTGTCATTCTGTCCTCTTTTGTCATATTCTGTCCTCTTCTGTCATTTTCTGTCATTCTGTCATCTTGTGTCATCTTCTGTCATATTCTGTCCTCTTCTGTCATTCTGTCATCTTCTGTCATCTTCTGTCATCTTCTGTCATATTCTGTCATATTCTGTCATCTTCTGTCCTCTTCTGTCATATTCTGTCATCTTCTGTCATCTTCTGTCATCTTCTGTCATCTTCTGTCATTCTGTCATCTTCTGTCCTTCTGACATCTTCTGTCATCTTCTGTCATTCTGTCATCTTCTGTCATCCTCTATCATATTCTGTCCTCTTCTGTCATTCCGTCCTCTTCTGTCATTCTGTCATCTTCTGTCATCTTCTGTCATCTTCTGTAATCTTCTGTCCTCTTCTGTCATTCTGTCATCTTCTGTCATTCTGTCATCTTCTGTCATCTTCTGTCATCTACTGTCATCTTCTGTCATCTTCTGTCATTCTGTCATCTTCTGTCATCTTCTGTCATCTTCTGTCATATTCTGTCCTCTTCTGTCATTCTGTCATCTTCTGTCATTCTGTCATCTTCTGTCATCTTCTGTCATTCTGTCATCTTCTGTCATTCTGTCCTCTTCTGTCATTCTGTCATCTTCTGTCATCTTCTGTCATCTTCCGTCATCTTCTGTCCTCTTCTGTCATTCTGTCATCTTCTGTCATTCTGTCCTCTTCTGTCATTCTGTCATCTTCTGTCATCTTCTGTCATCTTCTGTCATACTCTGTCATCTTCTGTCATATTCTGTCATCTTCTGTCATCTTCTGCTATCTTCTGTCATCTTCTGTCATCTTCTGTCATTCTGTCCTCTTCTGTCATATTCTGTCCTCTTCTGTCATTTTCTGTCATTCTGTCATCTTGTGTCATCTTCTGTCATATTCTGTCCTCTTCTGTCATTCTGTCCTCTTCTTTCATTCTGTCATCTTCTGTCATCTTCTGTCATATTCTGTCATCTTCTGTCCTCTTCTGTCATATTCTGTCATCTTCTGTCATCTTCTGTCATGTTCTTTCATCTTCTATCATTCTGTCATCTTCTGTCCTTCTGACATCTTCTGTCATCTTCTGTCATTCTGTCATCTTCTGTCATCCTCTATCATATTCTGTCCTCTTCTGTCATTCTGTCCTCTTCTGTCATTCTGTCATCTTCTGTCATCTTCTGTCATCTTCTGTCATCTTCTGTCCTCTTCTGTCATTCTGTCATCTTCTGTCATCTTCTGTCATCTTCTGTCATCTTCTGTCATCTACTGTCATTTCTGTCATCTTCTGTCATTCTGTCATCTTCTGTCATCTTCTGTCATTTTCTGTCATATTCTGTCATATTCTGTCATCTTCTGTCATCTTCTGTCATTCTGTCATCTTCTGTCATCTTCTTTCATCTTCTGTCATTCTGTCATCTTCTGTCATTCTGTCCTCTTCTGTCATTCTGTCCTCTTCTGTCATTCTGTCATCTTCTGTCATCTTCTGTCCTCTTCTGTTATTCTGTCATCTTCTGTCCTCTTCTGTCATTCTGTCCTCTTCTGTCATCTTCTGTCATCTTCTGTCATCTTCTGTCATTCTGTTCTCTTCTGTCATTCTGTCCTCTTCTGTCATTCTGTCATATTCTGTTATCTTCTGTGATCTTCTGTCATCTTCTGACCTCTTCTGTCATTCTGTCATCTTCTGTCATCTTCTGTCCTCTTCTGTCCTCTTCTGTCATTCTGTCATCTTCTGTCCTCTTCTGTCATTCTGTCATCTTCTGTCATCTTCTGTCATCTTCTGTCCTCATCTGTCATTCTGTCATCTTCTGTCATCTTCTGTCATCTTCTGTCATATTCTGTCATATTCTGTCATCTTCTGTCATCTTCTGTCATTCTGTTATCTTCTGTCATCTTCTTTCATCTTCTGTCATTCTGTCATCTTCTGTCATTCTGTCCTCTTCTGTCATTCTGTCCTCTTCTGTCATTCTGTCATCTTCTGTCATCTTCTGTCCTCTTCTGTTATTCTGTCATCTTCTGTCCTCTTCTGTCATTCTGTCCTCTTCTGTCATCTTCTGTCATCTTCTGTCATCTTCTGTCATTCTGTTCTCTTCTGTCATTCTGTCCTCTTCTGTCATTCTGTCATCTTCTGTTATCTTCTGTCATCTTCTGTCATCTTCTGACCTCTTCTGTCATTCTGTCATCTTCTGTCATCTTCTGTCATCTTCTGTCATCTTCTGTCCTCTTCTGTCCTCTTCTGTCATTCTGTCATCTTCTGTCCTCTTCTGTCATTCTGTCATCTTCTGTCATCTTCTGTCATCTTCTGTCATCTTCTGTCATCTTCTGTCCTCATCTGTCATTCTGTCATCTTCTGTCATTCTGTCATCTTCTGTCATTCTTTCCTCTTCTGTCATTCTCTGTCATTTTCTGTCATCTTCTGTCATCTTCTGTCATTCTGTCATCTTCTGTCATCTTTTGTCATATTCTGTCCTCTTCTGTCATTCTGTCCTCTTCTGTTATTCTGTCCTCTTCGGTCATTCTGTCATCTTCTGTCATCTTCTGTCATCTTCTGTCATCTTCTGTCATTCTGTCATCTTCTGTCATCTTCTGTTCTCTTCTGTCATTCTGTCATCTTCTGTCATCTTCTGTCATCTTCTGTCCTCTTCTGTCATTCTGTCATCTTCTGTCATTCTGTCCTCTTCTGTCATTCTGTCATCTTCTGTCATCTTCTGTCATCTTCTGTCATCTTCTGTCATACTCTGTCATCTTCTGTCATCTTCTGTCATATTCTGTCATCTTCTGTCATCTTCTGCAATCTTCTGTCATCTTCTGTCGTCTTCTGTCATCTTCTGTCATTCTGTCCTCTTTTGTCATATTCTGTCCTCTTCTGTCATTCTGTCATCTTCTGTCATCTTCTGTCATATTCTGTCATATTCTGTCATCTTCTGTCCTCTTCTGTCATATTCTGTCATCTTCTGTCATCTTCTGTCATCTTCTGTCATCTTCTGTCATTCTGTCATCTTCTGTCCTTCTGACATCTTCTGTCATCTTCTGTCATTCTGACATCTTCTGTCATCCTCTATCATATTCTGTCCTCTTCTGTCATTCCGTCCTCTTCTGTCATTCTGTCATCTTCTGTCATCTTCTGTCATCTTCTGTAATCTTCTGTCCTCTTCTGTCATTCTGTCATCTTCTGTCATTCTGTCATCTTCTGTCATCTTCTGTCATCTACTGTCATCTTCTGTCATCTTCTGTCATTCTGTCATCTTCTGTCATCTTCTGTCATCTTCTGTCATATTCTGTCCTCTTCTGTCATTCTGTCATCTTCTGTCATTCTGTCATCTTCTGTCATCTTCTGTCATTCTGTCATCTTCTGTCATTCTGTCCTCTTCTGTCATTCTGTCATCTTCTGTCATTCTTTCATCTTCTGTCATCTTCTGTCATCTTCTGTCCTCTTCTGTCATTCTGTCATCTTCTGTCCTCTTCTGTCATTCTGTCCTCTTCTGTCATTCTGTCATCTTCTGTCATTCTGTCCTCTTCTGTCATTCTGTTATCTTCTGTCATCTTCTGTCATACTCTGTCATCTTCTGTCATCTTCTGTCATATTCTGTCATCTTCTGTCATCTTCTGCTATCTTCTGTCATCTTCTGTCATCTTCTGTCATTCTGTCCTCTTCTGTCATATTCTGTCCTCTTCTGTCATTTTCTGTCATTCTGTCATCTTGTGTCATCTTCTGTCATATTCTGTCCTCTTCTGTCATTCTGTCCTCTTCTGTCATTCTGTCATCTTCTGTCATCTTCTGTCATATTCTGTCATCTTCTGTCCTCTTCTGTCATATTCTGTCATCTTCTGTCATCTTCTGTCATGTTCTTTCATCTTCTGTCATTCTGTCATCTTCTGTCCTTCTGACATCTTCTGTCATCTTCTGTCATTCTGTCATCTTCTGCCATCCTCTATCATATTCTGTCCTCTTCTGTCATTCTGTCCTCTTCTGTCATTCTGTCATCTTCTGTCATCTTCTGTCATCTTCTGTCATCTTCTGTCCTCTTCTGTCATTCTGTCATCTTCTGTCATCTTCTGTCATCTTCTGTCATCTTCTGTCATCTACTGTCATTTCTGTCATCTTCTGTCATTCTGTCATCTTCTGTCATCTTCTGTCATTTTCTGTCATATTCTGTCATATTCTGTCATCTTCTGTCATCTTCTGTCATTCTGTCATCTTCTGTCATCTTCTTTCATCTTCTGTCATTCTGTCATCTTCTGTCATTCTGTCCTCTTCTGTCATTCTGTCCTCTTCTGTCATTCTGTCATCTTCTGTCATCTTCTGTCATCTTCTGTCCTCTTCTGTTATTCTGTCATCTTCTGTCCTCTTCTGTCATTCTGTCCTCTTCTGTCATCTTCTGTCATCTTCTGTCATCTTCTGTCATCTTCTGTCATCTTCTGTCATTCTGTTCTCTTCTGTCATTCTGTCCTCTTCTGTCATTCTGTCATCTTCTGTTATCTTCTGTCATCTTCTGTCATCTTCTGACCTCTTCTGTCATTCTGTCATCTTCTGTCATCTTCTGTCATCTTCTGTCATCTTCTGTCCTCTTCTGTCCTCTTCTGTCATTCTGTCATCTTCTGTCCTCTTCTGTCATTCTGTCATCTTCTGTCATCTTCTGTCATCTTCTGTCATCTTCTGTCCTCATCTGTCATTCTGTCATCTTCTGTCATTCTGTCATCTTCTGTCATTCTTTCCTCTTCTGTCATTCTCTGTCATTTTCTGTCATCTTCTGTCATCTTCTGTCATTCTGTCATCTTCTGTCATCTTTTGTCATATTCTGTCCTCTTCGGTCATTCTGTCATCTTCTGTCATCTTCTGTCATCTTCTGTCATTCTGTCATCTTCTGTCATCTTCTGTCCTCTTCTGTCATTCTGTCATCTTCTGTCATCTTCTGTCCTCTTCTGTCATTCTGTCATCTTCTGTCATTCTGTCCTCTTCTGTCATTCTGTCATCTTCTGTCATCTTCTGTCATCTTCTGTCATCTTCTGTCATACTCTGTCATCTTCTGTCATCTTCTGTCATATTCTGTCATCTTCTGTCATCTTCTGCAATCTTCTGTCATCTTCTGTCATCTTCTGTCATCTTCTGTCATTCTGTCCTCTTCTCTCATATTCTGTCCTCTTCAGTCATTTTCTGTCATTCTGTCATCTTGTGTCATCTTCTGTCATATTCTGTCCTCTTCTGTCATTCTGTCATCTTCTGTCATCTTCTGTCATATTCTGTCATCTTCTGTCATCTTCTGTCCTCTTCTGTCATATTCTGTCATCTTCTGTCATCTTCTGTCATCTTCTGTCATTCTGTCATCTTCTGTCCTTCTGACATCTTCTGTCATCCTCTGTCATTCTGTCATCTTCTGTCATCCTCTATCATATTCTGTCCTCTTCTGTCATTCTGTCCTCTTCTGTCATTCTGTCATCTTCTGTCATCTTCTGTCATCTTCTGTCATCTTCTGTAATCTTCTGTCCTCTTCTGTCATTCTGTCATCTTCTGTCATCTTCTGTCATCTTATGTCATCTTCTGTCATCGACTGTCATCTTCTGTCATCTTCTGTCATCTTCTGTCATTCTGTCATCTTCTGTCATCTTCTGTCATCTTCTGTCATATTCTGTACTCTTCTGTCATTCTGTCATCTTCTGTCATTCTGTCATCTTCTGTCATCTTCTGTCATTCTGTCATCTTCTGTCATTCTGTCCTCTTCTGTCATTCTGTCCTCTTCTGTCATTCTGTCATCTTCTGTCATCTTCTGTCATCTTCTGTCCTCATCTGTCATTCTGTCATCTTCTGTCATTCTGTCATCTTCTGTCATTCTTTCCTCTTCTGTCATTCTGTCATCTTCTGTCATCTTCTGTCATCTTCTGTCATTCTGTCCTCTTCTGTCATTCTGTCATCTTCTGTCATTCTGTCATCTTCTGTCATCTTCTGTCATCTTCTGTCATATTCTTTCATCTTCTGTCATATTCTGTCATCTTCTGTCATTCTGTCCTCTTCTGTCATTCTGTCATCTTCTGTCATCTTCTGTCATTCTGTCCACTTCTGTCACTCTGTCATCTTCTGTCATTCTGTCCTCTTCTGTCATTCTGTCATCTTCTGTCATCTTCTGTCATCTTCTGTCATATTCTGTCATCTTCTGTCATATTCTGTCATCTTCTGTCATTCTGTCCTCTTCTGTCATTCTGTCATCTTCTGTCATCTTCTGTCATTCTGTCCACTTCTGTCACTCTGTCATCTTCTGTCATCTTCTGTAATCTTCTGTCCTCTTCTGTCATTCTGTCATCTTCTGTGATCTTCTGTCATCTTCTGTCATCTTCTGTCATTCTGTCACCTTCTGTCATCTTCTGGCATATTCTGTCCTCTTCTGCCACTCTGTCCTCTTCTGTCATTCTGTCATCTTCTGTCATCTTCTGTCATCTTCTGTCATCTTCTGTCATCTTCGGTCATATTCTGTCATATTCTGTCATCTTCTGTCATCTTCTGTCATCTTCTGTCATTCTGTCCTCTTCTGTCATTCTGTCCTCTTCTGTCATTCTGTCATCTTCTTTTATCTTCTGTCATCTTCTGTCATCTTCTGTCATCTTCTGACCTCTTCTGTCATTCTGTCATCTTCTGTCATCTTCTGTCATCTTCTGTCCACTTCTGTCCTCTTCTGTCATTCTGTCATCTTCTGTCATCTTCTGTCATCTTCTGTCATCTTCTGTCCTCATCTGTCATTCTGTCATCTTCTGTCATTCTGTCATCTTCTGTCATTCTTTCCTCTTCTGTCATTCTGTCATCTTCTGTCATCTTCTGTCATCTTCTGTCATTTTCTGTCATCTTCTGTCATCTTCTGTCATTCTGTCATCTTCTGTCATCTTTTGTCATATCCTGTCCTCTTCTGTCATTCTGTCCTCTTCTGTCATTCTGTCCTCTTCGGTCATTCTGTCATCTTCTGTCATCTTCTGTCATCTTCTGTCATCTTCTGTCATTCTGTCATCTTCTGTCATCTTCTGTCCTCTTCTGTCATTCTGTCATCTTCTGTCATCTTCTGTCCTCTTCTGTCATTCTGTCATCTTCTGTCATTCTGTCCTCTTCTGTCATTCTGTCATCTTCTGTCATCTTCTGTCATCTTCTGTCATCTTCTGTCATCTTCTGTCATACTCTGTCATCTTCTGTCATCTTCTGTCATATTCTGTCATCTTCTGTCATCTTCTGCAATCTTCTGTCATCTTCTGTCATCTTCTGTCATCTTCTGTCATTCTGTCCTCTTCTGTCATATTCTGTCCTCTTCTGTCATTTTCTGTCATTCTGTCATCTTGTGTCATCTTCTGTCATATTCTGTCCTCTTCTGTCATTCTGTCCTCTTCTGTCATTCTGTCATCTTCTGTCATCTTCTGTCATATTCTGTCATCTTCTGTCATCTTCTGTCCTCTTCTGTCATATTCTGTCATCTTCTGTCATCTTCTGTCATTCTGTCATCTTCTGTCCTTCTGACATCTTCTGTCATCTTCTGTCATTCTGTCATCTTCTGTCATCCTCTATCATATTCTGTCCTATTCTGTCATTCTGTCCTCTTCTGTCATTCTGTCATCTTCTGTCATCTTCTGTCATCTTCTGTCATCTTCTGTAATCTTCTGTCCTCTTCTGTCATTCTGTCATCTTCTGTCATCTTCTGTCATCTTATGTCATCTTCTGTCATCTACTGTCATCTTCTGTCATCTTCTGTCATTCTGTCATCTTCTGTCATCTTCTGTCATCTTCTGTCATATTCTGTCCTCTTCTGTCATTCTGTCATCTTCTGTCATTCTGTCATCTTCTGTCATTCTGTCATCTTCTGTCATTCTGTCCTCTTCTGTCATTCTGTCCTCTTCTGTCATTCTTTCATCTTCTGTCATCTTCTGTCATCTTCTGTCCTCTTCTGTCATTCTGTCATCTTCTGTCCTCTTCTGTCATTTTGTTTTCTTCTGTAATTCTGTCATCTTCTGTCATCTTCTGTCATCTTCTGTCATTCTGTCATCTTCTGTCATCTTCTGTCCTCTTCTGTCATTCTGTCATCTTCTGTCATCTTCTGTCATCTTCTGTCCTCTTCTGTCATTCTGTCATCTTCTGTCATTCTGTCCTCTTCTGTCATTCTGTCATCTTCTGCCATCTTCTGTCATCTTCTGTCATCTTCTGTCATACTCTGTCATCTTCTGTCATCTTCTGTCATATTTTGTCATCTTCTGTCATCTTCTGCCATCTTCTGTCATCTTCTGTCATCTTCTGTCATTCTGTCCTCTTCTGTCATATTCTGTCCTCTTCTGTCATTTTCTGTCATTCTGTCATCTTGTGTCATCTTGTGTCATATTCTGTCCTCTTCTGTCATTCTGTCCTCTTCTGTCATTCTGTCCTCTTCTGTCATTCTGTCATCTTCTGTCATCTTCTGTCATATTCTGTCATCTTCTGTCATCTTCTGTCCTCTTCTGTCATATTCTGTCATCTTCTGTCATCTTCTGTCATGTTCTTTCATCTTCTGTCATTCTGTCATCTTCTGTCCTTCTGACATCTTCTGTCATCTTCTGTCATTCTGTCATCTTCTGTCATCCTCTATCATATTCTGTCCTCTTCTGTCATTCTGTCCTCTTCTGTCATTCTGTCATCTTCTGTCATCTTCTGTCATCTTCTGTCATCTTCTGTCATCTTCTGTCATCTTCTGTCATATTCTGTCATCTTCTGTCATCTTCTGTCATCTTCTGTCATTCTGTCATCTTCTGTCATTCTGTCCTCTTCTGTCATTCTGTCCTCTTCTGTCATTCTGTCATCTTCTGTCATCTTCTGTCATCTTCTGTCCTCTTCTGTTATTCTGTCATCTTCTGTCCTCTTCTGTCATTCTGTCCTCTTCTGTAATTCTGTCATCTTCTGTCATCTTCTGTCATCTTCTGTCATTCTGTCCTCTTCTGTCATTCTGTCATCTTCTGTCATTCTGTCATCTTCTGTCATCTTCTGTCATCTTCTGTCATTCTGTCATCTTCTGTCATCTTTTGTCATATTCTGTCCTCTTCTGTCATTCTGCCCTCTTCTGTCATTCTGTCCTCTTCGGTCATTCTGTCATCTTCTGTCATCTTCTGTCATCTTCTGTCATCTTCTGTCATTCTGTCATCTTCTGTCATCTTCTGTCCTCTTCTGTCATTCTGTCATCTTCTGTCATCTTCTGTCATCTTCTGTCCTCTTCTGTCATTCTGTCATCTTCTGTCATTCTGTCCTCTTCTGTCATTCTGTCATCTTCTGTCATCTTCTGTCATCTTCTGTCATCTTCTGTCATCTTCTGTCATACTCTGTCATCTTCTGTCATCTTCTGTCATATTCTGTCATCTTCTGTCATCTTCTGCAATCTTCTGTCATCTTCTGTCTTCTTCTGTCATTCTGTCCTCTTCTGTCATATTCTGTCCTCTTCTGTCATTTTCTGTCATTCTGTCATCTTGTGTCATCTTCTGTCATATTCTGTCCTCTTCTGTCATATTCTGTCCTCTTCTGTCATTCTGTCATCTTCTGTCATCTTCTGTCATATTCTGTCATCTTCTGTCATCTTCTGTCCTCTTCTGTCATATTCTGTCATCTTCTGTCATCTTCTGTCATCTTCTGTCATACTCTGTCATCTTCTGTCATCTTCTGTCATATTCTGTCATCTTCTGTCATCTTCTGCAATCTTCTGTCATCTTCTGTCATCTTCTGTCATCTTCTGTCATTCTGTCCTCTTTTGTCATATTCTGTCCTCTTCTGTCATTTTCTGTCATTCTGTCATCTTGTGTCATCTTCTGTCATATTCTGTCCTCTTCTGTCATTCTGTCATCTTCTGTCATCTTCTGTCATATTCTCTCATATTCTGTCATCTTCTGTCCTCTTCTGTCATATTCTGTCATCTTCTGTCATCTTCTGTCATCTTCTGTCATCTTCTGATATTCTGTCATCTTCTGTCCTTCTGACATCTTCTGTCATCTTCTGTCATTCTGTCATCTTCTGTCATCCTCTATCATATTCTGTCCTCTACTGTCATTCCGTCCTCTTCTGTCATTCTGTCATCTTCTGTCATCTTCTGTAATCTTCTGTCCTCTTCTGTCATTCTGTCATCTTCTGTCATTCTGTCATCTTCTGTCATCTTCTGTCATCTACTGTCATCTTCTGTCATCTTCTGTCATTCTGTCATCTTCTGTCATCTTCTGTCATCTTCTGTCATATTCTGTCCTCTTCTGTCATTCTGTCATCTTCTGTCATTCTGTCATCTTCTGTCATCTTCTGTCATTCTGTCATCTTCTGTCATTCTGTCCTCTTCTGTCATTCTGTCCTCTTCTGTCATTCTTTCATCTTCTGTCATCTTCTGTCATCTTCTGTCCTCTTCTGTCATTCTGTCATCTTCTGTCCTCTTCTGTCATTCTGTGCTCTTCTGTAATTCTGTCATCTTCTGTCATCTTCTGTCATCTTCTGTCATCTTCTGTCATTCTGTCATCTTCTGTCATCTTCTGTCCTCTTCTGTCATTCTGTCATCTTCTGTCATCTTCTGTCATCTTCCGTCATCTTCTGTCCTCTTCTGTCGTTCTGTCATCTTCTGTCATTCTGTCCTCTTCTGTCATTCTGTCATCTTCTGTCATCTTCTGTCATCTTCTGTCATACTCTGTCATCTTCTGTCATCTTCTGTCATATTCTGTCATCTTCTGTCATTCTGTCCTCTTCTGTCATTCTGTCCTCTTCTGTCATTCTGTCATCTTGTGTCATCTTCTGTCCTCTTCTGTCATTCTGTCCTCTTCTGTCATTCTGTCATCTTCTGTCATCTTCTGTCATATTCTGTCATCTTCTGTCATTTTCTGTCCTCTTCTGTCATATTCTGTCATCTTCTGTCATCTTCTGTCATGTTCTTTCATCTTCTGTCATTCTGTCATCTTCTGTCCTTCTGACATCTTCTGTCATCTTCTGTCATTCTGTCATCTTCTGTCATCCTCTATCATATTCTGTCCTCTTCTGTCATTCTGTCCTCTTCTGTCATTCTGTCATCTTCTGTCATCTTCTGTCATCTTCTGTCATCTTCTGTCCTCTTCTGTCATTCTGTCATCTTCTGTCATCTTCTGTCATCTTCTGTCATCTACTGTCATTTCTGTCATCTTCTGTCATTCTGTCATCTTCTGTCATCTTCTGTCATATTCTGTCATATTCTGTCATCTTCTGTCATCCTCTATCATATTCTGTCCTCTTCTGTCATTCCGTCCTCTTCTGTCATTCTGTCATCTTCTGTCATCTTCTGTCATCTTCTGTAATCTTCTGTCCTCTTCTGTCATTCTGTCATCTTCTGTCATTCTGTCATCTTCTGTCATCTTCTGTCATCTACTGTCATCTTCTGTCATCTTCTGTCATTCTGTCATCTTCTGTCATCTTCTGTCATCTTCTGTCATATTCTGTCCTCTTCTGTCATTCTGTCATCTTCTGTCATTCTGTCATCTTCTGTCATCTTCTGTCATTCTGTCATCTTCTGTCATTCTGTCCTCTTCTGTCATTCTGTCATCTTCTGTCATCTTCTGTCATCTTCCGTCATCTTCTGTCCTCTTCTGTCATTCTGTCATCTTCTGTCATTCTGTCCTCTTCTGTCATTCTGTCATCTTCTGTCATCTTCTGTCATCTTCTGTCATACTCTGTCATCTTCTGTCATATTCTGTCATCTTCTGTCATCTTCTGCTATCTTCTGTCATCTTCTGTCATCTTCTGTCATTCTGTCCTCTTCTGTCATATTCTGTCCTCTTCTGTCATTTTCTGTCATTCTGTCATCTTGTGTCATCTTCTGTCATATTCTGTCCTCTTCTGTCATTCTGTCCTCTTCTTTCATTCTGTCATCTTCTGTCATCTTCTGTCATATTCTGTCATCTTCTGTCCTCTTCTGTCATATTCTGTCATCTTCTGTCATCTTCTGTCATGTTCTTTCATCTTCTATCATTCTGTCATCTTCTGTCCTTCTGACATCTTCTGTCATCTTCTGTCATTCTGTCATCTTCTGTCATCCTCTATCATATTCTGTCCTCTTCTGTCATTCTGTCCTCTTCTGTCATTCTGTCATCTTCTGTCATCTTCTGTCATCTTCTGTCATCTTCTGTCCTCTTCTGTCATTCTGTCATCTTCTGTCATCTTCTGTCATCTTCTGTCATCTTCTGTCATCTACTGTCATTTCTGTCATCTTCTGTCATTCTGTCATCTTCTGTCATCTTCTGTCATTTTCTGTCATATTCTGTCATATTCTGTCATCTTCTGTCATCTTCTGTCATTCTGTCATCTTCTGTCATCTTCTTTCATCTTCTGTCATTCTGTCATCTTCTGTCATTCTGTCCTCTTCTGTCATTCTGTCCTCTTCTGTCATTCTGTCATCTTCTGTCATCTTCTGTCCTCTTCTGTTATTCTGTCATCTTCTGTCCTCTTCTGTCATTCTGTCCTCTTCTGTCATCTTCTGTCATCTTCTGTCATCTTCTGTCATTCTGTTCTCTTCTGTCATTCTGTCCTCTTCTGTCATTCTGTCATATTCTGTTATCTTCTGTGATCTTCTGTCATCTTCTGACCTCTTCTGTCATTCTGTCATCTTCTGTCATCTTCTGTCATCTTCTGTCCTCTTCTGTCCTCTTCTGTCATTCTGTCATCTTCTGTCCTCTTCTGTCATTCTGTCATCTTCTGTCATCTTCTGTCATCTTCTGTCCTCATCTGTCATTCTGTCATCTTCTGTCATCTTCTGTCATCTTCTGTCATATTCTGTCATATTCTGTCATCTTCTGTCATCTTCTGTCATTCTGTTATCTTCTGTCATCTTCTTTCATCTTCTGTCATTCTGTCATCTTCTGTCATTCTGTCCTCTTCTGTCATTCTGTCCTCTTCTGTCATTCTGTCATCTTCTGTCATCTTCTGTCCTCTTCTGTTATTCTGTCATCTTCTGTCCTCTTCTGTCATTCTGTCCTCTTCTGTCATCTTCTGTCATCTTCTGTCATCTTCTGTCATTCTGTTCTCTTCTGTCATTCTGTCCTCTTCTGTCATTCTGTCATCTTCTGTTATCTTCTGTCATCTTCTGTCATCTTCTGACCTCTTCTGTCATTCTGTCATCTTCTGTCATCTTCTGTCATCTTCTGTCATCTTCTGTCCTCTTCTGTCCTCTTCTGTCATTCTGTCATCTTCTGTCCTCTTCTGTCATTCTGTCATCTTCTGTCATCTTCTGTCATCTTCTGTCATCTTCTGTCATCTTCTGTCCTCATCTGTCATTCTGTCATCTTCTGTCATTCTGTCATCTTCTGTCATTCTTTCCTCTTCTGTCATTCTCTGTCATTTTCTGTCATCTTCTGTCATCTTCTGTCATTCTGTCATCTTCTGTCATCTTTTGTCATATTCTGTCCTCTTCTGTCATTCTGTCCTCTTCTGTTATTCTGTCCTCTTCGGTCATTCTGTCATCTTCTGTCATCTTCTGTCATCTTCTGTCATCTTCTGTCATTCTGTCATCTTCTGTCATCTTCTGTTCTCTTCTGTCATTCTGTCATCTTCTGTCATCTTCTGTCATCTTCTGTCCTCTTCTGTCATTCTGTCATCTTCTGTCATTCTGTCCTCTTCTGTCATTCTGTCATCTTCTGTCATCTTCTGTCATCTTCTGTCATCTTCTGTCATACTCTGTCATCTTCTGTCATCTTCTGTCATATTCTGTCATCTTCTGTCATCTTCTGCAATCTTCTGTCATCTTCTGTCGTCTTCTGTCATCTTCTGTCATTCTGTCCTCTTTTGTCATATTCTGTCCTCTTCTGTCATTCTGTCATCTTCTGTCATCTTCTGTCATATTCTGTCATATTCTGTCATCTTCTGTCCTCTTCTGTCATATTCTGTCATCTTCTGTCATCTTCTGTCATCTTCTGTCATCTTCTGTCATTCTGTCATCTTCTGTCCTTCTGACATCTTCTGTCATCTTCTGTCATTCTGACATCTTCTGTCATCCTCTATCATATTCTGTCCTCTTCTGTCATTCCGTCCTCTTCTGTCATTCTGTCATCTTCTGTCATCTTCTGTCATCTTCTGTAATCTTCTGTCCTCTTCTGTCATTCTGTCATCTTCTGTCATTCTGTCATCTTCTGTCATCTTCTGTCATCTACTGTCATCTTCTGTCATCTTCTGTCATTCTGTCATCTTCTGTCATCTTCTGTCATCTTCTGTCATATTCTGTCCTCTTCTGTCATTCTGTCATCTTCTGTCATTCTGTCATCTTCTGTCATCTTCTGTCATTCTGTCATCTTCTGTCATTCTGTCCTCTTCTGTCATTCTGTCATCTTCTGTCATTCTTTCATCTTCTGTCATCTTCTGTCATCTTCTGTCCTCTTCTGTCATTCTGTCATCTTCTGTCCTCTTCTGTCATTCTGTCCTCTTCTGTCATTCTGTCATCTTCTGTCATTCTGTCCTCTTCTGTCATTCTGTTATCTTCTGTCATCTTCTGTCATACTCTGTCATCTTCTGTCATCTTCTGTCATATTCTGTCATCTTCTGTCATCTTCTGCTATCTTCTGTCATCTTCTGTCATCTTCTGTCATTCTGTCCTCTTCTGTCATATTCTGTCCTCTTCTGTCATTTTCTGTCATTCTGTCATCTTGTGTCATCTTCTGTCATATTCTGTCCTCTTCTGTCATTCTGTCCTCTTCTGTCATTCTGTCATCTTCTGTCATCTTCTGTCATATTCTGTCATCTTCTGTCCTCTTCTGTCATATTCTGTCATCTTCTGTCATCTTCTGTCATGTTCTTTCATCTTCTGTCATTCTGTCATCTTCTGTCCTTCTGACATCTTCTGTCATCTTCTGTCATTCTGTCATCTTCTGCCATCCTCTATCATATTCTGTCCTCTTCTGTCATTCTGTCCTCTTCTGTCATTCTGTCATCTTCTGTCATCTTCTGTCATCTTCTGTCATCTTCTGTCCTCTTCTGTCATTCTGTCATCTTCTGTCATCTTCTGTCATCTTCTGTCATCTTCTGTCATCTACTGTCATTTCTGTCATCTTCTGTCATTCTGTCATCTTCTGTCATCTTCTGTCATTTTCTGTCATATTCTGTCATATTCTGTCATCTTCTGTCATCTTCTGTCATTCTGTCATCTTCTGTCATCTTCTTTCATCTTCTGTCATTCTGTCATCTTCTGTCATTCTGTCCTCTTCTGTCATTCTGTCCTCTTCTGTCATTCTGTCATCTTCTGTCATCTTCTGTCATCTTCTGTCCTCTTCTGTTATTCTGTCATCTTCTGTCCTCTTCTGTCATTCTGTCCTCTTCTGTCATCTTCTGTCATCTTCTGTCATCTTCTGTCATCTTCTGTCATCTTCTGTCATTCTGTTCTCTTCTGTCATTCTGTCCTCTTCTGTCATTCTGTCATCTTCTGTTATCTTCTGTCATCTTCTGTCATCTTCTGACCTCTTCTGTCATTCTGTCATCTTCTGTCATCTTCTGTCATCTTCTGTCATCTTCTGTCCTCTTCTGTCCTCTTCTGTCATTCTGTCATCTTCTGTCCTCTTCTGTCATTCTGTCATCTTCTGTCATCTTCTGTCATCTTCTGTCATCTTCTGTCCTCATCTGTCATTCTGTCATCTTCTGTCATTCTGTCATCTTCTGTCATTCTTTCCTCTTCTGTCATTCTCTGTCATTTTCTGTCATCTTCTGTCATCTTCTGTCATTCTGTCATCTTCTGTCATCTTTTGTCATATTCTGTCCTCTTCGGTCATTCTGTCATCTTCTGTCATCTTCTGTCATCTTCTGTCATTCTGTCATCTTCTGTCATCTTCTGTCCTCTTCTGTCATTCTGTCATCTTCTGTCATCTTCTGTCCTCTTCTGTCATTCTGTCATCTTCTGTCATTCTGTCCTCTTCTGTCATTCTGTCATCTTCTGTCATCTTCTGTCATCTTCTGTCATCTTCTGTCATACTCTGTCATCTTCTGTCATCTTCTGTCATATTCTGTCATCTTCTGTCATCTTCTGCAATCTTCTGTCATCTTCTGTCATCTTCTGTCATCTTCTGTCATTCTGTCCTCTTCTCTCATATTCTGTCCTCTTCAGTCATTTTCTGTCATTCTGTCATCTTGTGTCATCTTCTGTCATATTCTGTCCTCTTCTGTCATTCTGTCATCTTCTGTCATCTTCTGTCATATTCTGTCATCTTCTGTCATCTTCTGTCCTCTTCTGTCATATTCTGTCATCTTCTGTCATCTTCTGTCATCTTCTGTCATTCTGTCATCTTCTGTCCTTCTGACATCTTCTGTCATCCTCTGTCATTCTGTCATCTTCTGTCATCCTCTATCATATTCTGTCCTCTTCTGTCATTCTGTCCTCTTCTGTCATTCTGTCATCTTCTGTCATCTTCTGTCATCTTCTGTCATCTTCTGTAATCTTCTGTCCTCTTCTGTCATTCTGTCATCTTCTGTCATCTTCTGTCATCTTATGTCATCTTCTGTCATCGACGGTCATCTTCTGTCATCTTCTGTCATCTTCTGTCATTCTGTCATCTTCTGTCATCTTCTGTCATCTTCTGTCATATTCTGTACTCTTCTGTCATTCTGTCATCTTCTGTCATTCTGTCATCTTCTGTCATCTTCTGTCATTCTGTCATCTTCTGTCATTCTGTCCTCTTCTGTCATTCTGTCCTCTTCTGTCATTCTGTCATCTTCTGTCATCTTCTGTCATCTTCTGTCCTCATCTGTCATTCTGTCATCTTCTGTCATTCTGTCATCTTCTGTCATTCTTTCCTCTTCTGTCATTCTGTCATCTTCTGTCATCTTCTGTCATCTTCTGTCATTCTGTCCTCTTCTGTCATTCTGTCATCTTCTGTCATTCTGTCATCTTCTGTCATCTTCTGTCATCTTCTGTCATATTCTTTCATCTTCTGTCATATTCTGTCATCTTCTGTCATTCTGTCCTCTTCTGTCATTCTGTCATCTTCTGTCATCTTCTGTCATTCTGTCCACTTCTGTCACTCTGTCATCTTCTGTCATTCTGTCCTCTTCTGTCATTCTGTCATCTTCTGTCATCTTCTGTCATCTTCTGTCATATTCTGTCATCTTCTGTCATATTCTGTCATCTTCTGTCATTCTGTCCTCTTCTGTCATTCTGTCATCTTCTGTCATCTTCTGTCATTCTGTCCACTTCTGTCACTCTGTCATCTTCTGTCATCTTCTGTAATCTTCTGTCCTCTTCTGTCATTCTGTCATCTTCTGTGATCTTCTGTCATCTTCTGTCATCTTCTGTCATTCTGTCACCTTCTGTCATCTTCTGGCATATTCTGTCCTCTTCTGCCACTCTGTCCTCTTCTGTCATTCTGTCATCTTCTGTCATCTTCTGTCATCTTCTGTCATCTTCTGTCATCTTCGGTCATATTCTGTCATATTCTGTCATCTTCTGTCATCTTCTGTCATCTTCTGTCATTCTGTCCTCTTCTGTCATTCTGTCCTCTTCTGTCATTCTGTCATCTTCTTTTATCTTCTGTCATCTTCTGTCATCTTCTGTCATCTTCTGACCTCTTCTGTCATTCTGTCATCTTCTGTCATCTTCTGTCATCTTCTGTCCACTTCTGTCCTCTTCTGTCATTCTGTCATCTTCTGTCATCTTCTGTCATCTTCTGTCATCTTCTGTCCTCATCTGTCATTCTGTCATCTTCTGTCATTCTGTCATCTTCTGTCATTCTTTCCTCTTCTGTCATTCTGTCATCTTCTGTCATCTTCTGTCATCTTCTGTCATTTTCTGTCATCTTCTGTCATCTTCTGTCATTCTGTCATCTTCTGTCATCTTTTGTCATATCCTGTCCTCTTCTGTCATTCTGTCCTCTTCTGTCATTCTGTCCTCTTCGGTCATTCTGTCATCTTCTGTCATCTTCTGTCATCTTCTGTCATCTTCTGTCATTCTGTCATCTTCTGTCATCTTCTGTCCTCTTCTGTCATTCTGTCATCTTCTGTCATCTTCTGTCCTCTTCTGTCATTCTGTCATCTTCTGTCATTCTGTCCTCTTCTGTCATTCTGTCATCTTCTGTCATCTTCTGTCATCTTCTGTCATCTTCTGTCATCTTCTGTCATACTCTGTCATCTTCTGTCATCTTCTGTCATATTCTGTCATCTTCTGTCATCTTCTGCAATCTTCTGTCATCTTCTGTCATCTTCTGTCATCTTCTGTCATTCTGTCCTCTTCTGTCATATTCTGTCCTCTTCTGTCATTTTCTGTCATTCTGTCATCTTGTGTCATCTTCTGTCATATTCTGTCCTCTTCTGTCATTCTGTCCTCTTCTGTCATTCTGTCATCTTCTGTCATCTTCTGTCATATTCTGTCATCTTCTGTCATCTTCTGTCCTCTTCTGTCATATTCTGTCATCTTCTGTCATCTTCTGTCATTCTGTCATCTTCTGTCCTTCTGACATCTTCTGTCATCTTCTGTCATTCTGTCATCTTCTGTCATCCTCTATCATATTCTGTCCTATTCTGTCATTCTGTCCTCTTCTGTCATTCTGTCATCTTCTGTCATCTTCTGTCATCTTCTGTCATCTTCTGTAATCTTCTATCCTCTTCTGTCATTCTGTCATCTTCTGTCATCTTCTGTCATCTTATGTCATCTTCTGTCATCTACTGTCATCTTCTGTCATCTTCTGTCATTCTGTCATCTTCTGTCATCTTCTGTCATCTTCTGTCATATTCTGTCCTCTTCTGTCATTCTGTCATCTTCTGTCATTCTGTCATCTTCTGTCATTCTGTCATCTTCTGTCATTCTGTCCTCTTCTGTCATTCTGTCCTCTTCTGTCATTCTTTCATCTTCTGTCATCTTCTGTCATCTTCTGTCCTCTTCTGTCATTCTGTCATCTTCTGTCCTCTTCTGTCATTTTGTTTTCTTCTGTAATTCTGTCATCTTCTGTCATCTTCTGTCATCTTCTGTCATTCTGTCATCTTCTGTCATCTTCTGTCCTCTTCTGTCATTCTGTCATCTTCTGTCATCTTCTGTCATCTTCTGTCCTCTTCTGTCATTCTGTCATCTTCTGTCATTCTGTCCTCTTCTGTCATTCTGTCATCTTCTGCCATCTTCTGTCATCTTCTGTCATCTTCTGTCATACTCTGTCATCTTCTGTCATCTTCTGTCATATTTTGTCATCTTCTGTCATCTTCTGCCATCTTCTGTCATCTTCTGTCATCTTCTGTCATTCTGTCCTCTTCTGTCATATTCTGTCCTCTTCTGTCATTTTCTGTCATTCTGTCATCTTGTGTCATCTTGTGTCATATTCTGTCCTCTTCTGTCATTCTGTCCTCTTCTGTCATTCTGTCCTCTTCTGTCATTCTGTCATCTTCTGTCATCTTCTGTCATATTCTGTCATCTTCTGTCATCTTCTGTCCTCTTCTGTCATATTCTGTCATCTTCTGTCATCTTCTGTCATGTTCTTTCATCTTCTGTCATTCTGTCATCTTCTGTCCTTCTGACATCTTCTGTCATCTTCTGTCATTCTGTCATCTTCTGTCATCCTCTATCATATTCTGTCCTCTTCTGTCATTCTGTCCTCTTCTGTCATTCTGTCATCTTCTGTCATCTTCTGTCATCTTCTGTCATCTTCTGTCATCTTCTGTCATCTTCTGTCATATTCTGTCATCTTCTGTCATCTTCTGTCATCTTCTGTCATTCTGTCATCTTCTGTCATTCTGTCCTCTTCTGTCATTCTGTCCTCTTCTGTCATTCTGTCATCTTCTGTCATCTTCTGTCATCTTCTGTCCTCTTCTGTTATTCTGTCATCTTCTGTCCTCTTCTGTCATTCTGTCCTCTTCTGTAATTCTGTCATCTTCTGTCATCTTCTGTCATCTTCTGTCATTCTGTCCTCTTCTGTCATTCTGTCATCTTCTGTCATTCTGTCATCTTCTGTCATCTTCTGTCATCTTCTGTCATTCTGTCATCTTCTGTCATCTTTTGTCATATTCTGTCCTCTTCTGTCATTCTGCCCTCTTCTGTCATTCTGTCCTCTTCGGTCATTCTGTCATCTTCTGTCATCTTCTGTCATCTTCTGTCATCTTCTGTCATTCTGTCATCTTCTGTCATCTTCTGTCCTCTTCTGTCATTCTGTCATCTTCTGTCATCTTCTGTCATCTTCTGTCCTCTTCTGTCATTCTGTCATCTTCTGTCATTCTGTCCTCTTCTGTCATTCTGTCATCTTCTGTCATCTTCTGTCATCTTCTGTCATCTTCTGTCATCTTCTGTCATACTCTGTCATCTTCTGTCATCTTCTGTCATATTCTGTCATCTTCTGTCATCTTCTGCAATCTTCTGTCATCTTCTGTCTTCTTCTGTCATTCTGTCCTCTTCTGTCATATTCTGTCCTCTTCTGTCATTTTCTGTCATTCTGTCATCTTGTGTCATCTTCTGTCATATTCTGTCCTCTTCTGTCATATTCTGTCCTCTTCTGCCATTCTGTCATCTTCTGTCATCTTCTGTCATATTCTGTCATCTTCTGTCATCTTCTGTCCTCTTCTGTCATATTCTGTCATCTTCTGTCATCTTCTGTCATCTTCTGTCATACTCTGTCATCTTCTGTCATCTTCTGTCATATTCTGTCATCTTCTGTCATCTTCTGCAATCTTCTGTCATCTTCTGTCATCTTCTGTCATCTTCTGTCATTCTGTCCTCTTTTGTCATATTCTGTCCTCTTCTGTCATTTTCTGTCATTCTGTCATCTTGTGTCATCTTCTGTCATATTCTGTCCTCTTCTGTCATTCTGTCATCTTCTGTCATCTTCTGTCATATTCTCTCATATTCTGTCATCTTCTGTCCTCTTCTGTCATATTCTGTCATCTTCTGTCATCTTCTGTCATCTTCTGTCATCTTCTGATATTCTGTCATCTTCTGTCCTTCTGACATCTTCTGTCATCTTCTGTCATTCTGTCATCTTCTGTCATCCTCTATCATATTCTGTCCTCTACTGTCATTCCGTCCTCTTCTGTCATTCTGTCATCTTCTGTCATCTTCTGTCATCTTCTGTAATCTTCTGTCCTCTTCTGTCATTCTGTCATCTTCTGTCATTCTGTCATCTTCTGTCATCTTCTGTCATCTACTGTCATCTTCTGTCATCTTCTGTCATTCTGTCATCTTCTGTCATCTTCTGTCATCTTCTGTCATATTCTGTCCTCTTCTGTCATTCTGTCATCTTCTGTCATTCTGTCATCTTCTGTCATCTTCTGTCATTCTGTCATCTTCTGTCATTCTGTCCTCTTCTGTCATTCTGTCCTCTTCTGTCATTCTTTCATCTTCTGTCATCTTCTGTCATCTTCTGTCCTCTTCTGTCATTCTGTCATCTTCTGTCCTCTTCTGTCATTCTGTGCTCTTCTGTAATTCTGTCATCTTCTGTCATCTTCTGTCATCTTCTGTCATCTTCTGTCATTCTGTCATCTTCTGTCATCTTCTGTCCTCTTCTGTCATTCTGTCATCTTCTGTCATCTTCTGTCATCTTCCGTCATCTTCTGTCCTCTTCTGTCGTTCTGTCATCTTCTGTCATTCTGTCCTCTTCTGTCATTCTGTCATCTTCTGTCATCTTCTGTCATCTTCTGTCATACTCTGTCATCTTCTGTCATCTTCTGTCATATTCTGTCATCTTCTGTCATTCTGTCCTCTTCTGTCATTCTGTCCTCTTCTGTCATTCTGTCATCTTGTGTCATCTTCTGTCCTCTTCTGTCATTCTGTCCTCTTCTGTCATTCTGTCATCTTCTGTCATCTTCTGTCATATTCTGTCATCTTCTGTCATTTTCTGTCCTCTTCTGTCATATTCTGTCATCTTCTGTCATCTTCTGTCATGTTCTTTCATCTTCTGTCATTCTGTCATCTTCTGTCCTTCTGACATCTTCTGTCATCTTCTGTCATTCTGTCATCTTCTGTCATCCTCTATCATATTCTGTCCTCTTCTGTCATTCTGTCCTCTTCTGTCATTCTGTCATCTTCTGTCATCTTCTGTCATCTTCTGTCATCTTCTGTCCTCTTCTGTCATTCTGTCATCTTCTGTCATCTTCTGTCATCTTCTGTCATCTACTGTCATTTCTGTCATCTTCTGTCATTCTGTCATCTTCTGTCATCTTCTGTCATATTCTGTCATATTCTGTCATCTTCTGTCATCTTCTGTCATTCTGTCATCTTCTGTCATCTTCTTTCATCTTCTGTCATTCTGTCATCTTCTGTCATTCTGTCCTCTTCTGTCATTCTGTCCTCTTCTTTCATTCTGTCATCTTCTGTCATCTTCTGTCATCTTCTGTCCTCTTCTGTTATTCTGTCATCTTCTGTCCTCTTCTGTCATTCTGTCCTCTTCTGTCATCTTCTGTCATCTTCTGTCATCTTCTGTCATCTTCTGTCATTCTGTTCTCTTCTGTCATTCTGTCCTCTTCTGTCATTCTGTCATCTTCTGTTATCTTCTGTCATCTTCTGTCATCTTCTGACCTCTTCTGTCATTCTGTCATCTTCTGTCATCTTCTGTCATCTTCTGTCATCTTCTGTCCTCTTCTGTCCTCTTCTGTCATTCTGTCATCTTCTGTCCTCTTCTGTCATTCTGTCATCTTCTGTCATCTTCTGTCATCTTCTGTCATCTTCTGTCCTCATCTGTCATTCTGTCATCTTCTGTCATTCTGTCATCTTCTGTCATTCTTTCCTCTTCTGTCATTCTCTGTCATTTTCTGTCATCTTCTGTCATCTTCTGTCATTCTGTCATCTTCTGTCATCTTTTGTCATATTCTGTCCTCTTCTGTCATTCTGTCCTCTTCTGTTATTCTGTCCTCTTCGGTCATTCTGTCATCTTCTGTCATCTTCTGTCATCTTCTGTCATTCTGTCATCTTCTGTCATCTTGTGTCCTCTTCTGTCATTCTGTCATCTTCTGTCATCTTCTGTCATCTTCTGTCCTCTTCTGTCATTCTGTCATCTTCTGTCATTCTGTCCTCTTCTGTCATTCTGTCATCTTCTGTCATCTTCTGTCATCTTCTGTCATCTTCTGTCATCTTCTGTCATGCTCTGTCATCTTCTGTCATCTTCTGTCATATTCTGTCATCTTCTGTCATCTTCTGCAATCTTCTGTCATCTTCTGTCATCTTCTGTCATCTTCTGTCATTCTGTCCTCTTCTCTCATATTCTGTCCTCTTCAGTCATTTTCTCTCATTCTGTCATCTTGTGTCATCTTCTGTCATATTCTGTCCTCTTCTGTCATTCTGTCATCTTCTGTCATCTTCTGTCATATTCTGTCATCTTCTGTCATCTTCTGTCCTCTTCTGTCATATTCTGTCATCTTCTGTCATCTTCTGTCATCTTCTGTCATTCTGTCATCTTCTGTCCTTCTGACATCTTCTGTCATCTTCTGTCATTCTGTCATCTTCTGTCATCCTCTATCATATTCTGTCCTCTTCTGTCATTCTGTCCTCTCCTGTCATTCTGTCATCTTCTGTCATCTTCTGTCATCTTCTGTCATCTTCTGTAATCTTCTGTCCTCTTCTGTCATTCTGTCATCTTCTGTCATCTTCTGTCATCTTATGTCATCTTCTGTCATCTACTGTCATCTTCTGTCATCTTCTGTCATCTTCTGTCATTCTGTCATCTTCTGTCATCTTCTGTCATCTTCTGTCATATTCTGTACTCTTCTGTCATTCTGTCATCTTCTGTCATTCTGTCATCTTCTGTCATCTTCTGTCATTCTGTCATCTTCTGTCATTCTGTCCTCTTCTGTCATTCTGTCCTCTTCTGTCATTCTGTCATCTTCTGTCATCTTCTGTCATCTTCTGTCCTCATCTGTCATTCTGTCATCTTCTGTCATTCTGTCACCTTCTGTCATTCTTTCCTCTTCTGTCATTCTGTCATCTTCTGTCATCTTCTGTCATCTTCTGTCATTCTGTCCTCTTCTGTCATTCTGTCATCATCTGTCATCTTCTGTCATCTTCCGTCATCTTGTGTCATCTTCTGTCATTCTGTCATCTTCTGTCATCTTCTGTCATCTTCTGTCATTCTGTCCTCTTCTGTCATTCTGTCATCTTCTGTCATCTTCTGTCATCTTCTGTCATATTCTGTCATCTTCTGTCATTCTGTCCTCTTCTGTCATTCTGTCATCTTCTGTCATCTTCTGTCATTCTGTCCTCTTCTGTCACTCTGTCATCTTCTGTCATTCTGTCCTCTTCTGTCATTTTGTCATCTTGTGTCATCCTCTGTCATCTTCTGTCATTCTGTCATCTTCTGTCATCTTCTGTCATCTTCTGTCATTCTTTCCTCTTCTGTCATTCTGTCATCTTCTGTCATCTTCTGTCATTCTGTCCTCTTCTGTCATTCTGTCATCTTCTGTCATTCTGTCATCTTCTGTCATCTTCTGTCATTCTGTCCTCTTCTGTCATTCTGTCATCTTCTGTCATTCTGTCATCTTCTGTCATCTTCTGTCATTCTGTCCTCTTCTGTCATTCTGTCATCTTCTGTCATTCTGTCCTCTTCTGTCATTCTGTCCTCTTCTGTCATTCTGTCATCTTCTGTCATCTTCTGCCATCTTCTGTCATCTTCTTTCCTCGTCTGTCATTCTGTCATCTTCTGTCATCTTCTGTCATTCTGTCATCTTCTGTCATTCTGTCCTCTTCTGTCATTCTGTCATCTTGTGTCATCTTGTGTCATCTTCTGTCATTCTGTCCTCTTCTGTCATTCTGTCATCTTTTGTCATTCTGTCCTCTTCTGTCATTCTGTCATCTTCTGTCACCTTCTGTGATCTTCTGTCATCTTCTGTCATCTTCTGTCATTCTGTCACCTTCTGTCATCTTCTGGCATATTCTGTCCTCTTCTGCCATTCTGTCCTCTTCTGTCATTCTGTCATCTTCTGTCATCTTCTGTCATCTTCTGTCATCTTCGGTCATATTCTGTCATATTCTGTCATCTTCTGTCATCTTCTGTCATCTTCTGTCATCTTCTGTCATCTTCTGTCATCTTCTGTCATTCTGTCCTCTTCTGTCATTCTGTCCTCTTCTGTCATTCTGTCATCTTCTGTTATCTTCTGTCATCTTCTGTCATCTTCTGTCATCTTCTGACCTCTTCTGTCATTCTGTCATCTTCTGTCATCTTCTGTCATCTTCTGTCCACTTCTGTCCTCTTCTGTCATTCTGTCATCTTCTGTCATCTTCTGTCATCCTCTGTCATCTTCTGTCATCTTCTGTCCTCATCTGTCATTCTGTCATCTTCTGTCATTCTGTCATCTTCTGTCATCTTCTGTCATACTCTGTCATCTTCTGTCATCTTCTGCAATCTTCTGTCATCTTCTGTCATCTTCTGTCATCTTCTGTCATTCTGTCCTCTTCTGTCATATTCTGTCCTCTTCTGTCATTTTCTGTCATTCTGTCATCTTGTGTCATCTTCTGTCATATTCCGTCCTCTTCTGTCATTCTGTCCTCTTCTGTCATTTTGTCATCTTCTGTCATCTTCTGTCATATTCTGTCATCTTCTGTCATCTTCTGTCCTCTTCTGTCATATTCTGTCATCTTCTGTCATCTTCTGTCATCTTCTGTCATCTTCTGTCATTCTGTCATCTTCTGTCCTTCTGACATCTTCTGTCATCTTCTGTCATTCTGTCATCTTCTGTCATCCTCTATCATATTCTGTCCTCTTCTGTCATTCTGTCCTCTTCTGTCATTCTGTCATCTTCTGTCATCTTCTGTCATCTTCTGTAATCTTCTGTCCTCTTCTGTCATTCTGTCATCTTCTGTCATCTTCTGTCATCTTATGTCATCTTCTGTCATCTACTGTCATCTTCTGTCATCTTCTGTCATTCTGTCATCTTCTGTCATCTTCTGTCATCTTCTGTCATATTCTGTCCTCTTCTGTCATTCTGTCATCTTCTGTCATTCTGTCATCTTCTGTCATCTTCTGTCATTCTGTCATCTTCTGTCATCTTCTGTCATCTTCTGTCATTCTGTCATCTTCTGTCATCTTCTGTCCTCTTCTGTCATTCTGTCATCTTCTGTCATCTTCTGTCATCTTCTGTCCTCTTCTGTCATTCTGTCATCTTCTGTCATTCTGTCCTCTTCTGTCATTCTGTCATCTTCTGTCATCTTCTGTCATCTTCTGTCATCTTCTGTCATCTTCTGTCATCTTCTGTCATACTCTGTCATCTTCTGTCATCTTCTGTCATATTCTGTCATCTTCTGTCATCTTCTGCAATCTTCTGTCATCTTCTGTCATCTTCTGTCATCTTCTGTCATTCTGTCCTCTTCTCTCATATTCTGTCCTCTTCAGTCATTTTCTGTCATTCTGTCATCTTGTGTCATCTTCTGTCATATTCTGTCCTCTTCTGTCATTCTGTCATCTTCTGTCATCTTCTGTCATATTCTGTCATCTTCTGTCATCTTCTGTCCTCTTCTGTCATATTCTGTCATCTTCTGTCATCTTCTGTCATCTTCTGTCATTCTGTCATCTTCTGTCCTTCTGACATCTTCTGTCATCTTCTGTCATTCTGTCATCTTCTGTCATCCTCTATCATATTCTGTCCTCTTCTGTCATTCTGTCCTCTTCTGTCATTCTGTCATCTTCTGTCATCTTCTGTCATCTTCAGTCATCTTCTGTAATCTTCTGTCCTCTTCTGTCATTCTGTCATCTTCTGTCATCTTATGTCATCTTCTGTCATCTACTGTCATCTTCTGTCATCTTCTGTCATTCTGTCATCTTCTGTCATCTTCTGTCATCTTCTGTCATATTCTGTACTCTTCTGTCATTCTGTCATCTTCTGTCATTCTGTCATCTTCTGTCATCTTCTGTCATCTTCTGTCATTCTGTCATCTTCTGTCATTCTGTCCTCTTCTGTCATTCTGTCCTCTTCTGTCATTCTGTCATCTTCTGTCATCTTCTGTCCTCATCTGTCATTCTGTCATTTTCTGTCATTCTGTCATCTTCTGTCATTCTTTCCTCTTCTGTCATTCTGTCATCTTCTGTCATCTTCTGTCATCTTCTGTCATTCTGTCCTCTTCTGTCATTCTGTCATCTTCTGTCATTCTGTCCTCTTCTGTCATTCTGTCATCTTCTGTCATCTTCTGTCATCTTCCGTCATCTTGTGTCATCTTCTGTCATTCTGTCATCTTCTGTCATCTTCTGTCATCTTCTGTCATTCTGTCCTCTTCTGTCATTCTGTCATCTTCTGTCATTCTGTCATCTTCTGTCATCTTCTGTCATTCTGTCCTCTTCTGTCACTCTGTCATCTTCTGTCATTCTGTCCTCTTCTGTCATTTTGTCATCTTGTGTCATCTTGTGTCATCTTGTGTCATCTTCTGTCATCTTCTGTCATCTTCTGTCATCTTCTGTCATCTTCTGTCATCTTCTGTCATACTCTGTCATCTTCTGTCATCTTCTGTCATATTCTGTCATCTTCTGTCATCTTCTGCAATCTTCTGTCATCTTCTGTCATCTTCTGTCATCTTCTGTCATTCTGTCCTCTTCTGTCATATTCTGTCCTCTTCTGTCATTTTCTGTCATTCTGTCATCTTGTGTCATCTTCTGTCATATTCCGTCCTCTTCTGTCATTCTGTCCTCTTCTGTCATTTTGTCATCTTCTGTCATCTTCTGTCATATTCTGTCATCTTCTGTCATCTTCTGTCCTCTTCTGTCATATTCTGTCATCTTCTGTCATCTTCTGTCATCTTCCGTCATTCTGTCATCTTCTGTCCTTCTGACATCTTCTGTCATCTTCTGTCATTCTGTCATCTTCTGTCATCCTCTATCATATTCTGTCCTCTTCTGTCATTCTGTCCTCTTCTGTCATTCTGTCATCTTCTGTCATCTTCTGTCATCTTCTGTCATCTTCTGTAATCTTCTGTCCTCTTCTGTCATTCTGTCATCTTCTGTCATCTTCTGTCATCTTATGTCATCTTCTGTCATCTGCTGTCATCTTCTGTCATCTTCTGTCATTCTGTCATCTTCTGTCATCTTCTGTCATCCTCTGTCATATTCTGTCCTCTTCTGTCATTCTGTCATCTTCTGTCATCTTCTGTCATTCTGTCATCTTCTGTCATTCTGTCCTCTTCTGTCATTCTGTCCTCTTCTGTCATTCTTTCATCTTCTGTCATCTTCTGTCATCTTCTGTCCTCTTCTGTCATTCTGTCATCTTCTGTCCTCTTCTGTCATTCTGTGCTCTTCTGTAATTCTGTCATCTTCTGTCATCTTCTGTCATCTTCTGTCATTCTGTCATCTTCTGTCATCTTCTGTCATCTTCTGTCATTCTGTCATCTTCTGTCATTCTGTCCTCTTCTGTCATTCTGTCATCTTCTGTCATCTTCTGTCATCTTCTGTCATCTTCTGTCATACTCTGTCATCTTCTGTCATCTTCTGTCATATTCTGTCATCTTCTGTCATCTTCTGCAATCTTCTGTCATCTTCTGTCATCTTCTGTCATCTTCTGTCATTCTGTCCTCTTCTCTCATATTCTGTCCTCTTCAGTCATTTACTGTCATTCTGTCATCTTGTGTCATCTTCTGTCATATTCTGTCCTCTTCTGTCATTCTGTCATCTTCTGTCAACTTCTGTCATATTCTGTCATCTTCTGTCATCTTCTGTCCTCTTCTGTCATATTCTGTCATCTTCTGTCATCTTCTGTCATCTTCTGTCATTCTGTCATCTTCTGTCCTTCTGACATCTTCTGTCATCTTCTGTCATTCTGTCATCTTCTGTCATCCTCTATCATATTCTGTCCTCTTCTGTCATTCTGTCCTCTTCTGTCATTCTGTCATCTTCTGTCATCTTCTGTCATCTTCTGTCATCTTCTGTAATCTTCTGTCCTCTTCTGTCATTCTGTCATCTTCTGTCATCTTCTGTCATCTTATGTCATCTTCTGTCATCTACTGTCATCTTCTGTCATCTTCTGTCATTCTGTCATCTTCTGTCATCTTCTGTCATCTTCTGTCATATTCTGTACTCTTCTGTCATTCTGTCATCTTCTGTCATTCTGTCATCTTCTGTCATCTTCTGTCATCTTCTGTCATTCTGTCATCTTCTGTCATTCTGTCCTCTTCTGTCATTCTGTCCTCTTCTCTCATTCTGTCATCTTCTGTCATCTTCTGTCCTCATCTGTCATTCTGTCATCTTCTGTCATTCTGTCATCTTCTGTCATTCTTTCCTCTTCTGTCATTCTGTCATCTTCTGTCATCTTCTGTCATCTTCTGTCATTCTGTCCTCTTCTGTCATTCTGTCATCTTCTGTCATTCTGTCCTCTTCTGTCATTCTGTCATCTTCTGTCATCTTCTGTCATCTTCCGTCATCTTGTGTCATCTTCTGTCATTCTGTCATCTTCTGTCATCTTCTGTCATCTTCTGTCATTCTGTCCTCTTCTGTCATTCTGTCATCTTCTGTCATTCTGTCATCTTCTGTCATCTTCTGTCATTCTGTCCTCTTCTGTCACTCTGTCATCTTCTGTCATTCTGTCCTCTTCTGTCATTTTGTCATCTTGTGTCATCTTCTGTCATCTTCTGTCATTCTGTCATCTTCTGTCATCTTCTGTCATCTTCTGTCATTCTGTCCTCTTCTGTCATTCTGTCATCTTCTGTCATCTTCTGTCATTCTGTCATCTTCTGTCATCTTCTGTCATTCTGACCTCTTCTGTCATTCTGTCATCTTCTGTCATTCTGTCATCTTCTGTCATCTTCTGTCATTCTGTCCTCTTCTGTCATTCTGTCATCTTCTGTCATTCTGTCCTCTTCTGTCATTCTGTCATCTTCTGTCATCTTCTGCCATCTTCTGTCATCTTCTTTCCTCGTCTGTCATTCTGTCATCTTCTGTCATCTTCTGTCATTCTGTCATCTTCTGTCATCTTCTGTCATATTCTGTCATCTTCTGTCATCTTCTGTCCTCTTCTGTCATATTCTGTCATCTTCTGTCATCTTCTGTCATTCTGTCATCTTCTGTCCTTCTGACATCTTCTGTCATCTTCTGTCATTCTGTCATCTTCTGTCATCCTCTATCATATTCTGTCCTCTTCTGTCATTCTGTCATCTTCTGTCATATTCTGTCATCTTCTGTCATCTTCTGTCCTCTTCTGTCATATTCTGTCATCTTCTGTCATCTTCTGTCATCTTCTGTCATTCTGTCATCTTCTGTCCTTCTGACATCTTCTGTCATCTTCTGTCATTCTGTCATCTTCTGTCATCCTCTATCATATTCTGTCCTCTTCTGTCATCTTCTGTCATCTTCCGTCATCTTGTGTCATCTTCTGTCATTCTGTCATCTTCTGTCATCTTCTGTCATCTTCTGTCATTCTGTCCTCTTCTGTCATTCTGTCATCTTCTGTCATCTTCTGTCATCTTCTGTCATATTCTGCCATCTTCTGTCATATTCTGTCATCTTCTGTCATTCTGTCCTCTTCTGTCATTCTGTCATCTTCTGTCATCTTCTGTCATTCTGTCCTCTTCTGTCACTCTGTCATCTTCTGTCATTCTGTCCTCTTCTGTCATTTTGTCATCTTGTTTCATCTTGTGTCATCTTCTGTCATTCTGTCATCTTCTGTCATCTTCTGTCATCTTCTGTCATCTTCTGTCATTCTGTCCTCTTCTGTCATTCTGTCATCTTCTGTCATCTTCTGTCATTCTGTCCTCTTCTGTCATTCTGTCATCTTCTGTCATTCTGTCATCTTCTGTCATCTTCTCACATTCTGTCCTCTTCTGTCATTCTGCCATCTTCTGTCATTCTGTCATCTTCTGTCATCTTCTGTCATTCTGTCCTCTTCTGTCATTCTGTCATCTTCTGTCATTCTGTCCTCTTCTGTCATTCTGTCATCTTCTGTCATCTTCTGCCATCTTCTATCATCTTCTTTCCTCGTCTGTCATTCTGTCATCTTCTGTCATCTTCTGTCATCTACTGTCATTCTGTCATCTTCTGTCATTCTGTCCTCTTCTGTCATTCTGTCCTCTTCTGTCATTCTGTCACCTTCTGTCATCTTCTGGCATATTCTGTCCTCTTCTGCCATTCTGTCCTCTTCTGTCATTCTGTCATCTTCTTTCATATTCTGTCATCTTCTGTCATCTTCTGTCATTCTGTCATCTTCTGTCCTTCTGACATCTTCTGTCATCTTCTGTCATTCTGTCATCTTCTGTCATCCTCTATCATATTCTGTCCTCTTCTGTCATTCTGTCATCTTCTGTCATCTTCTGTCATATTCTGTCATCTTCTGTCATCTTCTGTCCTCTTCTGTCATATTCTGTCATCTTCTGTCATCTTCTGTCATCTTCTGTCATTCTGTCATCTTCTGTCCTTCTGACATCTTCTGTCATCTTCTGTCATTCTGTCATCTTCTGTCATCCTCTATCATATTCTGTCCTCTTCTGTCATTCTGTCCTCTTCTGTCATTCTGTCATCTTCTGTCATCTTCTGTCATCTTCTGTAATCTTCTGTCCTCTTCTGTCATTCTGTCATCTTCTGTCATCTTCTGTCATCTTATGTCATCTTCTGTCATCTACTGTCATCTTCTGTCATCTTCTGTCATTCTGTCATCTTCTGTCATCTTCTGTCATCTTCTGTCATATTCTGTACTCTTCTGTCATTCTGTCATCTTCTGTCATTCTGTCATCTTCTGTCATCTTCTGTCATCTTCTGTCATTCTGTCATCTTCTGTCATTCTGTCCTCTTCTGTCATTCTGTCCTCTTCTGTCATTCTGTCATCTTCTGTCATCTTCTGTCATCTTCTGTCCTCATCTGTCATTCTGTCATCTTCTGTCATTCTGTCATCTTCTGTCATTCTTTCCTCTTCTGTCATTCTGTCATCTTCTGTCATCTTCTGTCATCTTCTGTCATTCTGTCCTCTTCTGTCATTCTGTCATCTTCTGTCATTCTGTCCTCTTCTTTCATTCTGTCATCTTCTGTCATCTTCTTTCATCTTCCGTCATCTTGTGTCATCTTCTGTCATTCTGTCATCTTCTGTCATCTTCTGTCATCTTCTGTCATTCTGTCCTCTTCTGTCATTCTGTCATCTTCTGTCATTCTGTCATCTTCTGTCATCTTCTGTCATTCTGTCCTCTTCTGTCACTCTGTCATCTTCTGTCATTCTGTCCTCTTCTGTCATTTTGTCATCTTGTGTCATCTTGTGTCATCTTCTGTCATTCTGTCATCTTCTGTCATCTTCTGTCATCTTCTGTCATCTTCTGTCATCTTCTGTCATCTTCTGTCATACTCTGTCATCTTCTGTCATCTTCTGTCATATTCTGTCATCTTCTGTCATCTTCTGCAATCTTCTGTCATCTTCTGTCATCTTCTGTCATCTTCTGTCATTCTGTCCTCTTCTGTCATATTCTGTCCTCTTCTGTCATTTTCTGTCATTCTGTCATCTTGTGTCATCTTCTGTCATATTCCGTCCTCTTCTGTCATTCTGTCCTCTTCTGTCATTTTGTCATCTTCTGTCATCTTCTGTCATATTCTGTCATCTTCTGTCATCTTCTGTCCTCTTCTGTCATATTCTGTCATCTTCTGTCATCTTCTGTCATCTTCTGTCATCTTCTGTCATTCTGTCATCTTCTGTCCTTCTGACATCTTCTGTCATCTTCTGTCATTCTGTCATCTTCTGTCATCCTCTATCATATTCTGTCCTCTTCTGTCATTCTGTCCTCTTCTGTCATTCTGTCATCTTCTGTCATCTTCTGTAATCTTCTGTCCTCTTCTGTCATTCTGTCATCTTCTGTCATCTTCTGTCATCTTATGTCATCTTCTGTCATCTGCTGTCATCTTCTGTCATCTTCTGTCATTCTGTCATCTTCTGTCATCTTCTGTCATCCTCTGTCATATTCTGTCCTCTTCTGTCATTCTGTCATCTTCTTTCATTCTGTCATCTTCTGTCATCTTCTGTCATTCTGTCATCTTCTGTCATTCTGTCCTCTTCTGTCATTCTGTCCTCTTCTGTCATTCTTTCATCTTCTGTCATCTTCTGTCATCTTCTGTCCTCTTCTGTCATTCTGTCATCTTCTGTCCTCTTCTGTCATTCTGTGCTCTTCTGTAATTCTGTCATCTTCTGTCATCTTCTGTCATCTTCTGTCATTCTGTCATCTTCTGTCATCTTCTGTCATCTTCTGTCATTCTGTCATCTTCTGTCATTCTGTCCTCTTCTGTCATTCTGTCATCTTCTGTCATCTTCTGTCATCTTCTGTCATCTTCTGTCATCTTCTGTCATACTCTGTCATCTTCTGTCATCTTCTGTCATATTCTGTCATCTTCTGTCATCTTCTGCAATCTTCTGTCATCTTCTGTCATCTTCTGTCATCTTCTGTCATTCTGTCCTCTTCTCTCATATTCTGTCCTCTTCAGTCATTTACTGTCATTCTGTCATCTTGTGTCATCTTCTGTCATATTCTGTCCTCTTCTGTCATTCTGTCATCTTCTGTCAACTTCTGTCATATTCTGTCATCTTCTGTCATCTTCTGTCCTCTTCTGTCATATTCTGTCATCTTCTGTCATCTTCTGTCATCTTCTGTCATTCTGTCATCTTCTGTCCTTCTGACATCTTCTGTCATCTTCTGTCATTCTGTCATCTTCTGTCATCCTCTATCATATTCTGTCCTCTTCTGTCATTCTGTCCTCTTCTGTCATTCTGTCATCTTCTGTCATCTTCTGTCATCTTCTGTCATCTTCTGTAATCTTCTGTCCTCTTCTGTCATTCTGTCATCTTCTGTCATCTTCTGTCATCTTATGTCATCTTCTCTCATCTACTGTCATCTTCTGTCATCTTCTGTCATCTTCTGTCATTCTGTCATCTTCTGTCATCTTCTGTCATCTTCTGTCATATTCTGTACTCTTCTGTCATCTTCTGTCATTCTGTCATCTTCTGTCATCTTCTGTCATCTTCTGTCATTCTTTCCTCTTCTGTCATTCTGTCATCTTCTGTCATCTTCTGTCATCTTCTGTCATTCTGTCCTCTTCTGTCATTCTGTCATCTTCTGTCATTCTGTCCTCTTCTGTCATTCTGTCATCTTCTGTCATCTTCTGTCATCTTCCGTCATCTTGTGTCAACTTCTGTCATTCTGTCATCTTCTGTCATCTTCTGTCATCTTCTGTCATTCTGTCCTCTTCTGTCATTCTGTCATCTTCTGTCATTCTGTCATCTTCTGTCATCTTCTGTCATTCTGTCCTCTTCTGTCACTCTGTCATCTTCTGTCATTCTGTCCTCTTCTGTCATTTTGTCATCTTGTGTCATCTTGTGTCATCTTCTGTCATTCTGTCATCTTCTGTCATCTTCTGTCATCTTCTGTCATTCTGTCCTCTTCTGTCATTCTGTCATCTTCTGTCATCTTCTGTCATTCTGTCATCTTCTGTCATCTTCTGTCATTCTGCCCTCTTCTGCCATTCTGTCATCTTCTGTCATCTTCTGTCATCTTCTGTCATTCTGTCCTCTTCTGTCATTCTGTCATCTTCTGTCATTCTGTCCTCTTCTGTCATTCTGTCATCTTCTGTCATCTTCTGCCATCTTCTGTCATCTTCTTTCCTCGTCTGTCATTCTGTCATCTTCTGTCATCTTCTGTCATTCTGTCATCTTCTGTCATTCTGTCCTCTTCTGTCATTCTGTCATCTTGTGTCATCTTCTGTCATTCTGTCCTCTTCTGTCATTCTGTCCTCTTCTGTCATTCTGTCATCTTCTGTCATTCTGTCCTCTTCTGTCATTCTGTCATCTTCTGTCATCTTCTGCCATCTTCTGTCATCTTCTTTCCTCGTCTGTCATTCTGTCATCTTCTGTCATCTTCTGTCATTCTGTCATCTTCTGTCATTCTGTCCTCTTCTGTCATTCTGTCATCTTGTGTCATCTTCTGTCATCTTCTGTCATTCTGTCCTCTTCTGTCATTCTGTCCTCTTCTGTCATTCTGTCATCTTCTGTCATTCTGTCCTCTTCTGTCATTCTGTCATCTTCTGTCATCTTCTGTCATCTTCTGTCATCTTCTGTCATCTTCTGTCATACTCTGTCATCTTCTGTCATCTTCTGTCATATTCTGTCATCTTCTGTCATCTTCTGCAATCTTCTGTCATCTTCTGTCATCTTCTGTCATCTTCTGTCATTCTGTCCTCTTCTCTCATATTCTGTCCTCTTCAGTCATTTTCTGTCATTCTGTCATCTTGTGTCATCTTCTGTCATATTCTGTCCTCTTCTGTCATTCTGTCATCTTCTGTCATCTTCTGTCATATTCTGTCATCTTCTGTCATCTTCTGTCCTCTTCTGTCATATTCTGTCATCTTCTGTCATCTTCTGTCATCTTCTGTCATTCTGTCATCTTCTGTCCTTCTGACATCTTCTGTCATCTTCTGTCATTCTGTCATCTTCTGTCATCCTCTATCATATTCTGTCCTCTTCTGTCATTCTGTCCTCTTCTGTCATTCTGTCATCTTCTGTCATCTTCTGTCATCTTCTGTCATCTTCTGTAATCTTCTGTCCTCTTCTGTCATTCTGTCATCTTCTGTCATCTTCTGTCATCTTATGTCATCTTCTGTCATCTACTGTCATCTTCTGTCATCTTCTGTCATTCTGTCATCTTCTGTCATCTTCTGTCATCTTCTGTCATATTCTGTACTCTTCTGTCATTCTGTCATCTTCTGTCATTCTGTCATCTTCTGTCATCTTCTGTCATCTTCTGTCATTCTGTCATCTTCTGTCATTCTGTCCTCTTCTGTCATTCTGTCCTCTTCTGTCATTCTGTCATCTTCTGTCATTCTGTCATCTTCTGTCCTCTTCTGTCATTCTGTGCTCTTCTGTAATTCTGTCATCTTCTGTCATCTTCTGTCATCTTCTGTCATTCTGTCATCTTCTGTCATCTTCTGTCATCTTCTGTCATTCTGTCCTCTTCTGTCATTCTGTCCTCTTCTGTCATTTTGTCATCTTCTGTCATCTTCTGTCATATTCTGTCATCTTCTGTCATCTTCTGTCCTCTTCTGTCATATTCTGTCATCTTCTGTCATCTTCTGTCATCTTCTGTCATCTTCTGTCATTCTGTCATCTTCTGTCCTTCTGACATCTTCTGTCATCTTCTGTCATTCTGTCATCTTCTGTCATCCTCTATCATATTCTGTCCTCTTCTGTCATTCTGTCCTCTTCTGTCATTCTGTCATCTTCTGTCATCTTCTGTCATCTTCTGTCCTCTTCTGTCATTCTGTCATCTTCTGTCATCTTCTGTCATCTTATGTCATCTTCTGTCATCTGCTGTCATCTTCTGTCATCTTCTGTCATTCTGTCATCTTCTGTCATCTTCTGTCATCCTCTGTCATATTCTGTCCTCTTCTGTCATTCTGTCATCTTCTGTCATTCTGTCATCTTCTGTCATTCTGTCATCTTCTGTCATTCTGTCCTCTTCTGTCATTCTGTCCTCTTCTGTCATTCTTTCATCTTCTGTCATCTTCTGTCATCTTCTGTCCTCTTCTGTCATTCTGTCATCTTCTGTCATTCTGTGCTCTTCTGTAATTCTGTCATCTTCTGTCATCTTCTGTCATCTTCTGTCATTCTGTCATCTTCTGTCATCTTCTGTCATCTTCTGTCATTCTGTCATCTTCTGTCATTCTGTCCTCTTCTGTCATTCTGTCATCTTCTGTCATCTTCTGTCATCTTCTGTCATCTTCTGTCATCTTCTGTCATACTCTGTCATCTTCTGTCATCTTCTGTCATATTCTGTCATCTTCTGTCATCTTCTGCAATCTTCTGTCATCTTCTGTCATCTTCTGTCATCTTCTGTCATTCTGTCCTCTTCTCTCATATTCTGTCCTCTTCAGTCATTTACTGTCATTCTGTCATCTTGTGTCATCTTCTGTCATATTCTGTCCTCTTCTGTCATTCTGTCATCTTCTGTCAACTTCTGTCATATTCTGTCATCTTCTGTCATCTTCTGTCCTCTTCTGTCATATTCTGTCATCTTCTGTCATCTTCTGTCATCTTCTGTCATTCTGTCATCTTCTGTCCTTCTGACATCTTCTGTCATCTTCTGTCATTCTGTCATCTTCTGTCATCCTCTATCATATTCTGTCCTCTTCTGTCATTCTGTCCTCTTCTGTCATTCTGTCATCTTCTGTCATCTTCTGTCATCTTCTGTCATCTTCTGTAATCTTCTGTCCTCTTCTGTCATTCTGTCATCTTCTGTCATCTTCCGTCATCTTATGTCATCTTCTGTCATCTACTGTCATCTTCTGTCATCTTCTGTCATCTTCTGTCATTCTGTCATCTTCTGTCATCTTCTGTCATCTTCTGTCATATTCTGTACTCTTCTGTCATTCTGTCATCTTCTGTCATTCTGTCATCTTCTGTCATCTTCTGTCATCTTCTGTCATTCTGTCATCTTCTGTCATTCTGTCCTCTTCTGTCATTCTGTCCTCTTCTGTCATTCTGTCATCTTCTGTCATCTTCTGTCATCTTCTGTCCTCATCTGTCATTCTGTCATCTTCTGTCATTCTGTCATCTTCTGTCATTCTTTCCTCTTCTGTCATTCTGTCATCTTCTGTCATCTTCTGTCATCTTCTGTCATTCTGTCCTCTTCTGTCATTCTGTCATCTTCTGTCATTCTGTCCTCTTCTGTCATTCTGTCATCTTCTGTCATCTTCTGTCATCTTCCGTCATCTTGTGTCATCTTCTGTCATTCTGTCATCTTCTGTCATCTTCTGTCATCTTCTGTCATTCTGTCCTCTTCTGTCATTCTGTCATCTTCTGTCATTCTGTCATCTTCTGTCATCTTCTGTCATTCTGTCCTCTTCTGTCACTCTGTCATCTTCTGTCATTCTGTCCTCTTCTGTCATTTTGTCATCTTGTGTCATCTTCTATCATCTTCTGTCATTCTGTCATCTTCTGTCATCTTCTGTCATCTTCTGTCATTCTGTCCTCTTCTGTCATTCTGTCATCTTCTGTCATCTTCTGTCATTCTGTCATCTTCTGTCATCTTCTGTCATTCTGACCTCTTCTGTCATTCTGTCATCTTCTGTCATCTTCTGTCATCTTCTGTCATTCTGTCCTCTTCTGTCATTCTGTCATCTTCTGTCATTCTGTCCTCTTCTGTCATTCTGTCATCTTCTGTCATCTTCTGCCATCTTCTGTCATCTTCTTTCCTCGTCTGTCATTCTGTCATCTTCTGTCATCTTCTGTCATTCTGTCATCTTCTGTCATTCTGTCCTCTTCTGTCATTCTGTCATCTTGTGTCATCTTCTGTCATCTTCTGTCATTCTGTCCTCTTCTGTCATTCTGTCCTCTTCTGTCATTCTGTCATCTTCTGTCATTCTGTCCTCTTCTGTCATTCTGTCATCTTCTGTCATCTTCTGCCATCTTCTGTCATCTTCTTTCCTCGTCTGTCATTCTGTCATCTTCTGTCATCTTCTGTCATTCTGTCATCTTCTGTCATTCTGTCCTCTTCTGTCATTCTGTCATCTTGTGTCATCTTCTGTCATCTTCTGTCATTCTGTCCTCTTCTGTCATTCTGTCCTCTTCTGTCATTCTGTCATCTTCTGTCATTCTGTCCTCTTCTGTCATTCTGTCATCTTCTGTCATCTTCTGTCATCTTCTGTCATCTTCTGTCATACTCTGTCATCTTCTGTCATCTTCTGTCATATTCTGTCATCTTCTGTCATCTTCTGCAATCTTCTGCAATCTTCTGTCATCTTCTGTCATCTTCTGTCATCTTCTGTCATTCTGTCCTCTTCTCTCATATTCTGTCCTCTTCAGTCATTTTCTGTCATTCTGTCATCTTGTGTCATCTTCGGTCATATTCTGTCCTCTTCTGTCATTCTGTCATCTTCTGTCATCTTCTGTCATATTCTGTCATCTTCTGTCATCTTCTGTCCTCTTCTGTCATATTCTGTCATCTTCTGTCATCTTCTGTCATCTTCTGTCATTCTGTCATCTTCTGTCCTTCTGACATCTTCTGTCATCTTCTGTCATTCTGTCATCTTCTGTCATCCTCTATCATATTCTGTCCTCTTCTGTCATTCTGTCCTCTTCTGTCATTCTGTCATCTTCTGTCATCTTCTGTCATCTTCTGTCATCTTCTGTAATCTTCTGTCCTCTTCTGTCATTCTGTCATCTTCTGTCATCTTCTGTCATCTTATGTCATCTTCTGTCATCTACTGTCATCTTCTGTCATCTTCTGTCATTCTGTCATCTTCTGTCATCTTCTGTCATCTTCTGTCATATTCTGTACTCTTCTGTCATTCTGTCATCTTCTGTCATTCTGTCATCTTCTGTCATCTTCTGTCATCTTCTGTCATTCTGTCATCTTCTGTCATTCTGTCCTCTTCTGTCATTCTGTCCTCTTCTGTCATTCTGTCATCTTCTGTCATTCTGTCATCTTCTGTCCTCTTCTGTCATTCTGTGCTCTTCTGTAATTCTGTCATCTTCTGTCATCTTCTGTCATCTTCTGTCATTCTGTCATCTTCTGTCATCTTCTGTCATCTTCTGTCATTCTGTCATCTTCTGTCATTCTGTCCTCTTCAGTCATTCTGTCATCTTCTGTCATCTTCTGTCATCTTCTGTCATCTTCTGTCATCTTCTGTCATACTCTGTCATCTTCTGTCATCTTCTGTCATATTCTGTCATCTTCTGTCATCTTCTGCAATCTTCTGTCATCTTCTGTCATCTTCTGTCATCTTCTGTCATTCTGTCCTCTTCTCTCATATTCTGTCCTCTTCAGTCATTTACTGTCATTCTGTCATCTTGTGTCATCTTCTGTCATATTCTGTCCTCTTCTGTCATTCTGTCATCTTCTGTCAACTTCTGTCATATTCTGTCATCTTCTGTCATCTTCTGTCCTCTTCTGTCATATTCTGTCATCTTCTGTCATCTTCTGTCATCTTCTGTCATTCTGTCATCTTCTGTCCTTCTGACATCTTCTGTCATCTTCTGTCATTCTGTCATCTTCTGTCATCCTCTATCATATTCTGTCCTCTTCTGTCATTCTGTCCTCTTCTGTCATTCTGTCATCTTCTGTCATCTTCTGTCATCTTCTGTCATCTTCTGTAATCTTCTGTCCTCTTCTGTCATTCTGTCATCTTCTGTCATCTTCTGTCATCTTATGTCATCTTCTGTCATCTACTGTCATCTTCTGTCATCTTCTGTCATCTTCTGTCATTCTGTCATCTTCTGTCATCTTCTGTCATCTTCTGTCATATTCTGTACTCTTCTGTCATTCTGTCATCTTCTGTCATTCTGTCATCTTCTGTCATCTTCTGTCATCTTCTGTCATTCTGTCCTCTTCTGTCATTCTGTCCTCTTCTGTCATTCTGTCATCTTCTGTCATCTTCTGTCATCTTCTGTCCTCATCTGTCATTCTGTCATCTTCTGTCATTCTGTCATCTTCTGTCATTCTTTCCTCTTCTGTCATTCTGTCATCTTCTGTCATCTTCTGTCATCTTCTGTCATTCTGTCCTCTTCTGTCATTCTGTCATCTTCTGTCATTCTGTCCTCTTCTGTCATTCTGTCATCTTCTGTCATCTTCTGTCATCTTCCGTCATCTTGTGTCATCTTCTGTCATTCTGTCATCTTCTGTCATCTTCTGTCATCTTCTGTCATTCTGTCCTCTTCTGTCATTCTGTCATCTTCTGTCATTCTGTCATCTTCTGTCATCTTCTGTCATTCTGTCCTCTTCTGTCATCTTCTGTCATCTTCTGTCATTCTGTCATCTTCTGTCATCTTCTGTCATTCTGACCTCTTCTGTCATTCTGTCATCTTCTGTCATCTTCTGTCATCTTCTGTCATTCTGTCCTCTTCTGTCATTCTGTCATCTTCTGTCATTCTGTCCTCTTCTGTCATTCTGTCATCTTCTGTCATCTTCTGCCATCTTCTGTCATCTTCTTTCCTCGTCTGTCATTCTGTCATCTTCTGTCATCTTCTGTCATTCTGTCATCTTCTGTCATTCTGTCCTCTTCTGTCATTCTGTCATCTTGTGTCATCTTCTGTCATCTTCTGTCATTCTGTCCTCTTCTGTCATTCTGTCCTCTTCTGTCATTCTGTCATCTTCTGTCATTCTGTCCTCTTCTGTCATTCTGTCATCTTCTGTCATCTTCTGCCATCTTCTGTCATCTTCTTTCCTCGTCTGTCATTCTGTCATCTTCTGTCATCTTCTGTCATTCTGTCATCTTCTGTCATTCTGTCCTCTTCTGTCATTCTGTCATCTTGTGTCATCTTCTGTCATCTTCTGTCATTCTGTCCTCTTCTGTCATTTTGTCATCTTCTGTCATTCTGTCCTCTTCTGTCATTCTGTCATCTTCTGTCATCTTCTGTCATCTTCTGTCATCTTCTGTCATCTTCTGTCATACTCTGTCATCTTCTGTCATCTTCTGTCATATTCTGTCATCTTCTGTCATCTTCTGCAATCTTCTGTCATCTTCTGTCATCTTCTGTCATTCTGTCCTCTTCTCTCATATTCTGTCCTCTTCAGTCATTTTCTGTCATTCTGTCATCTTGTGTCATCTTCTGTCATATTCTGTCCTCTTCTGTCATTCTGTCATCTTCTGTCATCTTCTGTCATATTCTGTCATCTTCTGTCATCTTCTGTCATATTCTGTCATCTTCTGTCATCTTCTGTCATCTTCTGTCATTCTGTCATCTTCTGTCCTTCTGACATCTTCTGTCATCTTCTGTCATTCTGTCATCTTCTGTCATCCTCTATCATATTCTGTCCTCTTCTGTCATTCTGTCCTCTTCTGTCATTCTGTCATCTTCTGTCATCTTCTGTCATCTTCTGTCATCTTCTGTAATCTTCTGTCCTCTTCTGTCATTCTGTCATCTTCTGTCATCTTCTGTCATCTTATGTCATCTTCTGTCATCTACTGTCATCTTCTGTCATCTTCTGTCATTCTGTCATCTTCTGTCATCTTCTGTCATCTTCTGTCATATTCTGTACTCTTCTGTCATTCTGTCATCTTCTGTCATTCTGTCATCTTCTGTCATCTTCTGTCATCTTCTGTCATTCTGTCATCTTCTGTCATTCTGTCCTCTTCTGTCATTCTGTCCTCTTCTGTCATTCTGTCATCTTCTGTCATCTTCTGTCATCTTCTGTCCTCATCTGTCATTCTGTCATCTTCTGTCATTCTGTCATCTTCTGTCATTCTTTCCTCTTCTGTCATTCTGTCATCTTCTGTCATCTTCTGTCATCTTCTGTCATTCTGTCCTCTTCTGTCATTCTGTCATCTTCTGTCATTCTGTCCTCTTCTGTCATTCTGTCATCTTCTGTCATCTTCTGTCATCTTCCGTCATCTTGTGTCATCTTCTGTCATTCTGTCATCTTCTGTCATCTTCTGTCATCTTCTGTCATTCTGTCCTCTTCTGTCATTCTGTAATCTTCTGTCATCTTTTGTCATCTTCTGTCCTCTCCTGTCATCCTGTCATCTTCTGTCATTCTGTCATCTTCTGTCATTCTGTCATCTTCTGTCATTCTGTCCTCTTCTGTCATTCTGTCATCTTCTGTCATTCTGTCATCTTCTGTCATTTTCTGTCTTCTTCTGTCATCTTCTGTCATTCTGTCATCTTCTGTCATCTTTTGTCATATTCTGTCCTCTTCTGTCATTCTGTCATCTTCTGTCATTCTGTCCTCTTCTGTCATTCTGTCATCTTCTGTCATCTTCTGTCATCTTCTGTCATCTTCTGTCATCTTCTGTCATCTTCTGTCATTCTGTCCTCTTCTGTCATTCTGTCCTCTTCTGTCATTCTGTCATCTTCTGTTATCTTCTGTCATCTTCTGTCATCTTCTGTCATCTTCTGACGTCTTCTGTCATTCTGTCATCTTCTGTCATCTTCTGTCATCTTCTGTCCTCTTCTGTCCTCTTCTGTCATTCTGTCATCTTCTGTCATCTTCTGTCATCTTCTGTCATCTTCTGTCATCTTCTGTCCTCTTCTGTCATTCTGTCATCTTCTGTCATCTTCTGTCATCTTCTGTCATCTTCTGTCATCTTCTGTCCTCATCTGTCATTCTGTCATCTTCTGTCATTCTGTCATCTTCTGTCATTCTGTCCTCTTCTGTCATTCTGTCATCTTATGTCATCTTCTGTCATCTTCTGTCATTTTCTGTCATCTTCTGTCATCTTCTGTCATTCTGTCATCTTCTGTCATCTTTTGTCATATTCTGTCCTCTTCTGTCATTCTGTCCTCTTCTGTCATTCTGTCCTCTTCGGTCATTCTGTCATCTTCTGTCATCTTCTGTCATCTTCTGTCATCTTCTGTCATTCTGTCATCTTCTGTCATCTTCTGTCATCTTCTGTCATCTTCTGTCCTCTTCTGTCATTCTGTCATCTTCTGTCATTCTGTCCTCTTCTGTCATTCTGTCATCTTCTGTCATCTTCTGTCATCTTCTGTCATCTTCTGTCATACTCTGTCATCTTCTGTCATCTTCTGTCATATTCTGTCATCTTCTGTCATCTTCTGCCATCTTCTGTCATCTTCTGTCATCTTCTCTCATCTTCTGTCATTCTGTCCTCTTCTCTCATATTCTGTCCTCTTCTGTAATTTTCTGTCATTCTGTCATCTTCTGTCATCTTCTGTCATATTCTGTCATCTTCTGTCATCTTCTGTCCTCTTCTGTCATATTCTGTGATCTTCTGTCATCTTCTGTCATCTTCTGTCATTCTGTCATCTTCTGTCCTTCTGACATCTTCTGTCATCTTCTGTCATTCTGTCATCTTCTGTCATCCTCTATCATATTCTGTCCTCTTCTGTCATTCTGTCCTCTTCTGTCATTCTGTCATCTTCTGTCATCTTCTGTCATCTTCTGTCCTCTTCTGTCATTCTGTCATCTTCTGTCATCTTCTGTCATCTTCTGTCATCTTCTGTCATCTACTGTCATCTTCTGTCATTCTGTCATCTTCTGTCATCTTCTGTCATCTTATGTCATCTACTGTCATCTTCTGTCATCTTCTGTCATTCTGTCATCTTCTGTCATCTTCTGTCATCTTCTGTCATATTCTGTCATATTCTGTCATCTTCTGTCATCTTCTGTCATTCTGTCATCTTCTGTCATCTTCTTTCATCTTCTGTCATCTTATGTCATTCTGTCATCTTCTGTCATTCTGTCCTCTTCTGTCATTCTGTCCTCTTCTGTCATTCTGTCATCTTCTGTCATCTTCTTTCATCTTCTGTCCTCTTCTGTCATTCTGTCATCTTCTGTCCTCTTCTGTCATTCTGTCCTCTTCTGTAATTCTGTCATCTTCTGTCATCTTCTGTCATCTTCTCTCATCTTCTGTCATTCTGTCATCTTCTGTCATCTTCTGTCCTCTTCTGTCATTCTGTCATCTTCTGTCATCTTCTGTCATCTTCTGTCCTCTTCTGTCATTCTGTCATCTTCTGTCATTCTGTCCTCTTATCTCATTCTGTCATCTTGTGTCATCTTGTGTCATCTTCTCTCATCTTCTGTCATACTCTGTCATCTTCTGTCATCTTCTGTCATATTCTGTCATCTTCTGTCATCTTCTGCCATCTTCTGTCATCTTCTGTCATCTTCTGTCATCTTCTGTCATTCTGTCCTCTTCTGTCATTCTGTCATCTTCTGTCATCTTCTGTCATCTTCTGTCCTCTTCTGTCATTCTGTCATCCTCTGTCATCTTCTGTCATCTTCTGTCATCGACTGTCATCTTCTGTCATTCTGTCATCTTCTGTCATCTTCTGTCATATTCTGTCATATTCTGTCATCTTCTGTCATTCTGTCATCTTCTGTCATCTTCTGTCATCTTCTGTCATTCTGTCATCTTCTGTCATTCTGTCCTCTTCTGTCATTCTGTCCTCTTCTGTAATTCTGTCATCTTCTGTCATCTTCTGTCAACTTCTGTCCTCTTCTGTCGTTCTGTCATCTTCTTTCCTCTTCTGTCATTCTGTCCTCTTCTGTAATTCTGTCATCTTCTGTCATCTTCTGTCATCTTCTGTCATTCTGTCCTCTTCTCTCATTCTGTCATCTTCTGTCATTCTGTCATCTTCTGTCATCTTCTGTCATCTTCTGTCCTCTTCTGTCATTCTGTCATCTTCTGTCCTCTTCTGTCATTCTGTCCTCTTCTGTCATTCTGTCAGCTTCTGTCATCTTCTGTCATCTTCTGTCATCTTCTGTCATTCTGTCCTCTTCTGTCATTCTGTCATCTTCTGTCATTCTGTCCTCTTCTGTCATTCTGTCTTCTTCTGTCATCTTCTGTCATCTTCTGTCATTCTGTCCTCTTCTGTCATTCTGTCATCTTCTGTCCTCTTCTGTTATCTTCTGTCATTCTGTCCTCTTCTGTCATCTTCTGTCATCTTCTGTCATTCTGTCATCTCCTGTCATATTCTGTCATCTTCTGTCATTCTGTCCTCTTCTGTCATCTTCTGTCATCTTCTGTCATTCTGTCATGTTCTGTCATCTTCTGTCATCTTCTGTCATTCTGTCCTCTTCTGTCATTCTGTCATCTTCTGTCATTCTCTCCTCTTCTGTCATCTTCTGTCATCTTCTGTCATCTTCTGTCATTCTGCCCTCTTCTGTCATTCTGTCATCTTCTGTCATCTTCTGTCATCTTCTGTCATTCTGTCATCTTCTGTCATCTTCTATCCTCTTCTGTCATTCTGTCATCTTCTGTCATTCTGTCCTCTTCTGTCAGTCTGTCATCTTCTGTCATCTTCTGTCTTTCTGTCCTCTACTGTCATTCTGTCATCTTCTGTCATTCTGTCCTCTTCTGTCATTCTGTCATCTTCTGTCATCTTCTGTCATCTTCTGTCATTCTGTCATCTTCTGTCATCTTCTGTCATCTTCTGTCATTCTGTCCTCTACTGTCATTCTGTCATCTTCTGTCATCTTCTGTCATCTTCTCTCATTCTGTCATCTTCTGTCATTCTGTCCTCTTCTGTCATTCTGTCATCTTCTGTCATCTTCTGTCATTCTGTCCTCTTCTGTCATTCTGTCAACTTCTGTCATTCTGTCCTCTTCTGTCATTCTGTCCTCTTCTGTCATCCTCTGTCATCTTCTGTCCTCTTCTGTCATTCTGTCATCTTCTGTCATCTTCTGTCATCTTCTGTCATCTTCTGTCATCTGCTGTCATTCTGTCATCTTCTGTCATTCTGTCCTCTTCTGACATTCTGTCATCTTCTGTCATCTTCTGTCATCTTCTGTCATCTTCTGTCATCTTCTGTCATTCTGTCACCTTATGTCCTTATCTGTCATTCTGTCATCTTCTGTCATTCTGTCCTCTTCTGTCATCTTCTGTCATCTTCTGTCATTCTGTCCTAATCTGTCATTCTGTCATCTTCTGTCATCTTCTGTCATCTTCTGTCCTCTCCTGTCATCATCTGTCATCTTCTGTCATTCTGTCATCTTCTGTCAAATTCTGTCATTCTGTCCTCTTCTGTCATCTTCTGTCATCTTCTGTCATTCTGTCCTCTTCTGCCATTCTGTCATCTTCTGTCATCTTCTGTCACATTCTGTCATCTTCTGTCATTCTGTCCTCTTCTGTCATTCTGTCATCTTCTGTCATTCTGTCCTCTTCTGTCATTCTGTCATCTTCTGTCATCTTCTGTCATCTTCTGTCATCTTCTGTCATTCTGCCCTCTTCTTTCATTCTGTCATCTTCTATCCTCTTCTGTCATTCTGTCATCTTCTGTCATTCTGTCCTCTTCTGCCATTCTGTCATCTTCTGTCATCTTCTGTCATCTTCTGTCATTCTGTCCTCTTCTGTCATCTTCTGTCCTCTTCTGTCATTCTGTCATCGTCTGTCATTCTGTCCTCTTCTGTCATTCTGTCATCTTCTGTCACCTTCTGCCCTCTTCTGTCGTTCTGTCATCTTCTGTCATCTTCTGTCATTCTGTCCTCTTCTGTCATTCTGTCATCTTCTGTCATCGTCTGTCATCTTCTGTCATCTTCTGTCATCTTCTGTCCTCTTCTGTCATCTTCTGTCATCTTCTGTCATTCTGTCCTCTTCTGTCATTCTGTCATCTTCTGTCATCTTCTGTCATTCTGTCCTCTTCTGTCATCTTCTCTCATTCTGTCCTCTTCTGTCATTCTGTCATCTTCTGTCATCCTCTGTCATCTTCTGTCATTCTGTCCTCTTCTGTCATTCTGTCATCTTCTGTCACTCTGTCCTCTTCTGTCATCTTCTGTCATCTTCTGTCATTCTGTCCTCTTCTGTCATTCTGTCACCTTCTGTCATCTTCTGTCATCTTCTGTTATCTTCTGTCATCTTCTGTCATCCTCTTTCATCTTCTGTCCTCTTCTGTCATTCTGTTATCTTCTGTCATTCTGTCATCTTCTGTCATTCTGTTATCTTCTGTCATTCAGTCATCTTCTGTCATTCTGTCCTCTTCTGTCATTCTGTCATCTTCTGTCATCTTCTGTCATCTTCTGTCCTCTTCTGTCATCTTCTGTCATCTTCTGTCCTCTTCTGTCATCTTCTGTCCTCTTCTGTCATTCTGTCAACTTCTGTCCTCTTCTGTCATTCTGTCCTCTTCTGTCATTCTGTCATCTTCTGTCATTCTGTCAACTTCTGTCACTCTGTCATCTTCTGTCATTCTGTCCTCTTCTATCATTCTGTCATCTTCTGTCATTCTGTCCTCTTCTGTCATTCTGTCATCTTCTGTCATCTTCTGTCCTCTTCTGTCATTCTGTCATCTTCTTTCATCTTCTTTCATCTTCTGTCATCTTCTGTCATCTTCTGTCATCTTCTGTCCTCTTCTGTCCTCTTCTGTCATTCTGTCATCTTCTGTCCTCTTCTGTCATTCTGTCATTCTGTCATCTTCTGTCATCTTCTGTCCTCTTCTGTCATCTTCTGTCATCTTCTGTCCACTTCTGTCATGCTGTCATCTTCTGTCATTCTGTCATCTTCTGTCATTCTGTCATCTTCTGTCATTCTGTCATCTTCTGTCATTCTGTCATCTTCTGTCATTCTGTCATCTTCTGTCATTCTGTCCTCTTCTGTCATTCTGTCATCTTCTGTCATTCTGTCCTCTTCTGTCATTCTGTCATCTTCTGTCATGTTCTGTCATGTTCTGTCCTCTTCTGTCTTCTTCTGTCATCTTCTGTCATTCTGTCCTCTTCTGTCATTCTTTCATCTTCTGTCATTCTCTCATCTTCTGTCATTCTGTCATCTTCTGTCATTCTGTCATCTTCTGTCATCTTCTGTCCTCTTCTGTCATTCTGTCATCTTCTGTCCTCTTCTGTCATTCTGTCATTCTGTCATTTTCTGTCATCTTCTGTCAACTTCAGTCCTCTTCTGTAATCTTCTGTCATCTTCTGTCCTCTTCTGTCATTCTGTCATCTTCTGTCATCTTCTGTCATCTTCTGTCATTCTGTCCTCTTCTGTCATTCTCTCACCTTCTGTCATTCTGTCATCTTCTGTCATTCTGTCATCTTCTGTCATTCTGTCATCATCTGTCATTCTGTCCTCTTCTATCATTCTGTCATCTTCTGTCATCTTCTGTCCTCTTCTGACATTCTGTCATCTTCTGTCATCTTCTGTCCTCTTCTGTCATCTTCTATCATCTTCTGTCCTCTTCTGTCATTCTGTCATCTTCTGTCATCTTCTGTCATCTTCTGTCCTCTTCCGTCATTTTCTGTCATCTTCTGTCATTCTGTCCTCTTCTGTCATTCTTTCATCTTCTGTCATTCTATCATCTTCTGTCATTCTGTCATCTTCTGTCATTCTGTCATCTTCTGTCATTCTGTCCTCTTCTGTCATTCCGTCATCTTCTGTCATTCTGTCATCTTCTGTCATTCTGTCATCTTCTGTCATCTTCTGTCACCTTCTGTCCTCTCCTGTCATTCTGTCATCTTCTGTCCTCTTCTGTCATTCTGTCATTCTGTCATTTTCTGACATCTTCTATCATCTTCTGTCCCCTTCTGTCATCTTCTGTCATTCTGTCATCTTCTGTCATCTTCTGTCATTCTGTCCTCTTCCGTCGTTCTCTCATCTTCTGTCATTCTGTCATCTTCTGTCATTCTGTCATCTTCTATCATCTTCTGTCCTCTTCTGTCATTCTGTCATCTTCTGTCATCTTCTGTCATCTTCTGTCCTCTTCCGTCATCTTCTGTCATCTTCTGTCCTCTTCTGTCCTCTCCTGTCATTCTGTCATCTTCTGTCATTCTGTCATCTTCTGTCATTCTGTCATCTTCTGTCATTCTGTCATCTTCTGTCATTCTGTCCTCTTCTGTCATTCTGTAATCTTCTGTCATTCTGTCCTCTTCTGTCATTCTGTCATCTTCTGTCATCTTCTGTCACCTTCTGTCCTCTCCTGTCATTCTGTCATCTTCTGTCCTCTTCTGTCATTCTGTCATTCTGTCATTTTCTGTCATCTTCTATCATCTTCTGCCCCTTCTGTCATCTTCTGTCATCTTCTGTCCTCTTCTGTCATTCTGTCATCTTCTGTCATCTTCTGTCATTCTGTCCTCTTCTGTCATTATCTCATCTTCTGTCATTCTGTCCTCTTCTGTCATTCTGTCATCTTCTGTCATCTTCTGTCATCTTCTGTCATCTTCTGTCCTCTTCTGTCATTCTGACATTCTGTCATCTTCTGTCATCTTCTGTCCTCTTCTGTCATCTTCTCTCATCTTCTGTCCTCTTCTGTCATTCTGTCATCTTCTGTCATCTTCTGTCATCTTCTGTCCTCTTCTCTCATCTTCTGTCATCTTCTGTCATTCTGTCCTCTTCTGTCATTCTTTCATCTTCTTTCATTCTGTCACCTTCTGTCATTCTGTCATCTTCTGTCATTCTGTCATCTTCTGTCATTCTGTCCTCTTCTGTCATTCTGTCATCTTCTGTCATTCTGTCCTCTTCTGTCATTCTGTCATCTTCTGTCATCTTCTGTCATCTTCTGTCCTCTCCTGTCATTCTGTCATCTTCTGTCCTCTTCTGTCATTCTGTCATTTTCTGTCATCTTCTGTCATCTTCTGTCCCCTTCTGTCATCTTCTGTCATCTTCTGTCCTCTTCTGTCATTCTGTCATCTTCTGTCATTCTGTCCTCTTCTGTCATTCTCTCATCTTCTGTCATTCTGTCATCTTCTGTCATTCTGTCATCTTCTGTCATTCTGTCATCTTCTGTCATTCTGTCCTCTTCTATCATTCTGTCATCTTCTGTCATTCTGTCCTCTTCTGTCATTCTGTCATCTTCTGTCATCTTCTTTCCTCTTCTGTCATTCTGTCATCTTCTGTCATCTTCTGTCCTCTTCTGTCATTCTGTCATCTTCTGTCCTCTTCTGTCATTCTGTCATTCTGTCATCTTCTGTCCTCTTCTGTCATCTTCTGTCCTCTTCTGTCATCTTCTGTCATCTTATGTCATTCCCTTCTCTTCTGTCATTCTTTCATCTTCTGTCATTCTGTCATGTTCTGTCATTCTGTCATCTTCTGTCATTCCGTCATCTTCTGTCATTCTGTCCTCTTCCGTCATTCTGTCATCTTCTGTCATCTTCTGTCATCTTCTGTCCTCTTCTGTCATTCTGTCATCTTCTGTCCTCTTCTGTCATTCTGCCATTTTCTGTCATCTTCTGTCATCTTCTGTCCTCTTCTGTCATTCTGTCATCTTCTGTCATTTTCTGTCATCTTCTGTCATCTTCTGTCCCCTTCTGTCATCTTCTGTCATCTTCTGTCCTCTTCTGTCATTCTTTCATCTTCTGTCATCTTCTGTCCTCTTCTGTCATCTTCTGTCATCTTCTGTCCTCTTCTGTCATTCTGTCGTCTTCTGTCATCTTGTCATCTTCTGTCCTCTTCTGACATCTTCTGTCATCTTCTGTCATTCTGTCCTCTTCTGTCATTCTGTCATCTTCTGTCATTCTGTCATCTACTGTCATTCTGTCATCTTCTGTCATTCTGTCATCTTCAGTCATTCTGTCATCTTCTGTCATTCTGTCAACTTCTGTCATTCTGTCCTCATCTGTCACTCTGTCATCTTCTGTCATTCTGTCCTCTTCTGTCATTCTGTCATCTTCTGTCATCTTCTGTCCTCTTCTGTCATTCTGTCATCTTCTGTCATCTTCTGTCATCTTCTGTCATTCTGTCCTCTTCTGTCATTCTGTCATCTTCTGTCATCTTCTGTCATCTTCTGTCCTCTTCTGTCATTCTGTCATCTTCTGTCATCTTCTGTCCTCTTCCGTCATTCTGTCATCTTCTGTCATCTTCTGTCCTCTTCTGTCATTCTATCATCATCTGTCCTCTTCTTTCATTCTGTCATTCTTTCATCTTCTGTCATCTTCTGTCCTCTTCTGTCATCTTCTGTCATCTTCTGTCCTCTTCTGTCATTCTGTCGTCTTCTGTCATCTTCTGTCCTCTTCTGTCATTCTGTCATTCTTTCATCTTCTGTCATCTTCTGTCATCTTCTGTCCTCTTCAGTCATCTTCTGTCATCTTCTGTCCTCTTCTGTCATTCTGTCATCTTCTGTCATTCTGTCATCTTCTGTCATTCAGTCATCTTCTGTCATTCTGTCATCTTCTGTCATTCTGTCATCTTCTGTCATCTTCTGTCCTCTTCTGTCACCTTCTGTCCTCTTCTGTCATTCTGTCATCTTCTGTCCTCTTCTGTCATTCTGTCATCGTCTGTCATCTTCTGTCATCTTCTGTCATTCTGTCCTCTTCTGTCATTCTGTCATCTTCTGTCATTCTGTCATCTTCTGTCATTCTGTCATCTTCTGTCATCTTCTGTCCTCTTCTGTCATTCTGTCATCTTCTGTCATATTCTGTCATCTTCTGTCATCTTCTGTCCTCTTCTGTCATTCTGTCATCTTCTGTGCTCTTCTGTCATTCTGTCATTCTGTCGTCTTCTGTCATCTTCTGTCCTCTTCTGTCATCTTCTGTCATCTTCTGTCCTCTTCTGTCATGCTGTCATCTTCTGTCATCTTCTGTCATCTTCTGTCCTCTTCTGTCATCTTCTGTCATTCTTTCATCTTCTGTCATTCTGTCATCTTCTGTCATTTTGTCATTCTGTCATCTTCTGTCATTCTGTCATCTTCTGTCATTCTGTCATCTTCTGTCATTCTGTCAACTTCTGTCATTCTGTCCTCTTCTGTCATTCTGTCATCTTCTGTCATTCTGTCCTCTTCTAGCATTCTGTCATCTTCTGTCATCTTCTGTCATCTTCTGCCTTCTTCTGTCATTCTGTCATCTTCTGTCATCTTCTGTCCGCTTCTGTCATTCTGTCATCTTCTGTCATCTTCTGTCATTCTGTCATCTTCTGTCATCTTCTGTCATATTCTGTCCTCTTCTGTCATCTTCTGTCATCTTCTGTCATCTTCTGTTATCTTCTGTCATTCTGTCCTCTTCTATCATTCTGTCATCTTCTGTCATTCTATCATCTACTGTCATTCTGTCATCTTCTGTCATTCTGTCATCTTCTGTCATTCTGTCCTCTTCTATCATTCTGTCATCTTCTGTCATTCTGTCCTCTTCTGTCATTCTGTCATCTTCTGTCATCTTCTGTCCTCTTCTGTCATTCTGTCATCTTCTGTCATCTTCTGTCATCTTCTGTCATCTTCTGTCATCTTCTGTCCTCTTCTGTCATTCTGTCATCTTCTGTGCTCTTCTGTCATTCTGTCATTCTGTCATCTTCTGTCATCTTCTGTCCTCTTCTGTCATCTTCTGTCATCTTCTGTCCTCTTCTGTCATGCTGTCATCTTCTGTCATCTTCTGTCATCTTCTGTCATTCTGTCCTCTGCTGTCATTCTTTCATCTTCTGTCATTCTGTCATCCTCTGTCATTCTGTCATTCTGTCATCTTCTGTCATTCTGTCATCTTCTGTCATTCTGTCATCTTCAGTCATTCTGTCAACTTCTGTCATTCTGTCCTCTTCTGTCATTCTGTCATCTTCTGTCATTCTGTCCTCTTCTAGCATTCTGTCATCTTCTGTCATCTTCTGTCATCTTCTGCTTCTTCTGTCATTCTGTCATCTTCTGTCATCTTCTGTCCGCTTCTGTCATTCTGTCATCTTCTGTCATTCTGTCATCTTCTGTCATCTTCTGTCATCTTCTGTCCTCTTCTGTCATCTTCTGTCATCTTCTGTCCTCTTCTGTCATTCTGGCGTCTTCTGTCATCTTGTCATCTTCTGTCCTCTTCTGTCATCTTCTGTCATCTTCTGTCATTCTTTCCTCTTCTGTCATTCTGTCATCTTCTGTCATCTTCTGTCATCTTCTGTCATTTTCTGTCATCTTCTGTCATCTTCTGTCATTCTGTCATCTTCTGTCATCTTTTGTCATATTCTGTCCTCTTCTGTCATTCTGTCCTCTTCTGCCATTCTGTCCTCTTCTGTCATTCTGTCATCTTCTGTCATCTTCTGTCATCTTCTGTCATCTTCTGTCATTCTGTCATCTTCTGTCCTCTTCTGTCATTCTGTCATCTTCTGTCATCTTCTGTCATCTTCTGTCCTCTTCTGTCATTCTGTCATCTTCTGTCATTCTGTCCTCTTCTGTCATTCTGTCATCTTCTGTCATCTTCTGTCATCTTCTGTCATACTCTGTCATCTTCTGTCATCTTCTGTCATATTCTGTCATCTTCTGTCATCTTCTGCAATCTTCTGTCATCTTCTGTCATCTTCTGTCATCTTCTGTCATTCTGTCCTCTTCTGTCATATTCTGTCCTCTTCTGTCATTTTCTGTCATTCTGTCATCTTGTGTCATCTTCTGTCATATTCTGTCCTCTTCTGTCATTCTGTCCTCTTCTGTCATTCTGTCATCTTCTGTCATCTTCTGTCATATTCTGTCATCTTCTGTCATCTTCTGTCATCTTCTGTCATCTTCTGTCATCTTCTGTCATTCTGTCATCTTCTGTCCTTCTGACATCTTCTGTCATCTTCTGTCATTCTGTCATCTTCTGTCATCCTCTATCATATTCTGTCCTCTTCTGTCATTCTGTCCTCTTCTGTCATTCTGTCATCTTCTGTCATCTTCTGTAATCTTCTGTCCTCTTCTGTCATTCTGTCATCTTCTGTCATCTTCTGTCATCTTATGTCATCTTCTGTCATCTACTGTCATCTTCTGTCATCTTCTGTCATATTCTGTCCTCTTCTGTCATTCTGTCCTCTTCTGTCATTCTGTCATCTTCTGTCATCTTCTGTCATCTTCTGTCCTCTTCTGTCATTCTGTCATCTTCTGTCCTCTTCTGTCATTCTGTGCTCTTCTGTAATTCTGTCATCTTCTGTCATCTTCTGTCATCTTCTGCCATCTTCTGTCATTCTGTCATCTTCTGTCATCTTCTGTCCTCTTCTGTCATTCTGTCATCTTCTGTCATCTTCTGTCATCTTCTGTCCTCTTCTGTCATTCTGTCATCTTCTGTCATTCTGTCCTCTTCTGTCATTCTGTCATCTTCTGTCATCTTCTGTCATCTTCTGCCATCTTCTGTCATCTTCTGTCATTCTGTCCTCTTCTGTCATATTCTGTCCTCTTCTGTCATTTTCTGTCATTCTGTCATCTTGTGTCATCTTCTGTCATATTCTGTCCTCTTCTGTCATTCTGTCCTCTTCTGTCATTCTGTCATCTTCTGTCATCTTCTGTCATATTCTGTCATCTTCTGTCATCTTCTGTCCTCTTCTGTCATATTCTGTCATCTTCTGTCATCTTCTGTCATGTTCTTTCATCTTCTGTCATTCTGTCATCTTCTGTCCTTCTGACATCTTCTGTCATCTTCTGTCATTCTGTCATCTTCTGTCATCTTCTGTCATCTTCTGTCATCTTCTGTCCTCTTCTGTCATTCTGTCATCTTCTGTCATCTTCTGTCATCTACTGTCATTTCTGTCATCTTCTGTCATTCTGTCATCTTCTGTCATCTTCTGTCATATTTTGTCATCTTCTTTCATCTTCTGTCATTCTGTCATCTTCTGTCATCTTCTGTCATCTTCTGTCATTCTGTCATCTTCTGTCATTCTGTCCTCTTCTGTCATTCTGTCCTCTTCTGTCATTCTGTCATCTTCTCTCATCTTCTGTCCTCTTCTGTCATTCTGTCATCTTCTGTCCTCTTCTGTCATTCTGTCCTCTTCTGTAATTCTGTCATCTTCTGTCATCTTCTGTCATCTTCTGTCATCTTCTGTCATTCTGTCCTCTTCTGTCATTCTGTCATCTTCTGTCATTCTGTCATCTTCTGTCATCTTCTGTCATCTTCTGTCCTCTTCTGTCATTCTGTCATCTTCAGTCCTCTTCTGTCATTCTGTCCTCTTCTGTCATTCTGTCATCTTCTGTCATCTTCTGTCATCTTCTGTCATCTTCTGTCATTCTGTCCTCTTCTGTCATTCTGTCATCTTCTGTCATTCCGTCCTCTTCTGTCATCCTGTCTTCTTCTGTCATCTTCTGTCATCTTCTGTCATTCTGTCCTCTTCTGTCATTCTGTCATCTTCTGTCCTCTTGTGTCATTCTGTCATCTTCTGTCATCTTCTGTTATCTTCTGTCATTCTGTCCTCTTCTGTCATCTTCTGTCATCTTCTGTCATTCTGTCATCTTCTGTCATATTCTGTCATCTTCTGTCATTCTGTCCTCTTCTGTCATCTTCTGTCATCTTCTGTCATTCTGTCATGTTCTGTCATCTTCTGTCATCTTCTGTCATTCTGTCCTCTTCTGTCATCTTCTGTCATACTCTGTCATCTTCTGTCATCTTCTGTCATATTCTGTCATCTTCTGTCATCTTCTGCAATCTTCTGTCATCTTCTGTCATCTTCTGTCATCTTCTGTCATTCTGTCCTCTTCTGTCATATTCTGTCCTCTTCTGTCATTTTCTGTCATTCTGTCATCTTGTGTCATCTTCTGTCATATTCTGTCCTCTTCTGTCATTCTGTCCTCTTCTGTCATTCTGTCATCTTCTGTCATCTTCTGTCATCTTCTGTCATATTCTGTCATCTTCTGTCATCTTCTGTCATCTTCTGTCATCTTCTGTCATCTTCTGTCATTCTGTCATCTTCTGTCCTGCTGACATCTTCTGTCATCTTCTGTCATTCTGTCATCTTCTGTCATCTTCTGTCATCTTCTGTCATCTTCTGTCCTCTTCTGTCATCTTCTGTCATCTTCTGTCCTCTTCTGTCATTCTGGCGTCTTCTGTCATCTTGTCATCTTCTGTCCTCTTCTGTCATCTTCTGTCATCTTCTGTCATTCTTTCCTCTTCTGTCATTCTGTCATCTTCTGTCATCTTCTGTCATCTTCTGTCATTTTCTGTCATCTTCTGTCATCTTCTGTCATTCTGTCATCTGTCATCTTTTGTCATATTCTGTCCTCTTCTGTCATTCTGTCCTCTTCTGTCATTCTGTCCTCTTCTGTCATTCTGTCATCTTCTGTCATCTTCTGTCATCTTCTGTCATCTTCTGTCATTCTGTCATCTTCTGTCCTCTTCTGTCATTCTGTCATCTTCTGTCATCTTCTGTCATCTTCTGTCCTCTTCTGTCATTCTGTCATCTTCTGTCATTCTGTCCTCTTCTGTCATTCTGTCATCTTCTGTCATCTTCTGTCATCTTCTGTCATCTTCTGTCATACTCTGTCATCTTCTGTCATCTTCTGTCATATTCTGTCATCTTCTGTCATCTTCTGCAATCTTCTGTCATCTTCTGTCATCTTCTGTCATCTTCTGTCATTCTGTCCTCTTCTGTCATCTTCTGTCATATTCTGTCCTCTTCTGTCATTCTGTCCTCTTCTGTCATTCTGTCATCTTCTGTCATCTTCTGTCATATTCTGTCATCTTCTGTCATCTTCTGTCATCTTCTGTCATCTTCTGTCATCTTCTGTCATTCTGTCATCTTCTGTCCTTCTGACATCTTCTGTCATCTTCTGTCATTCTGTCATCTTCTGTCATCCTCTATCATATTCTGTCCTCTTCTGTCATTCTGTCCTCTTCTGTCATTCTGTCATCTTCTGTCATCTTCTGTCATCTTCTGTAATCTTCTGTCCTCTTCTGTCATTCTGTCATCTTCTGTCATCTTCTGTCATCTTATGTCATCTTCTGTCATCTACTGTCATCTTCTGTCATCTTCTGTCATATTCTGTCCTCTTCTGTCATTCTGTCCTCTTCTGTCATTCTGTCATCTTCTGTCATCTTCTGTCATCTTCTGTCCTCTTCTGTCATTTCTGTCATTCTGTCATCTTCTGTCATCTTCTGTCATCTTCTGTAATCTTCTGTCCTCTTCTGTCATTCTGTCATCTTCTGTCATCTTCTGTCATCTTATGTCATCTTCTGTCATCTACTGTCATCTTCTGTCATCTTCTGTCATATTCTGTCCTCTTCTGTCATTCTGTCCTCTTCTGTCATTCTGTCATCTTCTGTCATCTTCTGTCATCTTCTGTCCTCTTCTGTCATTCTGTCATCTTCTGTCCTCTTCTGTCATTCTGTGCTCTTCTCTAATTCTGTCATCTTCTGTCATCTTCTGTCATCTTCTGCCATCTTCTGTCATTCTGTCATCTTCTGTCATCTTCTGTCCTCTTCTGTCATTCTGTCATCTTCTGTCATCTTCTGTCATCTTCTGTCATCTTCTGTCCTCTTCTGTCATTCTGTCATCTTCTGTCATTCTGTGCTCTTCTGTCATTCTGTCATCTTCTGTCATCTTCTGTCATCTTCTGCCATCTTCTGTCATCTTCTGTCATTCTGTCCTCTTCTGTCATATTCTGTCCTCTTCTGTCATTTTCTGTCATTCTGTCATCTTGTGTCATCTTCTGTCATATTCTGTCCTCTTCTGTCATTCTGTCCTCTTCTGTCATTCTGTCATCTTCTGTCATCTTCTGTCATATTCTGTCATCTTCTGTCATCTTCTGTCCTCTTCTGTCATATTCTGTCATCTTCTGTCATCTTCTGTCATGTTCTTTCATCTTCTGTCATATTCTGTCATCTTCTATCATCTTCTGTCCTCTTCTGTCATTCTGTCATCTTCTGTCATCTTCTGTCATCTTCTGTCCTCTTCCGTCATTTTCTGTCATCTTCTGTCATTCTGTCCTCTTCTGTCATTCTTTCATCTTCTGTCATTCTGTCATCTTCTGTCATTCTGTCATCTTCTGTCATTCTGTCATCTTCTGTCATTCTGTCCTCTTCTGTCATTCCGTCATCTTCTGTCATTCTGTCATCTTCTGTCATTCTGTCATCTTCTGTCATCTTCTGTCACCTTCTGTCCTCTCCTGTCATTCTGTCATCTTCTGTCCTCTTCTGTCATTCTGTCATTCTGTCATTTTCTGACATCTTCTATCATCTTCTGTCCCCTTCTGTCATCTTCTGTCATTCTGTCATCTTCTGTCATCTTCTGTCATTCTGTCCTCTTCCGTCATTCTCTCATCTTCTGTCATTCTGTCATCTTCTGTCATTCTGTCATCTTCTATCATCTTCTGTCCTCTTCTGTCATTCTGTCATCTTCTGTCATCTTCTGTCATCTTCTGTCCTCTTCCGTCATCTTCTGTCATCTTCTGTCCTCTTCTGTCCTCTCCTGTCATTCTGTCATCTTCTGTCATTCTGTCATCTTCTGTCATTCTGTCATCTTCTGTCATTCTGTCATCTTCTGTCATTCTGTCCTCTTCTGTCATTCTGTAATCTTCTGTCATTCTGTCCTCTTCTGTCATTCTGTCATCTTCTGTCATCTTCTGTCACCTTCTGTCCTCTCCTGTCATTCTGTCATCTTCTGTCCTCTTCTGTCATTCTGTCATTCTGTCATTTTCTGTCATCTTCTATCATCTTCTGCCCCTTCTGTCATCTTCTGTCATCTTCTGTCCTCTTCTGTCATTCTGTCATCTTCTGTCATCTTCTGTCATTCTGTCCTCTTCTGTCATTATCTCATCTTCTGTCATTCTGTCCTCTTCTGTCATTCTGTCATCTTCTGTCATCTTCTGTCATCTTCTGTCATCTTCTGTCCTCTTCTGTCATTCTGACATTCTGTCATCTTCTGTCATCTTCTGTCCTCTTCTGTCATCTTCTCTCATCTTCTGTCCTCTTCTGTCATTCTGTCATCTTCTGTCATCTTCTGTCATCTTCTGTCCTCTTCTCTCATCTTCTGTCATCTTCTGTCATTCTGTCCTCTTCTGTCATTCTTTCATCTTCTTTCATTCTGTCACCTTCTGTCATTCTGTCATCTTCTGTCATTCTGTCATCTTCTGTCATTCTGTCCTCTTCTGTCATTCTGTCATCTTCTGTCATTCTGTCCTCTTCTGTCATTCTGTCATCTTCTGTCATCTTCTGTCATCTTCTGTCCTCTCCTGTCATTCTCTCATCTTCTGTCCTCTTCTGTCATTCTGTCATTTTCTGTCATCTTCTGTCATCTTCTGTCCCCTTCTGTCATCTTCTGTCATCTTCTGTCCTCTTCTGTCATTCTGTCATCTTCTGTCATTCTGTCCTCTTCTGTCATTCTCTCATCTTCTGTCATTCTGTCATCTTCTGTCATTCTGTCATCTTCTGTCATTCTGTCATCTTCTGTCATTCTGTCCTCTTCTATCATTCTGTCATCTTCTGTCATTCTGTCCTCTTCTGTCATTCTGTCATCTTCTGTCATCTTCTTTCCTCTTCTGTCATTCTGTCATCTTCTGTCATCTTCTGTCCTCTTCTGTCATTCTGTCATCTTCTGTCCTCTTCTGTCATTCTGTCATTCTGTCATCTTCTGTCCTCTTCTGTCATCTTCTGTCCTCTTCTGTCATCTTCTGTCATCTTATGTCATTCCCTTCTCTTCTGTCATTCTTTCATCTTCTGTCATTCTGTCATGTTCTGTCATTCTGTCATCTTCTGTCATTCCGTCATCTTCTGTCATTCTGTCCTCTTCCGTCATTCTGTCATCTTCTGTCATCTTCTGTCATCTTCTGTCCTCTTCTGTCATTCTGTCATCTTCTGTCCTCTTCTGTCATTCTGCCATTTTCTGTCATCTTCTGTCATCTTCTGTCCTCTTCTGTCATTCTGTCATCTTCTGTCATTTTCTGTCATCTTCTGTCATCTTCTGTCCCCTTCTGTCATCTTCTGTCATCTTCTGTCCTCTTCTGTCATTCTTTCATCTTCTGTCATCTTCTGTCCTCTTCTGTCATCTTCTGTCATCTTCTGTCCTCTTCTGTCATTCTGTCGTCTTCTGTCATCTTGTCATCTTCTGTCCTCTTCTGACATCTTCTGTCATCTTCTGTCATTCTGTCCTCTTCTGTCATTCTGTCATCTTCTGTCATTCTGTCATCTACTGTCATTCTGTCATCTTCTGTCATTCTGTCATCTTCAGTCATTCTGTCATCTTCTGTCATTCTGTCAACTTCTGTCATTCTGTCCTCATCTGTCACTCTGTCATCTTCTGTCATTCTGTCCTCTTCTGTCATTCTGTCATCTTCTGTCATCTTCTGTCCTCTTCTGTCATTCTGTCATCTTCTGTCATCTTCTGTCATCTTCTGTCATTCTGTCCTCTTCTGTCATTCTGTCATCTTCTGTCATCTTCTGTCATCTTCTGTCCTCTTCTGTCATTCTGTCATCTTCTGTCATCTTCTGTCCTCTTCCGTCATTCTGTCATCTTCTGTCATCTTCTGCCCTCTTCTGTCATTCTATCATCATCTGTCCTCTTCTGTCATTCTGTCATTCTTTCATCTTCTGTCATCTTCTGTCCTCTTCTGTCATCTTCTGTCATCTTCTGTCCTCTTCTGTCATTCTGTCGTCTTCTGTCATCTTCTGTCCTCTTCTGTCATTCTGTCATTCTTTCATCTTCTGTCATCTTCTGTCATCTTCTGTCCTCTTCAGTCATCTTCTGTCATCTTCTGTCCTCTTCTGTCATTCTGTCATCTTCTGTCATTCTGTCATCTTCTGTCATTCAGTCATCTTCTGTCATTCTGTCATCTTCTGTCATTCTGTCATCTTCTGTCATCTTCTGTCCTCTTCTGTCACCTTCTGTCCTCTTCTGTCATTCTGTCATCTTCTGTCCTCTTCTGTCATTCTGTCATCGTCTGTCATCTTCTGTCATTCTGTCCTCTTCTGTCATTCTGTCATCTTCTGTCATTCTGTCATCTTCTGTCATTCTGTCATCTTCTGTCATCTTCTGTCCTCTTCTGTCATTCTGTCATCTTCTGTCATATTCTGTCATCTTCTGTCATCTTCTGTCCTCTTCTGTCATTCTGTCATCTTCTGTGCTCTTCTGTCATTCTGTCATTCTGTCGTCTTCTGTCATCTTCTGTCCTCTTCTGTCATCTTCTGTCATCTTCTGTCCTCTTCTGTCATGCTGTCATCTTCTGTCATCTTCTGTCATCTTCTGTCCTCTTCTGTCATCTTCTGTCATTCTTTCATCTTCTGTCATTCTGTCATCTTCTGTCATTTTGTCATTCTGTCATCTTCTGTCATTCTGTCATCTTCTGTCATTCTGTCATCTTCTGTCATTCTGTCAACTTCTGTCATTCTGTCCTCTTCTGTCATTCTGTCATCTTCTGTCATTCTGTCCTCTTCTAGCATTCTGTCATCTTCTGTCATCTTCTGTCATCTTCTGCCTTCTTCTGTCATTCTGTCATCTTCTGTCATCTTCTGTCCGCTTCTGTCATTCTGTCATCTTCTGTCATCTTCTGTCATTCTGTCATCTTCTGTCATCTTCTGTCATATTCTGTCCTCTTCTGTCATCTTCTGTCATCTTCTGTCATCTTCTGTCATCTTCTGTTATCTTCTGTCATTCTGTCCTCTTCTGTCATTCTGTCATCTTCTGTCATTCTATCATCTACTGTCATTCTGTCATCTTCTGTCATTCTGTCATTCTGTCCTCTTCTATCATTCTGTCATCTTCTGTCATTCTGTCCTCTTCTGTCATTCTGTCATCTTCTGTCATCTTCTGTCCTCTTCTGTCATTCTGTCATCTTCTGTCATCTTCTGTCATCTTCTGTCATCTTCTGTCATCTTCTGTCCTCTTCTGTCATTCTGTCATCTTCTGTGCTCTTCTGTCATTCTGTCATTCTGTCATCTTCTGTCATCTTCTGTCCTCTTCTGTCATCTTCTGTCATCTTCTGTCCTCTTCTGTCATGCTGTCATCTTCTGTCATCTTCTGTCATCTTCTGTCATTCTGTCCTCTTCTGTCATTCTTTCATCTTCTGTCATTCTGTCATCCTCTGTCATTCTGTCATTCTGTCATCTTCTGTCATTCTGTCATCTTCTGTCATTCTGTCATCTTCAGTCATTCTGTCAACTTCTGTCATTCTGTCCTCTTCTGTCATTCTGTCATCTTCTGTCATTCTGTCCTCTTCTAGCATTCTGTCATCTTCTGTCATCTTCTGTCATCTTCTGCTTCTTCTGTCATTCTGTCATCTTCTGTCATCTTCTGTCCGCTTCTGTCATTCTGTCATCTTCTGTCATTCTGTCATCTTCTGTCATCTTCTGTCATCTTCTGTCATCTTCTGTCCTCTTCTGTCATCTTCTGTCATCTTCTGTCCTCTTCTGTCATTCTGGCGTCTTCTGTCATCTTGTCATCTTCTGTCCTCTTCTGTCATCTTCTGTCATCTTCTGTCATTCTTTCCTCTTCTGTCATTCTGTCATCTTCTGTCATCTTCTGTCATCTTCTGTCATTTTCTGTCATCTTCTGTCATCTTCTGTCATTCTGTCATCTTCTGTCATCTTTTGTCATATTCTGTCCTCTTCTGTCATTCTGTCATCTTCTGTCATCTTCTGTCATCTTCTGTCATCTTCTGTCATTCTGTCATCTTCTGTCCTCTTCTGTCATTCTGTCATCTTCTGTCATCTTCTGTCATCTTCTGTCCTCTTCTGTCATTCTGTCATCTTCTGTCATTCTGTCCTCTTCTGTCATTCTGTCATCTTCTGTCATCTTCTGTCATCTTCTGTCATACTCTGTCATCTTCTGTCATCTTCTGTCATATTCTGTCATCTTCTGTCATCTTCTGCAATCTTCTGTCATCTTCTGTCATCTTCTGTCATCTTCTGTCATTCTGTCCTCTTCTGTCATATTCTGTCCTCTTCTGTCATTTTCTGTCATTCTGTCATCTTGTGTCATCTTCTGTCATATTCTGTCCTCTTCTGTCATTCTGTCCTCTTCTGTCATTCTGTCATCTTCTGTCATCTTCTGTCATATTCTGTCATCTTCTGTCATCTTCTGTCATCTTCTGTCATCTTCTGTCATTCTGTCATCTTCTGTCCTTCTGACATCTTCTGTCATCTTCTGTCATTCTGTCATCTTCTGTCATCCTCTATCATATTCTGTCCTCTTCTGTCATTCTGTCCTCTTCTGTCATTCTGTCATCTTCTGTCATCTTCTGTAATCTTCTGTCCTCTTCTGTCATTCTGTCATCTTCTGTCATCTTCTGTCATCTTATGTCATCTTCTGTCATCTACTGTCATCTTCTGTCATCTTCTGTCATATTCTGTCCTCTTCTGTCATTCTGTCCTCTTCTGTCATTCTGTCATCTTCTGTCATCTTCTGTCATCTTCTGTCCTCTTCTGTCATTCTGTCATCTTCTGTCCTCTTCTGTCATTCTGTGCTCTTCTGTAATTCTGTCATCTTCTGTCATCTTCTGTCATCTTCTGCCATCTTCTGTCATTCTGTCATCTTCTGTCATCTTCTGTCCTCTTCTGTCATTCTGTCATCTTCTGTCATCTTCTGTCATCTTCTGTCCTCTTCTGTCATTCTGTCATCTTCTGTCATTCTGTCCTCTTCTGTCATTCTGTCATCTTCTGTCATCTTCTGTCATCTTCTGCCATCTTCTGTCATCTTCTGTCATTCTGTCCTCTTCTGTCATATTCTGTCCTCTTCTGTCATTTTCTGTCATTCTGTCATCTTGTGTCATCTTCTGTCATATTCTGTCCTCTTCTGTCATTCTGTCCTCTTCTGTCATTCTGTCATCTTCTGTCATCTTCTGTCATATTCTGTCATCTTCTGTCATCTTCTGTCCTCTTCTGTCATATTCTGTCATATTCTGTCATCTTCTGTCATGTTCTTTCATCTTCTGTCATTCTGTCATCTTCTGTCCTTCTGACATCTTCTGTCATCTTCTGTCATTCTGTCATCTTCTGTCATCTTCTGTCATCTTCTGTCCTCTTCTGTCATTCTGTCATCTTCTGTCATCTTCTGTCATCTACTGTCATTTCTGTCATCTTCTGTCATTCTGTCATCTTCTGTCATCTTCTGTCATATTTTGTCATCTTCTTTCATCTTCTGTCATTCTGTCATCTTCTGTCATCTTCTGTCATCTTCTGTCATTCTGTCATCTTCTGTCATTCTGTCCTCTTCTGTCATTCTGTCCTCTTCTGTCATTCTGTCATCTTCTCTCATCTTCTGTCCTCTTCTGTCATTCTGTCATCTTCTGTCCTCTTCTGTCATTCTGTCCTCTTCTGTAATTCTGTCATCTTCTGTCATCTTCTGTCATCTTCTGTCATCTTCTGTCATTCTGTCCTCTTCTGTCATTCTGTCATCTTCTGTCATTCTGTCATCTTCTGTCATCTTCTGTCATCTTCTGTCCTCTTCTGTCATTCTGTCATCTTCAGTCCTCTTCTGTCATTCTGTCCTCTTCTGTCATTCTGTCATCTTCTGTCATCTTCTGTCATCTTCTGTCATCTTCTGTCATTCTGTCCTCTTCTGTCATTCTGTCATCTTCTGTCATTCTGTCCTCTTCTGTCATCCTGTCTTCTTCTGTCATCTTCTGTCATCTTCTGTCATTCTGTCCTCTTCTGTCATTCTGTCATCTTCTGTCCTCTTGTGTCATTCTGTCATCTTCTGTCATCTTCTGTTATCTTCTGTCATTCTGTCCTCTTCTGTCATCTTCTGTCATCTTCTGTCATTCTGTCATCTTCTGTCATATTCTGTCATCTTCTGTCATTCTGTCCTCTTCTGTCATCTTCTGTCATCTTCTGTCATTCTGTCATGTTCTGTCATCTTCTGTCATCTTCTGTCATTCTGTCCTCTTCTGTCATCTTCTGTCATACTCTGTCATCTTCTGTCATCTTCTGTCATATTCTGTCATCTTCTGTCATCTTCTGCAATCTTCTGTCATCTTCTGTCATCTTCTGTCATCTTCTGTCATTCTGTCCTCTTCTGTCATATTCTGTCCTCTTCTGTCATTTTCTGTCATTCTGTCATCTTGTGTCATCTTCTGTCATATTCTGTCCTCTTCTGTCATTCTGTCCTCTTCTGTCATTCTGTCATCTTCTGTCATCTTCTGTCATCTTCTGTCATATTCTGTCATCTTCTGTCATCTTCTGTCATCTTCTGTCATCTTCTGTCATTCTGTCATCTTCTGTCCTGCTGACATCTTCTGTCATCTTCTGTCATTCTGTCATCTTCTGTCATCTTCTGTCATCTTCTGTCATCTTCTGTCCTCTTCTGTCATCTTCTGTCATCTTCTGTCCTCTTCTGTCATTCTGGCGTCTTCTGTCATCTTGTCATCTTCTGTCCTCTTCTGTCATCTTCTGTCATCTTCTGTCATTCTTTCCTCTTCTGTCATTCTGTCATCTTCTGTCATCTTCTGTCATCTTCTGTCATTTTCTGTCATCTTCTGTCATCTTCTGTCATTCTGTCATCTGTCATCTTTTGTCATATTCTGTCCTCTTCTGTCATTCTGTCCTCTTCTGTCATTCTGTCCTCTTCTGTCATTCTGTCATCTTCTGTCATCTTCTGTCATCTTCTGTCATCTTCTGTCATTCTGTCATCTTCTGTCCTCTTCTGTCATTCTGTCATCTTCTGTCATCTTCTGTCATCTTCTGTCCTCTTCTGTCATTCTGTCATCTTCTGTCATTCTGTCCTCTTCTGTCATTCTGTCATCTTCTGTCATCTTCTGTCATCTTCTGTCATCTTCTGTCATACTCTGTCATCTTCTGTCATCTTCTGTCATATTCTGTCATCTTCTGTCATCTTCTGCAATCTTCTGTCATCTTCTGTCATCTTCTGTCATCTTCTGTCATTCTGTACTCTTCTGTCATATTCTGTCCTCTTCTGTCATTTTCTGTCATTCTGTCATCTTGTGTCATCTTCTGTCATATTCTGTCCTCTTCTGTCATTCTGTCCTCTTCTGTCATTCTGTCATCTTCTGTCATCTTCTGTCATATTCTGTCATCTTCTGTCATCTTCTGTCATCTTCTGTCATCTTCTGTCATTCTGTCATCTTCTGTCCTTCTGACATCTTCTGTCATCTTCTGTCATTCTGTCATCTTCTGTCATCCTCTATCATATTCTGTCCTCTTCTGTCATTCTGTCCTCTTCTGTCATTCTGTCATCTTCTGTCATCTTCTGTCATCTTCTGTAATCTTCTGTCCTCTTCTGTCATTCTGTCATCTTCTGTCATCTTCTGTCATCTTATGTCATCTTCTGTCATCTACTGTCATCTTCTGTCATCTTCTGTCATATTCTGTCCTCTTCTGTCATTCTGTCCTCTTCTGTCATTCTGTCATCTTCTGTCATCTTCTGTCATCTTCTGTCCTCTTCTGTCATTCTGTCATCTTCTGTCCTCTTCTGTCATTCTGTGCTCTTCTCTAATTCTGTCATCTTCTGTCATCTTCTGTCATCTTCTGCCATCTTCTGTCATTCTGTCATCTTCTGTCCTCTTCTGTCATTCTGTCATCTTCTGTCATCTTCTGTCATCTTCTGTCATCTTCTGTCCTCTTCTGTCATTCTGTCATCTTCTGTCATTCTGTGCTCTTCTGTCATTCTGTCATCTTCTGTCATCTTCTGTCATCTTCTGCCATCTTCTGTCATCTTCTGTCATTCTGTCCTCTTCTGTCATATTCTGTCCTCTTCTGTCATTTTCTGTCATTCTGTCATCTTGTGTCATCTTCTGTCATATTCTGTCCTCTTCTGTCATTCTGTCCTCTTCTGTCATTCTGTCATCTTCTGTCATCTTCTGTCATATTCTGTCATCTTCTGTCATCTTCTGTCCTCTTCTGTCATATTCTGTCATCTTCTGTCATCTTCTGTCATGTTCTTTCATCTTCTGTCATTCTGTCATCTTCTGTCCTTCTGACATCTTCTGTCATCTTCTGTCATTCTGTCATCTTCTGTCATCTTCTGTCATCTTCTGTCATCTTCTGTCATCTTCTGTCCTCTTCTGTCATTCTGTCATCTTCTGTCATCTTCTGTCATCTTCTGTCATCTACTGTCATTTCTGTCATCTTCTGTCATTCTGTCATCTTCTGTCATCTTCTGTCATCTTCTGTCATATTTTGTCATCTTCTTTCATCTTCTGTCATTCTGTCATCTTCTGTCATCTTCTGTCATCTTCTGTCATTCTGTCATCTTCTGTCATTCTGTCCTCTTCTGTCATTCTGTCCTCTTCTGTCATTCTGTCATCTTCTGTCATCTTCTGTCCTCTTCTGTCATTCTGTCATCTTCTGTCCTCTTCTGTCATTCTGTCCTCTTCTGTAATTCTGTCATCTTCTGTCATCTTCTGTCATCTTCTGTCATTCTGTCCTCTTCTGTCATTCTGTCATCTTCTGTCATTCTGTCATCTTCTGTCATCTTCTGTCATCTTCTGTCCTCTTCTGTCATTCTGTCATCTTCAGTCCTCTTCTGTCATTCTGTCCTCTTCTGTCATTCTGTCATCTTCTGTCATCTTCTGTCATCTTCTGTCATCTTCTGTCCTCTTCTGTCATTCTGTCATCTTCAGTCCTCTTCTGTCATCCTGTCTTCTTCTGTCATCTTCTGTCATCTTCTGTCATTCTGTCCTCTTCTGTCATTCTGTCATCTTCTGTCCTCTTGTGTCATTCTGTCATCTTCTGTCATCTTCTGTTATCTTCTGTCATTCTGTCCTCTTCTGTCATCTTCTGTCATCTTCTGTCATTCTGTCATCTTCTGTCATATTCTGTCATCTTCTGTCATTCTGTCCTCTTCTGTCATCTTCTGTCATCTTCTGTCATTCTGTCATGTTCTGTCATCTTCTGTCATCTTCTGTCATTCTGTCCTCTTCTGTCATCTTCTGTCATACTCTGTCATCTTCTGTCATCTTCTGTCATATTCTGTCATCTTCTGTCATCTTCTGCAATCTTCTGTCATCTTCTGTCATCTTCTGTCATCTTCTGTCATTCTGTCCTCTTCTGTCATATTCTGTCCTCTTCTGTCATTTTCTGTCATTCTGTCATCTTGTGTCATCTTCTGTCATATTCTGTCCTCTTCTGTCATTCTGTCCTCTTCTGTCATTCTGTCATCTTCTGTCATCTTCTGTCATATTCTGTCATATTCTGTCATCTTCTGTCATCTTCTGTCATCTTCTGTCATCTTCTGTCATCTTCTGTCATTCTGTCATCTTCTGTCCTTCTGACATCTTCTGTCATCTTCTGTCATTCTGTCATCTTCTGTCATCCTCTATCATATTCTGTCCTCTTCTGTCATTCTGTCCTCTTCTGTCATTCTGTCATCTTCTGTCATCTTCTGTCATCTTCTGTCATCTTCTGTAATCTTCTGTCCTCTTCTGTCATTCTGTCATCTTCTGTCATCTTCTGTCATCTTATGTCATCTTCTGTCATCTACTGTCATCTTCTGTCATCTTCTGTCATATTCTGTCCTCTTCTGTCATTCTGTCATCTTCTGTCATTCTGTCATCTTCTGTCATCTTCTGTCATTCTGTCATCTTCTGTCATTCTGTCATCTTCTGTCATCTTCTGTCATCTTCTGTCCTCTTCTGTCATTCTGTCATCTTCTGTCCTCTTCTGTCATTCTGTGCTCTTCTGTAATTCTGTCATCTTCTGTCATCTTCTGTCATCTTCTGTCATCTTCTGCCATCTTCTGTCATTCTGTCATCTTCTGTCATCTTCTGTCCTCTTCTGTCATTCTGTCATCTTCTGTCATCTTCTGTCATCTTCTGTCCTCTTCTGTCATTCTGTCATCTTCTGTCATTCTGTCCTCTTCTGTCATTCTGTCATCTTCTGTCATCTTCTGTCATTCTGTCCTCTTCTGTCATATTCTGTCCTCTTCTGTCATTTTCTGTCATTCTGTCATCTTGTGTCATCTTCTGTCATATTCTGTCCTCTTCTGTCATTCTGTCCTCTTCTGTCATTCTGTCATCTTCTGTCATCTTCTGTCATATTCTGTCATCTTCTGTCATCTTCTGTCCTCTTATGTCATATTCTGTCATCTTCTGTCATCTTCTGTCATGTTCTTTCATCTTCTGTCATTCTGTCATCTTCTGTCCTTCTGACATCTTCTGTCATCTTCTGTCATTCTGTCATCTTCTGTCATCCTCTATCATATTCTGTCCTCTTCTGTCATTCTGTCCTCTTCTGTCATTCTGTCATCTTCTGTCATCTTCTGTCATCTTCTGTCCTCTTCTGTCATTCTGTCATCTTCTGTCATCTTCTGTCATCTTCTGTCATCTACTGTCATTTCTGTCATCTTCTGTCATTCTGTCATCTTCTGTCATCTTCTGTCATCTTCTGTCATATTCTGTCATCTTCTGTCATCTTCTGTCATTCTGTCATCTTCTGTCATCTTCTGTCATTCTGTCATCTTCTGTCATTCTGTCCTCTTCTGTCATTCTGTCCTCTTCTGTCATTCTGTCATCTTCTGTCATCTTCTGTCATCTTCTGTGATTCTGTCATCTTCTGTCCTCTTCTGTCATTCTGTCCTCTTCTGTAATTCTGTCATCTTCTGTCATCTTCTGTCATCTTCTGTCATTCTGTCCTCTTCTGTCATTCTGTCATCTTCTGTCATTCTGTCATCTTCTGTCATCTTCTGTCATCTTCTGTCCTCTTCTGTCATTCTGTCATCTTCAGTCCTCTTCTGTCATTCTGTCCTCTTCTGTCATTCTGTCATCTTCTGTCATCTTCTGTCATCTTCTGTCATTCTGTCCTCTTCTGTCATTCTGTCATCTTCTGTCATTCTGTCCTCTTCTGTCATCCTGTCTTCTTCTGTCATCTTCTGTCATCTTCTGTCATTCTGTCCTCTTCTGTCATTCTGTCATCTTCTGTCCTCTTGTGTCATTCTGTCATCTTCTGTCATCTTCTGTTATCTTCTGTCATTCTGTCCTCTTCTGTCATCTTCTGTCATCTTCTGTCATTCTGTCATCTTCTGTCATATTCTGTCATCTTCTGTCATTCTGTCCTCTTCTGTCATCTTCTGTCATCTTCTGTCATTCTGTCATGTTCTGTCATCTTCTGTCATCTTCTGTCATTCTGTCCTCTTCTGTCATTCTGTCATCTTCTGTCATATTCTGTCATCTTCTGTCATTCTGTCCTCTTCTGTCATCTTCTGTCGTCTTCTGTCATTCTGTCATTTTCTGTCATCTTCTGTCATCTGCTGTCATTCTGTCCTCTTCTGTCATTCTGTCATCTTCTGTCATCTTCTGTCATCTTCTGTCATTCTGTCATCTTCTGTCATGTTCTGTCCTCTTTTGTCATCTTCTGTCATTCTGTCCTCTTCTGTCATTCTGTCATCTTCTGTCATCTTCTGTCTTTCTGTCCTCTTCTGTCCTCTTCTGTCATATTCTGTCATCTTCTGTCATCTTCTGTCATTCTGTCCTCTTCTGTCATCTTCTGTCATTCTGTCCTCTTCTGTCATTCTGTCATCTTCTGTCATCTTCTGTCATATTCTGTCATCTTCTGTCATCTTCTGTCATGTTCTTTCATCTTCTGTCATTCTGTCATCTTCTGTCATTCTGTCATCTTCTGTCATCCTCTATCATATTCTGTCCTCTTCTGTCATTCTGTCCTCTTCTGTCATTCTGTCATCTTCTGTCATCTTCTGTCATCTTCTGTCATCTTCTGTCCTCTTCTGTCATTCTGTCATCTTCTGTCATCTTCTGTCATCTTATGTCATCTTCTGTCATCTACTGTCATCTTCTGTCATCTTCTGTCATATTCTGTCCTCTTCTGTCATTCTGTCCTCTTCTGTCATTCTGTCATCTTCTGTCATCTTCTGTCATCTTCTGTCCTCTTCTGTCATTCTGTCATCTTCTGTCCTCTTCTGTCATTCTGTGCTCTTCTGTAATTCTGTCATCTTCTGTCATCTTCTGTCATCTTCTGCCATCTTCTGTCATTCTGTCATCTTCTGTCATCTTCTGTCCTCTTCTGTCATTCTGTCATCTTCTGTCATCTTCTGTCATCTTCTGTCATCTTCTGTCCTCTTCTGTCATTCTGTCATCTTCTGTCATTCTGTGCTCTTCTGTCATTCTGTCATCTTCTGTCATCTTCTGTCATCTTCTGCCATCTTCTGTCATCTTCTGTCATTCTGTCCTCTTCTGTCATATTCTGTCCTCTTCTGTCATTTTCTGTCATTCTGTCATCTTGTGTCATCTTCTGTCATATTCTGTCCTCTTCTGTCATTCTGTCCTCTTCTGTCATTCTGTCATCTTCTGTCATCTTCTGTCATATTCTGTCATCTTCTGTCATCTTCTGTCCTCTTCTGTCATATTCTGTCATCTTCTGTCATCTTCTGTCATGTTCTTTCATCTTCTGTCATTCTGTCATCTTCTGTCCTTCTGACATCTTCTGTCATCTTCTGTCATTCTGTCATCTTCTGTCATCTTCTGTCATCTTCTGTCATCTTCTGTCATCTTCTGTCCTCTTCTGTCATTCTGTCATCTTCTGTCATCTTCTGTCATCTTCTGTCATCTACTGCCATTTCTGTCATCTTCTGTCATTCTGTCATCTTCTGTCATCTTCTGTCATCTTCTGTCATATTTTGTCATCTTCTTTCATCTTCTGTCATTCTGTCATCTTCTGTCATCTTCTGTCATCTTCTGTCATTCTGTCATCTTCTGTCATTCTGTCCTCTTCTGTCATTCTGTCCTCTTCTGTCATTCTGTCATCTTCTGTCATCTTCTGTCCTCTTCTGTCATTCTGTCATCTTCTGTCCTCTTCTGTCATTCTGTCCTCTTCTGTAATTCTGTCATCTTCTGTCATCTTCTGTCATCTTCTGTCATCTTCTGTCATTCTGTCCTCTTCTGTCATTCTGTCATCTTCTGTCATTCTGTCATCTTCTGTCATCTTCTGTCATCTTCTGTCCTCTTCTGTCATTCTGTCATCTTCAGTCCTCTTCTGTCATTCTGTCCTCTTCTGTCATTCTGTCATCTTCTGTCATCTTCTGTCATCTTCTGTCATCTTCTGTCCTCTTCTGTCATTCTGTCATCTTCAGTCCTCTTCTGTCATCCTGTCTTCTTCTGTCATCTTCTGTCATCTTCTGTCATTCTGTCCTCTTCTGTCATTCTGTCATCTTCTGTCCTCTTGTGTCATTCTGTCATCTTCTGTCATCTTCTGTTATCTTCTGTCATTCTGTCCTCTTCTGTCATCTTCTGTCATCTTCTGTCATTCTGTCATCTTCTGTCATATTCTGTCATCTTCTGTCATTCTGTCCTCTTCTGTCATCTTCTGTCATCTTCTGTCATTCTGTCATGTTCTGTCATCTTCTGTCATCTTCTGTCATTCTGTCCTCTTCTGTCATCTTCTGTCATACTCTGTCATCTTCTGTCATCTTCTGTCATATTCTGTCATCTTCTGTCATCTTCTGCAATCTTCTGTCATCTTCTGTCATCTTCTGTCATCTTCTGTCATTCTGTCCTCTTCTGTCATATTCTGTCCTCTTCTGTCATTTTCTGTCATTCTGTCATCTTGTGTCATCTTCTGTCATATTCTGTCCTCTTCTGTCATTCTGTCCTCTTCTGTCATTCTGTCATCTTCTGTCATCTTCTGTCATATTCTGTCATATTCTGTCATCTTCTGTCATCTTCTGTCATCTTCTGTCATCTTCTGTCATCTTCTGTCATTCTGTCATCTTCTGTCCTTCTGACATCTTCTGTCATCTTCTGTCATTCTGTCATCTTCTGTCATCCTCTATCATATTCTGTCCTCTTCTGTCATTCTGTCCTCTTCTGTCATTCTGTCATCTTCTGTCATCTTCTGTCATCTTCTGTCATCTTCTGTAATCTTCTGTCCTCTTCTGTCATTCTGTCATCTTCTGTCATCTTCTGTCATCTTATGTCATCTTCTGTCATCTACTGTCATCTTCTGTCATCTTCTGTTATATTCTGTCCTCTTCTGTCATTCTGTCATCTTCTGTCATTCTGTCATCTTCTGTCATCTTCTGTCATTCTGTCATCTTCTGTCATTCTGTCCTCTTCTGTCATTCTGTCCTCTTCTGTCATTCTGTCATCTTCTGTCATCTTCTGTCATCTTCTGTCCTCTTCTGTCATTCTGTCATCTTCTGTCCTCTTCTGTCATTCTGTGCTCTTCTGTAATTCTGTCATCTTCTGTCATCTTCTGTCATCTTCTGCCATCTTCTGTCATTCTGTCATCTTCTGTCATCTTCTGTCCTCTTCTGTCATTCTGTCATCTTCTGTCATCTTCTGTCATCTTCTGTCATCTTCTGTCCTCTTCTGTCATTCTGTCATCTTCTGTCATTCTGTCCTCTTCTGTCATTCTGTCATCTTCTGTCATCTTCTGTCATCTTCTGCCATCTTCTGTCATCTTCTGTCATTCTGTCCTCTTCTGTCATATTCTGTCCTCTTCTGTCATTTTCTGTCATTCTGTCATCTTGTGTCATCTTCTGTCATATTCTGTCCTCTTCTGTCATTCTGTCCTCTTCTGTCATTCTGTCATCTTCTGTCATCTTCTGTCATATTCTGTCATCTTCTGTCATCTTCTGTCCTCTTATGTCATATTCTGTCATCTTCTGTCATCTTCTGTCATGTTCTTTCATCTTCTGTCATTCTGTCATCTTCTGTCCTTCTGACATCTTCTGTCATCTTCTGTCATTCTGTCATCTTCTGTCATCCTCTATCATATTCTGTCCTCTTCTGTCATTCTGTCCTCTTCTGTCATTCTGTCATCTTCTGTCATCTTCTGTCATCTTCTGTCATCTTCTGTCCTCTTCTGTCATTCTGTCATCTTCTGTCATCTTCTGTCATCTTCTGTCATCTACTGTCATTTCTGTCATCTTCTGTCATTCTGTCATCTTCTGTCATCTTCTGTCATCTTCTGTCATATTCTGTCATCTTCTGTCATCTTCTGTCATTCTGTCATCTTCTGTCATCTTCTGTCATTCTGTCATCTTCTGTCATTCTGTCCTCTTCTGTCATTCTGTCCTCTTCTGTCATTCTGTCATCTTCTGTCATCTTCTGTCATCTTCTGTGATTCTGTCATCTTCTGTCCTCTTCTGTCATTCTGTCCTCTTCTGTAATTCTGTCATCTTCTGTCATCTTCTGTCATCTTCTGTCATTCTGTCCTCTTCTGTCATTCTGTCATCTTCTGTCATTCTGTCATCTTCTGTCATCTTCTGTCATCTTCTGTCCTCTTCTGTCATTCTGTCATCTTCAGTCCTCTTCTGTCATTCTGTCCTCTTCTGTCATTCTGTCATCTTCTGTCATCTTCTGTCATCTTCTGTCATTCTGTCCTCTTCTGTCATTCTGTCATCTTCTGTCATTCTGTCCTCTTCTGTCATCCTGTCTTCTTCTGTCATCTTCTGTCATCTTCTGTCATTCTGTCCTCTTCTGTCATTCTGTCATCTTCTGTCCTCTTGTGTCATTCTGTCATCTTCTGTCATCTTCTGTTATCTTCTGTCATTCTGTCCTCTTCTGTCATCTTCTGTCATCTTCTGTCATTCTGTCATCTTCTGTCATATTCTGTCATCTTCTGTCATTCTGTCCTCTTCTGTCATCTTCTGTCATCTTCTGTCATTCTGTCATGTTCTGTCATCTTCTGTCATCTTCTGTCATTCTGTCCTCTTCTGTCATTCTGTCATCTTCTGTCATATTCTGTCATCTTCTGTCATTCGGTCCTCTTCTGTCATCTTCTGTCGTCTTCTGTCATTCTGTCATTTTCTGTCATCTTCTGTCATCTGCTGTCATTCTGTCCTCTTCTGTCATTCTGTCATCTTCTGTCATCTTCTGTCATCTTCTGTCATTCTGTCATCTTCTGTCATGTTCTGTCCTCTTTTGTCATCTTCTGTCATTCTGTCCTCTTCTGTCATTCTGTCATCTTCTGTCATCTTCTGTCTTTCTGTCCTCTTCTGTCATTCTGTCATCTTCTGTCATCTTCTGTCATATTCTGTCATCTTCTGTCATCTTCTGTCCTCTTCTGTCATATTCTGTCATCTTCTGTCATCTTCTGTCATTCTGTCCTCTTCTGTCATCTTCTGTCATTCTGTCCTCTTCTGTCATTCTGTCATCTTCTGTCATCTTCTGTCATATTCTGTCATCTTCTGTCATCTTCTGTCATGTTCTTTCATCTTCTGTCATTCTGTCATCTTCTGTCATTCTGTCATCTTCTGTCATCCTCTATCATATTCTGTCCTCTTCTGTCATTCTGTCCTCTTCTGTCATTCTGTCATCTTGTTTCATCTTCTGTCATCTTCTGTCATCTTCTGTCCTCTTCTGTCATTCTGTCATCTTCTGTCATCTTCTGTCATCTTCTGTCATTTCTGTCATCTTCTGTCATTCTGTCATCTTCTGTCATCTTCTGTCATCTTCTGTCATATTCTGTCTTCTTCTGTCATCTTCTGTCATTCTGTCATCTTCTGTCATCTTCTGTCATCTTCTGTCATTCTGTCATCTTCTGTCATTCTGTCCTCTTCTGTCATTCTGTCCTCCTCTGTCATTCTGTCATCTTCTGTCATCTTCTGTCCTCTTCTGTCATTCTGTCATCTTCTGTCCTCTTCTGTCATTCTGTCCTCTTCTGTAATTCTGTCATCTTCTGTCATCTTCTGTCATCTTCTGTCATCTTCTGTCATTCTGTCCTCTTCTGTCATTCTGTCATTCTGTCATCTTCTGTCATCTTCTGTCATCTTCTGTCCTCTTCTGTCATTCTGTCATCTTCAGTCCTCTTCTGTCATTCTGTCCTCTTCTGTCATTCTGTCATCTTCTGTCATCTTCTGTCATCTTCTGTCATTCTGTCCTCTTCTGTCATTCTGTCATCTTCTGTCATTCTGTCCTCTTCTGTCATTCTGTCTTCTTCTGTCATCTTCTGTCATCTTCTGTCATTCTGTCCTCTTCTGTCATTCTGTCATCTTCTGTCATCTTGTGTCATTCTGTCATCTTCTGTCATCTTCTGTCCTCTCCTGTCAACCTGTCATCTTCTGTCATTCTGTCATCTTCTGTCCTCTTCTGTCCTCTTCTGTCATTCTGTCATCTTCTGTCCTCTTCTGTCATCTTCTGTCATCTTCTGTCATCTTCTGTCCTCTTCTGTCATTCTGTCATCTTCTGTCATCTTCTGTCATCATCTGTCCTCTTCTGTCATTCTGTCATCTTCTGTCATCTTCTGTCATCTTCTGTCATACTCTGTCATCTTCTGTCATCTTCTGTCATATTCTGTCATCTTCTGTCATCTTCTGCCATCTTCTGTCATCTTCTGTCATTCTGTCCTCTTCTGTCATATTCTGTCCTCTTCTGTCATTTTCTGTCATTCTGTCATCTTGTGTCATCTTCTGTCATATTCTGTCCTCTTCTGTCATTCTGTCCTCTTCTGTCATTCTGTCATCTTCTGTCATATTCTGTCATCTTCTGTCATCTTCTGTCATGTTCTTTCATCTTCTGTCATTCTGTCATCTTCTGTCCTTCTGACATCTTCTGTCATCTTCTGTCATTCTGTCATCTTCTGTCATCCTCTATCATATTCTGTCCTCTTCTGTCATTCTGTCCTCTTCTGTCATTCTGTCATCTTCTGTCATCTTCTGTCATCTTCTGTCCTCTTCTGTCATTCTGTCATCTTCTGTCATCTTCTGTCATCATCTGTCATCTACTGTCATTTCTGTCATCTTCTCTCATTCTGTCATCTTCTGTCATCTTCTGTCATCTTCTGTCATATTCTGTCATCTTCTGTCATCTTCTGTCATTCTGTCATCTTCTGTCATCTTCTGTCATCTTCTGTCATTCTGTCATCTTCTGTCATTCTGTCCTCTTCTGTCATTCTGTCCTCTTCTGTCATTCTGTCATCTGTCATCTTCTGTCATCTTCTGTCCTCTTCTGTCGTTCTGTCATCTTCTGTCCTCTTCTGTCATTCTGTCCTCTTCTGTAATTCTGTCATCTTCTGTCATCTTCTGTCATCTTCTGTCATTCTGTCCTCTTCTGTCATTCTGTCATCTTCTGTCATTCTGTCATCTTCTGTCATCTTCTGTCCTCTTCTGTCATTCTGTCATCTTCAGACTTTTCTGTCATTCTGTCCTCTTCTGTCATTCTGTCATCTTCTGTCATCTTCTGTCATTCTGTCCTCTTCTGTCATTCTGTCATCTTCTGTCATTCTGTCCTCTTCTGTCATTCTGTCTTCTTCTGTCATCTTCTGTCATCTTCTGTCATTCTGTCCTCTTCTGTCATTCTGTCATCTTCTGTCCTCTTGTGTCATTCTGTCATCTTCCGTCATCTTCTGTTATCTTCTGTCATTCTGTCCTCTTCTGTCATCTTCTGTCATCTTCTGTCATTCTGTCATCTTCTGTCATATTCTGTCATCTTCTGTCATTCTGTCCTCTACTGTCATCTTCTGTCATCTTCTGTCATTCTGTCATGTTCTGTCATGTTCTGTCATCTTCTGTCATTCTGTCATCTTCTGTCATTCTGTCCTCTTCTGTCATCTTCTGTCATCTTCTGTCATTCTGTCATTTTCTGTCATCTTCTGTCATCTGCTGTCATTCTGTCCTCTTCTGTCATTCTGTCATCTTCTGTCATCTTCTGTCATCTTCTGTCATTCAGTCATCTTCTGTCATGTTCTGTCCTCTTCTGTCATCTTCTGTCATTCTGTCCTCTTCTGTCATTCTGTCATCTTCTGTCATCTTCTGTCTTTCTGTCCTCTACTGTCATTCTGTCATCTTCTGTCATTCTGTCCTCTTCTGTCATTCTGTCATCTTCTGTCATCTTCTGTCATCTTCTGTCATACTGTCATCTTCTGTCATCTTCTGTCATCTTCTGTCATCTTCTGTCCTCTTCTGTCCTCTTCTGTCCTCTTCTGTCATTCTGTCATCTTCTGTCCTCTTCTGTCATCTTCTGTCATCTTCTGTCATCTTCTGTCCTCTTCTGTCATTCTGTCATCTTCTGTCATCTTCTGTCATCATCTGTCCTCTTCTGTCATTCTGTCATCTTCTGTCATCTTATTCATCTTCTGTCCTCTCCTGTCATCCTGTCATCTTCTGTCATTCTGTCATCTTCTGTCATCTTCTGTCATATTCTGTCATCTTCTGTCATCTTCTGTCATGTCCTTTCATCTTCTGTCATTCTGTCATCTTCTGTCCTTCTGACATCTTCTGTCATCTTCTGTCATTCTGTCATCTTCTGTCATCCTCTATCATATTCTGTCCTCTTCTGTCATTCTGTCCTCTTCTGTCATTCTGTCATCTTCTGTCATCTTCTGTCATCTTCTGTCCTCTTCTGTCATTCTGTCATCTTCTGTCATCTTCTGTCATCTTCTGTCATCTACTGTCATTTCTGTCATCTTCTCTCATTCTGTCATCTTCTGTCATCTTCTGTCATATTCTGTCATCTTCTGTCATCTTCTGTCATTCTGTCATCTTCTGTCATCTTCTGTCATCTTCTGTCATTCTGTCATCTTCTGTCATTCTGTCCTCTTCTGTCATTCTGTCCTCTTCTGTCGTTCTGTCATCTTCTGTCCTCTTCTGTCATTCTGTCCTCTTCTGTAATTCTGTCATCTTCTGTCATCTTCTGTCATCTTCTGTCATTCTGTCCTCTTCTGTCATTCTGTCATCTTCTGTCATTCTGTCATCTTCTGTCATCTTCTGTCATCTTCTGTCCTCTTCTGTCATTCTGTCATCTTCAGTCCTCTTCTGTCATTCTGTCCTCTTCTGTCATTCTGTCATCTTCTGTCATCTTCTGTCATCTTCTGTCATTCTGTCCTCTTCTGTCATTCTGTCATCTTCTGTCATTCTGTCCTCTTCTGTCATTCTGTCTTCTTCTGTCATCTTCTGTCATCTTCTGTCATTCTGTCCTCTTCTGTCATTCTGTCATCTTCTGTCCTCTTGTGTCATTCTGTCATCTTCCGTCATCTTCTGTTATCTTCTGTCATTCTGTCCTCTTCTGTCATCTTCTGTCATCTTCTGTCATTCTGTCATCTTCTGTCATATTCTGTCATCTTCTGTCATTCTGTCCTCTACTGTCATCTTCTGTCATCTTCTGTCATTCTGTCATGTTCTGTCATGTTCTGTCATCTTCTGTCATTCTGTCATCTTCTGTCATTCTGTCCTCTTCTGTCATCTTCTGTCATTCTGTCATTTTCTGTCATCTTCTGTCATCTGCTGTCATTCTGTCCTCTTCTGTCATTCTGTCATCTTCTGTCATCTTCTGTCATCTTCTGTCATTCTGTCATCTTCTGTCATGTTCTGTCCTCTTCTGTCATCTTCTGTCATTCTGTCCTCTTCTGTCATTCTGTCATCTTCTGTCATCTTCTGTCTTTCTGTCCTCTACTGTCATTCTGTCATCTTCTGTCATTCTGTCCTCTTCTGTCATTCTGTCATCTTCTGTCATCTTCTGTCATCTTCTGTCATACTGTCATCTTCTGTCATCTTCTGTCATCTTCTGTCATCTTCTGTCCTCTTCTGTCCTCTTCTGTCCTCTTCTGTCATTCTGTCATCTTCTGTCCTCTTCTGTCATCTTCTGTCATCTTCTGTCATCTTCTGTCCTCTTCTGTCATTCTGTCATCTTCTGTCATCTTCTGTCATCATCTGTCCTCTTCTGTCATTCTGTCATCTTCTGTCATCTTTTGTCATCTTCTGTCCTCTCCTGTCATCCTGTCATCTTCTGTCATTCTGTCATCTTCTGTCATTCTGTCCTCTTCTGTCATTCTGTCATCTTCTGTCATTCTGTCATCTTCTGTCATTTTCTGTCATCTTCTGTCATCTTCTGTCATTCTGTCATCTTCTGTCATCTTTTGTCATATTCTGTCCTCTTCTGTCATTCTGTCATCTTCTGTCATTCTGTCCTCTTCTGTCATTCTTTCATCTTCTCTCATCTTCTGTCATCTTCTGTCATCTTCTGTCATCTTCTGTCAGTCTGTCCTCTTCTGTCATTCTGTCCTCTTCTGTCATTCTGTCATCTTCTGTTATCTTCTGTCATCTTCTGTCATCTTCCGTCATCTTCTGACCTCTTCTGTCATTCTGTCATCTTCTGTCATCTTCTGTCATCTTCTGTCATCTTCTGTCCTCTTCTGTCCTCTTCTGTCATTCTGTCATCTTCTGTCATCTTCTGTCATCTTCTGTCCTCTTCTGTCATCCTGTCATCTTCTGTCATCTTCTGTCATCTTCTGTCATCTTCTGTCATCTTCTGTCCTCATCTGTCATTCTGTCATCTTCTGTCATTCTGTCATCTTCTGTCATCTTCTGTCATCTTCTGTCCTCTTCTGTCATTCTGTCATCTTCAGTCCTCTTCTGTCATTCTGTCCTCTTCTGTAATTCTGTCATCTTCTGTCATCTTCTGTCATTCTGTCCTCTTCTGTCGTTCTGTCATCTTCTGTCCTCTTGTGTCATTCTGTCATCTTCTGTCATCTTCTGTTATCTTCTGTCATTCTGTCCTCTTCTGTCATCTTCTGTCATCTTCTGTCATTCTGTCATCTTCTGTCATATTCTGTCATCTTCTGTGATTCTGTCCTCTTCTGTCATCTTCAGTCATCTTCTGTCATTCTGTCATGTTCTGTTATCTTCTGTCATCTTCTGTCATTCTGTCCTCTCTGTCATTCTGTCATCTTCTGTCATTCTCTCCTCTTCTGTCAGTTTCTGTCATCTTCTGTCATCTGCTGTCATTCTGTCCTCTTCTGTCATTCTGTCATCTTCTGTCATCTTCTGTCATCTTCTGTCATTCTGTCATCTTCTGTCATGTTCTGTCCTCTTCTGTCATCTTCTGTCATTCTGTCCTCTTCTGTCATTCTGTCATCTTCTGTCATCTTCTGTCTTTCTGTCCTCTACTGTCATTCTGTCATCTTCTGTCATTCTGTCCTCTTCTGTCATTCTGTCATCTTCTGTCATCTTCTGTCATCTTCTGTCATTCTGTCATCTTCTGTCATCTTCTGTCATCTTCTGTCCTCTTCTGTCATACTGTCATCTTCTGTCATCTTCTGTCATCTTCTGTCATCTTCTGTCCCCTTCTGTCATTCTGTCATCTTCTGTCATCTTCTGTCATCATCTGTCCTCTTCTGTCATTCTGTCATCTTCTGTCATCTTCTGTCATCTTCTGTCCTCTTCTGTCATTCTGTCATCTTCTGTCCTCTTCTGTCATCTTCTGTCATCTTCTGTCCTCTTCTGTCATTCTGTCATCTTCTGTCATCTTCTGTCATCATCTGTCCTCTTCTGTCATTCTGTCATCTTCTGTCATCTTCTGTCATCTTCTGTCCTCTTCTGTCATTCTGTCATCTTCTGTCATCTTCTGTCATTTTCTGTCATCTTCTGTCATCTTCTGTCATTCTGTCATCTTCTGTCATCTTTTGTCATATTCTGTCCTCTTCTGTCTTTCTGTCATCTTCTGTCATTCTGTCCTCTTCTGTCATTCTGTCCTCTTCTGTCATTCTGTCATCTTCTGTTATCTTCTGTCATCTTCTGTCATCTTCTGTCATCTTCTGACCTCTTCTGTCATTCTGTCTTCTTCTGTCATCTTCTGTCATCTTCTGTCATCTTCTGTCCTCTTCTGTCATTCTGTCATCTTCTGTCATCTTCTGTCATCTTCTGTCATCTTCTGTCCTCTTCTGTCATTCTGTCATCTTCTGTCATCTTCTGTCATCTTCTGTCATCTTCTGTCCTCATCTGTCATTCTGTCATCTTCTGTCATTCTGTCATCTTCTGTCATTCTGTCCTCTTCTGTCATTCTGTCATCTTATGTCATCTTCAGTCATCTTCTGTCATTTTCTGTCATCTTCTGCCATCTTCTGTCATTCTGTCATCTTCTGTCATCTTCTGTCATCTTCTGTCATCTTCTGTCATCTTCTGTCATTCTGTTATCTTCTGTCATCTTCTGTCATCTTCTGTCATCTTCTGTCCTCTTCTGTCATTCTGTCATCTTTGTCATTCTGTCCTCTTCTGTCATTCTGTCATCGTCTGTCATCTTCTGTCATCTTCTGTCATACTCTGTCATCTTCTGTCATCTTCTGTCATATTCTGTCATCTTCTGTCCTCTTCTGTCATCTTCTGTCATTCTGTCCTCTTCTGTCATATTCTGTCCTCTTCTGTCATTTTCTGTCATTCTGTCATCTTCTGTCATCGTCTGTCATATTCTGTGATCTTCTGTCATCTTCTGTCCTCTTCTGTCATATTCTGTCATCTTCTGTCATCTTCTCTCATCTTCTGTCATCTTCTGTCATTCTGTCATCTTCTGTCCTTCTGACATCTTCTGTCATCTTCTGTCATTCTGTCATCTTCTGTCATCCTCTATCATATTCTGTCCTCTTCTGTCATTCTGTCCTCTTCTGTCATTCTGTCATCTTCTGTCATCTTCTGTCATCTTCTGTCCTCTTCTGTCATTCTGTCATCTTCTGTCATCTTCTGTCATCTTATGTCATCTTCTGTCGTCTACTGTCATCTTCTGTCATCTTCTGTCATTCTGTCATCTTCTGTCATCTTCTGTCATCTTATGTCATCTTCTGTCATCTACTGTCATCTTCTGTCATCTTCTGTCATTCTGTCATCTTCAGTCATATTCTGTCATCTTCTGTCATCTTCTGTCATTCTGTCATCTTCTGTCATCTTCTGTCATCTTCTGTCATTCTGTCATCTTCTGTCATTCTGTCCTCTTCTGTCATTCTGTCCTCTTCTGTCATTCTGTCATCTTCTGTCATCTTCTGTCATCTTCTGTCCTCTTCTGTCATTCTGTCATCTTCTGTCCTCTTCTGTCATTCTGTCCTCTTCTGTAATTCTGTCATCTTCTGTCATCTTCTCTCATCTTCTCTCATCTTCTGTCATTCTGTCATCTTCTGTCATCTTCTGTCCTCTTCTGTCATTCTGTCATCTTCTGTCATCTTCTGTCATCTTCTGTCCTCTTCTGTCATTCTGTCATCTTCTGTCATTCTGTCCTCTTCTGTCATCTTTTGTCATATTCTGTCCTCTTCTGTCTTTCTGTCATCTTCTGTCATTCTGTCCTCTTCTGTCATTCTGTCCTCTTCTGTCATTCTGTCATCTTCTGTTATCTTCTGTCATCTTCTGTCATCTTCTGACCTCTTCTGTCATTCTGTCATCTTCTGTCATCTTCTGTCATCTTCTGTCATCTTCTGTCCTCTTCTGTCATTCTGTCATCTTCTGTCATCTTCTGTCATCTTCTGTCATCTTCTGTCCTCTTCTGTCATTCTGTCATCTTCTGTCATCTTCTGTCATCTTCTGTCATCTTCTGTCCTCATCTGTCATTCTGTCATCTTCTGTCATTCTGTCATCTTCTGTCATTCTGTCCTCTTCTGTCATTCTGTCATCTTATGTCATCTTCTGTCATCTTCTGTCATTTTCTGTCATCTTCTGTCATCTTCTGTCATTCTGTCATCTTCTGTCATCTTCTGTCATCTTCTGTCATCTTCTGTCATTCTGTTATCTTCTGTCATCTTCTGTCATCTTCTGTCATCTTCTGTCCTCTTCTGTCATTCTGTCATCTTTGTCATTCTGTCCTCTTCTGTCATTCTGTCATCTTCTGTCATCTTCTGTCATCTTCTGTCATACTCTGTCATCTTCTGTCATCTTCTGTCATATTCTGTCATCTTCTGTCATCTTCTGTCATCTTCTGTCATTCTGTCATCTTCTGTCATCTTCTGTCATATTCTGTCATCTTCTGTCATCTTCTGTCCTCTTCTGTCATATTCTGTCATCTTCTGTCATTTTCTGTCATTCTGTCATCTTCTGTCATCTTCTGTCATATTCTGTCATCTTCTGTCATCTTCTGTCCTCTTCTGTCATATTCTGTCATCTTCTCTCATCTTCTCTCATCTTCTGTCATCTTCTGTCATTCTGTCATCTTCTGTCCTTCTGACATCTTCTGTCATCTTCTGTCATTCTGTCATCTTCTGTCATCCTCTATCATATTCTGTCCTCTTCTGTCATTCTGTCCTCTTCTGTCATTCTGTCATCTTCTGTCATCTTCTGTCCTCTTCTGTCATTCTGTCATCTTCTGTCATCTTCTGTCATCTTATGTCATCTTCTGTCATCTACTGTCATCTTCTGTCATCTTCTGTCATTCTGTCATCTTCTGTCATCTTCTGTCATCTTATGTCATCTTCTGTCATCTACTGTCATCTTCTGTCATCTTCTGTCATTCTGTCATTCTGTCATCTTCTGTCATCTTCTGTCTTTCTGTCCTCTACTGTCATTCTGTCAACTTCTGTCATTCTGTCCTCTTCTGTCATTCTGTCATCTTCTGTCATCTTCTGTCATCTTCTCTCATTCTGTCATCTTCTGTCATCTTCTGTCATCTTCTGTCCTCTTCTGTCATACTGTCATCTTCTGTCATCTTCTGTCATCTTCTGTCCTCTTTGTCCTCTTCTGTCATTCTGTCATCTTCTGTCCTCTTCTGTCATCTTCTGTCATCTTCTGTCATCTTCTGTCCTCTTCTGTCATTCTGTCATCTTCTGTCATCTTCTGTCATCATCTGTCCTCTTCTGTCATTCTGTCATCTTCTGTCATCTTTTGTCATCTTCTGTCCTCTCCTGTCATCCTGTCATCTTCTGTCATTCTGTCATCTTCTGTCATTCTGTCCTCTTCTGTCATTCTGTCATCTTCTGTCATTCTGTCATCTTCTGTCATTTTCTGTCATCTTCTGTCATCTTCTGTCATTCTGTCATCTTCTGTCATCTTTGGTCATATTCTGTCCTCTTCTGTCATTCTGTCATCTTCTGTCATTCTGTCCTCTTCTGTCATTCTTTCATCTTCTGTCATCTTCTGTCATCGTCTGTCATCTTCTGTCATCTTCTGTCATTCTGTCATCTTCTGTCATCTTCTGTCATCTTCTGTCATCTTCTGTCCTCATCTGTCATTCTGTCATCTTCTGTCATTCTGTCATCTTCTGTCATCTTCTGCCATCTTCTGTCCTCTTCTGTCATTCTGTCATCTTCAGTCCTCTTCTGTCATTCTGTCCTCTTCTGTAATTCTGTCATCTTCTGTCATCTTCTGTCATCTTCTGTCATCTTCTGTCATTCTGTCCTCTTCTGTCATTCTGTCATCTTCTGTCATTCTGTCCTCTTCTGTCATTCTGTCTTCTTCTGTCATCTTCTGTCATCTTCTGTCATTCTGTCCTCTTCTGTCATTCTGTCATCTTCTGTCCTCTTGTGTCATTCTGTCATCTTCTGTCATCTTCTGTTATCTTCTGTCATTCTGTCCTCTTCTGTCATCTTCTGTCATCTTCTGTCATTCTGTCATCTTCTGTCATATTCTGTCATCTTCTGTGATTCTGTCCTCTTCTGTCATCTTCAGTCATCTTCTGTCATTCTGTCATGTTCTGTCATCTTCTGTCATCTTCTGTCATTCTGTCCTCTTCTGTCATTCTGTCATCTTCTGTCATTCTCTCCTCTTCTGTCATTTTCTGTCATCTTCTGTCATCTGCTGTCATTCTGTCCTCTTCTGTCATTCTGTCATCTTCTGTCATCTTCTGTCATCTTCTGTCATGCTGTCATCTTCTGTCATGTTCTGTCCTCTTCTGTCATCTTCTGTCATTCTGTCCTCTTCTGTCATTCTGTCATCTTCTGTCATCTTCTGTCTTTCTGTCCTCTACTGTCATTCTGTCATCTTCTGTCATTCTGTCCTCTTCTGTCATTCTGTCATCTTCTATCATCTTCTGTCATTCTGTCATCTTCTGTCATCTTCTGTCATCTTCTGTCCTCTTCTGTCATACTGTCATCTTCTGTCATCTTCTGTCATCTTCTGTCATCTTCTGTCCCCTTCTGTCCTCTTCTGTCATTCTGTCATCTTCTGTCCTCTTCTGTCATCTTCTGTCATCTTCTGTCCTCTTCTGTCATTCTGTCATCTTCTGTCATCTTCTGTCATCATCTGTCCTCTTCTGTCATTCTGTCATCTTCTGTCATCTTTTGTCATCTTCTGTCCTCTCCTGTCATCCTGTCATCTTCTGTCATTCTGTCATCTTCTGTCATTCTGTCCTCTTCTGTCATTCTGTCATCTTCTGTCATCTTCTGTCATTTTCTGTCATCTTCTGTCATTCTGTCATCTTCTGTCATCTTTTGTCATATTCTGTCCTCTTCTGTCTTTCTGTCATCTTCTGTCATTCTGTCCTCTTCTGTCATTCTGTCCTCTTCTGTCATTCTGTCATCTTCTGTTATCTTCTGTCATCTTCTGTCATCTTCTGTCATCTTCTGTCATCTTCTGTCCTCTTCTGTCATTCTGTCATCTTCTGTCATCTTCTGTCATCTTCTGTCCTCTTCTGTCATTCTGTCATCTTCTGTCATCTTCTGTCATCTTCTGTCCTCATCTGTCATTCTGTCATCTTCTGTCATTCTGTCATCTTCTGTCATTCTGACCTCTTCTGTCATTCTGTCATCTTATGTCATCTTCAGTCATCTTCTGTCATTTTCTGTCATCTTCTGTCATCTTCTGTCATTCTGTCATCTTCTGTCATCTTCTGTCATCTTCAGTCATCTTCTGTCATTCTGTCATGTTCTGTCATGTTCTGTCATCTTCTGTCATTCTGTCCTCTTCTGTCATTCTGTCATCTTCTGTCATTCTCTCCTCTTCTGTCATTTTCTGTCATCTTCTGTCATCTGCAGTCATTCTGTCCTCTTCTGTCATTCTGTCATCTTCTGTCATCTTCTGTCATCTTCTGTCATTCTGTCCTCTTCTGTCATTCTGTCATCTTCTGTCATCTTCTGTCATCTTCTGTCATTCTGTCATCTTCTGTCATCTTCTGTCATCTTCTGTCCTCTTCTGTCATACTGTCATCTTCTGTCATCTTCTGTCATCCTCTGTCATCTTCTGTCCCCTTCTGTCCTCTTCTGTCATTCTGTCATCTTCTGTCCTCTTCTGTCATCTTCTGTCATCTTCTGTCATCTTCTCTCCCCTTCTGTCATCTTCTGTCATCTTCTGTCCTCTTCTGTCATTCTGTCATCTTCTGTCATCTTCTGTCATTCTGTCCTCTTCCGTCATTCTCTCATCTTCTGTCATTCTGTCATCTTCTGTCATTCTGTCATCTTCTATCATCTTCTGTCCTCTTCTGTCATTCTGTCATCTTCTGTCATCTTCTGTCATCTTCTGTCCTCTTCCGTCATCTTCTGTCATCTTCTGTCCTCTTCTGTCCTCTCCTGTCATTCTGTCATCTTCTGTCATTCTGTCATCTTCTGTCATTCTGTCATCTTCTGTCATTCTGTCATCTTCTGTCATTCTGTCCTCTTCTGTCATTCTGTCATTTTCTGTCATCTTCTATCATCTTCTGCCCCTTCTGTCATCTTCTGTCATCTTCTGTCCTCTTCTGTCATTCTGTCATCTTCTGTCATCTTCTGTCATTCTGTCCTCTTCTGTCATTATCTCATCTTCTGTCATTCTGTCCTCTTCTGTCATTCTGTCATCTTCTGTCATCTTCTGTCATCTTCTGTCATCTTCTGTCCTCTTCTGTCATTCTGACATTCTGTCATCTTCTGTCATCTTCTGTCCTCTTCTGTCATCTTCTCTCATCTTCTGTCCTCTTCTGTCATTCTGTCATCATCTGTCATCTTCTGTCATCTTCTGTCCTCTTCTCTCATCTTCTGTCATCTTCTGTCATTCTGTCCTCTTCTGTCATTCTTTCATCTTCTTTCATTCTGTCACCTTCTGTCATTCTGTCATCTTCTGTCATTCTGTCATCTTCTGTCATTCTGTCCTCTTCTGTCATTCTGTCATCTTCTGTCATTCTGTCCTCTTCTGTCATTCTGTCATCTTCTGTCATCTTCTGTCATCTTCTGTCCTCTCCTGTCATTCTGTCATCTTCTGTCCTCTTCTGTCATTCTGTCATTTTCTGTCATCTTCTGTCATCTTCTGTCCCCTTCTGTCATCTTCTGTCATCTTCTGTCCTCTTCTGTCATTCTGTCATCTTCTGTCATTCTGTCCTCTTCTGTCATTCTCTCATCTTCTGTCATTCTGTCATCTTCTGTCATTCTGTCATCTTCTGTCATTCTGTCATCTTCTGTCATTCTGTCCTCTTCTATCATTCTGTCATCTTCTGTCATTCTGTCCTCTTCTGTCATTCTGTCATCTTCTGTCATCTTCTTTCCTCTTCTGTCATTCTGTCATCTTCTGTCATCTTCTGTCCTCTTCTGTCATTCTGTCATCTTCTGTCCTCTTCTGTCATTCTGTCATTCTGTCATCTTCTGTCCTCTTCTGTCATCTTCTGTCCTCTTCTGTCATCTTCTGTCATCTTATGTCATTCCCTTCTCTTCTGTCATTCTTTCATCTTCTGTCATTCTGTCATGTTCTGTCATTCTGTCATCTTCTGTCATTCCGTCATCTTCTGTCATTCTGTCCTCTTCTGTCATTCTGTCATCTTCTGTCATCTTCTGTCATCTTCTGTCCTCTTCTGTCATTCTGTCATCTTCTGTCCTCTTCTGTCATTCTGCCATTTTCTGTCATCTTCTGTCATCTTCTGTCCTCTTCTGTCATTCTGTCATCTTCTGTCATTTTCTGTCATCTTCTGTCATCTTCTGTCCCCTTCTGTCATCTTCTGTCATCTTCTGTCCTCTTCTGTCATTCTTTCATCTTCTGTCATCTTCTGTCCTCTTCTGTCATCTTCTGTCATCTTCTGTCCTCTTCTGTCATTCTGTCGTCTTCTGTCAGCTTGTCATCTTCTGTCCTCTTCTGACATCTTCTGTCATCTTCTGTCATTCTGTCCTCTTCTGTCATTCTGTCATCTTCTGTCATTCTGTCATCTACTGTCATTCTGTCATCTTCTGTCATTCTGTCATCTTCAGTCATTCTGTCATCTTCTGTCATTCTGTCAACTTCTGTCATTCTGTCCTCATCTGTCACTCTGTCATCTTCTGTCATTCTGTCCTCTTCTGTCATTCTGTCATCTTCTGTCATCTTCTGTCCTCTTCTGTCATTCTGTCATCTTCTGTCATCTTCTGTCATCTTCTGTCATTCTGTCCTCTTCTGTCATTCTGTCATCTTCTGTCATCTTCTGTCATCTTCTGTCCTCTTCTGTCATTCTGTCATCTTCTGTCATCTTCTGTCCTCTTCCGTCATTCTGTCATCTTCTGTCATCTTCTGTCATCTTCTGTCCTCTTCTGTCATTCTATCATCATCTGTCCTCTTCTGTCATTCTGTCATTCTTTCATCTTCTGTCATCTTCTGTCCTCTTCTGTCATCTTCTGTCATCTTCTGTCCTCTTCTGTCATTCTGTCGTCTTCTGTCATCTTCTGTCCTCTTCTGTCATTCTGTCATTCTTTCATCTTCTGTCATCTTCTGTCATCTTCTGTCCTCTTCAGTCATCTTCTGTCATCTTCTGTCCTCTTCTGTCATTCTGTCATCTTCTGTCATTCTGTCATCTTCTGTCATTCAGTCATCTTCTGTCATTCTGTCATCTTCTGTCATTCTGTCATCTTCTGTCATCTTCTGTCCTCTTCTGTCACCTTCTGTCCTCTTCTGTCATTCTGTCATCTTCTGTCCTCTTCTGTCATTCTGTCATCGTCTGTCATCTTCTGTCATCTTCTGTCATTCTGTCCTCTTCTGTCATTCTGTCATCTTCTGTCATTCTGTCATCTTCTGTCATTCTGTCATCTTCTCTCATCTTCTGTCCTCTTCTGTCATTCTGTCATCTTCTGTCATATTCTGTCATCTTCTGTCATCTTCTGTCCTCTTCTGTCATTCTGTCATCTTCTGTGCTCTTCTGTCATTCTGTCATTCTGTCGTCTTCTGTCATCTTCTGTCCTCTTCTGTCATCTTCTGTCATCTTCTGTCCTCTTCTGTCATGCTGTCATCTTCTGTCATCTTCTGTCATCTTCTGTCCTCTTCTGTCATCTTCTGTCATTCTTTCATCTTCTGTCATTCTGTCATCTTCTGTCATTCTGTCATTCTGTCATCTTCTGTCATTCTGTCATCTTCTGTCATTCTGTCATCTTCTGTCATTCTGTCAACTTCTGTCATTCTGTCCTCTTCTGTCATTCTGTCATCTTCTGTCATTCTGTCCTCTTCTAGCATTCTGTCATCTTCTGTCATCTTCTGTCATCTTCTGCCTTCTTCTGTCATTCTGTCATCTTCTGTCATCTTCTGTCCGCTTCTGTCATTCTGTCATCTTCTGTCATCTTCTGTCATTCTGTCATCTTCTGTCATCTTCTGTCATATTCTGTCCTCTTCTGTCATCTTCTGTCATCTTCTGTCATCTTCTGTTATCTTCTGTCATTCTGTCCTCTTCTGTCATTCTGTCATCTTCTGTCATTCTATCATCTACTGTCATTCTGTCATCTTCTGTCATTCTGTCATCTTCTGTCATTCTGTCCTCTTCTATCATTCTGTCATCTTCTGTCATTCTGTCCTCTTCTGTCATTCTGTCATCTTCTGTCATCTTCTGTCCTCTTCTGTCATTCTGTCATCTTCTGTCATCTTCTGTCATCTTCTGTCATCTTCTGTCCTCTTCTGTCATTCTGTCATCTTCTGTGCTCTTCTGTCATTCTGTCATTCTGTCATCTTCTGTCATCTTCTGTCCTCTTCTGTCATCTTCTGTCATCTTCTGTCCTCTTCTGTCATGCTGTCATCTTCTGTCATCTTCTGTCATCTTCTGTCATTCTGTCCTCTTCTGTCATTCTTTCATCTTCTGTCATTCTGTCATCCTCTGTCATTCTGTCATTCTGTCATCTTCTGTCATTCTGTCATCTTCTGTCATTCTGTCATCTTCAGTCATTCTGTCAACTTCTGTCATTCTGTCCTCTTCTGTCATTCTGTCATCTTCTGTCATTCTGTCCTCTTCTAGCATTCTGTCATCTTCTGTCATCTTCTGTCATCTTCTGCTTCTTCTGTCATTCTGTCATCTTCTGTCATCTTCTGTCCGCTTCTGTCATTCTGTCATCTTCTGTCATTCTGTCATCTTCTGTCATCTTCTGTCATCTTCTGTCATCTTCTGTCCTCTTCTGTCATCTTCTGTCATCTTCTGTCCTCTTCTGTCATTCTGGCGTCTTCTGTCATCTTGTCATCTTCTGTCCTCTTCTGTCATCTTCTGTCATCTTCTGTCATTCTTTCCTCTTCTGTCATTCTGTCATCTTCTGTCATCTTCTGTCATCTTCTGTCATTTTCTGTCATCTTCTGTCATCTTCTGTCATTCTGTCATCTTCTGTCATCTTTTGTCATATTCTGTCCTCTTCTGTCATTCTGTCCTCTTCTGTCATTCTGTCCTCTTCTGTCATTCTGTCATCTTCTGTCATCTTCTGTCATCTTCTGTCATCTTCTGTCATTCTGTCATCTTCTGTCCTCTTCTGTCATTCTGTCATCTTCTGTCATCTTCTGTCATCTTCTGTCCTCTTCTGTCATTCTGTCATCTTCTGTCATTCTGTCCTCTTCTGTCATTCTGTCATCTTCTGTCATCTTCTGTCATCTTCTGTCATCTTCTGTCATACTCTGTCATCTTCTGTCATCTTCTGTCATATTCTGTCATCTTCTGTCATCTTCTGCAATCTTCTGTCATCTTCTGTCATCTTCTGTCATCTTCTGTCATTCTGTCCTCTTCTGTCATATTCTGTCCTCTTCTGTCATTTTCTGTCATTCTGTCATCTTGTGTCATCTTCTGTCATATTCTGTCCTCTTCTGTCATTCTGTCCTCTTCTGTCATTCTGTCATCTTCTGTCATCTTCTGTCATATTCTGTCATCTTCTGTCATCTTCTGTCATCTTCTGTCATCTTCTGTCATCTTCTGTCATTCTGTCACCTTCTGTCCTTCTGACATCTTCTGTCATCTTCTGTCATTCTGTCATCTTCTGTCATCCTCTATCATATTCTGTCCTCTTCTGTCATTCTGTCCTCTTCTGTCATTCTGTCATCTTGTGTCATCTTCTGTCATATTCTGTCCTCTTCTGTCATTCTGTCCTCTTCTGTCATTCTGTCATCTTCTGTCATTCTGTCATCTTCTGTCATCTTCTGCCCTCTTCTGTCATTCTGTCATCTTCTGTCATTCTGTCCGCTTCTGTCATTCTGTCATCTTCTGTCATTCTGTCCTCTTCTGTCATTCTGCCATCTTCTGTCATTCTGTCCTCTTCTGTCATTTTGTCATCTTCTGTCATCTTCTGTCATCTTCTGTCATTCTCTCCTCTTCTGTCATTCTGTCATCTTCTGTCATCTTCTGCCCTCTTCTGTCATTCTGTCACCTTCTGTCATTCTGTCCTCTTCTGTCATTTTGTCATCTTCTGTCATCTTCTGTCATTCTGTCATCTTCTGTCATCTTCTGTCATCTTCTGTCATTCTGTCTTCTTCTGTCATTCTGTCATCTTCTGTCATCTTCTGTCATCTTCTGTCATTCTGTCCTCTTCTATCATTCTGTCATCTTCTGTCATTCTGTCCTCTTCTGTCATTCTGTCATCTTCTGTCATCTTCTGCCATCTTCTGTCATCTTCTGTCCTCGTCTGTCATTCTGTCATCTTCTGTCATCTTCTGTCATCTTCTGTCATCTTCTGTCATCTTCTGTCATTCTGTCTTCTTCTGTCATCTTCTGTCATCTTCAGTCATCTTCTGTCATATTCTGTCATCTTCTGTCATCTTCTGTCATCTTATGTGATTCTGTCATCTTCTGTCCTTATCTGTCATTCTGTCATCTTCTGTCATCTTCTGTCCTCTTCTGTCATTCTGTCATCTTCTGTCATTCTGTCCTCTTCTGTCATTCTGTCATCTTCTGTCACTCTGTCCTCTTTTGTCATTCTGTCATCTTCTGTCCCCTTCTGTCATTCTGTCATCTTCTGTCATCTTCTGTGCTATTCTGTCATTCTGTCATCTTCTGTCATCTTCTGTCATTCTATCATCTTCTGTCCTCTTCTGTCCTCTTCTGTCATTCTGTCATCTTCTGTCACTCTGTCCTCTTCTGTCGTTCTGTCATCTTCTCTCATTCTGTCCTCTTCTGTCATTCTGTCATCTTCTGTCATCTTCTGTCCTCTTCTGTCATTCTGTCACCTTCTGTCATTCTGTCCTCTTCTGTCATTCTGTCATCTTCTGTCACTCTGTCCTCTTTTGTCATTCTGTCATCTTCTGTCCCCTTCCGTCATTCTGTCATCTTCTGACATCTTCTGTGCTATTCTGTCATTCTATCATCTTCTGTCATCTTCTGTCATCTTCTGTCATTCTGTCATCTTCTGTCCTCTTCTGTCATTCTGTCATCTTCTGTCATCTTCTGTCATCTTCTGTCATCTTCTGTCGTCTTCTGTCATCTTCTGTCATCTTCTGTCCTCTTCTGTCATCTTCTGTCATCTTCTGTCATTCTGTCCTCTTCTGTCATTTTCTGTCATCTTCTGTCATTCTGTCCTCTTCTGTCATCTTCTGTCATCTTCTGTCATTCTGTCATCTTCTGTCATTCTGTGCTCTTCTGTCATTCTGTCATCTTCCGCCATCTTCTGTCCTCTTCTGTCATTCTGTCTTCTTCTGTCATTCTGTCCTCTTCTGTCATTCTGTCATCTTCTGTCATTCTGTCCTCTTCTGTCATTCTGTCATCTTCTGTCATCTTCTGTCATCTTCTGTCATCTTCTGTCCTCTTCTGTCATCTTCTGTCATCTTCTGTCATTCTGTCCTCTTCTCTCATTCTGTCATCTTCTGTCATTCTGTCATCTTCTGTCATTCTGTCATCTTCTGTCATTCTGTCATCTTCTGTCATTCTGTCATCTTCAGTCCTCTTCTGTCATCTTCTGTCATCTTCTGTCCTCTTCTGTCATCTTCTGTCATCTTCTGTCATTCTGTCCTCTTCTGTCATTCTGTCATCTTCTGTCATTCTGTCCTCTTCTGTCATTCTGTCATCTTCTGTCATCTTCTGTCATCTTCTGTCATCTTCTGTCCTCTTCTGTCATCTTCTGTCATCTTCTGTCATTCTGTCCTCTTCTCTCATTCTGTCATCTTCTGTCATTCTGTCATCTTCTGTCATTCTGTCATCTTCTGTCATTCTGTCCTCGTCTGTCATTCTGTCATCTTCTGTCATCTTCTGTCATCTTCTGTCATCTTCTGTCCTCTTCTGTCATCTTCTGTCATCTTCTGTCATTCTGTACTCTTCTGTCATCTTCTTTCATCTTCTGTCATTCTGTCCTCTTCTGTCATCTTCTGTCATCTTCTGTTATTCTGTCATCTTCTGTCATTCTGTCATCTTCTGTCATCTTCTGCCCTCTTCTGTCATTCTGTCATCTTCTGTCATTCTGTCCTCTTCTGTCATTCTGTCATCTTCTGTCATTCTGTCCTCATCTGTCATTCTGCCATCTTCTGTCATTCTCTCCTCTTCTGTCATTTTGTCATCTTCTGTCATCTTCTGTCATCTTCTGTCATCTTCTGTCCTCGTCTGTCATTCTGTCATCTTCTGTCATCTTCTGTCATCTTCTGTCATTCTGTCTTCTTCTGTCATCTTCTGTCATCTTCAGTCATCTTCTGTCATATTCTGTCATCTTCTGTCATCTTCTGTCATCTTCTGTCATTCTGTCATCTTCTGCCCTTATCTGTCATTCTGTCATCTTCTGTCATTCTGTCCTCTTCTGTCATCTTCTGTCCTCTTCTGTCCTCTTCTGTCATTCTGTCATCTTCTGTCACTCTGTCCTCTTCTGTCGTTCTGTCATCTTCTCTCATTCTGTCCTCTTCTGTCATTCTGTCATCTTCTGTCCTCTTCTGTCATTCTTTCATCTTCTGTCATTCTGTCCTCTTCTGTCATTCTGTCATCTTCTGTCACTCTGTCCTCTTTTGTCATTCTGTCATCTTCTGTCCCCTTCTGTCATTCTGTCATCTTCTGTCATCTTCTGTGCTATTCTGTCATTCTATCATCTTCTGTCATCTTCTGTCATTCTGTCATCTTCTGTCCTCTTCTGTCCTCTTCTGTCATTCTGTCATCTTCTGTCACTCTGTCCTCTTCTGTCGTTCTGTCATCTTCTCTCATTCTGTCCTCTTCTGTCATTCTGTCATCTTCTGTCATCTTCTGTCCTCTTCTGTCATTCTGTCATCTTCTGTCATTCTGTCCTCTTCTGTCATTCTGTCATCTTCTGTCACTCTGTCCTCTTTTGTCATTCTGTCATCTTCTGTCCCCTTCTGTCATTCTGTCATCTTCTGTCATCTTCTGTGCTATTCTGTCATTCTATCATCTTCTGTCATCTTCTGTCATTCTGTCATCTTCTGTCCTCTTCTGTCATTCTGTCATCTTCTGTCATCTTCTGTCATCTTCTGTCATCTTCTGTCGTCTTCTGTCATCTTCTGTCATCTTCTGTCCTCTTCTGTCATCTTCTGTCATCTTCTGTCATTCTGTCCTCTTCTGTCATCTTCTGTCATCTTCTGTCATTCTGTCCTCTTCTGTCATCTTCTGTCATCTTCTGTCATTCTGTCATCTTCTGTCATTCTGTGCTCTTCTGTCATTCTGACATCTTCCGCCATCTTCTGTCCTCTTCTGTCATTCTGTCTTCTTCTGTCATTCTGTCCTCTTCTGTCATTCTGTCATCTTCTGTCATTCTGTCCTCTTCTGTCATTCTGTCATCTTCTGTCATCTTCTGCCATCTTCTGTCATCTTCTGTCATCTTCTGTCATCTTCTGTCATTCTGTCCTCTTCTCTCATTCTGTCATCTTCTGTCATTCTGTCATCTTCTGTCATTCTGTCATCTTCTGTCATTCTGTCATCTTCTGTCATTCTGTCATCTTCAGTCCTTTCTGTCATTCTGTCATCTTCCGTCATCTTTTGTCATCTTCTGTCATCTTCTGTCATCTTCTGTCCTCTTCTGTCATCTTCTGTCATCTTCTGTCATTCTGTCCTCTTCTGTCATCTTCTTTCATCTTCTGTCATTCTGTCCTCTTCTGTCATCTTCTGTCATCTTCTGTCATCTTCTGTTATTCTGTCATCTTCTGTCATTCTGTCATCTTCTGTCATCTTCTGCCCTCTTCTGTCATTCTGTTATCTTCTGTCATTCTGTCCTCTTCTGTCATTCTGTCATCTTCTTTCATTCTGTCCTCTTCTGTCATTCTGCCATCTTCTGTCATTCTGTCCTCTTCTGTCATTTTGTCATCTTCTGTCATCTTCTGTCATCTTCTGTCATTCTGTCCTCATCTGTCATTCTGTCATCTTCTGTCATCTTCTGCCCTCTTCTGTCATTCTGTCACCTTCTGTCATTCTGTCCTCTTCTGTCATTTTGTCATCTTCTGTCATCTTCTGTCATTCTGTCATCTTCTGTCATCTTCTGTCATCTTCTGTCATCTTCTGTCATCTTCTGTCATTCTGTCTTCTTCTGTCATTCTGTCATCTTCTGTCATCTTCTGTCATCTTCTGTCATTCTGTCCTCTTCTGTCATTCTGTCATCTTCTGTCATCTTCTGCCATCTTCTGTCATCTTCTGTCCTCGTCTGTCATTCTGTCATCTTCTGTCATCTTCTCTCATCTTCTCTCATCTTCTGTCATTCTGTCTTCTTCTGTCATCTTCTGTCATCTTCAGTCATCTTCTGTCACATTCTGTCATCTTCTGTCATCTTCTGTCATCTTCTGTCATCTTCTGTCATTCTGTCATCTTCTGTCCTTATCTGTCATTCTGTCATCTTCTGTCATTCTGTCCTCTTCTGTCATCTTCTGTCCTCTTCTGTCCTCTTCTGTCATCATCTGTCATCTTCTGTCATTCTGTCGTCTTCTGTCATTCTGTCATCTTCTGTCATCTTCTGTCATCTTCTGTCATCCTCTGTCATCTTCTGTCATTCTGTCATCTTCTGTCATCTTCTGTCCTATTCTGTCATTCTGTCATCTTCTGTCATCTTCTGTCACCTTCTGTCATCTTCTGTCATATTCTGTCATCTTCTGTCATCTTCTGTCATCTTCTGTCATCTTCTGTCATTCTGTCATCTTCTGTCCTTATCTGTCATTCTGTCATCTTCTGTCATTCTGTCCTCTTCTGTCACCTTCTGTCATCTTCTGTCATTCTGTCCTCTTCTGTCATTCGGTCATCTTTTGCCATCTTCTGTCATCTTCTGTCCTCTCCTGTCATCATCAGTCATCTTCTGTCATTCTGTCATCTTCTGTCAAATTCTGTCATTCTGTCCTCTTCTGTCATCTTCTGTCATCTTCTGTCATCCTCTGTCATTCTGTCATCTTTTATCATCTTCTGTCCTCTTCTGTCATTCTGTCATCTTCTGTCATTCTGTCCTCTTCTGTCAATCTGTCACCTTCTGTCACCTTCTGTCATCTTCTGTCCTCTTCTGTCATTCTGTCATCTTCTGTCACCTTCTGTCATTCTGTCCTCTTCTGTCATTTTGTCATCTTCTGTCATCTTCTGTCATTCTGTCATCTTCTGTCATCTTCTGTCATCTTCTGTCATCTTCTGTCATTCTGTCTTCTTCTGTCATTCTGTCATCTTCTGTCATCTTCTGTCATCTTCTGTCATTCTGTCCCCTTCTGTCATTCTGTCATCTTCTGTCATCTTCTGCCATCTTCTGTCATCTTCTGTCCTCCTCTGTCATTCTGTCATCTTCTGTCATCTTCTGTCATCTTCTCTCATCTTCTGTCATTCTGTCTTCTTCTGTCATCTTCTGTCATCTTCAGTCATCTTCTGTCACATTCTGTCATCTTCTGTCATCTTCTGTCATCTTCTGTCATCTTCTGTCATTCTGTCATCTTCTGTCCTTATCTGTCATTCTGTCATCTTCTGTCATTCTGTCCTCTTCTGTCATCTTCTGTCCTCTTCTGTCCTCTTCTGTCATCATCTGTCATCTTCTGTCATTCTGTCGTCTTCTGTCATTCTGTCATCTTCTGTCATCTTCTGTCATCTTCTGTCATCTTCTGTCATCCTCTGTCATCTTCTGTCATTCTGTCATCTTCTGTCATCTTCTGTCCTATTCTGTCATTCTGTCATCTTCTGTCACCTTCTGTCATCTTCTGTCATATTCTGTCATCTTCTGTCATCTTCTGTCATCTTCTGTCATCTTCTGTCATTCTGTCATCTTCTGTCCTTATCTGTCATTCTGTCATCTTCTGTCATTCTGTCCTCTTCTGTCACCTTCTGTCATCTTCTGTCATTCTGTCCTCTTCTGTCATTCTGTCATCTTCTGCCATCTTCTGTCATCTTCTGTCCTCTCCTGTCATCATCTGTCATCTTCTGTCATTCTGTCATCTTCTGTCAAATTCTGTCATTCTGTCCTCTTCTGTCATCTTCTGTCATCTTCTTTCATCCTCTGTCATTCTGTCATCTTTTATCATCTTCTGTCCTCTTCTGTCATTCTGTCATCTTCTGTCATTCTGTCCTCTTCTGTCAATCTGTCACCTTCTGTCACCTTCTGTCATCTTCTGTCCTCTTCTGTCATTCTGTCATCTTCTGTCATCTTCTGTCATTCTGTCCTCTTCTGTCATTCTGTCATCTTCTGTCATCTTCTGTCACCTTCTGTCATCTTCTGTCATTCTGTCCTCTTCTGTCATTCTGTCATCTTCTGTCATTCTGTCCTCTTCTGTCATTCTGTCATCTTCTGTCATCTTCTGTCATCTTCTGTCATCTTCTGTCATTCTGTCATCTTCTGTCCTCTTCTGTCATTCTGTCATCTTCTGTCATCTTCTGTCATCTTCTGTCATTCTGTCCTCTTCTGTCATTCTGTCATCTACTGTCACCTTCTGCCCTCTTCTGTCATTCTGTCATCTTCTGTCATCTTCTGTCATTCTGTCCTCTTCTGTCATTCTGTCATCTTCTGTCAACTTCTGTCATCTTATGTCCTCTTCTGTCATCTTCTGTCATCTTCTGTCATTCTGTCCTCTTCTGTCATTCTGTCATCTTCTGTCATCTTCTGTCATTCTGTCCTCTTCTGTCATCTTCTCTCATTCTGTCCTCTTCTGTCATTTTGTCCTCTTCTGTCATCTTCTGTCATCTTCTGTCATTCTGTCATCTTCTGTCATTCTGTCCTTTTCTGTCATTCTTTCATCTTCTGTCACTCTGTCCTCTTTTGTCATTCTGTCATCTTCTGTCCCCTTCTGTCATTCTGTCATCTTCTGTCATCTTCTGTGCTATTCTGTCATTCTGTCATCTTCTGTCATCTTCTGTCATCTTCTGTCATTCTGTCATCTTCTGTCCTCTTCTGTCATTCTGTCATCTTCTGTCATCTTCTGTCATCTTCTGTCATCTTCTGTCGTCTTCTGTCATCTTCTGTCATCTTCTGTCCTCTTCTGTCATCTTCTGTCATCTTCTGTCATTCTGTCCTCTTCTGTCATCTTCTGTCATCTTCTGTCATTCTGTCCTCTTCTGTCATCTTCTGTCATCTTCTGTCATTCTGTCATCTTCTGTCATTCTGTGCTCTTCTGTCATTCTGTCATCTTCCGCCATCTTCTGTCCTCTTCTGTCATTCTGTCATCTTCTGTCATTCTGTCCTCTTCTGTCATTCTGTCATCTTCTGTCACTCTGTCCTCTTTTGTCATTCTGTCATCTTCTGTCCCCTTCTGTCATTCTGTCATCTTCTGTCATCTTCTGTGCTATTCTGTCATTCTATCATCTTCTGTCATCTTCTGTCATTCTGTCATCTTCTGTCCTCTTCTGTCCTCTTCTGTCATTCTGTCATCTTCTGTCACTCTGTCCTCTTCTGTCGTTCTGTCATCTTCTCTCATTCTGTCCTCTTCTGTCATTCTGTCATCCTCTGTCATCTTCTGTCCTCTTCTGTCATTCTGTCATCTTCTGTCATTCTGTCCTCTTCTGTCATTCTGTCATCTTCTGTCACTCTGTCCTCTTTTGTCATTCTGTCATCTTCTGTCCCCTTCCGTCATTCTGTCATCTTCTGTCATCTTCTGTGCTATTCTGTCATTCTATCATCTTCTGTCATCTTCTGTCATCTTCTGTCATTCTGTCATCTTCTGTCCTCTTCTGTCATTCTGTCATCTTCTGTCATCTTCTGTCATCTTCTGTCATCTTCTGTCGTCTTCTGTCATCTTCTGTCATCTTCTGTCCTCTTCTGTCATCTTCTGTCATCTTCTGTCATTCTGTCCTCTTCTGTCATTTTCTGTCATCTTCTGTCATTCTGTCCTCTTCTGTCATCTTCTGTCATCTTCTGTCATTCTGTCATCTTCTGTCATTCTGTGCTCTTCTGTCATTCTGTCATCTTCCGCCATCTTCTGTCCTCTTCTGTCATTCTGTCTTCTTCTGTCATTCTGTCCTCTTCTGTCATTCTGTCATCTTCTGTCATTCTGTCCTCTTCTGTCATTCTGTCATCTTCTGTCATCTTCTGTCATCTTCTGTCATCTTCTGTCATTCTGTCCTCTTCTCTCATTCTGTCATCTTCTGTCATTCTGTCATCTTCTGTCATTCTGTCATCTTCTGTCATTCTGTCATCTTCTGTCATTCTGTCATCTTCAGTCCTCTTCTGTCATCTTCTGTCATCTTCTGTCCTCTTCTGTCATCTTCTGTCATCTTCTGTCATTCTGTCCTCTTCTGTCATTCTGTCATCTTCTGTCATTCTGTCCTCTTCTGTCATTCTGTCATCTTCTGTCATCTTCTGTCATCTTCTGTCATCTTCTGTCCTCTTCTGTCATCTTCTGTCATCTTCTGTCATTCTGTCCTCTTCTCTCATTCTGTCATCTTCTGTCATTCTGTCATCTTCTGTCATTCTGTCATCTTCTGTCATTCTGTCCTCGTCTGTCATTCTGTCATCTTCTGTCATCTTCTGTCATCTTCTGTCATCTTCTGTCCTCTTCTGTCATCTTCTGTCATCTTCTGTCATTCTGTACTCTTCTGTCATCTTCTTTCATCTTCTGTCATTCTGTCCTCTTCTGTCATCTTCTGTCATCTTCTGTTATTCTGTCATCTTCTGTCATTCTGTCATCTTCTGTCATCTTCTGCCCTCTTCTGTCATTCTGTCATCTTCTGTCATTCTGTCCTCTTCTGTCATTCTGTCATCTTCTGTCATTCTGTCCTCATCTGTCATTCTGCCATCTTCTGTCATTCTCTCCTCTTCTGTCATTTTGTCATCTTCTGTCATCTTCTGTCATCTTCTGTCATCTTCTGTCCTCGTCTGTCATTCTGTCATCTTCTGTCATCTTCTGTCATCTTCTGTCATCTTCTGTCATTCTGTCTTCTTCTGTCATCTTCTGTCATCTTCAGTCATCTTCTGTCATATTCTGTCATCTTCTGTCATCTTCTGTCATCTTCTGTCATTCTGTCATCTTCTGCCCTTATCTGTCATTCTGTCATCTTCTGTCATTCTGTCCTCTTCTGTCATCTTCTGTCCTCTTCTGTCCTCTTCTGTCATTCTGTCATCTTCTGTCACTCTGTCCTCTTCTGTCGTTCTGTCATCTTCTCTCATTCTGTCCTCTTCTGTCATTCTGTCATCTTCTGTCATCTTCTGTCCTCTTCTGTCATTCTTTCATCTTCTGTCATTCTGTCCTCTTCTGTCATTCTGTCATCTTCTGTCACTCTGTCCTCTTTTGTCATTCTGTCATCTTCTGTCCCCTTCTGTCATTCTGTCATCTTCTGTCATCTTCTGTGCTATTCTGTCATTCTATCATCTTCTGTCATCTTCTGTCATTCTGTCATCTTCTGTCCTCTTCTGTCCTCTTCTGTCATTCTGTCATCTTCTGTCACTCTGTCCTCTTCTGTCGTTCTGTCATCTTCTCTCATTCTGTCCTCTTCTGTCATTCTGTCATCTTCTGTCATCTTCTGTCCTCTTCTGTCATTCTGTCATCTTCTGTCATTCTGTCCTCTTCTGTCATTCTGTCATCTTCTGTCACTCTGTCCTCTTTTGTCATTCTGTCATCTTCTGTCCCCTTCTGTCATTCTGTCATCTTCTGTCATCTTCTGTGCTATTCTGTCATTCTATCATCTTCTGTCATCTTCTGTCATCTTCTGTCATTCTGTCATCTTCTGTCCTCTTCTGTCATTCTGTCATCTTCTGTCATCTTCTGTCATCTTCTGTCATCTTCTGTCGTCTTCTGTCATCTTCTGTCATCTTCTGTCCTCTTCTGTCATCTTCTGTCATCTTCTGTCATTCTGTCCTCTTCTGTCATCTTCTGTCATCTTCTGTCATTCTGTCCTCTTCTGTCACCTTCTGTCATCTTCTGTCATTCTGTCATCTTCTGTCATTCTGTGCTCTTCTGTCATTCTGACATCTTCCGCCATCTTCTGTCCTCTTCTGTCATTCTGTCTTCTTCTGTCATTCTGTCCTCTTCTGTCATTCTGTCATCTTCTGTCATTCTGTCCTCTTCTGTCTTTCTGTCATCTTCTGTCATCTTCTGCCATCTTCTGTCATCTTCTGTCATCTTCTGTCATCTTCTGTCATTCTGTCCTCTTCTCTCATTCTGTCATCTTCTGTCATTCTGTCATCTTCTGTCATTCTGTCATCTTCTGTCATTCTGTCATCTTCTGTCATTCTGTCATCTTCAGTCCTCTTCTGTCATTCTGTCATCTTCCGTCATCTTTTGTCATCTTCTGTCATCTTCTGTCATCTTCTGTCCTCTTCTGTCATCTTCTGTCATCTTCTGTCATTCTGTCCTCTTCTGTCATCTTCTTTCATCTTCTGTCATTCTGTCCTCTTCTGTCATCTTCTGTCATCTTCTGTCATCTTCTGTCATCTTCTGTTATTCTGTCATCTTCTGTCATTCTGTCATCTTCTGTCATCTTCTGCCCTCTTCTGTCATTCTGTTATCTTCTGTCATTCTGTCCTCTTCTGTCATTCTGTCATCTTCTGTCATTCTGTCCTCTTCTGTCATTCTGCCATCTTCTGTCATTCTGTCCTCTTCTGTCATTTTGTCATCTTCTGTCATCTTCTGTCATCTTCTGTCATTCTGTCCTCATCTGTCATTCTGTCATCTTCTGTCATCTTCTGCCCTCTTCTGTCATTCTGTCACCTTCTGTCATTCTGTCCTCTTCTGTCATTTTGTCATCTTCTGTCATCTTCTGTCATTCTGTCATCTTCTGTCATCTTCTGTCATCTTCTGTCATCTTCTGTCATTCTGTCTTCTTCTGTCATTCTGTCATCTTCTGTCATCTTCTGTCATCTTCTGTCATTCTGTCCTCTTCTGTCATTCTGTCATCTTCTGTCATCTTCTGCCATCTTCTGTCATCTTCTGTCCTCGTCGGTCATTCTGTCATCTTCTGTCATCTTCTCTCATCTTCTCTCATCTTCTGTCATTCTGTCTTCTTCTGTCATCTTCTGTCATCTTCAGTCATCTTCTGTCACATTCTGTCATCTTCTGTCATCTTCTGTCATCTTCTGTCATCTTCTGTCATTCTGTCATCTTCTGTCCTTATCTGTCATTCTGTCATCTTCTGTCATTCTGTCCTCTTCTGTCATCTTCTGTCCTCTTCTGTCCTCTTCTGTCATCATCTGTCATCTTCTGTCATTCTGTCATCTTCTGTCATCTTCTGTCATCTTCTGTCATCCTCTGTCATCTTCTGTCATTCTGTCATCTTCTGTCATCTTCTGTCCTATTCTGTCATTCTGTCATCTTCTGTCATCTTCTGTCACCTTCTGTCATCTTCTGTCATATTCTGTCATCTTCTGTCATCTTCTGTCATCCTCTGTCATTCTGTCATCTTCTGTCCTTATCTGTCATTCTGTCATCTTCTGTCATTCTGTCCTCTTCTGTCACCTTCTGTCATCTTCTGTCATTCTGTCCTCTTCTGTCATTCTGTCATCTTTTGCCATCTTCTGTCATCTTCTGTCCTCTCCTGTCATCATCAGTCATCTTCTGTCATTCTGTCATCTTCTGTCAAATTCTGTCATTCTGTCCTCTTCTGTCATCTTCTGTCATCTTCTGTCATCCTCTGTCATTCTGTCATCTTTTATCATCTTCTGTCCTCTTCTGTCATTCTGTCATCTTCTGTCATTCTGTCCTCTTCTGTCAATCTGTCACCTTCTGTCACCTTCTGTCATCTTCTGTCCTCTTCTGTCATTCTGTCATCTTCTGTCACCTTCTGTCATTCTGTCCTCTTCTGTCATTTTGTCATCTTCTGTCATCTTCTGTCATTCTGTCATCTTCTGTCATCTTCTGTCATCTTCTGTCATCTTCTGTCATCTTCTGTCATTCTGTCTTCTTCTGTCATTCTGTCATCTTCTGTCATCTTCTGTCATCTTCTGTCATTCTGTCCCCTTCTGTCATTCTGTCATCTTCTGTCATCTTCTGCCATCTTCTGTCATCTTCTGTCCTCCTCTGTCATTCTGTCATCTTCTGTCATCTTCTGTCATCTTCTCTCATCTTCTGTCATTCTGTCTTCTTCTGTCATCTTCTGTCATCTTCAGTCATCTTCTGTCACATTCTGTCATCTTCTGTCATCTTCTGTCATCTTCTGTCATCTTCTGTCATTCTGTCATCTTCTGTCCTTATCTGTCATTCTGTCATCTTCTGTCATTCTGTCCTCTTCTGTCATCTTCTGTCCTCTTCTGTCCTCTTCTGTCATCATCTGTCATCTTCTGTCATTCTGTCGTCTTCTGTCATTCTGTCATCTTCTGTCATCTTCTGTCATCTTCTGTCATCTTCTGTCATCCACTGTCATCTTCTGTCATTCTGTCATCTTCTGTCATCTTCTGTCCTATTCTGTCATTCTGTCATCTTCTGTCATCTTCTGTCACCTTCTGTCATCTTCTGTCATATTCTGTCATCTTCTGTCATCTTCTGTCATCTTCTGTCATCTTCTGTCATTCTGTCATCTTCTGTCCTTATCTGTCATTCTGTCATCTTCTGTCATTCTGTCCTCTTCTGTCACCTTCTGTCATCTTCTGTCATTCTGTCCTCTTCTGTCATTCTGTCATCTTCTGCCATCTTCTGTCATCTTCTGTCCTCTCCTGTCATCATCTGTCATCTTCTGTCATTCTGTCATCTTCTGTCAAATTCTGTCATTCTGTCCTCTTCTGTCATCTTCTGTCATCTTCTTTCATCCTCTGTCATTCTGTCATCTTTTATCATCTTCTGTCCTCTTCTGTCATTCTGTCATCTTCTGTCATTCTGTCCTCTTCTGTCATTCTGTCATCTTCTGTCATCTTCTGTCACCTTCTGTCATCTTCTGTCATTCTGTCCTCTTCTGTCATTCTGTCATCTTCTGTCATTCTGTCCTCTTCTGTCAATCTGTCACCTTCTGTCACCTTCTGTCATCTTCTGTCCTCTTCTGTCATTCTGTCATCTTCTGTCACCTTCTGTCATTCTGTCCTCTTCTGTCATTTTGTCATCTTCTGTCATCTTCTGTCATTCTGTCATCTTCTGTCATCTTCTGTCATCTTCTGTCATCTTCTGTCATCTTCTGTCATTCTGTCTTCTTCTGTCATTCTGTCATCTTCTGTCATCTTCTGTCATCTTCTGTCATTCTGTCCCCTTCTGTCATTCTGTCATCTTCTGTCATCTTCTGCCATCTTCTGTCATCTTCTGTCCTCCTCTGTCATTCTGTCATCTTCTGTCATCTTCTGTCATCTTCTCTCATCTTCTGTCATTCTGTCTTCTTCTGTCATCTTCTGTCATCTTCTGTCATCTTCTGTCATTCTGTCATCTTCTGTCCTTATCTGTCATTCTGTCATCTTCTGTCATTCTGTCCTCTTCTGTCATCTTCTGTCCTCTTCTGTCCTCTTCTGTCATCATCTGTCATCTTCTGTCATTCTGTCGTCTTCTGTCATTCTGTCATCTTCTGTCATCTTCTGTCATCTTCTGTCATCCTCTGTCATCTTCTGTCATTCTGTCATCTTCTGTCATCTTCTGTCCTATTCTGTCATTCTGTCATCTTCTGTCATCTTCTGTCACCTTCTGTCATCTTCTGTCATATTCTGTCATCTTCTGTCATCTTCTGTCATCTTCTGTCATCTTCTGTCATTCTGTCATCTTCTGTCCTTATCTGTCATTCTGTCATCTTCTGTCATTCTGTCCTCTTCTGTCACCTTCTGTCATCTTCTGTCATTCTGTCCTCTTCTGTCATTCTGTCATCTTCTGCCATCTTCTGTCATCTTCTGTCCTCTCCTGTCATCATCTGTCATCTTCTGTCATTCTGTCATCTTCTGTCAAATTCTGTCATTCTGTCCTCTTCTGTCATCTTCTGTCATCTTCTTTCATCCTCTGTCATTCTGTCATCTTTTATCATCTTCTGTCCTCTTCTGTCATTCTGTCATCTTCTGTCATTCTGTCCTCTTCTGTCAATCTGTCACCTTCTGTCACCTTCTGTCATCTTCTGTCCTCTTCTGTCATTCTGTCATCTTCTGTCATCTTCTGTCATTCTGTCCTCTTCTGTCATTCTGTCATCTTCTGTCATCTTCTGTCACCTTCTGTCATCTTCTGTCATTCTGTCCTCTTCTGTCATTCTGTCATCTTCTGTCATTCTGTCCTCTTCTGTCATTCTGTCATCTTCTGTCATCTTCTGTCATCTTCTGTCATCTTCTGTCATTCTGTCATCTTCTGTCCTCTTCTGTCATTCTGTCATCTTCTGTCATCTTCTGTCATCTTCTGTCATTCTGTCCTCTTCTGTCATTCTGTCATCTACTGTCACCTTCTGCCCTCTTCTGTCATTCTGTCATCTTCTGTCATCTTCTGTCATTCTGTCCTCTTCTGTCATTCTGTCATCTTCTGTCAACTTCTGTCATCTTATGTCCTCTTCTGTCATCTTCTGTCATCTTCTGTCATTCTGTCCTCTTCTGTCATTCTGTCATCTTCTGTCATCTTCTGTCATTCTGTCCTCTTCTGTCATCTTCTCTCATTCTGTCCTCTTCTGTCATTTTGTCCTCTTCTGTCATCTTCTGTCATCTTCTGTCATTCTGTCATCTTCTGTCATTCTGTCCTTTTCTGTCATTCTTTCATCTTCTGTCACTCTGTCCTCTTTTGTCATTCTGTCATCTTCTGTCCCCTTCTGTCATTCTGTCATCTTCTGTCATCTTCTGTGCTATTCTGTCATTCTGTCATCTTCTGTCATCTTCTGTCATCTTCTGTCATTCTGTCATCTTCTGTCCTCTTCTGTCATTCTGTCATCTTCTGTCATCTTCTGTCATCTTCTGTCATCTTCTGTCGTCTTCTGTCATCTTCTGTCATCTTCTGTCCTCTTCTGTCATCTTCTGTCATCTTCTGTCATTCTGTCCTCTTCTGTCATCTTCTGTCATCTTCTGTCATTCTGTCCTCTTCTGTCATCTTCTGTCATCTTCTGTCATTCTGTCATCTTCTGTCATTCTGTGCTCTTCTGTCATTCTGTCATCTTCCGCCATCTTCTGTCCTCTTCTGTCATTCTGTCTTCTTCTGTCATTCTGTCCTCTTCTGTCATTCCGTCATCTTCTGTCATTCTGTCCTCTTCTGTCATTCTGTCATCTTCTGTCATCTTCTGTCATCTTCTGTCATCTTCTGTCCTCTTCTGTCATCTTCTGTCATCTTCTGTCATTCTGTCCTCTTCTCTCATTCTGTCATCTTCTGTCATTCTGTCATCTTCTGCCATTCTGTCATCTTCTGTCATTCTGTCATCTTCTGTCATTCTGTCATCTTCTGTCCTCTTCTGTAATTCTGTCATCTTCCGTCATCTTTTGTCATCTTCTGTCATCTTCTGTCATCTTCTGTCCTCTTCTGTCATCTTCTGTCATCTTCTGTCATTCTGTCCTCTTCTGTCATCTTCTTTCATCTTCTGTCATTCTGTCCTCTTCTGTCATCTTCTGTCATCTTCTGTCATCTTCTGTTATTCTGTCATCTTCTGTCATTCTGTCATCTTCTGTCATCTTCTGCCCTCTTCTGTCATTCTGTCATCTTCTGTCATTCTGTCCTCTTCTGTCATTCTGTCATCTTCTGTCATTCTGTCCTCTTCTGTCATTCTGCCATCTTCTGTCATTCTGTCCTCTTCTGTCATTTTGTCATCTTCTGTCATCTTCTGTCATCTTCTGTCATTCTGTCCTCTTCTGTCATTCTGTCATCTTCTGTCATCTTATGCCCTCTTCTGTCATTCTGTCACCTTCTGTCATTCTGTCCTCTTCTGTCATTTTGTCATCTTCTGTCATCTTCTGTCATTCTGTCATCTTCTGTCATCTTCTGTCATCTTCTGTCATCTTCTGTCATCTTCTGTCATTCTATCTTCTTCTGTCATTCTGTCAGCTTCTGTCATCTTCTGTCATCTTCTGTCATTCTGTCCTCTTCTGTCATTCTGTCATCTTCTGTCATTCTGTCCTCTTCTGTCATTCTGTCATCTTCTGTCATCTTCTGCCATCTTCTGTCATCTTCTGTCCTCGTCTGTCATTCTGTCATCTTCTGTCATCTTCTGTCATCTTCTGTCATCTTCTGTCATCTTCTGTCATTCTGTCTTCTTCTGTCATCTTCTGTCATCTTCAGTCATCTTCTGTCATATTCTGTCATCTTCTGTCATCTTCTGTCATTCTGTCATCTTCTGTCCTTATCTGTCATTCTGTCATCTTCTGTCATTCTGTCCTCTTCTGTCATCTTCTGTCCTCTTCTGTCATCATCTGTCATCTTCTGTCATTCTGTCGTCTTCTGTCATTCTGTCATCTTCTGTCATCTTCTGTCATCTTCTGTCATCTTCTGTCATCCTCTGTCATCTTCTGTCATTCTGTCATCTTCTGTCCTATTCTGTCATTCTGTCATCTTCTGTCATCTTCTGTCACCTTCTGTCATCTTCTGTCATATTCTGTCATCTTCTGTCATCTTCTGTCATCTTCTGTCATCTTCTGTCATTCTGTCATCTTCTGTCCTTATCTGTCATTCTGTCATCTTCTGTCATTCTGTCTTCTTCTGTCACCTTCTGTCATCTTCTGTCATTCTGTCCTCTTCTGTCATTCTGTCATCTTCTGCCATCTTCTGTCATCTTCTCTCCTCTCCTGTCATCATCTGTCATCTTCTGTCAAATTCTGTCATTCTGTCCTCTTCTGTCATCTTCTGTCATCTTCTGTCATCCTCTGTCATTCTGTCATCTTTTATCATCTTCTGTCCTCTTCTGTCATTATGTCATCATCTGTCATTCTGTCCTCTTCTGTCAATCTGTCACCTTCTGTCATCTTCTGTCATCTTCTGTCCTCTTCTGTCATTCTGTCATCTTCTGTCATCTTCTGTCATTCTGTCCTCTTCTGTCATTCTGTCATCTTCTGTCATCTTCTGTCACCTTCTGTCATTCTGTCCTCTTCTGTCATTCTGTCATCTTCTGTCATTCTGTCCTCTTCTGTCATTCTGTCATCTTCTGTCATCTTCTGTCATCTTCTGTCATCTTCTGTCATTCTGTCATCTTCTGTCCTCTTCTGTCATTCTGTCATCTTCTGTCATCTTCTGTCATCTTCTGTCATTCTGTCCTCTTCTGTCATTCTGTCATCTTCTGTCACCTTCTGCCCTCTTCTGTCATTCTGTCATCTTCTGTCATCTTCTGTCATTCTGTCCTCTTCTGTCATTTTGTCATCTTCTGTCAACTTCTGTCATCTTCTGTCCTCTTCTGTCATCTTCTGTCATCTTCTGTCATTCTGTCCTCTTCTGTCATTCTGTCATGTTCTGTCATCTTCTGTCATTCTGTCCTCTTCTGTCATCTTCTCTCATTCTGTCCTCTTCTGTCATTCTGTCATCTTCTGTCATCTTCTGTCAACTTCTGTCATCTTCTGTCATTCTGTCATCTTCTGTCCTCTTCTGTCATTCTGTCATCTTCTGTCATCTTCTGTCATCTTCTGTCATTCTGTCCTCATCTGTCATTCTGTCATCTTCTGTCACCTTCTGCCCTCTTCTGTCATTCTGTCATCTTCTGTCATCTTCTGTCATTCTGTCCTCTTCTGTCATTTTGTCATCTTCTGTCAACTTCTGTCATCTTCTGTCCTCTTCTGTCATCTTCTGTCATCTTCTGTCATTCTGTCCTCTTCTGTCATTCTGTCATGTTCTGTCATCTTCTGTCATTCTGTCCTCTTCTGTCATCTTCTCTCATTCTGTCCTCTTCTGTCATTCTGTCATCTTCTGTCATCTTCTGTCAACTTCTGTCATCTTCTGTCATCTTCTGTCATTTTGTCCTCTTCTGTCATCTTCTGTCATCTTCTGTCATTCTGTCCTCTTCTGTCATTCTGTCACCTTCTGTCATCTTCTGTCATCTTCTGTCATCTTCTGTCATCTTCTGTCATCTTATGTCCTCTTCTGTCATTCTGTCATCTTCTGTCATTCTGTCCTCTTCTGTCATTCAGTCATCTTCTGTCATCTTCTGTCATCTTCTGTCATCTTCTGTCATCTTCTGTCATTCTGCCCTCTTCTGTCATTCTGTCATCTTCTGTCGTCTTCTGTCATTCTGTCATCTTCTGTCATCTTCTGTCATCTTCTGTCATTCTGTCCTCTTCTGTCATTCTGTCATCTTCTGTCATCTTCTGTCATTCTGTCCTCTTCTGTCATTCTGTCATCTTCTGTCACCTTCTGCCCTCTTCTGTCATTCTGTCATCTTCTGTCATCTTCTGTCATTCTGTCCTCTTCTGTCATTCTGTCATCTTCTGTCAACTTCTGTCATCTTCTGTCCTCTTCTGTCATCTTCTGTCATCTTCTGTCATTCTGTCCTCTTCTGTCATTCTGTCATCTTCTGTCATCTTCTGTCATTCTGTCCTCTTCTGTCATCTTCTCTCATTCTGTCCTCTTCTGTCATTCTGTCATCTTCTGTCATCTTCTGTCAACTTCTGTCATCTTCTGTCATCTTCTGTCATTTTGTCCTCTTCTGTCATTCTGTCATCTTCTATCATTCTGTCCTCTTCTGTCACCTTCTGTCATCTTCTGTCATCTTCTGTCATTCTGTCCTCTTCTGTCATTCTGTCACCTTCTGTCATCTTCTGTCATCTTCTGTCATCTTCTGTCCTCTTCTGTCATTCTGTCATCTTCTGTCATTCTGTCCTCTTCTGTCATTCTGTCATCTTCTGTCATCTTCTGTCATCTTCTGTCATTCTGTCCTCTTCTGTCATTCTGTCATCTTCTGTCATTCTGTCATCCTCTGTCATTCTGTCATCTTCTGTAATTCGGTCCTCTTCTGACATTCTGTCATCTTCTGTCATCTTCTCTCATCTTCCGTCATCTTCTGTCATTCTGTCATCTTCTATCATCTTCTGTCATCTTCTGTCATATTCTGTCATCTTCTGTCATATTCTGTCATCTTCTGTCATTCTGTCCTCTTCTGTCATTCTGTCATCTTCTGTCATCTTCTGTCATCTTCTGTCATTCTGTCCTCTTCTGTCATTCTGTCATCTTCTGTCATTCTGTCCTCTTCTGTCATTTTGTCATCTTCTGTCATCTTCTGTCCTCTTCTGTCATTCTGTCATCTTCTGTCATTCTGTCCTCTTCTGTCACTCTGTCATCTTCTGTCATCTTCTGCCTTCTTCTGTCATTCTGTCATCTTCTGTCATTTTGTCATCTTCTGTCATCTTCTGTCATCTTCTGTCATTCTGTCATCTTCTGTCATCTTCTGTCATCTTCTGTCATCTTCTGTCATTCTGTCCTCTTCTGTCATTCTGTCATCTTCTGTCATCTTCTATCATCTTCTGTCATTCTGTCCTCTTCTGTCATTCTGTCATCTTCTGTCATTCTGTCCTCTTCTGTCATTCTGTTATCTTCTGTCATCTTCAGCCATCTTCTGTCATCTTCTGTCCTCGTCTGTCATTCTGTCATCTTCTGGCATCTTCTGTCATCTTCTGTCATCTTCTGTCATTCTGTCATCTTCTGTCATTCTGTCCTCTTCTGTCATTCTGTCATCTTGTGTCATCTTCTGTCATTCTGTCCTCTTCTGTCATTCTGTCATCTTCTGTCATTCTGTCCTCTTCTGTCATTCTGTCACCTTCTGTCATCTTCTGGCATATTCTGTCCTCTTCTGTCATTCTGTCCTCTTCTGTCATTCTGTCATCTTCTGTCATATTCTATCATCTTCTGTCATCTTCTGTCATCTTCTGTCATTCTGTCCTCTTCTGTCATTCTGTCCTCTTCTGTCATTCTGTCATCTTCTGTTATCTTCTGTCATCTTCTGTCATCTTCTGTTATCTTCTGTCATCTTCTGTCATCTTCTGTCATCTTCTGACCTCTTCTGTCATTCTGCCATCTTCTGTCATCTTCTGTCATCTTCTGTCATCTTCTGTCATCTTCTGTCCTCTTCTGTCATTCTGTCATCTTCTGTCATCTTCTGTCATCTTCTGTCCTCATCTGTCATTCTGTCATCTTCTGTCATTCTGTCATCTTCTGTCATTCTGTCCTCTTCTGTCATTCTGTCATCTTCTGTCATCTTCTGTCATCTTCTGTCATTTTCTGTCATCTTCTGTCATCTTCTGTCATTCTGTCATCTTCTGTCATCTTTTGTAATATTCTGTCCTCTTCTGTCATTGTGTCCTCTTCAGTCATTCTGTCCTCTTCGGTCATTCTGTCATCTTCTGTCATCTTCTGTCATCTTCTGTCATTCTGTCATCTTCAGTCATCTTTGTTCTCTTCTGTCATTCTGTCATCTGTCATCTTCTGTCATCTTCTGTCATCTTCTGTCCTCTTCTGTCATTCTGTCATCTTCTGTCATCTTCTGTCATCTTCTGTCATCTTCTGTCATACTCTGTCATCTTCTGTCATATTCTGTCATATGCTGTCATCTTCTGTCATCTTCTGCCATCTTCTGTCATCTTCTGTCATCTTCTGTCATCTTCTGTCCTTCTGTCCTCTTCTGTCATATTCTGTCCTCTTCTGTCATTTTCTGTCATTCTATCATCTTGTGTCATCTTCTGTCATATTCTGTCCTCTTCTGTCATTCTGTCCTCTTCTGTCATTCTGTCATCTTCTGTCATCTTCTGTCATATTCTGTCATCATCTGTCATCTTCTGTCCTCTTCTGTCATCTTCTGTCATCTTCTGTCATCTTCTGTCATGTTCTGTCATCTTCTGTCATTCTGTCATCTTCTGTCCTTCTGACATCTTCTCTCATCTTCTGTCATTCTGTCATCTTCTGTCATCCTCTATAATATTCTGTCCTCTTCTGTCATTCTGTCCTCTTCTGTCATTCTGTCATCTTCTATCATCTTCTGTCATCTTCTGTCATCTTCTGTCCTCTTCTGTCATACTGTCATCTTCTGTCATCTTCTGTCATCTTCTGTCATCTTCTGTCATCTACTGTCATCTTCTGTCATCTTCTGTCATTCTGTCATCTTCTGCCATCTTCTGTCATATTCTGTCATCTTCTGTCATCTTCTGTCATTCTGTCCTCTTCTGTCATATTCTGTCCTCTTCTGTCATTTTCTGTCATTCTGTCATCTTGTGTCATCTTCTGTCACATTCTGTCCTCTTCTGTCATTCTGTCCTCTTCTGTCATTCTGTCATCTTCTGTCATCTTCTGTCATCTTCTGTCATCTTCTGTCATTCTGTCATCTTCTGTCATCTTCTGTCATCTTCTGTCCTCTTCTGTCATTCTGTCCTCTTCTATCATCCTGTCATCTTCTGTCATCTTCTGTCATCTTCTGTCATCTTCTGTCATACTCTGTCATCTTCTGTCATATTCTGTCATATGCTGTCATCTTCTGTCATCTTCTGCCATCTTCTGTCATCTTCTGTCATCTTCTGTCATCTTCTGTCATTCTGTCCTCTTCTATCATATTCTGTCCTCTTCTGTCATTTTCTGTCATTCTATCATCTTGTGTCATCTTCTGTCATATTCTGTCCTCTTCTGTCATTCTGTCCTCTTCTGTCATTCTGTCATCTTCTGTCATCTTCTGTCATATTCTGTCATCTTCTGTCATCTTCTGTCCTCTTCTGTCATATTCTGTCATCTTCTGTCATCTTCTGTCATGTTCTGTCATCTTCTGTCATTCTGTCATCTTCTGTCCTTCTGACATCTTCTCTCATCTTCTGTCATTCTGTCATCTTCTGTCATCCTCTATCATATTCTGTCCTCTTCTGTCATTCTGTCCTCTTCTGTCATTCTGTCATCTTCTGTCATCTTCTGTCATCTTCTGTCATTCTGTCCTCTTCTGTCATTCTGTCATCTTCTGTCACCTTCTGCCCTCTTCTGTCATTCTGTCATCTTCTGTCATCTTCTGTCATTCTGTCCTCTTCTGTCATTCTGTCATCTTCTGTCAACTTCTGTCATCTTCTGTCCTCTTCTGTCATCTTCTGCCATCTTCTGTCATTCTGTCCTCTTCTGTCATTCTGTCATCTTCTGTCATCTTCTGTCATTCTGTCCTCTTCTGTCATCTTCTCTCATTCTGTCCTCTTCTGTCATTCTGTCATCTTCTGTCATCTTCTGTCAACTTCTGTCATCTTCTGTCATCTTCTGTCATTTTTTCCTCTTCTGTCATTCTCTCATCTTCTGTCATTCTGTCCTCTTCTGTCATCTTCTGTCATCTTCTGTCATCTTCTGTCATTCTGTCCTCTTCTGTCATTCTGTCACCTTCTGTCATCTTCTGTCATCTTCTGTCATCTTCTGTCCTCTTCTGTCATTCTGTCATCTTCTGTCATTCTGTCCTCTTCTGTCATTCTGTCATCTTCTGTCATCTTCTGTCATCTTCTGTCATTCTGACGTCTTCTGTCATTCTGTCATCTTCTGTCAATCTGTCATCTTCTGTCATTCTGTCATCTTCTGTCATCTTCTGTCATCTTCTGTCATCTTCTGTCATTCTGTCCTCTTCTGTCATTCTGTCATCTTCTGTCATCTTCTGTCATCTTCCGTCATCTTCTGTCATTCTGTCATCTTCTATCATCTTCTGTCATCTTCTGCCCTCTTCTGTCATTCTGTCATCTTCTGTCATTCTGTCCTCTTCTGTCATTTTGTCATCTTCTGTCATCTTCTGTCATTCTGTCATCTTCTGTCATCTTCTGTCATCTTCTGTCATTCTGTCCTCTTCTGTCATTCTGTCATCTTCTGTCATCTTCTATCATCTTCTGTCATTCTGTCCTCTTCTGTCATTCTGTCATCTTCTGTCATTCTGTCCTCTTCTGTCATTCTGTCATCTTCTGTCATCTTCTGCCATCTTCTGTCATCTTCTGTCCTCGTCTGTCATTCTGTCATCTTCTGGCATCTTCTGTCATCTTCTGTCATTCTGTCATCTTCTGTCATTCTGTCCTCTTCTGTCATTCTGTCATCTTGTGTCATCTTCTGTCATCTTCTGTAATTCTGTCCTCTTCTGTCATTCTGTCATCTTCTGTCATTCTGTCATCTTCTGTCATTCTGTCATCTTCTGACATCTTCTGTGATCTTCTGTCATCTTCTGTCATCTTCTGTCATTCTGTCACCTTCTGTCATCTTCTGGCATATTCTGTCCTCTTCTGTCATTCTGTCCTCTTCTGTCATTCTGTCATCTTCTGTCATATTCTGTCATCTTCTGTCATCTTCTGTCATATTCTGTCATCTTCTGTCATCCTCTGTCATCTTCTGTCATCTTCTGTCATCTTCTGTCATTCTGTCCTCTTCTGTCATTCTGTCCTCTTCTGTCATTCTGTCCTCTTCTGTCATTCTGTCATCTTCTGTTATCTTCTGTCATCTTCTGTCATCTTCTGTCATCTTCTTTCATCTTCTGTTATCTTCTGTCATCTTCTGTCATCTTCTGTCATCTTCTGACCTCTTCTGTCATTCTGCCATCTTCTGTCATCTTCTGTCATCTTCTGTCATCTTCTGTCCTCTTCTGTCCACTTCTGTCATTCTGTCATCTTCTGTCATCTTCTGTCATCATCTGTCATCTTCTGTCATCTTCTGTCCTCTTCTGTCATTCTGTCATCTTCTGTCATCTTCTGTCATCTTCTGTCCTCATCTGTCATTCTGTCATCTTCTGTCATTCTGTCATCTTCTGTCATTCTGTCCTCTTCTGTCATTCTGTCATCTTATGTCATCTTCAGTCATCTTCTGTCATTTTCTGTCATCTTCTGTCATCTTCTGTCATTCTGTCATCTTCTGTCATCTTTTGTCATATTCTGTCCTCTTCTGTCATTCTGTCCTCTTCTGTCATTCTGTCCTCTTCGGTCATTCTGTCATCTTCTGTCATCTTCTGTCATCTTCTGTCATCTTATGTCATTCTGTCATCTTCAGTCATTTTCTGTTCTCTTCTGTCATTCTGTCATCTTCTGTCATCTTCTGTCATCTTCTGTCATCTTCTGTCCTCTTCTGTCATTCAGTCATCTTTTGTCATTCTGTCCTCTTCTATCATTCTGTCATCTTCTGTCATCTTCTGTCATCTTCTGTCATACTCTGTCATCTTCTGTCATATTCTGTCATATGCTGTCATCTTCTGTCATCTTCTGCCATCTTCTGTCATCTTCTGTCATCTTCTGTCATCTTCTGTCATTCTGTCCTCTTCTGTCATATTCTGTCCTCTTCTGTCATTTTCTGTCATTCTATCATCTTGTGTCATCTTCTGTCATATTCTGTCCTCTTCTGTCATTCTGTCCTCTTCTGTCATTCTGTCATCTTCTGTCATCTTCTGTCATATTCTGTCATCTTCTGTCATCTTCTGTCCTCTTCTGTCATATTCTGTCATCTTCTGTCATCTTCTGTCATGTTCTGTCATCTTCTGTCATTCTGTCATCTTCTGTCCTTCTGACATCTTCTCTCATCTTCTGTCATTCTGTCATCTTCTGTCATCCTCTATCATATTCTGTCCTCTTCTGTCATTCTGTCCTCTTCTGTCATTCTGTCATCTTCTGTCATCTTCTGTCATCTTCTGTCATCTTCTGTCATCTTCTGTCCTCTTCTGTCATACTGTCATCTTCTGTCATCTTCTGTCATCTACTGTCATCTTCTGTCATCTTCTGTCATTCTGTCATCTTCTGTCATCTTCTGTCATATTCTGTCATCTACTGTCATCTTCTGTCATTCTGTCCTCTTCTGTCATATTCTGTCCTCTTCTGTCATTTTCTGTCATTCTGTCATCTTGTGTCATCTTCTGTCAAATTCTGTCCTCTTCTGTCATTCTGTCCTCTTCTTTCATTCTGTCATCTTCTGTCATCTTCTGTCATCTTCTGTCATCTTCTGTCATTCTGTCATCTTCTGTCATCTTCTGTCATCTTCTGTCATCTTCTGTCCTCTTCTGTCATTCTGTCATCTTCTGTCATCTTCTGTCATCTTCTATCATCTTCTGTCATACTCTGTCATCTTCTGTCATCTTCTGTCATATTCTGTCATCTTCTGTCATCTTCTGCCATCTTCTGTCATCTTCTGTCTTCTTCTGTCATCTTCTGTCATCTTCTTTCATTCTGTCCTCTTCTGTCATATTCTGTCCTCTTCTGTCATTTTCTGTCATTCTGTCATCTTCTGTCATCTTCTGTCATCTTCTGTCATTCTGTCATCTTCTGTCATCTTCTGTCATATTCTGTCCTCTTCTGTCATTCTGTCCTCTTCTGTCATTCTATCATCTTCTGTCATATTCTGTCATCTTCTGTCATCTTCTGTTCTCTTCTGTCATATTCTGTCATCTTCTGTCATCTTCTGTCATGTTCTGTCATCTTCTGTCATTCTGTCATGTTCTGTCCTTCTGACATCTTCTGTCATCTTCTGTCATTCCGTCATCTTCTGTCATCTTCTGTCCTCTTCTGTCATTCTGTCATCTTCTGTCATCTTCTGTCATCTTCTGTCATCTTCTGACATCTACTGTCATCTTCTGTCATCTTCTGTCATTCTGTCATCTTCTGTCATTCTGTCCACTTCTGTCATTCTGTCCTCTTCTGTCATTCTGTCATCTTCTGTTATCTTCTGTCATCATCTGTCATCTTCTGTCATCTTCTTTCATCTTCTGTCATCTTCTGTCATCTTCTGTCATCTTCTGTCATTCTGTCCTCTTCTGTCATATTCTGTCCTCTTCTGTCATTTTCTGTCATTCTATCATCTTGTGTCATCTTCTGTCATATTCTGTCCTCTTCTGTCATTCTGTCCTCTTCTGTCATTCTGTCATCTTCTGTCATATTCTGTCATCTTCTGTCATCTTCTGTCCTCTTCTGTCATATTCTGTCATCTTCTGTCATCTTCTGTCATGTTCTGTCATCTTCTGTCATTCTGTCATCTTCTGTCCTTCTGACATCTTCTCTCATCTTCTGTCATTCTGTCATCTTCTGTCATCCTCTATCATATTCTGTCCTCTTCTGTCATTCTGTCCTCTTCTGTCATTCTGTCATCTTCTGTCATCTTCTGTCATCTTCTGTCATCTTCTGTCATCTTCTGTCCTCTTCTGTCATACTGTCATCTTCTGTCATCTTCTGTCATCTACTGTCATCTTCTGTCATCTTCTGTCATTCTGTCATCTTCTGTCATCTTCTGTCATATTCTGTCATCTACTGTCATCTTCTGTCATTCTGTCCTCTTCTGTCATATTCTGTCCTCTTCTGTCATTTTCTGTCATTCTGTCATCTTGTGTCATCTTCTGTCAAATTCTGTCCTCTTCTGTCATTCTGTCCTCTTCTTTCATTCTGTCATCTTCTGTCATCTTCTGTCATCTTCTGTCATCTTCTGTCATCTTCTGTCATTCTGTCATCTTCGGTCATCTTCTGTCATCTTCTGTCATCTTCTGTCCTCTTCTGTCATTCTGTCATCTTCTGTCATCTTCTGTCATCTTCTATCATCTTCTGTCATACTCTGTCATCTTCTGTCATCTTCTGTCATATTCTGTCATCTTCTGTCATCTTCTGCCATCTTCTGTCATCTTCTGTCTTCTTCTGTCATCTTCTGTCATCTTCTTTCATTCTGTCCTCTTCTGTCATATTCTGTCCTCTTCTGTCATTTTCTGTCATTCTGTCATCTTCTGTCATCTTCTGTCATCTTCTGTCATTCTGTCATCTTCTGTCATCTTCTGTCATATTCTGTCCTCTTCTGTCATTCTGTCCTCTTCTGTCATTCTATCATCTTCTGTCATATTCTGTCATCTTCTGTCATCTTCTGTTCTCTTCTGTCATATTCTGTCATCTTCTGTCATCTTCTGTCATGTTCTGTCATCTTCTGTCATTCTGTCATGTTCTGTCCTTCTGACATCTTCTGTCATCTTCTGTCATTCCGTCATCTTCTGTCATCTTCTGTCCTCTTCTGTCATTCTGTCATCTTCTGTCATCTTCTGTCATCTTCTGTCATCTTCTGACATCTACTGTCATCTTCTGTCATCTTCTGTCATTCTGTCATCTTCTGTCATTCTGTCCACTTCTGTCATTCTGTCCTCTTCTGTCATTCTGTCATCTTCTGTTATCTTCTGTCATCATCTGTCATCTTCTGTCATCTTCTTTCATCTTCTGTTATCTTCTGTCATCTTCTGTCATCTTCTGTCATCTTCTGACCTCTTCTGTCATTCTGCCATCTTCTGTCATCTTCTGTCATCTTCTGTCCTCTTCTGTCCATTTCTGTCATTCTGTCATCTTCTGTCATCTTCTGTCATCTTCTGTCATCTTCTGTCATCTTCTGTCCTCTTCTGTCATTCTGTCATCTTCTGTCATCTTCTGTCATCTTCTGTCATCTTCTGTCCTCATCTGTCATTCTGTCAACTTCTGTCATTCTGTCATCTTCTGTCATTCTGTCCTCTTCTGTCATTCTGTCATCTTCTGTCATCTTCTGTCATCTTCTGTCATTTTCTGTCATCTTCTGTCATCTTCTGTCATTCTGTCATCTTCTGTCATCTTTTGTCATATTCTGTCCTCTTCTGTCATTCTGTCCTCTTCTGTCATTCTGTCCTCTTCGGTCATTCTGTCATCTTCTGTCATCTTCTGTCATCTTCTGTCATCTTCTGTCATTCTGTCATCTTCAGTCATTTTCTGTCCTCTTCTGTCATTCTGTCATCTTCTGTCATTCTGTCCTCTTCCATCATTCTGTCATCTTCTGTCATCTTCTGTCATCTTCTGTCATACTCTGTCATCTTCTGTCATATTCTGTCAAATGCTGTCATCTTCTGTCATCTTCTGCCATCTTCTGTCATCTTCTGTCATCTTCTGTCATCTTCTGTCATTCTGTCCTCTTCTGTCATATTCTGTCCTCTTCTGTCATTTTCTGTCATTCTATCATCTTGTGTCGTCTTCTGTCATATTCTGTCCTCTTCTGTCATTCTGTCCTCTCCTGTCATTCTGTCATCTTCTGTCATCTTCTTTCATATTCTGTCATCTTCTGTCATCTTCTGTCCTCTTCTGTCATATTCTGTCATCTTCTGTCATCTTCTGTCATGTTCTGTCATCTTCTGTCATTCTGTCATCTTCTGTCCTTCTGACATCTTCTCTCATCTTCTGTCATTCTGTCATCTTCTGTCATCCTCTATCATATTCTGTCCTCTTCTGTCATTCTGTCCTCTTCTGTCATTCTGTCATCTTCTGTCATCTTCTGTCATCTTCTGTCCTCTTCTGTCATACTGTCATCTTCTGTCATCTTCTGTCATCTACTGTCATCTTCTGTCATCTTCTGTCATTCTGTCATCTTCTGTCATCTTCTGTCATATTCTGTCATCTTCTGTCATCTTCTGTCATTCTGTCCTCTTCTGTCATATTCTGTCCTCTTCTGTCATTTTCTGTCATTCTGTCATCTTGTGTCATCTTCTGTCAAATTCTGTCCTCTTCTGTCATTCTGTCCTCTTCTTTCATTCTGTCATCTTCTGTCATCTTCTGTCATCTTCTGTCATCTTCTGTCATTCTGTCATCTTCTGTCATCTTCTGTCATCTTCTGTCATCTTCTGTCCTCTTCTGTCATTCTGTCATCTTCTGTCATCTTCTGTCATCTTCTGTCATCTTCTGTCATCTTCTGCCATCTTCCGTCATCTTCTGTCTTCTTCTGTCATCTTCTGTCATCTTCTTTCATTCTGTCCTCTTCTGTCATATTCTGTCCTCTTCTGTCATTCTGTCATCTTCTGTCATTCTGTCATCTTCTGTCATCTTCTGTCATATTCTGTCCTCTTCTGTCATCTTCTGTTCTCTTCTGTCATACTCTGTCATCTTCTGTCATCTTCTGTCATCTTCTGTCATCTTCTGTCATTCTGTCATGTTCTGTCCTTCTGACATCTTCTGTCATCTTCTGTCATTCCGTCATCTTCTGTCATCCTCTGTCATATTCTGTCCTCTTCTGTCATTCTGTCCTCTTCTGTCATTCTGTCATCTTCTGTCATCTTCTGTCATCTTCTGTCATCTTCTGTCCTCTTCTGTCATTCTGTCATCTTCTGTCATCTTCTGTCATCTTCTGACATCTACTGTCATCTTCTGTCATCTTCTGTCATTCTGTCATCTTCTGTCATCTTCTGTCATCTTCTGTCATATTCTGACATATTCTGTCATCTTCTGTCCTTCTGTCATCTTCTGTCATCTTCTGTCATCTTCTGTCATTCTTTCATCTTCTGTCATTCTGTCCTCTTCTGTCATCTTCTGTCGTCTTCTGTCATCTTCTGTCCTCTTCTGTCATTCTGTCATCATCTGTCATTCTGTCGTCTTCTGTCATCTTCTGTCATCTTCTGTCATTCTGTCCTCTTCTGCCATTCTGCCATCTTCTGTCATTCTGTCCTCTTCTGTCATTCTGTCATCTTCTGTCATCTTCTGTCATCTTCCATCATCTTGTGTCATCTTCTGTCATTCTGTCATCTTCTGTCATCTTCTGTCATCTTCTGTCATTCTGTCCTCTTCTGTCATTCTGTCATCTTCTGTCATCTTCTGTCATCTTCTGTCATATTATGTCATCTTCTGTCATATTCTGTCATCTTCTGTCATTCTGTCCTCTTCTGTCATTCTGTCATCTTCTGTCATCTTCTGTCATCTTCTGTCATTCTGTCCTCTTCTGTCACTCTGTCATCTTCTGTCATTCTGTCCTCTTCTGTCATTTTGTCATCTTGTGTCATCTTCTGTCATCTTCTGTCATTCTGTCATCTTCTGTCATCTTCTGTCATCTTCTGTCATTCTGTCCTCTTCTGTCATTCTGTCATCTTCTGTCATCTTCTGTCATTCTGTCCTCTTCTGTCATTCTGTCATCTTCTGTCATCTTCTGTCATTCTGTCCTCTTCTGTCATTCTGTCATCTTCTGTCATTCTGTCATCTTCTGTCATCTTCTGTCATCTTCTGTCATCTTCTGTCATTCTGTCCTCTTCTGTCATTCTGTCATCTTCTGCCATCTTCTATCATCTTCTGTGATTCTGTCCTCTTCTGCCATTCTGTCATCTTCTGTCATTCTGTCCTCTTCTGTCATTCTGTCATCTTCTGTCATCTTCTGTCATCTTCTGTCATTCTGTCATCTTCTGTCATTCTGTCCTCTTCTGTCATTCTGTCATCTTGTGTCATCTTCTGTCATCTTCTGTCATTCTGTCCTCTTCTATCATTCTGTCATCTTCTGTCATTCTGTCCTCTTCTGTCATTCTGTCATCTTCTGTCATCTTCTGTGATCTTCTGTCATCTTCTGTCATCTTCTGTCATTCTGTCACCTTCTGTCATCTTCTGGCATATTCTGTCCTCTTCTGCCATTCTGTCCTCTTCTGTCATTCTGTCATCTTCTGTCATATTCTGTCATCTTCTGTCATCTTCGGTCATCTTCTGTCATCTTCTGTCATCTTCTGTCATCTTCTGTCATCTTCTGTCATTCTGTCCTCTTCTGTCATTCTGTCCTCTTCTGTCATTCTGTCATCTTCTGTTATCTTCTGTCATCTTCTGTCATTTTCTGCCCTCTTCTGTCATTCTGTCATCTTCTGTCATCTTCTGTCATCTTCTGTCATCTTCTGTCCTCTTCTGTCCTCTTCTGTCATTCTGTCATCTTCTGTCCTCTTCTGTCATTCTGTCATCTTCTGTCATCTTCTGTCATCTTCTGTCATCTTCTGTTATCATCTGTCATTCTGTCATCTTCTGTCATTCTGTCATCTTCTGTCATTCTTTCCTCTTCTGTCATTCTCTGTCATCTTCTGTCATCTTCTGTCATTTTCTGTCATCTTCTGTCATCTTCTGTCATTCTGTCATCTTCTGTCATCTTTTGTCATATTCTGTCCTCTTCTGTCATTCTGTCCTCTTCTGTCATTCTGTCCTCTTCGGTCATTCTGTCATCTTCTGTCATCTTCTGTCATCTTCTGTCATTCTGTCATCTTCTGTCATCTTCTGTCCTCTTCTGTCATTCTGTCATCTTCTGTCATCTTCTGTCATCTTCTGTCCTCTTCTGTCATTCTGTCATCTTCTGTCATTCTGTCCTCTTCTGTCATTCTGTCATCTTCTGTCATCTTCTGTCATCTTCTGTCATCTTCTGTCATCTTCTGTGCTCTTCTGTCATTTTCTGTCATTCTGTCATCTTGTGTCATCTTCTGTCCTCCTCTGTCATTTTCTGTCATTCTGTCATCTTGTGTCATCTTATGTCATCTTCTGTCATCTTCTGTCATCTTCTGTCATATTCTGTCCTCTTCTGTCATTTTCTGTCATTCTGTCATCTTGTGTCATCTTCTGTCATATTGTGTCCTCTTCTGTCATTCTGTCATCTTCTGTCATCTTCTATCATATTCTGTCATCTTCTGTCATCTTCTGTCCTCTTCTGTCATATTCTGTCATCTTCTGTCATCTTCTGTCATCTTCTGTCATCTTCTGTCATTCTGTCATCTTCTGTCCTTCTGACATCTTCTGTCATCTTCTGTCATTCTGTCATCTTCTGTCATCCTCCATCATATTCTGTCCTCTTCTGTCATTCTGTCCTCTTCTGTCATCTTCTGTCATCTTCTGTCATCTTCTGTAATCTTCTGTCCTCTTCTGTCATTCTGTCATCTTCTGTCATCTTCTGTCATCTTATGTCATCTTCTGTCATCTACTGTCATCTTCTGTCATCTTCTGTCATTCAGTCATCTTCTGTCATCTTCTGTCATATTCTGTCCTCTTCTGTCATTCTGTCATCTTCTGTCATTCTGTCATCTTCTGTCATCTTCTGTCATTCTGTCATCTTCTGTCATTCTGTCCTCTTCTGTCATTCTGTCCTCTTCTGTCATTCTGTCATCTTCTGTCATCTTCTGTCATCTTCTGTCCTCATCTGTCATTCTGTCATCTTCTGTCATTATGTCATCTTCTGTCATTCTTTCCTCTTCTGTCATTCTGTCATCTTCTGTCATCTTCTGTCATTCTGTCCTCTTCTGTCATTCTGTCATCTTCTGTCATTCTGTCCTCTTCTGTCATTCTGTCATCTTCTGTCATCTTCTGTCATCTTCCATCATCTTGTGTCATCTTCTGTCATTCTGTCCTCTTCTATCATTCTGTCATCTTCTGTCATTCTGTCCTCTTCTGTCATTCTGTCATCTTCTGTCATCTTCTGTGATCTTCTGTCATCTTCTGTCATCTTCTGTCATTCTGTCACCTTCTGTCATCTTCTGGCATATTCTGTCCTCTTCTGCCATTCTGTCCTCTTCTGTCATTCTGTCATCTTCTGTCATATTCTGTCATCTTCTGTCATCTTCGGTCATCTTCTGTCATCTTCTGTCATCTTCTGTCATCTTCGGTCATCTTCTGTCATTCTGTCGTCTTCTGTCATTCTGTCCTCTTCTGTCATTCTGTCATCTTCTGTTATCTTCTGTCATCTTCTGTCATTTTCTGCCCTCTTCTGTCATTCTGTCATCTTCTGTCATCTTCTGTCATCTTCTGTCATCTTCTGTCCTCTTCTGTCCTCTTCTGTCATTCTGTCATCTTCTGTCCTCTTCTGTCATTCTGTCATCTTCTGTCATCTTCTGTCATCTTCTGTCATCTTCTGTTATCATCTGTCATTCTGTCATCTTCTGTCATTCTGTCATCTTCTGTCATTCTTGCCTCTTCTGTCATTCTCTGTCATCTTCTGTCATCTTCTGTCATTTTCTGTCATCTTCTGTCATCTTCTGTCATTCTGTCATCTTCTGTCATCTTTTGTCATATTCTGTCCTCTTCTGTCATTCTGTCCTCTTCTGTCATTCTGTCCTCTTCGGTCATTCTGTCATCTTCTGTCATCTTCTGTCATCTTCTGTCATCTTCTGTCATTCTGTCATCTTCTGTCATCTTCTGTCCTCTTCTGTCATTCTGTCATCTTCTGTCATCTTCTGTCATCTTCTGTCCTCTTCTGTCATTCTGTCATCTTCTGTCATTCTGTCCTCTTCTGTCATTCTGTCATCTTCTGTCATCTTCTGTCATCTTCTGTCATCTTCTGTCATCTTCTGTGCTCTTCTGTCATTTTCTGTCATTCTGTCATCTTGTGTCATCTTCTGTCCTCCTCTGTCATTTTCTGACATTCTGTCATCTTGTGTCATCTTCTGTCATCTTCTGTCATCTTCTGTCATATTCTGTCCTCTTCTGTCATTTTCTGTCATTCTGTCATCTTGTGTCATCTTCTGTCATATTCTGTCCTCTTCTGTCATTCTGTCATCTTCTGTCATCTTCTATCATATTCTGTCATCTTCTGTCATCTTCTGTCCTCTTCTGTCATATTCTGTCATCTTCTGTCATCTTCTGTCATCTTCTGTCATCTTCTGTCATTCTGTCATCTTCTGTCCTTCTGACATCTTCTGTCATCTTCTGTCATTCTGTCATCTTCTGTCATCCTCCATCATATTCTGTCCTCTTCTGTCATTCTGTCCTCTTCTGTCATCTTCTGTCATCTTCTGTCATCTTCTGTCATCTTATGTCATCTTCTGTCATCTACTGTCATCTTCTGTCATCTTCTGTCATTCTGTCATCTTCTGTCATCTTCTGTCATATTCTGTCCTCTTCTGTCATTCTGTCATCTTCTGTCATTCTGTCATCTTCTGTCATCTTCTGTCATTCTGTCATCTTCTGTCATTCTGTCCTCTTCTGTCATTCTGTCCTCTTCTGTCATTCTGTCATCTTCTGTCATCTTCTGTCCTCATCTGTCATTCTGTCATCTTCTGTCATTCTGTCATCTTCTGTCATTCTTTCCTCTTCTGTCATTCTGTCATCTTCTGTCATCTTCTGTCATCTTCTGTCATTCTGTCCTCTTCTGTCATTCTGTCATCTTCTGTCATTCTGTCCTCTTCTGTCATTCTGTCATCTTCTGTCATCTTCTGTCATCTTCCGTCATCTTGTGTCATCTTCTGTCATTCTGTCATCTTCTGTCATCTTCTGTCATCTTCTGTCATTCTGTCCTCTTCTGTCATTCTGTCATCTTCTGTCATCTTCTGTCATCTTCTGTCATATTCTGTCATCTTCTGTCATATTCTGTCATCTTCTGTCATTCTGTCCTCTTCTGTCATTCTGTCCTCTTCTGTCACTCTGTCATCTTCTGTCATTCTGTCCTCTTCTGTCATCTTCTATCATCTTCTGTCATTCTGTCCTCTTCTGCCATTCTGTCATCTTCTGTCATTCTGTCCTCTTCTGTCATTCTGTCATCTTCTGTCATCTTCTGTCATTCTGTCATCTTCTGTCATTCTGTCCTCTTCTGTCATTCTGTCATCTTGTGTCATCTTCTGTCATCTTCTGTCGTTCTGTCCTCTTCTGTCATTCTGTCATCTTCTGTCATTCTGTCCTCTTCTGTCATTCTGTCATCTTCTGTCATCTTCTGTGATCTTCTGTCATCTTCTGTCATCTTCTGTCATTCTGTCACCTTCTGTCATCTTCTGGCATATTCTGTCCTCTTCTGCCATTCTGTCCTCTTCTGTCAATCTGTCATCTTCTGTCATATTCTGTCATCTTCTGTCATCTTCGGTCATATTCTGTCATCTTCTGTCATCTTCTGTCATCTTCTGTCATCTTCTGTCATTCTGTCCTCTTCTGTCATTCTGTCCTCTTCTGTCATTCTGTCATCTTCTGTTATCTTCTGTCATCTTCTGTCATTTTCTGCCCTCTTCTGTCATTCTGTCATCTTCTGTCATCTTCTGTCATCTTCTGTCATCTTCTGTCCTCTTCTGTCCTCTTCTGTCATTCTGTCATCTTCTGTCCTCTTCTGTCATTCTGTCATCTTCTGTCATCTTCTGTCATCTTCTGTCATCTTCTGTCCTCATCTGTCATTCTGTCATCTTCTGTCATTCTGTCATCTTCTGTCATTCTTTCCTCTTCTGTCATTCTCTGTCATCTTCTGTCATCTTCTGTCATTTTCTGTCATCTTCTGTCATCTTCTGTCATTCTGTCATCTTCTGTCATCTTTTGTCATATTCTGTCCTCTTCTGTCATTCTGTCCTCTTCTGTCATTCTGTCCTCTTCGGTCATTCTGTCATCTTCTGTCATCTTCTGTCATCTTCTGTCATCTTCTGTCATTCTGTCATCTTCTGTCATCTTCTGTCCTCTTCTGTCATTCTGTCATCTTCCGTCATCTTCTGTCATCTTCTGTCCTCTTCTGTCATTCTGTCATCTTCTGTCATTCTGTCCTCTTCTGTCATTCTGTCATCTTCTGTCATATTCTGTCATCTTCTGTCATCTTCTGTCATCTTCTGTCCTCTTCTGTCATTTTCTGTCATTCTGTCATCTTGTGTCATCTTCTGTCCTCCTCTGTCATTTTCTGTCATTCTGTCATCTTGTGTCATCTTGTGTCATCTTCTGTCATCTTCTGTCATCTTCTGTCATATTCTGTCCTCTTCTGTCATTTTCTGTCATTCTGTCATCTTGTGTCATCTTCTGTCATATTCTGTCCTCTTCTGTCATTCTGTCATCTTCTGTCATCTTCTATCATATTCTGTCATCTTCTGTCATCTTCTGTCCTCTTCTGTCATATTCTGTCATCTTCTGTCATTCTGTCATCTTCTGTCCTTCTGACATCTTCTGTCATCTTCTGTCATTCTGTCATCTTCTATCATCCTCCATCACATTCTGTCCTCTTCTGTCATTCTGTCCTCTTCTGTCATCTTCTGTCATCTTCTGTCATCTTCTGTCATCTTCTGTAATCTTCTGTCCTCTTCTGTCATTCTGTCATCTTCTGTCATCTTATGTCATCTTCTGTCATCTACTGTCATCTTCTGTCATCTTCTGTCATTCTGTCATCTTCTGTCATCTTCTGTCATCTTCTGTCATATTCTGTCCTCTTCTGTCATTCTGTCATCTTCTGTCATTCTGTCATCTTCTGTCATCTTCTGTCACTCTGTCATCTTCTGTCATTCTGTCCTCTTCTGTCATTCTGTCCTCTTCTGTCATTCTGTCATCTTCTGTCATCTTCTGTCATCTTCTGTCCTCATCTGTCATTCTGTCATCTTCTGTCATTCTGTCATCTTCTGTCATTCTTTCCTCTTCTGTCATTCTGTCATCTTCTGTCATCTTCTGTCATTCTGTCCTCTTCTGTCATTCTGTCATCTTCTGTCATTCTGTCCTCTTCTGTCATTCTGTCATCTTCTGTCATCTTCTGTCATCTTCCGTCATCTTGTGTCATCTTCTGTCATTCTGTCATCTTCTGTCATCTTCTGTCATCTTCTGTCATTCTGTCCTCTTCTGTCATTCTGTCATCTTCTGTCATCTTCCGTCATCTTCTGTCATATTCTGCCATCTTCTGTCATATTCTGTCATCTTCTGTCATTCTGTCCTCTTCTGTCATTCTGTCATCTTCTGTCATCTTCTGTCATTCTGTCCTCTTCTGTCACTCTGTCATCTTCTGTCATTCTGTCCTCTTCTGTCATTTTGTCATCTTGTGTCATCTTGTGTCATCTTCTGTCATTCTGTCATCTTCTGTCATCTTCTGTCATCTTCTGTCATCTTCTGTCCTCTTCTGTCATTCTGTCATCTTCTGTCATCTTCTGTCATTCTGTCCTCTTCTGTCATTCTGTCATCTTCTGTCATTCTGTCATCTTCTGTCATCTTCTCTCATTCTGTCCTCTTCTGTCATTCTGCCATCTTCTGTCATTCTGTCATCTTCTGTCATCTTCTGTCATTCTGTCCTCTTCTGTCATTCTGTCATCTTCTGTCATTCTGTCCTCTTCTGTCATTCTGTCATCTTCTGTCATCTTCTGCCATCTTCTATCATCTTCTTTCCTCGTCTGTCATTCTGTCATCTTCTGTCATCTTCTGTCATCTACTGTCATTCTGTCATCTTCTGTCATTCTGTCCTCTTCTGTCATTCTGTCCTCTTCTGTCATTCTGTCACCTTCTGTCATCTTCTGGCATATTCTGTCCTCTTCTGCCATTCTGTCCTCTTCTGTCATTCTGTCATCTTCTTTCATATTCTGTCATCTTCTGTCATCTACTGTCATCTTCGGTCATATTCTGTCATCTTCTGTCATCTTCTGTCATCTTCTGTCATTCTGTCCTCTTCTGTCATTCTGTCCTCTTCTGTCATTCTGTCATCTTCTGTTATCTTCTGTCATCTTCTGTCATCTTCTGTCAACTTCTGACCTCTTCTGTCATTCTGTCATCTTCTGTCATCTTCTGTCATCTTCTGTCATCTTCTGTCCTCTTCTGTCCTCTTCTGTCATTCTGTCATCTTCTGTCATCTTCTGTCATCTTCTGTCATCTTCTGTCCTCATCTGTCATTCTGTCATCTTCTGTCATTCTGTCATCTTCTGTCATTCTTTCCTCTTCTGTCATTCTGTCATCTTCTGTCATCTTCTGTCATCTTCTGTCATTTTCTGTCATCTTCTGTCATCTTCTGTCATTCTGTCATCTTCTGTCATCTTTTGTCATATTCTGTCCTCTTCTGTCATTCTGTCCTCTTCTGTCATTCTGTCCTCTTCGGTCATTCTGTCATCTTCTGTCATCTTCTGTCATCTTCTGTCATCTTCTGTCATCTTCTGTCATTCTGTCATCTTCTGTCATCTTCTGTCCTCTTCTGTCATTCTGTCATCTTCTGTCATCTTCTGTCATCTTCTGTCCTCTTCTGTCATTCTGTCATCTTCTGTCATTCTGTTCTCTTCTGTCATTCTGTCATCTTCTGTCATCTTCTGTCATCTTCTGTCATCTTCTGTCATACTCTGTCATCTTCTGTCATCTTCTGTTATATTCTGTCATCTTCTGTCATCTTCTGCAATCTTCTGTCATCTTCTGTCATGTTCTGTCATCTTCTGTCATTCTGTCCTCTTCTGTCATATTCTGTCCTCTTCTGTCATTTTCTGTCATTCTATCATCTTGTGTCATCTTCTGTCATATTCTGTCCTCTTTTGTCATTCTGTCCTCTTCTGGCATTCTGTCATCTTCTGTCATCTTCTGTCATATTCTGTCATATTCTGTCATCTTCTGTCATCTTCTGTCCTCTTCTGTCATATTCTGTCATCTTCTGTCATCTTCTGTCATCTTCTGTCATCTTCTGTCATCTTCTGTCATATTCTGTCATCTTCTGTCATCTTCTGTCATGTTCTTTCATCTTCTGTCATTCTGTCATCTTCTGTCCTTCTGACATCTTCTGTCATCTTCTGTCATTCTGTCATCTTCTGTCATCCTCTATCATATTCTGTCCTCTTCTGTCATTCTGTCCTCTTCTGTCATTCTGTCATCTTCTGTCATCTTCTGTCATCTTCTGTCATCTTCTGTCATCTTCTGTCCTCTTCTGTCATTCTGTCATCTTCTGTCATCTTCTGTCATCTTCTGTCATATTCTGTCATATTCTGTCATCTTCTGTCATCTTCTGTCATTCTGTTATCTTCTGTCATCTTCTTTCATCTTCTGTCACTCTGTCATCTTCTGTCATTCTGTCCTCTTCTGTCATTCTGTCCTCTTCTGTCATTCTGTCATCTTCTGTCATCTTCTGTCCTCTTCTGTTATTCTGTCATCTTCTGTCCTCTTCTGTCATTCTGTCCTCTTCTGTCATCTTCTGTCATCTTCTGTCATCTTCTGTCATCTTCTGTCATTCTGTTCTCTTCTGTCATTCTGTCCTCTTCTGTCATTCTGTCATCTTCTGTTATCTTCTGTCATCTTCTGTCATCTTCTGTCATCTTCTGACCTCTTCTGTCATTCTGTCATCTTCTGTCATCTTCTGTCATCTTCTGTCCTCTTCTGTCCTCTTCTGTCATTCTGTCATCTTCTATCCTCTTCTGTCATTCTGTCATCTTCTGTCATCTTCTGTCATCTTCTGTCATCTTCTGTCATCTTCTGTCCTCATCTGTCATTCTGTCATCTTCTGTCATTCTGTCATCTTCTGTCATTCTATCCTCTTCTGTCATTCTCTGTCATTTTCTGTCATCTTCTGTCATCTTCTGTCATTCTGTCATCTTCTGTCATCTTTTGTCATATTCTGTCCTCTTCTGTCATTCTGTCCTCTTCTGTTATTCTGTCCTCTTCGGTCATTCTGTCATCTTCTGTCATCTTCTGTCATCTTCTGTCATCTTCTGTCATTCTGTCATCTTCTGTCATCTTCTGTCCTCTTCTGTCATTCTGTCATCTTCTGTCATCTTCTGTCATCTTCTTTCCTCTTCTGTCATTCTGTCATCTTCTGTCATTCTGTCCTCTTCTGTCATTCTGTCATCTTCTGTCATCTTCTGTCATCTTCTGTCATCTTCTGTCATACTCTGTCATCTTCTGTCATCTTCTGTCATATTCTGTCATCTTCTGTCATCTTCTGCAATCTTCTGTCATCTTCTGTCATCTTCTGTCATCTTCTGTCATTCTGTCCTCTTTTGTCATATTCTGTCCTCTTCTGTCATTTTCTGTCATTCTGTCATCTTGTGTCATCTTCTGTCATATTCTGTCCTCTTCTGTCATTCTGTCATCTTCTGTCATCTTCTGTCATCTTCTGTCATATTCTGTCATATTCTGTCATCTTCTGTCCTCTTCTGTCATATTCTGTCATCTTCTGTCATCTTCTGTCATCTTCTGTCATCTTCTGTCATTCTGTCATCTTCTGTCCTTCTGACATCTTCTGTCATCTTCTGTCATTCTGTCATCTTCTGTCATCCTCTATCATATTCTGTCCTCTTCTGTCATTCCGTCCTCTTCTGTCATTCTGTCATCTTCTGTCATCTTCTGTCATCTTCTGTAATCTTCTGTCCTCTTCTGTCATTCTGTCATCTTCTGTCATTCTGTCATCTTCTGTCATCTTCTGTCATCTACTGTCATCTTCTGTCATCTTCTGTCATTCTGTCATCTTCTGTCATCTTCTGTCATCTTCTGTCATATTCTGTCCTCTTCCGTCATTCTGTCATCTTCTGTCATCTTCTGTCATCTTCTGTCCTCTTCTGTCATTCTGTCATCTTCTGTCATCTTCTGTCATCTTCTGTCATATTCTGTCATATTCTGTCATCTTCTGTCATCTTCTGTCATTCTGTTATCTTCTGTCATCTTCTTTCATCTTCTGTCACTCTGTCATCTTCTGTCATTCTGTCCTCTTCTGTCATTCTGTCCTCTTCTGTCATTCTGTCATCTTCTGTCATCTTCTGTCCTCTTCTGTTATTCTGTCATCTTCTGTCCTCTTCTGTCATTCTGTCCTCTTCTGTCATCTTCTGTCATCTTCTGTCATCTTCTGTCATCTTCTGTCATTCTGTTCTCTTCTGTCATTCTGTCCTCTTCTGTCATTCTGTCATCTTCTGTTATCTTCTGTCATCTTCTGTCATCTTCTGTCATCTTCTGACCTCTTCTGTCATTCTGTCATCTTCTGTCATCTTCTGTCATCTTCTGTCCTCTTCTGTCCTCTTCTGTCATTCTGTCATCTTCTATCCTCTTCTGTCATTCTGTCATCTTCTGTCATCTTCTGTCATCTTCTGTCATCTTCTGTCATCTTCTGTCCTCATCTGTCATTCTGTCATCTTCTGTCATTCTGTCATCTTCTGTCATTCTATCCTCTTCTGTCATTCTCTGTCATTTTCTGTCATCTTCTGTCATCTTCTGTCATTCTGTCATCTTCTGTCATCTTTTGTCATATTCTGTCCTCTTCTGTCATTCTGTCCTCTTCTGTTATTCTGTCCTCTTCGGTCATTCTGTCATCTTCTGTCATCTTCTGTCATCTTCTGTCATCTTCTGTCATTCTGTCATCTTCTGTCATCTTCTGTCCTCTTCTGTCATTCTGTCATCTTCTGTCATCTTCTGTCATCTTCTTTCCTCTTCTGTCATTCTGTCATCTTCTGTCATTCTGTCCTCTTCTGTCATTCTGTCATCTTCTGTCATCTTCTGTCATCTTCTGTCATCTTCTGTCATACTCTGTCATCTTCTGTCATCTTCTGTCATATTCTGTCATCTTCTGTCATCTTCTGCAATCTTCTGTCATCTTCTGTCATCTTCTGTCATCTTCTGTCATTCTGTCCTCTTTTGTCATATTCTGTCCTCTTCTGTCATTTTCTGTCATTCTGTCATCTTGTGTCATCTTCTGTCATATTCTGTCCTCTTCTGTCATTCTGTCATCTTCTGTCATCTTCTGTCATCTTCTGTCATATTCTGTCATATTCTGTCATCTTCTGTCCTCTTCTGTCATATTCTGTCATCTTCTGTCATCTTCTGTCATCTTCTGTCATCTTCTGTCATTCTGTCATCTTCTGTCCTTCTGACATCTTCTGTCATCTTCTGTCATTCTGTCATCTTCTGTCATCCTCTATCATATTCTGTCCTCTTCTGTCATTCCGTCCTCTTCTGTCATTCTGTCATCTTCTGTCATCTTCTGTCATCTTCTGTAATCTTCTGTCCTCTTCTGTCATTCTGTCATCTTCTGTCATTCTGTCATCTTCTGTCATCTTCTGTCATCTACTGTCATCTTCTGTCATCTTCTGTCATTCTGTCATCTTCTGTCATCTTCTGTCATCTTCTGTCATATTCTGTCCTCTTCCGTCATTCTGTCATCTTCTGTCATTCTGTCATCTTCTGTCATCTTCTGTCATTCTGTCATCTTCTGTCATTCTGTCCTCTTCTGTCATTCTGTCATCTTCTGTCATCTTCTGTCATCTTCCGTCATCTTCTGTCCTCTTCTGTCATTCTGTCATCTTCTGTCATTCTGTCCTCTTCTGTCATTCTGTCATCTTCTGTCATCTTCTGTCATCTTCTGTCATACTCTGTCATCTTCTGTCATATTCTGTCATCTTCTGCTATCTTCTGTCATCTTCTGTCATCTTCTGTCATTCTGTCCTCTTCTGTCATATTCTGTCCTCTTCTGTCATTTTCTGTCATTCTGTCATCTTGTGTCATCTTCTGTCATATTCTGTCCTCTTCTGTCATTCTGTCCTCTTCTGTCATTCTGTCATCTTCTGTCATCTTCTGTCATATTCTGTCATCTTCTGTCCTCTTCTGTCATATTCTGTCATCTTCTGTCATCTTCTGTCATGTTCTTTCATCTTCTATCATTCTGTCATCTTCTGTCCTTCTGACATCTTCTGTCATCTTCTGTCATTCTGTCATCTTCTGTCATCCTCTATCATATTCTGTCCTCTTCTGTCATTCTGTCCTCTTCTGTCATTCTGTCATCTTCTGTCATCTTCTGTCATCTTCTGTCATCTTCTGTCCTCTTCTGTCATTCTGTCATCTTCTGTCATCTTCTGTCATCTTCTGTCATCTTCTGTCATCTACTGTCATTTCTGTCATCTTCTGTCATTCTGTCATCTTCTGTCATCTTCTGTCATTTTCTGTCATATTCTGTCATATTCTGTCATCTTCTGTCATCTTCTGTCATTCTGTCATCTTCTGTCATCTTCTTTCATCTTCTGTCATTCTGTCATCTTCTGTCATTCTGTCCTCTTCTGTCATTCTGTCCTCTTCTGTCATTCTGTCATCTTCTGTCATCTTCTGTCCTCTTCTGTTATTCTGTCATCTTCTGTCCTCTTCTGTCATTCTGTCCTCTTCTGTCATCTTCTGTCATCTTCTGTCATCTTCTGTCATTCTGTTCTCTTCTGTCATTCTGTCCTCTTCTGTCATTCTGTCATATTCTGTTATCTTCTGTGATCTTCTGTCATCTTCTGACCTCATCTGTCATTCTGTCATCTTCTGTCATCTTCTGTCATCTTCTGTCCTCTTCTGTCCTCTTCTGTCATTCTGTCATCTTCTGTCCTCTTCTGTCATTCTGTCATCTTCTGTCATCTTCTGTCATCTTCTGTCATCTTCTGTCCTCATCTGTCATTCTGTCATCTTCTGTCATCTTCTGTCATCTTCTGTCATATTCTGTCATATTCTGTCATCTTCTGTCATCTTCTGTCATTCTGTTATCTTCTGTCATCTTCTTTCATCTTCTGTCATTCTGTCATCTTCTGTCATTCTGTCCTCTTCTGTCATTCTGTCCTCTTCTGTCATTCTGTCATCTTCTGTCATCTTCTGTCCTCTTCTGTTATTCTGTCATCTTCTGTCCTCTTCTGTCATTCTGTCCTCTTCTGTCATCTTCTGTCATCTTCTGTCATCTTCTGTCATTCTGTTCTCTTCTGTCATTCTGTCCTCTTCTGTCATTCTGTCATCTTCTGTTATCTTCTGTCATCTTCTGTCATCTTCTGACCTCTTCTGTCATTCTGTCATCTTCTGTCATCTTCTGTCATCTTCTGTCATCTTCTGTCCTCTTCTGTCCTCTTCTGTCATTCTGTCATCTTCTGTCCTCTTCTGTCATTCTGTCATCTTCTGTCATCTTCTGTCATCTTCTGTCATCTTCTGTCATCTTCTGTCCTCATCTGTCATTCTGTCATCTTCTGTCATTCTGTCATCTTCTGTCATTCTTTCCTCTTCTGTCATTCTCTGTCATTTTCTGTCATCTTCTGTCATCTTCTGTCATTCTGTCATCTTCTGTCATCTTTTGTCATATTCTGTCCTCTTCTGTCATTCTGTCCTCTTCTGTTATTCTGTCCTCTTCGGTCATTCTGTCATCTTCTGTCATCTTCTGTCATCTTCTGTCATCTTCTGTCATTCTGTCATCTTCTGTCATCTTCTGTCCTCTTCTGTCATTCTGTCATCTTCTGTCATCTTCTGTCATCTTCTGTCCTCTTCTGTCATTCTGTCATCTTCTGTCATTCTGTCCTCTTCTGTCATTCTGTCATCTTCTGTCATCTTCTGTCATCTTCTGTCATCTTCTGTCATACTCTGTCATCTTCTGTCATCTTCTGTCATATTCTGTCATCTTCTGTCATCTTCTGCAATCTTCTGTCATCTTCTGTCGTCTTCTGTCATCTTCTGTCATTCTGTCCTCTTTTGTCATATTCTGTCCTCTTCTGTCATTCTGTCATCTTCTGTCATCTTCTGTCATATTCTGTCATATTCTGTCATCTTCTGTCCTCTTCTGTCATATTCTGTCATCTTCTGTCATCTTCTGTCATCTTCTGTCATCTTCTGTCATTCTGTCATCTTCTGTCCTTCTGACATCTTCTGTCATCTTCTGTCATTCTGTCATCTTCTGTCATCCTCTATCATATTCTGTCCTCTTCTGTCATTCCGTCCTCTTCTGTCATTCTGTCATCTTCTGTCATCTTCTGTCATCTTCTGTAATCTTCTGTCCTCTTCTGTCATTCTGTCATCTTCTGTCATTCTGTCATCTTCTGTCATCTTCTGTCATCTACTGTCATCTTCTGTCATCTTCTGTCATTCTGTCATCTTCTGTCATCTTCTGTCATCTTCTGTCATATTCTGTCCTCTTCTGTCATTCTGTCATCTTCTGTCATTCTGTCATCTTCTGTCATCTTCTGTCATTCTGTCATCTTCTGTCATTCTGTCCTCTTCTGTCATTCTGTCATCTTCTGTCATTCTTTCATCTTCTGTCATCTTCTGTCATCTTCTGTCCTCTTCTGTCATTCTGTCATCTTCTGTCCTCTTCTGTCATTCTGTCCTCTTCTGTCATTCTGTCATCTTCTGTCATTCTGTCCTCTTCTGTCATTCTGTCATCTTCTGTCATCTTCTGTCATACTCTGTCATCTTCTGTCATCTTCTGTCATATTCTGTCATCTTCTGTCATCTTCTGCTATCTTCTGTCATCTTCTGTCATCTTCTGTCATTCTGTCCTCTTCTGTCATATTCTGTCCTCTTCTGTCATTTTCTGTCATTCTGTCATCTTGTGTCATCTTCTGTCATATTCTGTCCTCTTCTGTCATTCTGTCCTCTTCTGTCATTCTGTCATCTTCTGTCATCTTCCGTCATATTCTGTCATCTTCTGTCCTCTTCTGTCATATTCTGTCATCTTCTGTCATCTTCTGTCATGTTCTTTCATCTTCTGTCATTCTGTCATCTTCTGTCCTTCTGACATCTTCTGTCATCTTCTGTCATTCTGTCATCTTCTGCCATCCTCTATCATATTCTGTCCTCTTCTGTCATTCTGTCCTCTTCTGTCATTCTGTCATCTTCTGTCATCTTCTGTCATCTTCTGTCATCTTCTGTCCTCTTCTGTCATTCTGTCATCTTCTGTCATCTTCTGTCATCTTCTGTCATCTTCTGTCATCTACTGTCATTTCTGTCATCTTCTGTCATTCTGTCATCTTCTGTCATCTTCTGTCATTTTCTGTCATATTCTGTCATATTCTGTCATCTTCTGTCATCTTCTGTCATTCTGTCATCTTCTGTCATCTTCTTTCATCTTCTGTCATTCTGTCATCTTCTGTCATTCTGTCCTCTTCTGTCATTCTGTCCTCTTCTCTCATTCTGTCATCTTCTGTCATCTTCTGTCATCTTCTGTCCTCTTCTGTTATTCTGTCATCTTCTGTCCTCTTCTGTCATTCTGTCCTCTTCTGTCATCTTCTGTCATCTTCTGTCATCTTCTGTCATCTTCTGTCATCTTCTGTCATTCTGTTCTCTTCTGTCATTCTGTCCTCTTCTGTCATTCTGTCATCTTCTGTTATCTTCTGTCATCTTCTGTCATCTTCTGACCTCTTCTGTCATTCTGTCATCTTCTGTCATCTTCTGTCATCTTCTGTCATCTTCTGTCCTCTTCTGTCCTCTTCTGTCATTCTGTCATCTTCTGTCCTCTTCTGTCATTCTGTCATCTTCTGTCATCTTCTGTCATCTTCTGTCCTCATCTGTCATTCTGTCATCTTCTGTCATTCTGTCATCTTCTGTCATTCTTTCCTCTTCTGTCATTCTCTGTCATTTTCTGTCATCTTCTGTCATCTTCTGTCATTCTGTCATCTTCTGTCATCTTTTGTCATATTCTGTCCTTTTCGGTCATTCTGTCATCTTCTGTCATCTTCTGTCATCTTCTGTCATTCTGTCATCTTCTGTCATCTTCTGTCCTCTTCTGTCATTCTGTCATCTTCTGTCATCTTCTGTCCTCTTCTGTCATTCTGTCATCTTCTGTCATTCTGTCCTCTTCTGTCATTCTGTCATCTTGTGTCATCTTCTGTCATATTCTGTCCTCTTCTGTCATTCTGTCATCTTCTGTCATCTTCTGTCATATTCTGTCATCTTCTGTCATCTTCTGTCCTCTTCTGTCATATTCTGTCATCTTCTGTCATCTTCTGTCATTCTGTCATCTTCTGTCCTTCTGACATCTTCTGTCATCCTCTGTCATTCTGTCATCTTCTGTCATTCTGTCCTCTTCTGTCATTCTGTCATCTTCTGTCATCTTCTGTCATCTTCTGTAATCTTCTGTCCTCTTCTGTCATTCTGTCATCTTCTGTCATCTTCTGTCATCTTATGTCATCTTCTGTCATCGACTGTCATCTTCTGTCATCTTCTGTCATCTTCTGTCATTCTGTCATCTTCTGTCATCTTCTGTCATCTTCTGTCATATTCTGTACTCTTCTGTCATTCTGTCATCTTCTGTCATTCTGTCATCTTCTGTCATCTTCTGTCATTCTGTCATCTTCTGTCATTCTGTCCTCTTCTGTCATTCTGTCCTCTTCTGTCATTCTGTCATCTTCTGTCATCTTCTGTCATCTTCTGTCCTCATCTGTCATTCTGTCATCTTCTGTCATTCTGTCATCTTCTGTCATTCTTTCCTCTTCTGTCATTCTGTCATCTTCTGTCATCTTCTGTCATCTTCTGTCATTCTGTCCTCTTCTGTCATTCTGTCATCTTCTGTCATTCTGTCATCTTCTGTCATCTTCTGTCATCTTCTGTCATATTCTTTCATCTTCTGTCATATTCTGTCATCTTCTGTCATTCTGTCCTCTTCTGTCATTCTGTCATCTTCTGTCATCTTCTGTCATTCTGTCCACTTCTGTCACTCTGTCATCTTCTGTCATTCTGTCCTCTTCTGTCATTCTGTCATCTTCTGTCATCTTCTGTCATCTTCTGTCATATTCTGTCATCTTCTGTCATATTCTGTCATCTTCTGTCATTCTGTCCTCTTCTGTCATTCTGTCATCTTCTGTCATCTTCTGTCATTCTGTCCACTTCTGTCACTCTGTCATCTTCTGTCATTCTGTCCTCTTCTGTCATTTTGTCATCTTGTGTCATCTTCTGTCATCTGTCATTCTGTCATCTTCTGTCATCTTCTGTCATCTTCTGTCATTCTGTCCTCTTCTGTCATTCTGTCATCTTCTGTCATCTTCTGTCATTCTGTCCTCTTCTGTCATTCTGTCATCTTCTGTCATTCTGTCATCTTCTGTCATCTTCTGTCATTCTGTCCTCTTCTGTCATTCTGTCATCTTCTGTCATTCTGTCCTCTTCTGTCATTCTGTCATCTTCTGTCATCTTCTGCCATCTTCTGTCATCTTCTTTCCTCGTCTGTCATTCTGTCATCTTCTGTCATCTTCTGTCATCTTCTGTCATTCTGTCATCTTCTGTCACTCTGTCCTCTTCTGTCATTCTGTCATCTTGTGTCATCTTGTGTCATCTTCTGTCATTCTGTCCTCTTCTGTCATTCTGTCATCTTCTGTCATTCTGTCCTCTTCTGTCATTCTGTCATCTTCTGTCATCTTCTGTGATCTTCTGTCATCTTCTGTCATCTTCTGTCATTCTGTCACCTTCTGTCATCTTCTGGCATATTCTGTCCTCTTCTGCCACTCTGTCCTCTTCTGTCATTCTGTCATCTTCTGTCATCTTCTGTCATCTTCTGTCATCTTCTGTCATCTTCGGTCATATTCTGTCATATTCTGTCATCTTCTGTCATCTTCTGTCATCTTCTGTCATTCTGTCCTCTTCTGTCATTCTGTCCTCTTCTGTCATTCTGTCATCTTCTTTTATCTTCTGTCATCTTCTGTCATCTTCTGTCATCTTCTGACCTCTTCTGTCATTCTGTCATCTTCTGTCATCTTCTGTCATCTTCTGTCCACTTCTGTCCTCTTCTGTCATTCTGTCATCTTCTGTCATCTTCTGTCATCTTCTGTCATCTTCTGTCCTCATCTGTCATTCTGTCATCTTCTGTCATTCTGTCATCTTCTGTCATTCTTTCCTCTTCTGTCATTCTGTCATCTTCTGTCATCTTCTGTCATCTTCTGTCATTTTCTGTCATCTTCTGTCATCTTCTGTCATTCTGTCATCTTCTGTCATCTTTTGTCATATCCTGTCCTCTTCTGTCATTCTGTCCTCTTCTGTCATTCTGTCCTCTTCGGTCATTCTGTCATCTTCTGTCATCTTCTGTCATCTTCTGTCATCTTCTGTCATTCTGTCATCTTCTGTCATCTTCTGTCCTCTTCTGTCATTCTGTCATCTTCTGTCATCTTCTGTCCTCTTCTGTCATTCTGTCATCTTCTGTCATTCTGTCCTCTTCTGTCATTCTGTCATCTTCTGTCATCTTCTGTCATCTTCTGTCATCTTCTGTCATCTTCTGTCATACTCTGTCATCTTCTGTCATCTTCTGTCATATTCTGTCATCTTCTGTCATCTTCTGCAATCTTCTGTCATCTTCTGTCATCTTCTGTCATCTTCTGTCATTCTGTCCTCTTCTGTCATATTCTGTCCTCTTCTGTCATTTTCTGTCATTCTGTCATCTTGTGTCATCTTCTGTCATATTCTGTCCTCTTCTGTCATTCTGTCCTCTTCTGTCATTCTGTCATCTTCTGTCATCTTCTGTCATATTCTATCATCTTCTGTCATCTTCTGTCCTCTTCTGTCATATTCTGTCATCTTCTGTCATCTTCTGTCATTCTGTCATCTTCTGTCCTTCTGACATCTTCTGTCATCTTCTGTCATTCTGTCATCTTCTGTCATCCTCTATCATATTCTGTCCTATTCTGTCATTCTGTCCTCTTCTGTCATTCTGTCATCTTCTGTCATCTTCTGTCATCTTCTGTCATCTTCTGTAATCTTCTGTCCTCTTCTGTCATTCTGTCATCTTCTGTCATCTTCTGTCATCTTATGTCATCTTCTGTCATCTACTGTCATCTTCTGTCATCTTCTGTCATTCTGTCATCTTCTGTCATCTTCTGTCATCTTCTGTCATATTCTGTCCTCTTCTGTCATTCTGTCATCTTCTGTCATTCTGTCATCTTCTGTCATTCTGTCATCTTCTGTCATTCTGTCCTCTTCTGTCATTCTGTCCTCTTCTGTCATTCTTTCATCTTCTGTCATCTTCTGTCCTCTTCTGTCATTCTGTCATCTTCTGTCCTCTTCTGTCATTCTGTTTTCTTCTGTAATTCTGTCATCTTCTGTCATCTTCTGTCATCTTCTGTCATTCTGTCATCTTCTGTCATCTTCTGTCCTCTTCTGTCATTCTGTCATCTTCTGTCATCTTCTGTCCTCTTCTGTCATTCTGTCATCTTCTGTCATTCTGTCCTCTTCTGTCATTCTGTCATCTTCTGCCATCTTCTGTCATCTTCTGTCATCTTCTGTCATACTCTGTCATCTTCTGTCATCTTCTGTCATATTTTGTCATCTTCTGTCATCTTCTGCCATCTTCTGTCATCTTCTGTCATCTTCTGTCATTCTGTCCTCTTCTGTCATATTCTGTCCTCTTCTGTCATTTTCTGTCATTCTGTCATCTTGTGTCATCTTCTGTCATATTCTGTCCTCTTCTGTCATTCTGTCCTCTTCTGTCATTCTGTCCTCTTCTGTCATTCTGTCATCTTCTGTCATCTTCTGTCATATTCTGTCATCTTCTGTCATCTTCTGTCCTCTTCTGTCATATTCTGTCATCTTCTGTCATCTTCTGTCATGTTCTTTCATCTTCTGTCATTCTGTCATCTTCTGTCCTTCTGACATCTTCTGTCATCTTCTGTCATTCTGTCATCTTCTGTCATCCTCTATCATATTCTGTCCTCTTCTGTCATTCTGTCCTCTTCTGTCATTCTGTCATCTTCTGTCATCTTCTGTCATCTTCTGTCATCTTCTGTCATCTTCTGTCATCTTCTGTCATATTCTGTCATCTTCTGTCATCTTCTGTCATCTTCTGTCATTCTGTCATCTTCTGTCATTCTGTCCTCTTCTGTCATTCTGTCCTCTTCTGTCATTCTGTCATCTTCTGTCATCTTCTGTCATCTTCTGTCCTCTTCTGTTATTCTGTCATCTTCTGTCCTCTTCTGTCATTCTGTCCTCTTCTGTAATTCTGTCATCTTCTGTCATCTTCTGTCATCTTCTGTCATTCTGTCCTCTTCTGTCATTCTGTCATCTTCTGTCATTCTGTCATCTTCTGTCATCTTCTGTCATCTTCTGTCATTCTGTCATCTTCTGTCATCTTTTGTCATATTCTGTCCTCTTCTGTCATTCTGCCCTCTTCTGTCATTCTGTCCTCTTCGGTCATTCTGTCATCTTCTGTCATCTTCTGTCATCTTCTGTCATCTTCTGTCATTCTGTCATCTTCTGTCATCTTCTGTCCTCTTCTGTCATTCTGTCATCTTCTGTCATCTTCTGTCATCTTCTGTCCTCTTCTGTCATTCTGTCATCTTCTGTCATTCTGTCCTCTTCTGTCATTCTGTCATCTTCTGTCATCTTCTGTCATCTTCTGTCATCTTCTGTCATCTTCTGTCATACTCTGTCATCTTCTGTCATCTTCTGTCATATTCTGTCATCTTCTGTCATCTTCTGCAATCTTCTGTCATCTTCTGTCTTCTTCTGTCATTCTGTCCTCTTCTGTCATATTCTGTCCTCTTCTGTCATTTTCTGTCATTCTGTCATCTTGTGTCATCTTCTGTCATATTCTGTCCTCTTCTGTCATATTCTGTCCTCTTCTGTCATTCTGTCATCTTCTGTCATCTTCTGTCATATTCTGTCATCTTCTGTCATCTTCTGTCCTCTTCTGTCATATTCTGTCATCTTCTGTCATCTTCTGTCATCTTCTGTCATCTTCTGTCATACTCTGTCATCTTCTGTCATCTTCTGTCATATTCTGTCATCTTCTGTCATCTTCTGCAATCTTCTGTCATCTTCTGTCATCTTCTGTCATCTTCTGTCATTCTGTCCTCTTTTGTCATATTCTGTCCTCTTCTGTCATTTTCTGTCATTCTGTCATCTTGTGTCATCTTCTGTCATATTCTGTCCTCTTCTGTCATTCTGTCATCTTCTGTCATCTTCTGTCATATTCTCTCATATTCTGTCATCTTCTGTCCTCTTCTGTCATATTCTGTCATCTTCTGTCATCTTCTGTCATCTTCTGTCATCTTCTGATATTCTGTCATCTTCTGTCCTTCTGACATCTTCTGTCATCTTCTGTCATTCTGTCATCTTCTGTCATCCTCTATCATATTCTGTCCTCTACTGTCATTCCGTCCTCTTCTGTCATTCTGTCATCTTCTGTCATCTTCTGTCATCTTCTGTAATCTTCTGTCCTCTTCTGTCATTCTGTCATCTTCTGTCATTCTGTCATCTTCTGTCATCTTCTGTCATCTACTGTCATCTTCTCTCATCTTCTGTCATTCTGTCATCTTCTGTCATCTTCTGTCATCTTCTGTCATATTCTGTCCTCTTCTGTCATTCTGTCATCTTCTGTCATTCTGTCATCTTCTGTCATCTTCTGTCATTCTGTCATCTTCTGTCATTCTGTCCTCTTCTGTCATTCTGTCCTCTTCTGTCATTCTTTCATCTTCTGTCATCTTCTGTCATCTTCTGTCCTCTTCTGTCATTCTGTCATCTTCTGTCCTCTTCTGTCATTCTGTGCTCTTCTGTAATTCTGTCATCTTCTGTCATCTTCTGTCATCTTCTGTCATCTTCTGTCATTCTGTCATCTTCTGTCATCTTCTGTCCTCTTCTGTCATTCTGTCATCTTCTGTCATCTTCTGTCATCTTCCGTCATCTTCTGTCCTCTTCTGTCGTTCTGTCATCTTCTGTCATTCTGTCCTCTTCTGTCATTCTGTCATCTTCTGTCATCTTCTGTCATCTTCTGTCATACTCTGTCATCTTCTGTCATCTTCTGTCATATTCTGTCATCTTCTGTCATTCTGTCCTCTTCTGTCATTCTGTCCTCTTCTGTCATTCTGTCATCTTGTGTCATCTTCTGTCCTCTTCTGTCATTCTGTCCTCTTCTGTCATTCTGTCATCTTCTGTCATCTTCTGTCATATTCTGTCATCTTCTGTCATTTTCTGTCCTCTTCTGTCATATTCTGTCATCTTCTGTCATCTTCTGTCATGTTCTTTCATCTTCTGTCATTCTGTCATCTTCTGTCCTTCTGACATCTTCTGTCATCTTCTGTCATTCTGTCATCTTCTGTCATCCTCTATCATATTCTGTCCTCTTCTGTCATTCTGTCCTCTTCTGTCATTCTGTCATCTTCTGTCATCTTCTGTCATCTTCTGTCATCTTCTGTCCTCTTCTGTCATTCTGTCATCTTCTGTCATCTTCTGTCATCTTCTGTCATCTACTGTCATTTCTGTCATCTTCTGTCATTCTGTCATCTTCTGTCATCTTCTGTCATATTCTGTCATATTCTGTCATCTTCTGTCATCTTCTGTCATTCTGTCATCTTCTGTCATCTTCTTTCATCTTCTGTCATTCTGTCATCTTCTGTCATTCTGTCCTCTTCTGTCATTCTGTCCTCTTCTTTCATTCTGTCATCTTCTGTCATCTTCTGTCATCTTCTGTCCTCTTCTGTTATTCTGTCATCTTCTGTCCTCTTCTTTCATTGTGTCCTCTTCTGTCATCTTCTGTCATCTTCTGTCATCTTCTGTCATCTTCTGTCATTCTGTTCTCTTCTGTCATTCTGTCCTCTTCTGTCATTCTGTCATCTTCTGTTATCTTCTGTCATCTTCTGTCATCTTCTGACCTCTTCTGTCATTCTGTCATCTTCTGTCATCTTCTGTCATCTTCTGTCATCTTCTGTCCTCTTCTGTCCTCTTCTGTCATTCTGTCATCTTCTGTCCTCTTCTGTCATTCTGTCATCTTCTGTCATCTTCTGTCATCTTCTGTCATCTTCTGTCCTCATCTGTCATTCTGTCATCTTCTGTCATTCTGTCATCTTCTGTCATTCTTTCCTCTTCTGTCATTCTCTGTCATTTTCTGTCATCTTCTGTCATCTTCTGTCATTCTGTCATCTTCTGTCATCTTTTGTCATATTCTGTCCTCTTCTGTCATTCTGTCCTCTTCTGTTATTCTGTCCTCTTCGGTCATTCTGTCATCTTCTGTCATCTTCTGTCATCTTCTGTCATTCTGTCATCTTCTGTCATCTTGTGTCCTCTTCTGTCATTCTGTCATCTTCTGTCATCTTCTGTCATCTTCTGTCCTCTTCTGTCATTCTGTCATCTTCTGTCATTCTGTCCTCTTCTGTCATTCTGTCATCTTCTGTCATCTTCTGTCATCTTCTGTCATCTTCTGTCATCTTCTGTCATACTCTGTCATCTTCTGTCATCTTCTGTCATATTCTGTCATCTTCTGTCATCTTCTGCAATCTTCTGTCATCTTCTGTCATCTTCTGTCATCTTCTGTCATTCTGTCCTCTTCTCTCATATTCTGTCCTCTTCAGTCATTTTCTCTCATTCTGTCATCTTGTGTCATCTTCTGTCATATTCTGTCCTCTTCTGTCATTCTGTCATCTTCTGTCATCTTCTGTCATATTCTGTCATCTTCTGTCATCTTCTGTCCTCTTCTGTCATATTCTGTCATCTTCTGTCATCTTCTGTCATCTTCTGTCATTCTGTCATCTTCTGTCCTTCTGACATCTTCTGTCATCTTCTGTCATTCTGTCATCTTCTGTCATCCTCTATCATATTCTGTCCTCTTCTGTCATTCTGTCCTCTCCTGTCATTCTGTCATCTTCTGTCATCTTCTGTCATCTTCTGTCATCTTCTGTAATCTTCTGTCCTCTTCTGTCATTCTGTCATCTTCTGTCATCTTCTGTCATCTTATGTCATCTTCTGTCATCTACTGTCATCTTCTGTCATCTTCTGTCATCTTCTGTCATTCTGTCATCTTCTGTCATCTTCTGTCATCTTCTGTCATATTCTGTACTCTTCTGTCATTCTGTCATCTTCTGTCATTCTGTCATCTTCTGTCATCTTCTGTCATTCTGTCCTCTTCTGTCATTCTGTCCTCTTCTGTCATTCTGTCATCTTCTGTCATCTTCTGTCATCTTCTGTCCTCATCTGTCATTCTGTCATCTTCAGTCATTCTGTCATCTTCTGTCATTCTTTCCTCTTCTGTCATTCTGTCATCTTCTGTCATCTTCTGTCATCTTCTGTCATTCTGTCCTCTTCTGTCATTCTGTCATCATCTGTCATCTTCTGTCATCTTCCGTCATCTTGTGTCATCTTCTGTCATTCTGTCATCTTCTGTCATCTTCTGTCATCTTCTGTCATTCTGTCCTCTTCTGTCATTCTGTCATCTTCTGTCATCTTCTGTCATCTTCTGTCATATTCTGTCATCTTCTGTCATTCTGTCCTCTTCTGTCATTCTGTCATCTTCTGTCATCTTCTGTCATTCTGTCCTCTTCTGTCACTCTGTCATCTTCTGTCATTCTGTCCTCTTCTGTCATTTTGTCATCTTGTGTCATCCTCTGTCATCTTCTGTCATTCTGTCATCTTCTGTCATCTTCTGTCATCTTCTGTCATTCTGTCCTCTTCTGTCATTCTGTCATCTTCTGTCATCTTCTGTCATTCTGTCCTCTTCTGTCATTCTGTCATCTTCTGTCATTCTGTCATCTTCTGTCATCTTCTGTCATTCTGTCCTCTTCTGTCATTCTGTCATCTTCTGTCATTCTGTCATCTTCTGTCATCTTCTGTCATTCTGTCCTCTTCTGTCATTCTGTCATCTTCTGTCATTCTGTCCTCTTCTGTCATTCTGTCCTCTTCTGTCATTCTGTCATCTTCTGTCATCTTCTGCCATCTTCTGTCATCTTCTTTCCTCGTCTGTCATTCTGTCATCTTCTGTCATCTTCTGTCATTCTGTCATCTTCTGTCATTCTGTCCTCTTCTGTCATTCTGTCATCTTGTGTCATCTTGTGTCATCTTCTGTCATTCTGTCCTCTTCTGTCATTCTGTCATCTTTTGTCATTCTGTCCTCTTCTGTCATTCTGTCATCTTCTGTCACCTTCTGTGATCTTCTGTCATCTTCTGTCATCTTCTGTCATTCTGTCACCTTCTGTCATCTTCTGGCATATTCTGTCCTCTTCTGCCATTCTGTCCTCTTCTGTCATTCTGTCATCTTCTGTCATCTTCTGTCATCTTCGGTCATATTCTGTCATATTCTGTCATCTTCTGTCATCTTCTGTCATCTTCTGTCATCTTCTGTCATCTTCTGTCATCTTCTGTCATTCTGTCCTCTTCTGTCATTCTGTCCTCTTCTGTCATTCTGTCATCTTCTGTTATCTTCTGTCATCTTCTGTCATCTTCTGTCATCTTCTGACCTCTTCTGTCATTCTGTCATCTTCTGTCATCTTCTGTCATCTTCTGTCCACTTCTGTCCTCTTCTGTCATTCTGTCATCTTCTGTCATCCTCTGTCATCTTCTGTCATCTTCTGTCCTCATCTGTCATTCTGTCATCTTCTGTCATTCTGTCATCTTCTGTCATCTTCTGTCATACTCTGTCATCTTCTGTCATCTTCTGCAATCTTCTGTCATCTTCTGTCATCTTCTGTCATCTTCTGTCATTCTGTCCTCTTCTGTCATATTCTGTCCTCTTCTGTCATTTTCTGTCATTCTGTCATCTTGTGTCATCTTCTGTCATATTCCATCCTCTTCTGTCATTCTGTCCTCTTCTGTCATTTTGTCATCTTCTGTCATCTTCTGTCATATTCTGTCATCTTCTGTCATCTTCTGTCCTCTTCTGTCATATTCTGTCATCTTCTGTCATCTTCTGTCATCTTCTGTCATCTTCTGTCATTCTGTCATCTTCTGTCCTTCTGACATCTTCTGTCATCTTCTGTCATTCTGTCATCTTCTGTCATCCTCTATCATATTCTGTCCTCTTCTGTCATTCTGTCCTCTTCTGTCATTCTGTCATCTTCTGTCATCTTCTGTCATCTTCTGTAATCTTCTGTCCTCTTCTGTCATTCTGTCATCTTCTGTCATCTTCTGTCATCTTATGTCATCTTCTGTCATCTACTGTCATCTTCTGTCATCTTCTGTCATTCTGTCATCTTCTGTCATCTTCTGTCATCTTCTGTCATATTCTGTCCTCTTCTGTCATTCTGTCATCTTCTGTCATTCTGTCATCTTCTGTCATCTTCTGTCATTCTGTCATCTTCTGTCATCTTCTGTCATCTTCTGTCATTCTGTCATCTTCTGTCATCTTCTGTCCTCTTCTGTCATTCTGTCATCTTCTGTCATCTTCTGTCATCTTCTGTCCTCTTCTGTCATTCTGTCATCTTCTGTCATTCTGTCCTCTTCTGTCATTCTGTCATCTTCTGTCATCTTCTGTCATCTTCTGTCATCTTCTGTCATCTTCTGTCATACTCTGTCATCTTCTGTCATCTTCTGTCATATTCTGTCATCTTCTGTCATCTTCTGCAATCTTCTGTCATCTTCTGTCATCTTCTGTCATCTTCTGTCATTCTGTCCTCTTCTCTCATATTCTGTCCTCTTCAGTCATTTTCTGTCATTCTGTCATCTTGTGTCATCTTCTGTCATATTCTGTCCTCTTCTGTCATTCTGTCATCTTCTGTCATCTTCTGTCATATTCTGTCATCTTCTGTCATCTTCTGTCCTCTTCTGTCATATTCTGTCATCTTCTGTCATCTTCTGTCATCTTCTGTCATTCTGTCATCTTCTGTCCTTCTGACATCTTCTGTCATCTTCTGTCATTCTGTCATCTTCTGTCATCCTCTATCATATTCTGTCCTCTTCTGTCATTCTGTCCTCTTCTGTCATTCTGTCATCTTCTGTCATCTTCTGTCATCTTCAGTCATCTTCTGTAATCTTCTGTCCTCTTCTGTCATTCTGTCATCTTCTGTCATCTTATGTCATCTTCTGTCATCTACTGTCATCTTCTGTCATCTTCTGTCATTCTGTCATCTTCTGTCATCTTCTGTCATCTTCTGTCATATTCTGTACTCTTCTGTCATTCTGTCATCTTCTGTCATTCTGTCATCTTCTGTCATCTTCTGTCATCTTCTGTCATTCTGTCATCTTCTGTCATTCTGTCCTCTTCTGTCATTCTGTCCTCTTCTGTCATTCTGTCATCTTCTGTCATCTTCTGTCCTCATCTGTCATTCTGTCATCTTCTGTCATTCTGTCATCTTCTGTCATTCTTTCCTCTTCTGTCATTCTGTCATCTTCTGTCATCTTCTGTCATCTTCTGTCATTCTGTCCTCTTCTGTCATTCTGTCATCTTCTGTCATTCTGTCCTCTTCTGTCATTCTGTCATCTTCTGTCATCTTCTGTCATCTTCCGTCATCTTGTGTCATCTTCTGTCATTCTGTCATCTTCTGTCATCTTCTGTCATCTTCTGTCATTCTGTCCTCTTCTGTCATTCTGTCATCTTCTGTCATTCTGTCATCTTCTGTCATCTTCTGTCATTCTGTCCTCTTCTGTCACTCTGTCATCTTCTGTCATTCTGTCCTCTTCTGTCATTTTGTCATCTTGTGTCATCTTGTGTCATCTTGTGTCATCTTGTGTCATCTTCTGTCATCTTCTGTCATCTTCTGTCATCTTCTGTCATACTCTGTCATCTTCTGTCATCTTCTGTCATATTCTGTCATCTTCTGTCATCTTCTGCAATCTTCTGTCATCTTCTGTCATCTTCTGTCATCTTCTGTCATTCTGTCCTCTTCTGTCATATTCTGTCCTCTTCTGTCATTTTCTGTCATTCTGTCATCTTGTGTCATCTTCTGTCATATTCCGTCCTCTTCTGTCATTCTGTCCTCTTCTGTCATTTTGTCATCTTCTGTCATCTTCTGTCATATTCTGTCATCTTCTGTCATCTTCTGTCCTCTTCTGTCATATTCTGTCATCTTCTGTCATCTTCTGTCATCTTCCGTCATTCTGTCATCTTCTGTCCTTCTGACATCTTCTGTCATCTTCTGTCATTCTGTCATCTTCTGTCATCCTCTATCATATTCTGTCCTCTTCTGTCATTCTGTCCTCTTCTGTCATTCTGTCATCTTCTGTCATCTTCTGTCATCTTCTGTCATCTTCTGTAATCTTCTGTCCTCTTCTGTCATTCTGTCATCTTCTGTCATCTTCTGTCATCTTATGTCATCTTCTGTCATCTGCTGTCATCTTCTGTCATCTTCTGTCATTCTGTCATCTTCTGTCATCTTCTGTCATCCTCTGTCATATTCTGTCCTCTTCTGTCATTCTGTCATCTTCTGTCATTCTGTCATCTTCTGTCATCTTCTGTCATTCTGTCATCTTCTGTCATTCTGTCCTCTTCTGTCATTCTGTCCTTTTCTGTCATTCTTTCATCTTCTGTCATCTTCTGTCATCTTCTGTCCTCTTCTGTCATTCTGTCATCTTCTGTCCTCTTCTGTCATTCTGTGCTCTTCTGTAATTCTGTCATCTTCTGTCATCTTCTGTCATCTTCTGTCATTCTGTCATCTTCTGTCATCTTCTGTCATCTTCTGTCATTCTGTCATCTTCTGTCATTCTGTCCTCTTCTGTCATTCTGTCATCTTCTGTCATCTTCTGTCATCTTCTGTCATCTTCTGTCATACTCTGTCATCTTCTGTCATCTTCTGTCATATTCTGTCATCTTCTGTCATCTTCTGCAATCTTCTGTCATCTTCTGTCATCTTCTGTCATCTTCTGTCATTCTGTCCTCTTCTCTCATATTCTGTCCTCTTCAGTCATTTACTGTCATTCTGTCATCTTGTGTCATCTTCTGTCATATTCTGTCCTCTTCTGTCATTCTGTCATCTTCTGTCAACTTCTGTCATATTCTGTCATCTTCTGTCATCTTCTGTCCTCTTCTGTCATATTCTGTCATCTTCTGTCATCTTCTGTCATCTTCTGTCATTCTGTCATCTTCTGTCCTTCTGACATCTTCTGTCATCTTCTGTCATTCTGTCATCTTCTGTCATCCTCTATCATATTCTGTCCTCTTCTGTCATTCTGTCCTCTTCTGTCATTCTGTCATCTTCTGTCATCTTCTGTCATCTTCTGTCATCTTCTGTAATCTTCTGTCCTCTTCTGTCATTCTGTCATCTTCTGTCATCTTCTGTCATCTTATGTCATCTTCTGTCATCTACTGTCATCTTCTGTCATCTTCTGTCATCTTCTGTCATTCTGTCATCTTCTGTCATCTTCTGTCATCTTCTGTCATATTCTGTACTCTTCTGTCATTCTGTCATCTTCTGTCATTCTGTCATCTTCTGTCATCTTCTGTCATCTTCTGTCATTCTGTCATCTTCTGTCATTCTGTCCTCTTCTGTCATTCTGTCCTCTTCTCTCATTCTGTCATCTTCTGTCATCTTCTGTCCTCATCTGTCATTCTGTCATCTTCTGTCATTCTGTCATCTTCTGTCATTCTTTCCTCTTCTGTCATTCTGTCATCTTCTGTCATCTTCTGTCATCTTCTGTCATTCTGTCCTCTTCTGTCATTCTGTCATCTTCTGTCATTCTGTCCTCTTCTGTCATTCTGTCATCTTCTGTCATCTTCTGTCATCTTCCGTCATCTTGTGTCATCTTCTGTCATTCTGTCATCTTCTGTCATCTTCTGTCATCTTCTGTCATTCTGTCCTCTTCTGTCATTCTGTCATCTTCTGTCATTCTGTCATCTTCTGTCATCTTCTGTCATTCTGTCCTCTTCTGTCACTCTGTCATCTTCTGTCATTCTGTCCTCTTCTGTCATTTTGTCATCTTGTGTCATCTTCTGTCATCTTCTGTCATTCTGTCATCTTCTGTCATCTTCTGTCATCTTCTGTCATTCTGTCCTCTTCTGTCATTCTGTCATCTTCTGTCATCTTCTGTCATTCTGTCATCTTCTGTCATCTTCTGTCATTCTGACCTCTTCTGTCATTCTGTCATCTTCTGTCATTCTGTCATCTTCTGTCATCTTCTGTCATTCTGTCCTCTTCTGTCATTCTGTCATCTTCTGTCATTCTGTCCTCTTCTGTCATTCTGTCATCTTCTGTCATCTTCTGCCATCTTCTGTCATCTTCTTTCCTCGTCTGTCATTCTGTCATCTTCTGTCATCTTCTGTCATTCTGTCATCTTCTGTCATCTTCTGTCATATTCTGTCATCTTCTGTCATCTTCTGTCCTCTTCTGTCATATTCTGTCATCTTCTGTCATCTTCTGTCATTCTGTCATCTTCTGTCCTTCTGACATCTTCTGTCATCTTCTGTCATTCTGTCATCTTCTGTCATCCTCTATCATATTCTGTCCTCTTCTGTCATTCTGTCATCTTCTGTCATATTCTGTCATCTTCTGTCATCTTCTGTCCTCTTCTGTCATATTCTGTCATCTTCTGTCATCTTCTGTCATCTTCTGTCATTCTGTCATCTTCTGTCCTTCTGACATCTTCTGTCATCTTCTGTCATTCTGTCATCTTCTGTCATCCTCTATCATATTCTGTCCTCTTCTGTCATCTTCTGTCATCTTCCGTCATCTTGTGTCATCTTCTGTCATTCTGTCATCTTCTGTCATCTTCTGTCATCTTCTGTCATTCTGTCCTCTTCTGTCATTCTGTCATCTTCTGTCATCTTCTGTCATCTTCTGTCATATTCTGCCATCTTCTGTCATATTCTGTCATCTTCTGTCATTCTGTCCTCTTCTGTCATTCTGTCATCTTCTGTCATCTTCTGTCATTCTGTCCTCTTCTGTCACTCTGTCATCTTCTGTCATTCTGTCCTCTTCTGTCATTTTGTCATCTTGTTTCATCTTGTGTCATCTTCTGTCATTCTGTCATCTTCTGTCATCTTCTGTCATCTTCTGTCATCTTCTGTCATTCTGTCCTCTTCTGTCATTCTGTCATCTTCTGTCATCTTCTGTCATTCTGTCCTCTTCTGTCATTCTGTCATCTTCTGTCATTCTGTCATCTTCTGTCATCTTCTCACATTCTGTCCTCTTCTGTCATTCTGCCATCTTCTGTCATTCTGTCATCTTCTGTCATCTTCTGTCATTCTGTCCTCTTCTGTCATTCTGTCATCTTCTGTCATTCTGTCCTCTTCTGTCATTCTGTCATCTTCTGTCATCTTCTGCCATCTTCTATCATCTTCTTTCCTCGTCTGTCATTCTGTCATCTTCTGTCATCTTCTGTCATCTACTGTCATTCTGTCATCTTCTGTCATTCTGTCCTCTTCTGTCATTCTGTCCTCTTCTGTCATTCTGTCACCTTCTGTCATCTTCTGGCATATTCTGTCCTCTTCTGCCATTCTGTCCTCTTCTGTCATTCTGTCATCTTCTTTCATATTCTGTCATCTTCTGTCATCTTCTGTCATTCTGTCATCTTCTGTCCTTCTGACATCTTCTGTCATCTTCTGTCATTCTGTCATCTTCTGTCATCCTCTATCATATTCTGTCCTCTTCTGTCATTCTGTCATCTTCTGTCATCTTCTGTCATATTCTGTCATCTTCTGTCATCTTCTGTCCTCTTCTGTCATATTCTGTCATCTTCTGTCATCTTCTGTCATCTTCTGTCATTCTGTCATCTTCTGTCCTTCTGACATCTTCTGTCATCTTCTGTCATTCTGTCATCTTCTGTCATCCTCTATCATATTCTGTCCTCTTCTGTCATTCTGTCCTCTTCTGTCATTCTGTCATCTTCTGTCATCTTCTGTCATCTTCTGTAATCTTCTGTCCTCTTCTGTCATTCTGTCATCTTCTGTCATCTTCTGTCATCTTATGTCATCTTCTGTCATCTACTGTCATCTTCTGTCATCTTCTGTCATTCTGTCATCTTCTGTCATCTTCTGTCATCTTCTGTCATATTCTGTACTCTTCTGTCATTCTGTCATCTTCTGTCATTCTGTCATCTTCTGTCATCTTCTGTCATCTTCTGTCATTCTGTCATCTTCTGTCATTCTGTCCTCTTCTGTCATTCTGTCCTCTTCTGTCATTCTGTCATCTTCTGTCATCTTCTGTCATCTTCTGTCCTCATCTGTCATTCTGTCATCTTCTGTCATTCTGTCATCTTCTGTCATTCTTTCCTCTTCTGTCATTCTGTCATCTTCTGTCATCTTCTGTCATCTTCTGTCATTCTGTCCTCTTCTGTCATTCTGTCATCTTCTGTCATTCTGTCCTCTTCTTTCATTCTGTCATCTTCTGTCATCTTCTGTCATCTTCCGTCATCTTGTGTCATCTTCTGTCATTCTGTCATCTTCTGTCATCTTCTGTCATCTTCTGTCATTCTGTCCTCTTCTGTCATTCTGTCATCTTCTGTCATTCTGTCATCTTCTGTCATCTTCTGTCATTCTGTCCTCTTCTGTCACTCTGTCATCTTCTGTCATTCTGTCCTCTTCTGTCATTTTGTCATCTTGTGTCATCTTGTGTCATCTTCTGTCATTCTGTCATCTTCTGTCATCTTCTGTCATCTTCTGTCATCTTCTGTCATCTTCTGTCATCTTCTGTCATACTCTGTCATCTTCTGTCATCTTCTGTCATATTCTGTCATCTTCTGTCATCTTCTGCAATCTTCTGTCATCTTCTGTCATCTTCTGTCATCTTCTGTCATTCTGTCCTCTTCTGTCATATTCTGTCCTCTTCTGTCATTTTCTGTCATTCTGTCATCTTGTGTCATCTTCTGTCATATTCCGTCCTCTTCTGTCATTCTGTCATCTTCTGTCATTCTGTCCTCTTCTTTCATTCTGTCATCTTCTGTCATCTTCTGTCATCTTCCGTCATCTTGTGTCATCTTCTGTCATTCTGTCATCTTCTGTCATCTTCTGTCATCTTCTGTCATTCTGTCCTCTTCTGTCATTCTGTCATCTTCTGTCATTCTGTCATCTTCTGTCATCTTCTGTCATTCTGTCCTCTTCTGTCACTCTGTCATCTTCTGTCATTCTGTCCTCTTCTGTCATTTTGTCATCTTGTGTCATCTTGTGTCATCTTCTGTCATTCTGTCATCTTCTGTCATCTTCTGTCATCTTCTGTCATCTTCTGTCATCTTCTGTCATCTTCTGTCATACTCTGTCATCTTCTGTCATCTTCTGTCATATTCTGTCATCTTCTGTCATCTTCTGCAATCTTCTGTCATCTTCTGTCATCTTCTGTCATCTTCTGTCATTCTGTCCTCTTCTGTCATATTCTGTCCTCTTCTGTCATTTTCTGTCATTCTGTCATCTTGTGTCATCTTCTGTCATATTCCGTCCTCTTCTGTCATTCTGTCCTCTTCTGTCATTTTGTCATCTTCTGTCATCTTCTGTCATATTCTGTCATCTTCTGTCATCTTCTGTCCTCTTCTGTCATATTCTGTCATCTTCTGTCATCTTCTGTCATCTTCTGTCATCTTCTGTCATTCTGTCATCTTCTGTCCTTCTGACATCTTCTGTCATCTTCTGTCATTCTGTCATCTTCTGTCATCCTCTATCATATTCTGTCCTCTTCTGTCATTCTGTCCTCTTCTGTCATTCTGTCATCTTCTGTCATCTTCTGTCATCTTCTGTAATCTTCTGTCCTCTTCTGTCATTCTGTCATCTTCTGTCATCTTCTGTCATCTTATGTCATCTTCTGTCATCTGCTGTCATCTTCTGTCATCTTCTGTCATTCTGTCATCTTCTGTCATCTTCTGTCATCCTCTGTCATATTCTGTCCTCTTCTGTCATTCTGTCATCTTCTGTCATTCTGTCATCTTCTGTCATCTTCTGTCATTCTGTCATCTTCTGTCATTCTGTCCTCTTCTGTCATTCTGTCCTCTTCTGTCATTCTTTCATCTTCTGTCATCTTCTGTCATCTTCTGTCCTCTTCTGTCATTCTGTCATCTTCTGTCCTCTTCTGTCATTCTGTGCTCTTCTGTAATTCTGTCATCTTCTGTCATCTTCTGTCATCTTCTGTCATTCTGTCATCTTCTGTCATCTTCTGTCATCTTCTGTCATTCTGTCATCTTCTGTCATTCTGTCCTCTTCTGTCATTCTGTCATCTTCTGTCATCTTCTGTCATCTTCTGTCATCTTCTGTCATCTTCTGTCATACTCTGTCATCTTCTGTCATCTTCTGTCATATTCTGTCATCTTCTGTCATCTTCTGCAATCTTCTGTCATCTTCTGTCATCTTCTGTCATCTTCTGTCATTCTGTCCTCTTCTCTCATATTCTGTCCTCTTCAGTCATTTACTGTCATTCTGTCATCTTGTGTCATCTTCTGTCATATTCTGTCCTCTTCTGTCATTCTGTCATCTTCTGTCAACTTCTGTCATATTCTGTCATCTTCTGTCATCTTCTGTCCTCTTCTGTCATATTCTGTCATCTTCTGTCATCTTCTGTCATCTTCTGTCATTCTGTCATCTTCTGTCCTTCTGACATCTTCTGTCATCTTCTGTCATTCTGTCATCTTCTGTCATCCTCTATCATATTCTGTCCTCTTCTGTCATTCTGTCCTCTTCTGTCATTCTGTCATCTTCTGTCATCTTCTGTCATCTTCTGTCATCTTCTGTAATCTTCTGTCCTCTTCTGTCATTCTGTCATCTTCTGTCATCTTCTGTCATCTTATGTCATCTTCTCTCATCTACTGTCATCTTCTGTCATCTTCTGTCATCTTCTGTCATTCTGTCATCTTCTGTCATCTTCTGTCATCTTCTGTCATATTCTGTACTCTTCTGTCATCTTCTGTCATTCTGTCATCTTCTGTCATCTTCTGTCATCTTCTGTCATTCTGTCATCTTCTGTCATTCTGTCCTCTTCTGTCATTCTGTCCTCTTCTGTCATTCTGTCATCTTCTGTCATCTTCTGTCATCTTCTGTCCTCATCTGTCATTCTGTCATCTTCTGTCATTCTTTCCTCTTCTGTCATTCTGTCATCTTCTGTCATCTTCTGTCATCTTCTGTCATTCTGTCCTCTTCTGTCATTCTGTCATCTTCTGTCATTCTGTCCTCTTCTGTCATTCTGTCATCTTCTGTCATCTTCTGTCATCTTCCGTCATCTTGTGTCAACTTCTGTCATTCTGTCATCTTCTGTCATCTTCTGTCATCTTCTGTCATTCTGTCCTCTTCTGTCATTCTGTCATCTTCTGTCATTCTGTCATCTTCTGTCATCTTCTGTCATTCTGTCCTCTTCTGTCACTCTGTCATCTTCTGTCATTCTGTCCTCTTCTGTCATTTTGTCATCTTGTGTCATCTTCTGTCATCTTCTGTCATTCTGTCATCTTCTGTCATCTTCTGTCATCTTCTGTCATTCTGTCCTCTTCTGTCATTCTGTCATCTTCTGTCATCTTCTGTCATTCTGTCATCTTCTGTCATCTTCTGTCATTCTGCCCTCTTCTGTCATTCTGTCATCTTCTGTCATCTTCTGTCATTCTGTCCTCTTCTGTCATTCTGTCATCTTCTGTCATTCTGTCCTCTTCTGTCATTCTGTCATCTTCTGTCATCTTCTGCCATCTTCTGTCATCTTCTTTTCTCGTCTGTCATTCTGTCATCTTCTGTCATCTTCTGTCATTCTGTCATCTTCTGTCATTCTGTCCTCTTCTGTCATTCTGTCATCTTGTGTCATCTTGTGTCATCTTCTGTCATTCTGTCCTCTTCTGTCATTCTGTCCTCTTCTGTCATTCTGTCATCTTCTGTCATTCTGTCCTCTTCTGTCATTCTGTCATCTTCTGTCATCTTCTGTCATCTTCTGTCATCTTCTGTCATCTTCTGTCCTCTTCTGTCATATTCTGTCATCTTCTGTCATCTTCTGTCATCTTCTGTCATTCTGTCATCTTCTGTCATTCTGTCATCTTCTGTCATCTTCTGTCATCTTCTGTCATATTCTGTACTCTTCTGTCATCTTCTGTCATTCTGTCATCTTCTGTCATCTTCTGTCATCTTCTGTCATTCTGTCATCTTCTGTCATTCTGTCCTCTTCTGTCATTCTGTCCTCTTCTGTCATTCTGTCATCTTCTGTCATCTTCTGTCATCTTCTGTCCTCATCTGTCATTCTGTCATCTTCTGTCATTCTTTCCTCTTCTGTCATTCTGTCATCTTCTGTCATCTTCTGTCATCTTCTGTCATTCTGTCCTCTTCTGTCATTCTGTCATCTTCTGTCATTCTGTCCTCTTCTGTCATTCTGTCATCTTCTGTCATCTTCTGTCATCTTCCGTCATCTTGTGTCAACTTCTGTCATTCTGTCATCTTCTGTCATCTTCTGTCATCTTCTGTCATTCTGTCCTCTTCTGTCATTCTGTCATCTTCTGTCATTCTGTCATCTTCTGTCATCTTCTGTCATTCTGTCCTCTTCTGTCACTCTGTCATCTTCTGTCATTCTGTCCTCTTCTGTCATTTTGTCATCTTGTGTCATCTTCTGTCATCTTCTGTCATTCTGTCATCTTCTGTCATCTTCTGTCATCTTCTGTCATTCTGTCCTCTTCTGTCATTCTGTCATCTTCTGTCATCTTCTGTCATTCTGTCATCTTCTGTCATCTTCTGTCATTCTGCCCTCTTCTGTCATTCTGTCATCTTCTGTCATCTTCTGTCATTCTGTCCTCTTCTGTCATTCTGTCATCTTCTGTCATTCTGTCCTCTTCTGTCATTCTGTCATCTTCTGTCATCTTCTGCCATCTTCTGTCATCTTCTTTTCTCGTCTGTCATTCTGTCATCTTCTGTCATCTTCTGTCATTCTGTCATCTTCTGTCATTCTGTCCTCTTCTGTCATTCTGTCATCTTGTGTCATCTTGTGTCATCTTCTGTCATTCTGTCCTCTTCTGTCATTCTGTCCTCTTCTGTCATTCTGTCATCTTCTGTCATTCTGTCCTCTTCTGTCATTCTGTCATCTTCTGTCATCTTCTGCCATCTTCTGTCATCTTCTTTCCTCGTCTGTCATTCTGTCATCTTCTGTCATCTTCTGTCATTCTGTCATCTTCTGTCATTCTGTCCTCTTCTGTCATTCTGTCATCTTGTGTCATCTTCTGTCATCTTCTGTCATTCTGTCCTCTTCTGTCATTCTGTCCTCTTCTGTCATTCTGTCATCTTCTGTCATTCTGTCCTCTTCTGTCATTCTGTCATCTTCTGTCATCTTCTGTCATCTTCTGTCATCTTCTGTCATCTTCTGTCCTCTTCTGTCATATTCTGTCATCTTCTGTCATCTTCTGTCATCTTCTGTCATTCTGTCATCTTCTGTCCTTCTGACATCTTCTGTCATCTTCTGTCATTCTGTCATCTTCTGTCATCCTCTATCATATTCTGTCCTCTTCTGTCATTCTGTCCTCTTCTGTCATTCTGTCATCTTCTGTCATCTTCTGTCATCTTCTGTCATCTTCTGTAATCTTCTGTCCTCTTCTGTCATTCTGTCATCTTCTGTCATCTTCTGTCATCTTATGTCATCTTCTGTCATCTACTGTCATCTTCTGTCATCTTCTGTCATTCTGTCATCTTCTGTCATCTTCTGTCATCTTCTGTCATATTCTGTACTCTTCTGTCATTCTGTCATCTTCTGTCATTCTGTCATCTTCTGTCATCTTCTGTCATCTTCTGTCATTCTGTCATCTTCTGTCATTCTGTCCTCTTCTGTCATTCTGTCCTCTTCTGTCATTCTGTCATCTTCTGTCATTCTGTCATCTTCTGTCCTCTTCTGTCATTCTGTGCTCTTCTGTAATTCTGTCATCTTCTGTCATCTTCTGTCATCTTCTGTCATTCTGTCATCTTCTGTCATCTTCTGTCATCTTCTGTCATTCTGTCCTCTTCTGTCATTCTGTCCTCTTCTGTCATTTTGTCATCTTCTGTCATCTTCTGTCATATTCTGTCATCTTCTGTCATCTTCTGTCATCTTCTGTCCTCTTCTGTCATATTCTGTCATCTTCTGTCATCTTCTGTCATCTTCTGTCATCTTCTGTCATTCTGTCATCTTCTGTCCTTCTGACATCTTCTGTCATCTTCTGTCATTCTGTCATCTTCTGTCATCCTCTATCATATTCTGTCCTCTTCTGTCATTCTGTCCTCTTCTGTCATTCTGTCATCTTCTGTCATCTTCTGTCATCTTCTGTCCTCTTCTGTCATTCTGTCATCTTCTGTCATCTTCTGTCATCTTATGTCATCTTCTGTCATCTGCTGTCATCTTCTGTCATCTTCTGTCATTCTGTCATCTTCTGTCATCTTCTGTCATCCTCTGTCATATTCTGTCCTCTTCTGTCATTCTGTCATCTTCTGTCATTCTGTCATCTTCTGTCATTCTGTCATCTTCTGTCATTCTGTCCTCTTCTGTCATTCTGTCCTCTTCTGTCATTCTTTCATCTTCTGTCATCTTCTGTCATCTTCTGTCCTCTTCTGTCATTCTGTCATCTTCTGTCATTCTGTGCTCTTCTGTAATTCTGTCATCTTCTGTCATCTTCTGTCATCTTCTGTCATTCTGTCATCTTCTGTCATCTTCTGTCATCTTCTGTCATTCTGTCATCTTCTGTCATTCTGTCCTCTTCTGTCATTCTGTCATCTTCTGTCATCTTCTGTCATCTTCTGTCATCTTCTGTCATCTTCTGTCATACTCTGTCATCTTCTGTCATCTTCTGTCATATTCTGTCATCTTCTGTCATCTTCTGCAATCTTCTGTCATCTTCTGTCATCTTCTGTCATCTTCTGTCATTCTGTCCTCTTCTCTCATATTCTGTCCTCTTCAGTCATTTACTGTCATTCTGTCATCTTGTGTCATCTTCTGTCATATTCTGTCCTCTTCTGTCATTCTGTCATCTTCTGTCAACTTCTGTCATATTCTGTCATCTTCTGTCATCTTCTGTCCTCTTCTGTCATATTCTGTCATCTTCTGTCATCTTCTGTCATCTTCTGTCATTCTGTCATCTTCTGTCCTTCTGACATCTTCTGTCATCTTCTGTCATTCTGTCATCTTCTGTCATCCTCTATCATATTCTGTCCTCTTCTGTCATTCTGTCCTCTTCTGTCATTCTGTCATCTTCTGTCATCTTCTGTCATCTTCTGTCATCTTCTGTAATCTTCTGTCCTCTTCTGTCATTCTGTCATCTTCTGTCATCTTCCGTCATCTTATGTCATCTTCTGTCATCTACTGTCATCTTCTGTCATCTTCTGTCATCTTCTGTCATTCTGTCATCTTCTGTCATCTTCTGTCATCTTCTGTCATATTCTGTACTCTTCTGTCATTCTGTCATCTTCTGTCATTCTGTCATCTTCTGTCATCTTCTGTCATCTTCTGTCATTCTGTCATCTTCTGTCATTCTGTCCTCTTCTGTCATTCTGTCCTCTTCTGTCATTCTGTCATCTTCTGTCATCTTCTGTCATCTTCTGTCCTCATCTGTCATTCTGTCATCTTCTGTCATTCTGTCATCTTCTGTCATTCTTTCCTCTTCTGTCATTCTGTCATCTTCTGTCATCTTCTGTCATCTTCTGTCATTCTGTCCTCTTCTGTCATTCTGTCATCTTCTGTCATTCTGTCCTCTTCTGTCATTCTGTCATCTTCTGTCATCTTCTGTCATCTTCCGTCATCTTGTGTCATCTTCTGTCATTCTGTCATCTTCTGTCATCTTCTGTCATCTTCTGTCATTCTGTCCTCTTCTGTCATTCTGTCATCTTCTGTCATTCTGTCATCTTCTGTCATCTTCTGTCATTCTGTCCTCTTCTGTCACTCTGTCATCTTCTGTCATTCTGTCCTCTTCTGTCATTTTGTCATCTTGTGTCATCTTCTGTCATCTTCTGTCATTCTGTCATCTTCTGTCATCTTCTGTCATCTTCTGTCATTCTGTCCTCTTCTGTCATTCTGTCATCTTCTGTCATCTTCTGTCATTCTGTCATCTTCTGTCATCTTCTGTCATTCTGACCTCTTCTGTCATTCTGTCATCTTCTGTCATCTTCTGTCATCTTCTGTCATTCTGTCCTCTTCTGTCATTCTGTCATCTTCTGTCATTCTGTCCTCTTCTGTCATTCTGTCATCTTCTGTCATCTTCTGCCATCTTCTGTCATCTTCTTTCCTCGTCTGTCATTCTGTCATCTTCTGTCATCTTCTGTCATTCTGTCATCTTCTGTCATTCTGTCCTCTTCTGTCATTCTGTCATCTTGTGTCATCTTCTGTCATCTTCTGTCATTCTGTCCTCTTCTGTCATTCTGTCCTCTTCTGTCATTCTGTCATCTTCTGTCATTCTGTCCTCTTCTGTCATTCTGTCATCTTCTGTCATCTTCTGCCATCTTCTGTCATCTTCTTTCCTCGTCTGTCATTCTGTCATCTTCTGTCATCTTCTGTCATTCTGTCATCTTCTGTCATTCTGTCCTCTTCTGTCATTCTGTCATCTTGTGTCATCTTCTGTCATCTTCTGTCATTCTGTCCTCTTCTGTCATTCTGTCCTCTTCTGTCATTCTGTCATCTTCTGTCATTCTGTCCTCTTCTGTCATTCTGTCATCTTCTGTCATCTTCTGTCATCTTCTGTCATCTTCTGTCATACTCTGTCATCTTCTGTCATCTTCTGTCATATTCTGTCATCTTCTGTCATCTTCTGCAATCTTCTGTCATCTTCTGTCATCTTCTGTCATCTTCTGTCATTCTGTCCTCTTCTCTCATATTCTGTCCTCTTCAGTCATTTTCTGTCATTCTGTCATCTTGTGTCATCTTCGGTCATATTCTGTCCTCTTCTGTCATTCTGTCATCTTCTGTCATCTTCTGTCATATTCTGTCATCTTCTGTCATCTTCTGTCCTCTTCTGTCATATTCTGTCATCTTCTGTCATCTTCTGTCATCTTCTGTCATTCTGTCATCTTCTGTCCTTCTGACATCTTCTGTCATCTTCTGTCATTCTGTCATCTTCTGTCATCCTCTATCATATTCTGTCCTCTTCTGTCATTCTGTCCTCTTCTGTCATTCTGTCATCTTCTGTCATCTTCTGTCATCTTCTGTCATCTTCTGTAATCTTCTGTCCTCTTCTGTCATTCTGTCATCTTCTGTCATCTTCTGTCATCTTATGTCATCTTCTGTCATCTACTGTCATCTTCTGTCATCTTCTGTCATTCTGTCATCTTCTGTCATCTTCTGTCATCTTCTGTCATATTCTGTACTCTTCTGTCATTCTGTCATCTTCTGTCATTCTGTCATCTTCTGTCATCTTCTGTCATCTTCTGTCATTCTGTCATCTTCTGTCATTCTGTCCTCTTCTGTCATTCTGTCCTCTTCTGTCATTCTGTCATCTTCTGTCATTCTGTCATCTTCTGTCCTCTTCTGTCATTCTGTGCTCTTCTGTAATTCTGTCATCTTCTGTCATCTTCTGTCATCTTCTGTCATTCTGTCATCTTCTGTCATCTTCTGTCATCTTCTGTCATTCTGTCATCTTCTGTCATTCTGTCCTCTTCAGTCATTCTGTCATCTTCTGTCATCTTCTGTCATCTTCTGTCATACTCTGTCATCTTCTGTCATCTTCTGTCATATTCTGTCATCTTCTGTCATCTTCTGCAATCTTCTGTCATCTTCTGTCATCTTCTGTGATCTTCTGTCATTCTGTCCTCTTCTCTCATATTCTGTCCTCTTCAGTCATTTACTGTCATTCTGTCATCTTGTGTCATCTTCTGTCATATTCTGTCCTCTTCTGTCATTCTGTCATCTTCTGTCAACTTCTGTCATATTCTGTCATCTTCTGTCATCTTCTGTCCTCTTCTGTCATATTCTGTCATCTTCTGTCATCTTCTGTCATCTTCTGTCATTCTGTCATCTTCTGTCCTTCTGACATCTTCTGTCATCTTCTGTCATTCTGTCATCTTCTGTCATCCTCTATCATATTCTGTCCTCTTCTGTCATTCTGTCCTCTTCTGTCATTCTGTCATCTTCTGTCATCTTCTGTCATCTTCTGTCATCTTCTGTAATCTTCTGTCCTCTTCTGTCATTCTGTCATCTTCTGTCATCTTCTGTCATCTTATGTCATCTTCTGTCATCTACTGTCATCTTCTGTCATCTTATGTCATCTTCTGTCATCTACTGTCATCTTCTGTCATATTCTGTACTCTTCTGTCATTCTGTCATCTTCTGTCATTCTGTCATCTTCTGTCATCTTCTGTCATCTTCTGTCATTCTGTCCTCTTCTGTCATTCTGTCCTCTTCTGTCATTCTGTCATCTTCTGTCATCTTCTGTCATCTTCTGTCCTCATCTGTCATTCTGTCATCTTCTGTCATTCTGTCATCTTCTGTCATTCTTTCCTCTTCTGTCATTCTGTCATCTTCTGTCATCTTCTGTCATCTTCTGTCATTCTGTCCTCTTCTGTCATTCTGTCATCTTCTGTCATTCTGTCCTCTTCTGTCATTCTGTCATCTTCTGTCATCTTCTGTCATCTTCCGTCATCTTGTGTCATCTTCTGTCATTCTGTCATCTTCTGTCATCTTCTGTCATCTTCTGTCATTCTGTCCTCTTCTGTCATTCTGTCATCTTCTGTCATTCTGTCATCTTCTGTCATCTTCTGTCATTCTGTCCTCTTCTGTCACTCTGTCATCTTCTGTCATTTTGTCATCTTGTGTCATCTTCTGTCATCTTCTGTCATTCTGTCATCTTCTGTCATCTTCTGTCATCTTCTGTCATTCTGTCCTCTTCTGTCATCTTCTGTCATCTTCTGTCATTCTGTCATCTTCTGTCATCTTCTGTCATTCTGACCTCTTCTGTCATTCTGTCATCTTCTGTCATCTTCTGTCATCTTCTGTCATTCTGTCCTCTTCTGTCATTCTGTCATCTTCTGTCATTCTGTCCTCTTCTGTCATTCTGTCATCTTCTGTCATCTTCTGCCATCTTCTGTCATCTTCTTTCCTCGTCTGTCATTCTGTCATCTTCTGTCATCTTCTGTCATTCTGTCATCTTCTGTCATTCTATCCTCTTCTGTCATTCTGTCATCTTGTGTCATCTTCTGTCATCTTCTGTCATTCTGTCCTCTTCTGTCATTCTGTCCTCTTCTGTCATTCTGTCATCTTCTGTCATTCTGTCCTCTTCTGTCATTCTGTCATCTTCTGTCATCTTCTGCCATCTTCTGTCATCTTCTTTCCTCGTCTGTCATTCTGTCATCTTCTGTCATCTTCTGTCATTCTGTCATCTTCTGTCATTCTGTCCTCTTCTGTCATTCTGTCATCTTGTGTCATCTTCTGTCATCTTCTGTCATTCTGTCCTCTTCTGTCATTTTGTCATCTTCTGTCATTCTGTCCTCTTCTGTCATTCTGTCATCTTCTGTCATCTTCTGTCATCTTCTGTCATACTCTGTCATCTTCTGTCATATTCTGTCATATTCTGTCATCTTCTGTCATCTTCTGCAATCTTCTGTCATCTTCTGTCATCTTCTGTCATTCTGTCCTCTTCTCTCATATTCTGTCCTCTTCAGTCATTTTCTGTCATTCTGTCATCTTGTGTCATCTTCTGTCATATTCTGTCCTCTTCTGTCATTCTGTCATCTTCTGTCATCTTCTGTCATATTCTGTCATCTTCTGTCATCTTCTGTCATATTCTGTCATCTTCTGTCATCTTCTGTCATCTTCTGTCATTCTGTCATCTTCTGTCCTTCTGACATCTTCTGTCATCTTCTGTCATTCTGTCATCTTCTGTCATCCTCTATCATATTCTGTCCTCTTCTGTCATTCTGTCCTCTTCTGTCATTCTGTCATCTTCTGTCATCTTCTGTCATCTTCTGTCATCTTCTGTAATCTTCTGTCCTCTTCTGTCATTCTGTCATCTTCTGTCATCTTCTGTCATCTTATGTCATCTTCTGTCATCTACTGTCATCTTCTGTCATCTTCTGTCATTCTGTCATCTTCTGTCATCTTCTGTCATCTTCTGTCATATTCTGTACTCTTCTGTCATTCTGTCATCTTCTGTCATTCTGTCATCTTCTGTCATCTTCTGTCATCTTCTGTCATTCTGTCATCTTCTGTCATTCTGTCCTCTTCTGTCATTCTGTCCTCTTCTGTCATTCTGTCATCTTCTGTCATCTTCTGTCATCTTCTGTCCTCATCTGTCATTCTGTCATCTTCTGTCATTCTGTCATCTTCTGTCATTCTTTCCTCTTCTGTCATTCTGTCATCTTCTGTCATCTTCTGTCATCTTCTGTCATTCTGTCCTCTTCTGTCATTCTGTCATCTTCTGTCATTCTGTCCTCTTCTGTCATTCTGTCATCTTCTGTCATCTTCTGTCATCTTCCGTCATCTTGTGTCATCTTCTGTCATTCTGTCATCTTCTGTCATCTTCTGTCATCTTCTGTCATTCTGTCCTCTTCTGTCATTCTGTAATCTTCTGTCATCTTTTGTCATCTTCTGTCCTCTCCTGTCATCCTGTCATCTTCTGTCATTCTGTCATCTTCTGTCATTCTGTCATCTTCTGTCATTCTGTCCTCTTCTGTCATTCTGTCATCTTCTGTCATTCTGTCATCTTCTGTCATTTTCTGTCATCTTCTGTCATCTTCTGTCATTCTGTCATCTTCTGTCATCTTTTGTCATATTCTGTCCTCTTCTGTCATTCTGTCATCTTCTGTCATTCTGTCCTCTTCTGTCATTCTGTCATCTTCTGTCATCTTCTGTCATCTTCTGTCATCTTCTGTCATCTTCTGTCATCTTCTGTCATTCTGTCCTCTTCTGTCATTCTGTCCTCTTCTGTCATTCTGTCATCTTCTGTTATCTTCTGTCATCTTCTGTCATCTTCTGTCATCTTCTGACCTCTTCTGTCATTCTGTCATCTTCTGTCATCTTCTGTCATCTTCTGTCCTCTTCTGTCCTCTTCTGTCATTCTGTCATCTTCTGTCATCTTCTGTCATCTTCTGTCATCTTCTGTCATCTTCTGTCCTCTTCTGTCATTCTGTCATCTTCTGTCATCTTCTGTCATCTTCTGTCATCTTCTGTCATCTTCTGTCCTCATCTGTCATTCTGTCATCTTCTGTCATTCTGTCATCTTCTGTCATTCTGTCCTCTTCTGTCATTCTGTCATCTTATGTCATCTTCTGTCATCTTCTGTCATTTTCTGTCATCTTCTGTCATCTTCTGTCATTCTGTCATCTTCTGTCATCTTTTGTCATATTCTGTCCTCTTCTGTCATTCTGTCCTCTTCTGTCATTCTGTCCTCTTCGGTCATTCTGTCATCTTCTGTCATCTTCTGTCATCTTCTGTCATCTTCTGTCATTCTGTCATCTTCTGTCATCTTCTGTCATCTTCTGTCCTCTTCTGTCATTCTGTCATCTTCTGTCATTCTGTCCTCTTCTGTCATTCTGTCATCTTCTGTCATCTTCTGTCATCTTCTGTCATCTTCTGTCATACTCTGTCATCTTCTGTCATCTTCTGTCATATTCTGTCATCTTCTGTCATCTTCTGCCATCTTCTGTCATCTTCTCTCATCTTCTGTCATTCTGTCCTCTTCTCTCATATTCTGTCCTCTTCTGCCATTTTCTGTCATTCTGTCATCTTCTGTCATCTTCTGTCATATTCTGTCATCTTCTGTCATCTTCTGTCCTCTTCTGTCATATTCTGTGATCTTCTGTCATCTTCTGTCATCTTCTGTCATTCTGTCATCTTCTGTCCTTCTGACATCTTCTGTCATCTTCTGTCATTCTGTCATCTTCTGTCATCCTCTATCATATTCTGTCCTCTTCTGTCATTCTGTCCTCTTCTGTCATTCTGTCATCTTCTGTCATCTTCTGTCATCTTCTGTCCTCTTCTGTCATTCTGTCATCTTCTGTCATCTTCTGTCATCTTCTGTCATCTTCTGTCATCTACTGTCATCTTCTGTCATTCTGTCATCTTCTGTCATCTTCTGTCATCTTATGTCATCTACTGTCATCTTCTGTCATCTTCTGTCATTCTGTCATCTTCTGTCATCTTCTGTCATCTTCTGTCATATTCTGTCATATTCTGTCATCTTCTGTCATCTTCTGTCATTCTGTCATCTTCTGTCATCTTCTTTCATCTTCTGTCATCTTATGTCATTCTGTCATCTTCTGTCATTCTGTCCTCTTCTGTCATTCTGTCCTCTTCTGTCATTCTGTCATCTTCTGTCATCTTCTTTCATCTTCTGTCCTCTTCTGTCATTCTGTCATCTTCTGTCCTCTTCTGTCATTCTGTCCTCTTCTGTAATTCTGTCATCTTCTGTCATCTTCTGTCATCTTCTCTCATCTTCTGTCATTCTGTCATCTTCTGTCATCTTCTGTCCTCTTCTGTCATTCTGTCATCTTCTGTCATCTTCTGTCATCTTCTGTCCTCTTCTGTCATTCTGTCATCTTCTGTCATTCTGTCCTCTTATCTCATTCTGTCATCTTGTGTCATCTTGTGTCATCTTCTCTCATCTTCTGTCATACTCTGTCATCTTCTGTCATCTTCTGTCATATTCTGTCATCTTCTGTCATCTTCTGCCATCTTCTGTCATCTTCTGTCATCTTCTGTCATCTTCTGTCATTCTGTCCTCTTCTGTCATTCTGTCATCTTCTGTCATCTTCTGTCATCTTCTGTCCTCTTCTGTCATTCTGTCATCTTCTGTCATCTTCTGTCATCTTCTGTCATCGACTGTCATCTTCTGTCATTCTGTCATCTTCTGTCATCTTCTGTCATATTCTGTCATATTCTGTCATCTTCTGTCATTCTGTCATCTTCTGTCATCTTCTGTCATCTTCTGTCATTCTGTCATCTTCTGTCATTCTGTCCTCTTCTGTCATTCTGTCCTCTTCTGTAATTCTGTCATCTTCTGTCATCTTCTGTCAACTTCTGTCCTCTTCTGCCGTTCTGTCATCTTCTTTCCTCTTCTGTCATTCTGTCCTCTTCTGTAATTCTGTCATCTTCTGTCATCTTCTGTCATCTTCTGTCATCTTCTGTCCTCTTCTGTCATTCTGTCATCTTCTGTCATCTTCTGTCATCTTCTGTCATCTTCTGTCATCTTCTGTCCTCATCTGTCATTCTGTCATCTTCTGTCATTCTGTCATCTTCTGTCATTCTGTCCTCTTCTGTCATTCTGTCATCTTATGTCATCTTCTGTCATCTTCTGTCATTTTCTGTCATCTTCTGTCATCTTCTGTCATTCTGTCATCTTCTGTCATCTTTTGTCATATTCTGTCCTCTTCTGTCATTCTGTCCTCTTCTGTCATTCTGTCCTCTTCGGTCATTCTGTCATCTTCTGTCATCTTCTGTCATCTTCTGTCATCTTCTGTCATTCTGTCATCTTCTGTCATCTTCTGTCATCTTCTGTCCTCTTCTGTCATTCTGTCATCTTCTGTCATTCTGTCCTCTTCTGTCATTCTGTCATCTTCTGTCATCTTCTGTCATCTTCTGTCATCTTCTGTCATACTCTGTCATCTTCTGTCATCTTCTGTCATATTCTGTCATCTTCTGTCATCTTCTGCCATCTTCTGTCATCTTCTCTCATCTTCTGTCATTCTGTCCTCTTCTCTCATATTCTGTCCTCTTCTGCCATTTTCTGTCATTCTGTCATCTTCTGTCATCTTCTGTCATATTCTGTCATCTTCTGTCATCTTCTGTCCTCTTCTGTCATATTCTGTGATCTTCTGTCATCTTCTGTCATCTTCTGTCATTCTGTCATCTTCTGTCCTTCTGACATCTTCTGTCATCTTCTGTCATTCTGTCATCTTCTGTCATCCTCTATCATATTCTGTCCTCTTCTGTCATTCTGTCCTCTTCTGTCATTCTGTCATCTTCTGTCATCTTCTGTCATCTTCTGTCCTCTTCTGTCATTCTGTCATCTTCTGTCATCTTCTGTCATCTTCTGTCATCTTCTGTCATCTACTGTCATCTTCTGTCATTCTGTCATCTTCTGTCATCTTCTGTCATCTTATGTCATCTACTGTCATCTTCTGTCATCTTCTGTCATTCTGTCATCTTCTGTCATCTTCTGTCATCTTCTGTCATATTCTGTCATATTCTGTCATCTTCTGTCATCTTCTGTCATTCTGTCATCTTCTGTCATCTTCTTTCATCTTCTGTCATCTTATGTCATTCTGTCATCTTCTGTCATTCTGTCCTCTTCTGTCATTCTGTCCTCTTCTGTCATTCTGTCATCTTCTGTCATCTTCTTTCATCTTCTGTCCTCTTCTGTCATTCTGTCATCTTCTGTCCTCTTCTGTCATTCTGTCCTCTTCTGTAATTCTGTCATCTTCTGTCATCTTCTGTCATCTTCTCTCATCTTCTGTCATTCTGTCATCTTCTGTCATCTTCTGTCCTCTTCTGTCATTCTGTCATCTTCTGTCATCTTCTGTCATCTTCTGTCCTCTTCTGTCATTCTGTCTACTTCTGTCATTCTGTCCTCTTATCTCATTCTGTCATCTTGTGTCATCTTGTGTCATCTTCTCTCATCTTCTGTCATACTCTGTCATCTTCTGTCATCTTCTGTCATATTCTGTCATCTTCTGTCATCTTCTGCCATCTTCTGTCATCTTCTGTCATCTTCTGTCATCTTCTGTCATTCTGTCCTCTTCTGTCATTCTGTCATCTTCTGTCATCTTCTGTCATCTTCTGTCCTCTTCTGTCATTCTGTCATCTTCTGTCATCTTCTGTCATCTTCTGTCATCGACTGTCATCTTCTGTCATTCTGTCATCTTCTGTCATCTTCTGTCATATTCTGTCATATTCTGTCATCTTCTGTCATTCTGTCATCTTCTGTCATCTTCTGTCATCTTCTGTCATTCTGTCATCTTCTGTCATTCTGTCCTCTTCTGTCATTCTGTCCTCTTCTGTAATTCTGTCATCTTCTGTCATCTTCTGTCAACTTCTGTCCTCTTCTGTCGTTCTGTCATCTTCTTTCCTCTTCTGTCATTCTGTCCTCTTCTGTAATTCTGTCATCTTCTGTCATCTTCTGTCATCTTCTGTCATTCTGTCCTCTTCTCTCATTCTGTCATCTTCTGTCATTCTGTCATCTTCTGTCATCTTCTGTCATCTTCTGTCCTCTTCTGTCATTCTGTCATCTTCTGTCCTCTTCTGTCATTCTGTCCTCTTCTGTCATTCTGTCAGCTTCTGTCATCTTCTGTCATCTTCTGTCATCTTCTGTCATTCTGTCCTCTTCTGTCATTCTGTCATCTTCTGTCATTCTGTCCTCTTCTGTCATTCTGTCTTCTTCTGTCATCTTCTGTCATCTTCTGTCATTCTGTCCTCTTCTGTCATTCTGTCATCTTCTGTCCTCTTCTGTTATCTTCTGTCATTCTGTCCTCTTCTGTCATCTTCTGTCATCTTCTGTCATTCTGTCATCTCCTGTCATATTCTGTCATCTTCTGTCATTCTGTCCTCTTCTGTCATCTTCTGTCATCTTCTGTCATTCTGTCATGTTCTGTCATCTTCTGTCATCTTCTGTCATTCTGTCCTCTTCTGTCATTCTGTCATCTTCTGTCATTCTCTCCTCTTCTGTCATCTTCTGTCATCTTCTGTCATCTTCTGTCATTCTGCCCTCTTCTGTCATTCTGTCATCTTCTGTCATCTTCTGTCATCTTCTGTCATTCTGTCATCTTCTGTCATCTTCTATCCTCTTCTGTCATTCTGTCATCTTCTGTCATTCTGTCCTCTTCTGTCAGTCTGTCATCTTCTGTCATCTTCTGTCTTTCTGTCCTCTACTGTCATTCTGTCATCTTCTGTCATTCTGTCCTCTTCTGTCATTCTGTCATCTTCTGTCATCTTCTGTCATCTTCTGTCATTCTGTCATCTTCTGTCATCTTCTGTCATCTTCTGTCATTCTGTCCTCTACTGTCATTCTGTCATCTTCTGTCATCTTCTGTCATCTTCTCTCATTCTGTCATCTTCTGTCATTCTGTCCTCTTCTGTCATTCTGTCATCTTCTGTCATCTTCTGTCATTCTGTCCTCTTCTGTCATTCTGTCAACTTCTGTCATTCTGTCCTCTTCTGTCATTCTGTCCTCTTCTGTCATCCTCTGTCATCTTCTGTCCTCTTCTGTCATTCTGTCATCTTCTGTCATCTTCTGTCATCTTCTGTCATCTTCTGTCATCTGCTGTCATTCTATCATCTTCTGTCATTCTGTCCTCTTCTGACATTCTGTCATCTTCTGTCATCTTCTGTCATCTTCTGTCATCTTCTGTCATCTTCTGTCATTCTGTCACCTTATGTCCTTATCTGTCATTCTGTCATCTTCTGTCATTCTGTCCTCTTCTGTCATCTTCTGTCATCTTCTGTCATTCTGTCCTAATCTGTCATTCTGTCATCTTCTGTCATCTTCTGTCATCTTCTGTCCTCTCCTGTCATCATCTGTCATCTTCTGTCATTCTGTCATCTTCTGTCAAATTCTGTCATTCTGTCCTCTTCTGTCATCTTCTGTCATCTTCTGTCATTCTGTCCTCTTCTGCCATTCTGTCATCTTCTGTCATCTTCTGTCACATTCTGTCATCTTCTGTCATTCTGTCCTCTTCTGTCATTCTGTCATCTTCTGTCATTCTGTCCTCTTCTGTCATTCTGTCATCTTCTGTCATCTTCTGTCATCTTCTGTCATCTTCTGTCATTCTGCCCTCTTCTTTCATTCTGTCATCTTCTATCCTCTTCTGTCATTCTGTCATCTTCTGTCATTCTGTCCTCTTCTGCCATTCTGTCATCTTCTGTCATCTTCTGTCATCTTCTGTCATTCTGTCCTCTTCTGTCATCTTCTGTCCTCTTCTGTCATTCTGTCATCGTCTGTCATTCTGTCCTCTTCTGTCATTCTGTCATCTTCTGTCACCTTCTGCCCTCTTCTGTCGTTCTGTCATCTTCTGTCATCTTCTGTCATTCTGTCCTCTTCTGTCATTCTGTCATCTTCTGTCATCGTCTGTCATCTTCTGTCATCTTCTGTCATCTTCTGTCCTCTTCTGTCATCTTCTGTCATCTTCTGTCATTCTGTCCTCTTCTGTCATTCTGTCATCTTCTGTCATCTTCTGTCATTCTGTCCTCTTCTGTCATCTTCTCTCATTCTGTCCTCTTCTGTCATTCTGTCATCTTCTGTCATCCTCTGTCATCTTCTGTCATTCTGTCCTCTTCTGTCATTCTGTCATCTTCTGTCACTCTGTCCTCTTCTGTCATCTTCTGTCATCTTCTGTCATTCTGTCCTCTTCTGTCATTCTGTCACCTTCTGTCATCTTCTGTCATCTTCTGTTATCTTCTGTCATCTTCTGTCATCCTCTTTCATCTTCTGTCCTCTTCTGTCATTCTGTTATCTTCTGTCATTCTGTCATCTTCTGTCATTCTGTTATCTTCTGTCATTCAGTCATCTTCTGTCATTCTGTCCTCTTCTGTCATTCTGTCATCTTCTGTCATCTTCTGTCATCTTCTGTCCTCTTCTGTCATCTTCTGTCATCTTCTGTCCTCTTCTGTCATCTTCTGTCCTCTTCTGTCATTCTGTCAACTTCTGTCCTCTTCTGTCATTCTGTCCTCTTCTGTCATTCTGTCATCTTCTGTCATTCTGTCAACTTCTGTCACTCTGTCATCTTCTGTCATTCTGTCCTCTTCTATCATTCTGTCATCTTCTGTCATTCTGTCCTCTTCTGTCATTCTGTCATCTTCTGTCATCTTCTGTCCTCTTCTGTCATTCTGTCATCTTCTTTCATCTTCTTTCATCTTCTGTCATCTTCTGTCATCTTCTGTCATCTTCTGTCATCTTCTGTCCTCTTCTGTCCTCTTCTGTCATTCTGTCATCTTCTGTCCTCTTCTGTCATTCTGTCATTCTGTCATCTTCTGTCATCTTCTGTCCTCTTCTGTCATCTTCTGTCATCTTCTGTCCACTTCTGTCATGCTGTCATCTTCTGTCATTCTGTCATCTTCTGTCATTCTGTCATCTTCTGTCATTCTGTCATCTTCTGTCATTCTGTCATCTTCTGTCATTCTGTCATCTTCTGTCATTCTGTCCTCTTCTGTCATTCTGTCATCTTCTGTCATTCTGTCCTCTTCTGTCATTCTGTCATCTTCTGTCATGTTCTGTCATGTTCTGTCCTCTTCTGTCTTCTTCTGTCATCTTCTGTCATTCTGTCCTCTTCTGTCATTCTTTCATCTTCTGTCATTCTCTCATCTTCTGTCATTCTGTCATCTTCTGTCATTCTGTCATCTTCTGTCATCTTCTGTCCTCTTCTGTCATTCTGTCATCTTCTGTCCTCTTCTGTCATTCTGTCATTCTGTCATTTTCTGTCATCTTCTGTCAACTTCAGTCCTCTTCTGTAATCTTCTGTCATCTTCTGTCCTCTTCTGTCATTCTGTCATCTTCTGTCATCTTCTGTCATCTTCTGTCATTCTGTCCTCTTCTGTCATTCTCTCACCTTCTGTCATTCTGTCATCTTCTGTCATTCTGTCATCTTCTGTCATTCTGTCATCATCTGTCATTCTGTCCTCTTCTATCATTCTGTCATCTTCTGTCATCTTCTGTCCTCTTCTGACATTGTCATCTTCTGTCATCTTCTGTCCTCTTCTGTCATCTTCTATCATCTTCTGTCCTCTTCTGTCATTCTGTCATCTTCTGTCATCTTCTGTCATCTTCTGTCCTCTTCCGTCATTTTCTGTCATCTTCTGTCATTCTGTCCTCTTCTGTCATTCTTTCATCTTCTGTCATTCTGTCATCTTCTGTCATTCTGTCATCTTCTGTCATTCTGTCATCTTCTGTCATTCTGTCCTCTTCTGTCATTCCGTCATCTTCTGTCATTCTGTCATCTTCTGTCATTCTGTCATCTTCTGTCATCTTCTGTCACCTTCTGTCCTCTCCTGTCATTCTGTCATCTTCTGTCCTCTTCTGTCATTCTGTCATTCTGTCATTTTCTGACATCTTCTATCATCTTCTGTCCCCTTCTGTCATCTTCTGTCATTCTGTCATCTTCTGTCATCTTCTGTCATTCTGTCCTCTTCCGTCATTCTCTCATCTTCTGTCATTCTGTCATCTTCTGTCATTCTGTCATCTTCTATCATCTTCTGTCCTCTTCTGTCATTCTGTCATCTTCTGTCATCTTCTGTCATCTTCTGTCCTCTTCCGTCATCTTCTGTCATCTTCTGTCCTCTTCTGTCCTCTCCTGTCATTCTGTCATCTTCTGTCATTCTGTCATCTTCTGTCATTCTGTCATCTTCTGTCATTCTGTCATCTTCTGTCATTCTGTCCTCTTCTGTCATTCTGTAATCTTCTGTCATTCTGTCCTCTTCTGTCATTCTGTCATCTTCTGTCATCTTCTGTCACCTTCTGTCCTCTCCTGTCATTCTGTCATCTTCTGTCCTCTTCTGTCATTCTGTCATTCTGTCATTTTCTGTCATCTTCTATCATCTTCTGCCCCTTCTGTCATCTTCTGTCATCTTCTGTCCTCTTCTGTCATTCTGTCATCTTCTGTCATCTTCTGTCATTCTGTCCTCTTCTGTCATTATCTCATCTTCTGTCATTCTGTCCTCTTCTGTCATTCTGTCATCTTCTGTCATCTTCTGTCATCTTCTGTCATCTTCTGTCCTCTTCTGTCATTCTGACATTCTGTCATCTTCTGTCATCTTCTGTCCTCTTCTGTCATCTTCTCTCATCTTCTGTCCTCTTCTGTCATTCTGTCATCTTCTGTCATCTTCTGTCATCTTCTGTCCTCTTCTCTCATCTTCTGTCATCTTCTGTCATTCTGTCCTCTTCTGTCATTCTTTCATCTTCTTTCATTCTGTCACCTTCTGTCATTCTGTCATCTTCTGTCATTCTGTCATCTTCTGTCATTCTGTCCTCTTCTGTCATTCTGTCATCTTCTGTCATTCTGTCCTCTTCTGTCATTCTGTCATCTTCTGTCATCTTCTGTCATCTTCTGTCCTCTCCTGTCATTCTGTCATCTTCTGTCCTCTTCTGTCATTCTGTCATTTTCTGTCATCTTCTGTCATCTTCTGTCCCCTTCTGTCATCTTCTGTCATCTTCTGTCCTCTTCTGTCATTCTGTCATCTTCTGTCATTCTGTCCTCTTCTGTCATTCTCTCATCTTCTGTCATTCTGTCATCTTCTGTCATTCTGTCATCTTCTGTCATTCTGTCATCTTCTGTCATTCTGTCCTCTTCTATCATTCTGTCATCTTCTGTCATTCTGTCCTCTTCTGTCATTCTGTCATCTTCTGTCATCTTCTTTCCTCTTCTGTCATTCTGTCATCTTCTGTCATCTTCTGTCCTCTTCTGTCATTCTGTCATCTTCTGTCCTCTTCTGTCATTCTGTCATTCTGTCATCTTCTGTCCTCTTCTGTCATCTTCTGTCCTCTTCTGTCATCTTCTGTCATCTTATGTCATTCCCTTCTCTTCTGTCATTCTTTCATCTTCTGTCATTCTGTCATGTTCTGTCATTCTGTCATCTTCTGTCATTCCGTCATCTTCTGTCATTCTGTCCTCTTCCGTCATTCTGTCATCTTCTGTCATCTTCTGTCATCTTCTGTCCTCTTCTGTCATTCTGTCATCTTCTGTCCTCTTCTGTCATTCTGCCATTTTCTGTCATCTTCTGTCATCTTCTGTCCTCTTCTGTCATTCTGTCATCTTCTGTCATTTTCTGTCATCTTCTGTCATCTTCTGTCCCCTTCTGTCATCTTCTGTCATCTTCTGTCCTCTTCTGTCATTCTTTCATCTTCTGTCATCTTCTGTCCTCTTCTGTCATCTTCTGTCATCTTCTGTCCTCTTCTGTCATTCTGTCGTCTTCTGTCATCTTGTCATCTTCTGTCCTCTTCTGACATCTTCTGTCATCTTCTGTCATTCTGTCCTCTTCTGTCATTCTGTCATCTTCTGTCATTCTGTCATCTACTGTCATTCTGTCATCTTCTGTCATTCTGTCATCTTCAGTCATTCTGTCATCTTCTGTCATTCTGTCAACTTCTGTCATTCTGTCCTCATCTGTCACTCTGTCATCTTCTGTCATTCTGTCCTCTTCTGTCATTCTGTCATCTTCTGTCATCTTCTGTCCTCTTCTGTCATTCTGTCATCTTCTGTCATCTTCTGTCATCTTCTGTCATTCTGTCCTCTTCTGTCATTCTGTCATCTTCTGTCATCTTCTGTCATCTTCTGTCCTCTTCTGTCATTCTGTCATCTTCTGTCATCTTCTGTCCTCTTCCGTCATTCTGTCATCTTCTGTCATCTTCTGTCCTCTTCTGTCATTCTATCATCATCTGTCCTCTTCTGTCATTCTGTCATTCTTTCATCTTCTGTCATCTTCTGTCCTCTTCTGTCATCTTCTGTCATCTTCTGTCCTCTTCTGTCATTCTGTCGTCTTCTGTCATCTTCTGTCCTCTTCTGTCATTCTGTCATTCTTTCATCTTCTGTCATCTTCTGTCATCTTCTGTCCTCTTCAGTCATCTTCTGTCATCTTCTGTCCTCTTCTGTCATTCTGTCATCTTCTGTCATTCTGTCATCTTCTGTCATTCAGTCATCTTCTGTCATTCTGTCATCTTCTGTCATTCTGTCATCTTCTGTCATCTTCTGTCCTCTTCTGTCACCTTCTGTCCTCTTCTGTCATTCTGTCATCTTCTGTCCTCTTCTGTCATTCTGTCATCGTCTGTCATCTTCTGTCATCTTCTGTCATTCTGTCCTCTTCTGTCATTCTGTCATCTTCTGTCATTCTGTCATCTTCTGTCATTCTGTCATCTTCTGTCATCTTCTGTCCTCTTCTGTCATTCTGTCATCTTCTGTCATATTCTGTCATCTTCTGTCATCTTCTGTCCTCTTCTGTCATTCTGTCATCTTCTCTGCTCTTCTGTCATTCTGTCATTCTGTCGTCTTCTGTCATCTTCTGTCCTCTTCTGTCATCTTCTGTCATTCTTTCATCTTCTGTCATTCTGTCATCTTCTGTCATTTTGTCATTCTGTCATCTTCTGTCATTCTGTCATCTTCTGTCATTCTGTCATCTTCTGTCATTCTGTCAACTTCTGTCATTCTGTCCTCTTCTGTCATTCTGTCATCTTCTGTCATTCTGTCCTCTTCTAGCATTCTGTCATCTTCTGTCATCTTCTGTCATCTTCTGCCTTCTTCTGTCATTCTGTCATCTTCTGTCATCTTCTGTCCGCTTCTGTCATTCTGTCATCTTCTGTCATCTTCTGTCATTCTGTCATCTTCTGTCATCTTCTGTCATATTCTGTCCTCTTCTGTCATCTTCTGTCATCTTCTGTCATCTTCTGTCATCTTCTGTTATCTTCTGTCATTCTGTCCTCTTCTGTCATTCTGTCATCTTCTGTCATTCTATCATCTACTGTCATTCTGTCATCTTCTGTCATTCTGTCATCTTCTGTCATTCTGTCCTCTTCTATCATTCTGTCATCTTCTGTCATACTGTCCTCTTCTGTCATTCTGTCATCTTCTGTCATCTTCTGTCCTCTTCTGTCATTCTGTCATCTTCTGTCATCTTCTGTCATCTTCTGTCATCTTCTGTCATCTTCTGTCCTCTTCTGTCATTCTGTCATCTTCTGTGCTCTTCTGTCATTCTGTCATTCTGTCATCTTCTGTCATCTTCTGTCCTCTTCTGTCATCTTCTGTCATCTTCTGTCCTCTTCTGTCATGCTGTCATCTTCTGTCATCTTCTGTCATCTTCTGTCATTCTGTCCTCTTCTGTCATTCTTTCATCTTCTGTCATTCTGTCATCCTCTGTCATTCTGTCATTCTGTCATCTTCTGTCATTCTGTCATCTTCTGTCATTCTGTCATCTTCAGTCATTCTGTCAACTTCTGTCATTCTGTCCTCTTCTGTCATTCTGTCATCTTCTGTCATTCTGTCCTCTTCTAGCATTCTGTCATCTTCTGTCATCTTCTGTCATCTTCTGCTTCTTCTGTCATTCTGTCATCTTCTGTCATCTTCTGTCCGCTTCTGTCATTCTGTCATCTTCTGTCATTCTGTCATCTTCTGTCATCTTCTGTCATCTTCTGTCATCTTCTGTCCTCTTCTGTCATCTTCTGTCATCTTCTGTCCTCTTCTGTCATTCTGGCGTCTTCTGTCATCTTGTCATCTTCTGTCCTCTTCTGTCATCTTCTGTCATCTTCTGTCATTCTTTCCTCTTCTGTCATTCTGTCATCTTCTGTCATCTTCTGTCATCTTCTGTCATTTTCTGTCATCTTCTGTCATCTTCTGTCATTCTGTCATCTTCTGTCATCTTTTGTCATATTCTGTCCTCTTCTGTCATTCTGTCCTCTTCTGCCATTCTGTCCTCTTCTGTCATTCTGTCATCTTCTGTCATCTTCTGTCATCTTCTGTCATCTTCTGTCATTCTGTCATCTTCTGTCCTCTTCTGTCATTCTGTCATCTTCTGTCATCTTCTGTCATCTTCTGTCCTCTTCTGTCATTCTGTCATCTTCTGTCATTCTGTCCTCTTCTGTCATTCTGTCATCTTCTGTCATCTTCTGTCATCTTCTGTCATACTCTGTCATCTTCTGTCATCTTCTGTCATATTCTGTCATCTTCTGTCATCTTCTGCAATCTTCTGTCATCTTCTGTCATCTTCTGTCATCTTCTGTCATTCTGTCCTCTTCTGTCATATTCTGTCCTCTTCTGTCATTTTCTGTCATTCTGTCATCTTGTGTCATCTTCTGTCATATTCTGTCCTCTTCTGTCATTCTGTCCTCTTCTGTCATTCTGTCATCTTCTGTCATCTTCTGTCATATTCTGTCATCTTCTGTCATCTTCTGTCATCTTCTGTCATCTTCTGTCATCTTCTGTCATTCTGTCATCTTCTGTCCTTCTGACATCTTCTGTCATCTTCTGTCATTCTGTCATGTTCTGTCATCCTCTATCATATTCTGTCCTCTTCTGTCATTCTGTCCTCTTCTGTCATTCTGTCATCTTCTGTCATCTTCTGTAATCTTCTGTCCTCTTCTGTCATTCTGTCATCTTCTGTCATCTTCTGTCATCTTATGTCATCTTCTGTCATCTACTGTCATCTTCTGTCATCTTCTGTCATATTCTGTCCTCTTCTGTCATTCTGTCCTCTTCTGTCATTCTGTCATCTTCTGTCATCTTCTGTCATCTTCTGTCCTCTTCTGTCATTCTGTCATCTTCTGTCCTCTTCTGTCATTCTGTGCTCTTCTGTAATTCTGTCATCTTCTGTCATCTTCTGTCATCTTCTGCCATCTTCTGTCATTCTGTCATCTTCTGTCATCTTCTGTCCTCTTCTGTCATTCTGTCATCTTCTGTCATCTTCTGTCATCTTCTGTCCTCTTCTGTCATTCTGTCATCTTCTGTCATTCTGTCCTCTTCTGTCATTCTGTCATCTTCTGTCATCTTCTGTCATCTTCTGCCATCTTCTGTCATCTTCTGTCATTCTGTCCTCTTCTGTCATATTCTGTCCTCTTCTGTCATTTTCTGTCATTCTGTCATCTTGTGTCATCTTCTGTCATATTCTGTCCTCTTCTGTCATTCTGTCCTCTTCTGTCATTCTGTCATCTTCTGTCATCTTCTGTCATATTCTGTCATCTTCTGTCATCTTCTGTCCTCTTCTGTCATATTCTGTCATCTTCTGTCATCTTCTGTCATGTTCTTTCATCTTCTGTCATTCTGTCATCTTCTGTCCTTCTGACATCTTCTGTCATCTTCTGTCATTCTGTCATCTTCTGTCATCTTCTGTCATCTTCTGTCATCTTCTGTCATCTTCTGTCCTCTTCTGTCATTCTGTCATCTTCTGTCATCTTCTGTCATCTACTGTCATTTCTGTCATCTTCTGTCATTCTGTCATCTTCTGTCATCTTCTGTCATATTTTGTCATCTTCTTTCATCTTCTGTCATTCTGTCATCTTCTGTCATCTTCTGTCATCTTCTGTCATTCTGTCATCTTCTGTCATTCTGTCCTCTTCTGTCATTCTGTCCTCTTCTGTCATTCTGTCATCTTCTCTCATCTTCTGTCCTCTTCTGTCATTCTGTCATCTTCTGTCCTCTTCTGTCATTCTGTCCTCTTCTGTAATTCTGTCATCTTCTGTCATCTTCTGTCATCTTCTGTCATCTTCTGTCATTCTGTCCTCTTCTGTCATTCTGTCATCTTCTGTCATTCTGTCATCTTCTGTCATCTTCTGTCATCTTCTGTCCTCTTCTGTCATTCTGTCATCTTCAGTCCTCTTCTGTCATTCTGTCCTCTTCTGTCATTCTGTCATCTTCTGTCATCTTCTGTCATCTTCTGTCATCTTCTGTCATTCTGTCCTCTTCTGTCATTCTGTCATCTTCTGTCATTCTGTCCTCTTCTGTCATCCTGTCTTCTTCTGTCATCTTCTGTCATCTTCTGTCATTCTGTCCTCTTCTGTCATTCTGTCATCTTCTGTCCTCTTGTGTCATTCTGTCATCTTCTGTCATCTTCTGTTATCTTCTGTCATTCTGTCCTCTTCTGTCATCTTCTGTCATCTTCTGTCATTCTGTCATCTTCTGTCATATTCTGTCATCTTCTGTCATTCTGTCCTCTTCTGTCATCTTCTGTCATCTTCTGTCATTCTGTCATGTTCTGTCATCTTCTGTCATCTTCTGTCATTCTGTCCTCTTCTGTCATCTTCTGTCATACTCTGTCATCTTCTGTCATCTTCTGTCATATTCTGTCATCTTCTGTCATCTTCTGCAATCTTCTGTCATCTTCTGTCATCTTCTGTCATCTTCTGTCATTCTGTCCTATTCTGTCATATTCTGTCCTCTTCTGTCATTTTCTGTCATTCTGTCATCTTGTGTCATCTTCTGTCATATTCTGTCCTCTTCTGTCATTCTGTCCTCTTCTGTCATTCTGTCATCTTCTGTCATCTTCTGTCATCTTCTGTCATATTCTGTCATCTTCTGTCATCTTCTGTCATCTTCTGTCATCTTCTGTCATCTTCTGTCATTCTGTCATCTTCTGTCCTGCTGACATCTTCTGTCATCTTCTGTCATTCTGTCATCTTCTGTCATCTTCTGTCATCTTCTGTCATCTTCTGTCCTCTTCTGTCATCTTCTGTCATCTTCTGTCCTCTTCTGTCATTCTGGCGTCTTCTGTCATCTTGTCATCTTCTGTCCTCTTCTGTCATCTTCTGTCATCTTCTGTCATTCTTTCCTCTTCTGTCATTCTGTCATCTTCTGTCATCTTCTGTCATCTTCTGTCATTTTCTGTCATCTTCTGTCATCTTCTGTCATTCTGTCATCTGTCATCTTTTGTCATATTCTGTCCTCTTCTGTCATTCTGTCCTCTTCTGTCATTCTGTCCTCTTCTGTCATTCTGTCATCTTCTGTCATCTTCTGTCATCTTCTGTCATCTTCTGTCATTCTGTCATCTTCTGTCCTCTTCTGTCATTCTGTCATCTTCTGTCATCTTCTGTCATCTTCTGTCCTCTTCTGTCATTCTGTCATCTTCTGTCATTCTGTCCTCTTCTGTCATTCTGTCATCTTCTGTCATCTTCTGTCATCTTCTGTCATCTTCTGTCATACTCTGTCATCTTCTGTCATCTTCTGTCATATTCTGTCATCTTCTGTCATCTTCTGCAATCTTCTGTCATCTTCTGTCATCTTCTGTCATCTTCTGTCATTCTGTCCTCTTCTGTCATATTCTGTCCTCTTCTGTCATTTTCTGTCATTCTGTCATCTTGTGTCATCTTCTGTCATATTCTGTCCTCTTCTGTCATTCTGTCCTCTTCTGTCATTCTGTCATCTTCTGTCATCTTCTGTCATATTCTGTCATCTTCTGTCATCTTCTGTCATCTTCTGTCATCTTCTGTCATCTTCTGTCATTCTGTCATCTTCTGTCCTTCTGACATCTTCTGTCATCTTCTGTCATTCTGTCATCTTCTGTCATCCTCTATCATATTCTGTCCTCTTCTGTCATTCTGTCCTCTTCTGTCATTCTGTCATCTTCTGTCATCTTCTGTCATCTTCTGTAATCTTCTGTCCTCTTCTGTCATTCTGTCATCTTCTGTCATCTTCTGTCATCTTATGTCATCTTCTGTCATCTACTGTCATCTTCTGTCATCTTCTGTCATATTCTGTCCTCTTCTGTCATTCTGTCCTCTTCTGTCATTCTGTCATCTTCTGTCATCTTCTGTCATCTTCTGTCCTCTTCTGTCATTCTGTCATCTTCTGTCCTCTTCTGTCATTCTGTGCTCTTCTCTAATTCTGTCATCTTCTGTCATCTTCTGTCATCTTCTGCCATCTTCTGTCATTCTGTCATCTTCTGTCATCTTCTGTCCTCTTCTGTCATTCTGTCATCTTCTGTCATCTTCTGTCATCTTCTGTCATCTTCTGTCCTCTTCTGTCATTCTGTCATCTTCTGTCATTCTGTGCTCTTCTGTCATTCTGTCATCTTCTGTCATCTTCTGTCATCTTCTGCCATCTTCTGTCATCTTCTGTCATTCTGTCCTCTTCTGTCATATTCTGTCCTCTTCTGTCATTTTCTGTCATTCTGTCATCTTGTGTCATCTTCTGTCATATTCTGTCCTCTTCTGTCATTCTGTCCTCTTCTGTCATTCTGTCATCTTCTGTCATCTTCTGTCATATTCTGTCATCTTCTGTCATCTTCTGTCCTCTTCTGTCATATTCTGTCATCTTCTGTCATCTTCTGTCATGTTCTTTCATCTTCTGTCATATTCTGTCATCTTCTATCATCTTCTGTCCTCTTCTGTCATTCTGTCATCTTCTGTCATCTTCTGTCATCTTCTGTCCTCTTCCGTCATTTTCTGTCATCTTCTGTCATTCTGTCCTCTTCTGTCATTCTTTCATCTTCTGTCATTCTGTCATCTTCTGTCATTCTGTCATCTTCTGTCATTCTGTCATCTTCTGTCATTCTGTCCTCTTCTGTCATTCCGTCATCTTCTGTCATTCTGTCATCTTCTGTCATTCTGTCATCTTCTGTCATCTTCTGTCACCTTCTGTCCTCTCCTGTCATTCTGTCATCTTCTGTCCTCTTCTGTCATTCTGTCATTCTGTCATTTTCTGACATCTTCTATCATCTTCTGTCCCCTTCTGTCATCTTCTGTCATTCTGTCATCTTCTGTCATCTTCTGTCATTCTGTCCTCTTCCGTCATTCTCTCATCTTCTGTCATTCTGTCATCTTCTGTCATTCTGTCATCTTCTATCATCTTCTGTCCTCTTCTGTCATTCTGTCATCTTCTGTCATCTTCTGTCATCTTCTGTCCTCTTCCGTCATCTTCTGTCATCTTCTGTCCTCTTCTGTCCTCTCCTGTCATTCTGTCATCTTCTGTCATTCTGTCATCTTCTGTCATTCTGTCATCTTCTGTCATTCTGTCATCTTCTGTCATTCTGTCCTCTTCTGTCATTCTGTAATCTTCTGTCATTCTGTCCTCTTCTGTCATTCTGTCATCTTCTGTCATCTTCTGTCACCTTCTGTCCTCTCCTGTCATTCTGTCATCTTCTGTCCTCTTCTGTCATTCTGTCATTCTGTCATTTTCTGTCATCTTCTATCATCTTCTGCCCCTTCTGTCATCTTCTGTCATCTTCTGTCCTCTTCTGTCATTCTGTCATCTTCTGTCATCTTCTGTCATTCTGTCCTCTTCTGTCATTATCTCATCTTCTGTCATTCTGTCCTCTTCTGTCATTCTGTCATCTTCTGTCATCTTCTGTCATCTTCTGTCATCTTCTGTCCTCTTCTGTCATTCTGACATTCTGTCATCTTCTGTCATCTTCTGTCCTCTTCTGTCATCTTCTCTCATCTTCTGTCCTCTTCTGTCATTCTGTCATCTTCTGTCATCTTCTGTCATCTTCTGTCCTCTTCTCTCATCTTCTGTCATCTTCTGTCATTCTGTCCTCTTCTGTCATTCTTTCATCTTCTTTCATTCTGTCACCTTCTGTCATTCTGTCATCTTCTGTCATTCTGTCATCTTCTGTCATTCTGTCCTCTTCTGTCATTCTGTCATCTTCTGTCATTCTGTCCTCTTCTGTCATTCTGTCATCTTCTGTCATCTTCTGTCATCTTCTGTCCTCTCCTGTCATTCTGTCATCTTCTGTCCTCTTCTGTCATTCTGTCATTTTCTGTCATCTTCTGTCATCTTCTGTCCCCTTCTGTCATCTTCTGTCATCTTCTGTCCTCTTCTGTCATTCTGTCATCTTCTGTCATTCTGTCCTCTTCTGTCATTCTCTCATCTTCTGTCATTCTGTCATCTTCTGTCATTCTGTCATCTTCTGTCATTCTGTCATCTTCTGTCATTCTGTCCTCTTCTATCATTCTGTCATCTTCTGTCATTCTGTCCTCTTCTGTCATTCTGTCATCTTCTGTCATCTTCTTTCCTCTTCTGTCATTCTGTCATCTTCTGTCATCTTCTGTCCTCTTCTGTCATTCTGTCATCTTCTGTCCTCTTCTGTCATTCTGTCATTCTGTCATCTTCTGTCCTCTTCTGTCATCTTCTGTCCTCTTCTGTCATCTTCTGTCATCTTATGTCATTCCCTTCTCTTCTGTCATTCTTTCATCTTCTGTCATTCTGTCATGTTCTGTCATTCTGTCATCTTCTGTCATTCCGTCATCTTCTGTCATTCTGTCCTCTTCCGTCATTCTGTCATCTTCTGTCATCTTCTGTCATCTTCTGTCCTCTTCTGTCATTCTGTCATCTTCTGTCCTCTTCTGTCATTCTGCCATTTTCTGTCATCTTCTGTCCTCTTCTGTCATTCTGTCATCTTCTGTCATTTTCTGTCATCTTCTGTCATCTTCTGTCCCCTTCTGTCATCTTCTGTCATCTTCTGTCCTCTTCTGTCATTCTTTCATCTTCTGTCATCTTCTGTCCTCTTCTGTCATCTTCTGTCATCTTCTGTCCTCTTCTGTCATTCTGTCGTCTTCTGTCATCTTGTCATCTTCTGTCCTCTTCTGACATCTTCTGTCATCTTCTGTCATTCTGTCCTCTTCTGTCATTCTGTCATCTTCTGTCATTCTGTCATCTACTGTCATTCTGTCATCTTCTGTCATTCTGTCATCTTCAGTCATTCTGTCATCTTCTGTCATTCTGTCAACTTCTGTCATTCTGTCCTCATCTGTCACTCTGTCATCTTCTGTCATTCTGTCCTCTTCTGTCATTCTGTCATCTTCTGTCATCTTCTGTCCTCTTCTGTCATTCTGTCATCTTCTGTCATCTTCTGTCATCTTCTGTCATTCTGTCCTCTTCTGTCATTCTGTCATCTTCTGTCATCTTCTGTCATCTTCTGTCCTCTTCTGTCATTCTGTCATCTTCTGTCATCTTCTGTCCTCTTCCGTCATTCTGTCATCTTCTGTCATCTTCTGTCCTCTTCTGTCATTCTATCATCATCTGTCCTCTTCTGTCATTCTGTCATTCTTTCATCTTCTGTCATCTTCTGTCCTCTTCTGTCATCTTCTGTCATCTTCTGTCCTCTTCTGTCATTCTGTCGTCTTCTGTCATCTTCTGTCCTCTTCTGTCATTCTGTCATTCTTTCATCTTCTGTCATCTTCTGTCATCTTCTGTCCTCTTCAGTCATCTTCTGTCATCTTCTGTCCTCTTCTGTCATTCTGTCATCTTCTGTCATTCTGTCATCTTCTGTCATTCAGTCATCTTCTGTCATTCTGTCATCTTCTGTCATTCTGTCATCTTCTGTCATCTTCTGTCCTCTTCTGTCACCTTCTGTCCTCTTCTGTCATTCTGTCATCTTCTGTCCTCTTCTGTCATTCTGTCATCGTCTGTCATCTTCTGTCATCTTCTGTCATTCTGTCCTCTTCTGTCATTCTGTCATCTTCTGTCATTCTGTCATCTTCTGTCATTCTGTCATCTTCTGTCATCTTCTGTCCTCTTCTGTCATTCTGTCATCTTCTGTCATATTCTGTCATCTTCTGTCATCTTCTGTCCTCTTCTGTCATTCTGTCATCTTCTGTGCTCTTCTGTCATTCTGTCATTCTGTCGTCTTCTGTCATCTTCTGTCCTCTTCTGTCATCTTCTGTCATCTTCTGTCCTCTTCTGTCATGCTGTCATCTTCTGTCATCTTCTGTCATCTTCTGTCCTCTTCTGTCATCTTCTGTCATTCTTTCATCTTCTGTCATTCTGTCATCTTCTGTCATTTTGTCATTCTGTCATCTTCTGTCATTCTGTCATCTTCTGTCATTCTGTCATCTTCTGTCATTCTGTCAACTTCTGTCATTCTGTCCTCTTCTGTCATTCTGTCATCTTCTGTCATTCTGTCCTCTTCTAGCATTCTGTCATCTTCTGTCATCTTCTGTCATCTTCTGCCTTCTTCTGTCATTCTGTCATCTTCTGTCATCTTCTGTCCGCTTCTGTCATTCTGTCATCTTCTGTCATCTTCTGTCATTCTGTCATCTTCTGTCATCTTCTGTCATATTCTGTCCTCTTCTGTCATCTTCTGTCATCTTCTGTCATCTTCTGTCATCTTCTGTTATCTTCTGTCATTCTGTCCTCTTCTGTCATTCTGTCATCTTCTGTCATTCTATCATCTACTGTCATTCTGTCATCTTCTGTCATTCTGTCATCTTCTGTCATTCTGTCCTCTTCTATCATTCTGTCATCTTCTGTCATTCTGTCCTCTTCTGTCATTCTGTCATCTTCTGTCATCTTCTGTCCTCTTCTGTCATTCTGTCATCTTCTGTCATCTTCTGTCATCTTCTGTCATCTTCTGTCATCTTCTGTCCTCTTCTGTCATTCTGTCATCTTCTGTGCTCTTCTGTCATTCTGTCATTCTGTCATCTTCTGTCATCTTCTGTCCTCTTCTGTCATCTTCTGTCATCTTCTGTCCTCTTCTGTCATGCTGTCATCTTCTGTCATCTTCTGTCATCTTCTGTCATTCTGTCCTCTTCTGTCATTCTTTCATCTTCTGTCATTCTGTCATCCTCTGTCATTCTGTCATTCTGTCATCTTCTGTCATTCTGTCATCTTCTGTCATTCTGTCATCTTCAGTCATTCTGTCAACTTCTGTCATTCTGTCCTCTTCTGTCATTCTGTCATCTTCTGTCATTCTGTCCTCTTCTAGCATTCTGTCATCTTCTGTCATCTTCTGTCATCTTCTGCTTCTTCTGTCATTCTGTCATCTTCTGTCATCTTCTGTCCGCTTCTGTCATTCTGTCATCTTCTGTCATTCTGTCATCTTCTGTCATCTTCTGTCATCTTCTGTCATCTTCTGTCCTCTTCTGTCATCTTCTGTCATCTTCTGTCCTCTTCTGTCATTCTGGCGTCTTCTGTCATCTTGTCATCTTCTGTCCTCTTCTGTCATCTTCTGTCATCTTCTGTCATTCTTTCCTCTTCTGTCATTCTGTCATCTTCTGTCATCTTCTGTCATCTTCTGTCATTTTCTGTCATCTTCTGTCATCTTCTGTCATTCTGTCATCTTCTGTCATCTTTTGTCATATTCTGTCCTCTTCTGTCATTCTGTCCTCTTCTGCCATTCTGTCCTCTTCTGTCATTCTGTCATCTTCTGTCATCTTCTGTCATCTTCTGTCATCTTCTGTCATTCTGTCATCTTCTGTCCTCTTCTGTCATTCTGTCATCTTCTGTCATCTTCTGTCATCTTCTGTCCTCTTCTGTCATTCTGTCATCTTCTGTCATTCTGTCCTCTTCTGTCATTCTGTCATCTTCTGTCATCTTCTGTCATCTTCTGTCATACTCTGTCATCTTCTGTCATATTCTGTCATCTTCTGTCATCTTCTGCAATCTTCTGTCATCTTCTGTCATCTTCTGTCATCTTCTGTCATTCTGTCCTCTTCTGTCATATTCTGTCCTCTTCTGTCATTTTCTGTCATTCTGTCATCTTGTGTCATCTTCTGTCATATTCTGTCCTCTTCTGTCATTCTGTCCTCTTCTGTCATTCTGTCATCTTCTGTCATCTTCTGTCATCTTCTGTCATCTTCTGTCATCTTCTGTCATTCTGTCATCTTCTGTCCTTCTGACATCTTCTGTCATCTTCTGTCATTCTGTCATCTTCTGTCATCCTCTATCATATTCTGTCCTCTTCTGTCATTCTGTCCTCTTCTGTCATTCTGTCATCTTCTGTCATCTTCTGTAATCTTCTGTCCTCTTCTGTCATTCTGTCATCTTCTGTCATCTTCTGTCATCTTATGTCATCTTCTGTCATCTACTGTCATCTTCTGTCATCTTCTGTCATATTCTGTCCTCTTCTGTCATTCTGTCCTCTTCTGTCATTCTGTCATCTTCTGTCATCTTCTGTCATCTTCTGTCCTCTTCTGTCATTCTGTCATCTTCTGTCCTCTTCTGTCATTCTGTGCTCTTCTGTAATTCTGTCATCTTCTGTCATCTTCTGTCATCTTCTGCCATCTTCTGTCATTCTGTCATCTTCTGTCATCTTCTGTCCTCTTCTGTCATTCTGTCATCTTCTGTCATCTTCTGTCATCTTCTGTCCTCTTCTGTCATTCTGTCATCTTCTGTCATTCTGTCCTCTTCTGTCATTCTGTCATCTTCTGTCATCTTCTGTCATCTTCTGCCATCTTCTGTCATCTTCTGTCATTCTGTCCTCTTCTGTCATATTCTGTCCTCTTCTGTCATTTTCTGTCATTCTGTCATCTTGTGTCATCTTCTGTCATATTCTGTCCTCTTCTGTCATTCTGTTCTCTTCTGTCATTCTGTCATCTTCTGTCATCTTCTGTCATATTCTGTCATCTTCTGTCATCTTCTGTCCTCTTCTGTCATATTCTGTCATCTTCTGTCATCTTCTGTCATGTTCTTTCATCTTCTGTCATTCTGTCATCTTCTGTCCTTCTGACATCTTCTGTCATCTTCTGTCATTCTGTCATCTTCTGTCATCTTCTGTCATCTTCTGTCATCTTCTGTCATCTTCTGTCCTCTTCTGTCATTCTGTCATCTTCTGTCATCTTCTGTCATCTACTGTCATTTCTGTCATCTTCTGTCATTCTGTCATCTTCTGTCATCTTCTGTCATATTTTGTCATCTTCTTTCATCTTCTGTCATTCTGTCATCTTCTGTCATCTTCTGTCATCTTCTGTCATTCTGTCATCTTCTGTCATTCTGTCCTCTTCTGTCATTCTGTCCTCTTCTGTCATTCTGTCATCTTCTCTCATCTTCTGTCCTCTTCTGTCATTCTGTCATCTTATGTCCTCTTCTGTCATTCTGTCCTCTTCTGTAATTCTGTCATCTTCTGTCATCTTCTGTCATCTTCTGTCATTCTGTCCTCTTCTGTCATTCTGTCATCTTCTGTCATTCTGTCATCTTCTGTCATCTTCTGTCATCTTCTGTCCTCTTCTGTCATTCTGTCATCTTCAGTCCTCTTCTGTCATTCTGTCCTCTTCTGTCATTCTGTCATCTTCTGTCATCTTCTGTCATCTTCTGTCATCTTCTGTCATTCTGTCCTCTTCTGTCATTCTGTCATCTTCTGTCATTCTGTCCTCTTCTGTCATCCTGTCTTCTTCTGTCATCTTCTGTCATTCTGTCCTCTTCTGTCATTCTGTCATCTTCTGTCCTCTTGTGTCATTCTGTCATCTTCTGTCATCTTCTGTTATCTTCTGTCATTCTGTCCTCTTCTGTCATCTTCTGTCATCTTCTGTCATTCTGTCATCTTCTGTCATATTCTGTCATCTTCTGCCATTCTGTCCTCTTCTGTCATCTTCTGTCATCTTCTGTCATTCTGTCATGTTCTGTCATCTTCTGTCATCTTCTGTCATTCTGTCCTCTTCTGTCATCTTCTGTCATACTCTGTCATCTTCTGTCATCTTCTGTCATATTCTGTCATCTTCTGTCATCTTCTGCAATCTTCTGTCATCTTCTGTCATCTTCTGTCATCTTCTGTCATTCTGTCCTCTTCTGTCATATTCTGTCCTCTTCTGTCATTTTCTGTCATTCTGTCATCTTGTGTCATCTTCTGTCATATTCTGTCCTCTTCTGTCATTCTGTCCTCTTCTGTCATTCTGTCATCTTCTGTCATCTTCTGTCATCTTCTGTCATATTCTGTCATCTTCTGTCATCTTCTGTCATCTTCTGTCATCTTCTGTCATTCTGTCATCTTCTGTCCTGCTGACATCTTCTGTCATCTTCTGTCATTCTGTCATCTTCTGTCATCTTCTGTCATCTTCTGTCATCTTCTGTCCTCTTCTGTCATCTTCTGTCATCTTCTGTCCTCTTCTGTCATTCTGGCGTCTTCTGTCATCTTGTCATCTTCTGTCCTCTTCTGTCATCTTCTGTCATCTTCTGTCATTCTTTCCTCTTCTGTCATTCTGTCATCTTCTGTCATCTTCTGTCATCTTCTGTCATTTTCTGTCATCTTCTGTCATCTTCTGTCATTCTGTCATCTGTCATCTTTTGTCATATTCTGTCCTCTTCTGTCATTCTGTCCTCTTCTGTCATTCTGTCCTCTTCTGTCATTCTGTCATCTTCTGTCATCTTCTGTCATCTTCTGTCATCTTCTGTCATTCTGTCATCTTCTGTCCTCTTCTGTCATTCTGTCATCTTCTGTCATCTTCTGTCATCTTCTGTCCTCTTCTGTCATTCTGTCATCTTCTGTCATTCTGTCCTCTTCTGTCATTCTGTCATCTTCTGTCATCTTCTGTCATCTTCTGTCATCTTCTGTCATACTCTGTCATCTTCTGTCATCTTCTGTCATATTCTGTCATCTTCTGTCATCTTCTGCAATCTTCTGTCATCTTCTGTCATCTTCTGTCATCTTCTGTCATTCTGTCCTCTTCTGTCATATTCTGTCCTCTTCTGTCATTTTCTGTCATTCTGTCATCTTGTGTCATCTTCTGTCATATTCTGTCCTCTTCTGTCATTCTGTCCTCTTCTGTCATTCTGTCATCTTCTGTCATCTTCTGTCATATTCTGTCATCTTCTGTCATCTTCTGTCATCTTCTGTCATCTTCTGTCATCTTCTGTCATTCTGTCATCTTCTGTCCTTCTGACATCTTCTGTCATCTTCTGTCATTCTGTCATCTTCTGTCATCCTCTATCATATTCTGTCCTCTTCTGTCATTCTGTCCTCTTCTGTCATTCTGTCATCTTCTGTCATCTTCTGTCATCTTCTGTAATCTTCTGTCCTCTTCTGTCATTCTGTCATCTTCTGTCATCTTCTGTCATCTTATGTCATCTTCTGTCATCTACTGTCATCTTCTGTCATCTTCTGTCATATTCTGTCCTCTTCTGTCATTCTGTCCTCTTCTGTCATTCTGTCATCTTCTGTCATCTTCTGTCATCTTCTGTCCTCTTCTGTCATTCTGTCATCTTCTGTCCTCTTCTGTCATTCTGTGCTCTTCTCTAATTCTGTCATCTTCTGTCATCTTCTGTCATCTTCTGCCATCTTCTGTCATTCTGTCATCTTCTGTCATCTTCTGTCCTCTTCTGTCATTCTGTCATCTTCTGTCATCTTCTGTCATCTTCTGTCATCTTCTGTCCTCTTCTGTCATTCTGTCATCTTCTGTCATTCTGTGCTCTTCTGTCATTCTGTCATCTTCTGTCATCTTCTGTCATCTTCTGCCATCTTCTGTCATCTTCTGTCATTCTGTCCTCTTCTGTCATATTCTGTCCTCTTCTGTCATTTTCTGTCATTCTGTCATCTTGTGTCATCTTCTGTCATATTCTGTCCTCTTCTGTCATTCTGTCCTCTTCTGTCATTCTGTCATCTTCTGTCATCTTCTGTCATATTCTGTCATCTTCTGTCATCTTCTGTCCTCTTCTGTCATATTCTGTCATCTTCTGTCATCTTCTGTCATGTTCTTTCATCTTCTGTCATTCTGTCATCTTCTGTCCTTCTGACATCTTCTGTCATCTTCTGTCATTCTGTCATCTTCTGTCATCTTCTGTCATCTTCTGTCATCTTCTGTCATCTTCTGTCCTCTTCTGTCATTCTGTCATCTTCTGTCATCTTCTGTCATCTTCTGTCATCTACTGTCATTTCTGTCATCTTCTGTCATTCTGTCATCTTCTGTCATCTTCTGTCATCTTCTGTCATATTTTGTCATCTTCTTTCATCTTCTGTCATTCTGTCATCTTCTGTCATCTTCTGTCATCTTCTGTCATTCTGTCATCTTCTGTCATTCTGTCCTCTTCTGTCATTCTGTCCTCTTCTGTCATTCTGTCATCTTCTGTCATCTTCTGTCCTCTTCTGTCATTCTGTCATCTTCTGTCCTCTTCTGTCATTCTGTCCTCTTCTGTAATTCTGTCATCTTCTGTCATCTTCTGTCATCTTCTGTCATTCTGTCCTCTTCTGTCATTCTGTCATCTTCTGTCATTCTGTCATCTTCTGTCATCTTCTGTCATCTTCTGTCCTCTTCTGTCATTCTGTCATCTTCAGTCCTCTTCTGTCATTCTGTCCTCTTCTGTCATTCTGTCATCTTCTGTCATCTTCTGTCATCTTCTGTCATCTTCTGTCCTCTTCTGTCATTCTGTCATCTTCAGTCCTCTTCTGTCATCCTGTCTTCTTCTGTCATCTTCTGTCATCTTCTGTCATTCTGTCCTCTTCTGTCATTCTGTCATCTTCTGTCCTCTTGTGTCATTCTGTCATCTTCTGTCATCTTCTGTTATCTTCTGTCATTCTGTCCTCTTCTGTCATCTTCTGTCATCTTCTGTCATTCTGTCATCTTCTGTCATATTCTGTCATCTTCTGTCATTCTGTCCTCTTCTGTCATCTTCTGTCATCTTCTGTCATTCTGTCATGTTCTGTCATCTTCTGTCATCTTCTGTCATTCTGTCCTCTTCTGTCATCTTCTGTCATACTCTGTCATCTTCTGTCATCTTCTGTCATATTCTGTCATCTTCTGTCATCTTCTGCAATCTTCTGTCATCTTCTGTCATCTTCTGTCATCTTCTGTCATTCTGTCCTCTTCTGTCATATTCTGTCCTCTTCTGTCATTTTCTGTCATTCTGTCATCTTGTGTCATCTTCTGTCATATTCTGTCCTCTTCTGTCATTCTGTCCTCTTCTGTCATTCTGTCATCTTCTGTCATCTTCTGTCATATTCTGTCATATTCTGTCATCTTCTGTCATCTTCTGTCATCTTCTGTCATCTTCTGTCATCTTCTGTCATTCTGTCATCTTCTGTCCTTCTGACATCTTCTGTCATCTTCTGTCATTCTGTCATCTTCTGTCATCCTCTATCATATTCTGTCCTCTTCTGTCATTCTGTCCTCTTCTGTCATTCTGTCATCTTCTGTCATCTTCTGTCATCTTCTGTCATCTTCTGTAATCTTCTGTCCTCTTCTGTCATTCTGTCATCTTCTGTCATCTTCTGTCATCTTATGTCATCTTCTGTCATCTACTGTCATCTTCTGTCATCTTCTGTCATATTCTGTCCTCTTCTGTCATTCTGTCATCTTCTGTCATTCTGTCATCTTCTGTCATCTTCTGTCATTCTGTCATCTTCTGTCATTCTGTCCTCTTCTGTCATTCTGTCCTCTTCTGTCATTCTGTCATCTTCTGTCATCTTCTGTCATCTTCTGTCCTCTTCTGTCATTCTGTCATCTTCTGTCCTCTTCTGTCATTCTGTGCTCTTCTGTAATTCTGTCATCTTCTGTCATCTTCTGTCATCTTCTGTCATCTTCTGCCATCTTCTGTCATTCTGTCATCTTCTGTCATCTTCTGTCCTCTTCTGTCATTCTGTCATCTTCTGTCATCTTCTGTCATCTTCTGTCCTCTTCTGTCATTCTGTCATCTTCTGTCATTCTGTCCTCTTCTGTCATTCTGTCATCTTCTGTCATCTTCTGTCATTCTGTCCTCTTCTGTCATATTCTGTCCTCTTCTGTCATTTTCTGTCATTCTGTCATCTTGTGTCATCTTCTGTCATATTCTGTCCTCTTCTGTCATTCTGTCCTCTTCTGTCATTCTGTCATCTTCTGTCATCTTCTGTCATATTCTGTCATCTTCTGTCATCTTCTGTCCTCTTATGTCATATTCTGTCATCTTCTGTCATCTTCTGTCATGTTCTTTCATCTTCTGTCATTCTGTCATCTTCTGTCCTTCTGACATCTTCTGTCATCTTCTGTCATTCTGTCATCTTCTGTCATCCTCTATCATATTCTGTCCTCTTCTGTCATTCTGTCCTCTTCTGTCATTCTGTCATCTTCTGTCATCTTCTGTCATCTTCTGTCATCTTCTGTCCTCTTCTGTCATTCTGTCATCTTCTGTCATCTTCTGTCATCTTCTGTCATCTACTGTCATTTCTGTCATCTTCTGTCATTCTGTCATCTTCTGTCATCTTCTGTCATCTTCTGTCATATTCTGTCATCTTCTGTCATCTTCTGTCATTCTGTCATCTTCTGTCATCTTCTGTCATTCTGTCATCTTCTGTCATTCTGTCCTCTTCTGTCATTCTGTCCTCTTCTGTCATTCTGTCATCTTCTGTCATCTTCTGTCATCTTCTGTGATTCTGTCATCTTCTGTCCTCTTCTGTCATTCTGTCCTCTTCTGTAATTCTGTCATCTTCTGTCATCTTCTGTCATCTTCTGTCATTCTGTCCTCTTCTGTCATTCTGTCATCTTCTGTCATTCTGTCATCTTCTGTCATCTTCTGTCATCTTCTGTCCTCTTCTGTCATTCTGTCATCTTCAGTCCTCTTCTGTCATTCTGTCCTCTTCTGTCATTCTGTCATCTTCTGTCATCTTCTGTCATCTTCTGTCATTCTGTCCTCTTCTGTCATTCTGTCATCTTCTGTCATTCTGTCCTCTTCTGTCATCCTGTCTTCTTCTGTCATCTTCTGTCATCTTCTGTCATTCTGTCCTCTTCTGTCATTCTGTCATCTTCTGTCCTCTTGTGTCATTCTGTCATCTTCTGTCATCTTCTGTTATCTTCTGTCATTCTGTCCTCTTCTGTCATCTTCTGTCATCTTCTGTCATTCTGTCATCTTCTGTCATATTCTGTCATCTTCTGTCATTCTGTCCTCTTCTGTCATCTTCTGTCATCTTCTGTCATTCTGTCATGTTCTGTCATCTTCTGTCATCTTCTGTCATTCTGTCCTCTTCTGTCATTCTCTCATCTTCTGTCATATTCTGTCATCTTCTGTCATTCTGTCCTCTTCTGTCATCTTCTGTCGTCTTCTGTCATTCTGTCATTTTCTGTCATCTTCTGTCATCTGCTGTCATTCTGTCCTCTTCTGTCATTCTGTCATCTTCTGTCATCTTCTGTCATCTTCTGTCATTCTGTCATCTTCTGTCATGTTCTGTCCTCTTTTGTCATCTTCTGTCATTCTGTCCTCTTCTGTCATTCTGTCATCTTCTGTCATCTTCTGTCTTTCTGTCCTCTTCTGTCCTCTTCTGTCATATTCTGTCATCTTCTGTCATCTTCTGTCATTCTGTCCTCTTCTGTCATCTTCTGTCATTCTGTCCTCTTCTGTCATTCTGTCATCTTCTGTCATCTTCTGTCATATTCTGTCATCTTCTGTCATCTTCTGTCATGTTCTGTCCTCTTCTGTCATTCTGTCATCTTCTGTCATCTTCTGTCATCTTATGTCATCTTCTGTCATCTACTGTCATCTTCTGTCATCTTCTGTCATATTCTGTCCTCTTCTGTCATTCTGTCCTCTTCTGTCATTCTGTCATCTTCTGTCATCTTCTGTCATCTTCTGTCCTCTTCTGTCATTCTGTCATCTTCTGTCCTCTTCTGTCATTCTGTGCTCTTCTGTAATTCTGTCATCTTCTGTCATCTTCTGTCATCTTCTGCCATCTTCTGTCATTCTGTCATCTTCTGTCATCTTCTGTCCTCTTCTGTCATTCTGTCATCTTCTGTCATCTTCTGTCATCTTCTGTCATCTTCTGTCCTCTTCTGTCATTCTGTCATCTTCTGTCATTCTGTGCTCTTCTGTCATTCTGTCATCTTCTGTCATCTTCTGTCATCTTCTGCCATCTTCTGTCATCTTCTGTCATTCTGTCCTCTTCTGTCATATTCTGTCCTCTTCTGTCATTTTCTGTCATTCTGTCATCTTGTGTCATCTTCTGTCATATTCTGTCCTCTTCTGTCATTCTGTCCTCTTCTGTCATTCTGTCATCTTCTGTCATCTTCTGTCATATTCTGTCATCTTCTGTCATCTTCTGTCCTCTTCTGTCATATTCTGTCATCTTCTGTCATCTTCTGTCATGTTCTTTCATCTTCTGTCATTCTGTCATCTTCTGTCCTTCTGACATCTTCTGTCATCTTTTGTCATTCTGTCATCTTCTGTCATCTTCTGTCATCTTCTGTCATCTTCTGTCATCTTCTGTCCTCTTCTGTCATTCTGTCATCTTCTGTCATCTTCTGTCATCTTCTGTCATCTACTGTCATTTCTGTCATCTTCTGTCATTCTGTCATCTTCTGTCATCTTCTGTCATATTTTGTCATCTTCTTTCATCTTCTGTCATTCTGTCATCTTCTGTCATCTTCTGTCATCTTCTGTCATTCTGTCATCTTCTGTCATTCTGTCCTCTTCTGTCATTCTGTCCTCTTCTGTCATTCTGTCATCTTCTGTCATCTTCTGTCCTCTTCTGTCATTCTGTCATCTTCTGTCCTCTTCTGTCATTCTGTCCTCTTCTGTAATTCTGTCATCTTCTGTCATCTTCTGTCATCTTCTGTCATCTTCTGTCATTCTGTCCTCTTCTGTCATTCTGTCATCTTCTGTCATTCTGTCATCTTCTGTCATCTTCTGTCATCTTCTGTCCTCTTCTGTCATTCTGTCATCTTCAGTCCTCTTCTGTCATTCTGTCCTCTTCTGTCATTCTGTCATCTTCTGTCATCTTCTGTCATCTTCTGTCCTCTTCTGTCATTCTGTCATCTTCAGTCCTCTTCTGTCATCCTGTCTTCTTCTGTCATCTTCTGTCATCTTCTGTCATTCTGTCCTCTTCTGTCATTCTGTCATCTTCTGTCCTCTTGTGTCATTCTGTCATCTTCTGTCATCTTCTGTTATCTTCTGTCATTCTGTCCTCTTCTGTCATCTTCTGTCATCTTCTGTCATTCTGTCATCTTCTGTCATATTCTGTCATCTTCTGTCATTCTGTCCTCTTCTGTCATCTTCTGTCATCTTCTGTCATTCTGTCATGTTCTGTCATCTTCTGTCATCTTCTGTCATTCTGTCCTCTTCTGTCATCTTCTGTCATACTCTGTCATCTTCTGTCATCTTCTGTCATATTCTGTCATCTTCTGTCATTCTGTCCTCTTCTGTCACTCTGTCATCTTCTGTCATTCTGTCCTCTTCTGTCATTTTGTCATCTTGTGTCATCTTGTGTCATCTTCTGTCATTCTGTCATCTTCTGTCATCTTCTGTCATCTTCTGTCATCTTCTGTCATCTTCTGTCATCTTCTGTCATACTCTGTCATCTTCTGTCATCTTCTGTCATATTCTGTCATCTTCTGTCATCTTCTGCAATCTTCTGTCATCTTCTGTCATCTTCTGTCATCTTCTGTCATTCTGTCCTCTTCTGTCATATTCTGTCCTCTTCTGTCATTTTCTGTCATTCTGTCATCTTGTGTCATCTTCTGTCATATTCTGTCCTCTTCTGTCATTCTGTCCTCTTCTGTCATTCTGTCATCTTCTGTCATCTTCTGTCATATTCTGTCATATTCTGTCATCTTCTGTCATCTTCTGTCATCTTCTGTCATCTTCTGTCATCTTCTGTCATTCTGTCATCTTCTGTCCTTCTGACATCTTCTGTCATCTTCTGTCATTCTGTCATCTTCTGTCATCCTCTATCATATTCTGTCCTCTTCTGTCATTCTGTCCTCTTCTGTCATTCTGTCATCTTCTGTCATCTTCTGTCATCTTCTGTCATCTTCTGTAATCTTCTGTCCTCTTCTGTCATTCTGTCATATTCTGTCCTCTTCTGTCATTCTGTCATCTTCTGTCATTCTGTCATCTTCTGTCATCTTCTGTCATTCTGTCATCTTCTGTCATTCTGTCCTCTTCTGTCATTCTGTCCTCTTCTGTCATTCTGTCATCTTCTGTCATCTTCTGTCATCTTCTGTCCTCTTCTGTCATTCTGTCATCTTCTGTCCTCTTCTGTCATTCTGTGCTCTTCTGTAATTCTGTCATCTTCTGTCATCTTCTGTCATCTTCTGCCATCTTCTGTCATTCTGTCATCTTCTGTCATCTTCTGTCCTCTTCTGTCATTCTGTCATCTTCTGTCATCTTCTGTCATCTTCTGTCATCTTCTGTCCTCTTCTGTCATTCTGTCATCTTCTGTCATTCTGTCCTCTTCTGTCATTCTGTCATCTTCTGTCATCTTCTGTCATCTTCTGCCATCTTCTGTCATCTTCTGTCATTCTGTCCTCTTCTGTCATATTCTGTCCTCTTCTGTCATTTTCTGTCATTCTGTCATCTTGTGTCATCTTCTGTCATATTCTGTCCTCTTCTGTCATTCTGTCCTCTTCTGTCATTCTGTCATCTTCTGTCATCTTCTGTCATATTCTGTCATCTTCTGTCATCTTCTGTCCTCTTATGTCATATTCTGTCATCTTCTGTCATCTTCTGTCATGTTCTTTCATCTTCTGTCATTCTGTCATCTTCTGTCCTTCTGACATCTTCTGTCATCTTCTCTCATCTTCTGTCCTCTTCTGTCATTCTGTCATCTTCTGTCCTCTTCTGTCATTCTGTGCTCTTCTGTAATTCTGTCATCTTCTGTCATCTTCTGTCATCTTCTGCCATCTTCTGTCATTCTGTCATCTTCTGTCATCTTCTGTCCTCTTCTGTCATTCTGTCATCTTCTGTCATCTTCTGTCATCTTCTGTCATCTTCTGTCCTCTTCTGTCATTCTGTCATCTTCTGTCATTCTGTCCTCTTCTGTCATTCTGTCATCTTCTGTCATCTTCTGTCATCTTCTGCCATCTTCTGTCATCTTCTGTCATTCTGTCCTCTTCTGTCATATTCTGTCCTCTTCTGTCATTTTCTGTCATTCTGTCATCTTGTGTCATCTTCTGTCATATTCTGTCCTCTTCTGTCATTCTGTCCTCTTCTGTCATTCTGTCATCTTCTGTCATCTTCTGTCATATTCTGTCATCTTCTGTCATCTTCTGTCCTCTTATGTCATATTCTGTCATCTTCTGTCATCTTCTGTCATGTTCTTTCATCTTCTGTCATTCTGTCATCTTCTGTCCTTCTGACATCTTCTGTCATCTTCTGTCATTCTGTCATCTTCTGTCATCCTCTATCATATTCTGTCCTCTTCTGTCATTCTGTCCTCTTCTGTCATTCTGTCATCTTCTGTCATCTTCTGTCATCTTCTGTCCTCTTCTGTCATTCTGTCATCTTCTGTCATCTTCTGTCATCTTCTGTCATCTACTGTCATTTCTGTCATCTTCTGTCATTCTGTCATCTTCTGTCATCTTCTGTCATCTTCTGTCATATTCTGTCATCTTCTGTCATCTTCTGTCATTCTGTCATCTTCTGTCATCTTCTGTCATTCTGTCATCTTCTGTCATTCTGTCCTCTTCTGTCATTCTGTCCTCTTCTGTCATTCTGTCATCTTCTGTCATCTTCTGTCATCTTCTGTGATTCTGTCATCTTCTGTCCTCTTCTGTCATTCTGTCCTCTTCTGTAATTCTGTCATCTTCTGTCATCTTCTGTCATCTTCTGTCATTCTGTCCTCTTCTGTCATTCTGTCATCTTCTGTCATTCTGTCATCTTCTGTCATCTTCTGTCCTCTTCTGTCATTCTGTCATCTTCAGTCCTCTTCTGTCATTCTGTCCTCTTCTGTCATTCTGTCATCTTCTGTCATCTTCTGTCATCTTCTGTCATCTTCTGTCATTCTGTCCTCTTCTGTCATTCTGTCATCTTCTGTCATTCTGTCCTCTTCTGTCATCCTGTCTTCTTCTGTCATCTTCTGTCATCTTCTGTCATTCTGTCCTCTTCTGTCATTCTGTCATCTTCTGTCCTCTTGTGTCATTCTGTCATCTTCTGTCATCTTCTGTTATCTTCTGTCATTCTGTCCTCTTCTGTCATCTTCTGTCATCTTCTGTCATTCTGTCATCTTCTGTCATATTCTGTCATCTTCTGTCATTCTGTCCTCTTCTGTCATCTTCTGTCATCTTCTGTCATTCTGTCATGTTCTGTCATCTTCTGTCATCTTCTGTCATTCTGTCCTCTTCTGTCATTCTGTCATCTTCTGTCATATTCTGTCATCTTCTGTCATTCGGTCCTCTTCTGTCATCTTCTGTCGTCTTCTGTCATTCTGTCATTTTCTGTCATCTTCTGTCATCTGCTGTCATTTTGTCCTCTTCTGTCATTCTGTCATCTTCTGTCATCTTCTGTCATCTTCTGTCATTCTGTCATCTTCTGTCATGTTCTGTCCTCTTTTGTCATCTTCTGTCATTCTGTCCTCTTCTGTCATTCTGTCATCTTCTGTCATCTTCTGTCTTTCTGTCCTCTTCTGTCATTCTGTCATCTTCTGTCATCTTCTGTCATATTCTGTCATCTTCTGTCATCTTCTGTCCTCTTCTGTCATATTCTGTCATCTTCTGTCATCTTCTGTCATTCTGTCCTCTTCTGTCATCTTCTGTCATTCTGTCCTCTTCTGTCATTCTGTCATCTTCTGTCATCTTCTGTCATATTCTGTCATCTTCTGTCATCTTCTGTCATGTTCTTTCATCTTCTGTCATTCTGTCATCTTCTGTCATTCTGTCATCTTCTGTCATCCTCTATCATATTCTGTCCTCTTCTGTCATTCTGTCCTCTTCTGTCATTCTGTCATCTTCTTTCATCTTCTGTCATCTTCTGTCATCTTCTGTCCTCTTCTGTCATTCTGTCATCTTCTGTCATCTTCTGTCATCTTCTGTCATCTACTGTCATTTCTGTCATCTTCTGTCATTCTGTCATCTTCTGTCATCTTCTGTCATCTTCTGTCATATTCTGTCTTCTTCTGTCATCTTCTGTCATTCTGTCATCTTCTGTCATCTTCTGTCATCTTCTGTCATTCTGTCATCTTCTGTCATTCTGTCCTCTTCTGTCATTCTGTCCTCTTCTGTCATTCTGTCATCTTCTGTCATCTTCTGTCCTCTTCTGTCATTCTGTCATCTTCTGTCCTCTTCTGTCATTCTGTCCTCTTCTGTAATTCTGTCATCTTCTGTCATCTTCTGTCATCTTCTGTCATCTTCTGTCATTCTGTCCTCTTCTGTCATTCTGTCATTCTGTCATCTTCTGTCATCTTCTGTCATCTTCTGTCCTCTTCTGTCATTCTGTCATCTTCAGTCCTCTTCTGTCATTCTGTCCTCTTCTGTCATTCTGTCATCTTCTGTCATCTTCTGTCATCTTCTGTCATCTTCTGTCATTCTGTCCTCTTCTGTCATTCTGTCATCTTCTGTCATTCTGTCCTCTTCTGTCATTCTGTCTTCTTCTGTCATCTTCTGTCATCTTCTGTCATTCTGTCCTCTTCTGTCATTCTGTCATCTTCTGTCCTCTTGTGTCATTCTGTCATCTTCTGTCATCTTCTGTCCTCTCCTGTCAACCTGTCATCTTCTGTCATTCTGTCATCTTCTGTCCTCTTCTGTCCTCTTCTGTCATTCTGTCATCTTCTGTCCTCTTCTGTCATCTTCTGTCATCTTCTGTCATCTTCTGTCCTCTTCTGTCATTCTGTCATCTTCTGTCATCTTCTGTCATCATCTGTCCTCTTCTGTCATTCTGTCATCTTCTGTCATCTTCTGTCATCTTCTGTCATACTCTGTCATCTTCTGTCATCTTCTGTCATATTCTGTCATCTTCTGTCATCTTCTGCCATCTTCTGTCATCTTCTGTCATTCTGTCCTCTTCTGTCATATTCTGTCCTCTTCTGTCATTTTCTGTCATTCTGTCATCTTGTGTCATCTTCTGTCATATTCTGTCCTCTTCTGTCATTCTGTCCTCTTCTGTCATTCTGTCATCTTCTGTCATCTTCTGTCATATTCTGTCATCTTCTGTCATCTTCTGTCATGTTCTTTCATCTTCTGTCATTCTGTCATCTTCTGTCCTTCTGACATCTTCTGTCATCTTCTGTCATTCTGTCATCTTCTGTCATCCTCTATCATATTCTGTCCTCTTCTGTCATTCTGTCCTCTTCTGTCATTCTGTCATCTTCTGTCATCTTCTGTCATCTTCTGTCCTCTTCTGTCATTCTGTCATCTTCTGTCATCTTCTGTCATCATCTGTCATCTACTGTCATTTCTGTCATCTTCTCTCATTCTGTCATCTTCTGTCATCTTCTGTCATCTTCTGTCATATTCTGTCATCTTCTGTCATCTTCTGTCATTCTGTCATCTTCTGTCATCTTCTGTCATCTTCTGTCATTCTGTCATCTTCTGTCATTCTGTCCTCTTCTGTCATTCTGTCCTCTTCTGTCATTCTGTCATCTTCTGTCATCTTCTGTCATCTTCTGTCCTCTTCTGTCGTTCTGTCATCTTCTGTCCTCTTCTGTCATTCTGTCCTCTTCTGTAATTCTGTCATCTTCTGTCATCTTCTGTCATCTTCTGTCATTCTGTCCTCTTCTGTCATTCTGTCATCTTCTGTCATTCTGTCATCTTCTGTCATCTTCTGTCCTCTTCTGTCATTCTGTCATCTTCAGTCCTCTTCTGTCATTCTGTCCTCTTCTGTCATTCTGTCATCTTCTGTCATCTTCTGTCATTCTGTCCTCTTCTGTCATTCTGTCATCTTCTGTCATTCTGTCCTCTTCTGTCATTCTGTCTTCTTCTGTCATCTTCTGTCATCTTCTGTCATTCTGTCCTCTTCTGTCATTCTGTCATCTTCTGTCCTCTTGTGTCATTCTGTCATCTTCCGTCATCTTCTGTTATCTTCTGTCATTCTGTCCTCTTCTGTCATCTTCTGTCATCTTCTGTCATTCTGTCATCTTCTGTCATATTCTGTCATCTTCTGTCATTCTGTCCTCTACTGTCATCTTCTGTCATCTTCTGTCATTCTGTCATGTTCTGTCATGTTCTGTCATCTTCTGTCATTCTGTCATCTTCTGTCATTCTGTCCTCTTCTGTCATCTTCTGTCATCTTCTGTCATTCTGTCATTTTCTGTCATCTTCTGTCATCTGCTGTCATTCTGTCCTCTTCTGTCATTCTGTCATCTTCTGTCATCTTCTGTCATCTTCTGTCATTCAGTCATCTTCTGTCATGTTCTGTCCTCTTCTGTCATCTTCTGTCATTCTGTCCTCTTCTGTCATTCTGTCATCTTCTGTCATCTTCTGTCTTTCTGTCCTCTACTGTCATTCTGTCATCTTCTGTCATTCTGTCCTCTTCTGTCATTCTGTCATCTTCTGTCATCTTCTGTCATCTTCTGTCATACTGTCATCTTCTGTCATCTTCTGTCATCTTCTGTCATCTTCTGTCCTCTTCTGTCCTCTTCTGTCCTCTTCTGTCATTCTGTCATCTTCTGTCCTCTTCTGTCATCTTCTGTCATCTTCTGTCATCTTCTGTCCTCTTCTGTCATTCTGTCATCTTCTGTCATCTTCTGTCATCATCTGTCCTCTTCTGTCATTCTGTCATCTTCTGTCATCTTATTCATCTTCTGTCCTCTCCTGTCATCCTGTCATCTTCTGTCATTCTGTCATCTTCTGTCATCTTCTGTCATATTCTGTCATCTTCTGTCATCTTCTGTCATGTTCTTTCATCTTCTGTCATTCTGTCATCTTCTGTCCTTCTGACATCTTCTGTCATCTTCTGTCATTCTGTCTTCTTCTGTCATCCTCTATCATATTCTGTCCTCTTCTGTCATTCTGTCCTCTTCTGTCATTCTGTCATCTTCTGTCATCTTCTGTCATCTTCTGTCCTCTTCTGTCATTCTGTCATCTTCTGTCATCTTCTGTCATCTTCTGTCATCTACTGTCATTTCTGTCATCTTCTCTCATTCTGTCATCTTCTGTCATCTTCTGTCATCTTCTGTCATATTCTGTCATCTTCTGTCATCTTCTGTCATTCTGTCATCTTCTGTCATCTTCTGTCATCTTCTGTCATTCTGTCATCTTCTGTCATTCTGTCCTCTTCTGTCATTCTGTCCTCTTCTGTCGTTCTGTCATCTTCTGTCCTCTTCTGTCATTCTGTCCTCTTCTGTAATTCTGTCATCTTCTGTCATCTTCTGTCATCTTCTGTCATTCTGTCCTCTTCTGTCATTCTGTCATCTTCTGTCATTCTGTCATCTTCTGTCATCTTCTGTCATCTTCTGTCCTCTTCTGTCATTCTGTCATCTTCAGTCCTCTTCTGTCATTCTGTCCTCTTCTGTCATTCTGTCATCTTCTGTCATCTTCTGTCATCTTCTGTCATTCTGTCCTCTTCTGTCATTCTGTCATCTTCTGTCATTCTGTCCTCTTCTGTCATTCTGTCTTCTTCTGTCATCTTCTGTCATCTTCTGTCATTCTGTCCTCTTCTGTCATTCTGTCATCTTCTGTCCTCTTGTGTCATTCTGTCATCTTCCGTCATCTTCTGTTATCTTCTGTCATTCTGTCCTCTTCTGTCATCTTCTGTCATCTTCTGTCATTCTGTCATCTTCTGTCATATTCTGTCATCTTCTGTCATTCTGTCCTCTACTGTCATCTTCTGTCATCTTCTGTCATTCTGTCATGTTCTGTCATGTTCTGTCATCTTCTGTCATTCTGTCATCTTCTGTCATTCTGTCCTCTTCTGTCATCTTCTGTCATTCTGTCATTTTCTGTCATCTTCTGTCATCTGCTGTCATTCTGTCCTCTTCTGTCATTCTGTCATCTTCTGTCATCTTCTGTCATCTTCTGTCATTCTGTCATCTTCTGTCATGTTCTGTCCTCTTCTGTCATCTTCTGTCATTCTGTCCTCTTCTGTCATTCTGTCATCTTCTGTCATCTTCTGTCTTTCTGTCCTCTACTGTCATTCTGTCATCTTCTGTCATTCTGTCCTCTTCTGTCATTCTGTCATCTTCTGTCATCTTCTGTCATCTTCTGTCATACTGTCATCTTCTGTCATCTTCTGTCATCTTCTGTCATCTTCTGTCCTCTTCTGTCCTCTTCTGTCCTCTTCTGTCATTCTGTCATCTTCTGTCCTCTTCTGTCATCTTCTGTCATCTTCTGTCATCTTCTGTCCTCTTCTGTCATTCTGTCATCTTCTGTCATCTTCTGTCATCATCTGTCCTCTTCTGTCATTCTGTCATCTTCTGTCATCTTTTGTCATCTTCTGTCCTCTCCTGTCATCCTGTCATCTTCTGTCATTCTGTCATCTTCTGTCATTCTGTCCTCTTCTGTCATTCTGTCATCTTCTGTCATTCTGTCATCTTCTGTCATTTTCTGTCATCTTCTGTCATCTTCTGTCATTCTGTCATCTTCTGTCATCTTTTGTCATATTCTGTCCTCTTCTGTCATTCTGTCATCTTCTGTCATTCTGTCCTCTTCTGTCATTCTTTCATCTTCTCTCATCTTCTGTCATCTTCTGTCATCTTCTGTCATCTTCTGTCAGTCTGTCCTCTTCTGTCATTCTGTCCTCTTCTGTCATTCTGTCATCTTCTGTTATCTTCTGTCATCTTCTGTCATCTTCCGTCATCTTCTGACCTCTTCTGTCATTCTGTCATCTTCTGTCATCTTCTGTCATCTTCTGTCATCTTCTGTCCTCTTCTGTCCTCTTCTGTCATTCTGTCATCTTCTGTCATCTTCTGTCATCTTCTGTCCTCTTCTGTCATCCTGTCATCTTCTGTCATCTTCTGTCATCTTCTGTCATCTTCTGTCATCTTCTGTCCTCATCTGTCATTCTGTCATCTTCTGTCATTCTGTCATCTTCTGTCATCTTCTGTCATCTTCTGTCCTCTTCTGTCATTCTGTCATCTTCAGTCCTCTTCTGTCATTCTGTCCTCTTCTGTAATTCTGTCATCTTCTGTCATCTTCTGTCATCTTCTGTCATTCTGTCCTCTTCTGTCGTTCTGTCATCTTCTGTCCTCTTGTGTCATTCTGTCATCTTCTGTCATCTTCTGTTATCTTCTGTCATTCTGTCCTCTTCTGTCATCTTCTGTCATCTTCTGTCATTCTGTCATCTTCTGTCATATTCTGTCATCTTCTGTGATTCTGTCCTCTTCTGTCATCTTCAGTCATCTTCTGTCATTCTGTCATGTTCTGTTATCTTCTGTCATCTTCTGTCATTCTGTCCTCTCTGTCATTCTGTCATCTTCTGTCATTCTCTCCTCTTCTGTCATTTTCTGTCATCTTCTGTCATCTGCTGTCATTCTGTCCTCTTCTGTCATTCTGTCATCTTCTGTCATCTTCTGTCATCTTCTGTCATTCTGTCATCTTCTGTCATGTTCTGTCCTCTTCTGTCATCTTCTGTCATTCTGTCCTCTTCTGTCATTCTGTCATCTTCTGTCATCTTCTGTCTTTCTGTCCTCTACTGTCATTCTGTCATCTTCTGTCATTCTGTCCTCTTCTGTCATTCTGTCATCTTCTGTCATCTTCTGTCATCTTCTGTCATTCTGTCATCTTCTGTCATCTTCTGTCATCTTCTGTCCTCTTCTGTCATACTGTCATCTTCTGTCATCTTCTGTCATCTTCTGTCCCCTTCTGTCATTCTGTCATCTTCTGTCATCATCTGTCCTCTTCTGTCATTCTGTCATCTTCTGTCATCTTCTGTCATCTTCTGTCCTCTTCTGTCATTCTGTCATCTTCTGTCCTCTTCTGTCATCTTCTGTCATCTTCTGTCCTCTTCTGTCATTCTGTCATCTTCTGTCATCTTCTGTCATCATCTGTCCTCTTCTGTCATTCTGTCATCTTCTGTCATCTTCTGTCATCTTCTGTCCTCTTCTGTCATTCTGTCATCTTCTGTCATCTTCTGTCATTTTCTGTCATCTTCTGTCATCTTCTGTCATTCTGTCATCTTCTGTCATCTTTTGTCATATTCTGTCCTCTTCTGTCTTTCTGTCATCTTCTGTCATTCTGTCCTCTTCTGTCATTCTGTCCTCTTCTGTCATTCTGTCATCTTCTGTTATCTTCTGTCATCTTCTGTCATCTTCTGTCATCTTCTGACCTCTTCTGTCATTCTGTCTTCTTCTGTCATCTTCTGTCATCTTCTGTCATCTTCTGTCCTCTTCTGTCATTCTGTCATCTTCTGTCATCTTCTGTCATCTTCTGTCATCTTCTGTCCTCTTCTGTCATTCTGTCATCTTCTGTCATCTTCTGTCATCTTCTGTCATCTTCTGTCCTCATCTGTCATTCTGTCATCTTCTGTCATTCTGTCATCTTCTGTCATTCTGTCCTCTTCTGTCATTCTGTCATCTTATGTCATCTTCAGTCATCTTCTGTCATTTTCTGTCATCTTCTGCCATCTTCTGTCATTCTGTCATCTTCTGTCATCTTCTGTCATCTTCTGTCATCTTCTGTCATCTTCTGTCATTCTGTTATCTTCTGTCATCTTCTGTCATCTTCTGTCATCTTCTGTCCTCTTCTGTCATTCTGTCATCTTTGTCATTCTGTCCTCTTCTGTCATTCTGTCATCGTCTGTCATCTTCTGTCATCTTCTGTCATACTCTGTCATCTTCTGTCATCTTCTGTCATATTCTGTCATCTTCTGTCATCTTCTGTCATCTTCTGTCATTCTGTCCTCTTCTGTCATATTCTGTCCTCTTCTGTCATTTTCTGTCATTCTGTCATCTTCTGTCATATTCTGTGATCTTCTGTCATCTTCTGTCCTCTTCTGTCATATTCTGTCATCTTCTGTCATCTTCTCTCATCTTCTGTCATCTTCTGTCATTCTGTCATCTTCTGTCCTTCTGACATCTTCTGTCATCTTCTGTCATTCTGTCATCTTCTGTCATCCTCTATCATATTCTGTCCTCTTCTGTCATTCTGTCCTCTTCTGTCATTCTGTCATCTTCTGTCATCTTCTGTCATCTTCTGTCCTCTTCTGTCATTCTGTCATCTTCTGTCATCTTCTGTCATCTTATGTCATCTTCTGTCATCTACTGTCATCTTCTGTCATCTTCTGTCATTCTGTCATCTTCTGTCATCTTCTGTCATCTTATGTCATCTTCTGTCATCTACTGTCATCTTCTGTCATCTTCTGTCATTCTGTCATCTTCTGTCATCTTCAGTCATATTCTGTCATCTTCTGTCATCTTCTGTCATTCTGTCATCTTCTGTCATCTTCTGTCATCTTCTGTCATTCTGTCATCTTCTGTCATTCTGTCCTCTTCTGTCATTCTGTCCTCTTCTGTCATTCTGTCATCTTCTGTCATCTTCTGTCATCTTCTGTCCTCTTCTGTCATTCTGTCATCTTCTGTCCTCTTCTGTCATTCTGTCCTCTTCTGTAATTCTGTCATCTTCTGTCATCTTCTCTCATCTTCTCTCATCTTCTGTCATTCTGTCATCTTCTGTCATCTTCTGTCCTCTTCTGTCATTCTGTCATCTTCTGTCATCTTCTGTCATCTTCTGTCCTCTTCTGTCATTCTGTCATCTTCTGTCATTCTGTCCTCTTCTGTCATCTTTTGTCATATTCTGTCCTCTTCTGTCTTTCTGTCATCTTCTGTCATTCTGTCCTCTTCTGTCATTCTGTCCTCTTCTGTCATTCTGTCATCTTCTGTTATCTTCTGTCATCTTCTGTCATCTTCTGACCTCTTCTGTCATTCTGTCATCTTCTGTCATCTTCTGTCATCTTCTGTCATCTTCTGTCCTCTTCTGTCATTCTGTCATCTTCTGTCATCTTCTGTCATCTTCTGTCATCTTCTGTCCTCTTCTGTCATTCTGTCATCTTCTGTCATCTTCTGTCATCTTCTGTCATCTTCTGTCCTCATCTGTCATTCTGTCATCTTCTGTCATTCTGTCATCTTCTGTCATTCTGTCCTCTTCTGTCATTCTGTCATCTTATGTCATCTTCTGTCATCTTCTGTCATTTTCTGTCATCTTCTGTCATCTTCTGTCATTCTGTCATCTTCTGTCATCTTCTGTCATCTTCTGTCATCTTCTGTCATTCTGTTATCTTCTGTCATCTTCTGTCATCTTCTGTCATCTTCTGTCCTCTTCTGTCATTCTGTCATCTTTGTCATTCTGTCCTCTTCTGTCATTCTGTCATCTTCTGTCATCTTCTGTCATCTTCTGTCATCTTATGTCATATTCTGTCATCTTCTGTCATCTTCTGTCATCTTCTGTCATTCTGTCATCTTCTGTCATCTTCTGTCATATTCTGTCATCTTCTGTCATCTTCTGTCCTCTTCTGTCATATTCTGTCATCTTCTGTCATTTTCTGTCATTCTGTCATCTTCTGTCATCTTCTGTCATATTCTGTCATCTTCTGTCATCTTCTGTCCTCTTCTGTCATATTCTGTCATCTTCTCTCATCTTCTCTCATCTTCTGTCATCTTCTGTCATTCTGTCATCTTCTGTCCTTCTGACATCTTCTGTCATCTTCTGTCATTCTGTCATCTTCTGTCATCCTCTATCATATTCTGTCCTCTTCTGTCATTCTGTCCTCTTCTGTCATTCTGTCATCTTCTGTCATCTTCTGTCCTCTTCTGTCATTCTGTCATCTTCTGTCATCTTCTGTCATCTTATGTCATCTTCTGTCATCTACTGTCATCTTCTGTCATCTTCTGTCATTCTGTCATCTTCTGTCATCTTCTGTCATCTTATGTCATCTTCTGTCATCTACTGTCATCTTCTGTCATCTTCTGTCATTCTGTCATTCTGTCATCTTCTGTCATCTTCTGTCTTTCTGTCCTCTACTGTCATTCTGTCATCTTCTGTCATTCTGTCCTCTTCTGTCATTCTGTCATCTTCTGTCATCTTCTGTAATCTTCTCTCATTCTGTCATCTTCTGTCATCTTCTGTCATCTTCTGTCCTCTTCTGTCATACTGTCATCTTCTGTCATCTTCTGTCATCTTCTGTCCTCTTTGTCCTCTTCTGTCATTCTGTCATCTTCTGTCCTCTTCTGTCATCTTCTGTCATCTTCTGTCATCTTCTGTCCTCTTCTGTCATTCTGTCATCTTCTGTCATCTTCTGTCATCATCTGTCCTCTTCTGTCATTCTGTCATCTTCTGTCATCTTTTGTCATCTTCTGTCCTCTCCTGTCATCCTGTCATCTTCTGTCATTCTGTCATCTTCTGTCATTCTGTCCTCTTCTGTCATTCTGTCATCTTCTGTCATTCTGTCATCTTCTGTCATTTTCTGTCATCTTCTGTCATCTTCTGTCATTCTGTCATCTTCTGTCATCTTTGGTCATATTCTGTCCTCTTCTGTCATTCTGTCATCTTCTGTCATTCTGTCCTCTTCTGTCATTCTTTCATCTTCTGTCATCTTCTGTCATCGTCTGTCATCTTCTGTCATCTTCTGTCATTCTGTCATCTTCTGTCATCTTCTGTCATCTTCTGTCATCTTCTGTCATCTTCTGTCCTCATCTGTCATTCTGTCATCTTCTGTCATTCTGTCATCTTCTGTCATCTTCTGCCATCTTCTGTCCTCTTCTGTCATTCTGTCATCTTCAGTCCTCTTCTGTCATTCTGTCCTCTTCTGTAATTCTGTCATCTTCTGTCATCTTCTGTCATCTTCTGTCATCTTCTGTCATTCTGTCCTCTTCTGTCATTCTGTCATCTTCTGTCATTCTGTCCTCTTCTGTCATTCTGTCTTCTTCTGTCATCTTCTGTCATCTTCTGTCATTCTGTCCTCTTCTGTCATTCTGTCATCTTCTGTCCTCTTGTGTCATTCTGTCATCTTCTGTCATCTTCTGTTATCTTCTGTCATTCTGTCCTCTTCTGTCATCTTCTGTCATCTTCTGTCATTCTGTCATCTTCTGTCATATTCTGTCATCTTCTGTGATTCTGTCCTCTTCTGTCATCTTCAGTCATCTTCTGTCATTCTGTCATGTTCTGTCATCTTCTGTCATCTTCTGTCATTCTGTCCTCTTCTGTCATTCTGTCATCTTCTGTCATTCTCTCCTCTTCTGTCATTTTCTGTCATCTTCTGTCATCTGCTGTCATTCTGTCCTCTTCTGTCATTCTGTCATCTTCTGTCATCTTCTGTCATCTTCTGTCATGCTGTCATCTTCTGTCATGTTCTGTCCTCTTCTGTCATCTTCTGTCATTCTGTCCTCTTCTGTCATTCTGTCATCTTCTGTCATCTTCTGTCTTTCTGTCCTCTACTGTCATTCTGTCATCTTCTGTCATTCTGTCCTCTTCTGTCATTCTGTCATCTTCTATCATCTTCTGTCATTCTGTCATCTTCTGTCATCTTCTGTCATCTTCTGTCCTCTTCTGTCATACTGTCATCTTCTGTCATCTTCTGTCATCTTCTGTCATCTTCTGTCCCCTTCTGTCCTCTTCTGTCATTCTGTCATCTTCTGTCCTCTTCTGTCATCTTCTGTCATCTTCTGTCCTCTTCTGTCATTCTGTCATCTTCTGTCATCTTCTGTCATCATCTGTCCTCTTCTGTCATTCTGTCATCTTCTGTCATCTTTTGTCATCTTCTGTCCTCTCCTGTCATCCTGTCATCTTCTGTCATTCTGTCATCTTCTGTCATTCTGTCCTCTTCTGTCATTCTGTCATCTTCTGTCATCTTCTGTCATTTTCTGTCATCTTCTGTCATTCTGTCATCTTCTGTCATCTTTTGTCATATTCTGTCCTCTTCTGTCTTTCTGTCATCTTCTGTCATTCTGTCCTCTTCTGTCATTCTGTCCTCTTCTGTCATTCTGTCATCTTCTGTTATCTTCTGTCATCTTCTGTCATCTTCTGTCATCTTCTGTCATCTTCTGTCCTCTTCTGTCATTCTGTCATCTTCTGTCATCTTCTGTCATCTTCTGTCCTCTTCTGTCATTCTGTCATCTTCTGTCATCTTCTGTCATCTTCTGTCATTCTGACCTCTTCTGTCATTCTGTCATCTTATGTCATCTTCAGTCATCTTCTGTCATTTTCTGTCATCTTCTGTCATCTTCTGTCATTCTGTCATCTTCTGTCATCTTCTGTCATCTTCAGTCATCTTCTGTCATTCTGTCATGTTCTGTCATCTTCTGTCATCTTCTGTCATTCTGTCCTCTTCTGTCATTCTGTCATCTTCTGTCATTCTCTCCTCTTCTGTCATTTTCTGTCATCTTCTGTCATCTGCAGTCATTCTGTCCTCTTCTGTCATTCTGTCATCTTCTGTCATCTTCTGTCATCTTCTGTCATTCTGTCCTCTTCTGTCATTCTGTCATCTTCTGTCATCTTCTGTCATCTTCTGTCATTCTGTCATCTTCTGTCATCTTCTGTCATCTTCTGTCCTCTTCTGTCATACTGTCATCTTCTGTCATCTTCTGTCATCCTCTGTCATCTTCTGTCCCCTTCTGTCCTCTTCTGTCATTCTGTCATCTTCTGTCCTCTTCTGTCATCTTCTGTCATCTTCTGTCATCTTCTGTCCCCTTCTGTCATCTTCTGTCATCTTCTGTCCTCTTCTGTCATTCTGTCATCTTCTGTCATCTTCTGTCATTCTGTCCTCTTCCGTCATTCTCTCATCTTCTGTCATTCTGTCATCTTCTGTCATTCTGTCATCTTCTATCATCTTCTGTCCTCTTCTGTCATTCTGTCATCTTCTGTCATCTTCTGTCATCTTCTGTCCTCTTCCGTCATCTTCTGTCATCTTCTGTCCTCTTCTGTCCTCTCCTGTCATTCTGTCATCTTCTGTCATTCTGTCATCTTCTGTCATTCTGTCATCTTCTGTCATTCTGTCATCTTCTGTCATTCTGTCCTCTTCTGTCATTCTGTCATTCTGTCATTTTCTGTCATCTTCTATCATCTTCTGCCCCTTCTGTCATCTTCTGTCATCTTCTGTCCTCTTCTGTCATTCTGTCATCTTCTGTTATCTTCTGTCATTCTGTCCTCTTCTGTCATTATCTCATCTTCTGTCATTCTGTCCTCTTCTGTCATTCTGTCATCTTCTGTCATCTTCTGTCATCTTCTGTCATCTTCTGTCCTCTTCTGTCATTCTGACATTCTGTCATCTTCTGTCATCTTCTGTCCTCTTCTGTCATCTTCTCTCATCTTCTGTCCTCTTCTGTCATTCTGTCATCATCTGTCATCTTCTGTCATCTTCTGTCCTCTTCTCTCATCTTCTGTCATCTTCTGTCATTCTGTCCTCTTCTGTCATTCTTTCATCTTCTTTCATTCTGTCACCTTCTGTCATTCTGTCATCTTCTGTCATTCTGTCATCTTCTGTCATTCTGTCCTCTTCTGTCATTCTGTCATCTTCTGTCATTCTGTCCTCTTCTGTCATTCTGTCATCTTCTGTCATCTTCTGTCATCTTCTGTCCTCTCCTGTCATTCTGTCATCTTCTGTCCTCTTCTGTCATTCTGTCATTTTCTGTCATCTTCTGTCATCTTCTGTCCCCTTCTGTCATCTTCTGTCATCTTCTGTCCTCTTCTGTCATTCTGTCATCTTCTGTCATTCTGTCCTCTTCTGTCATTCTCTCATCTTCTGTCATTCTGTCATCTTCTGTCATTCTGTCATCTTCTGTCATTCTGTCATCTTCTGTCATTCTGTCCTCTTCTATCATTCTGTCATCTTCTGTCATTCTGTCCTCTTCTGTCATTCTGTCATCTTCTGTCATCTTCTTTCCTCTTCTGTCATTCTGTCATCTTCTGTCATCTTCTGTCCTCTTCTGTCATTCTGTCATCTTCTGTCCTCTTCTGTCATTCTGTCATTCTGTCATCTTCTGTCCTCTTCTGTCATCTTCTGTCCTCTTCTGTCATCTTCTGTCATCTTATGTCATTCCCTTCTCTTCTGTCATTCTTTCATCTTCTGTCATTCTGTCATGTTCTGTCATTCTGTCATCTTCTGTCATTCCGTCATCTTCTGTCATTCTGTCCTCTTCTGTCATTCTGTCATCTTCTGTCATCTTCTGTCATCTTCTGTCCTCTTCTGTCATTCTGTCATCTTCTGTCCTCTTCTGTCATTCTGCCATTTTCTGTCATCTTCTGTCATCTTCTGTCCTCTTCTGTCATTCTGTCATCTTCTGTCATTTTCTGTCATCTTCTGTCATCTTCTGTCCCCTTCTGTCATCTTCTGTCATCTTCTGTCCTCTTCTGTCATTCTTTCATCTTCTGTCATCTTCTGTCCTCTTCTGTCATCTTCTGTCATCTTCTGTCCTCTTCTGTCATTCTGTCGTCTTCTGTCAGCTTGTCATCTTCTGTCCTCTTCTGACATCTTCTGTCATCTTCTGTCATTCTGTCCTCTTCTGTCATTCTGTCATCTTCTGTCATTCTGTCATCTACTGTCATTCTGTCATCTTCTGTCATTCTGTCATCTTCAGTCATTCTGTCATCTTCTGTCATTCTGTCAACTTCTGTCATTCTGTCCTCATCTGTCACTCTGTCATCTTCTGTCATTCTGTCCTCTTCTGTCATTCTGTCATCTTCTGTCATCTTCTGTCCTCTTCTGTCATTCTGTCATCTTCTGTCATCTTCTGTCATCTTCTGTCATTCTGTCCTCTTCTGTCATTCTGTCATCTTCTGTCATCTTCTGTCATCTTCTGTCCTCTTCTGTCATTCTGTCATCTTCTGTCATCTTCTGTCCTCTTCCGTCATTCTGTCATCTTCTGTCATCTTCTGTCATCTTCTGTCCTCTTCTGTCATTCTATCATCATCTGTCCTCTTCTGTCATTCTGTCATTCTTTCATCTTCTGTCATCTTCTGTCCTCTTCTGTCATCTTCTGTCATCTTCTGTCCTCTTCTGTCATTCTGTCGTCTTCTGTCATCTTCTGTCCTCTTCTGTCATTCTGTCATTCTTTCATCTTCTGTCATCTTCTGTCATCTTCTGTCCTCTTCAGTCATCTTCTGTCATCTTCTGTCCTCTTCTGTCATTCTGTCATCTTCTGTCATTCTGTCATCTTCTGTCATTCAGTCATCTTCTGTCATTCTGTCATCTTCTGTCATTCTGTCATCTTCTGTCATCTTCTGTCCTCTTCTGTCACCTTCTGTCCTCTTCTGTCATTCTGTCATCTTCTGTCCTCTTCTGTCATTCTGTCATCGTCTGTCATCTTCTGTCATCTTCTGTCATTCTGTCCTCTTCTGTCATTCTGTCATCTTCTGTCATTCTGTCATCTTCTGTCATTCTGTCATCTTCTCTCATCTTCTGTCCTCTTCTGTCATTCTGTCATCTTCTGTCATATTCTGTCATCTTCTGTCATCTTCTGTCCTCTTCTGTCATTCTGTCATCTTCTGTGCTCTTCTGTCATTCTGTCATTCTGTCGTCTTCTGTCATCTTCTGTCCTCTTCTGTCATCTTCTGTCATCTTCTGTCCTCTTCTGTCATGCTGTCATCTTCTGTCATCTTCTGTCATCTTCTGTCCTCTTCTGTCATCTTCTGTCATTCTTTCATCTTCTGTCATTCTGTCATCTTCTGTCATTCTGTCATTCTGTCATCTTCTGTCATTCTGTCATCTTCTGTCATTCTGTCATCTTCTGTCATTCTGTCAACTTCTGTCATTCTGTCCTCTTCTGTCATTCTGTCATCTTCTGTCATTCTGTCCTCTTCTAGCATTCTGTCATCTTCTGTCATCTTCTGTCATCTTCTGCCTTCTTCTGTCATTCTGTCATCTTCTGTCATCTTCTGTCCGCTTCTGTCATTCTGTCATCTTCTGTCATCTTCTGTCATTCTGTCATCTTCTGTCATCTTCTGTCATATTCTGTCCTCTTCTGTCATCTTCTGTCATCTTCTGTCATCTTCTGTCATCTTCTGTTATCTTCTGTCATTCTGTCCTCTTCTGTCATTCTGTCATCTTCTGTCATTCTATCATCTACTGTCATTCTGTCATCTTCTGTCATTCTGTCATCTTCTGTCATTCTGTCCTCTTCTATCATTCTGTCATCTTCTGTCATTCTGTCCTCTTCTGTCATTCTGTCATCTTCTGTCATCTTCTGTCCTCTTCTGTCATTCTGTCATCTTCTGTCATCTTCTGTCATCTTCTGTCATCTTCTGTCATCTTCTGTCCTCTTCTGTCATTCTGTCATCTTCTGTGCTCTTCTGTCATTCTGTCATTCTGTCATCTTCTGTCATCTTCTGTCCTCTTCTGTCATCTTCTGTCATCTTCTGTCCTCTTCTGTCATGCTGTCATCTTCTGTCATCTTCTGTCATCTTCTGTCATTCTGTCCTCTTCTGTCATTCTTTCATCTTCTGTCATTCTGTCATCCTCTGTCATTCTGTCATTCTGTCATCTTCTGTCATTCTGTCATCTTCTGTCATTCTGTCATCTTCAGTCATTCTGTCAACTTCTGTCATTCTGTCCTCTTCTGTCATTCTGTCATCTTCTGTCATTCTGTCCTCTTCTAGCATTCTGTCATCTTCTGTCATCTTCTGTCATCTTCTGCTTCTTCTGTCATTCTGTCATCTTCTGTCATCTTCTGTCCGCTTCTGTCATTCTGTCATCTTCTGTCATTCTGTCATCTTCTGTCATCTTCTGTCATCTTCTGTCATCTTCTGTCCTCTTCTGTCATCTTCTGTCATCTTCTGTCCTCTTCTGTCATTCTGGCGTCTTCTGTCATCTTGTCATCTTCTGTCCTCTTCTGTCATCTTCTGTCATCTTCTGTCATTCTTTCCTCTTCTGTCATTCTGTCATCTTCTGTCATCTTCTGTCATCTTCTGTCATTTTCTGTCATCTTCTGTCATCTTCTGTCATTCTGTCATCTTCTGTCATCTTTTGTCATATTCTGTCCTCTTCTGTCATTCTGTCCTCTTCTGTCATTCTGTCCTCTTCTGTCATTCTGTCATCTTCTGTCATCTTCTGTCATCTTCTGTCATCTTCTGTCATTCTGTCATCTTCTGTCCTCTTCTGTCATTCTGTCATCTTCTGTCATCTTCTGTCCTCTTCTGTCATTCTGTCATCTTCTGTCATTCTGTCCTCTTCTGTCATTCTGTCATCTTCTGTCATCTTCTGTCATCTTCTGTCATCTTCTGTCATACTCTGTCATCTTCTGTCATCTTCTGTCATATTCTGTCATCTTCTGTCATCTTCTGCAATCTTCTGTCATCTTCTGTCATCTTCTGTCATCTTCTGTCATTCTGTCCTCTTCTGTCATATTCTGTCCTCTTCTGTCATTTTCTGTCATTCTGTCATCTTGTGTCATCTTCTGTCATATTCTGTCCTCTTCTGTCATTCTGTCCTCTTCTGTCATTCTGTCATCTTCTGTCATCTTCTGTCATATTCTGTCATCTTCTGTCATCTTCTGTCATCTTCTGTCATCTTCTGTCATCTTCTGTCATTCTGTCACCTTCTGTCCTTCTGACATCTTCTGTCATCTTCTGTCATTCTGTCATCTTCTGTCATCCTCTATCATATTCTGTCCTCTTCTGTCATTCTGTCCTCTTCTGTCATTCTGTCATCTTCTGTCATCTTCTGTCATCTTCTGTAATCTTCTGTCCTCTTCTGTCATTCTGTCATCTTCTGTCATCTTCTGTCATCTTATGTCATCTTCTGTCATCTACTGTCATCTTCTGTCATCTTCTGTCATATTCTGTCCTCTTCTGTCATTCTGTCCTCTTCTGTCATTCTGTCATCTTCTGTCATCTTCTGTCATCTTCTGTCCTCTTCTGTCATTCTGTCATCTTCTGTCCTCTTCTGTCATTCTGTGCTCTTCTGTAATTCTGTCATCTTCTGTCATCTTCTGTCATCTTCTGCCATCTTCTGTCATTCTGTCATCTTCTGTCATCTTCTGTCCTCTTCTGTCATTCTGTCATCTTCTGTCATCTTCTGTCATCTTCTGTCATCTTCTGTCCTCTTCTGTCATTCTGTCATCTTCTGTCATTCTGTCCTCTTCTGTCATTCTGTCATCTTCTGTCATCTTCTGTCATCTTCTGCCATCTTCTGTCATCTTCTGTCATTCTGTCCTCTTCTGTCATATTCTGTCCTCTTCTGTCATTTTCTGTCATTCTGTCATCTTGTGTCATCTTCTGTCATATTCTGTCCTCTTCTGTCATTCTGTCCTCTTCTGTCATTCTGTCATCTTCTGTCATCTTCTGTCATATTCTGTCATCTTCTGTCATCTTCTGTCCTCTTCTGTCATATTCTGTCATCTTCTGTCATCTTCTGTCATGTTCTTTCATCTTCTGTCATTCTGTCATCTTCTGTCCTTCTGACATCTTCTGTCATCTTCTGTCATTCTGTCATCTTCTGTCATCTTCTGTCATCTTCTGTCATCTTCTGTCATCTTCTGTCCTCTTCTGTCATTCTGTCATCTTCTGTCATCTTCTGTCATCTCCTGTCATCTACTGTCATTTCTGTCATCTTCTGTCATTCTGTCATCTTCTGTCATCTTCTGTCATCTTCTGTCATATTTTGTCATCTTCTTTCATCTTCTCTCATTCTGTCATCTTCTGTCATCTTCTGTCATCTTCTGTCATTCTGTCATCTTCTGTCATTCTGTCCTCTTCTGTCATCTTCTGTCATCTTCTGTCATTCTTTCCTCTTCTGTCATTCTGTCATCTTCTGTCATCTTCTGTCATCTTCTGTCATTTTCTGTCATCTTCTGTCATCTTCTGTCATTCTGTCATCTTCTGTCATCTTTTGTCATATTCTGTCCTCTTCTGTCATTCTGTCCTCTTCTGTCATTCTGTCCTCTTCTGTCATTCTGTCATCTTCTGTCATCTTCTGTCATCTTCTGTCATTCTGTCATCTTCTGTCCTCTTCTATCATTCTGTCATCTTCTGTCATCTTCTGTCATCTTCTGTCCTCTTCTGTCATTCTGTCATCTTCTGTCATTCTGTCCTCTTCTGTCATTCTGTCATCTTCTGTCATCTTCTGTCATCTTCTGTCATCTTCTGTCATACTCTGTCATCTTCTGTCATCTTCTGTCATATTCTGTCATCTTCTGTCATCTTCTGCAATCTTCTGTCATCTTCTGTCATCTTCTGTCATCTTCTGTCATTCTGTCCTCTTCTGTCATATTCTGTCCTCTTCTGTCATTTTCTGTCATTCTGTCATCTTGTGTCATCTTCTGTCATATTCTGTCCTCTTCTGTCATTCTGTCCTCTTCTGTCATTCTGTCATCTTCTGTCATCTTCTGTCATATTCTGTCATCTTCTGTCATCTTCTGTCATCTTCTGTCATCTTCTGTCATTCTGTCATCTTCTGTCCTTCTGACATCTTCTGTCATCTTCTGTCATTCTGTCATCTTCTGTCATCCTCTATCATATTCTGTCCTCTTCTGTCATTCTGTCCTCTTCTGTCATTCTGTCATCTTCTGTCATCTTCTGTCATCTTCTGTAATCTTCTGTCCTCTTCTGTCATTCTGTCATCTTCTGTCATCTTCTGTCATCTTATGTCATCTTCTGTCATCTACTGTCATCTTCTGTCATCTTCTGTCATATTCTGTCCTCTTCTGTCATTCTGTCCTCTTCTGTCATTCTGTCATCTTCTGTCATCTTCTGTCATCTTCTGTCCTCTTCTGTCATTCTGTCATCTTCTGTCCTCTTCTGTCATTCTGTGCTCTTCTGTAATTCTGTCATCTTCTGTCATCTTCTGTCATCTTCTGCCATCTTCTGTCATTCTGTCATCTTCTGTCATCTTCTGTCCTCTTCTGTCATTCTGTCATCTTCTGTCATCTTCTGTCATCTTCTGTCATCTTCTGTCCTCTTCTGTCATTCTGTCATCTTCTGTCATTCTGTCCTCTTCTGTCATTCTGTCATCTTCTGTCATCTTCTGTCATCTTCTGCCATCTTCTGTCATCTTCTGTCATTCTGTCCTCTTCTGTCATATTCTGTCCTCTTCTGTCATTTTCTGTCATTCTGTCATCTTGTGTCATCTTCTGTCATATTCTGTCCTCTTCTGTCATTCTGTCCTCTTCTGTCATTCTGTCATCTTCTGTCATCTTCTGTCATATTCTGTCATCTTCTGTCATCTTCTGTCCTCTTCTGTCATATTCTGTCATCTTCTGTCATCTTCTGTCATGTTCTTTCATCTTCTGTCATTCTGTCATCTTCTGTCCTTCTGACATCTTCTGTCATCTTCTGTCATTCTGTCATCTTCTGTCATCTTCTGTCATCTTCTGTCATCTTCTGTCATCTTCTGTCCTCTTCTGTCATTCTGTCATCTTCTGTCATCTTCTGTCATCTTCTGTCATCTACTGTCATTTCTGTCATCTTCTGTCATTCTGTCATCTTCTGTCATCTTCTGTCATCTTCTGTCATATTTTGTCATCTTCTTTCATCTTCTGTCATTCTGTCATCTTCTGTCATCTTCTGTCATCTTCTGTCATTCTGTCATCTTCTGTCATTCTGTCCTCTTCTGTCATTCTGTCCTCTTCTGTCATTCTGTCATCTTCTGTCATCTTCTGTCCTCTTCTGTCATTCTGTCATCTTCTGTCCTCTTCTGTCATTCTGTCCTCTTCTGTAATTCTGTCATCTTCTGTCATCTTCTGTCATCTTCTGTCATCTTCTGTCATTCTGTCCTCTTCTGTCATTCTGTCATCTTCTGTCATTCTGTCATCTTCTGTCATCTTCTGTCATCTTCTGTCCTCTTCTGTCATTCTGTCATCTTCAGTCCTCTTCTGTCATTCTGTCCTCTTCTGTCATTCTGTCATCTTCTGTCATCTTCTGTCATCTTCTGTCATCTTCTGTCATTCTGTCCTCTTCTGTCATTCTGTCATCTTCTGTCATTCTGTCCTCTTCTGTCATCCTGTCTTCTTCTGTCATCTTCTGTCATCTTCTGTCATTCTGTCCTCTTCTGTCATTCTGTCATCTTCTGTCCTCTTGTGTCATTCTGTCATCTTCTGTCATCTTCTGTTATCTTCTGTCATTCTGTCCTCTTCTGTCATCTTCTGTCATCTTCTGTCATTCTGTCATCTTCTGTCATATTCTGTCATCTTCTGTCATTCTGTCCTCTTCTGTCATCTTCTGTCATCTTCTGTCATTCTGTCATGTTCTGTCATCTTCTGTCATCTTCTGTCATTCTGTCCTCTTCTGTCATCTTCTGTCATACTCTGTCATCTTCTGTCATCTTCTGTCATATTCTGTCATCTTCTGTCATCTTCTGCAATCTTCTGTCATCTTCTGTCATCTTCTGTCATCTTCTGTCATTCTGTCCTCTTCTGTCATATTCTGTCCTCTTCTGTCATTTTCTGTCATTCTGTCATCTTGTGTCATCTTCTGTCATATTCTGTCCTCTTCTGTCATTCTGTCCTCTTCTGTCATTCTGTCATCTTCTGTCATCTTCTGTCATCTTCTGTCATATTCTGTCATCTTCTGTCATCTTCTGTCATCTTCTGTCATCTTCTGTCATCTTCTGTCATTCTGTCATCTTCTGTCATTCTGTCATCTTCTGTCATCTTCTGTCATCTTCTGTCATTCTGTCATCTTCTGTCATCTTCTGTCATCTTCTGTCATCTTCTGTCCTCTTCTGTCATCTTCTGTCATCTTCTGTCCTCTTCTGTCATTCTGGCGTCTTCTGTCATCTTGTCATCTTCTGTCCTCTTCTGTCATCTTCTGTCATCTTCTGTCATTCTTTCCTCTTCTGTCATTCTGTCATCTTCTGTCATCTTCTGTCATCTTCTGTCATTTTCTGTCATCTTCTGTCATCTTCTGTCATTCTGTCATCTGTCATCTTTTGTCATATTCTGTCCTCTTCTGTCATTCTGTCCTCTTCTGTCATTCTGTCCTCTTCTGTCATTCTGTCATCTTCTGTCATCTTCTGTCATCTTCTGTCATCTTCTGTCATTCTGTCATCTTCTGTCCTCTTCTGTCATTCTGTCATCTTCTGTCATCTTCTGTCATCTTCTGTCCTCTTCTGTCATTCTGTCATCTTCTGTCATTCTGTCCTCTTCTGTCATTCTGTCATCTTCTGTCATCTTCTGTCATCTTCTGTCATCTTCTGTCATACTCTGTCATCTTCTGTCATCTTCTGTCATATTCTGTCATCTTCTGTCATCTTCTGCAATCTTCTGTCATCTTCTGTCATCTTCTGTCATCTTCTGTCATTCTGTCCTCTTCTGTCATATTCTGTCCTCTTCTGTCATTTTCTGTCATTCTGTCATCTTGTGTCATCTTCTGTCATATTCTGTCCTCTTCTGTCATTCTGTCCTCTTCTGTCATTCTGTCATCTTCTGTCATCTTCTGTCATATTCTGTCATCTTCTGTCATCTTCTGTCATCTTCTCTCATCTTCTGTCATCTTCTGTCATCTTCTGTCATTCTGTCATCTTCTGTCCTTCTGACATCTTCTGTCATCTTCTGTCATTCTGTCATCTTCTGTCATCCTCTATCATATTCTGTCCTCTTCTGTCATTCTGTCCTCTTCTGTCATTCTGTCATCTTCTGTCATCTTCTGTCATCTTCTGTAATCTTCTGTCCTCTTCTGTCATTCTGTCATCTTCTGTCATCTTCTGTCATCTTATGTCATCTTCTGTCATCTACTGTCATCTTCTGTCATCTTCTGTCATATTCTGTCCTCTTCTGTCATTCTGTCCTCTTCTGTCATTCTGTCATCTTCTGTCATCTTCTGTAATCTTCTGTCCTCTTCTGTCATTCTGTCATCTTCTGTCATCTTCTGTCATCTTATGTCATCTTCTGTCATCTACTGTCATCTTTTGTCATCTTCTGTCATATTCTGTCCTCTTCTGTAATTCTGTCCTCTTCTGTCATTCTGTCATCTTCTGTCATCTTCTGTCATCTTCTGTCCTCTTCTGTCATTCTGTCATCTTCTGTCCTCTTCTGTCATTCTGTGCTCTTCTGTAATTCTGTCATCTTCTGTCATCTTCTGTCATCTTCTGCCATCTTCTGTCATTCTGTCATCTTCTGTCATCTTCTGTCCTCTTCTGTCATTCTGTCATCTTCTGTCATCTTCTGTCATCTTCTGTCATCTTCTGTCCTCTTCTGTCATTCTGTCATCTTCTGTCATTCTGTGCTCTTCTGTCATTCTGTCATCTTCTGTCATCTTCTGTCATCTTCTGCCATCTTCTGTCATTCTGTCCTCTTCTGTCATATTCTGTCCTCTTCTGTCATTTTCTGTCATTCTGTCATCTTGTGTCATCTTCTGTCATATTCTCTCCTCTTCTGTCATTCTGTCCTCTTCCCTCATTCTGTCATCTTCTGTCATCTTCTGTCATATTCTGTCATCTTCTCTCATCTTCTGTCCTCTTCTGTCATATTCTGTCATCTTCTGTCATCTTCTGTCATGTTCTTTCATCTTCTTTCATTCTGTCATCTTCTGTCCTTCTGACATCTTCTGTCATCTTCTGTCATTCTGTCATCTTCTGTCATCTTCTGTCATCTTCTGTCATCTTCTGTCATCTTCTGTCCTCTTCTGTCATTCTGTCATCTTCTGTCATCTTCTGTCATCTTCTGTCATCTACTGTCATTTCTGTCATCTTCTGTCATTCTGTCATCTTCTGTCATCTTCTGTCATCTTCTGTCATATTTTGTCATCTTCTTTCATCTTCTGTCATTCTGTCATCTTCTGTCATCTTCTGTCATCTTCTGTCATTCTGTCATCTTCTGTCATTCTGTCCTCTTCTGTCATTCTGTCCTCTTCTGTCATTCTGTCATCTTCTGTCATCTTCTGTCCTCTTCTGTCATTCTGTCATCTTCTGTCCTCTTCTGTCATTCTGTCCTCTTCTGTAATTCTGTCATCTTCTGTCATCTTCTGTCATCTTCTGTCATCTTCTGTCATTCTGTCCTCTTCTGTCATTCTGTCATCTTCTGTCATTCTGTCATCTTCTGTCATCTTCTGTCATCTTCTGTCCTCTTCTGTCATTCTGTCATCTTCAGTCCTCTTCTGTCATTCTGTCCTCTTCTGTCATTCTGTCATCTTCTGTCATCTTCTGTCATCTTCTGTCATTCTGTCCTCTTCTGTCATTCTGTCATCATCTGTCATTCTGTCCTCTTCTGTCATCCTGTCTTCTTCTGTCATCTTCTGTCATCTTCTGTCATTCTGTCCTCTTCTGTCATTCTGTCATCTTCTGTCCTCTTGTGTCATTCTGTCATCTTCTGTCATCTTCTGTTATCTTCTGTCATTCTGTCCTCTTCTGTCATCTTCTGTCATCTTCTGTCATTCTGTCATCTTCTGTCATATTCTGTCATCTTCTGTCATTCTGTCCTCTTCTGTCATCTTCTGTCATTCTGTCATGTTCTGTCATCTTCTGTCATCTTCTGTCATTCTGTCCTCTTCTGTCATCTTCTGTCATACTCTGTCATCTTCTGTCATCTTCTGTCATATTCTGTCATCTTCTGTCATCTTCTGCAATCTTCTGTCATCTTCTGTCATCTTCTGTCATCTTCTGTCATTCTGTCCTCTTCTGTCATATTCTGTCCTCTTCTGTCATTTTCTGTCATTCTGTCATCTTGTGTCATCTTCTGTCATATTCTGTCCTCTTCTGTCATTCTGTCCTCTTCTGTCATTCTGTCATCTTCTGTCATCTTCTGTCATCTTCTGTCATATTCTGTCATCTTCTGTCATCTTCTGTCATCTTCTGTCATCTTCTGTCATCTTCTGTCATTCTGTCATCTTCTGTCATTCTGTCATCTTCTGTCATCTTCTGTCATCTTCTGTCATTCTGTCATCTTCTGTCATCTTCTGTCATCTTCTGTCATCTTCTGTCCTCTTCTGTCATCTTCTGTCATCTTCTGTCCTCTTCTGTCATTCTGGCGTCTTCTGTCATCTTGTCATCTTCTGTCCTCTTCTGTCATCTTCTGTCATTCTTTCCTCTTCTGTCATTCTGTCATCTTCTGTCATCTTCTGTCATCTTCTGTCATTTTCTGTCATCTTCTGTCATCTTCTGTCATTCTGTCATCTGTCATCTTTTGTCATATTCTGTCCTCTTCTGTCATTCTGTCCTCTTCTGTCATTCTGTCCTCTTCTGTCATTCTGTCATCTTCTGTCATCTTCTGTCATCTTCTGTCATCTTCTGTCATTCTGTCATCTTCTGTCCTCTTCTGTCATTCTGTCATCTTCTGTCATCTTCTGTCATCTTCTGTCCTCTTCTGTCATTCTGTCATCTTCTGTCATTCTGTCCTCTTCTGTCATTCTGTCATCTTCTGTCATCTTCTGTCATCTTCTGTCATCTTCTGTCATACTCTGTCATCTTCTGTCATCTTCTGTCATATTCTGTCATCTTCTGTCATCTTCTGCAATCTTCTGTCATCTTCTGTCATCTTCTGTCATCTTCTGTCATTCTGTCCTCTTCTGTCATATTCTGTCCTCTTCTGTCATTTTCTGTCATTCTGTCATCTTGTGTCATCTTCTGTCATATTCTGTCCTCTTCTGTCATTCTGTCCTCTTCTGTCATTCTGTCATCTTCTGTCATCTTCTGTCATCTTCTGTCATCTTCTGTCATCTTCTGTCATCTTCTGTCATCTTCTGTCATCTTCTGTCATCTTCTGTCATTCTGTCATCTTCTGTCCTTCTGACATCTTCTGTCATCTTCTGTCATTCTGTCATCTTCTGTCATCCTCTATCATATTCTGTCCTCTTCTGTCATTCTGTCCTCTTCTGTCATTCTGTCATCTTCTGTCATCTTCTGTCATCTTCTGTAATCTTCTGTCCTCTTCTGTCATTCTGTCATCTTCTGTCATCTTCTGTCATCTTATGTCATCTTCTGTCATCTACTGTCATCTTCTGTCATCTTCTGTCATATTCTGTCCTCTTCTGTCATTCTGTCCTCTTCTGTCATTCTGTCATCTTCTGTCATCTTCTGTAATCTTCTGTCCTCTTCTGTCATTCTGTCATCTTCTGTCATCTTCTGTCATCTTATGTCATCTTCTGTCATCTACTGTCATCTTTTGTCATCTTCTGTCATATTCTGTCCTCTTCTGTAATTCTGTCCTCTTCTGTCATACTGTCATCTTCTGTCATCTTCTGTCATCTTCTGTCCTCTTCTGTCATTCTGTCATCTTCTGTCCTCTTCTGTCATTCTGTGCTCTTCTGTAATTCTGTCATCTTCTGTCATCTTCTGTCATCTTCTGCCATCTTCTGTCATTCTGTCATCTTCTGTCATCTTCTGTCCTCTTCTGTCATTCTGTCATCTACTGTCATCTTCTGTCATCTTCTGTCCTCTTCTGTCATTCTGTCATCTTCTGTCATTCTGTGCTCTTCTGTCATTCTGTCATCTTCTGTCATCTTCTGTCATCTTCTGCCATCTTCTGTCATTCTGTCCTCTTCTGTCATATTCTGTCCTCTTCTGTCATTTTCTGTCATTCTGTCATCTTGTGTCATCTTCTGTCATATTCTGTCCTCTTCTGTCATTCTGTCCTCTTCTCTCATTCTGTCATCTTCTGTCATCTTCTGTCATATTCTGTCATCTTCTGTCATCTTCTGTCCTCTTCTGTCATATTCTGTCATCTTCTGTCATCTTCTGTCATGTTCTTTCATCTTCTTTCATTCTGTCATCTTCTGTCCTTCTGACATCTTCTGTCATCTTCTGTCATTCTGTCATCTTCTGTCATCTTCTGTCATCTTCTGTCATCTTCTGTCATCTTCTGTCCTCTTCTGTCATTCTGTCATCTTCTGTCATCTTCTGTCATCTTCTGTCATCTACTGTCATTTCTGTCATCTTCTGTCATTCTGTCATCTTCTGTCATCTTCTGTCATCTTCTGTCATATTTTGTCATCTTCTTTCATCTTCTGTCATTCTGTCATCTTCTGTCATCTTCTGTCATCTTCTGTCATTCTGTCATCTTCTGTCATTCTGTCCTCTTCTGTCATTCTGTCCTCTTCTGTCATTCTGTCATCTTCTGTCATCTTCTGTCCTCTTCTGTCATTCTGTCATCTTCTGTCCTCTTCTGTCATTCTGTCCTCTTCTGTAATTCTGTCATCTTCTGTCATCTTCTGTCATCTTCGGTCATCTTCTGTCATTCTGTCCTCTTCTGTCATTCTGTCATCTTCTGTCATTCTGTCATCTTCTGTCATCTTCTGTCATCTTCTGTCCTCTTCTGTCATTCTGTCATCTTCAGTCCTCTTCTGTCATTCTGTCCTCTTCTGTCATTCTGTCATCTTCTGTCATCTTCTGTCATCTTCTGTCATCTTCTGTCATTCTGTCCTCTTCTGTCATTCTGTCATCATCTGTCATTCTGTCCTCTTCTGTCATCCTGTCTTCTTCTGTCATCTTCTGTCATCTTCTGTCATTCTGTCCTCTTCTGTCATTCTGTCATCTTCTGTCCTCTTGTGTCATTCTGTCATCTTCTGTCATCTTCTGTTATCTTCTGTCATTCTGTCCTCTTCTGTCATCTTCTGTCATCTTCTGTCATTCTGTCATCTTCTGTCATATTCTGTCATCTTCTGTCATTCTGTCCTCTTCTGTCATCTTCTGTCATCTTCTGTCATTCTGTCATCTTCTGTCATCTTCTGTCATCTTCTGTCATTCTGTCCTCTTCTGTCATCTTCTGTCATACTCTGTCATCTTCTGTCATCTTCTGTCATATTCTGTCATCTTCTGTCATCTTCTGCAATCTTCTGTCATCTTCTGTCATCTTCTGTCATCTTCTGTCATTCTGTCCTCTTCTGTCATATTCTGTCCTCTTCTGTCATTTTCTGTCATTCTGTCATCTTGTGTCATCTTCTGTCATATTCTGTCCTCTTCTGTCATTCTGTCCTCTTCTGTCATTCTGTCATCTTCTGTCATCTTCTGTCATATTCTGTCATATTCTGTCATCTTCTGTCATCATCTGTCATCTTCTGTCATCTTCTGTCATCTTCTGTCATTCTGTCATCTTCTGTCCTTCTGACATCTTCTGTCATCTTCTGTCATTCTGTCATCTTCTGTCATCCTCTATCATATTCTGTCCTCTTCTGTCATTCTGTCCTCTTCTGTCATTCTGTCATCTTCTGTCATCTTCTGTCATCTTCTGTCCTCTTCTGTCATTCTGTCATCTTCTGTCATCTTCTGTCATCTTATGTCATCTTCTGTCATCTACTGTCATCTTCTGTCATCTTCTGTCATATTCTGTCCTCTTCTGTCATTCTGTCATCTTCTGTCATTCTGTCATCTTCTGTCATCTTCTGTCATTCTGTCATCTTCTGTCATTCTGTCCTCTTCTGTCATTCTGTCCTCTTCTGTCATTCTGTCATCTTCTGTCATCTTCTGTCATCTTCTGTCCTCTTCTGTCATTCTGTCATCTTCTGTCCTCTTCTGTCATTCTGTGCTCTTCTGTAATTCTGTCATCTTCTGTCATCTTCTGTCATCTTCTGTCATCTTCTGCCATCTTCTGTCATTCTGTCATCTTCTGTCATCTTCTGTCCTCTTCTGTCATTCTGTCATCTTCTGTCATCTTCTGTCATCTTCTGTCATCTTCTGTCCTCTTCTGTCATTCTGTCATCTTCTGTCATTCTGTCCTCTTCTGTCATTCTGTCATCTTCTGTCATCTTCTGTCATCTTCTGCCATCTTCTGTCATCTTCTGTCATTCTGTCCTCTTCTGTCATATTCTGTCCTCTTCTGTCATTTTCTGTCATTCTGTCATCTTGTGTCATCTTCTGTCATATTCTGTCCTCTTCTGTCATTCTGTCCTCTTCTGTCATTCTGTCATCTTCTGTCATCTTCTGTCATATTCTGTCATCTTCTGTCATCTTCTGTCCTCTTATGTCATATTCTGTCATCTTCTGTCATCTTCTGTCATGTTCTTTCATCTTCTGTCATTCTGTCATCTTCTGTCCTTCTGACATCTTCTGTCATCTTCTGTCATTCTGTCATCTTCTGTCATCCTCTATCATATTCTGTCCTCTTCTGTCATTCTGTCCTCTTCTGTCATTCTGTCATCTTCTGTCATCTTCTGTCATCTTCTGTCATCTTCTGTCCTCTTCTGTCATTCTGTCATCTTCTGTCATCTTCTGTCATCTTCTGTCATCTACTGTCATTTCTGTCATCTTCTGTCATTCTGTCATCTTCTGTCATCTTCTGTCATCTTCTGTCATATTCTGTCATCTTCTGTCATCTTCTGTCATTCTGTCATCTTCTGTCATCTTCTGTCATTCTGTCATCTTCTGTCATTCTGTCCTCTTCTGTCATTCTGTCCTCTTCTGTCATTCTGTCATCTTCTGTCATCTTCTGTCATCTTCTGTGATTCTGTCATCTTCTGTCCTCTTCTGTCATTCTGTCCTCTTCTGTAATTCTGTCATCTTCTGTCATCTTCTGTCATCTTCTGTCATTCTGTCCTCTTCTGTCATTCTGTCATCTTCTGTCATTCTGTCATCTTCTGTCATCTTCTGTCATCTTCTGTCCTCTTCTGTCATTCTGTCATCTTCAGTCCTCTTCTGTCATTCTGTCCTCTTCTGTCATTCTGTCATCTTCTGTCATCTTCTGTCATCTTCTGTCATCTTCTGTCATTCTGTCCTCTTCTGTCATTCTGTCATCTTCTGTCATTCTGTCCTCTTCTGTCATCCTGTCTTCTTCTGTCATCTTCTGTCATCTTCTGTCATTCTGTCCTCTTCTGTCATTCTGTCATCTTCTGTCCTCTTGTGTCATTCTGTCATCTTCTGTCATCTTCTGTTATCTTCTGTCATTCTGTCCTCTTCTGTCATCTTCTGTCATCTTCTGTCATTCTGTCATCTTCTGTCATATTCTGTCATCTTCTGTCATTCTGTCCTCTTCTGTCATCTTCTGTCATTTTCTGTCATTCTGTCATGTTCTGTCATCTTCTGTCATCTTCTGTCATTCTGTCCTCTTCTGTCATTCTGTCATCTTCTGTCATATTCTGTCATCTTCTGTCATTCTGTCCTCTTCTGTCATCTTCTGTCGTCTTCTGTCATTCTGTCATTTTCTGTCATCTTCTGTCATCTGCTGTCATTCTGTCCTCTTCTGTCATTCTGTCATCTTCTGTCATCTTCTGTCATCTTCTGTCATTCTGTCATCTTCTGTCATGTTCTGTCCTCTTTTGTCGTCTTCTGTCATTCTGTCCTCTTCTGTCATTCTGTCATCTTCTGTCATCTTCTGTCTTTCTGTCCTCTTCTGTCATTCTGTCATCTTCTGTCATCTTCTGTCATATTCTGTCATCTTCTGTCATCTTCTGTCCTCTTCTGTCATATTCTGTCATCTTCTGTCATCTTCTGTCATTCTGTCCTCTTCTGTCATCTTCTGTCATTCTGTCCTCTTCTGTCATTCTGTCATCTTCTGTCATCTTCTGTCATATTCTGTCATCTTCTGTCATCTTCTGTCATGTTCTTTCATCTTCTGTCATTCTGTCATCTTCTGTCATTCTGTCATCTTCTGTCATCCTCTATCATATTCTGTCCTCTTCTGTCATTCTGTCCTCTTCTGTCATTCTGTCATCTTCTGTCATCTTCTGTCATCTTCTGTCATCTTCTGTACTCTTCTGTCATTCTGTCATCTTCTGTCATCTTCTGTCATCTTCTGTCATCTACTGTCATTTCTGTCATCTTCTGTCATTCTGTCATCTTCTGTCATCTTCTGTCATCTTCTGTCATATTCTGTCTTCTTCTGTCATCTTCTGTCATTCTGTCATCTTCTGTCATCTTCTGTCATCTTCTGTCATTCTGTCATCTTCTGTCATTCTGTCCTCTTCTGTCATTCTGTCCTCTTCTGTCATTCTGTCATCTTCTGTCATCTTCTGTCATCTTCTGTCCTCTTCTGTCATTCTGTCATCTTCTGTCCTCTTCTGTCATTCTGTCCTCTTCTGTAATTCTGTCATCTTCTGTCATCTTCTGTCATCTTCTGTCATCTTCTGTCATTCTGTCCTCTTCTGTCATTCTGTCATCTTCTGTCATTCTGTCATCTTCTGTCATCTTCTGTCATCTTCTGTCCTCTTCTGTCATTCTGTCATCTTCAGTCCTCTTCTGTCATTCTGTCCTCTTCTGTCATTCTGTCATCTTCTGTCATCTTCTGTCATCTTCTGTCATCTTCTGTCATTCTGTCCTCTTCTGTCATTCTGTCATCTTCTGTCATTCTGTCCTCTTCTGTCATTCTGTCTTCTTCTGTCATCTTCTGTCATCTTCTGTCATTCTGTCCTCTTCTGTCATTCTGTCATCTTCTGTCCTCTTGTGTCATTCTGTCATCTTCTGTCATCTTCTGTCCTCTCCTGTCAACCTGTCATCTTCTGTCATTCTGTCATCTTCTGTCCTCTTCTGTCATTCTGTCATCTTCTGTCCTCTTCTGTCATCTTCTGTCATCTTCTGTCATCTTCTGTCCTCTTCTGTCATTCTGTCATCTTCTGTCATCTTCTGTCATCATCTGTCCTCTTCTGTCATTCTGTCATCTTCTGTCATCTTCTGTCATCTTCTGTCATACTCTGTCATCTTCTGTCATCTTCTGTCATATTCTGTCATCTTCTGTCATCTTCTGCCATCTTCTGTCATCTTCTGTCATTCTGTCCTCTTCTGTCATATTCTGTCCTCTTCTGTCATTTTCTGTCATTCTGTCATCTTGTGTCATCTTCTGTCATATTCTGTCCTCTTCTGTCATTCTGTCCTCTTCTGTCATTCTGTCATCTTCTGTCATCTTCTGTCATATTCTGTCATCTTCTGTCATCTTCTGTCATGTTCTTTCATCTTCTGTCATTCTGTCATCTTCTGTCCTTCTGACATCTTCTGTCATCTTCTGTCATTCTGTCATCTTCTGTCATCCTCTATCATATTCTGTCCTCTTCTGTCATTCTGTCCTCTTCTGTCATTCTGTCATCTTCTGTCATCTTCTGTCATCTTCTGTCCTCTTCTGTCATTCTGTCATCTTCTGTCATCTTCTGTCATCTTCTGTCATCTACTGTCATTTCTGTCATCTTCTCTCATTCTGTCATCTTCTGTCATCTTCTGTCATCTTCTGTCATATTCTGTCATCTTCTGTCATCTTCTGTCATTCTGTCATCTTCTGTCATCTTCTGTCATCTTCTGTCATTCTGTCATCTTCTGTCATTCTGTCCTCTTCTGTCATTCTGTCCTCTTCTGTCATTCTGTCATCTTCTGTCATCTTCTGTCATCTTCTGTCCTCTTCTGTCGTTCTGTCATCTTCTGTCCTCTTCTGTCATTCTGTCCTCTTCTGTAATTCTGTCATCTTCTGTCATCTTCTGTCATCTTCTGTCATTCTGTCCTCTTCTGTCATTCTGTCATCTTCTGTCATTCTGTCATCTTCTGTCATCTTCTGTCATCTTCTGTCCTCTTCTGTCATTCTGTCATCTTCAGTCCTCTTCTGTCATTCTGTCCTCTTCTGTCATTCTGTCATCTTCTGTCATCTTCTGTCATCTTCTGTCCTCTTCTGTCATTCTGTCATCTTCTGTCATTCTGTCCTCTTCTGTCATTCTGTCATCTTCTGTCATCTTCTGTCATCTTCTGTCATCTTCTGTCATACTCTGTCATCTTCTGTCATCTTCTGTCATATTCTGTCATCTTCTGTCATCTTCTGCAATCTTCTGTCATCTTCTGTCATCTTCTGTCATCTTCTGTCATTCTGTCCTCTTCTGTCATATTCTGTCCTCTTCTGTCATTTTCTGTCATTCTGTCATCTTGTGTCATCTTCTGTCATATTCTGTCCTCTTCTGTCATTCTGTCCTCTTCTGTCATTCTGTCATCTTCTGTCATCTTCTGTCATCTTCTGTCATCTTCTGTCATCTTCTGTCATCTTCTGTCATCTTCTGTCATCTTCTGTCATCTTCTGTCATTCTGTCATCTTCTGTCCTTCTGACATCTTCTGTCATCTTCTGTCATTCTGTCATCTTCTGTCATCCTCTATCATATTCTGTCCTCTTCTGTCATTCTGTCCTCTTCTGTCATTCTGTCATCTTCTGTCATCTTCTGTCATCTTCTGTAATCTTCTGTCCTCTTCTGTCATTCTGTCATCTTCTGTCATCTTCTGTCATCTTATGTCATCTTCTGTCATCTACTGTCATCTTCTGTCATCTTCTGTCATATTCTGTCCTCTTCTGTCATTCTGTCCTCTTCTGTCATTCTGTCATCTTCTGTCATCTTCTGTAATCTTCTGTCCTCTTCTGTCATTCTGTCATCTTCTGTCATCTTCTGTCATCTTATGTCATCTTCTGTCATCTACTGTCATCTTTTGTCATCTTCTGTCATATTCTGTCCTCTTCTGTAATTCTGTCCTCTTCTGTCATTCTGTCATCTTCTGTCATCTTCTGTCATCTTCTGTCCTCTTCTGTCATTCTGTCATCTTCTGTCCTCTTCTGTCATTCTGTGCTCTTCTGTAATTCTGTCATCTTCTGTCATCTTCTGTCATCTTCTGCCATCTTCTGTCATTCTGTCATCTTCTGTTATCTTCTGTCCTCTTCTGTCATTCTGTCATCTACTGTCATCTTCTGTCATCTTCTGTCCTCTTCTGTCATTCTGTCATCTTCTGTCATTCTGTGCTCTTCTGTCATTCTGTCATCTTCTGTCATCTTCTGTCATCTTCTGCCATCTTCTGTCATTCTGTCCTCTTCTGTCATATTCTGTCCTCTTCTGTCATTTTCTGTCATTCTGTCATCTTGTGTCATCTTCTGTCATATTCTGTCCTCTTCTGTCATTCTGTCCTCTTCTCTCATTCTGTCATCTTCTGTCATCTTCTGTCATATTCTGTCATCTTCTGTCATCTTCTGTCCTCTTCTGTCATATTCTGTCATCTTCTGTCATCTTCTGTCATGTTCTTTCATCTTCTTTCATTCTGTCATCTTCTGTCCTTCTGACATCTTCTGTCATCTTCTGTCATTCTGTCATCTTCTGTCATCTTCTGTCATCTTCTGTCATCTTCTGTCATCTTCTGTCCTCTTCTGTCATTCTGTCATCTTCTGTCATCTTCTGTCATCTTCTGTCATCTACTGTCATTTCTGTCATCTTCTGTCATTCTGTCATCTTCTGTCATCTTCTGTCATCTTCTGTCATATTTTGTCATCTTCTTTCATCTTCTGTCATTCTGTCATCTTCTGTCATCTTCTGTCATCTTCTGTCATTCTGTCATCTTCTGTCATTCTGTCCTCTTCTGTCATTCTGTCCTCTTCTGTCATTCTGTCATCTTCTGTCATCTTCTGTCCTCTTCTCTCATTCTGTCATCTTCTGTCCTCTTCTGTCATTCTGTCCTCTTCTGTAATTCTGTCATCTTCTGTCATCTTCTGTCATCTTCGGTCATCTTCTGTCATTCTGTCCTCTTCTGTCATTCTGTCATCTTCTGTCATTCTGTCATCTTCTGTCATCTTCTGTCATCTTCTGTCCTCTTCTGTCATTCTGTCATCTTCAGTCCTCTTCTGTCATTCTGTCCTCTTCTGTCATTCTGTCATCTTCTGTCATCTTCTGTCATCTTCTGTCATCTTCTGTCATTCTGTCCTCTTCTGTCATTCTGTCATCATCTGTCATTCTGTCCTCTTCTGTCATCCTGTCTTCTTCTGTCATCTTCTGTCATCTTCTGTCATTCTGTCCTCTTCTGTCATTCTGTCATCTTCTGTCCTCTTGTGTCATTCTGTCATCTTCTGTCATCTTCTGTTATCTTCTGTCATTCTGTCCTCTTCTGTCATCTTCTGTCATCTTCTGTCATTCTGTCATCTTCTGTCATATTCTGTCATCTTCTGTCATTCTGTCCTCTTCTGTCATCTTCTGTCATCTTCTGTCATTCTGTCATCTTCTGTCATCTTCTGTCATCTTCTGTCATTCTGTCCTCTTCTGTCATCTTCTGTCATACTCTGTCATCTTCTGTCATCTTCTGTCATATTCTGTCATCTTCTGTCATCTTCTGCAATCTTCTGTCATCTTCTGTCATCTTCTGTCATCTTCTGTCATTCTGTCCTCTTCTGTCATATTCTGTCCTCTTCTGTCATTTTCTGTCATTCTGTCATCTTGTGTCATCTTCTGTCATATTCTGTCCTCTTCTGTCATTCTGTCCTCTTCTGTCATTCTGTCATCTTCTGTCATCTTCTGTCATATTCTGTCATATTCTGTCATCTTCTGTCATCATCTGTCATCTTCTGTCATCTTCTGTCATCTTCTGTCATTCTGTCATCTTCTGTCCTTCTGACATCTTCTGTCATCTTCTGTCATTCTGTCATCTTCTGTCATCCTCTATCATATTCTGTCCTCTTCTGTCATTCTGTCCTCTTCTGTCATTCTGTCATCTTCTGTCATCTTCTGTCATCTTCTGTCCTCTTCTGTCATTCTGTCATCTTCTGTCATCTTCTGTCATCTTATGTCATCTTCTGTCATCTACTGTCATCTTCTGTCATCTTCTGTCATATTCTGTCCTCTTCTGTCATTCTGTCATCTTCTGTCATTCTGTCATCTTCTGTCATCTTCTGTCATTCTGTCATCTTCTGTCATTCTGTCCTCTTCTGTCATTCTGTCCTCTTCTGTCATTCTGTCATCTTCTGTCATCTTCTGTCATCTTCTGTCCTCTTCTGTCATTCTGTCATCTTCTGTCCTCTTCTGTCATTCTGTGCTCTTCTGTAATTCTGTCATCTTCTGTCATCTTCTGTCATCTTCTGTCATCTTCTGCCATCTTCTGTCATTCTGTCATCTTCTGTCATCTTCTGTCCTCTTCTGTCATTCTGTCATCTTCTGTCATCTTCTGTCATCTTCTGTCATCTTCTGTCCTCTTCTGTCATTCTGTCATCTTCTGTCATTCTGTCCTCTTCTGTCATTCTGTCATCTTCTGTCATCTTCTGTCATCTTCTGCCATCTTCTGTCATCTTCTGTCATTCTGTCCTCTTCTGTCATATTCTGTCCTCTTCTGTCATTTTCTGTCATTCTGTCATCTTGTGTCATCTTCTGTCATATTCTGTCCTCTTCTGTCATTCTGTCCTCTTCTGTCATTCTGTCATCTTCTGTCATCTTCTGTCATATTCTGTCATCTTCTGTCATCTTCTGTCCTCTTATGTCATATTCTGTCATCTTCTGTCATCTTCTGTCATGTTCTTTCATCTTCTGTCATTCTGTCATCTTCTGTCCTTCTGACATCTTCTGTCATCTTCTGTCATTCTGTCATCTTCTGTCATCCTCTATCATATTCTGTCCTCTTCTGTCATTCTGTCCTCTTCTGTCATTCTGTCATCTTCTGTCATCTTCTGTCATCTTCTGTCATCTTCTGTCCTCTTCTGTCATTCTGTCATCTTCTGTCATCTTCTGTCATCTTCTGTCATCTACTGTCATTTCTGTCATCTTCTGTCATTCTGTCATCTTCTGTCATCTTCTGTCATCTTCTGTCATATTCTGTCATCTTCTGTCACCTTCTGTCATTCTGTCATCTTCTGTCATCTTCTGTCATTCTGTCATCTTCTGTCATTCTGTCCTCTTCTGTCATTCTGTCCTCTTCTGTCATTCTGTCATCTTCTGTCATCTTCTGTCATCTTCTGTGATTCTGTCATCTTCTGTCCTCTTCTGTCATTCTGTCCTCTTCTGTAATTCTGTCATCTTCTGTCATCTTCTGTCATCTTCTGTCATTCTGTCCTCTTCTGTCATTCTGTCATCTTCTGTCATTCTGTCATCTTCTGTCATCTTCTGTCATCTTCTGTCCTCTTCTGTCATTCTGTCATCTTCAGTCCTCTTCTGTCATTCTGTCCTCTTCTGTCATTCTGTCATCTTCTGTCATCTTCTGTCATCTTCTGTCATCTTCTGTCATTCTGTCCTCTTCTGTCATTCTGTCATCTTCTGTCATTCTGTCCTCTTCTGTCATCCTGTCTTCTTCTGTCATCTTCTGTCATCTTCTGTCATTCTGTCCTCTTCTGTCATTCTGTCATCTTCTGTCCTCTTGTGTCATTCTGTCATCTTCTGTCATCTTCTGTTATCTTCTGTCATTCTGTCCTCTTCTGTCATCTTCTGTCATCTTCTGTCATTCTGTCATCTTCTGTCATATTCTGTCATCTTCTGTCATTCTGTCCTCTTCTGTCATCTTCTGTCATCTTCTGTCATTCTGTCATGTTCTGTCATCTTCTGTCATCTTCTGTCATTCTGTCCTCTTCTGTCATTCTGTCATCTTCTGTCATATTCTGTCATCTTCTGTCATTCTGTCCTCTTCTGTCATCTTCTGTCGTCTTCTGTCATTCTGTCATTTTCTGTCATCTTCTGTCATCTGCTGTCATTCTGTCCTCTTCTGTCATTCTGTCATCTTCTGTCATCTTCTGTCATCTTCTGTCATTCTGTCATCTTCTGTCATGTTCTGTCCTCTTTTGTCGTCTTCTGTCATTCTGTCCTCTTCTGTCATTCTGTCATCTTCTGTCATCTTCTGTCTTTCTGTCCTCTTCTGTCATTCTGTCATCTTCTGTCATCTTCTGTCATATTCTGTCATCTTCTGTCATCTTCTGTCCTCTTCTGTCATATTCTGTCATCTTCTGTCATCTTCTGTCATTCTGTCCTCTTCTGTCATCTTCTGTCATTCTGTCCTCTTCTGTCATTCTGTCATCTTCTGTCATCTTCTGTCATATTCTGTCATCTTCTGTCATCTTCTGTCATGTTCTTTCATCTTCTGTCATTCTGTCATCTTCTGTCATTCTGTCATCTTCTGTCATCCTCTATCATATTCTGTCCTCTTCTGTCATTCTGTCCTCTTCTGTCATTCTGTCATCTTCTGTCATCTTCTGTCATCTTCTGTCATCTTCTGTACTCTTCTGTCATTCTGTCATCTTCTGTCATCTTCTGTCATCTTCTGTCATCTACTGTCATTTCTGTCATCTTCTGTCATTCTGTCATCTTCTGTCATCTTCTGTCATCTTCTGTCATATTCTGTCTTCTTCTGTCATCTTCTGTCATTCTGTCATCTTCTGTCATCTTCTGTCATCTTCTGTCATTCTGTCATCTTCTGTCATTCTGTCCTCTTCTGTCATTCTGTCCTCTTCTGTCATTCTGTCATCTTCTGTCATCTTCTGTCATCTTCTGTCCTCTTCTGTCATTCTGTCATCTTCTGTCCTCTTCTGTCATTCTGTCCTCTTCTGTAATTCTGTCATCTTCTGTCATCTTCTGTCATCTTCTGTCATCTTCTGTCATTCTGTCCTCTTCTGTCATTCTGTCATCTTCTGTCATTCTGTCATCTTCTGTCATCTTCTGTCATCTTCTGTCCTCTTCTGTCATTCTGTCATCTTCAGTCCTCTTCTGTCATTCTGTCCTCTTCTGTCATTCTGTCATCTTCTGTCATCTTCTGTCATCTTCTGTCATCTTCTGTCATTCTGTCCTCTTCTGTCATTCTGTCATCTTCTGTCATTCTGTCCTCTTCTGTCATTCTGTCTTCTTCTGTCATCTTCTGTCATCTTCTGTCATTCTGTCCTCTTCTGTCATTCTGTCATCTTCTGTCCTCTTGTGTCATTCTGTCATCTTCTGTCATCTTCTGTCCTCTCCTGTCAACCTGTCATCTTCTGTCATTCTGTCATCTTCTGTCCTCTTCTGTCATTCTGTCATCTTCTGTCCTCTTCTGTCATCTTCTGTCATCTTCTGTCATCTTCTGTCCTCTTCTGTCATTCTGTCATCTTCTGTCATCTTCTGTCATCATCTGTCCTCTTCTGTCATTCTGTCATCTTCTGTCATCTTCTGTCATCTTCTGTCATACTCTGTCATCTTCTGTCATCTTCTGTCATATTCTGTCATCTTCTGTCATCTTCTGCCATCTTCTGTCATCTTCTGTCATTCTGTCCTCTTCTGTCATATTCTGTCCTCTTCTGTCATTTTCTGTCATTCTGTCATCTTGTGTCATCTTCTGTCATATTCTGTCCTCTTCTGTCATTCTGTCCTCTTCTGTCATTCTGTCATCTTCTGTCATCTTCTGTCATATTCTGTCATCTTCTGTCATCTTCTGTCATGTTCTTTCATCTTCTGTCATTCTGTCATCTTCTGTCCTTCTGACATCTTCTGTCATCTTCTGTCATTCTGTCATCTTCTGTCATCCTCTATCATATTCTGTCCTCTTCTGTCATTCTGTCCTCTTCTGTCATTCTGTCATCTTCTGTCATCTTCTGTCATCTTCTGTCCTCTTCTGTCATTCTGTCATCTTCTGTCATCTTCTGTCATCTTCTGTCATCTACTGTCATTTCTGTCATCTTCTCTCATTCTGTCATCTTCTGTCATCTTCTGTCATCTTCTGTCATATTCTGTCATCTTCTGTCATCTTCTGTCATTCTGTCATCTTCTGTCATCTTCTGTCATCTTCTGTCATTCTGTCATCTTCTGTCATTCTGTCCTCTTCTGTCATTCTGTCCTCTTCTGTCATTCTGTCATCTTCTGTCATCTTCTGTCATCTTCTGTCCTCTTCTGTCGTTCTGTCATCTTCTGTCCTCTTCTGTCATTCTGTCCTCTTCTGTAATTCTGTCATCTTCTGTCATCTTCTGTCATCTTCTGTCATTCTGTCCTCTTCTGTCATTCTGTCATCTTCTGTCATTCTGTCATCTTCTGTCATCTTCTGTCATCTTCTGTCCTCTTCTGTCATTCTGTCATCTTCAGTCCTCTTCTGTCATTCTGTCCTCTTCTGTCATTCTGTCATCTTCTGTCATCTTCTGTCATCTTCTGTCATTCTGTCCTCTTCTGTCATTCTGTCATCTTCTGTCATTCTGTCCTCTTCTGTCATTCTGTCTTCTTCTGTCATCTTCTGTCATCTTCTGTCATTCTGTCCTCTTCTGTCATTCTGTCATCTTCTGTCCTCTTGTGTCATTCTGTCATCTTCCGTCATCTTCTGTTATCTTCTGTCATTCTGTCCTCTTCTGTCATCTTCTGTCATCTTCTGTCATTCTGTCATCTTCTGTCATATTCTGTCATCTTCTGTCATTCTGTCCTCTACTGTCATCTTCTGTCATCTTCTGTCATTCTGTCATGTTCTGTCATGTTCTGTCATCTTCTGTCATTCTGTCATCTTCTGTCATTCTGTCCTCTTCTGTCATCTTCTGTCATCTTCTGTCATTCTGTCATTTTCTGTCATCTTCTGTCATCTGCTGTCATTCTGTCCTCTTCTGTCATTCTGTCATCTTCTGTCATCTTCTGTCATCTTCTGTCATTCTGTCATCTTCTGTCATGTTCTGTCCTCTTCTGTCATCTTCTGTCATTCTGTCCTCTTCTGTCATTCTGTCATCTTCTGTCTTTCTGTCCTCTACTGTCATTCTGTCATCTTCTGTCATTCTGTCCTCTTCTGTCATTCTGTCATCTTCTGTCATCTTCTGTCATACTGTCATCTTCTGTCATCTTCTGTCATCTTCTGTCATCTTCTGTCCTCTTCTGTCCTCTTCTGTCCTCTTCTGTCATTCTGTCATCTTCTGTCCTCTTCTGTCATCTTCTGTCATCTTCTGTCATCTTCTGTCCTCTTCTGTCATTCTGTCATCTTCTGTCATCTTCTGTCATCATCTGTCCTCTTCTGTCATTCTGTCATCTTCTGTCATCTTTTGTCATCTTCTGTCCTCTCCTGTCATCCTGTCATCTTCGGTCATTCTGTCATCTTCTGTCATTCTGTCCTCTTCTGTCATTCTGTCATCTTCTGTCATTCTGTCATCTTCTGTCATTTTCTGTCATCTTCTGTCATCTTCTGTCATTCTGTCATCTTCTGTCATCTTTTGTCATATTCTGTCCTCTTCTGTCATTCTGTCATCTTCTGTCATTCTGTCCTCTTCTGTCATTCTTTCATCTTCTCTCATCTTCTGTCATCTTCTGTCATCTTCTGTCATCTTCTGTCATTCTGTCCTCTTCTGTCATTCTGTCCTCTTCTGTCATTCTGTCATCTTCTGTTATCTTCTGTCATCTTCTGTCATCTTCCGTCATCTTCTGACCTCTTCTGTCATTCTGTCATCTTCTGTCATCTTCTGTCATCTTCTGTCATCTTCTGTCCTCTTCTGTCCTCTTCTGTCATTCTGTCATCTTCTGTCATCTTCTGTCATCTTCTGTCCTCTTCTGTCATCCTGTCATCTTCTGTCATCTTCTGTCATCTTCTGTCATCTTCTGTCATCTTCTGTCCTCATCTGTCATTCTGTCATCTTCTGTCATTCTGTCATCTTCTGTCATCTTCTGTCATCTTCTGTCCTCTTCTGTCATTCTGTCATCTTCAGTCCTCTTCTGTCATTCTGTCCTCTTCTGTAATTCTGTCATCTTCTGTCATCTTCTGTCATCTTCTGTCATTCTGTCCTCTTCTGTCATTCTGTCATCTTCTGTCCTCTTGTGTCATTCTGTCATCTTCTGTCATCTTCTGTTATCTTCTGTCATTCTGTCCTCTTCTGTCATCTTCTGTCATCTTCTGTCATTCTGTCATCTTCTGTCATATTCTGTCATCTTCTGTGATTCTGTCCTCTTCTGTCATCTTCAGTCATCTTCTGTCATTCTGTCATGTTCTGTCATCTTCTGTCATCTTCTGTCATTCTGTCCTCTCTGTCATTCTGTCAAATTCTGTCATTCTCTCCTCTTCTGTCATTTTCTGTCATCTTCTGTCATCTGCTGTCATTCTGTCCTCTTCTGTCATTCTGTCATCTTCTGTCATCTTCTGTCATCTTCTGTCATTCTGTCATCTTCTGTCATGTTCTGTCATCTTCTGTCATTCTGTCCTCTTCTGTCATTCTGTCATCTTCTGTCATCTTCTGTCTTTCTGTCCTCTACTGTCATTCTGTCATCTTCTGTCATTCTGTCCTCTTCTGTCATTCTGTCATCTTCTGTCATCTTCTGTCATCTTCTGTCATTCTGTCATCTTCTGTCATCTTCTGTCCTCTTCTGTCATACTGTCATCTTCTGTCATCTTCTGTCATCTTCTGTCATCTTCTGTCCCCTTCTGTCATTCTGTCATCTTCTGTCATCTTCTGTCATCATCTGTCCTCTTCTGTCATTCTGTCATCTTCTGTCATCTTCTGTCATCTTCTGTCCTCTTCTGTCATTCTGTCATCTTCTGTCCTCTTCTGTCATCTTCTGTCATCTTCTGTCCTCTTCTGTCATTCTGTCATCTTCTGTCATCTTCTGTCATCATCTGTCCTCTTCTGTCATTCTGTCATCTTCTGTCATCTTCTGTCATCTTCTGTCCTCTTCTGTCATTCTGTCATCTTCTGTCATCTTCTGTCATTCTGTCATCTTCTGTCATCTTTTGTCATATTCTGTCCTCTTCTGTCTTTCTGTCATCTTCTGTCATTCTGTCCTCTTCTGTCATTCTGTCCTCTTCTGTCATTCTGTCATCTTCTGTTATCTTCTGTCATCTTCTGTCATCTTCTGTCATCTTCTGACCTCTTCTGTCATTCTGTCTTCTTCTGTCATCTTCTGTCATCTTCTGTCATCTTCTGTCCTCTTCTGTCATTCTGTCATCTTCTGTCATCTTCTGTCATCTTCTGTCATCTTCTGTCCTCTTCTGTCATTCTGTCATCTTCTGTCATCTTCTGTCATCTTCTGTCATCTTCTGTCCTCATCTGTCATTCTGTCATCTTCTGTCATTCTGTCATCTTCTGTCATTCTGTCCTCTTCTGTCATTCTGTCATCTTATGTCATCTTCAGTCATCTTCTGTCATTTTCTGTCATCTTCTGCCATCTTCTGTCATTCTGTCATCTTCTGCCATCTTCTGTCATCTTCTGTCATCTTCTGTCATTCTGTTATCTTCTGTCATCTTCTGTCATCTTCTGTCATCTTCTGTCCTCTTCTGTCATTCTGTCATCTTTGTCATTCTGTCCTCTTCTGTCATTCTGTCAGCGTCTGTCATCTTCTGTCATCTTCTGTCATACTCTGTCATCTTCTGTCATCTTCTGTCATATTCTGTCATGTTCTGTCATCTTCTGTCATCTTCTGTCATTCTGTCCTCTTCTGTCATATTCTGTCCTCTTCTGTCATTTTCTGTCATTCTGTCATCTTCTGCCATCTTCTGTCATATTCTGTCATCTTCTGTCATCTTCTGTCCTCTTCTGTCATATTCTGTCATCTTCTGTCATCTTCTCTCATCTTCTGTCATTCTGTCATCTTCTGTCCTTCTGACATCTTCTGTCATCTTCTGTCATTCTGTCATCTTCTGTCATCCTCTATCATATTCTGTCCTCTTCTGTCATTCTGTCCTCTTCTGTCATTCTGTCATCTTCTGTCATCTTCTGTCATCTTCTGTCATCTTCTGTCCTCTTCTGTCATTCTGTCATCTTCTGTCATCTTCTGTCATCTTATGTCATCTTCTGTCATCTACTGTCATCTTCTGTCATCTTCTGTCCTCTTCTGTCATTCTGTCATCTTCTGTCCTCTTCTGTCATTCTGTCCTCTTCTGTCATTCTGTCATCTTCTGTCATCTTCTGTCATCTTCTGTCCTCTTCTGTCATTCTGTCATCTTCTGTCCTCTTCTGTCATTCTGTCCTCTTCTGTAATTCTGTCATCTTCTGTCATCTTCTGTCATCTTCTGTCATCTTCTGTCATTCTGTCCTCTTCTGTCATTCTGTCATCTTCTGTCATTCTGTCATCTTCTGTCATCTTCTGTCATCTTCTGTCCTCTTCTGTCATTCTGTCATCTTCAGTCCTCTTCTGTCATTCTGTCCTCTTCTGTCATTCTGTCATCTTCTGTCATCTTCTGTCATCTTCTGTCATCTTCTGTCATTCTGTCCTCTTCTGTCATTCTGTCATCTTCTGTCATTCTGTCCTCTTCTGTCATTCTGTCTTCTTCTGTCATCTTCTGTCATCTTCTGTCATTCTGTCCTCTTCTGTCATTCTGTCATCTTCTGTCCTCTTGTGTCATTCTGTCATCTTCTGTCATCTTCTGTCCTCTCCTGTCAACCTGTCATCTTCTGTCATTCTGTCATCTTCTGTCCTCTTCTGTCATTCTGTCATCTTCTGTCCTCTTCTGTCATCTTCTGTCATCTTCTGTCATCTTCTGTCCTCTTCTGTCATTCTGTCATCTTCTGTCATCTTCTGTCATCATCTGTCCTCTTCTGTCATTCTGTCATCTTCTGTCATCTTCTGTCATCTTCTGTCATACTCTGTCATCTTCTGTCATCTTCTGTCATATTCTGTCATCTTCTGTCATCTTCTGCCATCTTCTGTCATCTTCTGTCATTCTGTCCTCTTCTGTCATATTCTGTCCTCTTCTGTCATTTTCTGTCATTCTGTCATCTTGTGTCATCTTCTGTCATATTCTGTCCTCTTCTGTCATTCTGTCCTCTTCTGTCATTCTGTCATCTTCTGTCATCTTCTGTCATATTCTGTCATCTTCTGTCATCTTCTGTCATGTTCTTTCATCTTCTGTCATTCTGTCATCTTCTGTCCTTCTGACATCTTCTGTCATCTTCTGTCATTCTGTCATCTTCTGTCATCCTCTATCATATTCTGTCCTCTTCTGTCATTCTGTCCTCTTCTGTCATTCTGTCATCTTCTGTCATCTTCTGTCATCTTCTGTCCTCTTCTGTCATTCTGTCATCTTCTGTCATCTTCTGTCATCTTCTGTCATCTACTGTCATTTCTGTCATCTTCTCTCATTCTGTCATCTTCTGTCATCTTCTGTCATCTTCTGTCATATTCTGTCATCTTCTGTCATCTTCTGTCATTCTGTCATCTTCTGTCATCTTCTGTCATCTTCTGTCATTCTGTCATCTTCTGTCATTCTGTCCTCTTCTGTCATTCTGTCCTCTTCTGTCATTCTGTCATCTTCTGTCATCTTCTGTCATCTTCTGTCCTCTTCTGTCGTTCTGTCATCTTCTGTCCTCTTCTGTCATTCTGTCCTCTTCTGTAATTCTGTCATCTTCTGTCATCTTCTGTCATCTTCTGTCATTCTGTCCTCTTCTGTCATTCTGTCATCTTCTGTCATTCTGTCATCTTCTGTCATCTTCTGTCATCTTCTGTCCTCTTCTGTCATTCTGTCATCTTCAGTCCTCTTCTGTCATTCTGTCCTCTTCTGTCATTCTGTCATCTTCTGTCATCTTCTGTCATCTTCTGTCATTCTGTCCTCTTCTGTCATTCTGTCATCTTCTGTCATTCTGTCCTCTTCTGTCATTCTGTCTTCTTCTGTCATCTTCTGTCATCTTCTGTCATTCTGTCCTCTTCTGTCATTCTGTCATCTTCTGTCCTCTTGTGTCATTCTGTCATCTTCCGTCATCTTCTGTTATCTTCTGTCATTCTGTCCTCTTCTGTCATCTTCTGTCATCTTCTGTCATTCTGTCATCTTCTGTCATATTCTGTCATCTTCTGTCATTCTGTCCTCTACTGTCATCTTCTGTCATCTTCTGTCATTCTGTCATGTTCTGTCATGTTCTGTCATCTTCTGTCATTCTGTCATCTTCTGTCATTCTGTCCTCTTCTGTCATCTTCTGTCATCTTCTGTCATTCTGTCATTTTCTGTCATCTTCTGTCATCTGCTGTCATTCTGTCCTCTTCTGTCATTCTGTCATCTTCTGTCATCTTCTGTCATCTTCTGTCATTCTGTCATCTTCTGTCATGTTCTGTCCTCTTCTGTCATCTTCTGTCATTCTGTCCTCTTCTGTCATTCTGTCATCTTCTGTCTTTCTGTCCTCTACTGTCATTCTGTCATCTTCTGTCATTCTGTCCTCTTCTGTCATTCTGTCATCTTCTGTCATCTTCTGTCATACTGTCATCTTCTGTCATCTTCTGTCATCTTCTGTCATCTTCTGTCCTCTTCTGTCCTCTTCTGTCCTCTTCTGTCATTCTGTCATCTTCTGTCCTCTTCTGTCATCTTCTGTCATCTTCTGTCATCTTCTGTCCTCTTCTGTCATTCTGTCATCTTCTGTCATCTTCTGTCATCATCTGTCCTCTTCTGTCATTCTGTCATCTTCTGTCATCTTTTGTCATCTTCTGTCCTCTCCTGTCATCCTGTCATCTTCGGTCATTCTGTCATCTTCTGTCATTCTGTCCTCTTCTGTCATTCTGTCATCTTCTGTCATTCTGTCATCTTCTGTCATTTTCTGTCATCTTCTGTCATCTTCTGTCATTCTGTCATCTTCTGTCATCTTTTGTCATATTCTGTCCTCTTCTGTCATTCTGTCATCTTCTGTCATTCTGTCCTCTTCTGTCATTCTTTCATCTTCTCTCATCTTCTGTCATCTTCTGTCATCTTCTGTCATCTTCTGTCATTCTGTCCTCTTCTGTCATTCTGTCCTCTTCTGTCATTCTGTCATCTTCTGTTATCTTCTGTCATCTTCTGTCATCTTCCGTCATCTTCTGACCTCTTCTGTCATTCTGTCATCTTCTGTCATCTTCTGTCATCTTCTGTCATCTTCTGTCCTCTTCTGTCCTCTTCTGTCATTCTGTCATCTTCTGTCATCTTCTGTCATCTTCTGTCCTCTTCTGTCATCCTGTCATCTTCTGTCATCTTCTGTCATCTTCTGTCATCTTCTGTCATCTTCTGTCCTCATCTGTCATTCTGTCATCTTCTGTCATTCTGTCATCTTCTGTCATCTTCTGTCATCTTCTGTCCTCTTCTGTCATTCTGTCATCTTCAGTCCTCTTCTGTCATTCTGTCCTCTTCTGTAATTCTGTCATCTTCTGTCATCTTCTGTCATCTTCTGTCATTCTGTCCTCTTCTGTCATTCTGTCATCTTCTGTCCTCTTGTGTCATTCTGTCATCTTCTGTCATCTTCTGTTATCTTCTGTCATTCTGTCCTCTTCTGTCATCTTCTGTCATCTTCTGTCATTCTGTCATCTTCTGTCATATTCTGTCATCTTCTGTGATTCTGTCCTCTTCTGTCATCTTCAGTCATCTTCTGTCATTCTGTCATGTTCTGTCATCTTCTGTCATCTTCTGTCATTCTGTCCTCTCTGTCATTCTGTCAAATTCTGTCATTCTCTCCTCTTCTGTCATTTTCTGTCATCTTCTGTCATCTGCTGTCATTCTGTCCTCTTCTGTCATTCTGTCATCTTCTGTCATCTTCTGTCATCTTCTGTCATTCTGTCATCTTCTGTCATGTTCTGTCATCTTCTGTCATTCTGTCCTCTTCTGTCATTCTGTCATCTTCTGTCATCTTCTGTCTTTCTGTCCTCTACTGTCATTCTGTCATCTTCTGTCATTCTGTCCTCTTCTGTCATTCTGTCATCTTCTGTCATCTTCTGTCATCTTCTGTCATTCTGTCATCTTCTGTCATCTTCTGTCCTCTTCTGTCATACTGTCATCTTCTGTCATCTTCTGTCATCTTCTGTCATCTTCTGTCCCCTTCTGTCATTCTGTCATCTTCTGTCATCTTCTGTCATCATCTGTCCTCTTCTGTCATTCTGTCATCTTCTGTCATCTTCTGTCATCTTCTGTCCTCTTCTGTCATTCTGTCATCTTCTGTCCTCTTCTGTCATCTTCTGTCATCTTCTGTCCTCTTCTGTCATTCTGTCATCTTCTGTCATCTTCTGTCATCATCTGTCCTCTTCTGTCATTCTGTCATCTTCTGTCATCTTCTGTCATCTTCTGTCCTCTTCTGTCATTCTGTCATCTTCTGTCATCTTCTGTCATTCTGTCATCTTCTGTCATCTTTTGTCATATTCTGTCCTCTTCTGTCTTTCTGTCATCTTCTGTCATTCTGTCCTCTTCTGTCATTCTGTCCTCTTCTGTCATTCTGTCATCTTCTGTTATCTTCTGTCATCTTCTGTCATCTTCTGTCATCTTCTGACCTCTTCTGTCATTCTGTCTTCTTCTGTCATCTTCTGTCATCTTCTGTCATCTTCTGTCCTCTTCTGTCATTCTGTCATCTTCTGTCATCTTCTGTCATCTTCTGTCATCTTCTGTCCTCTTCTGTCATTCTGTCATCTTCTGTCATCTTCTGTCATCTTCTGTCATCTTCTGTCCTCATCTGTCATTCTGTCATCTTCTGTCATTCTGTCATCTTCTGTCATTCTGTCCTCTTCTGTCATTCTGTCATCTTATGTCATCTTCAGTCATCTTCTGTCATTTTCTGTCATCTTCTGCCATCTTCTGTCATTCTGTCATCTTCTGCCATCTTCTGTCATCTTCTGTCATCTTCTGTCATTCTGTTATCTTCTGTCATCTTCTGTCATCTTCTGTCATCTTCTGTCCTCTTCTGTCATTCTGTCATCTTTGTCATTCTGTCCTCTTCTGTCATTCTGTCAGCGTCTGTCATCTTCTGTCATCTTCTGTCATACTCTGTCATCTTCTGTCATCTTCTGTCATATTCTGTCATGTTCTGTCATCTTCTGTCATCTTCTGTCATTCTGTCCTCTTCTGTCATATTCTGTCCTCTTCTGTCATTTTCTGTCATTCTGTCATCTTCTGCCATCTTCTGTCATATTCTGTCATCTTCTGTCATCTTCTGTCCTCTTCTGTCATATTCTGTCATCTTCTGTCATCTTCTCTCATCTTCTGTCATTCTGTCATCTTCTGTCCTTCTGACATCTTCTGTCATCTTCTGTCATTCTGTCATCTTCTGTCATCCTCTATCATATTCTGTCCTCTTCTGTCATTCTGTCCTCTTCTGTCATTCTGTCATCTTCTGTCATCTTCTGTCATCTTCTGTCATCTTCTGTCCTCTTCTGTCATTCTGTCATCTTCTGTCATCTTCTGTCATCTTATGTCATCTTCTGTCATCTACTGTCATCTTCTGTCATCTTCTGTCATTCTGTCATCTTCTGTCATCTTCTGTCATCTTATGTCATCTTCTGTCATCTACTGTCATCTTCTGTCATCTTCTGTCATTCTGTCATCTTCTGTCATCTTCTGTCATATTCTGTCATCTTCTGTCATCTTCTGTCATTCTGTCATCTTCTGTCATTCTGTCCTCTTCTGTCATTCTGTCCTCTTCTGTCATTCTGTCATCTTCTGTCATCTTCTGTCATCTTCTGTCCTCTTCTGTCATTCTGTCATCTTCTGTCCTCTTCTGTCATTCTGTCCTCTTCTGTAATTCTGTCATCTTCTGTCATCTTCTCTCATCTTCTCTCATCTTCTGTCATTCTGTCATCTTCTGTCATCTTCTGTCCTCTTCTGTCATTCTGTCATCTTCTGTCATCTTCTGTCCTCTTCTGTCATTCTGTCATCTTCTGTCATTCTGTCCTCTTCTGTCATCTTTTGTCATATTCTGTCCTCTTCTCTCTTTCTGTCATCTTCTGTCATTCTGTCCTCTTCTGTCATTCTGTCCTCTTCTGTCATTCTGTCATCTTCTGTTATCTTCTGTCATCTTCTGTCATCTTCTGACCTCTTCTGTCATTCTGTCATCTTCTGTCATCTTCTGTCATCTTCTGTCATCTTCTGTCCTCTTCTGTCATTCTGTCATCTTCTGTCATCTTCTGTCATCTTCTGTCATCTTCTGTCCTCTTCTGTCATTCTGTCATCTTCTGTCATCTTCTGTCATCTTCTGTCATCTTCTGTCCTCATCTGTCATTCTGTCATCTTCTGTCATTCTGTCATCTTCTGTCATTCTGTCCTCTTCTGTCATTCTGTCATCTTATGTCATCTTCTGTCATCTTCTGTCATTTTCTGTCATCTTCTGTCATCTTCTGTCATTCTGTCATCTTCTGTCATCTTCTGTCATCTTCTGTCATCTTCTGTCATTCTGTTATCTTCTGTCATCTTCTGTCATCTTCTGTCCTCTTCTGTCATTCTGTCATCTTTGTCATTCTGTCCTCTTCTGTCATTCTGTCATCTTCTGTCATCTTCTGTCATCTTCTGTCATACTCTGTCATCTTCTGTCATCTTCTGTCATATTCTGTCATCTTCTGTCATCTTCTGTCATCTTCTGTCATTCTGTCATCTTCTGTCATCTTCTGTCATATTCTGTCATCTTCTGTCATCTTCTGTCCTCTTCTGTCATATTCTGTCATCTTCTGTCATTTTCTGTCATTCTGTCATCTTCTGTCATCTTCTGTCATATTCTGTCATCTTCTGTCATCTTCTGTCCTCTTCTGTCATATTCTGTCATCTTCTCTCATCTTCTCTCATCTTCTGTCATCTTCTGTCATTCTGTCATCTTCTGTCCTTCTGACATCTTCTGTCATCTTCTGTCATTCTGTCATCTTCTGTCATCCTCTATCATATTCTGTCCTCTTCTGTCATTCTGTCCTCTTCTGTCATTCTGTCATCTTCTGTCATCTTCTGTCCTCTTCTGTCATTCTGTCATCTTCTGTCATCTTCTGTCATCTTATGTCATCTTCTGTCATCTACTGTCATCTTCTGTCATCTTCTGTCATTCTGTCATCTTCTGTCATCTTCTGTCATCTTATGTCATCTTCTGTCATCTACTGTCATCTTCTGTCATCTTCTGTCATTCTGTCATTCTGTCATCTTCTGTCATCTTCTGTCTTTCTGTCCTCTACTGTCATTCTGTCATCTTCTGTCATTCTGTCCTCTTCTGTCATTCTGTCATCTTCTGTCATCTTCTGTCATCTTCTCTCATTCTGTCATCTTCTGTCATCTTCTGTCCTCTTCTGTCATACTGTCATCTTCTGTCATCTTCTGTCATCTTCTGTCCTCTTTGTCCTCTTCTGTCATTCTGTCATCTTCTGTCCTCTTCTGTCATCTTCTGTCATCTTCTGTCCTCTTCTGTCATTCTGTCATCTTCTGTCATCTTCTGTCATCATCTGTCCTCTTCTGTCATTCTGTCATCTTCTGTCATCTTTTGTCATCTTCTGTCCTCTCCTGTCATCCTGTCATCTTCTGTCATTCTGTCATCTTCTGTCATTCTGTCCTCTTCTGTCATTCTGTCATCTTCTGTCATTCTGTCATCTTCTGTCATTTTCTGTCATCTTCTGTCATCTTCTGTCATTCTGTCATCTTCTGTCATCTTTGGTCATATTCTGTCCTCTTCTGTCATTCTGTCATCTTCTGTCATTCTGTCCTCTTCTGTCATTCTTTCATCTTCTGTCATCTTCTGTCATCGTCTGTCATCTTCTGTCATCTTCTGTCATTCTGTCATCTTCTGTCATCTTCTGTCATCTTCTGTCATCTTCTGTCATCTTCTGTCCTCATCTGTCATTCTGTCATCTTCTGTCATTCTGTCATCTTCTGTCATCTTCTGCCATCTTCTGTCCTCTTCTGTCATTCTGTCATCTTCAGTCCTCTTCTGTCATTCTGTCCTCTTCTGTAATTCTGTCATCTTCTGTCATCTTCTGTCATCTTCTGTCATCTTCTGTCATTCTGTCCTCTTCTGTCATTCTGTCATCTTCTGTCATTCTGTCCTCTTCTGTCATTCTGTCTTCTTCTGTCATCTTCTGTCATCTTCTGTCATTCTGTCCTCTTCTGTCATTCTGTCATCTTCTGTCCTCTTGTGTCATTCTGTCATCTTCTGTCATCTTCTGTTATCTTCTGTCATTCTGTCCTCTTCTGTCATCTTCTGTCATCTTCTGTCATTCTGTCATCTTCTGTCATATTCTGTCATCTTCTGTGATTCTGTCCTCTTCTGTCATCTTCAGTCATCTTCTGTCATTCTGTCATGTTCTGTCATCTTCTGTCATCTTCTGTCATTCTGTCCTCTTCTGTCATTCTGTCATCTTCTGTCATTCTCTCCTCTTCTGTCATTTTCTGTCATCTTCTGTCATCTGCTGTCATTCTGTCCTCTTCTGTCATTCTGTCATCTTCTGTCATCTTCTGTCATCTTCTGTCATTCTGTCATCTTCTGTCATGTTCTGTCCTCTTCTGTCATCTTCTGTCATTCTGTCCTCTTCTGTCATTCTGTCATCTTCTGTCATCTTCTGTCTTTCTGTCCTCTACTGTCATTCTGTCATCTTCTGTCATTCTGTCCTCTTCTGTCATTCTGTCATCTTCTATCATCTTCTGTCATTCTGTCATCTTCTGTCATCTTCTGTCATCTTCTGTCCTCTTCTGTCATACTGTCATCTTCTGTCATCTTCTGTCATCTTCTGTCATCTTCTGTCCCCTTCTGTCCTCTTCTGTCATTCTGTCATCTTCTGTCCTCTTCTGTCATCTTCTGTCATCTTCTGTCCTCTTCTCTCATTCTGTCATCTTCTGTCATCTTCTGTCATCATCTGTCCTCTTCTGTCATTCTGTCATCTTCTGTCATCTTTTGTCATCTTCTGTCCTCTCCTGTCATCCTGTCATCTTCTGTCATTCTGTCATCTTCTGTCATTCTGTCCTCTTCTGTCATTCTGTCATCTTCTGTCATCTTCTGTCATTTTCTGTCATCTTCTGTCATTCTGTCATCTTCTGTCATCTTTTGTCATATTCTGTCCTCTTCTGTCTTTCTGTCATCTTCTGTCATTCTGTCCTCTTCTGTCATTCTGTCCTCTTCTGTCATTCTGTCATCTTCTGTTATCTTCTGTCATCTTCTGTCATCTTCTGTCATCTTCTGTCATCTTCTGTCCTCTTCTGTCATTCTGTCATCTTCTGTCATCTTCTGTCATCTTCTGTCATCTTCTGTCCTCTTCTGTCATTCTGTCATCTTCTGTCATCTTCTGTCAGCTTCTGTCCTCATCTGTCATTCTGTCATCTTCTGTCATTCTGTCATCTTCTGTCATTCTGTCCTCTTCTGTCATTCTGTCATCTTATGTCATCTTCAGTCATCTTCTGTCATTTTCTGTCATCTTCTGTCATCTTCTGTCATTCTGTCATCTTCTGTCATCTTCTGTCATCTTCAGTCATCTTCTGTCATTCTGTCATCTTCTGTCATCTTCTGTCATCTTCTGTCATTCTGTCCTCTTCTGTCATTCTGTCATCTTCTGTCATTCTCTCCTCTTCTGTCATTTTCTGTCATCTTCTGTCATCTGCTGTCATCTTCTGTCATCTTCTGTCCCCTTCTGTCATTCTGTCATCTTCTGTCATCTTCTGTCATCATCTGTCCTCTTCTGTCATTCTGTCATCTTCTGTCATCTTCTGTCATCTTCTGTCCTCTCCTGTCATACTGTCATCTTCTGTCATCTTCTGTCATCTTCTGTCATCTTCTGTCCCCTTCTGTCATTCTGTCATCTTCTGTCATCTTCTGTCATCATCTGTCCTCTTCTGTCATTCTGTCATCTTCTGTCATCTTCTGTCATCTTCTGTCCTCTTCTGTCATTCTGTCATCTTCTGTCCTCTTCTGTCATCTTCTGTCATCTTCTGTCCTCTTCTGTCATTCTGTCATCTTCTGTCATCTTCTGTCATCATCTGTCCTCTTCTGTCATTCTGTCATCTTCTGTCATCTTCTGTCATCTTCTGTCCTCTTCTGTCATTCTGTCATCTTCTGTCATCTTCTGTCATTTTCTGTCATCTTCTGTCATCTTCTGTCATTCTGTCATCTTCTGTCATCTTTTGTCATATTCTGTCCTCTTCTGTCTTTCTGTCATCTTCTGTCATTCTGTCCTCTTCTGTCATTCTGTCCTCTTCTGTCATTCTGTCATCTTCTGTTATCTTCTGTCATCTTCTGTCATCTTCTGTCATCTTCTGACCTCTTCTGTCATTCTGTCTTCTTCTGTCATCTTCTGTCATCTTCTGTCATCTTCTGTCCTCTTCTGTCATTCTGTCATCTTCTGTCATCTTCTGTCATCTTCTGTCATCTTCTGTCCTCTTCTGTCATTCTGTCATCTTCTGTCATCTTCTGTCATCTTCTGTCATCTTCTGTCCTCATCTGTCATTCTGTCATCTTCTGTCATTCTGTCATCTTCTGTCATTCTGTCCTCTTCTGTCATTCTGTCATCTTATGTCATCTTCAGTCATCTTCTGTCATTTTCTGTCATCTTCTGCCATCTTCTGTCATTCTGTCATCTTCTGCCATCTTCTGTCATCTTCTGTCATCTTCTGTCATTCTGTTATCTTCTGTCATCTTCTGTCATCTTCTGTCATCTTCTGTCCTCTTCTGTCATTCTGTCATCTTTGTCATTCTGTCCTCTTCTGTCATTCTGTCAGCGTCTGTCATCTTCTGTCATCTTCTGTCATACTCTGTCATCTTCTGTCATCTTCTGTCATATTCTGTCATGTTCTGTCATCTTCTGTCCTCTTCTGTCATATTCTGTCATCTTCTGTCATTTTCTGTCATTCTGTCATCTTCTGTCATCTTCTGTCATATTCTGTCATCTTCTGTCATCTTCTGTCCTCTTCTGTCATATTCTGTCATCTTCTCTCATCTTCTCTCATCTTCTGTCATCTTCTGTCATTCTGTCATCTTCTGTCCTTCTGACATCTTCTGTCATCTTCTGTCATTCTGTCATCTTCTGTCATCCTCTATCATATTCTGTCCTCTTCTGTCATTCTGTCCTCTTCTGTCATTCTGTCATCTTCTGTCATCTTCTGTCCTCTTCTGTCATTCTGTCATCTTCTGTCATCTTCTGTCATCTTATGTCATCTTCTGTCATCTACTGTCATCTTCTGTCATCTTCTGTCATTCTGTCATCTTCTGTCATCTTCTGTCATCTTATGTCATCTTCTGTCATCTACTGTCATCTTCTGTCATCTTCTGTCATTCTGTCATTCTGTCATCTTCTGTCATCTTCTGTCTTTCTGTCCTCTACTGTCATTCTGTCATCTTCTGTCATTCTGTCCTCTTCTGTCATTCTGTCATCTTCTGTCATCTTCTGTCATCTTCTCTCATTCTGTCATCTTCTGTCATCTTCTGTCCTCTTCTGTCATACTGTCATCTTCTGTCATCTTCTGTCATCTTCTGTCCTCTTTGTCCTCTTCTGTCATTCTGTCATCTTCTGTCCTCTTCTGTCATCTTCTGTCATCTTCTGTCCTCTTCTGTCATTCTGTCATCTTCTGTCATCTTCTGTCATCATCTGTCCTCTTCTGTCATTCTGTCATCTTCTGTCATCTTTTGTCATCTTCTGTCCTCTCCTGTCATCCTGTCATCTTCTGTCATTCTGTCATCTTCTGTCATTCTGTCCTCTTCTGTCATTCTGTCATCTTCTGTCATTCTGTCATCTTCTGTCATTTTCTGTCATCTTCTGTCATCTTCTGTCATTCTGTCATCTTCTGTCATCTTTGGTCATATTCTGTCCTCTTCTGTCATTCTGTCATCTTCTGTCATTCTGTCCTCTTCTGTCATTCTTTCATCTTCTGTCATCTTCTGTCATCGTCTGTCATCTTCTGTCATCTTCTGTCATTCTGTCATCTTCTGTCATCTTCTGTCATCTTCTGTCATCTTCTGTCATCTTCTGTCCTCATCTGTCATTCTGTCATCTTCTGTCATTCTGTCATCTTCTGTCATCTTCTGCCATCTTCTGTCCTCTTCTGTCATTCTGTCATCTTCAGTCCTCTTCTGTCATTCTGTCCTCTTCTGTAATTCTGTCATCTTCTGTCATCTTCTGTCATCTTCTGTCATCTTCTGTCATTCTGTCCTCTTCTGTCATTCTGTCATCTTCTGTCATTCTGTCCTCTTCTGTCATTCTGTCTTCTTCTGTCATCTTCTGTCATCTTCTGTCATTCTGTCCTCTTCTGTCATTCTGTCATCTTCTGTCCTCTTGTGTCATTCTGTCATCTTCTGTCATCTTCTGTTATCTTCTGTCATTCTGTCCTCTTCTGTCATCTTCTGTCATCTTCTGTCATTCTGTCATCTTCTGTCATATTCTGTCATCTTCTGTGATTCTGTCCTCTTCTGTCATCTTCAGTCATCTTCTGTCATTCTGTCATGTTCTGTCATCTTCTGTCATCTTCTGTCATTCTGTCCTCTTCTGTCATTCTGTCATCTTCTGTCATTCTCTCCTCTTCTGTCATTTTCTGTCATCTTCTGTCATCTGCTGTCATTCTGTCCTCTTCTGTCATTCTGTCATCTTCTGTCATCTTCTGTCATCTTCTGTCATTCTGTCATCTTCTGTCATGTTCTGTCCTCTTCTGTCATCTTCTGTCATTCTGTCCTCTTCTGTCATTCTGTCATCTTCTGTCATCTTCTGTCTTTCTGTCCTCTACTGTCATTCTGTCATCTTCTGTCATTCTGTCCTCTTCTGTCATTCTGTCATCTTCTATCATCTTCTGTCATTCTGTCATCTTCTGTCATCTTCTGTCATCTTCTGTCCTCTTCTGTCATACTGTCATCTTCTGTCATCTTCTGTCATCTTCTGTCATCTTCTGTCCCCTTCTGTCCTCTTCTGTCATTCTGTCATCTTCTGTCCTCTTCTGTCATCTTCTGTCATCTTCTGTCCTCTTCTCTCATTCTGTCATCTTCTGTCATCTTCTGTCATCATCTGTCCTCTTCTGTCATTCTGTCATCTTCTGTCATCTTTTGTCATCTTCTGTCCTCTCCTGTCATCCTGTCATCTTCTGTCATTCTGTCATCTTCTGTCATTCTGTCCTCTTCTGTCATTCTGTCATCTTCTGTCATCTTCTGTCATTTTCTGTCATCTTCTGTCATTCTGTCATCTTCTGTCATCTTTTGTCATATTCTGTCCTCTTCTGTCTTTCTGTCATCTTCTGTCATTCTGTCCTCTTCTGTCATTCTGTCCTCTTCTGTCATTCTGTCATCTTCTGTTATCTTCTGTCATCTTCTGTCATCTTCTGTCATCTTCTGTCATCTTCTGTCCTCTTCTGTCATTCTGTCATCTTCTGTCATCTTCTGTCATCTTCTGTCATCTTCTGTCCTCTTCTGTCATTCTGTCATCTTCTGTCATCTTCTGTCATCTTCTGTCCTCATCTGTCATTCTGTCATCTTCTGTCATTCTGTCATCTTCTGTCATTCTGTCCTCTTCTGTCATTCTGTCATCTTATGTCATCTTCAGTCATCTTCTGTCATTTTCTGTCATCTTCTGTCATCTTCTGTCATTCTGTCATCTTCTGTCATCTTCTGTCATCTTCAGTCATCTTCTGTCATTCTGTCATCTTCTGTCATCTTCTGTCATCTTCTGTCATTCTGTCCTCTTCTGTCATTCTGTCATCTTCTGTCATTCTCTCCTCTTCTGTCATTTTCTGTCATCTTCTGTCATCTGCTGTCATCTTCTGTCATCTTCTGTCCCCTTCTGTCATTCTGTCATCTTCTGTCATCTTCTGTCATCATCTGTCCTCTTCTGTCATTCTGTCATCTTCTGTCATCTTCTGTCATCTTCTGTCCTCTCCTGTCATACTGTCATCTTCTGTCATCTTCTGTCATCTTCTGTCATCTTCTGTCCCCTTCTGTCATTCTGTCATCTTCTGTCATCTTCTGTCATCATCTGTCCTCTTCTGTCATTCTGTCATCTTCTGTCATCTTCTGTCATCTTCTGTCCTCTTCTGTCATTCTGTCATCTTCTGTCCTCTTCTGTCATCTTCTGTCATCTTCTGTCCTCTTCTGTCATTCTGTCATCTTCTGTCATCTTCTGTCATCATCTGTCCTCTTCTGTCATTCTGTCATCTTCTGTCATCTTCTGTCATCTTCTGTCCTCTTCTGTCATTCTGTCATCTTCTGTCATCTTCTGTCATTTTCTGTCATCTTCTGTCATCTTCTGTCATTCTGTCATCTTCTGTCATCTTTTGTCATATTCTGTCCTCTTCTGTCTTTCTGTCATCTTCTGTCATTCTGTCCTCTTCTGTCATTCTGTCCTCTTCTGTCATTCTGTCATCTTCTGTTATCTTCTGTCATCTTCTGTCATCTTCTGTCATCTTCTGACCTCTTCTGTCATTCTGTCTTCTTCTGTCATCTTCTGTCATCTTCTGTCATCTTCTGTCCTCTTCTGTCATTCTGTCATCTTCTGTCATCTTCTGTCATCTTCTGTCATCTTCTGTCCTCTTCTGTCATTCTGTCATCTTCTGTCATCTTCTGTCATCTTCTGTCATCTTCTGTCCTCATCTGTCATTCTGTCATCTTCTGTCATTCTGTCATCTTCTGTCATTCTGTCCTCTTCTGTCATTCTGTCATCTTATGTCATCTTCAGTCATCTTCTGTCATTTTCTGTCATCTTCTGCCATCTTCTGTCATTCTGTCATCTTCTGCCATCTTCTGTCATCTTCTGTCATCTTCTGTCATTCTGTTATCTTCTGTCATCTTCTGTCATCTTCTGTCATCTTCTGTCCTCTTCTGTCATTCTGTCATCTTTGTCATTCTGTCCTCTTCTGTCATTCTGTCAGCGTCTGTCATCTTCTGTCATCTTCTGTCATACTCTGTCATCTTCTGTCATCTTCTGTCATATTCTGTCATGTTCTGTCATCTTCTGTCATCTTCTGTCATTCTGTCCTCTTCTGTCATATTCTGTCCTCTTCTGTCATTTTCTGTCATTCTGTCATCTTCTGCCATCTTCTGTCATATTCTGTCATCTTCTGTCATCTTCTGTCCTCTTCTGTCATATTCTGTCATCTTCTGTCATCTTCTCTCATCTTCTGTCATTCTGTCATCTTCTGTCCTTCTGACATCTTCTGTCATCTTCTGTCATTCTGTCATCTTCTGTCATCCTCTATCATATTCTGTCCTCTTCTGTCATTCTGTCCTCTTCTGTCATTCTGTCATCTTCTGTCATCTTCTGTCATCTTCTGTCATCTTCTGTCCTCTTCTGTCATTCTGTCATCTTCTGTCATCTTCTGTCATCTTATGTCATCTTCTGTCATCTACTGTCATCTTCTGTCATCTTCTGTCATTCTGTCATCTTCTGTCATCTTCTGTCATCTTATGTCATCTTCTGTCATCTACTGTCATCTTCTGTCATCTTCTGTCATTCTGTCATCTTCTGTCATCTTCTGTCATATTCTGTCATCTTCTGTCATCTTCTGTCATTCTGTCATCTTCTGTCATCTTCTGTCATTCTGTCATCTTCTGTCATTCTGTCCTCTTCTGTCATTCTGTCCTCTTCTGTCATTCTGTCATCTTCTGTCATCTTCTGTCATCTTCTGTCCTCTTCTGTCATTCTGTCATCTTCTGTCCTCTTCTGTCATTCTGTCCTCTTCTGTAATTCTGTCATCTTCTGTCATCTTCTCTCATCTTCTCTCATCTTCTGTCATTCTGTCATCTTCTGTCATCTTCTGTCCTCTTCTGTCATTCTGTCATCTTCTGTCATCTTCTGTCCTCTTCTGTCATTCTGTCATCTTCTGTCATTCTGTCCTCTTCTGTCATCTTTTGTCATATTCTGTCCTCTTCTCTCTTTCTGTCATCTTCTGTCATTCTGTCCTCTTCTGTCATTCTGTCCTCTTCTGTCATTCTGTCATCTTCTGTTATCTTCTGTCATCTTCTGTCATCTTCTGACCTCTTCTGTCATTCTGTCATCTTCTGTCATCTTCTGTCATCTTCTGTCATCTTCTGTCCTCTTCTGTCATTCTGTCATCTTCTGTCATCTTCTGTCATCTTCTGTCATCTTCTGTCCTCTTCTGTCATTCTGTCATCTTCTGTCATCTTCTGTCATCTTCTGTCATCTTCTGTCCTCATCTGTCATTCTGTCATCTTCTGTCATTCTGTCATCTTCTGTCATTCTGTCCTCTTCTGTCATTCTGTCATCTTATGTCATCTTCTGTCATCTTCTGTCATTTTCTGTCATCTTCTGTCATCTTCTGTCATTCTGTCATCTTCTGTCATCTTCTGTCATCTTCTGTCATCTTCTGTCATTCTGTTATCTTCTGTCATCTTCTGTCATCTTCTGTCCTCTTCTGTCATTCTGTCATCTTTGTCATTCTGTCCTCTTCTGTCATTCTGTCATCTTCTGTCATCTTCTGTCATCTTCTGTCATACTCTGTCATCTTCTGTCATCTTCTGTCATATTCTGTCATCTTCTGTCATCTTCTGTCATCTTCTGTCATTCTGTCATCTTCTGTCATCTTCTGTCATCTTCTGTCATCTTCTGTCATCTTCTGTCCTCTTCTGTCATATTCTGTCATCTTCTGTCATTTTCTGTCATTCTGTCATCTTCTGTCATCTTCTGTCATATTCTGTCATCTTCTGTCATCTTCTGTCCTCTTCTGTCATATTCTGTCATCTTCTCTCATCTTCTCTCATCTTCTGTCATCTTCTGTCATTCTGTCATCTTCTGTCCTTCTGACATCTTCTGTCATCTTCTGTCATTCTGTCATCTTCTGTCATCCTCTATCATATTCTGTCCTCTTCTGTCATTCTGTCCTCTTCTGTCATTCTGTCATCTTCTGTCATCTTCTGTCCTCTTCTGTCATTCTGTCATCTTCTGTCATCTTCTGTCATCTTATGTCGTCTTCTGTCATCTACTGTCATCTTCTGTCATCTTCTGTCATTCTGTCATCTTCTGTCATCTTCTGTCATCTTATGTCATCTTCTGTCATCTACTGTCATCTTCTGTCATCTTCTGTCATTCTGTCATTCTGTCATCTTCTGTCATCTTCTGTCTTTCTGTCCTCTACTGTCATTCTGTCATCTTCTGTCATTCTGTCCTCTTCTGTCATTCTGTCATCTTCTGTCATCTTCTGTCATCTTCTCTCATTCTGTCATCTTCTGTCATCTTCTGTCCTCTTCTGTCATACTGTCATCTTCTGTCATCTTCTGTCATCTTCTGTCCTCTTTGTCCTCTTCTGTCATTCTGTCATCTTCTGTCCTCTTCTGTCATCTTCTGTCATCTTCTGTCCTCTTCTGTCATTCTGTCATCTTCTGTCATCTTCTGTCATCATCTGTCCTCTTCTGTCATTCTGTCATCTTCTGTCATCTTTTGTCATCTTCTGTCCTCTCCTGTCATCCTGTCATCTTCTGTCATTCTGTCATCTTCTGTCATTCTGTCCTCTTCTGTCATTCTGTCATCTTCTGTCATTCTGTCATCTTCTGTCATTTTCTGTCATCTTCTGTCATCTTCTGTCATTCTGTCATCTTCTGTCATCTTTGGTCATATTCTGTCCTCTTCTGTCATTCTGTCATCTTCTGTCATTCTGTCCTCTTCTGTCATTCTTTCATCTTCTGTCATCTTCTGTCATCGTCTGTCATCTTCTGTCATCTTCTGTCATTCTGTCATCTTCTGTCATCTTCTGTCATCTTCTGTCATCTTCTGTCATCTTCTGTCCTCATCTGTCATTCTGTCATCTTCTGTCATTCTGTCATCTTCTGTCATCTTCTGCCATCTTCTGTCCTCTTCTGTCATTCTGTCATCTTCAGTCCTCTTCTGTCATTCTGTCCTCTTCTGTAATTCTGTCATCTTCTGTCATCTTCTGTCATCTTCTGTCATCTTCTGTCATTCTGTCCTCTTCTGTCATTCTGTCATCTTCTGTCATTCTGTCCTCTTCTGTCATTCTGTCTTCTTCTGTCATCTTCTGTCATCTTCTGTCATTCTGTCCTCTTCTGTCATTCTGTCATCTTCTGTCCTCTTGTGTCATTCTGTCATCTTCTGTCATCTTCTGTTATCTTCTGTCATTCTGTCCTCTTCTGTCATCTTCTGTCATCTTCTGTCATTCTGTCATCTTCTGTCATATTCTGTCATCTTCTGTGATTCTGTCCTCTTCTGTCATCTTCAGTCATCTTCTGTCATTCTGTCATGTTCTGTCATCTTCTGTCATCTTCTGTCATTCTGTCCTCTTCTGTCATTCTGTCATCTTCTGTCATTCTCTCCTCTTCTGTCATTTTCTGTCATCTTCTGTCATCTGCTGTCATTCTGTCCTCTTCTGTCATTCTGTCATCTTCTGTCATCTTCTGTCATCTTCTGTCATTCTGTCATCTTCTGTCATGTTCTGTCCTCTTCTGTCATCTTCTGTCATTCTGTCCTCTTCTGTCATTCTGTCATCTTCTGTCATCTTCTGTCTTTCTGTCCTCTACTGTCATTCTGTCATCTTCTGTCATTCTGTCCTCTTCTGTCATTCTGTCATCTTCTATCATCTTCTGTCATTCTGTCATCTTCTGTCATCTTCTGTCATCTTCTGTCCTCTTCTGTCATACTGTCATCTTCTGTCATCTTCTGTCATCTTCTGTCATCTTCTGTCCCCTTCTGTCCTCTTCTGTCATTCTGTCATCTTCTGTCCTCTTCTGTCATCTTCTGTCATCTTCTGTCCTCTTCTCTCATTCTGTCATCTTCTGTCATCTTCTGTCATCATCTGTCCTCTTCTGTCATTCTGTCATCTTCTGTCATCTTTTGTCATCTTCTGTCCTCTCCTGTCATCCTGTCATCTTCTGTCATTCTGTCATCTTCTGTCATTCTGTCCTCTTCTGTCATTCTGTCATCTTCTGTCATCTTCTGTCATTTTCTGTCATCTTCTGTCATTCTGTCATCTTCTGTCATCTTTTGTCATATTCTGTCCTCTTCTGTCTTTCTGTCATCTTCTGTCATTCTGTCCTCTTCTGTCATTCTGTCCTCTTCTGTCATTCTGTCATCTTCTGTTATCTTCTGTCATCTTCTGTCATCTTCTGTCATCTTCTGTCATCTTCTGTCCTCTTCTGTCATTCTGTCATCTTCTGTCATCTTCTGTCATCTTCTGTCATCTTCTGTCCTCTTCTGTCATTCTGTCATCTTCTGTCATCTTCTGTCATCTTCTGTCCTCATCTGTCATTCTGTCATCTTCTGTCATTCTGTCATCTTCTGTCATTCTGTCCTCTTCTGTCATTCTGTCATCTTATGTCATCTTCAGTCATCTTCTGTCATTTTCTGTCATCTTCTGTCATCTTCTGTCATTCTGTCATCTTCTGTCATCTTCTGTCATCTTCAGTCATCTTCTGTCATTCTGTCATGTTCTGTCATCTTCTGTCATCTTCTGTCATTCTGTCCTCTTCTGTCATTCTGTCATCTTCTGTCATTCTCTCCTCTTCTGTCATTTTCTGTCATCTTCTGTCATCTGCTGTCATTCTGTCCTCTTCTGTCATTCTGTCATCTTCTGTCATCTTCTGTCATCTTCTGTCATTCTGTCATCTTCTGTCATGTTCTGTCCTCTTCTGTCATCTTCTGTCATTCTGTCCTCTTCTGTCATTCTGTCATCTTCTGTCATCTTCTGTCTTTCTGTCCTCTACTGTCATTCTGTCATCTTCTGTCATTCTGTCCTCTTCTGTCATTCTGTCATCTTCTGTCATCTTCTGTCATCTTCTGTCATTCTGTCATCTTCTGTCATCTTCTGTCATCTTCTGTCCTCTTCTGTCATACTGTCATCTTCTGTCATCTTCTGTCATCCTCTGTCATCTTCTGTCCCCTTCTGTCCTCTTCTGTCATTCTGTCATCTTCTGTCCTCTTCTGTCATCTTCTGTCATCTTCTGTCCTCTTCTGTCGTTCTGTCATCTTCTGTCATCTTCAGTCATCTTCTGTCATTTTCTGTCATCTTCTGTCATCTTCTGTCATTCTGTCATCTTCTGTCATCTTCTGTCATCTTCTGTCATCTTCTGTCATTCTGTTATCTTCTGTCATCTTCTGTCATCTTCTGTCATCTTCTGTCCTCTTCTGTCATTCTGTCATCTTTGTCATTCTGTCCTCTTCTGTCATTCTGTCATCGTCTGTCATCTTCTGTCATCTTCTGTCATACTCTGTCATCTTCTGTCATCTTCTGTCATATTCTGTCATCTTCTGTCATCTTCTGCCATCTTCTGTCATCTTCTGTCATCTTCTGTCATCTTCTGTCATTCTGTCCTCTTCTGTCATATTCTGTCCTCTTCTGTCATTTTCTGTCATTCTGTCATCTTCTGTCATCTTCTGTCATATTCTGTGATCTTCTGTCATCTTCTGTCCTCTTCTGTCATATTCTGTCATCTTCTGTCATCTTCTCTCATCTTCTGTCATCTTCTGTCATCTTCTGCCCTTCTGACATCTTCTGTCATCTTCTGTCATTCTGTCATCTTCTGTCATCCTCTATCATATTCTGTCCTCTTCTGTCATTCTGTCCTCTTCTGTCATTCTGTCATCTTCTGTCATCTTCTGTCATCTTCTTTCATCTTCTGTCCTCTTCTGTCATTCTGTCATCTTCTGTCATCTTCTGTCATCTTATGTCATCTTCTGTCATCTACTGTCATCTTCTGTCATCTTCTGTCATTCTGTCATCTTCTGTCATCTTCTGTCATCTTATGTCATCTTCTGTCATCTACTGTCATCTTCTGTCATCTTCTGTCATTCTGTCATCTTCTGTCATCTTCTGTCATATTCTGTCATCTTCTGTCATCTTCTGTAATTCTGTCATCTTCTGTCATCTTCTGTCATCTTCTGTCATTCTGTCATCTTCTGTCATTCTGTCCTCTTCTGTCATTCTGTCCTCTTCTGTCATTCTGTCATCTTCTGTCATCTTCTGTCATCTTCTGTCCTCTTCTGTCATTCTGTCATCTTCTGTCCTCTTCTGTCATTCTGTCCTCTTCTGTAATTCTGTCATCTTCTGTCATCTTCTCTCATCTTCTCTCATCTTCTGTCATTCTGTCATCTTCTGTCATCTTCTGTCCTCTTCTGTCATTCTGTCATCTTCTGTCATCTTCTGTCATCTTCTGTCCTCTTCTGTCATTCTGTCATCTTCTGTCATTCTGTCCTCTTCTGTCATCTTTTGTCATATTCTGTCCTCTTCTGTCTTTCTGTCATCTTCTGTCATTCTGTCCTCTACTGTCATTCTGTCCTCTTCTGTCATTCTGTCATCTTCTGTTATCTTCTGTCATCTTCTGTCATCTTCTGTCATCTTCTGACCTCTTCTGTCATTCTGTCATCTTCTGTCATCTTCTGTCATCTTCTGTCATCTTCTGTCCTCTTCTGTCATTCTGTCATCTTCTGTCATCTTCTGTCATCTTCTGTCCTCTTCTGTCATTCTGTCATCTTCTGTCATCTTCTGTCATCTTCTGTCATCTTCTGTCCTCATCTGTCATTCTGTCATCTTCTGTCATTCTGTCATCTTCTGTCATTCTGTCCTCTTCTGTCATTCTGTCATCTTATGTCATCTTCTGTCATCTTCTGTCATTTTCTGTCATCTTCTGTCATCTTCTGTCATTCTGTCATCTTCTGTCATCTTCTGTCATCTTCTGTCATCTTCTGTCATTCTGTTATCTTCTGTCATCTTCTGTCATCTTCTGTCATCTTCTGTCCTCTTCTGTCATTCTGTCATCTTTGTCATTCTGTCCTCTTCTGTCATTCTGTCATCTTCTGTCATCTTCTGTCATCTTCTGTCATACTCTGTCATCTTCTGTCATCTTCTGTCATATTCTGTCATCTTCTGTCATCTTCTGCCATCTTCTGTCATCTTCTGTCATCTTCTGTCATCTTCTGTCATTCTGTCCTCTTCTGTCATATTCTGTCCTCTTCTGTCATTTTCTGTCATTCTGTCATCTTCTGTCATCTTCTGTCATATTCTGTCATCTTCTGTCATCTTCTGTCCTCTTCTATCATATTCTGTCATCTTCTCTCATCTTCTCTCATCTTCTGTCATCTTCTGTCATTCTGTCATCTTCTGTCCTTCTGACATCTTCTGTCATCTTCTGTCATTCTGTCATCTTCTGTCATCCTCTATCATATTCTGTCCTCTTCTGTCATTCTGTCCTCTTCTGTCATTCTGTCATCTTCTGTCCTCTTCTGTCATTCTGTCATCTTCTGTCATCTTCTGTCATCTTATGTCATCTTCTGTCATCTACTGTCATCTTCTGTCATCTTCTGTCATTCTGTCATCTTCTGTCATCTTCTGTCATCTTATGTCATCTTCTGTCATCTACTGTCATCTTCTGTCATCTTCTGTCATTCTGTCATTCTGTCATCTTCTGTCATCTTCTGTCTTTCTGTCCTCTACTGTCATTCTGTCATCTTCTGTCATTCTGTCCTCTTCTGTCATTCTGTCATCTTCTGTCATCTTCTGTCATCTTCTGTCATTCTGTCATCTTCTGTCATCTTCTGTCATCTTCTGTCCTCTTCTGTCATACTGTCATCTTCTGTCATCTTCTGTCATCTTCTGTCCTCTTCTGTCCTCTTCTGTCATTCTGTCATCTTCTGTCCTCTTCTGTCATCTTCTGTCATCTTCTGTCATCTTCTGTCCTCTTCTGTCATTCTGTCATCTTCTGTCATCTTCTGTCATCATCTGTCCTCTTCTGTCATTCTGTCATCTTCTGTCATCTTTTGTCATCTTCTGTCCTCTCCTGTCATCCTGTCATCTTCTGTCATTCTGTCATCTTCTGTCATTCTGTCCTCTTCTGTCATTCTGTCATCTTCTGTCATTCTGTCATCTTCTGTCATTTTCTGTCATCTTCTGTCATCTTCTGTCATTCTGTCATCTTCTGTCATCTTTTGTCATATTCTGTCCTCTTCTGTCATTCTGTCATCTTCTGTCATTCTGTCCTCTTCTGTCATTCTTTCATCTTCTGTCATCTTCTGTCATCTTCTGTCATCTTCTGTCATCTTCTGTCATTCTGTCCTCTTCTGTCATTCTGTCCTCTTCTGTCATTCTGTCATCTTCTGTTATCTTCTGTCATCTTCTGTCATCGTCTGTCATCTTCTGACCTCTTCTGTCATTCTGTCATCTTCTGTCATCTTCTGTCATCTTCTGTCATCTTCTGTCCTCTTCTGTCCTCTTCTGTCATTCTGTCATCTTCTGTCATCTTCTGTCATCTTCTGTCATCTTCTGTCCTCTTCTGTCATTCTGTCATCTTCTGTCATCTTCTGTCATCTTCTGTCATCTTCTGTCATCTTCTGTCCTCATCTGTCATTCTGTCATCTTCTGTCATTCTGTCATCTTCTGTCATCTACTGCCATCTTCTGTCCTCTTCTGTCATTCTGTCATCTTCAGTCCTCTTCTGTCATTCTGTCCTCTTCTGTAATTCTGTCATCTTCTGTCATCTTCTGTCATCTTCTGTCATTCTGTCCTCTTCTGTCATTCTGTCATCTTCTGTCATTCTGTCCTCTTCTGTCATTCTGTCTTCTTCTGTCATCTTCTGTCATCTTCTGTCATTCTGTCCTCTTCTGTCATTCTGTCATCTTCTGTCCTCTTGTGTCATTCTGTCATCTTCTGTCATCTTCTGTTATCTTCTGTCATTCTGTCCTCTTCTGTCATCTTCTGTCATCTTCTGTCATTCTGTCATCTTCTGTCATATTCTGTCATCTTCTGTGATTCTGTCCTCTTCTGTCATCTTCAGTCATCTTCTGTCATTCTGTCATGTTCTGTCATCTTCTGTCATCTTCTGTCATTCTGTCCTCTTCTGTCATTCTGTCATCTTCTGTCATTCTCTCCTCTTCTGTCATTTTCTGTCATCTTCTGTCATCTGCTGTCATTCTGTCCTCTTCTGTCATTCTGTCATCTTCTGTCATCTTCTGTCATTCTGTCATCTTCTGTCATGTTCTGTCCTCTTCTGTCATCTTCTGTCATTCTGTCCTCTTCTGTCATTCTGTCATCTTCTGTCATCTTCTGTCATCATCTGTCCTCTTCTGTCATTCTGTCATCTTCTGTCATCTTTTGTCATCTTCTGTCCTCTCCTGTCATCCTGTCATCTTCTGTCATTCTGTCATCTTCTGTCATTCTGTCCTCTTCTGTCATTCTGTCATCTTCTGTCATTCTGTCATCTTCTGTCATTTTCTGTCATCTTCTGTCATCTTCTGTCATTCTGTCATCTTCTGTCATCTTTTGTCATATTCTGTCCTCTTCTGTCATTCTGTCATCTTCTGTCATTCTGTCCTCTTCTGTCATTCTTTCATCTTCTGTCATCTTCTGTCATCTTCTGTCATCTTCTGTCATCTTCTGTCATTCTGTCCTCTTCTGTCATTCTGTCCTCTTCTGTCATTCTGTCATCTTCTGTTATCTTCTGTCATCTTCTGTCATCGTCTGTCATCTTCTGACCTCTTCTGTCATTCTGTCATCTTCTGTCATCTTATGTCATCTTCTGTCATCTTCTGTCCTCTTCTGTCCTCTTCTGTCATTCTGTCATCTTCTGTCATCTTCTGTCATCTTCTGTCATCTTCTGTCCTCTTCTGTCATTCTGTCATCTTCTGTCATCTTCTGTCATCTTCTGTCATCTTCTGTCATCTTCTGTCCTCATCTGTCATTCTGTCATCTTCTGTCATTCTGTCATCTTCTGTCATCTACTGCCATCTTCTGTCCTCTTCTGTCATTCTGTCATCTTCAGTCCTCTTCTGTCATTCTGTCCTCTTCTGTAATTCTGTCATCTTCTGTCATCTTCTGTCATCTTCTGTCATTCTGTCCTCTTCTGTCATTCTGTCATCTTCTGTCATTCTGTCCTCTTCTGTCATTCTGTCTTCTTCTGTCATCTTCTGTCATCTTCTGTCATTCTGTCCTCTTCTGTCATTCTGTCATCTTCTGTCCTCTTGTGTCATTCTGTCATCTTCTGTCATCTTCTGTTATCTTCTGTCATTCTGTCCTCTTCTGTCATCTTCTGTCATCTTCTGTCATTCTGTCATCTTCTGTCATATTCTGTCATCTTCTGTGATTCTGTCCTCTTCTGTCATCTTCAGTCATCTTCTGTCATTCTGTCATGTTCTGTCATCTTCTGTCATTCTGTCCTCTTCTGTCATTCTGTCATCTTCTGTCATTCTCTCCTCTTCTGTCATTTTCTGTCATCTTCTGTCATCTGCTGTCATTCTGTCCTCTTCTGTCATTCTGTCATCTTCTGTCATCTTCTGTCATTCTGTCATCTTCTGTCATGTTCTGTCCTCTTCTGTCATCTTCTGTCATTCTGTCCTCTTCTGTCATTCTGTCATCTTCTGTCATCTTCTGTCTTTCTGTCCTCTACTGTCATTCTGTCATCTTCTGTCATTCTGTCCTCTTCTGTCATTCTGTCATCTTCTGTCATCTTCTGTCATCTTCTGTCATTCTGTCATCTTCTGTCATCTTCTGTCATCTTCTGTCCTCTTCTGTCTTACTGTCATCTTCTGTCATCTTCTGTCATCTTCTGTCATCTTCTGTCCCCTTCTGTCCTCTTCTGTCATTCTGTCATCTTCTGTCCTCTTCTGTCATCTTCTGTCATCTTCTGTCCTCTTCTGTCATTCTGTCATCTTCTGTCATCTTCTGTCATCATCTGTCCTCTTCTGTCATTCTGTCATCTTCTGTCATCTTTTGTCATCTTCTGTCCTCTCCTGTCATCCTGTCATCTTCTGTCATTCTGTCATCTTCTGTCATTCTGTCCTCTTCTGTCATTCTGTCATCTTCTGTCATCTTCTGTCATTTTCTGTCATCTTCTGTCATTCTGTCATCTTCTGTCATCTTTTGTCATATTCTGTCCTCTTCTGTCTTTCTGTCATCTTCTGTCATTCTGTCCTCTTCTGTCATTCTGTCCTCTTCTGTCATTCTGTCATCTTCTGCTATCTTCTGTCATCTTCTGTCATCTTCTGTCATCTTCTGACCTCTTCTGTCATTCTGTCATCTTCTGTCCTCTTCTGTCATTCTGTCCTCTTCTGTAATTCTGTCATCTTCTGTCATCTTCTCTCATCTTCTCTCATCTTCTGTCATTCTGTCATCTTCTGTCATCTTCTGTCCTCTTCTGTCATTCTGTCATCTTCTGTCATCTTCTGTCATCTTCTGTCCTCTTCTGTCATTCTGTCATCTTCTGTCATTCTGTCCTCTTCTGTCATCTTTTGTCATATTCTGTCCTCTTCTGTCTTTCTGTCATCTTCTGTCATTCTGTCCTCTTCTGTCATTCTGTCCTCTTCTGTCATTCTGTCATCTTCTGTTATCTTCTGTCATCTTCTGTCATCTTCTGTCATCTTCTGACCTCTTCTGTCATTCTGTCATCTTCTGTCATCTTCTGTCATCTTCTGTCATCTTCTGTCCTCTTCTGTCATTCTGTCATCTTCTGTCATCTTCTGTCATCTTCTGTCATCTTCTGTCCTCTTCTGTCATTCTGTCATCTTCTGTCATCTTCTGTCATCTTCTGTCATCTTCTGTCCTCATCTGTCATTCTGTCATCTTCTGTCATTCTGTCATCTTCTGTCATTCTGTCCTCTTCTGTCATTCTGTCATCTTATGTCATCTTCTGTCATCTTCTGTCATTTTCCGTCATCTTCTGTCATCTTCTGTCATTCTGTCATCTTCTGTCATCTTCTGTCATCTTCTGTCATCTTCTGTCATTCTGTTATCTTCTGTCATCTTCTGTCATCTTCTGTCATCTTCTGTCCTCTTCTGTCATTCTGTCATCTTTGTCATTCTGTCCTCTTCTGTCATTCTGTCATCTTCTGTCATCTTCTGTCATCTTCTGTCATACTCTGTCATCTTCTGTCATCTTCTGTCATATTCTGTCATCTTCTGTCATCTTCTGCCATCTTCTGTCATCTTCTGTCATCTTCTGTCATCTTCTGTCATTCTGTCCTCTTCTGTCATATTCTGTCCTCTTCTGTCATTTTCTGTCATTCTGTCATCTTCTGTCATCTTCTGTCATATTCTGTCATCTTCTGTCATCTTCTGTCCTCTTCTATCATATTCTGTCATCTTCTCTCATCTTCTCTCATCTTCTGTCATCTTCTGTCATTCTGTCATCTTCTGTCCTTCTGACATCTTCTGTCATCTTCTGTCATTCTGTCATCTTCTGTCATCCTCTATCATATTCTGTCCTCTTCTGTCATTCTGTCCTCTTCTGTCATTCTGTCATCTTCTGTCATCTTCTGTCCTCTTCTGTCATTCTGTCATCTTCTGTCATCTTCTGTCATCTTATGTCATCTTCTGTCATCTACTGTCATCTTCTGTCATCTTCTATCATTCTGTCATCTTCTGTCATCTTCTGTCATCTTATGTCATCTTCTGTCATCTACTGTCATCTTCTGTCATCTTCTGTCATTCTGTCATTCTGTCATCTTCTGTCATCTTCTGTCTTTCTGTCCTCTACTGTCATTCTGTCATCTTCTGTCATTCTGTCCTCTTCTGTCATTCTGTCATCTTCTGTCATCTTCTGTCATCTTCTGTCATTCTGTCATCTTCTGTCATCTTCTGTCATCTTCTGTCCTCTTCTGTCATACTGTCATCTTCTGTCATCTTCTGTCATCTTCTGTCCTCTTCTGTCCTCTTCTGTCATTCTGTCATCTTCTGTCCTCTTCTGTCATCTTCTGTCATCTTCTGTCATCTTCTGTCCTCTTCTGTCATTCTGTCATCTTCTGTCATCTTCTGTCATCATCTGTCCTCTTCTGTCATTCTGTCATCTTCTGTCATCTTTTGTCATCTTCTGTCCTCTCCTGTCATCCTGTCATCTTCTGTCATTCTGTCATCTTCTGTCATTCTGTCCTCTTCTGTCATTCTGTCATCTTCTGTCATTCTGTCATCTTCTGTCATTTTCTGTCATCTTCTGTCATCTTCTGTCATTCTGTCATCTTCTGTCATCTTTTGTCATATTCTGTCCTCTTCTGTCATTCTGTCATCTTCTGTCATTCTGTCCTCTTCTGTCATTCTTTCATCTTCTGTCATCTTCTGTCATCTTCTGTCATCTTCTGTCATTCTGTCCTCTTCTGTCATTCTGTCCTCTTCTGTCATTCTGTCATCTTCTGTTATCTTCTGTCATCTTCTGTCATCGTCTGTCATCTTCTGACCTCTTCTGTCATTCTGTCATCTTCTGTCATCTTCTGTCATCTTCTGTCATCTTCTGTCCTCTTCTGTCCTCTTCTGTCATTCTGTCATCTTCTGTCATCTTCTGTCATCTTCTGTCATCTTCTGTCCTCTTCTGTCATTCTGTCATCTTCTGTCATCTTCTGTCATCTTCTGTCATCTTCTGTCATCTTCTGTCCTCATCTGTCATTCTGTCATCTTCTGTCATTCTGTCATCTTCTGTCATCTACTGCCATCTTCTGTCCTCTTCTGTCATTCTGTCATCTTCTGTCATCTTCTGTCATCTTCTGTCATTCTGTCCTCTTCTGTCATTCTGTCATCTTCTGTCATTCTGTCCTCTTCTGTCATTCTGTCTTCTTCTGTCATCTTCTGTCATCTTCTGTCATTCTGTCCTCTTCTGTCATTCTGTCATCTTCTGTCCTCTTGTGTCATTCTGTCATCTTCTGTCATCTTCTGTTATCTTCTGTCATTCTGTCCTCTTCTGTCATCTTCTGTCATCTTCTGTCATTCTGTCATCTTCTGTCATATTCTGTCATCTTCTGTGATTCTGTCCTCTTCTGTCATCTTCAGTCATCTTCTGTCATTCTGTCATGTTCTGTCATCTTCTGTCATCTTCTGTCATTCTGTCCTCTTCTGTCATTCTGTCATCTTCTGTCATTCTCTCCTCTTCTGTCATCTTCAGTCATCTTCTGTCATTCTGTCATGTTCTGTCATCTTCTGTCATCTTCTGTCATTCTGTCCTCTTCTGTCATTCTGTCATCTTCTGTCATTCTCTCCTCTTCTGTCATTTTCTGTCATCTTCTGTCATCTGCTGTCATTCTGTCCTCTTCTGTCATTCTGTCATCTTCTGTCATCTTCTGTCATTCTGTCATCTTCTGTCATGTTCTGTCCTCTTCTGTCATCTTCTGTCATTCTGTCCTCTTCTGTCATTCTGTCATCTTCTGTCATCTTCTGTCTTTCTGTCCTCTACTGTCATTCTGTCATCTTCTGTCATTCTGTCCTCTTCTGTCATTCTGTCATCTTCTGTCATCTTCTGTCATCTTCTGTCATTCTGTCATCTTCTGTCATCTTCTGTCATCTTCTGTCCTCTTCTGTCTTACTGTCATCTTCTGTCATCTTCTGTCATCTTCTGTCATCTTCTGTCCCCTTCTGTCCTCTTCTGTCATTCTGTCATCTTCTGTCCTCTTCTGTCATCTTCTGTCATCTTCTGTCCTCTTCTGTCATTCTGTCATCTTCTGTCATCTTCTGTCATCATCTGTCCTCTTCTGTCATTCTGTCATCTTCTGTCATCTTTTGTCATCTTCTGTCCTCTCCTGTCATCCTGTCATCTTCTGTCATTCTGTCATCTTCTGTCATTCTGTCCTCTTCTGTCATTCTGTCATCTTCTGTCATCTTCTGTCATTTTCTGTCATCTTCTGTCATTCTGTCATCTTCTGTCATCTTTTGTCATATTCTGTCCTCTTCTGTCTTTCTGTCATCTTCTGTCATTCTGTCCTCTTCTGTCATTCTGTCCTCTTCTGTCATTCTGTCATCTTCTGCTATCTTCTGTCATCTTCTGTCATCTTCTGTCATCTTCTGACCTCTTCTGTCATTCTGTCATCTTCTGTCCTCTTCTGTCATTCTGTCCTCTTCTGTAATTCTGTCATCTTCTGTCATCTTCTCTCATCTTCTCTCATCTTCTGTCATTCTGTCATCTTCTGTCATCTTCTGTCCTCTTCTGTCATTCTGTCATCTTCTGTCATCTTCTGTCATCTTCTGTCCTCTTCTGTCATTCTGTCATCTTCTGTCATTCTGTCCTCTTCTGTCATCTTTTGTCATATTCTGTCCTCTTCTGTCTTTCTGTCATCTTCTGTCATTCTGTCCTCTTCTGTCATTCTGTCCTCTTCTGTCATTCTGTCATCTTCTGTTATCTTCTGTCATCTTCTGTCATCTTCTGTCATCTTCTGACCTCTTCTGTCATTCTGTCATCTTCTGTCATCTTCTGTCATCTTCTGTCATCTTCTGTCCTCTTCTGTCATTCTGTCATCTTCTGTCATCTTCTGTCATCTTCTGTCATCTTCTGTCCTCTTCTGTCATTCTGTCATCTTCTGTCATCTTCTGTCATCTTCTGTCATCTTCTGTCCTCATCTGTCATTCTGTCATCTTCTGTCATTCTGTCATCTTCTGTCATTCTGTCCTCTTCTGTCATTCTGTCATCTTATGTCATCTTCTGTCATCTTCTGTCATTTTCCGTCATCTTCTGTCATCTTCTGTCATTCTGTCATCTTCTGTCATCTTCTGTCATCTTCTGTCATCTTCTGTCATTCTGTTATCTTCTGTCATCTTCTGTCATCTTCTGTCATCTTCTGTCCTCTTCTGTCATTCTGTCATCTTTGTCATTCTGTCCTCTTCTGTCATTCTGTCATCTTCTGTCATCTTCTGTCATCTTCTGTCATACTCTGTCATCTTCTGTCATCTTCTGTCATATTCTGTCATCTTCTGTCATCTTCTGCCATCTTCTGTCATCTTCTGTCATCTTCTGTCATCTTCTGTCATTCTGTCCTCTTCTGTCATATTCTGTCCTCTTCTGTCATTTTCTGTCATTCTGTCATCTTCTGTCATCTTCTGTCATATTCTGTCATCTTCTGTCATCTTCTGTCCTCTTCTATCATATTCTGTCATCTTCTCTCATCTTCTCTCATCTTCTGTCATCTTCTGTCATTCTGTCATCTTCTGTCCTTCTGACATCTTCTGTCATCTTCTGTCATTCTGTCATCTTCTGTCATCCTCTATCATATTCTGTCCTCTTCTGTCATTCTGTCCTCTTCTGTCATTCTGTCATCTTCTGTCATCTTCTGTCCTCTTCTGTCATTCTGTCATCTTCTGTCATCTTCTGTCATCTTATGTCATCTTCTGTCATCTACTGTCATCTTCTGTCATCTTCTATCATTCTGTCATCTTCTGTCATCTTCTGTCATCTTATGTCATCTTCTGTCATCTACTGTCATCTTCTGTCATCTTCTGTCATTCTGTCATTCTGTCATCTTCTGTCATCTTCTGTCTTTCTGTCCTCTACTGTCATTCTGTCATCTTCTGTCATTCTGTCCTCTTCTGTCATTCTGTCATCTTCTGTCATCTTCTGTCATCTTCTGTCATTCTGTCATCTTCTGTCATCTTCTGTCATCTTCTGTCCTCTTCTGTCATACTGTCATCTTCTGTCATCTTCTGTCATCTTCTGTCCTCTTCTGTCCTCTTCTGTCATTCTGTCATCTTCTGTCCTCTTCTGTCATCTTCTGTCATCTTCTGTCATCTTCTGTCCTCTTCTGTCATTCTGTCATCTTCTGTCATCTTCTGTCATCATCTGTCCTCTTCTGTCATTCTGTCATCTTCTGTCATCTTTTGTCATCTTCTGTCCTCTCCTGTCATCCTGTCATCTTCTGTCATTCTGTCATCTTCTGTCATTCTGTCCTCTTCTGTCATTCTGTCATCTTCTGTCATTCTGTCATCTTCTGTCATTTTCTGTCATCTTCTGCCATCTTCTGTCATTCTGTCATCTTCTGTCATCTTTTGTCATATTCTGTCCTCTTCTGTCATTCTGTCATCTTCTGTCATTCTGTCCTCTTCTGTCATTCTTTCATCTTCTGTCATCTTCTGTCATCTTCTGTCATCTTCTGTCATTCTGTCCTCTTCTGTCATTCTGTCCTCTTCTGTCATTCTGTCATCTTCTGTTATCTTCTGTCATCTTCTGTCATCGTCTGTCATCTTCTGACCTCTTCTGTCATTCTGTCATCTTCTGTCATCTTCTGTCATCTTCTGTCATCTTCTGTCCTCTTCTGTCCTCTTCTGTCATTCTGTCATCTTCTGTCATCTTCTGTCATCTTCTGTCATCTTCTGTCCTCTTCTGTCATTCTGTCATCTTCTGTCATCTTCTGTCATCTTCTGTCATCTTCTGTCATCTTCTGTCCTCATCTGTCATTCTGTCATCTTCTGTCATTCTGTCATCTTCTGTCATCTACTGCCATCTTCTGTCCTCTTCTGTCATTCTGTCATCTTCTGTCATCTTCTGTCATCTTCTGTCATTCTGTCCTCTTCTGTCATTCTGTCATCTTCTGTCATTCTGTCCTCTTCTGTCATTCTGTCTTCTTCTGTCATCTTCTGTCATCTTCTGTCATTCTGTCCTCTTCTGTCATTCTGTCATCTTCTGTCCTCTTGTGTCATTCTGTCATCTTCTGTCATCTTCTGTTATCTTCTGTCATTCTGTCCTCTTCTGTCATCTTCTGTCATCTTCTGTCATTCTGTCATCTTCTGTCATATTCTGTCATCTTCTGTGATTCTGTCCTCTTCTGTCATCTTCAGTCATCTTCTGTCATTCTGTCATGTTCTGTCATCTTCTGTCATCTTCTGTCATTCTGTCCTCTTCTGTCATTCTGTCATCTTCTGTCATTCTCTCCTCTTCTGTCATTTTCTGTCATCTTCTGTCATCTGCTGTCATTCTGTCCTCTTCTGTCATTCTGTCATCTTCTGTCATCTTCTGTCATTCTGTCATCTTCTGTCATGTTCTGTCCTCTTCTGTCATCTTCTGTCATTCTGTCCTCTTCTGTCATTCTGTCATCTTCTGTCATCTTCTGTCATCATCTGTCCTCTTCTGTCATTCTGTCATCTTCTGTCATCTTTTGTCATCTTCTGTCCTCTCCTGTCATCCTGTCATCTTCTGTCATTCTGTCATCTTCTGTCATTCTGTCCTCTTCTGTCATTCTGTCATCTTCTGTCATTCTGTCATCTTCTGTCATTTTCTGTCATCTTCTGTCATCTTCTGTCATCTACTGCCATCTTCTGTCCTCTTCTGTCATTCTGTCATCTTCAGTCCTCTTCTGTCATTCTGTCCTCTTCTGTCATTCTTTCATCTTCTGTCATCTTCTGTCATCTTCTGTCATCTTCTGTCATCTTCTGTCATTCTGTCCTCTTCTGTCATTCTGTCCTCTTCTGTCATTCTGTCATCTTCTGTTATCTTCTGTCATCTTCTGTCATCGTCTGTCATCTTCTGACCTCTTCTGTCATTCTGTCATCTTCTGTCATCTTCTGTCATCTTCTGTCCTCTTCTGTCCTCTTCTGTCATTCTGTCATCTTCTGTCATCTTCTGTCATCTTCTGTCATCTTCTGTCCTCTTCTGTCATTCTGTCATCTTCTTTCATCTTCTGTCATCTTCTGTCATCTTCTGTCATCTTCTGTCCTCTTCTGTCATTCTGTCATCTTCTGTCATCTTCTGTCATCTTCTGTCATCTTCTGTCCTCATCTGTCATTCTGTCATCTTCTGTCATTCTGTCATCTTCTGTCATTCTGTCCTCTTCTGTCATTCTGTCATCTTATGTCATCTTCTGTCATCTTCTGTCATTTTCCATCATCTTCTGTCATCTTCTGTCATTCTGTCATCTTCTGTCATCTTCTGTCATCTTCTGTCATCTTCTGTCATTCTGTTATCTTCTGTCATCTTCTGTCATCTTCTGTCATCTTCTGTCCTCTTCTGTCATTCTGTCATCTTTGTCATTCTGTCCTCTTCTGTCATTCTGTCATCTTCTGTCATCTTCTGTCATCTTCTGTCATACTCTGTCATCTTCTGTCATCTTCTGTCATATTCTGTCATCTTCTGTCATCTTCTGCCATCTTCTGTCATCTTCTGTCATCTTCTGTCATCTTCTGTCATTCTGTCCTCTTCTGTCATATTCTGTCCTCTTCTGTCATTTTCTGTCATTCTGTCATCTTCTGTCATCTTCTGTCATATTCTGTCATCTTCTGTCATCTTCTGTCCTCTTCTATCATATTCTGTCATCTTCTCTCATCTTCTCTCATCTTCTGTCATCTTCTGTCATTCTGTCATCTTCTGTCCTTCTGACATCTTCTGTCATCTTCTGTCATTCTGTCATCTTCTGTCATCCTCTATCATATTCTGTCCTCTTCTGTCATTCTGTCCTCTTCTGTCATTCTGTCATCTTCTGTCATCTTCTGTCCTCTTCTGTCATTCTGTCATCTTCTGTCATCTTCTGTCATCTTATGTCATCTTCTGTCATCTACTGTCATCTTCTGTCATCTTCTATCATTCTGTCATCTTCTGTCATCTTCTGTCATCTTATGTCATCTTCTGTCATCTACTGTCATCTTCTGTCATCTTCTGTCATTCTGTCATTCTGTCATCTTCTGTCATCTTCTGTCTTTCTGTCCTCTACTGTCATTCTGTCATCTTCTGTCATTCTGTCCTCTTCTGTCATTCTGTCATCTTCTGTCATCTTCTGTCATCTTCTGTCATTCTGTCATCTTCTGTCATCTTCTGTCATCTTCTGTCCTCTTCTGTCATACTGTCATCTTCTGTCATCTTCTGTCATCTTCTGTCCTCTTCTGTCCTCTTCTGTCATTCTGTCATCTTCTGTCCTCTTCTGTCATCTTCTGTCATCTTCTGTCATCTTCTGTCCTCTTCTGTCATTCTGTCATCTTCTGTCATCTTCTGTCATCATCTGTCCTCTTCTGTCATTCTGTCATCTTCTGTCATCTTTTGTCATCTTCTGTCCTCTCCTGTCATCCTGTCATCTTCTGTCATTCTGTCATCTTCTGTCATTCTGTCCTCTTCTGTCATTCTGTCATCTTCTGTCATTCTGTCATCTTCTGTCATTTTCTGTCATCTTCTGTCATCTTCTGTCATTCTGTCATCTTCTGTCATCTTTTGTCATATTCTGTCCTCTTCTGTCATTCTGTCATCTTCTGTCATTCTGTCCTCTTCTGTCATTCTTTCATCTTCTGTCATCTTCTGTCATCTTCTGTCATCTTCTGTCATTCTGTCCTCTTCTGTCATTCTGTCCTCTTCTGTCATTCTGTCATCTTCTGTTATCTTCTGTCATCTTCTGTCATCGTCTGTCATCTTCTGACCTCTTCTGTCATTCTGTCATCTTCTGTCATCTTCTGTCATCTTCTGTCATCTTCTGTCCTCTTCTGTCCTCTTCTGTCATTCTGTCATCTTCTGTCATCTTCTGTCATCTTCTGTCATCTTCTGTCCTCTTCTGTCATTCTGTCATCTTCTGTCATCTTCTGTCATCTTCTGTCATCTTCTGTCATCTTCTGTCCTCATCTGTCATTCTGTCATCTTCTGTCATTCTGTCATCTTCTGTCATCTACTGCCATCTTCTGTCCTCTTCTGTCATTCTGTCATCTTCAGTCCTCTTCTGTCATTCTGTCCTCTTCTGTAATTCTGTCATCTTCTGTCATCTTCTGTCATCTTCTGTCATTCTGTCCTCTTCTGTCATTCTGTCATCTTCTGTCATTCTGTCCTCTTCTGTCATTCTGTCTTCTTCTGTCATCTTCTGTCATCTTCTGTCATTCTGTCCTCTTCTGTCATTCTGTCATCTTCTGTCCTCTTGTGTCATTCTGTCATCTTCTGTCATCTTCTGTTATCTTCTGTCATTCTGTCCTCTTCTGTCATCTTCTGTCATCTTCTGTCATTCTGTCATCTTCTGTCATATTCTGTCATCTTCTGTGATTCTGTCCTCTTCTGTCATCTTCAGTCATCTTCTGTCATTCTGTCATGTTCTGTCATCTTCTGTCATCTTCTGTCATTCTGTCCTCTTCTGTCATTCTGTCATCTTCTGTCATTCTCTCCTCTTCTGTCATTTTCTGTCATCTTCTGTCATCTGCTGTCATTCTGTCCTCTTCTGTCATTCTGTCATCTTCTGTCATCTTCTGTCATTCTGTCATCTTCTGTCATGTTCTGTCCTCTTCTGTCATCTTCTGTCATTCTGTCCTCTTCTGTCATTCTGTCATCTTCTGTCATCTTCTGTCATCATCTGTCCTCTTCTGTCATTCTGTCATCTTCTGTCATCTTTTGTCATCTTCTGTCCTCTCCTGTCATCCTGTCATCTTCTGTCATTCTGTCATCTTCTGTCATTCTGTCCTCTTCTGTCATTCTGTCATCTTCTGTCATTCTGTCATCTTCTGTCATTTTCTGTCATCTTCTGTCATCTTCTGTCATCTACTGCCATCTTCTGTCCTCTTCTGTCATTCTGTCATCTTCAGTCCTCTTCTGTCATTCTGTCCTCTTCTGTCATTCTTTCATCTTCTGTCATCTTCTGTCATCTTCTGTCATCTTCTGTCATTCTGTCCTCTTCTGTCATTCTGTCCTCTTCTGTCATTCTGTCATCTTCTGTTATCTTCTGTCATCTTCTGTCATCGTCTGTCATCTTCTGACCTCTTCTGTCATTCTGTCATCTTCTGTCATCTTCTGTCATCTTCTGTCCTCTTCTGTCCTCTTCTGTCATTCTGTCATCTTCTGTCATCTTCTGTCATCTTCTGTCATCTTCTGTCCTCTTCTGTCATTCTGTCATCTTCTGTCATCTTCTGTCATCTTCTGTCATCTTCTGTCATCTTCTGTCCTCATCTGTCATTCTGTCATCTGCTGTCATTCTGTCATCTTCTGTCATCTACTGCCATCTTCTGTCCTCTTCTGTCATTCTGTCATCTTCAGTCCTCTTCTGTCATTCTGTCCTCTTCTGTAATTCTGTCATCTTCTGTCATCTTCTGTCATCTTCTGTCATTCTGTCCTCTTCTGTCATTCTGTCATCTTCTGTCATTCTGTCCTCTTCTGTCATTCTGTCTTCTTCTGTCATCTTCTGTCATCTTCTGTCATTCTGTCCTCTTCTGTCATTCTGTCATCTTCTGTCCTCTTGTGTCATTCTGTCATCTTCTGTCATCTTCTGTTATCTTCTGTCATTCTGTCCTCTTCTGTCATCTTCTGTCATCTTCTGTCATTCTGTCATCTTCCGTCATATTCTGTCATCTTCTGTGATTCTGTCCTCTTCTGTCATCTTCAGTCATCTTCTGTCATTCTGTCATGTTCTGTCATCTTCTGTCATCTTCTGTCATTCTGTCCTCTTCTGTCATTCTGTCATCTTCTGTCATTCTCTCCTCTTCTGTCATTTTCTGTCATCTTCTGTCATCTGCTGTCATTCTGTCCTCTTCTGTCATTCTGTCATCTTCTGTCATCTTCTGTCATTCTGTCATCTTCTGTCATGTTCTGTCCTCTTCTGTCATCTTCTGTCATTCTGTCCTCTTCTGTCATTCTGTCATCTTCTGTCATCTTCTGTCTTTCTGTCCTCTACTGTCATTCTGTCATCTTCTGTCATTCTGTCCTCTTCTGTCATTCTGTCATCTTCTGTCATCTTCTGTCATCTTCTGTCATTCTGTCATCTTCTGTCATCTTCTGTCATCTTCAGTCCTCTTCTGTCATACTGTCATCTTCTGTCATCTTCTGTCATCTTCTGTCCCCTTCTGTCCTCTTCTGTCATTCTGTCATCTTCTGTCCTCTTCTGTCATCTTCTGTCATCTTCTGTCCTCTTCTGTCATTCTGTCATCTTCTGTCATCTTCTGTCATCATCTGTCCTCTTCTGTCATTCTGTCATCTTCTGTCATCTTTTGTCATCTTCTGTCCTCTCCTGTCATCCTGTCATCTTCTGTCATTCTGTCATCTTCTGTCATTCTGTCCTCTTCTGTCATTCTGTCATCTTCTGTCATCTTCTGTCATTTTCTGTCATCTTCTGTCATTCTGTCATCTTCTGTCATCTTTTGTCATATTCTGTCCTCTTCTGTCTTTCTGTCATCTTCTGTCATTCTGTCCTCTTCTGTCATTCTGTCCTCTTCTGTCATTCTGTCATCTTCTGCTATCTTCTGTCATCTTCTGTCATCTTCTGTCATCTTCTGACCTCTTCTGTCATTCTGTCATCTTCTGTCATCTTCTGTCATCTTCTGTCATCTTCTGTCCTCTTCTGTCATTCTGTCATCTTCTGTCATCTTCTGTCATCTTCTGTCATCTTCTGTCCTCTTCTGTCATTCTGTCATCTTCTGTCATCTTCTGTCATCTTCTGTCATCTTCTGTCCTCATCTGTCATTCTGTCATCTTCTGTCATTCTGTCATCTTCTGTCATTCTGTCCTCTTCTGTCATTCTGTCATCTTATGTCATCTTCAGTCATCTTCTGTCATTTTCTGTCATCTTCTGTCATCTTCTGTCATTCTGTCATCTTCTGTCATCTTCTGTCATCTTCTGTCATCTTCTGTACTTCTGTTATCTTCTGTCATCTTCTGTCATCTTCTGTCCTCTTCTGTCATTCTGTCATCTTTGTCATTCTGTCCTCTTCTGTCATCGTCTGTCATCTTCTGTCATCTTCTGTCATACTCTGTCATCTTCTGTCATCTTCTGTCATATTCTGTCATCTTCTGTCATCTTCTGCCATCTTCTGTCATCTTCTGTCATCTTCTGTCATCTTCTGTCATTCTGTCCTCTTCTGTCATATTCTGTCCTCTTCTGTCATTTTCTGTCATTCTGTCATCTTCTGTCATCTTCTGTCATATTCTGTGATCTTCTGTCATCTTCTGTCCTCTTCTGTCATATTCTGTCATCTTCTGTCATCTTCTCTCATCTTCTGTCATCTTCTGTCATTCTGTCATCTTCTGTCCTTCTGACATCTTCTGTCATCTTCTGTCATTCTGTCATCTTCTGTCATCCTCTATCATATTCTGTCCTCTTCTGTCATTCTGTCCTCTTCTGTCATTCTGTCATCTTCTGTCATCTTCTGTCATCTTCTTTCATCTTCTGTCCTCTTCTGTCATTCTGTCATCTTCTGTCATCTTCTGTCATCTTATGTCATCTTCTGTCATCTACTGTCATCTTCTGTCATCTTCTGTCATTCTGTCATCTTCTGTCATCTTCTGTCATCTTATGTCATCTTCTGTCATCTACTGTCATCTTCTGTCATCTTCTGTCATTCTGTCATCTTCTGTCATCTTCTGTCATATTCTGTCATCTTCTGTCATCTTCTGTCATTCTGTCATCTTCTGTCATCTTCTGTCCTCTTCTGTCATTCTGTCATCTTCTGTCATCTTCTGTCCTCTTCTGTCATTCTGTCATCTTCTGTCATTCTGTCCTCTTCTGTCATCTTTTGTCATATTCTGTCCTCTTCTGTCTTTCTGTCATCTTCTGTCATTCTGTCCTCTTCTGTCATTCTGTCATCTTCTGTTATCTTCTGTCATCTTCTGTCATCTTCTGTCATCTTCTGACCTCTTCTGTCATTCTGTCATCTTCTGTCATCTTCTGTCATCTTCTGTCATCTTCTGTCCTCTTCTGTCATTCTGTCATCTTCTGTCATCTTCTGTCATCTTCTGTCATCTTCTGTCCTCTTCTGTCATTCTGTCATCTTCTGTCATCTTCTGTCATCTTCTGTCATCTTCTGTCCTCATCTGTCATTCTGTCATCTTCTGTCATTCTGTCATCTTCTGTCATTCTGTCCTCTTCTGTCATTCTGTCATCTTATGTCATCTTCAGTCATCTTCTGTCATTTTCTGTCATCTTCTGTCATCTTCTGTCATTCTGTCATCTTCTGTCATCTTCTGTCATCTTCTGTCATCTTCTGTACTTCTGTTATCTTCTGTCATCTTCTGTCATCTTCTGTCCTCTTCTGTCATTCTGTCATCTTTGTCATTCTGTCCTCTTCTGTCATCGTCTGTCATCTTCTGTCATCTTCTGTCATACTCTGTCATCTTCTGTCATCTTCTGTCATATTCTGTCATCTTCTGTCATCTTCTGCCATCTTCTGTCATCTTCTGTCATCTTCTGTCATCTTCTGTCATTCTGTCCTCTTCTGTCATATTCTGTCCTCTTCTGTCATTTTCTGTCATTCTGTCATCTTCTGTCATCTTCTGTCATATTCTGTGATCTTCTGTCATCTTCTGTCCTCTTCTGTCATATTCTGTCATCTTCTGTCATCTTCTCTCATCTTCTGTCATCTTCTGTCATTCTGTCATCTTCTGTCCTTCTGACATCTTCTGTCATCTTCTGTCATTCTGTCATCTTCTGTCATCCTCTATCATATTCTGTCCTCTTCTGTCATTCTGTCCTCTTCTGTCATTCTGTCATCTTCTGTCATCTTCTGTCATCTTCTTTCATCTTCTGTCCTCTTCTGTCATTCTGTCATCTTCTGTCATCTTCTGTCATCTTATGTCATCTTCTGTCATCTACTGTCATCTTCTGTCATCTTCTGTCATTCTGTCATCTTCTGTCATCTTCTGTCATCTTATGTCATCTTCTGTCATCTACTGTCATCTTCTGTCATCTTCTGTCATTCTGTCATCTTCTGTCATCTTCTGTCATATTCTGTCATCTTCTGTCATCTTCTGTCATTCTGTCATCTTCTGTCATCTTCTGTCCTCTTCTGTCATTCTGTCATCTTCTGTCATCTTCTGTCCTCTTCTGTCATTCTGTCATCTTCTGTCATTCTGTCCTCTTCTGTCATCTTTTGTCATATTCTGTCCTCTTCTGTCTTTCTGTCATCTTCTGTCATTCTGTCCTCTTCTGTCATTCTGTCATCTTCTGTTATCTTCTGTCATCTTCTGTCATCTTCTGTCATCTTCTGACCTCTTCTGTCATTCTGTCATCTTCTGTCATCTTCTGTCATCTTCTGTCATCTTCTGTCCTCTTCTGTCATTCTGTCATCTTCTGTCATCTTCTGTCATCTTCTGTCATCTTCTGTCCTCTTCTGTCATTCTGTCATCTTCTGTCATCTTCTGTCATCTTCTGTCATCTTCTGTCCTCATCTGTCATTCTGTCATCTTCTGTCATTCTGTCATCTTCTGTCATTCTGTCCTCTTCTGTCATTCTGTCATCTTATGTCATCTTCTGTCATCTTCTGTCATTTTCTGTCATCTTCTGTCATCTTCTGTCATTCTGTCATCTTCTGTCATCTTCTGTCATCTTCTGTCATCTTCTGTCATTCTGTTATCTTCTGTCATCTTATGTCATCTTCTGTCATCTTCTGTCCTCGTCTGTCATTCTGTCATCTTTGTCATTCTGTCCTCTTCTGTCATTCTGTCATCGTCTGTCATCTTCTGTCATCTTCTGTCATACTCTGTCATCTTCTGTCATATTCTGTCATCTTCTGTCATCTTCTGCCATCTTCTGTCATCTTCTGTCATCTTCTGTCATCTTCTGTCATTCTGTCCTCTTCTGTCATATTCTGTCCTCTTCTGTCATTTTCTATCATTCTGTCATCTTCTGTCATCTTCTGTCATATTCTGTGATCTTCTGTCATCTTCTGTCCTCTTCTGTCATATTCTGTCATCTTCTGTCATCTTCTCTCATCTTCTGTCATCTTCTGTCATCTTCTGTCCTTCTGACATCTTCTGTCATCTTCTGTCATTCTGTCATCTTCTGTCATCCTCTGTCATATTCTGTCCTCTTCTGTCATTCTGTCCTCTTCTGTCATTCTGTCATCTTCTGTCATCTTCTGTCATCTTCTTTCATCTTCTGTCCTCTTCTGTCATTCTGTCATCTTCTGTCATCTTCTGTCATCTTATGTCATCTTCTGTCATCTACTGTCATCTTCTGTCATCTTCTGTCATTCTGTCATCTTCTGTCATCTTCTGTCATCTTATGTCATCTTCTGTCATCTACTGTCATCTTCTGTCATCTTCTGTCATTCTGTCATCTTCTGTCATCTTCTGTCATATTCTGTCATCTTCTGTCATCTTCTGTCATTCTGTCATCTTCTGTCATCTTCTGTCCTCTTCTGTCATTCTGTCATCTTCTGTCATCTACTGTCATCTTCTGTCATCTTCTGTCATTCTGTCATCTTCTGTCATCTTCTGTCATCTTCTGTCATCTTCTGTCCTCTTCTGTCATTCTGTCATCTTCTGTCCTCTTCTGTCATTCTGTCCTCTTCTGTAATTCTGTCATCTTCTGTCATCTTCTCTCATCTTCTCTCATCTTCTGTCATTCTGTCATCTTCTGTGATCTTCTGTCCTCTTCTGTCATTCTGTCATCTTCTGTCATCTTCTGTCATCTTCTGTCCTCTTCTGTCATTCTGTCATCTTCTGTCATTCTGTCCTCTTCTGTCATCTTTTGTCATATTCTGTCCTCTTCTGTCTTTCTGTCATCTTCTGTCATTCTGTCCTCTTCTGTCATTCTGTCCTCTTCTGTCATTCTGTCATCTTCTGTCATCTTCTGTCATCTTCTGTCATCTTCTGACCTCTTCTGTCATTCTGTCATCTTCTGTCATCTTCTGTCATCTTCTGTCATCTTCTGTCCTCTTCTGTCATTCTGTCATCTTCTGTCATCTTCTGTCATCTTCTGTCCTCTTCTGTCATTCTGTCATCTTCTGTCATCTTCTGTCATCTTCTGTCATCTTCTGTCCTCATCTGTCATTCTGTCATCTTCTGTCATTCTGTCATCTTCTGTCATTCTGTCCTCTTCTGTCATTCTGTCATCTTATGTCATCTTCTGTCATCTTCTGTCATCTTCTGTCCTCTTCTGTCATTCTGTCATCTTCTGTCATCTTCTGTCATCTTCTGTCATCTTCTGTCCTCATCTGTCATTCTGTCATCTTCTGTCATTCTGTCATCTTCTGTCATTCTGTCCTCTTCTGTCATTCTGTCATCTTATGTCATCTTCTGTCATCTTCTGTCATTTTCTGTCATCTTCTGTCATCTTCTGTCATTCTGTCATCTTCTGTCATCTTCTGTCATCTTCTGTCATCTTCTGTCATTCTGTTATCTTCTGTCATCTTCTGTCATCTTCTGTCATCTTCTGTCCTCGTCTGTCATTCTGTCATCTTTGTCATTCTGTCCTCTTCTGTCATTCTGTCATCTTCTGTCATCTTCTGTCATCTTCTGTCATACTCTGTCATCTTCTGTCATTTTCTGTCATATTCTGTCATCTTCTGTCATCTTCTGCCATCTTCTGTCATCTTCTGTCATCTTCTGTCATCTTCTGTCATTCTGTCCTCTTCTGTCATATTCTGTCCTCTTCTGTCATTTTCTGTCATTCTGTCATCTTCTGTCATCTTCTGTCATATTCTGTCATCTTCTGTCCTCTTCTGTCATATTCTGTCATCTTCTGTCATCTTCTCTCATCTTCTGTCATCTTCTGTCATTCTGTCATCTTCTGTCCTTCTGACATCTTCTGTCATCTTCTGTCATTCTGTCATCTTCTGTCATCTTCTATCATATTCTGTCCTCTTCTGTCATTCTGTCATCTTCTGTCATCTTCTGTCATCTTCTGTCCTCTTCTGTCATCCTCTGTCATCTTCTGTCATTCTGACCTCTTCTGTCATCTTCTGTCATCTTCTGTCATTCTGTCCTCTTCTGTCATCTTCTGTCATCTTCTGTCATCTTCTGTCATTCTGTCATCTTCTGTCATTCTGTCAACTTCTGTCATCTTCTGTCATCTTCTGCCCTCTTCTGTCATCTTCTGTCATCTTCTGTCATCTTCTGTCCTCTTCTGTCATCTTCTGTCCTCTTCTGTTATTTTCTGTCATCTTCTGTCATCTTCTGTCATTCTGACCTCTTCTATCATCTTCTGTCCTCTTCTGTCATTCTGTCATCTTCTGCCATTCTGTCCTCTTCTGTCATTCTGTCCTCTTCTGTCATTCTGTCATCTTCTGTCATCTTCTGTCAACTTCTGTCCTCTTCTGTCATCTTCTGTCCTCTTCTGTCATTCTGTCATCTTCTGTCATCTTCTGTCCTCTTCTGTCATTCTGTCCTCTTCTGTCATTCTGTCATCTTCTGTCATCTTCTGTCATTTTCTGTCATCTTCTGTCATTCGGTCCTCTTCTGTCATTCTGTCATCTTCTGTCATCTTCTGTCATCTTCTGTCATTCTGTCATCTTCTGCCCTCTTCTGTCATCTTCTGTCATCTTCTGTCATTCTGTCCTCTTCTTTCATCTTCTGTCATCTTCTGTCATTCTGTCATCTTCTGTCATTCTGTCCTCTTCTGTCATTCTGTCCTCTTCTGTCATTCTGTCAATTTCTGTCATTCTGTCATCTTCTGACATCTTCTGTCATCTTCTGTCAATCTGTCATCTTCTGTCCTCTTCTGTCATTCTGTCATCTTCTGTCATTCTGTCCTCTTCTGTCATTCTGTCAACTTCTGTCATCTTCTGTCATCTTCTGTCCTCTTCTGTCATTCTGTCATCTTCTGTCCTCTTCTGCCATTCTGTCATCTTCTGTCCTCTTCTGTCAACTTCTCTCATTTTCTGTCCGCTTCTGTCATTCTGCAATCTTCTGTCATTCTGTCATCTTCTGTCATTCTGTCATACCCTGTCATTCTGTCATCTTCTGTCATTTTCTGTCATATTCTGTCATCTTCTGTCATCTTCTGCCATCTTCTGTCATCTTCTGTCATCTTCTGTCATCTTCTGTCATTCTGTCCTCTTCTGTCATATTCTGTCCTCTTCTGTCATTTTCTGTCATTCTGTCATCTTCTGTCATCTTCTGTCATATTCTGTCATCTTCTGTCCTCTTCTGTCATATTCTGTCATCTTCTGTCATCTTCTCTCATCTTCTGTCATCTTCTGTCATTCTGTCATCTTCTGTCCTTCTGACATCTTCTGTCATCTTCTGTCATTCTGTCATCTTCTGTCATCTTCTATCATATTCTGTCCTCTTCTGTCATTCTGTCATCTTCTGTCATCTTCTGTCATCTTCTGTCCTCTTCTGTCATCCTCTGTCATCTTCTGTCATTCTGACCTCTTCTGTCATCTTCTGTCATCTTCTGTCATTCTGTCCTCTTCTGTCATCTTCTGTCATCTTCTGTCATCTTCTGTCATTCTGTCATCTTCTGTCATTCTGTCAACTTCTGTCATCTTCTGTCATCTTCTGCCCTCTTCTGTCATCTTCTGTCATCTTCTGTCATCTTCTGTCCTCTTCTGTCATCTTCTGTCCTCTTCTGTTATTTTCTGTCATCTTCTGTCATCTTCTGTCATTCTGACCTCTTCTATCATCTTCTGTCCTCTTCTGTCATTCTGTCACCTTCTGCCATTCTGTCCTCTTCTGTCATTCTGTCCTCTTCTGTCATTCTGTCATCTTCTGTCATCTTCTGTCAACTTCTGTCCTCTTCTGTCATCTTCTGTCCTCTTCTGTCATTCTGTCATCTTCTGTCATCTTCTGTCCTCTTCTGTCATTCTGTCCTCTTCTGTCATTCTGTCATCTTCTGTCATCTTCTGTCATTTTCTGTCATCTTCTGTCATTCGGTCCTCTTCTGTCATTCTGTCATCTTCTGTCATCTTCTGTCATTCTGTCATCTTCTGCCCTCTTCTGTCATTCTGTCATCTTCTGTCCTCTTCTGTCATCTTCTGTCATCTTCTGTCATTCTGTCCTCTTCTTTCATCTTCTGTCATCTTCTGTCATTCTGTCATCTTCTGTCATTCTGTCCTCTTCTGTCATTATGTCCTCTTCTGTCATTCTGTCAATTTCTGTCATTCTGTCATCTTCTGACATCTTCTGTCATCTTCTGTCAATCTGTCATCTTCTGTCCTCTTCTGTCATTCTGTCATCTTCTGTCATTCTGTCCTCTTCTGTCATTCTGTCAACTTCTGTCATCTTCTGTCATCTTCTGTCCTCTTCTGTCATTCTGTCATCTTCTGTCCTCTTCTGCCATTCTGTCATCTTCTGTCCTCTTCTGTCAACTTCTCTCATTTTCTGTCCGCTTCTGTCATTCTGCAATCTTCTGTCATTCTGTCATCTTCTGTCATTCTGTCATACCCTGTCATTCTGTCATCTTCTGTCATTCTGTCCTCTTCTGTCATTCAGTCATCTTCTGTCATTCTGTCATCTTCTGTCATTCTGTACCCTTCTGTCATTCTGTCATCTTCTTTCATCTTCTGTCATCTTCTGTCCTCTTCTGTCATTCTGTTATCTTCTGTCCACTTCTGTCATTCTGTCATCTTCTGTCATGTTCTGTCCTATTCTGTCATTCTGTCATCTTCTGTCATGTTCTGTCATCTTCTGCCCTCTTCTGTCATTCTTTCATCTTCTGTCATCTTCTGTCATCTTCTGTCATCTTCTGTCCTCTTCTGTCATCCTCTGTCATCTTCTGTCATTCTGACCTCTTCTGTCATCTTCTGTCATCTTCTGTCATTCTGTCCTCTTCTCTCATCTTCTGTCATCTTCTGTCATCTTCTGTCATTCTGTCATCTTCTGTCATTCTGTCAACTTCTGTCATCTTCTGTCATCTTCTGTCCTCTTCTGTCATCTTCTGTCAGCTTCTGTCATCTTCTGTCACCTTCTGTCATTCTGTCCTCTTCTGTCATCTTCTGCCATCTTCTATCACTCTGTCCTCTTCTGTCACCTTCTGTCATTCTGTCATCTTCTGTCATCCTGTCCTCTTCTGTCATTCTGTCATCTTCTGTCATCTTCTGTCCTCTTCTGTCATTCTGTCATTTCTGTCATTCTGTCCTCTTCTGTCATTCTGTCATCTTCTATCATTCTGTCCTCTTCTGTCATTCTGTCAACTTCTGTCATCTTCTGTCATCTTCTGTCCTCTTCTGTCATTCTGTCATCTTCTGTCCTCTTCTGCCATTCTGTCATCTTCTGTCCTCTTCTGTCAACTTCTCTCATTTTCTGTCCGCTTCTGTCATTCTGCAATCTTCTGTCATTCTGTCATCTTCTGTCATTCTGTCATACCCTGTCATTCTGTCATCTTCTGTCATTCTGTCCTCTTCTGTCATTCAGTCATCTTCTGTCATTCTGTCATCTTCTGTCATTCTGTACCCTTCTGTCATTCTGTCATCTTCTTTCATCTTCTGTCATCTTCTGTCCTCTTCTGTCATTCTGTTATCTTCTGTCCTCTTCTGTCATTCTGTCATCTTCTGTCATGTTCTGTCCTATTCTGTCATTCTGTCATCTTCTGTCATGTTCTGTCATCTTCTGCCCTCTTCTGTCATTCTTTCATCTTCTGTCATCTTCTGTCATCTTCTGTCATCTTCTGTCCTCTTCTGTCATCCTCTGTCATCTTCTGTCATTCTGACCTCTTCTGTCATCTTCTGTCATCTTCTGTCATTCTGTCCTCTTCTGTCATCTTCTGTCATCTTCTGTCATCTTCTGTCATTCTGTCATCTTCTGTCATTCTGTCAACTTCTGTCATCTTCTGTCATCTTCTGCCCTCTTCTGTCATCTTCTGTCATCTTCTGTCATCTTCTGTCCTCTTCTGTCATCTTCTGTCCTCTTCTGTTATTTTCTGTCATCTTCTGTCATCTTCTGTCATTCTGACCTCTTCTATCATCTTCTGTCCTCTTCTGTCATTCTGTCATCTTCTGCCATTCTGTCCTCTTCTGTCATTCTGTCCTCTTCTGTCATTCTGTCATCTTCTGTCATCTTCTGTCAACTTCTGTCCTCTTCTGTCATCTTCTGTCCTCTTCTGTCATTCTGTCATCTTCTGTCATCTTCTGTCCTCTTCTGTCATTCTGTCCTCTTCTGTCATTCTGTCATCTTCTGTCATCTTCTGTCATTTTCTGTCATCTTCTGTCATTCGGTCCTCTTCTGTCATTCTGTCATCTTCTGTCATCTTCTGTCATCTTCTGTCCTATTCTGTCATTCTGTCATCTTCTGTCATCTTCTGTCATCTTCTGTCATTCTGTCATCTTCTGCCCTCTTCCGTCATTCTGTCATCTTCTGTCCTCTTCTGTCATCTTCTGTCATCTTCTGTCATTCTGTCCTCTTCTTTCATCTTCTGTCATCTTCTGTCATCTTCTGTCATTCTGTCATCTTCTGTCATTCTGTCCTCTTCTGTCATTCTGTCATCTTCTGTCATTCTGTCAACTTCTGTCATCTTCTGTCATCTTCTGTCCTCTTCTGTCATCTTCTGTCAGCTTCTGTCATCTTCTGTCACCTTCTGTCATTCTGTCCTCTTCTGTCATCTTCTGCCATCTTCTATCACTCTGTCCTCTTCTGTCACCTTCTGTCATTCTGTCATCTTCTGTCATCCTGTCCTCTTCTGTCATTCTGTCATCTTCTGTCATCTTCTGTCCTCTTCTGTCATTCTGTCATTTCTGTCATTCTGTCCTCTTCTGTCATTCTGTCATCTTCTGTCATTCTGTCCTCTTCTGTCATTCTGTCAACTTCGGTCATCTTCTGTCATCTTCTGTCCTCTTCTGTCATTCTGTCATCTTCTATCCTCTTCTGCCATTCTGTCATCTTCTGTCCTCTTCTGTCAACTTCTCTCATCTTCTGTCCGCCTCTGTCATTCTGCAATCTTCTGTCATTCTGTCATCTTCTGTCATTCTGTCATCTTCTGTCATTCTGTCATTCTGTCATTCTGTCATTCTGTCATCTTCTGTCATTCTGGGCCCTTCTGTCATTCTGTCATCTTCTGTCATCTTCTCTCATCTTATGTCCTCTTCTGTCATTCTGTTATCTTCTGTCCTCTTCTGTCATTCTGTTATCTTCTGTCATCTTCTGTCCTATTCTGTCATTCTGTCATCTTCTGTCATGTTCTGTCATCTTCTGACCTCTTCTGTCATTCTGTCATCTTCTGTCATTCTGTCATCTTCTGTCATTCAGTCATCTTCTGTCATTCTGTCATTCTGTCATCTTCTGTCATTCTGTACCCCTCTGTCATTCTGTCATCTTCTGTCATCTTATGTCCTCTTCTGTCATTCTGTTATCTTCTGTCCTCTTCTGTCATTCTGTCATCTTCTGTCATCTTCTGTCCTATTCTGTCATTCTGTCATCTTCTGTCATCTTCTGTTATCTTCTGTCCTCTTCTGTCATTCTTTCATCTTCTGTCATCTTCTTTCATCTTCTGTCATCTTCTGTCATCTTCTGTCATTCTGTCATCTTCTGTCATCTTCCGTCATCTTCTGTCATCTTCTGTCCTCTTCTGTCAGCGTCTGTCATCTTCTGTCATCTTCTGTCCTCTTCTGTCATCTTCTGTCCTCTTCCGTCATCTTCTGTCACCTTCTGTCATCTTCTGTCCTCTTCTGTCATCTTCTGTCCTCTTCCGCCATCTTCTGTCACCTTCTGTCATCTTCTGTCATCTTCTGTCATTCAGTCCTCTTCTGTCATTCTGTCATCTTCTGTCATCTTCTGTCCTCTTCTGTCATTCTGTCATCTTCTGTCATTCTGTCCTCTTCTGTCATTTTGTCATCTTCTGTCATTCTGTCCTCTTCTGTCATTCTGTCATCTTCTGTCATCTTCTGTCCTCTTCTGTCATTCTGTCATCTTCTGTCCTCTTCTGTCATTCTGTGATCTTCTGTCATCTTCTGTCCTATTCTGTCATTCTGTCATCTTCTGTCATCTTCTGTCATCTTCTGTCATTCTGTCATCTTCTGTCCTCTTCTGTCATTCTGTCATCTCCTGTCATCTTCTGTCATCTTCTGTCATCTTCTGTCGTCTTCTGTCATCTTCTGTCCTCTTCTGTCATCTTCTGTCATCTTCTGTCATTCTGTCCTCTTCTGTCATCTTCTGTCATCTTCTGTCATTCTGTCCACTTCTGTCATCTTCTGTCATCTTCTGTGATCTTCTGTCCTCTTCTGTCATCTTCTGTCATCTTCTGTCATTCTGTCCTCTTCTGTCATCTTCTGTCATCTTCTGTCATTCTGTCGTATTCTGTCATCTTCTGTCATCTTTTGTCATCTTCTGTCATTCTGTCATCTTCTGTCATTCTGTCCTCTTCTGTCATTCTGTCATCTTCTGTCATTTTCTGTCCTCTTCTGTCATTCTGTCATCTTCTGCCATTCTGTCCTCTTCTGTCATTCTGTCCTCTTCTGTCATTCTGTCATCTTCTGTCATCTTCTGTCAACTTCTGTCCTCTTCTGTCATCTTCTGTCCTCTTCTGTCATTCTTTCATCTTCTGTCATCTTCTGTCATTCTGTCCTCTTCTGTCATTCTGTCATCTTCTGTCAACTTCTGTCCTCTTCTGTCATCTTCTGTCCTCTTCTGTCATTCTGTCATCTTCTGTCATCTTCTGTCATTCGGTCCTCTTCTGTCATTCTGTCATCTTCTGTCATCTTCTGTCATCTTCTGTCCTATTTTGTCATTCTGTCATCTTCTGTCATCTTCTGTCATCTTCTGTCATTCTGTCATCTTCTGTCCTCTTCAGTCATTCTGTCATCTTCTGTCCTCTTCTGTCATCTTCTGTCATCTTCCGTCATTCTGTCCTCTTCTTTCATCTTCTGTCATCTTCTGTCATCTTCTGTCATTCTGTCATCTTCTGTCATCTTCTGTCATCTTCATTCATTCTGTCATCTTCTGTCATCTTCTGTCATCTTCTGTCCTTCTGTCCTCTTCTGTCATTCTGTCATCTTCTGTCATCTTCTGTCATCTTCTGTCATCTTCTGTCATTCTGTCCTCTACTGTCATGTTCTGTCATCTTCTGTCACTCTGTCCTCTTCTGTCATCTTCTGTCATTCTGTCATCTTCTGTCATTCTGTCCTCTTCTGTCATTCTGTCATCTTCTGTCATTCTGTCCTCTTCTGTCATTCTGTCAACTTCTGTCATCTTCTGTCATCTTCTGTCCTCTTCTGTCATTCTGTCATCTTCTGTCCTCTTCTGCCATTCTGTCATCTTCTGTCCTCTTCTGTCAACTTCTCTCATTTTCTGTCCGCTTCTGTCATTCTGCAATCTTCTGTCATTCTGTCATCTTCTGTCATTCTGTCATACCCTGTCATTCTGTCATCTTCTGTCATTTTCTGTCATATTCTGTCATCTTCTGTCATCTTCTGCCATCTTCTGTCATCTTCTGTCATCTTCTGTCATCTTCTGTCATTCTGTCCTCTTCTGTCATATTCTGTCCTCTTCTGTCATTTTCTGTCATTCTGTCATCTTCTGTCATCTTCTGTCATATTCTGTCATCTTCTGTCCTCTTCTGTCATATTCTGTCATCTTCTGTCATCTTCTCTCATCTTCTGTCATCTTCTGTCATTCTGTCATCTTCTGTCCTTCTGACATCTTCTGTCATCTTCTGTCATTCTGTCATCTTCTGTCATCTTCTATCATATTCTGTCCTCTTCTGTCATTCTGTCATCTTCTGTCATCTTCTGTCATCTTCTGTCCTCTTCTGTCATCCTCTGTCATCTTCTGTCATTCTGACCTCTTCTGTCATCTTCTGTCATCTTCTGTCATTCTGTCCTCTTCTGTCATCTTCTGTCATCTTCTGTCATCTTCTGTCATTCTGTCATCTTCTGTCATTCTGTCAACTTCTGTCATCTTCTGTCATCTTCTGCCCTCTTCTGTCATCTTCTGTCATCTTCTGTCATCTTCTGTCCTCTTCTGTCATCTTCTGTCCTCTTCTGTTATTTTCTGTCATCTTCTGTCATCTTCTGTCATTCTGACCTCTTCTATCATCTTCTGTCCTCTTCTGTCATTCTGTCACCTTCTGCCATTCTGTCCTCTTCTGTCATTCTGTCCTCTTCTGTCATTCTGTCATCTTCTGTCATCTTCTGTCAACTTCTGTCCTCTTCTGTCATCTTCTGTCCTCTTCTGTCATTCTGTCATCTTCTGTCATCTTCTGTCCTCTTCTGTCATTCTGTCCTCTTCTGTCATTCTGTCATCTTCTGTCATCTTCTGTCATTTTCTGTCATCTTCTGTCATTCGGTCCTCTTCTGTCATTCTCTCATCTTCTGTCATCTTCTGTCATCTTCTGTCATTCTGTCATCTTCTGCCCTCTTCTGTCATTCTGTCATCTTCTGTCCTCTTCTGTCATCTTCTGTCATCTTCTGTCATTCTGTCCTCTTCTTTCATCTTCTGTCATCTTCTGTCATTCTGTCATCTTCTGTCATTCTGTCCTCTTCTGTCATTATGTCCTCTTCTGTCATTCTGTCAATTTCTGTCATTCTGTCATCTTCTGACATCTTCTGTCATCTTCTGTCAATCTGTCATCTTCTGTCCTCTTCTGTCATTCTGTCATCTTCTGTCATTCTGTCCTCTTCTGTCATTCTGTCAACTTCTGTCATCTTCTGTCATCTTCTGTCCTCTTCTGTCATTCTGTCATCTTCTGTCCTCTTCTGCCATTCTGTCATCTTCTGTCCTCTTCTGTCAACTTCTCTCATTTTCTGTCCGCTTCTGTCATTCTGCAATCTTCTGTCATTCTGTCATCTTCTGTCATTCTGTCATACCCTGTCATTCTGTCATCTTCTGTCATTCTGTCCTCTTCTGTCATTCAGTCATCTTCTGTCATTCTGTCATCTTCTGTCATTCTGTACCCTTCTGTCATTCTGTCATCTTCTTTCATCTTCTGTCATCTTCTGTCCTCTTCTGTCATTCTGTTATCTTCTGTCCACTTCTGTCATTCTGTCATCTTCTGTCATGTTCTGTCCTATTCTGTCATTCTGTCATCTTCTGTCATGTTCTGTCATCTTCTGCCCTCTTCTGTCATTCTTTCATCTTCTGTCATCTTCTGTCATCTTCTGTCATCTTCTGTCCTCTACTGTCATCCTCTGTCATCTTCTGTCATTCTGACCTCTTCTGTCATCTTCTGTCATCTTCTGTCATTCTGTCCTCTTCTCTCATCTTCTGTCATCTTCTGTCATCTTCTGTCATTCTGTCATCTTCTGTCATTCTGTCAACTTCTGTCATCTTCTGTCATCTTCTGTCCTCTTCTGTCATCTTCTGTCAGCTTCTGTCATCTTCTGTCACCTTCTGTCATTCTGTCCTCTTCTGTCATCTTCTGCCATCTTCTATCACTCTGTCCTCTTCTGTCACCTTCTGTCATTCTGTCATCTTCTGTCATCCTGTCCTCTTCTGTCATTCTGTCATCTTCTGTCATCTTCTGTCCTCTTCTGTCATTCTGTCATTTCTGTCATTCTGTCCTCTTCTGTCATTCTGTCATCTTCTATCATTCTGTCCTCTTCTGTCATTCTGTCAACTTCTGTCATCTTCTGTCCTCTTCTGTCATTCTGTCATCTTCTGTCCTCTTCTGCCATTCTGTCATCTTCTGTCCTCTTCTGTCAACTTCTCTCATTTTCTGTCCGCTTCTGTCATTCTGCAATCTTCTGTCATTCTGTCATCTTCTGTCATTCTGTCATACCCTGTCATTCTGTCATCTTCTGTCATTCTGTCCTCTTCTGTCATTCAGTCATCTTCTGTCATTCTGTCATCTTCTGTCATTCTGTACCCTTCCGTCATTCTGTCATCTTCTTTCATCTTCTGTCATCTTCTGTCCTCTTCTGTCATTCTGTTATCTTCTGTCCTCTTCTGTCATTCTGTCATCTTCTGTCATGTTCTGTCCTATTCTGTCATTCTGTCATCTTCTGTCATGTTCTGTCATCTTCTGCCCTCTTCTGTCATTCTTTCATCTTCTGTCATCTTCTGTCATCTTCTGTCATCTTCTGTCCTCTTCTGTCATCCTCTGTCATCTTCTGTCATTCTGACCTCTTCTGTCATCTTCTGTCATCTTCTGTCATTCTGTCCTCTTCTGTCATCTTCTGTCATCTTCTGTCATCTTCTGTCATTCTGTCATCTTCTGTCATTCTGTCAACTTCTGTCATCTTCTGTCATCTTCTGCCCTCTTCTGTCATCTTCTGTCATCTTCTGTCATCTTCTGTCCTCTTCTGTCATCTTCTGTCCTCTTCTGTTATTTTCTGTCATCTTCTGTCATCTTCTGTCATTCTGACCTCTTCTATCATCTTCTGTCCTCTTCTGTCATTCTGTCATCTTCTGCCATTCTGTCCTCTTCTGTCATTCTGTCCTCTTCTGTCATTCTGTCATCTTCTGTCATCTTCTGTCAACTTCTGTCCTCTTCTGTCATCTTCTGTCCTCTTCTGTCATTCTGTCATCTTCTGTCATCTTCTGTCCTCTTCTGTCATTCTGTCCTCTTCTGTCATTCTGTCATCTTCTGTCATCTTCTGTCATTTTCTGTCATCTTCTGTCATTCGGTCCTCTTCTGTCATTCTGTCATCTTCTGTCATCTTCTGTCATCTTCTGTCCTATTCTGTCATTCTGTCATCTTCTGTCATCTTCTGTCATCTTCTGTCATTCTGTCATCTTCTGCCCTCTTCCGTCATTCTGTCATCTTCTGTCCTCTTCTGTCATCTTCTGTCATCTTCTGTCATTCTGTCCTCTTCTTTCATCTTCTGTCATCTTCTGTCATCTTCTGTCATTCTGTCATCTTCTGTCATTCTGTCCTCTTCTGTCATTCTGTCATCTTCTGTCATTCTGTCAACTTCTGTCATCTTCTGTCATCTTCTGTCCTCTTCTGTCATCTTCTGTCAGCTTCTGTCATCTTCTGTCACCTTCTGTCATTCTGTCCTCTTCTGTCATCTTCTGCCATCTTCTATCACTCTGTCCTCTTCTGTCACCTTCTGTCATTCTGTCATCTTCTGTCATCCTGTCCTCTTCTGTCATTCTGTCATCTTCTGTCATCTTCTGTCCTCTTCTGTCATTCTGTCATTTCTGTCATTCTGTCCTCTTCTGTCATTCTGTCATCTTCTGTCATTCTGTCCTCTTCTGTCATTCTGTCAACTTCGGTCATCTTCTGTCATCTTCTGTCCTCTTCTGTCATTCTGTCATCTTCTATCCTCTTCTGCCATTCTGTCATCTTCTGTCCTCTTCTGTCAACTTCTCTCATCTTCTGTCCGCCTCTGTCATTCTGCAATCTTCTGTCATTCTGTCATCTTCTGTCATTCTGTCATCTTCTGTCATTCTGTCATTCTGTCATTCTGTCATTCTGTCATCTTCTGTCATTCTGGGCCCTTCTGTCATTCTGTCATCTTCTGTCATGTTCTGTCATCTTCTGACCTCTTCTGTCATTCTGTCATCTTCTGTCATTCTGTCATCTTCTGTCATTCAGTCATCTTCTGTCATTCTGTCATTCTGTCATCTTCTGTCATTCTGTACCCCTCTGTCATTCTGTCATCTTCTGTCATCTTATGTCCTCTTCTGTCATTCTGTTATCTTCTGTCCTCTTCTGTCATTCTGTCATCTTCTGTCATCTTCTGTCCTATTCTGTCATTCTGTCATCTTCTGTCATCTTCTGTTATCTTCTGTCCTCTTCTGTCATTCTTTCATCTTCTGTCATCTTCTTTCATCTTCTGTCATCTTCTGTCATCTTCTGTCATTCTGTCATCTTCTGTCATCTTCCGTCATCTTCTGTCATCTTCTGTCCTCTTCTGTCAGCGTCTGTCATCTTCTGTCATCTTCTGTCCTCTTCTGTCATCTTCTGTCCTCTTCCGTCATCTTCTGTCACCTTCTGTCATCTTCTGTCCTCTTCTGTCATCTTCTGTCCTCTTCCGCCATCTTCTGTCACCTTCTGTCATCTTCTGTCATCTTCTGTCATTCAGTCCTCTTCTGTCATTCTGTCATCTTCTGTCATCTTCTGTCCTCTTCTGTCATTCTGTCATCTTCTGTCATTCTGTCCTCTTCTGTCATTTTGTCATCTTCTGTCATTCTGTCCTCTTCTGTCATTCTGTCATCTTCTGTCATCTTCTGTCCTCTTCTGTCATTCTGTCATCTTCTGTCCTCTTCTGTCATTCTGTGATCTTCTGTCATCTTCTGTCCTATTCTGTCATTCTGTCATCTTCTGTCATCTTCTGTCATCTTCTGTCATTCTGTCATCTTCTGTCCTCTTCTGTCATTCTGTCATCTCCTGTCATCTTCTGTCATCTTCTGTCATCTTCTGTCGTCTTCTGTCATCTTCTGTCCTCTTCTGTCATCTTCTGTCATCTTCTGTCATTCTGTCCTCTTCTGTCATCTTCTGTCATCTTCTGTCATTCTGTCCACTTCTGTCATCTTCTGTCATCTTCTGTGATCTTCTGTCCTCTTCTGTCATCTTCTGTCATCTTCTGTCATTCTGTCCTCTTCTGTCATCTTCTGTCATCTTCTGTCATTCTGTCGTATTCTGTCATCTTCTGTCATCTTTTGTCATCTTCTGTCATTCTGTCATCTTCTGTCATTCTGTCCTCTTCTGTCATTCTGTCATCTTCTGTCATTTTCTGTCCTCTTCTGTCATTCTGTCATCTTCTGCCATTCTGTCCTCTTCTGTCATTCTGTCCTCTTCTGTCATTCTGTCATCTTCTGTCATCTTCTGTCAACTTCTGTCCTCTTCTGTCATCTTCTGTCCTCTTCTGTCATTCTTTCATCTTCTGTCATCTTCTGTCATTCTGTCCTCTTCTGTCATTCTGTCATCTTCTGTCAACTTCTGTCCTCTTCTGTCATCTTCTGTCCTCTTCTGTCATTCTGTCATCTTCTGTCATCTTCTGTCATTCGGTCCTCTTCTGTCATTCTGTCATCTTCTGTCATCTTCTGTCATCTTCTGTCCTATTTTGTCATTCTGTCATCTTCTGTCATCTTCTGTCATCTTCTGTCATTCTGTCATCTTCTGTCCTCTTCAGTCATTCTGTCATCTTCTGTCCTCTTCTGTCATCTTCTGTCATCTTCCGTCATTCTGTCCTCTTCTTTCATCTTCTGTCATCTTCTGTCATCTTCTGTCATTCTGTCATCTTCTGTCATCTTCTGTCATCTTCATTCATTCTGTCATCTTCTGTCATCTTCTGTCATCTTCTGTCATTCTGTCATCTTCTGTCCTCTTCTGTCATTCTGTCATCTTCTGTCATCTTCTGTCATCTTCTGTCATCTTCTGTCATTCTGTCCTCTACTGTCATCTTCTGTCATCTTCTGTCACTCTGTCCTCTTCTGTCATCTTCTGTCATTCTGTCATCTTCTGTCATTCTGTCCTCTTCTGTCATTCTGTCATCTTCTGTCATCTTCTGCCCTCTTCTGTCATTCTGTCATTTCTGTCATTCTGTCCTCTTCTGTCATTCTGTCATCTTCTGTCATTCTGTCCTCTTCTGTCATTCTGTCATCTTCTGTCATCTTCTGTCATCTTCTGTCATTCTATCATCTTCTGTCCTCTTCTGTCATTCTGTCATCTTCTGTCATTCTATCCTATTCTCTCATTCTGTCATCTTCTGTCATCTTCTGTCATCTTCTGTCATTCTGTTATCTTCTGTCCTCTTCTGTCATTCTGTCATCTTCTGTCATCTTCTGTCATCTTCTGTCATTCTGTCCTCTTCTGTCATCTTCTGTCATCTTCTGTCACTCTGTCCTCTTCTGTCATCTTCTGTCATTCTGTCATCTTCTGTCATTCTGTCCTCTTCTGTCATTCTGTCAACTTCTGTCATCTTCTGTCATCTTCTGTCCTCTTCTGTCATTCTGTTATTTTCTGTCCTCTTCTGCCATTCTGTCATCTTCTGTCCTCTTCTGTCAACTTCTGTCATCTTCTGTCCGCTTCTGTCATTCTGCAATCTTCTGTCATTCTGTCATCTTCTGTCATTCTGTCATCCCCTGTCATTCTGCCATCTTCTGTCATTCTGTCCTCTTCTGTCATTCTGTCATCTTCTGTCATTCACTCATCTTCTGTCATTCTGTCATTCTGTCATCTTCTGTCATTTTGTACCCTTCTGTCATTCTGTCATCTTCTGTCATCTTCTGTCATCTTATGTCCTCTTCTGTCATTCTGTCATCTTCTGTCATCTTCTGTCCTATTCTGTCATTCTGTCATTCTGTCATGTTCTGTCATCTTCTGTCCTCTTCTGTCATTCTTTCATCTTCTGTCATTCTGTCCTCTTCTGTCATTCTGTCAACTTCTGTCATCTTCTGTCATCTTCTGTCCTCTTCTGTCATTCTGTTATTTTCTGTCCTCTTCTGCCATTCTGTCATCTTCTGTCCTCTTCTGTCAACTTCTGTCATCTTCTGTCCGCTTCTGTCATTCTGCAATCTTCTGTCATTCTGTCATCTTCTGTCATTCTGTCATCCCCTGTCATTCTGCCATCTTCTGTCATTCTGTCCTCTTCTGTCATTCTGTCATCTTCTGTCATTCACTCATCTTCTGTCATTCTGTCATTCTGTCATCTTCTGTCATTTTGTACCCTTCTGTCATTCTGTCATCTTCTGTCATCTTCTGTCATCTTATGTCCTCTTCTGTCATTCTGTCATCTTCTGTCATCTTCTGTCCTATTCTGTCATTCTGTCATCTTCTGTCATGTTCTGTCATCTTCTGTCCTCTTCTGTCATTCTTTCATCTTCTGTCATCTTCTGTCATCTTCTGTCATCTTCTGTCCTCTTCTGTCATCCTCTGTCATCTTCTGTCATTCTGACCTCTTCTGTCATCTTCTGTCATCTTCTGTCATTCTGCCCTCTTCTGTCATCTTCTGCCATCTTCTGCCCTCTTCTGTCATCTTCTGTCATCTTCTGTCCTCTTCTGTCATCTTCTGTCCTCTTCTGTTATTTTCTGTTATCTTCTGTCATCTTCTGTCCTCTTCTGTCATCTTCTGTCATCTTCTGTCATTCTGTCCTCTTCTGTCATCTTCTGTCATCTTCTGTCATCTTCTGTCCTCTTCTGTCATCTTCTGTCCTCTTCTGTCATCTTCTGTCAGCTTCTGTCATCTTCTGTCATCTTCTGTCATTCTGTCCTCTTATGTCATCTTCTGTCGTTCTGTCATCTTCTGTCATTCAGTCCTCTTCTGTCATTCTGTCATCTTCTGTCATCTTCTGTCCTCTTCTGTCATTCTGTCATACCCTGTCATTCTGTCATCTTCTGTCATTCTGTCCTCTTCTGTCATTCAGTCATCTTCTGTCATTCTGTCATCTTCTGTCATTCTGTACCCTTCTGTCATTCTGTCATCTTCTTTCATCTTCTGTCATCTTCTGTCCTCTTCTGTCATTCTGTTATCTTCTGTCCTCTTCTGTCATTCTGTCATCTTCTGTCATGTTCTGTCCTATTCTGTCATTCTGTCATCTTCTCTCATGCTCTGTCATCTTCTGCCCTCTTCTGTCATTCTTTCATCTTCTGTCATCTTCTGTCATCTTCTGTCATCTTCTGTCCTCTTCTGTCATCCTCTGTCATCTTCTGTCATTCTGACCTCTTCTGTCATCTTCTGTCATCTTCTGTCATTCTGTCATCTTCTGTCATTCTGTCATCTTCTGTCATCTTCTGTCATCTTCTGTCATTCTGTCATCTTCTGTCATTCTGTCAACTTCTGTCATCTTCTGTCATCTTCTGCCCTCTTCTGTCATCTTCTGTCATCTTCTGTCATCTTCTGTCCTCTTCTGTCATCTTCTGTCCTCTTCTGTTATTTTCTGTCATCTTCTGTCATCTTCTGTCCTCTTCTGTCATCTTCTGTCAGCTTCTGTCATCTTCTGTCACCTTCTGTCATTCTGTCCTCTTCTGTCATCTTCTGCCATCTTCTATCACTCTGTCCTCTTCTGTCACCTTCTGTCATTCTGTCATCTTCTTTCATTCTGTCCTCTTCTGTCATTCTGTCATCTTCTGTCATCTTCTGTCCTCTTCTGTCATTCTGTCATCTTCTGTCATTCTGTCCTCTTCTGTCATTCTGTCAACTTCGGTCATCTTCTGTCATCTTCTGTCCTCTTCTGTCATTCTGTCATCTTCTATCCTCTTCTGCCATTCTGTCATCTTCTGTCCTCTTCTGTCAACTTCTCTCATCTTCTGTCCGCTTCTGTCATTCTGCAATCTTCTGTCATTCTGTCATCTTCTGTCATTCTGTCATTCTGTCATTCTGTCGTTCTGTCATCTTCTGTCATTCTGTGCCCTTCTGTCATTCTGTCATCTTCTGTCATCTTCTCTCATCTTATGTCCTCTTTTGTCATTCTGTTATCTTCTGTCCTCTTCTGTCATTCTGTCATCTTCTATCATCTTCTGTCCTATTCTGTCATTCTGTCATCTTCTGTCATGTTCTGTCATCTTCTGTCCTCTTCTGTCATTCTGTCATCTTCTGTCATTCTGTCATCTTCTGTCATTCAGTCATCTTCTGTCATTCTGTCATTCTGTCATCTTCTGTCATTCTGTACCCCTCTGTCATTCTGTCATCTTCTGTCATCTTCTGTCCTCTTCTGTCAGCGTCTGTCATCTTCTGTCATCTTCTGTCCTCTTCTGTCATCTTCTGTCCTCTTCCGTCATCTTCTGTCACCTTCTGTCATCTTCTGTCCTCTTCTGTCATCTTCTGTCCTCTTCCGTCATCTTCTGTCACCTTCTGTCATCTTCTGTCATCTTCTGTCATTCAGTCCTCTTCTGTCATTCTGTCATCTTCTGTCATCTTCTGTCCTCTTCTGTCATTCTGTCATCTTCTGTCATTCTGTCCTCTTCTGTCATTTTGTCATCTTCTGTCATTCTGTCCTCTTCTGTCATTCTGTCATCTTCTGTCATCTTCTGTCCTCTTCTGTCATTCTGTCATCTTCTGTCCTCTTCTGTCATTCTGTGATCTTCTGTCATCTTCTGTCCTATTCTGTCATTCTGTCATCTTCTGTCATCTTCTGTCATTCTGTCATCTTCTGTCCTCTTCTGTCATTCTGTCATCTTCTGTCATCTTCTGTGATCTTCTGTCAGAAGATGACAGAAGATGACAGAGTATGACAGAAGATGACAGAAGATGACAGAATGACAGAAGAGGACAGAATGACAGAAGATGACAGAATGACAGAAGAGGACAGAAGATGACAGAAGATGACAGAAGATGACAGAAGATGACAGAACGACAGAAGAGGACAGAATGACAGAAGATGACAGAATGACAGAAGAGGACAGAATATGACAAAAGATGACAGAAGATGACAGAATGACAGAAGATGACAGAAAATGACAGAAGATGACAGAATGACAGAAGATGACAGAATGACAGAAGAGGACAGAATGACAGAAGATGACAGAATGACAGAAGATGACAGGATGACAGGAGAGGACAGAAGATGACAAAAGATGACAGAAGATGACAGAATGACAGAAGAGGACAGATGATGACAGAAGATGACAGAAGATGACAGAATGACAGAAGAGGACAGAAGATGACAGAAGATGACAGAAGAGGACAGAAGATGACAGAATGACAGAAGAGGACAGAAGAGGACAGAAGATGACAGAAGATGACAGAAGATGACAGAAGATGACAGTATGACAGAAGAGGACAGAAGATGACAGAAGATGACAGAAGATGACAGAATGACAGAAGATGACAGAAGATGACAGAAGATGACAGAAAGACTGAAGAGGACAGAATGACAGAAGATGACAGAATGACAGTAGAGGACAGAAAGACAGAAGATGACAGAAGATGACAGAATGACAGAAGAGGACAGAATGACAGAAGATGACAGAAGAGGACAGAAGATGACAGAAGATGACAGAATGTCAGAATGACAGAAGAGGACAGAAGATGACAGAAGATGACAGAAGATGACAGAATGACAGAAGAGGACAGAATGACAGAAGATGAGAGAATGACAGAAGAGGACAGAATGACAGAAGATGACAGAAGATGACAGAATGACAGAAGAGGACAGAAGATGACAGAAGATGACAGAAGGGGACAGAAGATGATAGAAGATGACAGAAAATGACAGAATGACAGAATGACAGAAGAGGACAGAAGATGACAGAATGACAGGAGAGGACAGAAGGTGACAGAAGATGACAGAAGATGACAGAATGAGAGAAGAGGACAGAATGACAGAAGATGACAGAATGACAGATGAGGACAGAATGACAGAAGATGACAGAATGACAGAAGATGACAGAATGACAGAAGATGACAGAATGACAGAAGATGAAAGAATGACAGAAGAGGACAGAATGACAGAAGATGACAGAAGATGATGGAAGAGGACAGAAGATGACAGAAGATGACAGAATGACAGAAGAGGACAGAAGATGATAGAAGATGACAGAATGACAGAAGATGACAGAATGACAGAAGATGAGAGAATGGCAGAAGAGGACAGAATGACAGGAGATGACAGAAGATGACAGAATGACAGAAGAGGACAGAAGATGACAGAAGATGACAGAAGGGGACAGAAGATGATAGAAGATGACAGAAAATGACAGAATGACAGAATGACAGAAGAGGACAGAAGATGACAGAATGACAGGAGAGGACAGAAGGTGACAGAAGATGACAGAAGATGACAGAATGACAGAAGAGGACAGAATGACAGAAGATGACAGAATGACAGAAGAGGACAGAATGACAGAAGATGACAGAATGACAGAAGATGACAGAATGACAGAAGATGACAGAATGACAGAAGATGAAAGAATGACAGAAGGAGGACAGAATGACAGAAGATGACAGAAGATGACGGAAGAGGACAGAAGATGACAGAAGATGACAGAAGATGACAGAATGACAGAAGAGGACAGAAGATGATAGAAGATGACAGAAGAGGACAGAAGATGACAGAAGATGACAGAATGTCAGAATGACAGAAGAGGACAGAAGAGGACAGAAGATGACAGAATGACAGAAGAGGACAGAAGATGACAGAAGATGACAGAATGACAGAAGAGGACAGAATGACAGAAGATGACAGAATGATAGAAGAGGACAGAATGACAGATGATGACAGAATGACAGAAGATGACAGAATGACAGAAGATGACAGAATGACAGAAGGTGAGAGAATGACAGAAGAGGACAGAATGACAGAAGATGACAGAAGATGACAGAAGATGACAGAATGACAGAAGAGGACAGAAGATGACAGAAGATTACAGAAGAGGACTGAAGTTGACAGAAGATGACAGAAAATGACAGAATGACAGAATGACAGAAGAGGACAGAAGATGACAGAATGACAGAAGAGGACAGAAGATGACAGAAGATGGCAGAATGACAGAAGATGACAGAATGACAGAAGATGAGAGAATGACAGAAGATGAAAGAATGACAGAAGAGGACAGAATGACAGAAGATGACAGAAGATGACAGAAGAGGACAGAACATGACAGAACATGACAGAAGATGACAGAATGACAGAAGAGGACAGAATGACAGAAGATGACAGAATGACAGAAGATGACAGAATGACAGAAGACGACAGAATGACAGAAGATGACAGAAGATGACAGAAGATGACAGAATGACAGAAGATGACAGAAGAGGACAGAACATGACAGAAGATGACAGAATGACAGAAGATGACAGAAGATGACAGAAGATGACAGAATGACAGAAGAGGACAGAATGACAGCAGATGACAGAAGATGACAGAAAATGACAGAAGAGGACAGAATGACAGAAGATGACAGAAGATGACAGAACATGACAGAATGACAGAAGATGACAGAAGAGGACAGAATGACAGAAGATGACAGAATATGACAGAAGATGACAGAATGACAGAAGATGACAGAAGATGACAGAAGAGGACAGAATGACAGAAGATAACAGAAGATGACAGAAGATGACAGAATGACACAAGAGGACAGAAGATGACAGAATGACAGAAGAGGACGGAATGACAGAAGATGACAGAAGATGACAGAAGAAGACAGAATGACAGAAGAGGACAGAATGACAGAAGATGACAGAATGACAGAAGAGGACAGAATGACAGAAGATGACAGAAGATGACAGAAGATGACAGAATTACAGAAGAGGACAGAATGACAGAAGAGGACTGAAGATGACAGAATGACAGAAGAGGACAGAAGATGACAGAAGATGACAGAAGATGACAGAATGACAGAAGATGACAGAATGACAGATGAGGACAGAAGATGACAGAAGATGACAGAAGATGACAGAAGATGACAGAAGATGACAGAATGACAGAAGAGGACAGAAGATGACAGAAGATGACAGAAGATGACAGAATGACAGAAGAGGACAGAATGACAGAAGATGACAGAATGACAGAAGATGACAGAAGATGACAGAAAATGACAGAAGATGACAGAATGACAGAAGATGACAGAATGACAGAAGATGACAGAATGACAGAAGATGACAGAATGACAGAAGATGACAGGATGACAGGAGAGGACAGATGATGACAAAAGATGACAGAAGATGACAGAATGACAGAAGAGGACAGATGATGACAGAAGATGACAGAATGACAGAAGAGGACAGAAGATGACAGAAGATGACAGAAGATGACAGAAGAGGACAGAAGATGACAGAATGACAGAAGAGGACAGAAGAGGACAGAAGATGACAGAAGATGACAGAAGATGACAGAAGATGACAGTATGACAGAAGAGGACAGAAGATGACAGAAGATGACAGAAGATGACAGAATGACAGAAGATGACAGAAGATGACAGAATGTCAGAATGACAGAAGAGGACAGAAGATGACAGAAGATGACAGAAGATGACAGAATGACAGAAGAGGACAGAATGACAGAAGATGAGAGAATGACAGAAGAGGACAGAATGACAGAAGATGACAGAAGATGACAGAATGACAGAAGAGGACAGAAGATGACAGAAGATGACAGAAGGGGACAGAAGATGATAGAAGATGACAGAAAATGACAGAATGACAGAATGACAGTAGAGGACAGAAGATGACAGAATGACAGGAGAGGACAGAAGGTGACAGAAGATGACAGAAGATGACAGAATGACAGAAGAGGACAGAATGACAGAAGATGACAGAATGACAGATGAGGACAGAATGACAGAAGATGACAGAATGACAGAAGATGACAGAATGACAGAAGATGACAGAATGACAGAAGATGAAAGAATGACAGAAGAGGACAGAATGACAGAAGATGACAGAAGATGACGGAAGAGGACAGAAGATGACAGAATGACAGAAGAGGACAGAAGATGATAGAAGATGACAGAATGACAGAAGATGACAGAATGACAGAAGATGAGAGAATGACAGAAGAGGACAGAATGACAGGAGATGACAGAAGATGACAGAATGACAGAAGAGGACAGAAGAGGACAGAAGATGACAGAAGGGGACAGAAGATGATAGAAGATGACAGAAAATGACAGAATGACAGAATGACAGAAGAGGACAGAAAATGACAGAATGACAGGAGAGGACAGAAGGTGACAGAAGATGACAGAATGACAGAAGAGGACAGAATGACAGAAGATGACAGAATGACAGAAGAGGACAGAATGACAGAAGATGACAGAATGACAGAAGATGACAGAATGACAGAAGATGACAGAATGACAGAAGATGAAAGAATGACAGAAGGAGGACAGAATGACAGAAGATGACAGAAGATGACGGAAGAGGACAGAAGATGACAGAAGATGACAGAAGATGACAGAATGACAGAAGAGGACAGAAGATGATAGAAGATGACAGAAGAGGACAGAAGATGACAGAAGATGACAGAATGTCAGAATGACAGAAGAGGACAGAAGAGGACAGAAGATGACAGAATGACAGAAGAGGACAGAAGATGACAGAAGATGACAGAATGACAGAAGAGGACAGAATGACAGAAGATGACAGAATGATAGAAGAGGACAGAATGACAGATGATGACAGAATGACAGAAGATGATAGAATGACAGAAGATGACAGAATGACAGAAGGTGAGAGAATGACAGAAGAGGACAGAATGACAGAAGATGACAGAAGATGACAGAAGATGACAGAATGACAGAAGAGGACAGAAGATGACAGAAGATTACAGAAGAGGACTGAAGTTGACAGAAGATGACAGAAAATGACAGAATGACAGAATGACAGAAGAGGACAGAAGATGACAGAATGACAGAAGAGGACAGAAGATGACAGAAGATGGCAGAATGACAGAAGATGACAGAATGACAGAAGATGAGAGAATGACAGAAGATGAAAGAATGACAGAAGAGGACAGAATGACAGAAGATGACAGAAGATGACAGAAGAGGACAGAACATGACAGAACATGACAGAAGATGACAGAATGACAGAAGAGGACAGAATGACAGAAGATGACAGAATGACAGAAGATGACAGAATGACAGAAGACGACAGAATGACAGAAGATGACAGAATGACAGAAGATGACAGAATGACAGAAGATGACAGAAGAGGACAGAACATGACAGAAGATGACAGAATGACAGAAGATGACAGAAGATGACAGAAGATGACAGAATGACAGAAGAGGACAGAATGACAGCAGATGACAGAAGATGACAGAAAATGACAGAAGAGGACAGAATGACAGAAGATGACAGAAGATGACAGAACATGACAGAATGACAGAAGATGACAGAAGAGGACAGAATGACAGAAGATGACAGAATATGACAGAAGATGACAGAATGACAGAAGATGACAGAAGATGTCAGAAGAGGACAGAATGACAGAAGATAACAGAAGATGAGAGAAGATGACAGAATGACACAAGAGGACAGAAGATGACAGAATGACAGAAGAGGACGGAATGACAGAAGATGACAGAAGATGACAGAAGAAGACAGAATGACAGAAGAGGACAGAATGACAGAAGATGACAGAATGACAGAAGAGGACAGAATGACAGAAGATGACAGAAGATGACAGAAGATGACAGAAGATGACAGAATTACAGAAGAGGACAGAATGACAGAAGAGGACTGAAGATGACAGAATGACAGAAGAGGACAGAAGATGACAGAAGATGACAGAAGATGACAGAATGACAGAAGATGACAGAATGACAGATGAGGACAGAAGATGACAGAAGATGACAGAAGATGACAGAAGATGACAGAAGATGACAGAATGACAGAAGAGGACAGAAGATGACAGAAGATGACAGAAGATGACAGAAGATGACAGAATGACAGAAGAGGACAGAATGACAGAAGATGACAGAATGACAGAAGAGGACAGAATATGACAAAAGATGACAGAAGATGACAGAATGACAGAAGATGACAGAAGATGGCAGAAAATGACAGAAGATGACAGAATGACAGAAGATGACAGAATGACAGAAGATGACAGAATGACAGAAGATGACAGAATGACAGAAGATGACAGGATGACAGGAGAGGACAGATGATGACAAAAGATGACAGAAGATGACAGAATGACAGAAGAGGACAGATGATGACAGAAGATGACAGAAGATGACAGAATGACAGAAGAGGACAGAAGATGACAGAAGATGACAGAAGATGACAGAAGAGGACAGAAGATGACAGAATGACAGAAGAGGACAGAAGAGGACAGAAGATGACAGAAGATGACAGAAGATGACAGTATGACAGAAGAGGACAGAAGATGACAGAAGATGACAGAAGATGACAGAATGACAGAAGATGACAGAAGATGACAGAAGATGACAGAATGACAGAAGAGGACAGAATGACAGAAGATGACAGAATGACAGTAGAGGACAGAAAGACAGAAGATGTCAGAAGATGACAGAATGACAGAAGAGGACAGAATGACAGAAGATGACAGAAGAGGACAGAACATGACAGAAGATGACAGAATGACAGAAGATGACAGAAGATGACAGAAGATGACAGAATGACAGAAGAGGACAGAATGACAGCAGATGACAGAAGATGACAGAAAATGACAGAATGACAGAAGATGACAGAAGATGACAGAAGAGGACAGAATGACAGAAGATGACAGAATATGACAGAAGATGACAGAATGACAGAAGAGGACAGAATGACAGAAGATGACAGAAGATGACAGAACATCACAGAATGACAGAAGATGACAGAAGATGACAGAAGAGGACAGAATGACAGAAGATGAGAGAATATGACAGAAGATGACAGAATGACAGAAGATGACAGAAGATGACAGAAGAGGACAGAATGACAGAAGATAACAGAAGATGACAGAAGATGACAGAATGACACAAGAGGACAGAAGATGACAGAATGACAGAAGAGGACAGAATGACAGAAGATGACAGAAGATGACAGAAGAAGACAGAATGACAGAAGAGGACAGAATGACAGAAGATGACAGAATGACAGAAGAGGACAGAATGACAGAAGATGACAGAAGATGACAGAAGATGACAGAAGATGACAGAATGACAGAAGAGGACAGAATGACAGAAGAGGACTGAAGATGACAGAATGACAGAAGAGGACAGAAGATGACAGAAGATGACAGAAGATGACAGAATGAAAGAAGATGACAGAATGACAGAAGAGGACAGAATGACAGAGGATGACAGAAGATGACAGAAGATGACAGAAGATGACAGAATTACAGAAGAGGACAGAATGACAGAAGAGGACAGAAGATGACAGAATGACAGAAGAGGACAGAAGATGAAAGAAGATGACAGAATGACAGAAGATGACAGAAGATGACAGAAGATGACAGAATGACAGAAGATGACAGAAGATGACAGAATATGACAGAAGATGACAGAATGACAGAAGAGGACAGAATGACAGATGAGGACAGAATGACAGAAGATGACAGAATGACAGAAGATGACAGAAGATGACAGAAGATGACAGAATGAGAGAAGATGACAGAAGATGACAGAATATGACAGAAGATGACAGAAGATGACAGAATGACAGAAGATGACAGAAATGACAGTAGATGACAGAAGATGACAGAAGATGACAGAAGATGACAGAATGACAGAAGATGACAGAAGATGACAGAAGATGACAGAAGATGACAGAATGACAAAAGAGGACAGAATGACAGAAGAGGACAGAATATGATAGAGGATGACAGAAGATGACAGAATGACAGAAGATGACAGAAGATGTCAGAAGGACAGAAGATGACAGAATGACAGAAGATGAAAGAACATGACAGAAGATGACAGGAGATGACAGAATATGACAGAAGAGGACAGAAGATGACAGAAGATGACAGAATATGACAGAAGATGACACAAGATGACAGAATGACAGAAAATGACAGAAGAGGACAGAATATGACAGAAGAGGACAGAATGACAGAAGATGACAGAAGATGGCAGAAGATGACAGAAGATGACAGAAGATGACAGAGTATGACAGAAGATGACAGAAGATGACAGAAGATGACAGAATGACAGAAGAGGACAGAATGACAGAAGATGACAGAATGACAGAAGAGGACAGAAGATGACAGAAGATGACAGAAGATGACAGAAGATGACAGAAGATGACAGAATGACAGAAGAGGACAGAATGACAGAAGATGACAGAATGACAGAAGAGGACAGAATATGACAAAAGATGACAGAAGATGACAGAATGACAGAAGATGACAGAAGATGACAGAAGATGACAGAATGACAGAAGAGGACAGAATGACAGCAGATGACAGAAGATGACAGAAAATGACAGAAGAGGACAGAATGACAGAAGATGACAGAAGATGACAGAAGATGACAGAATGAGAGAAGATGACAGAAGATGACAGAATATGACAGAAGATGACAGAAGATGACAGAAGATGACAGAATGACAGAAGATGACAGAAATGACAGTAGATGACAGAAGATGACAGAAGATGACAGAAGATGACAGAATGACAGAAGATGACAGAAGATGACAGAAGATGACAGAAGATGACAGAATGACAAAAGAGGACAGAATGACAGAAGAGGACAGAATATGATAGAGGATGACAGAAGATGACAGAATGACAGAAGATGACAGAAGATGTCAGAAGGACAGAAGATGACAGAATGACAGAAGATGAAAGAACATGACAGAAGATGACAGGAGATGACAGAATATGACAGAAGAGGACAGAAGATGACAGAAGATGACAGAATATGACAGAAGATGACACAAGATGACAGAATGACAGAAAATGACAGAAGAGGACAGAATATGACAGAAGAGGACAGAATGACAGAAGATGACAGAAGATGGCAGAAGATGACAGAAGATGACAGAAGATGACAGAGTATGACAGAAGATGACAGAAGATGACAGAAGATGACAGAATGACAGAAGAGGACAGAATGACAGAAGATGACAGAATGACAGAAGAGGACAGAAGATGACAGAAGATGACAGAAGATGACAGAAGATGACAGAAGATGACAGAATGACAGAAGAGGACAGAATGACAGAAGATGACAGAATGACAGAAGAGGACAGAATATGACAAAAGATGACAGAAGATGACAGAATGACAGAAGATGACAGAAGATGACAGAAAATGACAGAAGATGACAGAATGACAGAAGATGACAGAATGACAGAAGAGGACAGAATGACAGAAGATGACAGAATGACAGAAGATGACAGGATGACAGGAGAGGACAGAAGATGACAAAAGATGACAGAAGATGACAGAATGACAGAAGAGGACAGATGATGACAGAAGATGACAGAAGATGACAGAATGACAGAAGAGGACAGAAGATGACAGAAGATGACAGAAGATGACAGAAGAGGACAGAAGATGACAGAAGATGACAGAAGATGACAGAAGATGACAGTATGACAGAAGATGACAGAAGATGATAGAAGATGACAGAAGATGACAGAAGATGACAGAAGATGACAGAATGACAGAAGATGACAGAAGATGACAGAAGATGACAGAAGATGACAGAAGATGACAGAATGACAGAAGAGGACAGAATGACAGAAGAGGACAGAATATGATAGAGGATGACAGAAGATGACAGAATGACAGAAGATGAGAGAAGATGTCAGAAGGACAGAAGATGACAGAATGACAGAAGATGAAAGAACATGACAGAAGATGACAGGAGATGACAGAATATGACAGAAGAGGACAGAAGATGACAGAAGATGACAGAATATGACAGAAGATGACACAAGATGACAGAATGACAGAAAATGACAGAAGAGGACAGAATATGACAGAAGAGGACAGAATGACAGAAGATGACAGAAGATGGCAGAAGATGACAGAAGATGACAGAATATGACAGAAGATGACAGAAGATGACAGAGTATGACAGAAGATGACAGAAGATGACAGAAGATGACAGAATGATAGAAGAGGACAGAATGACAGAAGATGACAGAATGACAGAAGAGGACAGAAGATGACAGAAGATGACAGAAGATGACAGAAGATGACAGAACATGACAGAATGACAGAAGAGGACAGAATGACAGAAGATGACAGAATGACAGAAGAGGACAGAATATGACAAAAGATGACAGAAGATGACAGAATGACAGAAGATGACAGAAGATGACAGAAAATGACAGAAGATGACAGAATGACAGAAGATGACAGAATGACAGAAGAGGACAGAATGACAGAAGATGACAGAATGACAGAAGATGACAGGATGACAGGAGAGGACAGAAGATGACAAAAGATGACAGAAGATGACAGAATGACAGAAGAGGACAGATGATGACAGAAGATGACAGAAGATGACAGAATGACAGAAGAGGACAGAAGATGACAGAAGATGACAGAAGATGACAGAAGAGGACAGAAGATGACAGATTGACAGAAGAGGACAGAAGAGGACAGAAGATGACAGAAGATGACAGAAGATGACAGAAGATGACAGAAGATGACAGTATGACAGAAGAGGACAGAAGATGACAGAAGATGACAGAGGAGGACAGAATGACAGAAGATGACAGAATGACAGTAGAGGACAGAAAGACAGAAGATGACAGAAGATGACAGAATGACAGAAGAGGACAGAAGATGACAGAAGATGACAGAATGTCAGAATGACAGAAGAGGACAGAAGATGACAGAAGATGACAGAATGACAGAAGAGGACAGAATGACAGAAGATGAGAGAATGACAGAAGAGGACAGAATGACAGAAGATGACAGAAGATGACAGAATGACAGAAGAGGACAGAAGATGACAGAAGATGACAGAAGGGGACAGAAGATGATAGAAGATGACAGAAAATGACAGAATGACAGAATGACAGAAGAGGACAGAAGATGACAGAATGACAGGAGAGGACAGAAGGTGACAGAAGATGACAGAAGATGACAGAATGACAGAAGAGGACAGAATGACAGAAGATGACAGAATGACAGATGAGGACAGAATGACAGAAAATGACAGAATGACAGAAGATGACAGAATGACAGAAGATGAAAGAATGACAGAAGAGGACAGAATGACAGAAGATGACAGAATGACAGAAGATGACAGAATGACAGAAGATGACAGAAGAGGACAGAACATGACAGAAGATGACAGAATGACAGAAGATGACAGAAGATGACAGAATGACAGAAGAGGACAGAATGACAGCAGATGACAGAAGATGACAGAAAATGACAGAAGAGGAGAGAATGACAGAAGATGACAGAATGACAGAAGAGGACAGAATGACAGAAGATGACAGAAGATGACAGAACATGACAGAATGACAGAAGATGACAGAAGAGGACAGAATGACAGAAGATGACAGAATGACAGAAGAGGACAGAAGATGACAGAAGATGACAGAAGATGACAGAAGATGACAGAAGATGACAGAATGACAGAAGAGGACAGAATGACAGAAGATGACAGAATGACAGAAGAGGACAGAATATGACAAAAGATGACAGAAGATGACAGAATGACAGAAGATGACAGAAGATGACAGAAAATGACAGAAGATGACAGAATGACAGAAGATGACAGAATGACAGAAGAGGACAGAATGACAGAAGATGACAGAATGACAGAAGATGACAGGATGACAGGAGAGGACAGAAGATGACAAAAGATGACAGAAGATGACAGAATGACAGAAGAGGACAGATGATGACAGAAGATGACAGAAGATGACAGAATGACAGAAGAGGACAGAAGATGACAGAAGATGACAGAAGATGACAGAAGAGGACAGAAGATGACAGATTGACAGAAGAGGACAGAAGAGGACAGAAGATGACAGAAGATGACAGAAGATGACAGAAGATGACAGAAGATGACAGTATGACAGAAGAGGACAGAAGATGACAGAAGATGACAGAGGAGGACAGAATGACAGAAGATGACAGAATGACAGTAGAGGACAGAAAGACAGAAGATGACAGAAGATGACAGAATGACAGAAGAGGACAGAAGATGACAGAAGATGACAGAATGTCAGAATGACAGAAGAGGACAGAAGATGACAGAAGATGACAGAATGACAGAAGAGGACAGAATGACAGAAGATGAGAGAATGACAGAAGAGGACAGAATGACAGAAGATGACAGAAGATGACAGAATGACAGAAGAGGACAGAAGATGACAGAAGATGACAGAAGGGGACAGAAGATGATAGAAGATGACAGAAAATGACAGAATGACAGAATGACAGAAGAGGACAGAAGATGACAGAATGACAGGAGAGGACAGAAGGTGACAGAAGATGACAGAAGATGACAGAATGACAGAAGAGGACAGAATGACAGAAGATGACAGAATGACAGATGAGGACAGAATGACAGAAAATGACAGAATGACAGAAGATGACAGAATGACAGAAGATGAAAGAATGACAGAAGAGGACAGAATGACAGAAGATGACAGAATGACAGAAGATGACAGAATGACAGAAGATGACAGAAGAGGACAGAACATGACAGAAGATGACAGAATGACAGAAGATGACAGAAGATGACAGAAGATGACAGAATGACAGAAGAGGACAGAATGACAGCAGATGACAGAAGATGACAGAAAATGACAGAAGAGGAGAGAATGACAGAAGATGACAGAATGACAGAAGAGGACAGAATGACAGAAGATGACAGAAGATGACAGAACATGACAGAATGACAGAAGATGACAGAAGAGGACAGAATGACAGAAGATGACAGAATATGACAGAAGATGACAGAATGACAGAAGATGACAGAAGAGGACAGCATGACAGAAGATAACAGAAGATGACAGAAGATGACAGAATGACACAAGAGGACAGAAGATGACAGAATGACAGAAGAGGACGGAATGACAGAAGATGACAGAAGATGACAGAAGAAGACAGAATGACAGAAGAGGACAGAATGACAGAAGATGACAGAATGACAGAAGAGGACAGAATGACAGAAGATGACAGAAGATGACAGAAGATGACAGAAGATGACAGAATTACAGAAGAGGACAGAATGACAGAAGAGGACTGAAGATGACAGAATGACAGAAGAGGACAGAAGATGACAGAAGATGACAGAAGATGACAGAATGACAGAAGATGACAGAATGACAGATGAGGACAGAAGATGACAGAAGATGACAGAAGATGACAGAAGATGACAGAATGACAGAAGAGGACAGAAGATGACAGAAGATGACAGAAGATGACAGAAGATGACAGAATGACAGAAGAGGACAGAATGACAGAAGATGACAGAATGACAGAAGAGGACAGAATATGACAAAAGATGACAGAAGATGACGGAATGACAGAAGATGACAGAAGATGACAGAAAATGACAGAAGATGACAGAATGACAGAAGATGACAGAATGACAGAAGATGACAGAATGACAGAAGATGACAGAATGACAGAAGATGACAGGATGACAGGAGAGGACAGATGATGACAAAAGATGACAGAAGATGACAGAATGACAGAAGAGGACAGATGATGACAGAAGATGACAGAAGATGACAGAATGACAGAAGAGGACAGAAGATGACAGAAGATGACAGAAGATGACAGAAGAGGACAGAAGATGACAGAAGATGACAGAAGATGACAGAAGAGGACAGAAGATGACAGAATGACAGAAGAGGACAGAAGAGGACAGAAGATGACAGAAGATGACAGAAGATGACAGAAGATGACAGTATGACAGAAGAGGACAGAAGATGACAGAAGATGACAGAAGATGACAGAATGACAGAAGATGACAGAAGATGACAGAAGATGACAGAATGACAGAAGAGGACAGAATGACAGAAGATGACAGAATGACAGTAGAGGACAGAAAGACAGAAGATGTCAGAAGATGACAGAATGACAGAAGAGGACAGAATGACAGAAGATGACAGAAGAGGACAGAACATGACAGAAGATGACAGAATGACAGAAGATGACAGAAGATGACAGAAGATGACAGAATGACAGAAGAGGACAGAATGACAGCAGATGACAGAAGATGACAGAAAATGACAGAATGACAGAAGATGACAGAAGATGACAGAAGAGGACAGAATGACAGAAGATGACAGAATATGACAGAAGATGACAGAATGACAGAAGAGGACAGAATGACAGAAGATGACAGAAGATGACAGAACATCACAGAATGACAGAAGATGACAGAAGATGACAGAAGAGGACAGAATGACAGAAGATGAGAGAATATGACAGAAGATGACAGAATGACAGAAGATGACAGAAGATGACAGAAGAGGACAGAATGACAGAAGATAACAGAAGATGACAGAAGATGACAGAATGACACAAGAGGACAGAAGATGACAGAATGACAGAAGAGGACAGAATGACAGAAGATGACAGAAGATGACAGAAGAAGACAGAATGACAGAAGAGGACAGAATGACAGAAGATGACAGAATGACAGAAGAGGACAGAATGACAGAAGATGACAGAAGATGACAGAAGATGACAGAAGATGACAGAATGACAGAAGAGGACAGAATGACAGAAGAGGACTGAAGATGACAGAATGACAGAAGAGGACAGAAGATGACAGAAGATGACAGAAGATGACAGAATGAAAGAAGATGACAGAATGACAGAAGAGGACAGAATGACAGAGGATGACAGAAGATGACAGAAGATGACAGAAGATGACAGAATTACAGAAGAGGACAGAATGACAGAAGAGGACAGAAGATGACAGAATGACAGAAGAGGACAGAAGATGAAAGAAGATGACAGAATGACAGAAGATGACAGAAGATGACAGAATGACAGAAGATGACAGAAGATGACAGAATATGACAGAAGATGACAGAATGACAGAAGAGGACAGAATGACAGAAGAGGACAGAATGACAGAAGATGACAGAATGACAGAAGATGACAGAAGATGACAGAAGATGACAGAATGAGAGAAGATGACAGAAGATGACAGAATATGACAGAAGATGACAGAAGATGACAGAAGATGACAGAATGACAGAAGATGACAGAAATGACAGTAGATGACAGAAGATGACAGAAGATGACAGAAGATGACAGAATGACAGAAGATGACAGAAGATGACAGAAGATGACAGAAGATGACAGAAGATGACAGAATGACAAAAGAGGACAGAATGACAGAAGAGGACAGAATATGATAGAGGATGACAGAAGATGACAGAATGACAGAAGATGACAGAAGATGTCAGAAGGACAGAAGATGACAGAATGACAGAAGATGAAAGAACATGACAGAAGATGACAGGAGATGACAGAATATGACAGAAGAGGACAGAAGATGACAGAAGATGACAGAATATGACAGAAGATGACACAAGATGACAGAATGACAGAAAATGACAGAAGAGGACAGAATATGACAGAAGAGGACAGAATGACAGAAGATGACAGAAGATGGCAGAAGATGACAGAAGATGACAGAATATGACAGAAGATGACAGAAGATGACAGAGTATGACAGAAGATGACAGAAGATGACAGAAGATGACAGAATGACAGAAGAGGACAGAATGACAGAAGATGACAGAATGACAGAAGAGGACAGAAGATGACAGAAGATGACAGAAGATGACAGAAGATGACAGAAGATGACAGAATGACAGAAGAGGACAGAATGACAGAAGATGACAGAATGACAGAAGAGGACAGAATATGACAAAAGATGACAGAAGATGACAGAATGACAGAAGATGACAGAAGATGACAGAAAATGACAGAAGATGACAGAATGACAGAAGATGACAGAATGACAGAAGAGGACAGAATGACAGAAGATGACAGAATGACAGAAGATGACAGGATGACAGGAGAGGACAGAAGATGACAAAAGATGACAGAAGATGACAGAATGACAGAAGAGGACAGATGATGACAGAAGATGACAGAAGATGACAGAATGACAGAAGAGGACAGAAGATGACAGAAGATGACAGAAGATGACAGAAGAGGACAGAAGATGACAGAAGATGACAGAAGATGACAGAAGATGACAGTATGACAGAAGATGACAGAAGATGATAGAAGATGACAGAAGATGACAGAAGATGACAGAAGATGACAGAATGACAGAAGATGACAGAAGATGACAGAAGATGACAGAAGATGACAGAAGATGACAGAATGACAGAAGAGGACAGAATGACAGAAGAGGACAGAATATGATAGAGGATGACAGAAGATGACAGAATGACAGAAGATGAGAGAAGATGTCAGAAGGACAGAAGATGACAGAATGACAGAAGATGAAAGAACATGACAGAAGATGACAGGAGATGACAGAATATGACAGAAGAGGACAGAAGATGACAGAAGATGACAGAATATGACAGAAGATGACACAAGATGACAGAATGACAGAAAATGACAGAAGAGGACAGAATATGACAGAAGAGGACAGAATGACAGAAGATGACAGAAGATGGCAGAAGATGACAGAAGATGACAGAATATGACAGAAGATGACAGAAGATGACAGAGTATGACAGAAGATGACAGAAGATGACAGAAGATGACAGAATGATAGAAGAGGACAGAATGACAGAAGATGACAGAATGACAGAAGAGGACAGAAGATGACAGAAGATGACAGAAGATGACAGAAGATGACAGAAGATGACAGAATGACAGAAGAGGACAGAATGACAGAAGATGACAGAATGACAGAAGAGGACAGAATATGACAAAAGATGACAGAAGATGACAGAATGACAGAAGATGACAGAAGATGACAGAAAATGACAGAAGATGACAGAATGACAGAAGATGACAGAATGACAGAAGAGGACAGAATGACAGAAGATGACAGAATGACAGAAGATGACAGGATGACAGGAGAGGACAGAAGATGACAAAAGATGACAGAAGATGACAGAATGACAGAAGAGGACAGATGATGACAGAAGATGACAGAAGATGACAGAATGACAGAAGAGGACAGAAGATGACAGAAGATGACAGAAGATGACAGAAGAGGACAGAAGATGACAGATTGACAGAAGAGGGCAGAAGAGGACAGAAGATGACAGAAGATGACAGAAGATGACAGAAGATGACAGAAGATGACAGTATGACAGAAGAGGACAGAAGATGACAGAAGATGACAGAGGAGGACAGAATGACAGAAGATGACAGAATGACAGTAGAGGACAGAAAGACAGAAGATGACAGAAGATGACAGAATGACAGAAGAGGACAGAAGATGACAGAAGATGACAGAATGTCAGAATGACAGAAGAGGACAGAAGATGACAGAAGATGACAGAATGACAGAAGAGGACAGAATGACAGAAGATGAGAGAATGACAGAAGAGGACAGAATGACAGAAGATGACAGAAGATGACAGAATGACAGAAGAGGACAGAAGATGACAGAAGATGACAGAAGGGGACAGAAGATGATAGAAGATGACAGAAAATGACAGAATGACAGAATGACAGAAGAGGACAGAAGATGACAGAATGACAGGAGAGGACAGAAGGTGACAGAAGATGACAGAAGATGACAGAATGACAGAAGAGGACAGAATGACAGAAGATGACAGAATGACAGATGAGGACAGAATGACAGAAAATGACAGAATGACAGAAGATGACAGAATGACAGAAGATGAAAGAATGACAGAAGAGGACAGAATGACAGAAGATGACAGAATGACAGAAGATGACAGAATGACAGAAGATGACAGAAGAGGACAGAACATGACAGAAGATGACAGAATGACAGAAGATGACAGAAGATGACAGAAGATGACAGAATGACAGCAGATGACAGAAGATGACAGAAAATGACAGAAGAGGAGAGAATGACAGAAGATGACAGAATGACAGAAGAGGACAGAATGACAGAAGATGACAGAAGATGACAGAACATGACAGAATGACAGAAGATGACAGAAGAGGACAGAATGACAGAAGATGACAGAATGACAGAAGAGGACAGAAGATGACAGAAGATGACAGAAGATGACAGAAGATGACAGAAGATGACAGAATGACAGAAGAGGACAGAATGACAGAAGATGACAGAATGACAGAAGAGGACAGAATATGACAAAAGATGACAGAAGATGACAGAATGACAGAAGATGACAGAAGATGACAGAAAATGACAGAAGATGACAGAATGACAGAAGATGACAGAATGACAGAAGAGGACAGAATGACAGAAGATGACAGAATGACAGAAGATGACAGGATGACAGGAGAGGACAGAAGATGACAAAAGATGACAGAAGATGACAGAATGACAGAAGAGGACAGATGATGACAGAAGATGACAGAAGATGACAGAATGACAGAAGAGGACAGAAGATGACAGAAGATGACAGAAGATGACAGAAGAGGACAGAAGATGACAGATTGACAGAAGAGGACAGAAGAGGACAGAAGATGACAGAAGATGACAGAAGATGACAGAAGATGACAGAAGATGACAGTATGACAGAAGAGGACAGAAGATGACAGAAGATGACAGAGGAGGACAGAATGACAGAAGATGACAGAATGACAGTAGAGGACAGAAAGACAGAAGATGACAGAAGATGACAGAATGACAGAAGAGGACAGAAGATGACAGAAGATGACAGAATGTCAGAATGACAGAAGAGGACAGAAGATGACAGAAGATGACAGAATGACAGAAGAGGACAGAATGACAGAAGATGAGAGAATGACAGAAGAGGACAGAATGACAGAAGATGACAGAAGATGACAGAATGACAGAAGAGGACAGAAGATGACAGAAGATGACAGAAGGGGACAGAAGATGATAGAAGATGACAGAAAATGACAGAATGACAGAATGACAGAAGAGGACAGAAGATGACAGAATGACAGGAGAGGACAGAAGGTGACAGAAGATGACAGAAGATGACAGAATGACAGAAGAGGACAGAATGACAGAAGATGACAGAATGACAGATGAGGACAGAATGACAGAAAATGACAGAATGACAGAAGATGACAGAATGACAGAAGATGAAAGAATGACAGAAGAGGACAGAATGACAGAAGATGACAGAATGACAGAAGATGACAGAATGACAGAAGATGACAGAAGAGGACAGAACATGACAGAAGATGACAGAATGACAGAAGATGACAGAAGATGACAGAAGATGACAGAATGACAGAAGAGGACAGAATGACAGCAGATGACAGAAGATGACAGAAAATGACAGAAGAGGAGAGAATGACAGAAGATGACAGAATGACAGAAGAGGACAGAATGACAGAAGATGACAGAACATGACAGAACATGACAGAATGACAGAAGATGACAGAAGAGGACAGAATGACAGAAGATGACAGAATATGACAGAAGATGACAGAATGACAGAAGATGACAGAAGAGGACAGCATGACAGAAGATAACAGAAGATGACAGAAGATGACAGAATGACACAAGAGGACAGAAGATGACAGAATGACAGAAGAGGACGGAATGACAGAAGATGACAGAAGATGACAGAAGAAGACAGAATGACAGAAGAGGACAGAATGACAGAAGATGACAGAATGACAGAAGAGGACAGAATGACAGAAGATGACAGAAGATGACAGAAGATGACAGAAGATGACAGAATTACAGAAGAGGACAGAATGACAGAAGAGGACTGAAGATGACAGAATGACAGAAGAGGACAGAAGATGACAGAAGATGACAGAAGATGACAGAATGACAGAAGATGACAGAATGACAGATGAGGACAGAAGATGACAGAAGATGACAGAAGATGACAGAAGATGACAGAATGACAGAAGAGGACAGAAGATGACAGAAGATGACAGAAGATGACAGAATGACAGAAGAGGACAGAATGACAGAAGATGACAGAATGACAGAAGAGGACAGAATATGACAAAAGATGACAGAAGATGACGGAATGACAGAAGATGACAGAAGATGACAGAAAATGACAGAAGATGACAGAATGACAGAAGATGACAGAATGACAGAAGATGACAGAATGACAGAAGATGACAGAATGACAGAAGATGACAGGATGACAGGAGAGGACAGATGATGACAAAAGATGACAGAAGATGACAGAATGACAGAAGAGGACAGATGATGACAGAAGATGACAGAAGATGACAGAATGACAGAAGAGGACAGAAGATGACAGAAGATGACAGAAGATGACAGAAGAGGACAGAAGATGACAGAATGACAGAAGAGGACAGAAGAGGACAGAAGATGACAGAAGATGACAGAAGATGACAGAAGATGACAGTATGACAGAAGAGGACAGAAGATGACAGAAGATGACAGAAGATGACAGAATGACAGAAGATGACAGAATGACAGAAGATGACAGAATGACAGTAGAGGACAGAAAGACAGAAGATGACAGAATGACAGAAGAGGACAGAATGACAGAAGATGACAGAAGAGGACAGTACATGACAGAAGATGACAGAATGACAGAAGATGACAGAAGATGACAGAAGATGACAGAATGACAGAAGAGGACAGAATGACAGCAGATGACAGAAGATGACAGAAAATGACAGAATGACAGAAGATGACAGAAGATGACAGAAGAGGACAGAATGACAGAAGATGACAGAATATGACAGAAGATGACAGAATGACAGAAGAGGACAGAATGACAGAAGATGACAGAAGATGACAGAACATGACAGAATGACAGAAGATGACAGAAGATGACAGAAGAGGACAGAATGACAGAAGATGACAGAATATGACAGAAGATGACAGAATGACAGAAGATGACAGAAGATGACAGAAGAGGACAGAATGACAGAAGATAACAGAAGATGACAGAAGATGACAGAATGACACAAGAGGACAGAAGATGACAGAATGACAGAAGAGGACGGAATGACAGAAGATGACAGAAGATGACAGAAGAAGACAGAATGACAGAAGAGGACAGAATGACAGAAGATGACAGAATGACAGAAGAGGACAGAATGACAGAAGATGACAGAAGATGACAGAAGATGACAGAAGATGACAGAAGATGACAGAATGACAGAAGAGGACAGAATGACAGAAGATGACAGAATGACAGAAGAGGACAGAATGACAGAAGAGGACTGAAGATGACAGAATGACAGAAGAGGACAGAAGATGACAGAAGATGACAGAAGATGACAGAATGACAGAAGATGACAGAATGACAGATGAGGACAGAAGATGACAGAAGATGACAGAAGATGACAGAAGATGACAGAATGACAGAAGAGGACAGAAGATGACAGAAGATGACAGAAGATGACAGAAGATGACAGAATGACAGAAGAGGACAGAATGACAGAAGATGACAGAATGACAGAAGAGGACAGAATATGACAAAAGATGACAGAAGATGACGGAATGACAGAAGATGACAGAAGATGACAGAAAATGACAGAAGATGACAGAATGACAGAAGATGACAGAATGACAGAAGATGACAGAATGACAGAAGATGACAGAATGACAGAAGATGACAGGATGACAGGAGAGGACAGATGATGACAAAAGATGACAGAAGATGACAGAATGACAGAAGAGGACAGATGATGACAGAAGATGACAGAAGATGACAGAATGACAGAAGAGGACAGAAGATGACAGAAGATGACAGAAGATGACAGAAGAGGACAGAAGATGACAGAAGATGACAGAAGATGACAGAAGAGGACAGAAGATGACAGAATGACAGAAGAGGACAGAAGAGGACAGAAGATGACAGAAGATGACAGAAGATGACAGAAGATGACAGTATGACAGAAGAGGACAGAAGATGACAGAAGATGACAGAAGATGACAGAATGACAGAAGATGACAGAAGATGACAGAAGATGACAGAATGACAGAAGAGGACAGAATGACAGAAGATGACAGAATGACAGTAGAGGACAGAAAGACAGAAGATGTCAGAAGATGACAGAATGACAGAAGAGGACAGAATGACAGAAGATGACAGAAGAGGACAGAACATGACAGAAGATGACAGAATGACAGAAGATGACAGAAGATGACAGAAGATGACAGAATGACAGAAGAGGACAGAATGACAGCAGATGACAGAAGATGACAGAAAATGACAGAATGACAGAAGATGACAGAAGATGACAGAAGAGGACAGAATGACAGAAGATGACAGAATATGACAGAAGATGACAGAATGACAGAAGAGGACAGAATGACAGAAGATGACAGAAGATGACAGAACATCACAGAATGACAGAAGATGACAGAAGATGACAGAAGAGGACAGAATGACAGAAGATGAGAGAATATGACAGAAGATGACAGAATGACAGAAGATGACAGAAGATGACAGAAGAGGACAGAATGACAGAAGATAACAGAAGATGACAGAAGATGACAGAATGACACAAGAGGACAGAAGATGACAGAATGACAGAAGAGGACAGAATGACAGAAGATGACAGAAGATGACAGAAGAAGACAGAATGACAGAAGAGGACAGAATGACAGAAGATGACAGAATGACAGAAGAGGACAGAATGACAGAAGATGACAGAAGATGACAGAAGATGACAGAAGATGACAGAATGACAGAAGAGGACAGAATGACAGAAGAGGACTGAAGATGACAGAATGACAGAAGAGGACAGAAGATGACAGAAGATGACAGAAGATGACAGAATGAAAGAAGATGACAGAATGACAGAAGAGGACAGAATGACAGAGGATGACAGAAGATGACAGAAGATGACAGAAGATGACAGAATTACAGAAGAGGACAGAATGACAGAAGAGGACAGAAGATGACAGAATGACAGAAGAGGACAGAAGATGAAAGAAGATGACAGAATGACAGAAGATGACAGAAGATGACAGAAGATGACAGAATGACAGAAGATGACAGAAGATGACAGAATATGACAGAAGATGACAGAATGACAGAAGAGGACAGAATGACAGAAGAGGACAGAATGACAGAAGATGACAGAATGACAGAAGATGACAGAAGATGACAGAAGATGACAGAATGAGAGAAGATGACAGAAGATGACAGAATATGACAGAAGATGACAGAAGATGACAGAAGATGACAGAATGACAGAAGATGACAGAAATGACAGTAGATGACAGAAGATGACAGAAGATGACAGAAGATGACAGAATGACAGAAGATGACAGAAGATGACAGAAGATGACAGAAGATGACAGAAGATGACAGAATGACAAAAGAGGACAGAATGACAGAAGAGGACAGAATATGATAGAGGATGACAGAAGATGACAGAATGACAGAAGATGACAGAAGATGTCAGAAGGACAGAAGATGACAGAATGACAGAAGATGAAAGAACATGACAGAAGATGACAGGAGATGACAGAATATGACAGAAGAGGACAGAAGATGACAGAAGATGACAGAATATGACAGAAGATGACACAAGATGACAGAATGACAGAAAATGACAGAAGAGGACAGAATATGACAGAAGAGGACAGAATGACAGAAGATGACAGAAGATGGCAGAAGATGACAGAAGATGACAGAATATGACAGAAGATGACAGAAGATGACAGAGTATGACAGAAGATGACAGAAGATGACAGAAGATGACAGAATGACAGAAGAGGACAGAATGACAGAAGATGACAGAATGACAGAAGAGGACAGAAGATGACAGAAGATGACAGAAGATGACAGAAGATGACAGAAGATGACAGAATGACAGAAGAGGACAGAATGACAGAAGATGACAGAATGACAGAAGAGGACAGAATATGACAAAAGATGACAGAAGATGACAGAATGACAGAAGATGACAGAAGATGACAGAAAATGACAGAAGATGACAGAATGACAGAAGATGACAGAATGACAGAAGAGGACAGAATGACAGAAGATGACAGAATGACAGAAGATGACAGGATGACAGGAGAGGACAGAAGATGACAAAAGATGACAGAAGATGACAGAATGACAGAAGAGGACAGATGATGACAGAAGATGACAGAAGATGACAGAATGACAGAAGAGGACAGAAGATGACAGAAGATGACAGAAGATGACAGAAGAGGACAGAAGATGACAGAAGATGACAGAAGATGACAGAAGATGACAGTATGACAGAAGATGACAGAAGATGATAGAAGATGACAGAAGATGACAGAAGATGACAGAAGATGACAGAATGACAGAAGATGACAGAAGATGACAGAAGATGACAGAAGATGACAGAAGATGACAGAATGACAGAAGAGGACAGAATGACAGAAGAGGACAGAATATGATAGAGGATGACAGAAGATGACAGAATGACAGAAGATGAGAGAAGATGTCAGAAGGACAGAAGATGACAGAATGACAGAAGATGACAGAATGACAGAAGATGACAGGATGACAGGAGAGGACAGAAGATGACAAAAGATGACAGAAGATGACAGAATGACAGAAGAGGACAGATGATGACAGAAGATGACAGAAGATGACAGAATGACAGAAGAGGACAGAAGATGACAGAAGATGACAGAAGATGACAGAAGAGGACAGAAGATGACAGATTGACAGAAGAGGACAGAAGAGGACAGAAGATGACAGAAGATGACAGAAGATGACAGAAGATGACAGAAGATGACAGTATGACAGAAGAGGACAGAAGATGACAGAAGATGACAGAGGAGGACAGAATGACAGAAGATGACAGAATGACAGTAGAGGACAGAAAGACAGAAGATGACAGAAGATGACAGAATGACAGAAGAGGACAGAAGATGACAGAAGATGACAGAATGTCAGAATGACAGAAGAGGACAGAAGATGACAGAAGATGACAGAATGACAGAAGAGGACAGAATGACAGAAGATGAGAGAATGACAGAAGAGGACAGAATGACAGAAGATGACAGAAGATGACAGAATGACAGAAGAGGACAGAAGATGACAGAAGATGACAGAAGGGGACAGAAGATGATAGAAGATGACAGAAAATGACAGAATGACAGAATGACAGAAGAGGACAGAAGATGACAGAATGACAGGAGAGGACAGAAGGTGACAGAAGATGACAGAAGATGACAGAATGACAGAAGAGGACAGAATGACAGAAGATGACAGAATGACAGATGAGGACAGAATGACAGAAAATGACAGAATGACAGAAGATGACAGAATGACAGAAGATGAAAGAATGACAGAAGAGGACAGAATGACAGAAGATGACAGAATGACAGAAGATGACAGAATGACAGAAGATGACAGAAGAGGACAGAACATGACAGAAGATGACAGAATGACAGAAGATGACAGAAGATGACAGAAGATGACAGAATGACAGAAGAGGACAGAATGACAGCAGATGACAGAAGATGACAGAAAATGACAGAAGAGGAGAGAATGACAGAAGATGACAGAATGACAGAAGAGGACAGAATGACAGAAGATGACAGAACATGACAGAACATGACAGAATGACAGAAGATGACAGAAGAGGACAGAATGACAGAAGATGACAGAATATGACAGAAGATGACAGAATGACAGAAGATGACAGAAGAGGACAGCATGACAGAAGATAACAGAAGATGACAGAAGATGACAGAATGACACAAGAGGACAGAAGATGACAGAATGACAGAAGAGGACGGAATGACAGAAGATGACAGAAGATGACAGAAGAAGACAGAATGACAGAAGAGGACAGAATGACAGAAGATGACAGAATGACAGAAGAGGACAGAATGACAGAAGATGACAGAAGATGACAGAAGATGACAGAAGATGACAGAATTACAGAAGAGGACAGAATGACAGAAGAGGACTGAAGATGACAGAATGACAGAAGAGGACAGAAGATGACAGAAGATGACAGAAGATGACAGAATGACAGAAGATGACAGAATGACAGATGAGGACAGAAGATGACAGAAGATGACAGAAGATGACAGAAGATGACAGAATGAGAGAAGAGGACAGAAGATGACAGAAGATGACAGAAGATGACAGAAGATGACAGAATGACAGAAGAGGACAGAATGACAGAAGATGACAGAATGACAGAAGAGGACAGAATATGACAAAAGATGACAGAAGATGACGGAATGACAGAAGATGACAGAAGATGACAGAAAATGACAGAAGATGACAGAATGACAGAAGATGACAGAATGACAGAAGATGACAGAATGACAGAAGATGACAGAATGACAGAAGATGACAGGATGACAGGAGAGGACAGATGATGACAAAAGATGACAGAAGATGACAGAATGACAGAAGAGGACAGATGATGACAGAAGATGACAGAAGATGACAGAATGACAGAAGAGGACAGAAGATGACAGAAGATGACAGAAGATGACAGAAGAGGACAGAAGATGACAGAATGACAGAAGAGGACAGAAGAGGACAGAAGATGACAGAAGATGACAGAAGATGACAGAAGATGACAGTATGACAGAAGAGGACAGAAGATGACAGAAGATGACAGAAGATGACAGAATGACAGAAGATGACAGAATGACAGAAGATGACAGAATGACAGTAGAGGACAGAAAGACAGAAGATGACAGAATGACAGAAGAGGACAGAATGACAGAAGATGACAGAAGAGGACAGTACATGACAGAAGATGACAGAATGACAGAAGATGACAGAAGATGACAGAAGATGACAGAATGACAGAAGAGGACAGAATGACAGAAGATGACAGAAGATGACAGAAGAGGACAGAATGACAGAAGATGACAGAATATGACAGAAGATGACAGAATGACAGAAGAGGACAGAATGACAGAAGATGACAGAAGATGACAGAACATGACAGAATGACAGAAGATGACAGAAGATGACAGAAGAGGACAGAATGACAGAAGATGACAGAATATGACAGAAGATGACAGAATGACAGAAGATGACAGAAGATGACAGAAGAGGACAGAATGACAGAAGATAACAGAAGATGACAGAAGATGACAGAATGACACAAGAGGACAGAAGATGACAGAATGACAGAAGAGGACGGAATGACAGAAGATGACAGAAGATGACAGAAGAAGACAGAATGACAGAAGAGGACAGAATGACAGAAGATGACAGAATGACAGAAGAGGACAGAATGACAGAAGATGACAGAAGATGACAGAAGATGACAGAAGATGACAGAAGATGACAGAATGACAGAAGAGGACAGAATGACAGAAGATGACAGAATGACAGAAGAGGACAGAATGACAGAAGAGGACTGAAGATGACAGAATGACAGAAGAGGACAGAAGATGACAGAAGATGACAGAAGATGACAGAATGACAGAAGATGACAGAATGACAGATGAGGACAGAAGATGACAGAAGATGACAGAAGATGACAGAAGATGACAGAATGACAGAAGAGGACAGAAGATGACAGAAGATGACAGAAGATGACAGAAGATGACAGAATGACAGAAGAGGACAGAATGACAGAAGATGACAGAATGACAGAAGAGGACAGAATATGACAAAAGATGACAGAAGATGACGGAATGACAGAAGATGACAGAAGATGACAGAAAATGACAGAAGATGACAGAATGACAGAAGATGACAGAATGACAGAAGATGACAGAATGACAGAAGATGACAGAATGACAGAAGATGACAGGATGACAGGAGAGGACAGATGATGAAAAAGATGACAGAAGATGACAGAATGACAGAAGAGGACAGATGATGACAGAAGATGACAGAAGATGACAGAATGACAGAAGAGGACAGAAGATGACAGAAGATGACAGAAGATGACAGAAGAGGACAGAAGATGACAGAAGATGACAGAAGATGACAGAAGAGGACAGAAGATGACAGAATGACAGAAGAGGACAGAAGAGGACAGAAGATGACAGAAGATGACAGAAGATGACAGAAGATGACAGAAGATGACAGAAGATGACAGAATGACAGAAGATGACAGAAGATGACAGAAGATGACAGAATGACAGAAGAGGACAGAATGACAGAAGATGACAGAATGACAGTAGAGGACAGAAAGACAGAAGATGTCAGAAGATGACAGAATGACAGAAGAGGACAGAATGACAGAAGATGACAGAAGAGGACAGAACATGACAGAAGATGACAGAATGACAGAAGATGACAGAAGATGACAGAAGATGACAGAATGACAGAAGAGGACAGAATGACAGCAGATGACAGAAGATGACAGAAAATGACAGAATGACAGAAGATGACAGAAGATGACAGAAGAGGACAGAATGACAGAAGATGACAGAATATGACAGAAGATGACAGAATGACAGAAGAGGACAGAATGACAGAAGATGACAGAAGATGACAGAACATCACAGAATGACAGAAGATGACAGAAGATGACAGAAGAGGACAGAATGACAGAAGATGAGAGAATATGACAGAAGATGACAGAATGACAGAAGATGACAGAAGATGACAGAAGAGGACAGAATGACAGAAGATAACAGAAGATGACAGAAGATGACAGAATGACACAAGAGGACAGAAGATGACAGAATGACAGAAGAGGACAGAATGACAGAAGATGACAGAAGATGACAGAAGAAGACAGAATGACAGAAGAGGACAGAATGACAGAAGATGACAGAATGACAGAAGAGGACAGAATGACAGAAGATGACAGAAGATGACAGAAGATGACAGAAGATGACAGAATGACAGAAGAGGACAGAATGACAGAAGAGGACTGAAGATGACAGAATGACAGAAGAGGACAGAAGATGACAGAAGATGACAGAAGATGACAGAATGAAAGAAGATGACAGAATGACAGAAGAGGACAGAATGACAGAGGATGACAGAAGATGACAGAAGATGACAGAAGATGACAGAATTACAGAAGAGGACAGAATGACAGAAGAGGACAGAAGATGACAGAATGACAGAAGAGGACAGAAGATGAAAGAAGATGACAGAATGACAGAAGATGACAGAAGATGACAGAAGATGACAGAATGACAGAAGATGACAGAAGATGACAGAATATGACAGAAGATGACAGAATGACAGAAGAGGACAGAATGACAGAAGAGGACAGAATGACAGAAGATGACAGAATGACAGAAGATGACAGAAGATGACAGAAGATGACAGAATGAGAGAAGATGACAGAAGATGACAGAATATGACAGAAGATGACAGAAGATGACAGAAGATGACAGAATGACAGAAGATGACAGAAATGACAGTAGATGACAGAAGATGACAGAAGATGACAGAAGATGACAGAATGACAGAAGATGACAGAAGATGACAGAAGATGACAGAAGATGACAGAAGATGACAGAATGACAAAAGAGGACAGAATGACAGAAGAGGACAGAATATGATAGAGGATGACAGAAGATGACAGAATGACAGAAGATGACAGAAGATGTCAGAAGGACAGAAGATGACAGAATGACAGAAGATGAAAGAACATGACAGAAGATGACAGGAGATGACAGAATATGACAGAAGAGGACAGAAGATGACAGAAGATGACAGAATATGACAGAAGATGACACAAGATGACAGAATGACAGAAAATGACAGAAGAGGACAGAATATGACAGAAGAGGACAGAATGACAGAAGATGACAGAAGATGGCAGAAGATGACAGAAGATGACAGAATATGACAGAAGATGACAGAAGATGACAGAGTATGACAGAAGATGACAGAAGATGACAGAAGATGACAGAATGACAGAAGAGGACAGAATGACAGAAGATGACAGAATGACAGAAGAGGACAGAAGATGACAGAAGATGACAGAAGATGACAGAAGATGACAGAAGATGACAGAATGACAGAAGAGGACAGAATGACAGAAGATGACAGAATGACAGAAGAGGACAGAATATGACAAAAGATGACAGAAGATGACAGAATGACAGAAGATGACAGAAGATGACAGAAAATGACAGAAGATGACAGAATGACAGAAGATGACAGAATGACAGAAGAGGACAGAATGACAGAAGATGACAGAATGACAGAAGATGACAGGATGACAGGAGAGGACAGAAGATGACAAAAGATGACAGAAGATGACAGAATGACAGAAGAGGACAGATGATGACAGAAGATGACAGAAGATGACAGAATGACAGAAGAGGACAGAAGATGACAGAAGATGACAGAAGATGACAGAAGAGGACAGAAGATGACAGAAGATGACAGAAGATGACAGAAGATGACAGTATGACAGAAGATGACAGAAGATGATAGAAGATGACAGAAGATGACAGAAGATGACAGAAGATGACAGAATGACAGAAGATGACAGAAGATGACAGAAGATGACAGAAGATGACAGAAGATGACAGAATGACAGAAGAGGACAGAATGACAGAAGAGGACAGAATATGATAGAGGATGACAGAAGATGACAGAATGACAGAAGATGAGAGAAGATGTCAGAAGGACAGAAGATGACAGAATGACAGAAGATGAAAGAACATGACAGAAGATGACAGGAGATGACAGAATATGACAGAAGAGGACAGAAGATGACAGAAGATGACAGAATATGACAGAAGATGACACAAGATGACAGAATGACAGAAAATGACAGAAGAGGACAGAATATGACAGAAGAGGACAGAATGACAGAAGATGACAGAAGATGGCAGAAGATGACAGAAGATGACAGAATATGACAGAAGATGACAGAAGATGACAGAGTATGACAGAAGATGACAGAAGATGACAGAAGATGACAGAATGATAGAAGAGGACAGAATGACAGAAGATGACAGAATGACAGAAGAGGACAGAAGATGACAGAAGATGACAGAAGATGACAGAAGATGACAGAAGATGACAGAATGACAGAAGAGGACAGAATGACAGAAGATGACAGAATGACAGAAGAGGACAGAATATGACAAAAGATGACAGAAGATGACAGAATGACAGAAGATGACAGAAGATGACAGAAAATGACAGAAGATGACAGAATGACAGAAGATGACAGAATGACAGAAGAGGACAGAATGACAGAAGATGACAGAATGACAGAAGATGACAGGATGACAGGAGAGGACAGAAGATGACAAAAGATGACAGAAGATGACAGAATGACAGAAGAGGACAGATGATGACAGAAGATGACAGAAGATGACAGAATGACAGAAGAGGACAGAAGATGACAGAAGATGACAGAAGATGACAGAAGAGGACAGAAGATGACAGATTGACAGAAGAGGACAGAAGAGGACAGAAGATGACAGAAGATGACAGAAGATGACAGAAGATGACAGAAGATGACAGTATGACAGAAGAGGACAGAAGATGACAGAAGATGACAGAGGAGGACAGAATGACAGAAGATGACAGAATGACAGTAGAGGACAGAAAGACAGAAGATGACAGAAGATGACAGAATGACAGAAGAGGACAGAAGATGACAGAAGATGACAGAATGTCAGAATGACAGAAGAGGACAGAAGATGACAGAAGATGACAGAATGACAGAAGAGGACAGAATGACAGAAGATGAGAGAATGACAGAAGAGGACAGAATGACAGAAGATGACAGAAGATGACAGAATGACAGAAGAGGACAGAAGATGACAGAAGATGACAGAAGGGGACAGAAGATGATAGAAGATGACAGAAAATGACAGAATGACAGAATGACAGAAGAGGACAGAAGATGACAGAATGACAGGAGAGGACAGAAGGTGACAGAAGATGACAGAAGATGACAGAATGACAGAAGAGGACAGAATGACAGAAGATGACAGAATGACAGATGAGGACAGAATGACAGAAAATGACAGAATGACAGAAGATGACAGAATGACAGAAGATGAAAGAATGACAGAAGAGGACAGAATGACAGAAGATGACAGAATGACAGAAGATGACAGAATGACAGAAGATGACAGAAGAGGACAGAACATGACAGAAGATGACAGAATGACAGAAGATGACAGAAGATGACAGAAGATGACAGAATGACAGAAGAGGACAGAATGACAGCAGATGACAGAAGATGACAGAAAATGACAGAAGAGGAGAGAATGACAGAAGATGACAGAATGACAGAAGAGGACAGAATGACAGAAGATGACAGAAGATGACAGAACATGACAGAATGACAGAAGATGACAGAAGAGGACAGAATGACAGAAGATGACAGAATGACAGAAGAGGACAGAAGATGACAGAAGATGACAGAAGATGACAGAAGATGACAGAAGATGACAGAATGACAGAAGAGGACAGAATGACAGAAGATGACAGAATGACAGAAGAGGACAGAATATGACAAAAGATGACAGAAGATGACAGAATGACAGAAGATGACAGAAGATGACAGAAAATGACAGAAGATGACAGAATGACAGAAGATGACAGAATGACAGAAGAGGACAGAATGACAGAAGATGACAGAATGACAGAAGATGACAGGATGACAGGAGAGGACAGAAGATGACAAAAGATGACAGAAGATGACAGAATGACAGAAGAGGACAGATGATGACAGAAGATGACAGAAGATGACAGAATGACAGAAGAGGACAGAAGATGACAGAAGATGACAGAAGATGACAGAAGAGGACAGAAGATGACAGATTGACAGAAGAGGACAGAAGAGGACAGAAGATGACAGAAGATGACAGAAGATGACAGAAGATGACAGTATGACAGAAGAGGACAGAAGATGACAGAAGATGACAGAGGAGGACAGAATGACAGAAGATGACAGAATGACAGTAGAGGACAGAAAGACAGAAGATGACAGAAGATGACAGAATGACAGAAGAGGACAGAAGATGACAGAAGATGACAGAATGTCAGAATGACAGAAGAGGACAGAAGATGACAGAAGATGACAGAATGACAGAAGAGGACAGAATGACAGAAGATGAGAGAATGACAGAAGAGGACAGAATGACAGAAGATGACAGAAGATGACAGAATGACAGAAGAGGACAGAGGATGACAGAAGATGACAGAAGGGGACAGAAGATGATAGAAGATGACAGAAAATGACAGAATGACAGAATGACAGAAGAGGACAGAAGATGACAGAATGACAGGAGAGGACAGAAGGTGACAGAAGATGACAGAAGATGACAGAATGACAGAAGAGGACAGAATGACAGAAGATGACAGAATGACAGATGAGGACAGAATGACAGAAAATGACAGAATGACAGAAGATGACAGAATGACAGAAGATGAAAGAATGACAGAAGAGGACAGAATGACAGAAGATGACAGAATGACAGAAGATGACAGAATGACAGAAGATGACAGAAGAGGACAGAACATGACAGAAGATGACAGAATGACAGAAGATGACAGAAGATGACAGAAGATGACAGAATGACAGAAGAGGACAGAATGACAGTAGATGACAGAAGATGACAGAAAATGACAGAAGAGGAGAGAATGACAGAAGATGACAGAATGACAGAAGAGGACAGAATGACAGAAGATGACAGAAGATGACAGAACATGACAGAATGACAGAAGATGACAGAAGAGGACAGAATGACAGAAGATGACAGAATATGACAGAAGATGACAGAATGACAGAAGATGACAGAAGAGGACAGCATGACAGAAGATAACAGAAGATGACAGAAGATGACAGAATGACACAAGAGGACAGAAGATGACAGAATGACAGAAGAGGACGGAATGACAGAAGATGACAGAAGATGACAGAAGAAGACAGAATGACAGAAGAGGACAGAATGACAGAAGATGACAGAATGACAGAAGAGGACAGAATGACAGAAGATGACAGAAGATGACAGAAGATGACAGAAGATGACAGAATTACAGAAGAGGACAGAATGACAGAAGAGGACTGAAGATGACAGAATGACAGAAGAGGACAGAAGATGACAGAAGATGACAGAAGATGACAGAATGACAGAAGATGACAGAATGACAGATGAGGACAGAAGATGACAGAAGATGACAGAAGATGACAGAAGATGACAGAATGACAGAAGAGGACAGAAGATGACAGAAGATGACAGAAGATGACAGAAGATGACAGAATGACAGAAGAGGACAGAATGACAGAAGATGACAGAATGACAGAAGAGGACAGAATATGACAAAAGATGACAGAAGATGACGGAATGACAGAAGATGACAGAAGATGACAGAAAATGACAGAAGATGACAGAATGACAGAAGATGACAGAATGACAGAAGATGACAGAATGACAGAAGATGACAGGATGACAGGAGAGGACAGATGATGACAAAAGATGACAGAAGATGACAGAATGACAGAAGAGGACAGATGATGACAGAAGATGACAGAAGATGACAGAATGACAGAAGAGGACAGAAGATGACAGAAGATGACAGAAGATGACAGAAGAGGACAGAAGATGACAGAATGACAGAAGAGGACAGAAGAGGACAGAAGATGACAGAAGATGACAGAAGATGACAGAAGATGACAGTATGACAGAAGAGGACAGAATGACAGAAGATGACAGAATGACAGAAGATGACAGAATGACAGTAGAGGACAGAAAGACAGAAGATGACAGAATGACAGAAGAGGACAGAATGACAGAAGATGACAGAAGAGGACAGAACATGACAGAAGATGACAGAATGACAGAAGATGACAGAAGATGACAGAAGATGACAGAATGACAGAAGAGGACAGAATGACAGCAGATGACAGAAGATGACAGAAAATGACAGAATGACAGAAGATGACAGAAGATGACAGAAGAGGACAGAATGACAGAAGATGACAGAATATGACAGAAGATGACAGAATGACAGAAGAGGACAGAATGACAGAAGATGACAGAAGATGACAGAACATGACAGAATGACAGAAGATGACAGAAGATGACAGAAGAGGACAGAATGACAGAAGATGACAGAATATGACAGAAGATGACAGAATGACAGAAGATGACAGAAGATGACAGAAGAGGACAGAATGACAGAAGATAACAGAAGATGACAGAAGATGACAGAATGACACAAGAGGACAGAAGATGACAGAATGACAGAAGAGGACGGAATGACAGAAGATGACAGAAGATGACAGAAGAAGACAGAATGACAGAAGAGGACAGAATGACAGAAGATGACAGAATGACAGAAGAGGACAGAATGACAGAAGATGACAGAAGATGACAGAAGATGACAGAAGATGACAGAATTACAGAAGAGGACAGAATGACAGAAGAGGACTGAAGATGACAGAATGACAGAAGAGGACAGAAGATGACAGAAGATGACAGAAGATGACAGAATGACAGAAGATGACAGAATGACAGATGAGGACAGAAGATGACAGAAGATGACAGAAGATGACAGAAGATGACAGAATGACAGAAGAGGACAGAAGATGACAGAAGATGACAGAAGATGACAGAAGATGACAGAATGACAGAAGAGGACAGAATGACAGAAGATGACAGAATGACAGAAGAGGACAGAATATGACAAAAGATGACAGAAGATGACGGAATGACAGAAGATGACAGAAGATGACAGAAAATGACAGAAGATGACAGAATGACAGAAGATGACAGAATGACAGAAGATGACAGAATGACAGAAGATGACAGAATGACAGAAGATGACAGGATGACAGGAGAGGACAGATGATGACAAAAGATGACAGAAGATGACAGAATGACAGAAGAGGACAGATGATGACAGAAGATGACAGAATGACAGAAGAGGACAGAAGATGACAGAAGATGACAGAAGATGACAGAAGAGGACAGAAGATGACAGAATGACAGAAGAGGACAGAAGAGGACAGAAGATGACAGAAGATGACAGAAGATGACAGTATGACAGAAGAGGACAGAAGATGACAGAAGATGACAGAAGATGACAGAATGACAGAAGATGACAGAATGACAGAAGATGACAGAATGACAGTAGAGGACAGAAAGACAGAAGATGACAGAATGACAGAAGAGGACAGAATGACAGAAGATGACAGAAGAGGACAGAACATGACAGAAGATGACAGAATGACAGAAGATGACAGAAGATGACAGAATGACAGAAGAGGACAGAATGACAGCAGATGACAGAAGATGACAGAAAATGACAGAATGACAGAAGATGACAGAAGATGACAGAAGAGGACAGAATGACAGAAGATGACAGAATATGACAGAAGATGACAGAATGACAGAAGAGGACAGAATGACAGAAGATGACAGAAGATGACAGAACATGACAGAATGACAGAAGATGACAGAAGATGACAGAAGAGGACAGAATGACAGAAGATGACAGAATATGACAGAAGATGACAGAATGACAGAAGATGACAGAAGATGACAGAAGAGGACAGAATGACAGAAGATAACAGAAGATGACAGAAGATGACAGAATGACACAAGAGGACAGAAGATGACAGAATGACAGAAGAGGACAGAATGACAGAAGATGACAGAAGATGACAGAAGAAGACAGAATGACAGAAGAGGACAGAATGACAGAAGATGACAGAATGACAGAAGAGGACAGAATGACAGAAGATGACAGAAGATGACAGAAGATGACAGAATGACAGAAGAGGACAGAATGACAGAAGAGGACTGAAGATGACAGAATGACAGAAGAGGACAGAAGATGACAGAAGATGACAGAAGATGACAGAATGAAAGAAGATGACAGAATGACAGAAGAGGACAGAATGACAGAGGATGACAGAAGATGACAGAAGATGACAGAAGATGACAGAATTACAGAAGAGGACAGAATGACAGAAGAGGACAGAAGATGACAGAATGACAGAAGAGGACAGAAGATGACAGAAGATGACAGAATGACAGAAGATGACAGAAGATGACAGAAGATGACAGAATGACAGAAGATGACAGAAGATGACAGAATATGACAGAAGATGACAGAATGACAGAAGAGGACAGAATGACAGAAGAGGACAGAATGACAGAAGATGACAGAATGACAGAAGATGACAGAAGATGACAGAAGATGACAGAATGACAGAAGATGACAGAAGATGACAGAATATGACAGAAGATGACAGAAGATGACAGAAGATGACAGAATGACAGAAGATGACAGAAATGACAGTAGATGACAGAAGATGACAGAAGATGACAGAAGATGACAGAATGACAGAAGATGACAGAAGATGACAGAAGATGACAGAAGATGACAGAAGATGACAGAAGATGACAGAATGACAAAAGAGGACAGAATGACAGAAGAGGACAGAATATGATAGAGGATGACAGAAGATGACAGAATGACAGAAGATGACAGAAGATGTCAGAAGGACAGAAGATGACAGAATGACAGAAGATGAAAGAACATGACAGAAGATGACAGGAGATGACAGAATATGACAGAAGAGGACAGAAGATGACAGAAGATGACAGAATATGACAGAAGATGACACAAGATGACAGAATGACAGAAAATGACAGAAGAGGACAGAATATGACAGAAGAGGACAGAATGACAGAAGATGACAGAAGATGGCAGAAGATGACAGAAGATGACAGAATATGACAGAAGATGACAGAAGATGACAGAGTATGACAGAAGATGACAGAAGATGACAGAAGATGACAGAATGACAGAAGAGGACAGAATGACAGAAGATGACAGAATGACAGAAGAGGACAGAAGATGACAGAAGATGACAGAAGATGACAGAAGATGACAGAAGATGACAGAATGACAGAAGAGGACAGAATGACAGAAGATGACAGAATGACAGAAGAGGACAGAATATGACAAAAGATGACAGAAGATGACAGAATGACAGAAGATGACAGAAGATGACAGAAAATGACAGAAGATGACAGAATGACAGAAGATGACAGAATGACAGAAGAGGACAGAATGACAGAAGATGACAGAATGACAGAAGATGACAGGATGACAGGAGAGGACAGAAGATGACAAAAGATGACAGAAGATGACAGAATGACAGAAGAGGACAGATGATGACAGAAGATGACAGAAGATGACAGAATGACAGAAGAGGACAGAAGATGACAGAAGATGACAGAAGATGACAGAAGAGGACAGAAGATGACAGATTGACAGAAGAGGACAGAAGAGGACAGAAGATGACAGAAGATGACAGAAGATGACAGAAGATGACAGAAGATGACAGTATGACAGAAGATGACAGAAGATGATAGAAGATGACAGAAGATGACAGAATGACAGAAGATGACAGAAATGACAGTAGATGACAGAAGATGACAGAAGATGACAGAAGATGACAGAATGACAGAAGATGACAGAAGATGACAGAAGATGACAGAAGATGACAGAAGATGACAGAATGACAGAAGAGGACAGCATGACAGAAGAGGACAGAATATGATAGAGGATGACAGAAGATGACAGAATGACAGAAGATGACAGAAGATGTCTGAAGGACAGAAGATGACAGAATGACTGAAGATGAAAGAACATGACAGAAGATGACAGGAGATGACAGAATATGACAGAAGAGGACAGAAGATGACAGAAGATGACAGAATATGACAGAAGATGACACAAGATGACAGAATGACAGAAAATGACAGAAGAGGACAGAATATGACAGAAGAGGACAGAATGACAGAAGATGACAGAAGATGGCAGAAGATGACAGAAGATGACAGAATATGACAGAAGATGACAGAAGATGACAGAGTATGACAGAAGATGACAGAAGATGACAGAAGATGACAGAATGACAGAAGAGGACAGAATGACAGAAGATGACAGAATGACAGAAGAGGACAGAAGATGACAGAAGATGACAGAAGATGACAGAAGATGACAGAAGATGACAGAATGACAGAAGAGGACAGAATGACAGAAGATGACAGAATGACAGAAGAGGACAGAATATGACAAAAGATGACAGAAGATGACAGAATGACAGAAGATGACAGAATGACAGAAGAGGACATAATGACAGAAGATGACAGAATGACAGAAGATGACAGGATGACAGGAGAGGACAGAAGATGACAAAAGATGACAGAAGATGACAGAATGACAGAAGAGGACAGATGATGCCAGAAGATGACAGAATGACAGAAGAGGACAGAAGATGACAGAAGATGACAGAAGATGACAGAAGAGGACAGAAGATGACAGATTGACAGAAGAGGACAGAAGAGGACAGAAGATGACAGAAGATGACAGAAGATGACAGAAGATGACAGAAGATGACAGTATGACAGAAGAGGACAGAAGATGACAGAAGATGACAGAGGAGGACAGAATGACAGAAGATGACAGAATGACAGTAGAGGACAGAAAGACAGAAGATGACAGAAGATGACAGAATGACAGAAGAGGACAGAATGACAGAAGATGACAGAAGAGGACAGAAGATGACAGAAGATGACAGAATGTCAGAATGACAGAAGAGGACAGAAGATGACAGAAGATGACAGAAGATGACAGAATGACAGAAGAGGACAGAATGACAGAAGATGAGAGAATGACAGAAGAGGACAGAATGACAGAAGATGACAGAAGATGACAGAATGACAGAAGAGGACAGAAGATGACAGAAGATGACAGAAGGGGACAGAAGATGATAGAAGATGACAGAAAATGACAGAATGACAGAATGACAGAAGAGGACAGAAGATGACAGAATGACAGGAGAGGACAGAAGGTGACAGAAGATGACAGAAGATGACAGAATGACAGAAGAGGACAGAATGACAGAAGATGACAGAATGACAGATGAGGACAGAATGACAGAAGATGACAGAATGACAGAAGATGACAGAATGACAGAAGATGAAAGAATGACAGAAGAGGACAGAATGACAGAAGATGACAGAAGATGATGGAAGAGGACAGAAGATGACAGAAGATGACAGAATGACAGAAGAGGACAGAAGATGATAGAAGATGACAGAATGACAGAAGATGACAGAATGACAGAAGATGAGAGAATGACAGAAGAGGACAGAATGACAGGAGATGACAGAAGATGACAGAATGACAGAAGAGGACAGAAGATGACAGAAGATGACAGAAGGGGACAGAAGATGATAGAAGATGACAGAAAATGACAGAATGACAGAATGACAGAAGAGGACAGAAGATGACAGAATGACAGGAGAGGACAGAAGGTGACAGAAGATGACAGAAGATGACAGAATGACAGAAGAGGACAGAATGACAGAAGATGACAGAATGACAGAAGAGGACAGAATGACAGAAGATGACAGAATGACAGAAGATGACCCAATGACAGAAGATGACAGAATGACAGAAGATGAAAGAATGACAGAAGAGGACAGAATGACAGAAGATGACAGAAGATGACGGAAGAGGACAGAAGATGACAGAAGATGACAGAAGATGACAGAATGACAGAAGAGGACAGAAGATGATAGAAGATGACAGAAGAGGACAGAAGATGACAGAAGATGACAGAATGTCAGAATGACAGAAGAGGACAGAAGAGGACAGAAGATGACAGAATGACAGAAGAGGACAGAAGATGACAGAAGATGACAGAATGACAGAAGAGGACAGAATGACAGAAGATGACAGAATGATAGAAGAGGACAGAATGACAGATGATGACAGAATGACAGAAGAGGACAGAATGACAGAAGATGACAGAAGATGACAGAAGATGACAGAATGACAGAAGAGGACAGAAGATGACAGAAGATTACAGAAGAGGACTGAAGTTGACAGAAGATGACAGAAAATGACAGAATGACAGAATGACAGAAGAGGACAGAAGATGACAGAATGACAGAAGAGGACAGAAGATGACAGAAGATGACAGAATGACAGAAGATGACAGAATGACAGAAGATGAGAGAATGACAGAAGATGAAAGAATGACAGAAGAGGACAGAATGACAGAAGATGACAGAAGATGACAGAAGAGGACAGAACATGACAGAACATGACAGAAGATGACAGAATGACAGAAGAGGACAGAATGACAGAAGATGACAGAATGACAGAAGATGACAGAATGACAGAAGATGACAGAATGACAGAAGATGACAGAATGACAGAAGATGACAGAATGACAGAATGACAGAAGATGACAGAATGACAGAAGATGAAAGAATGACAGAAGAGGACAGAATGACAGAAGATGACAGAAGAGGACAGAAGATGACAGAAGATGACAGAAGATGACAGCATGACAGAAGTGGACAGAAGATGACAGAAGATGACAGAAGAGGACAGAAGATGACAGAAGATGACAGAATGACAGAATGACAGAAGAGGACAGAAGATGACAGAATGACAGAAGATGACAGAAGATGACAGAAGATGAAAGAAGATGAAAGAAGATGACAGAATGACAGAAGAGGACAGAAGATGACAGAAGATGACAGAATGACAGAAGAGGACAGAATGACAGAAGATGACAGAATGATAGAAGAGGACAGAATGACAGAAGATGACAGAGTGACAGAAGTTGACAGAATGACAGAAGATGACAGAATGACAGAAGAGGACAGAATGACAGAAGAGGACAGAAGTTGACAGAATGACAGAAGAGGACAGAAGATGACAGAAGAGGACAGAAGATGACAGAAGATGACAGAAGATGACAGAATGACAGAAGAGGACAGAATGACAGAAGATGACTGAATGACAGAAGTTAACAGAATGACAGGAGATGACAGAATGACAGAAGATGGCAGAATGACAGAAGAGGACAGAAGATGACAGAAGATGACAGAAGATGACAGAAGATGACAGAAGATGACAGAAGGTGACAGAATGACAGAAGAGGACAGAATGACAGAACATGACAGAAGATGACAGAAGATGACAGAAGATGACAGAATGACAGAAGAGGACAGAATGAGAGAAGATGACAGAAGACGACAGAATGACAGAAGATGACAGAAGATGACAGAATGACAGAAGAGGACAGAATGACAGAAGATGACAGAAGATGACAGAAGAGGACAGAAGATGACAGAAGATGACAGAAGATGACAGAAGATGACAGAAGATGACAGAATGACAGAAGAGGACAGAATGACAGAAGATGACAGAAGATGACAGAATGACAGAAGAGGGCAGAAGGTGACAGAAGATGACAGAATGACAGAAGAGGACAGAATGACAGACGATGACAGAATGGCAGAAGAGGACAGAAGATGACAGAAGAGGACAGAATGACAGAAGATGACAGAAGATGACAGAAGATGACAGAAGATGACAGAATGGCAGAAGAGGACAGAATGACAGATGATGACAGAAGATGACAGAAGATGACAGAATGACTGAAGAGGATAGAAGATGACAGAATGAAAGAAGAGGGCAGAATGACAGAAGATGACAGAAGATGACAGAAGATGACAGAAGATGACAGAATGAAAGAAGAGGACAGAATGACAGAAGATGACAGAATGACAGAAGAGGACAGAATGACAGAAGATGACAGAAGGTGACAGAAGATGACAGAAGATGACAGAATGACAGAAGAGGACAGAATGACAGAAGATGACAGAAGATGACAGAAGAGGACAGAATGACAGAATTTGACAGAAGATGACAAAATGACAGAAGATGACAGATGATGACAGGAGAGGACAGAAGATGACAGAAGATGACAGAAGATGACAGAATGAAAGATTAGGACAGAATGACAGAATGACAGAAGATGACAGAAGATGACAGAATGACAGAATAGGGCAGAAGATGACAGAAGATGACAGAATGTCAGAAGAGGACAGAATGACAGAAGATGACAGAATGACAGCAGATGACAAAAGATGACAGAGGATGACAGAAGATGACAGAAGATGACAGAATGACAGAAGAGGACAGAAGATGACAGAAGATGACAGAAGATGACAGAAGAGGACAGAATGACAGAAGAGGACAGAATGACAGAAGATGACAGAATGACAGAAGAGGACAGAATGACAGAAGATGACAGAAGATGACAGAATGACAGAAGAGGACAGAATGACAGAAGATGACAGAATGAGAGAAGATGACAGAAGATGATAGAAGATGACAGAATGACAGTAGAGGACAGAATGACAGAAGATGACAGAAGATGACAGAATGACAGAAGATGACAGAAGATGACAGAAGATGACAGACTGACAGAAGAGGACAGAATGACAGAAGATGACAGAATGACAGTAGAGGACAGAAAGACAGAAGATGACAGAAGATGACAGACTGACAGAAGAGGACAGAATGACAGAAGATGACAGAATGACAGAAGAGGACAGAAGATGACAGAAGATGACAGAATGACAGAAGATGACAGAAGATGACAGAAGATGACAGAATGACAGAAGAGGGCAGAATGACAGAAGATGACAGAAGATGACAGAAGATGACAGAAGAGGAGAGAATGACAGAAGATGACAGAATGACAGAAGAGGACAGAATGACAGAAGATGACAGAAGATGACAGAACATGACAGAATGACAGAAGATGACAGAAGATGACAGAAGAGGACAGAATGACAGAAGATGACAGAATATGACAGGAGATGACAGAATGACAGAAGATGACAGAAGATGACAGAAGAGGACAGAATGACAGAAGATAACAGAAGAGGACAGAAGATGACAGAATGACAGAAGAGGACAGAATGACAGAAGATGACAGAAGATGACAGAAGAAGACAGAATGACAGAAGAGGACAGAATGACAGAAGATGACAGAATGACAGAAGAGGACAGAATGACAGAAGATGACAGAAGATGACAGAAGATGACAGAATGACAGAAGAGGACTGAATGACAGAAGAGGACAGAAGATGACAGAATGACAGAAGAGGACAGAAGATGACAGAAGATGACAGAAGATGACAGAATGACAGAAGATGACAGAATGAGAGAAGAGGACAGAATGACAGAAGATGACAGAAGATGACAGAAGATGACAGAATTACAGAAGAGGACAGAATGACAGAAGAGGAAAGAGGATGACAGAACGACAGAAGATGACAGAAGATGACAGAATGACAGAAGAGGACAGAATGACAGAAGAGGACAGAATGACAGAAGATGACAGAATGACAGAAGATGACAGAAGATGACAGAAGATGACAGAATGACAGAAGATGACAGAAGATGACAGAATATGACAGAATATGACAGAAGATGACAGAAGATGACAGAATGACAGAAGATGACAGAAGATGACAGTAGATGACAGAAGATGACAGAAGATGACAGAAGATGACAGAATGACAGAAGAGGACAGAAGATGACAGAAGATGACAGAAGATGACAGAAGATGACAGAATGACAGAAGAGGACAGAATGACAGAAGATGACAGAAGATGACAGAAGATGACAGAAGATGGCAGAAGATGACAGAAGATGACAGAATATGACAGAAGATGACAGAAGATGACAGAGTATGACAGAAGATGAGAGAAGATGACAGAAGATGACACAAGATGACAGAATGACAGAAGAGGACAGAATGACAAAAGATGACAGAATGACAGAAGAGGACAGAAGATGACAGAAGATGACAGAAGATGACAGAAGATGACAGAATGACAGAAGAGGACAGAAGATGACAGAAGATGACAGAATGACAGAAGATGACAGAAGATGACAGAAGATGACAGAAGATGACAGAATTACAGAAGAGGACAGAATGACAGAAGAGGACAGAAGATGACAGAATGACAGAAGAGGACAGAAGATGACAGAAGATGACAGAAGATGACAGAATGACAGAAGAGGACAGAATGACAGAAGAGGACAGAATGACAGAAGATGACAGAATGACAGAAGATGACAGAAGATGACAGAAGATGACAGAATGACAGAAGATGACAGAAGATGACAGAATATGACAGAAGATGACAGAAGATGACAGAAGATGACAGAATGACAGAAGATGACAGAAGATGACAGTAGATGACAGAAGATGACATAAGATGACAGAAGATGACAGAAGATGACAGAATGACAGAAGATGACAGAAGATGACAGTAGATGACAGAAGATGACATAAGATGACAGAAGATGACAGAAGATGACAGAAGAGGACAGAATGACAGAAGATGACAGAAGATGACAGAAGAGGTCAGAATGACAGAAGATGACAGAGGATGACAGAAGAGGACAGAAGATGACAGAAGATGACAGAAGATGACAGAAGATGAAAGAATGACAGAAGAGGGCAGAAGATGACAGAACATGACAGAAGATGACAGAATGACAGAATAGGACATAACATGACAGAAGATGAAAGAAGATGACAGAATGACAGAAGGGTACAGAATGACAGAAGATGACAGAATGACAGAAGATGACTGAATGACAGAAGAGGACAGAATGACAGAAGATGACAGAATGACAGGGTATGACAGAATGACAGAAGATGACAGAATGACAAAAGATTGCAGAATGACGGAAGCGGACAGAAAATGAGAGAAGTTGACAGAAGAGGACAGAAGATGACAGAATGGCAGAAGAGGACAGAAGATGACAGAATGACAGAAGAGGACAGAAGATGACAGAAGATGACAGAAGTTGACAGAATGACAGAAGAGGACAGAATGACAGAAGATGACAGAATGACAGAAGAGGACAGAAGATGACAGATTGACAGAAGATGACAGAAGATGACAGAAGATGACAGAATGACAGAAGATGACAGAATGACAGAAGAGGGCAGAATGACAGAAATGAAAGAATGACAGAAGAGGGCAGAAGATGACAGAAGATGACAGAATGTCAGAAGAGGACAGAATGACAGAAGATGACAGAAGAGGACAGAGTGACAGAAGATGACAGAAGATGACAGAAGAGGACAGAATGACAGAAGATGCCAGAAGATGAAAGAAGATGACAGAAGATGACAGAATGACAGAAGAGGACAGAAGATGACAGAATGACAGAAGATGGCAGAAGATGACAGAAGATGACAGAAGAGGACAGAATGACAGAAGATGACAGAAGATGACAGAAGAGGACAGAATGATAGAAGATGACGGAAAATGACAGAAGATGACAGAAGATGAAAGAGGATGACAGAAGAGGACAGAAGATGACAGAATGACAGAAGATGACAGAAGATGACAGAAGAGGTCAGAATGACAGAAGATGACAGAGGATGACAGAAGAGGACAGAAGATGACAGAAGATGAGAGACGATGACAGAAGATGAAAGAATGACAGAAGAGGGCAGAAGATGACAGAACATGAGAGAAGATGACAGAATGACAGAATAGGACAGAACATGACAGAAGATGACAGAATGACAGAAGAGGACAGAAGATAACAGAATGACAGAAGAGGACAGAAGATGACAGAAGATGAAAGAAGATGACAGAATGACAGAAGGGTACAGAATGACAGAAGATGACAGAATGACAGAAGATGACTGAATGACAGAAGAGGACAGAATGACAGAAGATGACAGAATGACAGGGTATGACAGAATGACAGAAGAGGACAGAAGATGACAGAAGATGACAGAATGACAGAAGAGGACTGAATGACAGAAGATGACAGAACGACAGAAGATGACATAAGAGGACAGAATGACAGAAGATGACAGAAGATGACAGAAGCTGACAGAAGATGACAGAAGTGGACAGAAGATGACAGAAGAGGACAGAAGATGACAGAAGATGACAGAAGATGACAGAAGAGGACAGAATGACAGAAGATGACAGAAGATGACAGAAGAGGACAGAAGATGACAGAAGATGACAGAAAATAACAGAAGAGGACAGAAGATGACAGAAGAGGACAGAAGATGACAGAAGATGACAGAAGAGGGCAGAAGATGGCAGAAGATGACAGAAGAGGGCAGAATGACAGAAGATGACAGAAGATGACAGAAGAGGTCAGAATGACAGAAGATGACAGAGGATGACAGAAGAGGACAGAAGCTGACAGAAGATGACAGAAGATGACAGAAGATGAAAGAATGACAGAAGAGGACAGAAGATGACAGAACATGACAGAAGATGACAGAATGACAGAATAGGACAGAAGATGACAGAAGATGACAGAATGACAGAAGAGGACATAAGATGACAGAAGATGACAGAAGATGACAGAATGACAGAAGGGTACAAAATGACAGAAGATGACAGAATGACAGAATGACAGAAGATGACTGAATGACAGAAGATGACAGAATGACAGAAGAGGACAGAATGACAGAAGATGGCAGAATGACAGGGGATGACAGAATGACAGAAGATGACAGAATGACAGAAGATTGCAGAATGACAGAAGCGGACAGAAGATGAGAGAAGTTGACAGAAGAGGACAGAAGATGACAGAATGGCAGAAGAGGACAGAAGATGACAGAATGACAGAAGAGGACAGAAGATGACAGAAGATGACAGAAGTTGACAGAATGACAGAAGAGGACAGAATGACAGAAGATGACAGAATGACAGAAGAGGACAGAAGATAACAGAAGATGACAGAATGACAGAAGAGGACAGAATGACAGAAGATGACAGAATGACAGAAGATGACAGAAGATGACAGAAGAGGACAGAATGACAGAAGATGACAGAAGATGACAGAAGATGACAGAATGACAGAAGAGGACAGAAGATAACAGAATGACAGAAGATGACAGAAGATGACAGAAGATGACAGAATGAGAGAATAGGATAGAATGACAGAAGATGACAGAATGACAGAAGAGGACAGAAGATGATAGAATGACAGAAGATGACAGAAGATGACAGAAGATGACAGAATGACAGAAGAGGACAGAATGACAGAAGATGACAGAATGACAGAAGAGGACAGAATGACAGAAATGACAGAATGACAGAAGAGGGCAGAAGATGACAGAAGATGACAGAATGACAGAAGAGGACAGAATGACAGAAGATGACAGAATGACAGAAGATGACAGAAGAGGACAGAGTGACAGAAGATGACAGAAGATGACAGTAGAGGACAGAATGACAGAAGATGACAGAAGATGACAGAAGATGACAGAAGATGACAGAATGACAGAAGAGGACAGAAGATGACAGAATGACAGAAGATGACAGAAGATGACAGAAGATGACAGAATGAATGAAGATGACAGAAGATGACAGAAGATGACTGAATGACAGAAGATGACAGAAGATGACAGAAGATGAAAGAAGAGGACAGAATGACGGAAGATGACAGAAGATGACAGAAGAGGACAGAAGATGACAGAATGACAGAAGAGGACAGAAGATGACAGAATGACAGAAGATGACAGAAGATGACAGAAGATGACAGAATGACAAAATAGGACAGAAGATGACAGAAGATGACAGAAGATGACAGAATGACAGAAGAGGACCGAATGACAGAAGATGACAGAAGATGACAGAATGACAGAAGAGGACAGAAGATGACAGAAGAGGACAGAAGTTGACAGAAGATGACAGAATGACAGAAGAGGACAGAATGACAGAAGATGACAGAAGATGAAAGAATGACAGAAGAGGACAGAAGATGACAGAAGAGGACAGAAGTTGACAGAAGATGACAGAAGATGACAGAATGACAGAAGAGGACAGAATGACAGAAGAGGACAGAATGGCAGAAGATGACAGAATGACAGAAGAGGACAGAAAATGACAGAAGATGACAGAATGACAGAAGAGGACAGAATGACAGAAGATGACAGAATGACAGAAGATGACAAAAGATGACAGAAGATGACAGAATACGACAGAATGACAGAAGATGACAAAAGATGACAGAAGATGACAGAATACGACAGAATGACAGAAGATGACAGAAGATGACAGAAGAGGACAGAATGACAGAAGATGACAGAAGATGACAGAAGATGACAGAAGAGAACAGAATGACAGAAGATGACAGAAGATGACAGAAGAGGACAGAAGATGACAGAAGACGACAGAAGATGACAGAAGATGACAGAAGATGACAGGAGATGAAAGAATGACAGAAGAGGACAGAAGATGACAGAATGACAGAAGATGACAGAAGATGACAGAATGACAGAATAGGACAGAAGATGACAGAAGATCACAGAATGACAGAAGATGACAGAAGATGACAGAATGACAGAAGAGGACAGAAGATGACAGAAGATGACAGAATGACAGAAGAGGACAGAATGACAGAAGATGACAAAATGACAGAAGTGGACAGAATGACAGAAGATGACAGAATGACAGAAGAGGACAGAAGATGACAGAAGATGACAGAATGACAGAAGAGGACTGAATGACAGAAGATGACAGAAGATGACAGAAGGTGACAGAAGATGACGGAAGAGGACAGAAGATGACAGAAGAGGACAGAAGATGACAGAAGATGACAGACGCTGACAGAAGAGGACAGACGCTGACAGAAGAGGACAGAAGATGACAGAAGATGACGGAAGATGACAGAAGATGACAGAATGACAGAAGATGACAGAAGATGACAGAAGATGAAAGAAGATGACAGAAGATGAAAGAATGACAGAAGAGGACAGAAGATAACAGAAGATGACAGAAGATGACAGAATGACAGAATAGGACAGAAGATGACAGAAGATGACAGAATGACAGAAGAGGACAGAAGATAACAGAATGACAGAAGAGGACATAAGATGACAGAAGATGACAGAAGATGACAGAATGACAGAGGGGTACAGAATGACAGAAGATGACAGAATGACAGAATGACAGAAAATGACTGAATGACAGAAGATGACAGAATGACAGAAGATGACAGAATGACAGAAGAGGACAGAAGATGACAGAACATGACAGAAGATGACAGAATGACAGAATAGGACAGAAGATGACAGAAGATGACAGAATGACAGAAGAGGACAGAAGATAACAGAATGACAGAAGAGGACATAAGATGAGAGAAGATGACAGAAGATGACAGAATGACAGAAGGGCACAGAATGACAGAAGATGACAGAATGACAGAATGACAGAATGACAGAAGATGACAGAATGACAGAAGATGACAGAATGACAGAAGATTGCAGAATGACAGAAGGTGACAGAAGAGGACAGAGTGATAGAAGATGGCAGAAGATGACAGAAGAGGACAGAATGACAGAAGAGGATAGAAGATGACAGAATGACAGAAGAGGACAGAAGATGACAGAAGATGACCGAAGTTGACAGAATGACAGAAGAGGACAGAATGACAGAAGATGACAGAATGACAGAAGAGGACAGAATGACAGAAATGACAGAATGACAGAAGAGGACAGAAGATGACAGAAGATGACAGAATGACAGAAGAGGACAGAATGACAGAAGATGACAGAATGACAGAAGGTGACAGAAGAGGACAGAGTGATAGAAGATGGCAGAAGATGACAGAAGAGGACAGAAAATAACAGAAGAGGACAGAAGATGACAGAAGAGGACAGAAGATGACAGAAGATGACAGAAGATGACAGAAGAGGGCAGAAGATGACAGAAGATGACAGAAGTTGACAGAATGACAGAAGATGACAGAATGACAGAAGATGACAGAAGATGACAGAAGATGACAGAAGAGGACAGAATGACAGAAGATGACAGAAGATGACAGAAGAGGTCAGAATGACAGAAGATGACAGAGGATGACAGAAGAGGACAGAAGATGACAGAAGATGACAGAAGATGACAGAAGATGAAAGAATGACAGAAGAGGGCAGAAGATGACAGAAGATGACAGAATGACAGAATAGGACAGAACATGACAGAAGATGACAGAATGACAGAAGAGGACAGAAGATAACAGAATGACAGAAGAGGACAGAAGATGACAGAAGATGAAAGAAGAGGACAGAATGACAGAAGATGACAGAAGATGACAGAAGAGGACAGAATGATAGAAGATGACGGAAAATGACAGAAGATGACAGAAGATGAAAGAGGATGACAGAAGAGGACAGAAGATGACAGAATGACAGAAGATGACAGAAGATGACAGAAGAGGTCAGAATGACAGAAGATGACAGAGGATGACAGAAGAGGACAGAAGATGACAGAAGATGACAGAAGAGGACAGAGTGACAGAAGATGACAGAAGATGACAGAAGAGGACAGAATGACAGAAGATGCCAGAAGATGAAAGAAGATGACAGAAGATGACAGAATGACAGAAGAGGACAGAAGATGACAGAATGACAGAAGATGGCAGAAGATGACAGAAGATGACAGAAGAGGACAGAATGACAGAAGATGACAGAAGATGACAGAAGAGGACAGAATGATAGAAGATGACGGAAAATGACAGAAGATGACAGAAGATGAAAGAGGATGACAGAAGAGGACAGAAGATGACAGAATGACAGAAGATGACAGAAGATGACAGAAGAGGTCAGAATGACAGAAGATGACAGAGGATGACAGAAGAGGACAGAAGATGACAGAAGATGACAGAAGATGACAGAAGATGAAAGAATGACAGAAGAGGGCAGAAGATGACAGAACATGAGAGAAGATGACAGAATGACAGAATAGGACAGAACATGACAGAAGATGACAGAATGACAGAAGAGGACAGAAGATAACAGAATGACAGAAGAGGACAGAAGATGACAGAAGATGAAAGAAGATGACAGAATGACAGAAGGGTACAGAATGACAGAAGATGACAGAATGACAGAAGATGACTGAATGACAGAAGAGGACAGAATGACAGAAGATGACAGAATGACAGGGTATGACAGAATGACAGAAGAGGACAGAAGATGACAGAAGATGACAGAATGACAGAAGAGGACTGAATGACAGAAGATGACAGAACGACAGAAGATGACATAAGAGGACAGAATGACAGAAGATGACAGAAGATGACAGAAGCTGACAGAAGATGACAGAAGAGGACAGAAGATGACAGAAGAGGACAGAAGATGACAGAAGATGACAGAAGATGACAGAAGGGGACAGAATGACAGAAGATGACAGAAGATGACAGAAGAGGACAGAAGATGACAGAAGATGACAGAAAATAACAGAAGAGGACAGAAGATGACAGAAGAGGACAGAAGATGACAGAAGATGACAGAAGAGGGCAGAAGATGGCAGAAGATGACAGAAGAGGGCAGAATGACAGAAGATGACAGAAGATGACAGAAGAGGTCAGAATGACAGAAGATGACAGAGGATGACAGAAGAGGACAGAAGCTGACAGAAGATGACAGAAGATGACAGAAGATGAAAGAATGACAGAAGAGGACAGAAGATGACAGAACATGACAGAAGATGACAGAATGACAGAATAGGACAGAAGATGACAGAAGATGACAGAATGACAGAAGAGGACATAAGATGACAGAAGATGACAGAAGATGACAGAATGACAGAAGGGTACAAAATGACAGAAGATGACAGAATGACAGAATGACAGAAGATGACTGAATGACAGAAGATGACAGAATGACAGAAGAGGACAGAATGACAGAAGATGGCAGAATGACAGGGGATGACAGAATGACAGAAGATGACAGAATGACAGAAGATTGCAGAATGACAGAAGCGAACAGAAGATGAGAGAAGTTGACAGAAGAGGACAGAAGATGACAGAATGGCAGAAGAGGACAGAAGATGACAGAATGACAGAAGAGGACAGAAGATGACAGAAGATGACAGAAGTTGACAGAATGACAGAAGAGGACAGAATGACAGAAGATGACAGAATGACAGAAGAGGACAGAAGATAACAGAAGATGACAGAATGACAGAAGAGGACAGAATGACAGAAGATGACAGAATGACAGAAGATGACAGAAGATGACAGAAGAGGACAGAATGACAGAAGATGACAGAAGATGACAGAAGATGACAGAATGACAGAAGAGGACAGAAGATAACAGAATGACAGAAGATGACAGAAGATGACAGAAGATGACAGAATGAGAGAATAGGATAGAATGACAGAAGATGACAGAATGACAGAAGAGGACAGAAGATGATAGAATGACAGAAGATGACAGAAGATGACAGAAGATGACAGAATGACAGAAGAGGACAGAATGACAGAAGTTGACAGAATGACAGAAGAGGACAGAATGACAGAAATTACAGAATGACAGAAGAGGGCAGAAGATGACAGAAGATGACAGAAGATGACAGAAGATGAAAGAATGACAGAAGAGGGCAGAAGATGACAGAACATGACAGAAGATGACAGAATGACAGAATAGGACATAACATGACAGAAGATGAAAGAAGATGACAGAATGACAGAAGGGTACAGAATGACAGAAGATGACAGAATGACAGAAGATGACTGAATGACAGAAGAGGACAGAATGACAGAAGATGACAGAATGACAGGGTATGACAGAATGACAGAAGATGACAGAATGACAAAAGATTGCAGAATGACGGAAGCGGACAGAAAATGAGAGAAGTTGACAGAAGAGGACAGAAGATGACAGAATGGCAGAAGAGGACAGAAGATGACAGAATGACAGAAGAGGACAGAAGATGACAGAAGATGACAGAAGTTGACAGAATGACAGAAGAGGACAGAATGACAGAAGATGACAGAATGACAGAAGAGGACAGAAGATGACAGATTGACAGAAGATGACAGAAGATGACAGAAGATGACAGAATGACAGAAGATGACAGAATGACAGAAGAGGGCAGAATGACAGAAATGAAAGAATGACAGAAGAGGGCAGAAGATGACAGAAGATGACAGAATGACAGAAGAGGACAGAATGACAGAAGATGACAGAAGAGGACAGAGTGACAGAAGATGACAGAAGATGACAGAAGAGGACAGAATGACAGAAGATGCCAGAAGATGAAAGAAGATGACAGAAGATGACAGAATGACAGAAGAGGACAGAAGATGACAGAATGACAGAAGATGGCAGAAGATGACAGAAGATGACAGAAGAGGACAGAATGACAGAAGATGACAGAAGATGACAGAAGAGGACAGAATGATAGAAGATGACGGAAAATGACAGAAGATGACAGAAGATGAAAGAGGATGACAGAAGAGGACAGAAGATGACAGAATGACAGAAGATGACAGAAGATGACAGAAGAGGTCAGAATGACAGAAGATGACAGAGGATGACAGAAGAGGACAGAAGATGACAGAAGATGACAGAAGATGACAGAAGATGAAAGAATGACAGAAGAGGGCAGAAGATGACAGAACATGAGAGAAGATGACAGAATGACAGAATAGGACAGAACATGACAGAAGATGACAGAATGACAGAAGAGGACAGAAGATAACAGAATGACAGAAGAGGACAGAAGATGACAGAAGATGAAAGAAGATGACAGAATGACAGAAGGGTACAGAATGACAGAAGATGACAGAATGACAGAAGATGACTGAATGACAGAAGAGGACAGAATGACAGAAGATGACAGAATGACAGGGTATGACAGAATGACAGAAGAGGACAGAAGATGACAGAAGATGACAGAATGACAGAAGAGGACTGAATGACAGAAGATGACAGAACGACAGAAGATGACATAAGAGGACAGAATGACAGAAGATGACAGAAGATGACAGAAGCTGACAGAAGATGACAGAAGAGGACAGAAGATGACAGAAGAGGACAGAAGATGACAGAAGATGACAGAAGATGACAGAAGGGGACAGAATGACAGAAGATGACAGAAGATGACAGAAGAGGACAGAAGATGACAGAAGATGACAGAAAATAACAGAAGAGGACAGAAGATGACAGAAGAGGACAGAAGATGACAGAAGATGACAGAAGAGGGCAGAAGATGGCAGAAGATGACAGAAGAGGGCAGAATGACAGAAGATGACAGAAGATGACAGAAGAGGTCAGAATGACAGAAGATGACAGAGGATGACAGAAGAGGACAGAAGCTGACAGAAGATGACAGAAGATGACAGAAGATGAAAGAATGACAGAAGAGGACAGAAGATGACAGAACATGACAGAAGATGACAGAATGACAGAATAGGACAGAAGATGACAGAAGATGACAGAATGACAGAAGAGGACATAAGATGACAGAAGATGACAGAAGATGACAGAATGACAGAAGGGTACAAAATGACAGAAGATGACAGAATGACAGAATGACAGAAGATGACTGAATGACAGAAGATGACAGAATGACAGAAGAGGACAGAATGACAGAAGATGGCAGAATGACAGGGGATGACAGAATGACAGAAGATGACAGAATGACAGAAGATTGCAGAATGACAGAAGCGGACAGAAGATGAGAGAAGTTGACAGAAGAGGACAGAAGATGACAGAATGGCAGAAGAGGACAGAAGATGACAGAATGACAGAAGAGGACAGAAGATGACAGAAGATGACAGAAGTTGACAGAATGACAGAAGAGGACAGAATGACAGAAGATGACAGAATGACAGAAGAGGACAGAAGATAACAGAAGATGACAGAATGACAGAAGAGGACAGAATGACAGAAGATGACAGAATGACAGAAGATGACAGAAGATGACAGAAGAGGACAGAATGACAGAAGATGACAGAAGATGACAGAAGATGACAGAATGACAGAAGAGGACAGAAGATAACAGAATGACAGAAGATGACAGAATGAGAGAATAGGATAGAATGACAGAAGATGACAGAATGACAGAAGAGGACAGAAGATGATAGAATGACAGAAGATGACAGAAGATGACAGAAGATGACAGAATGACAGAAGAGGACAGAATGACAGAAGATGACAGAATGACAGAAGAGGACAGAATGACAGAAATGACAGAATGACAGAAGAGGGCAGAAGATGACAGAAGATGACAGAATGACAGAAGAGGACAGAATGACAGAAGATGACAGAATGACAGAAGATGACAGAAGAGGACAGAGTGACAGAAGATGACAGAAGATGACAGTAGAGGACAGAATGACAGAAGATGACAGAAGATGACAGAAGATGACAGAATGACAGAAGAGGACAGAAGATGACAGAATGACAGAAGATGACAGAAGATGACAGAAGATGACAGAATGAATGAAGATGACAGAAGATGACTGAATGACAGAAGATGACAGAAGATGACAGAAGATGAAAGAAGAGGACAGAATGACGGAAGATGACAGAAGATGACAGAAGAGGACAGAAGATGACAGAATGACAGAAGAGGACAGAAGATGACAGAATGACAGAAGATGACAGAAGATGACAGAAGATGACAGAATGACAAAATAGGACAGAAGATGACAGAAGATGACAGAAGATGACAGAATGACAGAAGAGGACCGAATGACAGAAGATGACAGAAGATGACAGAATGACAGAAGAGGACAGAAGATGACAGAAGAGGACAGAAGTTGACAGAAGATGACAGAATGACAGAAGAGGACAGAATGACAGAAGATGACAGAAGATGAAAGAATGACAGAAGAGGACAGAAGATGACAGAAGAGGACAGAAGTTGACAGAAGATGACAGAAGATGACAGAATGACAGAAGAGGACAGAATGACAGAAGAGGACAGAATGGCAGAAGATGACAGAATGACAGAAGAGGACAGAAAATGACAGAAGATGACAGAATGACAGAAGAGGACAGAATGACAGAAGATGACAGAATGACAGAAGATGACAAAAGATGACAGAAGATGACAGAATACGACAGAATGACAGAAGATGACAGAAGATGACAGAAGAGGACAGAATGACAGAAGATGACAGAAGATGACAGAAGATGACAGAAGAGGACAGAAGATCACAGAAGATGACAGAAGATGACAGAAGTGGACAGAATGACAGAAGATGACAGAAGATGACAGAAGAGAACAGAATGACAGAAGATGACAGAAGATGACAGAAGAGGACAGAAGATGACAGAAGACGACAGAAGATGACAGAAGATGACAGAAGATGACAGGAGATGAAAGAATGACAGAAGAGGACAGAAGATGACAGAATGACAGAAGATGACAGAAGATGACAGAATGACAGAATAGGACAGAAGATGACAGAAGATCACAGAATGACAGAAGAGGACAGAAGATGACAGAATGACAGAAGAGGACAGAAGATGACAGAAGATGACAGAATGACAGAAGAGGACAGAATGACAGAAGATGACAAAATGACAGAAGTGGACAGAATGACAGAAGATGACAGAATGACAGAAGAGGACAGAAGATGACAGAAGATGACAGAATGACAGAAGAGGACTGAATGACAGAAGATGACAGAAGATGACAGAAGGTGACAGAAGATGACGGAAGAGGACAGAAGATGACAGAAGAGGACAGAAGATGACAGAAGGTGACAGAAGATGACGGAAGAGGACAGAAGATGACAGAAGAGGACAGAAGATGACAGAAGATGACAGACGCTGACAGAAGAGGACAGAAGATGACAGAAGATGACGGAAGATGACAGAAGATGACAGAATGACAGAAGATGACAGAAGATGACAGAAGATGAAAGAAGATGACAGAAGATGAAAGAATGACAGAAGAGGACAGAAGATAACAGAAGATGACAGAATGACAGAATAGGACAGAAGATGACAGAAGATGACAGAATGACAGAAGAGGACAGAAGATAACAGAATGACAGAAGAGGACATAAGATGACAGAAGATGACAGAAGATGACAGAATGACAGAGGGGTACAGAATGACAGAAGATGACAGAATGACAGAATGACAGAAAATGACTGAATGACAGAAGATGACAGAATGACAGAAGATGACAGAATGACAGAAGAGGACAGAAGATGACAGAACATGACAGAAGATGACAGAATGACAGAATAGGACAGAAGATGACAGAAGATGACAGAATGACAGAAGAGGACAGAAGATAACAGAATGACAGAAGAGGACATAAGATGAGAGAAGATGACAGAAGATGACAGAATGACAGAAGGGCACAGAATGACAGAAGATGACAGAATGACAGAATGACAGAATGACAGAAGATGACAGAATGACAGAAGATGACAGAATGACAGAAGATTGCAGAATGACAGAAGGTGACAGAAGAGGACAGAGTGATAGAAGATGGCAGAAGATGACAGAAGAGGACAGAATGACAGAAGAGGATAGAAGATGACAGAATGACAGAAGAGGACAGAAGATGACAGAAGATGACCGAAGTTGACAGAATGACAGAAGAGGACAGAATGACAGAAGATGACAGAATGACAGAAGAGGACAGAATGACAGAAATGACAGAATGACAGAAGAGGACAGAAGATGACAGAAGATGACAGAATGACAGAAGAGGACAGAATGACAGAAGATGACAGAATGACAGAAGGTGACAGAAGAGGACAGAGTGATAGAAGATGGCAGAAGATGACAGAAGAGGACAGAATGACAGAAGGTGACAGAAGATGACAGAAGCTGACAGAAGATGACAGAAGAGGACAGAAAATAACAGAAGAGGACAGAAGATGACAGAAGAGGACAGAAGATGACAGAAGATGACAGAAGATGACAGAAGAGGGCAGAAGATGACAGAAGATGACAGAAGTTGACAGAATGACAGAAGATGGCAGAATGACAGAAGATGACAGAAGATGACAGAAGATGACAGAAGAGGACAGAATGACAGAAGATGACAGAAGATGACAGAAGAGGTCAGAATGACAGAAGATGACAGAGGATGACAGAAGAGGACAGAAGATGACAGAAGATGACAGAAGATGACAGAAGATGAAAGAATGACAGAAGAGGGCAGAAGATGACAGAACATGACAGAAGATGACAGAATGACAGAATAGGACAGAACATGACAGAAGATGACAGAATGACAGAAGAGGACAGAAGATAACAGAATGACAGAAGAGGACAGAAGATGACAGAAGATGAAAGAAGATGACAGAATGACAGAAGGGTACAGAATGACAGAAGATTACAGAATGACAGAAGATGACTGAATGACAGAAGATGACAGAATGACAGAAGATTGCAGAATGACAGAAGCGGACAGAAAATGAGAGAAGTTAACAGAAGAGGACAGAAGATGACAGAATGGCAGAAGAGGACAGAAGATGACAGAATGACAGAAGAGGACAGAAGATGACAGAAGATGACAGAAGTTGACAGAATGACAGAAGAGGACAGAATGACAGAAGATGACAGAATGACAGAAGAGGACAGAAGATGACAGATTGACAGAAGATGACAGAAGATGACAGAAGATGACAGAATGACAGAAATTGACAGAATGACAGAAGAGGACATAATGACAGAAGAGGACAGAATGACAGAAGATGACAGAATGACAGAAGATGACAGAAGATGACAGAAGATGAAAGAAGAGGACAGAATGACAGAAGATGACAGAAGATGACAGAAGAGGACAGAAGATGACAGAATGACAGAAGAGGGCAGAAGATGACAGAATGACAGAAGATGACAGAAGCTGACAGAAGATGACAGAATGACAGAATAGGACAGAAGATGACAGAAGATGACAGAATGACAGAAGAGGACCGAATGACAGAAGATGACAGAAAATGACAGAAGATGACAGAAGATGACAGAATGACAGAAGAGGACAGAATGACAGAAGATGACAGAAGATGACAGAATGACAGAAGAGGACAGAATGACAGAAGAGGACAGAAGATGACAGAAGATGACAGAATGACAGAAGAGGACAGAAGATGACAGAAGAGGACAGAAGTTGACAGAAGATGACAGAAGATGACAGAATGACAGAAGAGGACAGAATGACAGAAGAGGACAGAATGGCAGAAGATGACAGAATGACAGAAGAGGACAGAAGATGATAGAAGAGGTCAGAATGACAGAAGATGACAGAGGATGACAGAAGAGGACAGAAGATGACAGAAGATGACAGAAGATGACAGAAGATGAAAGAATGACAGAAGAGGGCAGAAGATGACAGAACATGACAGAAGATGACAGAATGACAGAATAGGACAGAACATGACAGAAGATAACAGAATGACAGAAGAGGACAGAAGATGACAGAAGATGAAAGAAGATGACAGAATGACAGAAGGGTACAGAATGACAGAAGATGACAGAATGACAGAAGATGACTGAATGACAGAAGAGGACAGAATGACAGAAGATGACAGAATGACAGAAGATGACAGAATGACAGGGTATGACAGAATGACAGAAGATGACAGAATGACAGAAGATTGCAGAATGACAGAAGCGGACAGAAAATGAGAGAAGTTGACAGAAGAGGACAGAAGATGACAGAATGGCAGAAGAGGACAGAAGATGACAGAATGACAGAAGAGGACAGAAGATGACAGAAGTTGACAGAATGACAGAAGAGGACAGAATGACAGAAGATGACAGAATGACAGAAGAGGACAGAAGATGACAGATTGACAGAAGATGACAGAAGATGACAGAAGATGACAGAATGACAGAAGATGACAGAATGACAGAAGAGGGCAGAATGACAGAAATGAAAGAATGACAGAAGAGGGCAGAAGATGACAGAAGATGACAGAATGACAGAAGAGGACAGAATGACAGAAGATGACAGAAGAGGACAGAGTGACAGAAGATGACAGAAGATGACAGAAGAGGACAGAATGACAGAAGATGCCAGAAGATGAAAGAAGATGACAGAAGATGACAGAATGACAGAAGAGGACAGAAGATGACAGAATGACAGAAGATGGCAGAAGATGACAGAAGATGACAGAAGAGGACAGAATGACAGAAGATGACAGAAGATGACAGAAGAGGACAGAATGACAGAAGATGACGGAAAATGACAGAAGATGACAGAAGATGAAAGAGGATGACAGAAGAGGACAGAAGATGACAGAATGACAGAAGATGACAGAAGATGACAGAAGATGACAGAAGATGACAGAATGACAGAAATTGACAGAATGACAGAAGAGGACATAATGACAGAAGAGGACAGAATGACAGAAGATGACAGAATGACAGAAGATGACAGAAGATGACAGAAGATGAAAGAAGAGGACAGAATGACAGAAGATGACAGAAGATGACAGAAGAGGACAGAAGATGACAGAATGACAGAAGAGGGCAGAAGATGACAGAATGACAGAAGATGACAGAAGATGACAGAAGATGACAGAATGACAGAATAGGACAGAAGATGACAGAAGATGACAGAAGATGACAGAATGACAGAAGTTGACAGAATGACAGAAGAGGACAGAATGACAGAAGATGACAGAATGACAGAAGAGGACAGAAGATGACAGATTGACAGAAGATGACAGAAGATGACAGAAGATGACAGAATGACAGAAGAGGACAGAATGACAGAAGATGACAGAATGACAGAAGATGACAGAAGATGACAGAAGATGAAAGAAGAGGACAGAATGACAGAAGATGACAGAAGATGACAGAAGAGGACAGAAGATGACAGAATGACAGAAGAGGGCAGAAGATGACAGAATGACAGAAGATGACAGAAGATGACAGAAGATGACAGAATGACAGAATAGGACAGAAGATGACAGAAGATGACAGAATGACAGAAGAGGACCGAATGACAGAAGATGACAGAAAATGACAGAAGATGACAGAAGATGACAGAATGACAGAAGAGGACAGAATGACAGAAGATGACAGAAGATGACAGAATGACAGAAGAGGACAGAAGGACAGAAGAGGACAAAAGATGACAGAAGATGACAGAATGACAGAAGAGGACAGAAGATGACAGAAGAGGACAGAAGTTGACAGAAGATGACAGAAGATGACAGAATGACAGAAGAGGACAGAATGACAGAAGAGGACAGAATGGCAGAAGATGACAGAATGACAGAAGAGGACAGAAGATGATAGAAGATGACAGAATGACAGAAGAGGACAGAATGACAGAAGATGACAGAATGACAGAAGATGACAAAAGATGACAGAAGATGACAGAAGACGACAGAATGACAGAAGATGACAGAAGATGACAGAAGACGACAGAATGACAGAAGATGACAGAAGATGACAGAAGAGGACAGAAGATGACAGAAGATGACAGAAGATGACAGAATGACAGAAGAGGACAGAAGATGACAGAATGACAGAAGATGACAGAAGATGACAGAATGACAGAATAGGACAGAAGATGACAGAAGATGAGAGAAGATGACAGAATGACAGAAGAGGACAGAATGACAGAAGATGACAAAATGACAGAAGAGGACAGAATGACAGAAGATGACAGAAGATGACAGAATGACAGAAGAGGACTGAATGACAGAAGATGACAGAATGACAGAAGATGACAGAAGAGGACAGAATGACAGAAGATGACAGAAGATGACAGAAGCTGACAGAAGATGACAGAAGAGGACAGAAGATGACAGAAGAGGACAGAAGATGACAGAAGATGACAGAAGCTGACAGAAGAGGACAGAAGATGACAGAAGATGACGGAAGATGACAGAAGATGACAGAATGACAGACGATGACAGAATGACAGAAGAGGACAGAAGATGACAGAAGATGACAGAATGACAGAAGAGGACTGAATGACAGAAGATGACAGAATGACAGAAGATGACATAAGAGGACGGAATGACAGAAGATGACAGAAGATGACAGAAGAGGACAGAAGATGACAGAAGAGGACAGAAGATGACAGAAGGTGACAGAAGCTGACAGAAGAGGACAGAAGATGACAGAAGATGACGGAAGATGACAGAAGATGACAGAAGATGACAAAAGTGGACAGAATGACAGAAGATGACAGAAGATGACAGAAGAGGACAGAAGATGACAGAAGATGAGAGAAAATAACAGAAGAGGACAGAAGATGACAGAAGAGGACAGAAGATGACAGAAGATGACAGAAGATGACAGAAGAGGGCAGAAGATGACAGAAGATGACAGAAGTTGACAGAATGACAGAAGATGACAGAATGAACGAAGATGACAGAAGATGACAGAAGATGACAGAAGAGGGCAGAATGACAGAAGATGACAGAAGATGACAGAAGATGAAAGAATGACAGAAGAGGACAGAAGATGACAGAACATGACAGAAGATGACAGAATGACAGAATAGGACAGAAGATGACAGAAGATGACAGAATGACAGAAGGGTACAGAATGACAGAAGATGACAGAATGACAGAATGACAGAAGATGACTGAATGACAGAAGATGACAGAATGACAGAAGAGGACAGAATGACAGAAGATGGCAGAATGACAGGGGATGACAGAATGACAGAAGATGACAGAATGACAGAAGATGACAGAAGATGACAGAATGACAGAATAGGACAGAAGATGACAGAAGATGAGAGAAGATGACAGAATGACAGAAGAGGACAGAATGACAGAAGATGACAAAATGACAGAAGAGGACAGAATGACAGAAGATGACAGAAGATGACAGAATGACAGAAGAGGACTGAATGACAGAAGATGACAGAATGACAGAAGATGACAGAAGATGACAGAAGCTGACAGAAGATGACAGAAGAGGACAGAAGATGACAGAAGAGGACAGAAGATGACAGAAGATGACAGAAGCTGACAGAAGAGGACAGAAGATGACAGAAGATGACGGAAGATGACAGAAGATGACAGAATGACAGACGATGACAGAATGACAGAAGAGGACAGAAGATGACAGAAGATGACAGAATGACAGAAGAGGACTGAATGACAGAAGATGACAGAATGACAGAAGATGACATAAGAGGACGGAATGACAGAAGATGACAGAAGATGACAGAAGAGGACAGAAGATGACAGAAGAGGACAGAAGATGACAGAAGGTGACAGAAGCTGACAGAAGAGGACAGAAGATGACAGAAGATGACGGAAGATGACAGAAGATGACAGAAGATGACAAAAGTGGACAGAATGACAGAAGATGACAGAAGATGACAGAAGAGGACAGAAGATGACAGAAGATGACAGAAAATAACAGAAGAGGACAGAAGATGACAGAAGAGGACAGAAGATGACAGAAGATGACAGAAGATGACAGAAGAGGGCAGAAGATGACAGAAGATGACAGAAGTTGACAGAATGACAGAAGATGACAGAATGAACGAAGATGACAGAAGATGACAGAAGATGACAGAAGAGGGCAGAATGACAGAAGATGACAGAGGATGACAGAAGATGACAGAAGATGACAGAAGATGAAAGAATGACAGAAGAGGACAGAAGATGACAGAACATGACAGAAGATGACAGAATGACAGAATAGGACAGAAGATGACAGAAGATGACAGAATGACAGAAGGGTACAGAATGACAGCAGATGACAGAATGACAGAATGACAGAAGATGACTGAATGACAGAAGATGACAGAATGACAGAAGAGGACAGAATGACAGAAGATGGCAGAATGACAGGGGATGACAGAATGACAGAAGATGACAGAATGACAGAAGATTGCAGAATGACAGAAGCGGACAGAAGATGAGAGAATTGCAGAAGAGGACAGAAGATGACAGAATGACAGAAGAGCACAGAAGATGACAGAAGATGACAGATGTTGACAGAATGACAGAAGAGGACAGAAGATGACAGAATGACAGAAGAGCACAGAAGATGACAGAAGATGACAGAAGTTGACAGAATGACAGAAGAGGACAGAATGACAGAAGATGACAGAATGACAGAAGAGGACAGAAGATAACAGAAGATGACAGAATGACAGAAGAGGACAGAATGACAGAAGATGACAGAATGACAGAAGATGACAGAAGAGGACAGAGTGACAGAAGATGACAGACGATGACAGAAGAGGACAGAATGACAGAAGATGACAGAAGATGACAGAAGATGACAGAAGATGACAGAATGACAGAAGAGGACAGAAGATAACAGAATGACAGAAGATGACAGAAGATGACAGAAGATGACAGAATGACAGAATAGGATAGAATGACAGAAGATGACAGAATGACAGAAGAGGACAGAAGATGATAGAATGACAGAAGATGACAGAAGATGACAGAATGACAGAAGAGGACAGAATGACAGAAGATGACAGAATGACAGAAGAGGACAGAATGACAGAAATGACAGAATGACAGAAGAGGGCAGAAGATGACAGAATGACAGAAGAGGACAGAATGACAGAAGATGACAGAATGACAGAAGATGACAGAAGAGGACAGAGTGACAGAAGATGACAGAAGAGGACAGAAGAGGACAGAATGACAGAAGATGACAGAAGATGACAGAAGATGACAGAATGACAGAAGAGGACAGAAGATGACAGAATGACAGAAGATGACAGAAGATGACAGAAGATGACAGAAGATGACAGAAGAGGACAGAATGACAGAAGATGACAGAAGATGACAGAAGAGGACAGAATGACAGAAGATGACAGAAAATGACAGAAGATGACAGAAGATGACAGCAGATGACAGAAGATGACAGAATGACAGAAATTGACAGAATGACAGAAGAGGACATAATGACAGAAGAGGACAGAATGACAGAAGATGACAGAAGATGACAGAAGAGGACAGAAGATGACAGAATGACAGAAGAGGACAGAAGATGACAGAATGACAGAAGATGACAGAAGATGACAGAAGATGACAGAATGACAAAATAGGACAGAAGATAACAGAAGATGACAGAAGATGACAGAATGACAGAAGAGGACCGAATGACAGAAGATGACAGAAGATGACAGAATGACAGAAGAGGACAGAAGATGACAGAAGAGGACAGAAGTTGACAGAAGATGACAGAATGACAGAAGAGGACAGAATGACAGAAGATGACAGAAGATGAAAGAATGACAGAAGAGGACAGAAGATGACAGAAGAGGACAGAAGTTGACAGAAGATGACAGAAGATGACAGAATGACAGAAGAGGACCGAATGACAGAAGATGACAGAAGATGACAGAATGACAGAAGAGGACAGAAGATGACAGAAGAGGACAGAAGTTGACAGAAGATGACAGAATGACAGAAGAGGACAGAATGACAGAAGATGAAAGAAGATGACAGAATGACAGAAGAGGACAGAATGACAGAAGAGGACAGAATGGCAGAAGATGACAGAATGACAGAAGAGGACAGAAGATGATAGAAGATGACAGAATGACAGAAGAGGACAGAATGACAGAAGATGACAGAATGACAGAAGATGACAAAAGATGACAGAAGATGACAGAAGACGACAGAATGACAGAAGATGACAGAAGATGACAGAAGAGGACAGAATGACAGAAGATGACAGAAGATGACAGAAGAGGACAGAAGATCACAGAAGATGACAGAAGATGACAGAATGACAGAAGAGGACAGAAGATGACAGAATGACAGAAGATGACAGAAGATGACAGAAGGTGACAGAATGACAGAATAGGACAGAAGATGACAGAACATCACAGAAAGACAGAAGAGGGCAGAAGATGACAGAATGACAGAAGAGGACAGAAGATGACAGAAGATGACAGAATGACAGAAGAGGACAGAATAACAGAAGATGACAAAATGACAGAAGAGGACAGAATGACAGAAGATGACAGAATGACAGAAGAGGACAGAAGATGACAGAAGATGACAGAATGACAGAAGAGGACTGAATGACAGAAGATGACAGAAGATGACAGAAGGTGACAGAAGATGACGGAAGAGGACAGAAGATGACAGAAGAGGACAGAAGATGACAGAAGGTGACAGAAGGTGACAGAAGATGACAGAAGAGGACAGAAGATGACAGAAGATGACAGAAGATGAAAGAAGATGACAGAAGATGAAAGAATGACAGAAGAGGACAGAAGATAACAGAACATGACAGAAGATGACTGAATGACAGAATAGGACAGAAGATGACAGAAGATGACAGAATGACAGAGGGGTACAGAATGACAGAAGATGACAGAATGACAGAATGACAGAAGATGACTGGATGACAGAAGATGACAGAATGACAGAAGAGGACAGAATGACAGAAGATGACAGAATGACAGAAGATGACAGAATGACAGAAGATGAAAGAATGACAGAAGAGGACAGAAGATGACAGAACATGACAGAAGATGACAGAATGACAGAATAGGACAGAATAGGACAGAAGATGACAGAATGACAGAAGACGACATAAGATAACAGAATGACAGAAGAGGACATAAGATGAGAGAAGATGACAGAAGATGACAGAATGACAGAAGGGCACAGAATGACAGAAGATGACAGAATGACAGAATGACAGAATGACAGAATGACAGAAGATGACAGAATGACAGAAGATGACAGAATGACAGAAGATGACAGAAGATGACAGAAGATGAAAGAATGACAGAAGAGGGCAGAAGATGACAGAACATGACAGAAGATGACAGAATGACAGAATAGGAAAGAACATGACAGAAGAGGTCAGAATGACAGAAGATGACAGAGGATGACAGAAGAGGTCAGAATGACAGAAGATGACAGAGGATGACAGAAGAGGACAGAAGATGACAGAAGATGACAGAAGATGACAGAAGATGAAAGAATGACAGAAGAGGGCAGAAGATGACAGAACATGACAGAAGATGACAGAATGACAGAATAGGAAAGAACATGACAGAAGATGACAGAATGACAGAAGAGGACAGAAGATAACAGAATGACAGAAGAGGACAGAAGATGACAGAAGATGACAGAAGATGACAGAAGATGACAGAAAATAACAGAAGAGGACAGAAGATGACAGAAGAGGACAGAAGATGACAGAAGATGAAAGAAGATGACAGAAGTTGACAGAATGACAGAAGATGACAGAATGACAGAAGATGACAGAAGATGACAGACTGACAGAAGATGACAGAAGATGACAGAAGAGGTCAGAATGACAGAAGATGACAGAGGATGACAGAAGAGGACAGAAGCTGACAGAAGATGACAGAAGATGACAGAAGATGAAAGAATGACAGAAGAGGGCAGAAGATGACAGAACATGACAGAAGATGACAGAATGACAGAATAGGAAAGAACATGACAGAAGATGACAGAATGACAGAAGAGGACAGAAGATAACAGAATGACAGAAGAGGACAGAAGATGACAGAATGACAGAAGGGTACAGAATGACAGAAGATGACAGAATGACAGAAGAGGACAGAATGACAGAAGATGACAGAATGACAGGGTATGACAGAATGACAGAAGATGACAGAATGACAGAAGATTGCAGAATGACAGAAGCGGACAGAAAATGAGAGAAGTTGACAGAAGAGGACAGAAGATGACAGAAGATGACAGAATGACAGAAGAGGACTGAATGACAGAAGATGACAGAATGACAGAAGATGAAAGAATGACAGAAGAGGACTGAATGACAGAAGATGACAGAAGATGACAGAAGGTGACAGAAGGTGACAGAAGATGACAGAAGATGACAGAAGAGGACAGAAGATGACAGAAAGTGACAGAAGGTGACAGAAGATGACAGAAGAGGACAGAAGATGACAGAAGATGACAGAAGATGAAAGAAGATGACAGAAGATGAAAGAATGACAGAAGAGGACAGAAGATAACAGAACATGACAGAAGATGACTGAATGACAGAATAGGACAGAAGATGACAGAAGATGACGGAATGACAGAAGAGGACAGAAGATAACAGAATGACAGAAGAGGACATAAGATGACAGAAGATGACAGAAGATGACAGAATGACAGAGGGGTACAGAATGACAGAAGATGACAGAATGACAGAATGACAGAAGATGACTGGATGACAGAAGATGACAGAATGACAGAAGAGGACAGAATGACAGAAGATGACAGAATGACAGAAGATGACAGAATGACAGAAGATGAAAGAATGACAGAAGAGGACAGAAGATGACAGAACATGACAGAAGATGACAGAATGACAGAATAGGACAGAATAGGACAGAAGATGACAGAATGACAGAAGACGACATAAGATAACAGAATGACAGAAGAGGACATAAGATGAGAGCAGATGACAGAAGTTAACAGAATGACAGAAGGGCACAGAATGACAGAAGATGACAGAATGACAGAATGACAGAATGACAGAATGACAGAAGATGACAGAATGACAGAAGATGACAGAATGACAGAAGATTGCAGAATGACAGAAGCGGACAGAAGATGAGAGAAGTTGACAGAAGAGGACAGAAGATGACAGAATGGCAGAAGAGGATAGAAGATGACAGAATGACAGAAGAGGACAGAAGATGAGAGAAGATGACCGAAGTTGACAGAATGACAGAAGAGGACAGAATGACAGAAGATGACCGAATGACAGAAGATGACAGAAGAGGACAGAATGACAGAAGATGACAGAAGGTAACAGAAGATGACAGAAGAGGACAGAAGATGACAGAAGAGGACAGATGACAGAAGATGACAGAAGCTGACAGAAGAGGACAGAAGATGACAGAAGATGACGGAAGATGATAGAAGATGACAGAATGACAGAAGAGGACAGAAGATGACAGAAGAGGACAGAATGACAGAAGATGACAGAAGATGACAGAAGATGACAGAAGATGACAGAAGAGGACAGAAGATGACAGAAGATGACAGAAAATAACAGAAGAGGACAGAAGATGACAGAAGAGGACAGAAGATGACAGAAGATGACAGAAGATGACAGAAGATGACAGAAGTTGACAGAATGACAGAAGATGACAGAATGACAGAAGATGACAGAAGATGACAGAATGACAGAAGATGACAGAAGATGACAGAAGAGGTCAGAATGACAGAAGATGACAGAGGATGACAGAAGAGGACAGAAGATGACAGAAGATGACAGAAGATGACAGAAGATGAAAGAATGACAGAAGAGGGCAGAAGATGACAGAACATGACAGAAGATGACAGAATGACAGAATAGGAAAGAACATGACAGAAGATGACAGAATGACAGAAGAGGACAGAAGGTAACAGAATGACAGAAGAGGACAGAAGATGACAGAAGATGACAGAAGATGACAGAATGACAGAAGGGTACAGAATGACAGAAGATGACAGAATGACAGAAGATGACTGAATGACAGAAGATGACAGAATGACAGAAGAGGACAGAATGACAGAAGATGACAGAATGACAGGGTATGACAGAATGACAGAAGATGACAGAATGACAGAAGATTGCAGAATGACAGAAGCGGACAGAAAATGAGAGAAGTCGACAGAAGAGGACAGAAGATGACAGAATTGCAGAAGAGGACAGAAGATGACAGAATGACAGAAGAGGACAGAAGATGACAGAAGATGACAGAAGTTGACAGAATGACAGAAGAGGACAGAATGACAGAAGATGACAGAATGACAGAAGAGGACAGAAGATGAGAGAATGACAGAAGATGACAGAAGATGACAGAAGATGACAGAATGACAGAAGAGGACAGAATGACAGAAGATGACAGAATGACAGAAGAGGACAGAATGACAGAAATGAAAGAATGACAGAAGAGGGCAGAAGATGACAGAAGATGACAGAAGAGGACAGAATGACAGAAGATGACAGAAGATGACAGAAGATGACAGAAGATGACAGAAGATGACAGAAGAGGACAGAATGACAGAAGATGACAGAAGAGGACAGAATGACAGAAGATGACGGAAAATGACAGAAGATGACAGAAGATGAAAGAGGATGACAGAAGAGGACAGAAGATGACAGAATGACAGAAGATGACAGAAGATGACAGAAGATGACAGAAGATGACAGAATGACAGAAATTGACAGAATGACAGAAGAGGACATAATGACAGAAGAGGACAGAATGACAGAAGATGACAGAATGACAGAAGATGACAGAAGATGACAGAAGATGAAAGAAGAGGACAGAATGACAGAAGATGACAGAAGATGACAGAAGAGGACAGAAGATGACAGAATGACAGAAGAGGACAGAAGACGACAGAATGACAGAAGATGACAGAAGATGACAGAAGATGACAGAACGACAGAATAAGACAGAAGATGACAGAAGATGACAGAAGATGACAGAATGACAGAAGAGGACCGAATGACAGAAGATGACAGAAGATGACAGAATGACAGAAGAGGACAGAAGATGACAGAAGAGGACAGAAGTTGACAGAAGATGACAGAAGATGACAGAATGACAGAAGAGAACAGAATGACAGAAGATGACAGAAGATGACAGAATGACAGAAGAGGACAGAATGACAGAAGAGGACAGAAGATGACAGAAGATGACAGAATGACAGAAGAGGACAGAAGATGACAGAAGAGGACAGAAGTTGACAGAAGATGACAGAAGATGACAGAATGACAGAAGATGACAGAATGACAGAAGAGGACAGAATGACAGAAGAGGACAGAATGGCAGAAGATGATAGAATGACAGAAGAGGACAGAATGACAGAAGAGGACAGAAGATGACAGAAGATGACAGAATGACAGAAGAGGACAGAAGATGACAGAAGAGGACAGAAGTTGACAGAAGATGACAGAAGTTGACAGAAGTTGACTGAATGACAGAAGAGGACAGAATGACAGAAGATGACAGAATGACAGAAGATGACAAAAGATGACAGAAGATGACAGAAGACGACAGAATGACAGAAGATGACAGAAGTTGACAGAAGAGGACAGAATGAAAGAAGATGACAGAAGATGACAGAAGAGGACAGAAGATCACAGAAGATGACAGAAGATGACAGAATGACAGAAGAGGACAGAAGATGACAGAATGACAGAAGATGACAGAAGATGACAGAATGACAGAATAGGACAGAAGATGACAGAAGATCACAGAATGACAGAAGAGGACAGAAGATGACAGAATGACAGAAGAGGACAGAAGATTACAGAAGATGACAGAATGACAGAAGATGACAAAATGACAGAAGAGGACAGAATGACAGAAGATGACAGAATGACAGAAGAGGACAGAAGATGACAGAAGATGACAGAATGACAGAAGAGGACTGAATGACAGAAGATGACAGAAGATGACAGAAGATGACAGAAGACGACAGAATGACAGAAGATGACAGAAGATGACAGAAGAGGACAGAATGAAAGAAGATGACAGAAGATGACAGAAGAGGACAGAAGATCACAGAAGATGACAGAAGATGACAGAATGACAGAAGAGGACAGAAGATGACAGAATGACAGAAGATGACAGAAGATGACAGAATGACAGAATAGGACAGAAGATGACAGAAGATCACAGAATGACAGAAGAGGACAGAAGATGACAGAATGACAGAAGAGGACAGAAGATTACAGAAGATGACAGAATGACAGAAGATGACAAAATGACAGAAGAGGACAGAATGACAGAAGATGACAGAATGACAGAAGTGGACAGAAGATGACAGAAGATGACAGAATGACAGAAGAGGACTGAATGACAGAAGATGACAGAAGATGACGGAAGATGACAGAATGACAGAAGATGACAGAATGACAGAAGAGGACAGAAGATGACAGAAGAGGACAGAATGACAGAAGATGACAGAAGATGACAGAAGAGGACAGAAGATGACAGAAGAGGACAGAATGACAGAAGAGGACAGAAGATGACAGAAGAGGACAGAATGACAGAAGATGACAGAAGATGACAGAAGAGGACAGAAGATGACAGAAGATGACAGAAGATGACAGAAGATGACAGAAGAAGACAGAAGATGACAGAAGATGACAGAAGATGACAGAAGAGGGCAGAAGATGACAGAAGAGGACAGAAGATGACAGAATGACAGAAGATGACAGAATGACAGAATGACAGAAGATGACTGAATGACAGAAGATGACAGAATGACAGAAGAGCACAGAATGACAGAAGATGACAGAATGACAGAAGATGCCAGAATGACAGAAGATTGCAGAATGACAGAAGCGGACAGAAGATGAGAGAAGATGACAGAAGAGGACAGAAGATGACAGAAGATGACAGAATGGCAGAAGAGGACAGAATGACAGAAAAGGACAGAAGATGACAGAAGATGACAGAAGTTGACAGAATGACAGAAGAGGACAGAATTACAGAAGATGACAGAGTGACAGAAGAGGACAGAATGACAGAAATGACAGAATATGACAGAAGATGACAGAAGATGACAGAAGATGACAGAAGATGACAGAATGACAGAAGAGGACAGAAGATGACAGAATGACAGAAGATGACAGAATGACAGAAGATGACAGAATGACAGAAGATGACAGAAGATGACAGAATGACAGAAGGGGACAGAATGACAGAAGATGACAGAATGACAGAAGATGACAGAAGAAGACAGAAGATGACAGAATGACAGAAGATGACAGAAGATGACAGAAGATGACAGAATGACAGAAGAGGACAGAAGATGACAGAAAGACAGAAGATGACAGAATGACAGAAGATGTCCTATTCTGTCATTCTGTCATCTTCTGTCATCCTGTCCTCTTCTGTCATTCTGTCATCTTCTGTCATTCTGTCCTCTTCTGTCATGTTCTGTCATCTTCTGTCATTCTGTCCTCTTCTGTCATTCTGTCCTCTTCTGTCATCTTCTGTCATCTTCTGTCATTCTGTCATCTTCTGTCACTCTGTCCTCTTCTGTCATTCTGTCATCCTCTGTCATCTTCTGTCATCTTCTGTCCTCTTGTGTCATTCTGTCATCTTCTGTCCTCTTCTGTCATTCTGTCATCTTCTGTCCTCTTCTGTCATCTTCTGTCATCTTCTGTCATTCTGTCATCTTCTGTCACTCTGTCCTCTTCTGTCATTCTGTCATCCTCAGTCATCTTCTGTCATCTTCTGTCCTCTTGTGTCATTCTGTCATCTTCTGTCCTCTTCTGTCATTCTGTCATCTTCTGTCATCTTCTGTCCTCTTCTGTCATCTTCTGTCATCTTCTGTCACTCTGTCCTCTTCTGTCATCTTCTGTCATCTTCTGTCATCTTCTGTCATCTTCTGTAATTCTGTCCTCTTTTGTCATCTTCTGTCATCTTCTGTCCTCTTCTGTCATCTTCTGTCTTCTTCTGTCATCTTCTGTCATCTTCTGTCATCTTCTGTCCTCTTCTGTCATCTTCTGTCATCTTCTGTCATTCTGTCCTCTTCGGTCATCTTCTGTCATCTTCTGTCATTCTGTCATCTTCTGTCATTCTGTCCTCTTCTGTCATTCTGTCATCTTCTGTCATCTTCTGTCATCTTCTGTCATTCTGTCATCTTCTGTCCTCTTCTGTCATTCTGTCATCTTCTGTCATCTTCTGTCCTATTCTGTCATCTTCTGTCATCTTCTGTCACTCTGTCCTCTTCTGTCATCTTCTGTCATCTTCTGTCATCTTCTGTCATCTTCTGTAATTCTGTCCTCTTTTGTCATCTTCTGTCATCTTCTGTCCTCTTCTGTCATCTTCTGTCTTCTTCTGTCATCTTCTGTCATCTTCTGTCATCTTCTGTCCTCTTCTGTCATCTTCTGTCATCTTCTGTCATTCTGTCCTCTTCGGTCATCTTCTGTCATCTTCTGTCATCCTGTCATCTTCTCTCATTCTGTCCTCTTCTGTCATCCTCTGTCATCTTCTGTCCTCTTCTGTCATTCTGTCATCTTCTGTCATTCTGTCCTCTTCTGTCATTCTGTCATCTTCTGTCATTCTGTCCTCTTCTGTCATTCTGTCATCTTCTGTCATCTTCTGTCATCTTCTGTCCTCTTCTGTCATTCTGTCATCTTCTGTCCTCTTCTGTCATTCTGTCATCTTCTGTCATCTTCTGTCCTATTCTGTCATTCTGTCATCTTCTGTCATCTTCTGTCATCTTCTGTCATTCTGTCACCTTCTGTCCACTTCTGTCATTCTGTCATCTTCTGTCATCTTCTGTCATCTTCTGTGATCTTCTGTCGTCTTCTGTCATCTTCTGTCATCTTCTGTCCTCTTCTGTCATCTTCTGTCATCTTCTGTCATTCTGTCCTCTTCTGTCATTCTGTCATCTTCTGTCATTCTGTCCTCTTCTGTCATTCTGTCATCTTCTGTCATTCTGTCCTCTTCTGTCATTCTGTCATCTTCTGTCATCTTCTGTCCTATTCTGCCATTCTGTCATCTTCTGTCCTCTTCTGTCATTCTGTCATCTTCCGTCATCTTTTGTCATCTTCTGTCCTCTTCTGTCATCTTCTGTCATCTTCTGTCATTCTGTCCTCTTCTGTCATCTTCTTTCATCTTCTGTCATTCTGTCCTCTTCTGTCATCTTCTGTCATCTTCTGTTATTCTGTCATCTTCTGTCATTCTGTCATCTTCTGTCATCTTCTGCCCTCTTCTGTCATTCTGTCATCTTCTGTCATTCTGTCCTCTTCTGTCATTCTGTCATCTTCTGTCATTCTGTCCTCTTCTGTCATTCTGTCATCTTCTGTCATCTTCTGTCTTCTTCTGTGATCCTCTAACATTCTGTAATCTTCTGTCCTCCTTTGTCATTCTGTCCACTTCTGTCATCTTCTGTCATCTTCTGTCCTCTTCTGTCATCTTCTGTCATTCTGTCATCTTCTGTCATCTTCTGTCATTCTGTCCTCTTCTGTCCTCTTCTGTCATCTTCTGTCATCTTCTGTCATTCTGTCATCTTCTGTCATTCTGTGCTCTTCTGTAATTCTGTCTTCTTCTGTCATTCTGTCCTCTTCTGTCATTCTGTCATCTTCTGTCATCTTCTGTCATCTTCTGTCCTCTTCTGTCATTCTGTCATCTTCTGTCCTCTTCTGTCATTCTGTCATCTTCTGTCATCTTCTGTCATTCTGTCCTCTTCTGTCATCTTCTGTCATTCTGTCCTCTTCTGTCATCTTCTGTCATCTTCTGTCCTCTTCTGTCATCTTCTGTCATCTTCTGTCATTCAGTCCTCTTCTGTCATCTTCTGTCATGTTCTGTCATTCTGTCCTCTTCTGTCATCTTCTGTCATCTTCTGTCATTCTGTCAACTTCTGTCTTCTTCTGTCCTCTTCTGTCATTCTGTCAGCTTCTGTCTTCTTCTGTCATCTTCTGTCCTCTTCTGTCATTCTGTCATCTTCTGTCCTCTTCTGTCATTCTGTCATCTTCTGTCCTATTCTGTCATTCTGTCATCTTCTGTCATCTTCTGTCATCTTCTGTCCTCTTCTGTCATCTTCTGTCATCTTCTGTCATCTTCTGTCATTCTGTCCTCTTTTGTCATCTTCTGTCATCTTCTGTCATCCTCTGTCATCTTCTGTCCTCTTCTGCCATCTTCTGTCATCCTCTGTCATCTTCTGTCATCTTCTGTCCTCTTCTGTCATCTTCTGTCATTCTGTCATCTTCTGTCATCTTCTGTCATCTTCTGTCATCTTCTGTCATCTTCTGTCATTCTGTCCTCCTCTGTCATCTTCTGGCATCTTCTGTCATCTTCTGTCATTCTGTCCTCTTCTATCATTCTGTCATCTTCTGTCATCTTCTGTCATCTTCTGTCATCTTCTGTCCTATTCTGTCATTCTGTCATCTTCTGTCATCTTCTGTCATTCTGTCATATTCTGTCCTCTTCTGTCATCTTCTGTCAGCTTCTGTCATCTTCTGTCATCTTCTGTCATCTTCTGTCATTCTGTCCTCTTCTGTCATTCTGTCATCTTCTGTCATTCTGTCCTCTTCTGTCATTCTGTCATCTTCTGTCATTCTGTCATCTTCTGTCATCTTCTGTCATTCTGTCCTCTTCTGTCATTCTGTCATCTTCTGTCATCTTCTGTCATCTTCTGTCATTCTGTCCTCCTCTGTCATTCAGTCATCTTCTGTCATCTTCTGTCATCTTCTGTCATACTGTCCTCTTCTGTCATTCTGTCATCTTCTGTCATTCTGTCCTCTTCTGTCATTCTGTCATCTTCTGTCATCTTCTGTCATCTTCTGTCATTCTGTCATCTTCTGTCATTCTGTCCTCTTCTGTCATCTTCTGTCCTCTTCTGTCATCTTCTGTCATCTTCTGTCATTCTGTCATCTTCTGTCATTCTGTCCTCTTCTGTCATTCTGTCAACTTCTGTCATCTTCTGTCCTCTTCTGTCATTCTGTCATCTTCTGTCACTCTGTCCTCTTCTCTCATTCTGCCATCTTCTGTCATCTTCTGTCATCTTCTGTCCTCTTCTGTCATTCTGTCATCTTCTGTCCTCTTCTGTCATTCTGTCATCTTCTGTCATCTTCTGTCCTATTCTGTCATTCTGTCATCTTCTGTCATCTTCTGTCATTCTGTCATCTTCTGTCCTCTTTTGTCATTCTGTCATCTTCTGTCGTCTTCTGTCATCTTCTGTCTCTTCTGTCATCTTCTGTCATCTTCTGTCCTCTTCTGTCCTCTTCTGTCATCTTCTGTCCTCTTCTGTCATCTTCTGTCATCTTCTGTCATCTTCTGTCGTCTTCTGTCATCTTCTGTCATCTTCTGTCCTCTTCTGTCATCTTCTGTCATCTTCTGTCATTCTGTCCTCTTCTGTCATCTTCTGTCATCTTCTGTCATTCTGTGCTCTTCTGTCATCTCCTGCCATCTTCTGTCATTCTGTCATCTTCTATTATTCTGTGCTCTTCTGTCATTCTGTCATCTTCCGCCATCTTCTGTCCTCTTCTGTCATTCTGTCCTCTTCTGTCATTCTGTCCTCTTCTGTCATTCTGTCATCTTCTGTCATTCTGTCCTCTTCTGTCATTCTGTCATCTTCTGTCATCTTCTGTCATCTTCTGTCCTCTTCTGTCATCTTCTGTCATCTTCTGTCATTCTGTCCTCTTCTGTCATTCTGTCATCTTCTGTCATTCTGTCATCTTCTGTCATTCTGTCATCTTCTGTCATTCTGTCATCTTCTGTCCTCTTCTGTCATTCTGTCATCTTCCATCATCTTTTGTCATCTTCTGTCATCTTCTGTCATCTTCTGTCCTCTTCTGTCATTTTCTGTCATCTTCTGTCATTCTGTCCTCCTCTGTCATTCAGTCATCTTCTGTCATCTTCTGTCATCTTCTGTCATACTGTCCTCTTCTGTCATTCTGTCATCTTCTGTCATTCTGTCCTCTTCTGTCATTCTGTCATCTTCTGTCATCTTCTGTCATCTTCTGTCATTCTGTCATCTTCTGTCATTCTGTCCTCTTCTGTCATCTTCTGTCCTCTTCTGTCATCTTCTGTCATCTTCTGTCATTCTGTCATCTTCTGTCATTCTGTCCTCTTCTGTCATTCTGTCAACTTCTGTCATCTTCTGTCCTCTTCTGTCATTCTGTCATCTTCTGTCACTCTGTCCTCTTCTCTCATTCTGCCATCTTCTGTCATCTTCTGTCATCTTCTGTCCTCTTCTGTCATTCTGTCATCTTCTGTCCTCTTCTGTCATTCTGTCATCTTCTGTCATCTTCTGTCCTATTCTGTCATTCTGTCATCTTCTGTCATCTTCTGTCATTCTGTCATCTTCTGTCCTCTTTTGTCATTCTGTCATCTTCTGTCATCTTCTGTCATCTTCTGTCTCTTCTGTCATCTTCTGTCATCTTCTGTCCTCTTCTGTCCTCTTCTGTCATCTTCTGTCCTCTTCTGTCATCTTCTGTCATCTTCTGTCATCTTCTGTCGTCTTCTGTCATCTTCTGTCATCTTCTGTCCTCTTCTGTCATCTTCTGTCATCTTCTGTCATTCTGTCCTCTTCTGTCATCTTCTGTCATCTTCTGTCATTCTGTGCTCTTCTGTCATCTCCTGCCATCTTCTGTCATTCTGTCATCTTCTATTATTCTGTGCTCTTCTGTCATTCTGTCATCTTCCGCCATCTTCTGTCCTCTTCTGTCATTCTGTCCTCTTCTGTCATTCTGTCCTCTTCTGTCATTCTGTCATCTTCTGTCATTCTGTCCTCTTCTGTCATTCTGTCATCTTCTGTCATCTTCTGTCATCTTCTGTCCTCTTCTGTCATCTTCTGTCATCTTCTGTCATTCTGTCCTCTTCTGTCATTCTGTCATCTTCTGTCATTCTGTCATCTTCTGTCATTCTGTCATCTTCTGTCATTCTGTCATCTTCTGTCCTCTTCTGTCATTCTGTCATCTTCCATCATCTTTTGTCATCTTCTGTCATCTTCTGTCATCTTCTGTCCTCTTCTGTCATTTTCTGTCATCTTCTGTCATTCTGTCCTCTTCTGTCATCTTCTTTCATCTTCTGTCATTCTGTCCTCTTCTGTCATCTTCTGTCATCTTCTGTCATCTTCTGTCATTCTGTCATCTTCTGTCATCTTCTGTCTTCTTCTGTGATCTTCTAACATTCTGTAATCTTCTGTCCTCCTTTGTCATTCTGTCCACTTCTGTCATCTTCTGTCATCTTCTGTCCTCTTCTGTCCTCTTCTGTCATCTTCTGTCATTCTGTCATCTTCTGTCATCTTCTGTCATCTTCTGTCCTCTTCTGTCATTCTGTCATCTTCAGTCCTCTTCTGTCATTCTGTCATCTTCTGTCCTATTCTGTCATTCTGTCATCTTCTGTCATTCTGTCCTCTTCTGTCATCTTCTGTCATTCTGTCCTCTTCTGTCATCTTCTGTCATCTTCTGTCCTCTTCTGTCATCTTCTGTCATCTTCTGTCATTCAGTCCTCTTCTGTCATCTTCTGTTATGTTCTTTCATTCTGTCAACTTCTGTCATCTTCTGTCCTCTTCTGTCATTCTGTCATCTTCTGTCACTCTGTCCTCTTCTGTCATTCTGTCAGCTTCTGTCATCTTCTGTCATCTTCTGTCCTCTTCTGTCATTCTGTCATCTTCTGTCCTCTAATGTCATTCTGTCATCTTCTGTCCTATTCTGTCATTCTGTCATCTTCTGTCATCTTCTGTCATTTTCTGTCATTCTGTCATCTTCTGTCATCTTCTGTCCTCTTCTGTCATCTTCTGTCATTTTCTGTCATTCTGTGCTCTTCTGTCATCTTCCGTCATCTTCTGTCATTCTGTCCTCTTCTGTCATCTTCTGTCATCTTCTGTCATCTTCTGTCATTCTGTCCTCTTTTGTCATCTTCTGTCATCTTCTGTCATCTTTTGTCATCTTCTGTCCTCTTCTGTCATCTTCTGTCATCTTCTGTCATCTTCTGTCATCTTCTGACATCTTCTGCCATCTTCTGTCATCTACTGTCCTCTTCTGTCATCTTCTGTCCTCTTCTGTCATCTTCTGTCATCTTCTGTCATTCTGTCCTCTTCTGTCATCTTCTGTCATCTTCTGTCATCTTCTGTCATTCTGTCCTCTTTTGTCATCTTCTGTCATCTTCTGTCCACTTCTGTCATCTTCTGTCTTCTTCTGTTATCTTCTGTCATCTTCTGTCATCTTCTGACATCTTCTGTCATCTTCTGTCATTCTGTCCTCTTTGGTCATCTTCTGTCATCTTCTGTCGTTCTGTCATCTTCTCTCATTCTGTCCTCTTCTGTCATCTTCTGTCATTCTGTCCTCTTCTGTCATCTTCTGTTTACTTCTGTCATCTTCTGTCATTCTGTCATCTTCTGTCATCTTCTGTCCTCTTCTGTCATTCTGTCATCTTCTGTCATTCTGTCCTCTTCTGTCATTCTGTCATCTTCTGTCATCTTCTGTCATCTTCTGTCCTCTTCTGTCATTCTGTCATCTTCTGTCATCTTCTGTCATTCTGTCATCTTCTGTCATTTTCTGTCCTATTCTGTCATTCTGTCATCTTCTGTCATTCTGTCATCTTCTGTCCTCTTCTGTCATCTTCTGTCAGCTTCTGTCATCTTCTGACATCTTCTGTCATCTTCTGTCATTCTGTCCTCTTCTGTCATTCTGTCAACTTCTGTCATCTTCTGTCCTCTTCTGTCATTCTGTCATCTTCTGTCCTCTTCTTTCATTCTGTCAACTTCTGTCATCTTCTGTCCTCTTCTGTCATTCTGTCATCTTCTGTCACTCTGTCCTCTTTTGTCATTCTGTCAGCTTCTGTCATCTTCTGTCATCTTCTGTCCTCTTCTGTCATTCTGTCATCTTCTGTCCTCTAATGTCATTCTGTCATCTTCTGTCCTATTCTGTCATTCTGTCATCTTCTGTCATCTTCTGTCATTTTCTGTCATTCTGTCATCTTCTGTCATCTTCTGTCATCTTCTGTCCTCTTCTGTCATCTTCTGTCATTTTCTGTCATTCTGTGCTCTTCTGTCATCTTCCGTCATCTTCTGTCATTCTGTCCTCTTCTGTCATCTTCTGTCATCTTCTGTCATCTTCTGTCATTCTGTCCTCTTTTGTCATCTTCTGTCATCTTCTGTCATCTTTTGTCATCTTCTGTCCTCTTCTGTCATCTTCTGTCATCTTCTGTCATCTTCTGTCATCTTCTGACATCTTCTGCCATCTTCTGTCATCTACTGTCCTCTTCTGTCATCTTCTGTCCTCTTCTGTCATCTTCTGTCATCTTCTGTCATTCTGTCCTCTTCTGTCATCTTCTGTCATCTTCTGTCATCTTCTGTCATCTTCTGTCATTCTGTCCTCTTTTGTCATCTTCTGTCATCTTCTGTCCACTTCTGTCATCTTCTGTCTTCTTCTGTTATCTTCTGTCATCTTCTGTCATCTTCTGACATCTTCTGTCATCTTCTGTCATTCTGTCCTCTTTGGTCATCTTCTGTCATCTTCTGTCGTTCTGTCATCTTCTCTCATTCTGCCCTCTTCTGTCATCTTCTGTCATTCTGTCCTCTTCTGTCATCTTCTGTTTACTTCTGTCATCTTCTGTCATTCTGTCATCTTCTGTCATCTTCTGTCCTCTTCTGTCATTCTGTCATCTTCTGTCATTCTGTCCTCTTCTGTCATTCTGTCATCTTCTGTCATCTTCTGTCATCTTCTGTCCTCTTCTGTCATTCTGTCATCTTCTGTCATCTTCTGTCATTCTGTCATCTTCTGTCCTATTCTGTCATTCTGTCATCTTCTGTCATCTTCTGTCATCTTCTGTCATTCTGTCATCTTCTGTCCTCTTCTGTCATCTTCTGTCAGCTTCTGTCATCTTCTGACATCTTCTGTCATCTTCTCTCATTCTGTCCTCTTCTGTCATTCTGTCAACTTCTGTCATCTTCTGTCCTCTTCTGTCATTCTGTCATCTTCTGTCCTCTTCTGTCATTCTGTCATCTTCTGTCATCTTCTGTCCTACTCTGTCATTCTGTCATCTTCTGTCATCTTCTGTCATCTTCTGTCATTCTGTCATCTTCTGTCCTCTTCTGTCATTCTGTCATCTTCTGTCATCTTCTGTCATCTTCTGTCATCTTCTGTCTCTTCTGTCATCTTCTGTCATCTTCTGTCATTCTGTCCTCTTCTGTCCTCTTCTGTCATCTTCTGTCATCTTCTGTCATCTTCTGTCATGCTGTCCTCTTTTGTCATCTTCTGTCATCTTCTGTCCTCTTCTGTCATCTTCTGTCTTCTTCTGTCATCTTCTGTCATCTTCTGTCATCTTCTGTCATCTTCTGTCATTCTGTCCTCTTCGGTCATCTTCTGTCATCTTCTGTCGTTCTGTCATCTTCTCTCATTCTGTCCTCTTCTGTCATTCTGTCATCTTCTGTCATTCTGTCCTCTTCTGTCATTCTGTCATCTTCTGTCATTCTGTCCTCTTCTGTCATTCTGTCATCTTCTGTCATCTTCTGTCCTCTTGTGTCATTCTGTCATCTTCTGTCATCTTCTGTCCTATTCTGTCATTCTGTCATCTTCTGTCATCTTCTGTCATCTTCTGTCATTCTGTCATCTTCTGTCCTCTTCTGTCATTCTGTCATCTTCTGCCATCTTCTGTCATCTTCTGTCATCTTCTGTCGTCTTCTGTCATCTTCTGCCATCTTCTGTCCTCTTCTGTCATCTTCTGTCATCTTCTGTCATTCTGTCCTCTTCTGTCATCTTCTGTCATCTTCTGTCATTCTGTGCACTTCTGTCATCTTCTGCCATCTTCTGTCACTCTGTCATCTTCTGTCATTCTGTGCTCTTCTGTCATTCTGTCATCTTCCGCCATCTTCTGTCCTCTTCTGTCATTCTGTCCTCTTCTGTCATTCTGTCCTCTTCTGTCATTCTGTCATCTTCTGTCATTCTGTCCTCTTCTGTCATTCTGTCATCTTCTGTCATCTTCTGTCATCTTCTGTCATCTTCTGTCCTCTTCTGTCATCTTCTGTCATCTTCTGTCATTCTGTCCTCTTCTGTCATTCTGTCATCTTCTGTCATTCTGTCATCTTCTGTCATTCTGTCATCTTCTGTCATTCTGTCATCTTCTGTCATTCTGTCATCTTCTGTCCTCTTCTGTCATTCTGTCATCTTCCTTCATCTTTTGTCATCTTCTGTCATCTTCTGTCATCTTCTGTCCTCTTCTGTCATTTTCTGTCATCTTCTGTCATTCTGTCCTCTTCTGTCATCTTCTTTCATCTTCTGTCATCTTCTGTTATTCTGTCATCTTCTGTCATTCTGTCATCTTCTGTCATCTTCTGCCCTCTTCTGTCATTCTGTCATCTTCTGTCATTCTGTCCTCTTCTGTCATTCTGTCATCTTCTGTCATTCTGTCCTCTTCTGTCATTCTGTCATCTTCTGTCATCTTCTGTCTTCTTCTGTGATCTTCTAACAATCTGTAATCTTCTGTCCTCCTTTGTCATTCTGTCATCTTCTGTCATCTTCTGTCATTCTGTCCTCTTCTGTCATCTTCTGTCATCTTCTGTCATTCTGTCATCTTCTGTCATTCTGTCATTTTCTGTCATTCTGTCCTCTTATGTCATTCTGTCATCTTCTGTCATCTTCTGTCCTCTTCTGTCATTCTGTCATCTTCAGTCCTCTTCTGTCATTGTGTCATCTTCTGTCCTATTCTGTCATTCTGTCATCTTCTGTCATTCTGTCATCTTCTGTCATCTTCTGTCATTCTGTCCTCTTCTGTCATCTTCTGTCATTCTGTCCTCTTCTGTCATCTTCTGTCATCTTCTGTCCTCTTCTGTCATCTTCTGTCATCTTCTGTCATTCAGTCCTCTTCTGTCATCTTCTGTTATGTTCTTTCATTCTGTCAACTTCTGTCATCTTCTGTCCTCTTCTGTCATTCTGTCATCTTCTGTCACTCTGTCCTCTTCTATCATTCTGTCAGCTTCTGTCATCTTCTGTCATCTTCTGTCCTCTTCTGTCATTCTGTCATCTTCTGTCCTCAAATGTCATTCTGTCATCTTCTGTCATCTTCTGTCCTATTCTGTCATTCTGTCATCTTCTGTCATCTTCTGTCATTTTCTGTCATTCTGTCATCTTCTGTCCTCTTCTGTTATTCTGTCATCTTCTGTCATCTTCTGTCATCTTCTGTCATCTTCTGTCCTCTTCTGTCATCTTCTGTCATTTTCTGTCATTCTGTCCTCTTCTGTCATCTTCCGTCATCTTCTGTCATTCTGTCCTCTTCTGTCATCTTCTGTCATCTTCTGTCATCTTCTGTCATTCTGTCCTCTTTTGTCATCTTCTGTCATCTTCTGTCATCTTTTGTCATCTTCTGTCCTCTTCTGTCATCTTCTGTCATCTTCTGTCATCTTCTGACATCTTCTGCCATCTTCTGTCATCTTCTGTCCTCTTCTGTCATCTTCTGTCCTCTTCTGTCATCTTCTGTCATCTTCTGTCATTCTGTCCTCTTCTGTCCTCTTCTGTCATCTTCTGTCATCTTCTGTCATCTTCTGTCATTCTGTCCTCTTTTGTCATCTTCTGTCATCTTCTGTCCTCTTCTGTCATCTTCTGTCTTCTTCTGTTATCTTCTGTCATCTTCTATCATCTTCTGACATCTTCTGTCATCTTCTGTCATTCTGTCCTCTTTGGTCATCTTCTGTCATCTTCTGTCGTTCTGTCATCTTCTCTCATTCTGTCCTCTTCTGTCATTCTGTCATCTTCTGTCATCTTCTGTCCTCTTCTGTCATTCTGTCATCTTCTGTCATCTTCTCTCATTCTGTCCTCTTCTGTCATCTTCTGTTTACTTCTGTCATCTTCTGTCATCTTCTGTCATTCAGTCATCTTCTGTCATCTTCTGTCCTCTTCTGTCATTCTGTCATCTTCTGTCATTCTGTCCTCTTCTGTCATTCTGTCATCTTCTGTCATCTTCTGTCATCTTCTGTCCTCTTCTGTCATTCTCTCATCTTCTGTCATCTTCTGTCATTCTGTCATCTTCTGTCGTCTTCTGTCATCTTCTGTCCTATTCTGTCATTCTGTCATCTTCTGTCATCTTCTGTCATCTTCTGTCATTCTATCATCTTCTGTCCTCTTCTGTCCTCTTCTGTCAGCTTCTGTCATCTTCTGTCATCTTCTGTCATCTTCTGTCATTCTGTCCTCTTCTGTCATTCTGTCATCTTCTGTCATTCTGTCCTCTTCTGTCATTCTGTCATCTTCTGTCATCTTCTGTCATTCTGTCATCTTCTGTCATCTTCTGTCATCTTCTGTCATTCTGTCCTCTTCTGTCATTCTGTCATCTTCTGTCATCTTCTGTCATTCTGTCATCTTCTGTCATTCTGTCCTCTTCTGTCATTCTGTCATCTTCTGTCATCTTCTGTCATCTTCTGTCATACTGTCCTCTTCTGTCATTCTGTCATCTTCTGTCATTCTGTCCTCTTCTGTCATTCTGTCATCTTCTGTCATCTTCTGTCATTCTGTCATCTTCTGTCATTCTGTCCTCTTCTGTCATCTTCTGTCCTCTTCTGTCATCTTCTGTCATCTTCTGTCATTCTGTCATCTTCTGTCATTCTGTCCTCTTCTGTCATTCTGTCAACTTCTGTCATCTTCTGTCCTCTTCTGTCATTCTGTCATCTTCTGTCACTCTGTCCTCTTCTGTCATTCTGTCATCTTCTGTCATCTTCTGTCATTCTGTCCTCTTTTGTCATCTTCTGTCATCTTCTGTCATCTTTTGTCATCTTCTGTCCTCTTCTTTCATCTTCTGTCATCTTCTGTCATCTTCTGACATCTTCTGCCATCTTCTGTCATCTTCTGTCCTCTTCTGTCATCTTCTGTCCTCTTCTGTCATCTTCTGTCATCTTCTGTCATTCTGTCCTCTTCTGTCCTCTTCTGTCATATTCTGTCATCTTCTGTCATCTTCTGTCATCTTCTGTCATTCTGTCCTCTTTTGTCATCTTCTGTCATCTTCTGTCCTCTTCTGTCATCTTCTGTCTTCTTCTGTTATCTTCTGTCATCTTCTATCATCTTCTGACATCTTCTGTCATCTTCTGTCATTCTGTCCTCTTTGGTCATCTTCTGTCATCTTCTGTCGTTCTGTCATCTTCTCTCATTCTGTCCTCTTCTGTCATTCTGTCATCTTCTGTCATCTTCTGTCCTCTTCTGTCATTCTGTCATCTTCTGTCATCTTCTGTCATTCTGTCCTCTTCTGTCATTCTGTCATCTTCTGTCATCTTCTGTCATCTTCTGTCCTCTTCTGTCATTCTGTCATCTTCTGTCATCTTCTGTCATTCTGTCATCTTCTGTCGTCTTCTGTCATCTTCTGTCCTATTCTGTCATTCTGTCATCTTCTGTCATCTTCTGTCATTCTGTCATCTTCTGTCCTCTTCTGTCATCTTCTGTCAGCTTCTGTCATCTTCTGTCATCTTCTGTCATTCTGTCCTCTTCTGTCATTCTGTCATCTTCTGTCATTCTGTCCTCTTCTGTCATTCTGTCATCTTCTGTCATCTTCTGTCATCTTCTGTCATTCTGTCCTCTTCTGTCATTCTGTCATCTTCTGTCATTCTGTCATCTTCTGTCATTCTGTCCTCTTCTGTCATTCTGTCATCTTCTGTCATCTTCTGTCATCTTCTGTCATACTGTCCTCTTCTGTCATTCTGTCACCTTCTGTCATTCTGTCCTCTTCTGTCATTCTGTCATCTTCTGTCATCTTCTGTCATCTTCTGTCATTCTGTCATCTTCTCTCATTCTGTCCTCTTCTGTCATCTTCTGTCCTCTTCTGCCATCTTCTGTCATTCTGTCATCTTCTGTCATTCTGTCCTCTTCTGTCATTCTGTCAACTTCTGTCATCTTCTGTCCTCTTCTGTCATTCTGTCATCTTCTGTCACTCTGTCCTCTTCTGTCATTCTGTCATCTTCTGTCCTCTTCTGTCATTCTGTCATCTTCTGTCCTCTTCTGTCATTCTGTCATCTTCTGTCATCTTCTGTCATCTTCTGTCATCTTCTGTCTCTTCTGTCATCTTCTGTCATCTTCTGTCATCTTCTGACATCTTCTGCCATCTTCTGTCATCTTCTGTCCTCTTCTGTCATCTTCTGTCCTCTTCTGTCATCTTCTGTCATCTTCTGTCATTCTGTCCTCTTCTGTCCTCTTCTGTCATCTTCTGTCATCTTCTGTCATCTTCTGTCATCTTCTGTCATTCTGTCCTCTTTTGTCATCTTCTGTCATCTTCTGTCCTCTTCTGTCATCTTCTGTCTTCTTCTGTTATCTTCTGTCATCTTCTATCATCTTCTGACATCTTCTGTCATCTTCTGTCATTCTGTCCTCTTTGGTCATCTTCTGTCATCTTCTGTCGTTCTGTCATCTTCACTCATTCTGTCCTCTTCTGTCATTCTGTCATCTTCTTTCATCTTCTGTCCTCTTCTGTCATTCTGTCATCTTCTGTCATCTTCTGTCATTCTGTCCTCTTCTGTCATCTTCTGTTTACTTCTGTCATCTTCTGTCATCTTCTGTCATTCTGTCATATTCTGTCATCTTCTGTCCTCTTCTGTCATTCTGTCATCTTCTGTCATTCTGTCCTCTTCTGTCATTCTGTCATCTTCTGTCATCTACTGTCATCTTCTGTCCTCTTCTGTCATTCTGTCATCTTCTGTCATCTTCTGTCATTCTGTCATCTTCTGTCGTCTTCTGTCATCTTCTGTCCTATTCTGTCATTCTGTCATCTTCTGTCATCTTCTGTCATCTTCTGTCATTCTGTCATCTTCTGTCCTCTTCTGTCATCTTCTGTCAGCTTCTGTCATCTTCTGTCATCTTCTGTCATCTTCTGTCATTCTGTCCTCTTCTGTCATTCTGTCATCTTCTGTCATTCTGTCCTCTTCTGTCATTCTGTCATCTTCTGTCATCTTCTGTCATCTTCTGTCATTCTGTCATCTTCTGTCATCTTCTGTCATCTTCTGTCATTCTGTCCTCTTCTGTCATTCTGTCATCTTCTGTCATCTTCTGTCATCTTCTGTCATTCTGTCCTCTTCTGTCATTCTGTCATCTTCTGTCATTCTGTCATCTTCTGTCATTCTGTCCTCTTCTGTCATTCTGTCATCTTCTGTCATCTTCTGTCATCTTCTGTCATACTGTCCTCTTCTGTCATTCTGCCACCTTCTGTCATTCTGTCCTCTTCTGTCATTCTGTCATCTTCTGTCATCTTCTGTCATTCTGTCATCTTCTGTCATTCTGTCCTCTTCTGTCATCTTCTGTCCTCTTCTGTCATCTTCTGTCATCTTCTGTCAGTCTGTCATCTTCTGTCATTCTGTCCTCTTCTGTCATTCTGTCAACTTCTGTCATCTTCTGTCCTCTTCTGTCATTCTGTCATCTTCTGTCACTCTGTCCTCTTCTGTCATTCTGTCATCTTCTGTCATCTTCTGTCATCTTCTGTCCTCTTCTGTCATTCTGTCATCTTCTGTCCTCTTCTGTCATTCTGTCATCTTCTGTCATCTTCTGTCCTATTCTGTCATTCTGTCATCTTCTGTCATCTTCTGTCATCTTCTGTCATTCTGTCATCTTCTGTCCTCTTCTGTCATTCTGTCATCTTCTGTCATCTTCTGTCATCTTCTGTCTCTTCTGTCATCTTCTGTCATCTTCTGTCATTCTGTCCTCTTCTGTCCTCTTCTGTCCTCTTCTGTCATCTTCTGTCATCTTCTGTCATCTTCTGTCATTCTGTCCTCTTTTGTCATCTTCTGTCATCTTCTGTCCTCTTCTGTCATCTTCTGTCTTCTTCTGTCATCTTCTGTCATCTTCTGTCATCTTCTGTCATCTTCTGTCATTCTGTCCTCTTCGGTCATCTTCTGTCATCTTCTGTCGTTCTGTCATCTTCTCTCATTCTGTCCACTTCTGTCATTCTGTCATCTTCTGTCATTCTGTCCTCTTCTGTCATTCTGTCATCTTCTGTCATTCTGTCCTCTTCTGTCATTCTGTCATCTTCTGTCATCTTCTGTCCTCTTCTGTCATTCTGTCATCTTCTGTCCTGTTCTGTCATTCTGTCATCTTCTGTCATCTTCTGTCCTATTCTGTCATTCTGTCATCTTCTGTCATTCTGTCATCTTCTGTCCTCTTCTGTCATTCTGTCATCTTCTGTCATCTTCTGTCATCTTCTGTCATCTTCTGTCGTCTTCTGTCATCTTCTGTCATCTTCTGTCATCTTCTGTCATCTTCTGTCATTCTGTCCTCTTCTGTCATCTTCTGTCATCTTCTGTCATTCTGTGCTCTTCTGTCATCTTCTGCCATCTTCTGTCATTCTGTCATCTTCTGTCATTCTGTGCTCTTCTGTCATTCTGTCATCTTCCGCCATCTTCTGTCCTCTTCTGTCATTCTGTCCTCTTCTGTCATTCTGTCCTCTTCTGTCATTCTGTCATCTTCTGTCATTCTGTCCTCTTCTGTCATTCTGTCATCTTCTGTCATCTTCTGTCATCTTCTGTCCTCTTCTGTCATCTTCTGTCATCTTCTGTCATTCTGTCCTCTTCTGTCATTCTGTCCTCTTCTGTCATTCTGTCCTCTTCTGTCATTCTGTCATCGTCTGTCATTCTGTCCTCTTCTGTCATTCTGTCATCTTCTGTCATCTTCTGTCATCTTCTGTCCTCTTCTGTCATCTTCTGTCATCTTCTGTCATTCTGTCCTCTTCTGTCATTCTGTCATCTTCTGTCATTCTGTCCTCTTCTGTCATTCTGTCATCTTCTGTCATCTTCTGTCATCTTCTGTCATTCTGTCATCTTCTGTCATCTTCTGTCATCTTCTGTCATTCTGTCCTCTTCTGTCATTCTGTCATCTTCTGTCATCTTCTGTCATCTTCTGTCATTCTGTCCTCTTCTGTCATTCTGTCATCTTCTGCCATCTTCTGTCATTCTGTCATCTTCTGTCATTCTGTCCTCTTCTGTCATTCTGTCATCTTCTGTCATCTTCTGTCATCTTCTGTCCTCTTCTGTCATCTTCTGTCATCTTCTGTCATTCAGTCCTCTTCTGTCATCTTCTGTTATGTTCTTTCATTCTGTCAACTTCTGTCATCTTCTGTCCTCTTCTGTCATTCTGTCATCTTCTGTCACTCTGTCCTCTTCTGTCATTCTGTCATCTTCTGTCATCTTCTGTCATCTTCTGTCATTCTGTCCTCTTTTGTCATCTTCTGTCCTCTTCTGTCATCTTCTGTCTTCTTCTGTCATCTTCTGTCATCTTCTGTCATCTTCTGTCATTCTGTCCTCTTCGGTCATCTTCTGTCATCTTCTGTCGTTCTGTCATCTTCTCTCATTCTGTCCTCTTCTGTCATTCTGTCATCTTCTGTCATTCTGTCCTCTTCTGTCATTCTGTCATCCTCTGTCATTCTGTCCTCTTCTGTCATTCTGTCATCTTCTGTCATCTTCTGTCATCTTCTGTCCTCTTCTGTCATTCTGTCATCTTCTGTCCTGTTCTGTCATTCTGTCATCTTCTGTCATCTTCTGTCCTATTCTGTCATTCTGTCATCTTCTGTCATCTTCTGTCATTCTGTCATCTTCTGTCCTCTTCTGTCATTCTGTCATCTTCTGTCATCTTCTGTCATCTTCTGTCATCTTCTGTCGTCTTCTGTCATCTTCTGTCATCTTCTGTCATCTTCTGTCATCTTCTGTCATTCTGTCCTCTTCTGTCATCTTCTGTCATCTTCTGTCATTCTGTGCTCTTCTGTCATCTTCTGCCATCTTCTGTCATTCTGTCATCTTCTGTCATTCTGTGCTCTTCTGTCATTCTGTCATCTTCCGCCATCTTCTGTCCTCTTCTGTCATTCTGTCCTCTTCTGTCATTCTGTCCTCTTCTGTCATTCTGTCATCTTCTGTCATTCTGTCCTCTTCTGTCATTCTGTCATCTTCTGTCATCTTCTGTCATCTTCTGTCCTCTTCTGTCATCTTCTGTCATCTTCTGTCATTCTGTCCTCTTCTGTTATTCTGTCATCTTCTGTCATTCTGTCATCTTCTGTCCTGTTCTGTCATTCTGTCATCTTCCGTCATCTTTTGTCATCTTTTGTCATCTTCTGTCATCTTCTGTCATCTTCTGTCCTCTTCTGTCATTTTCTGTCATCTTCTATCATTCTGTCCTCTTCTGTCATCTTCTTTCATCTTCTGTCAGCTTCTGTCATCTTCTGTCATCTTCTGTCATCTTCTGTCATTCTGTCCTCTTCTGTCATTCTGTCATCTTCTGTCATCTTCTGTCATCTTCTGTCATACTGTCCTCTTCTGTCATTCTGTCACCTTCTGTCATTCTGTCCTCTTCTGTCATTCTGTCATCTTCTGTCATCTTCTGTCATTCTGTCATCTTCTGTCATTCTGTCCTCTTCTGCCATCTTCTGTCCTCTTCTGCCATCTTCTGTCATTCTGTCATCTTCTGTCATTCTGTCCTCTTCTGTCATTCTGTCAACTTCTGTCATCTTCTGTCCTCTTCTGTCATTCTGTCATCTTCTGTCACTCTGTCCTCTTCTGTCATTCTGTCATCTTCTGTCCTCTTCTGTCATTCTGTCATCTTCTGTCCTCTTCTGTCATTCTGTCATCTTCTGTCATCTTCTGTCATCTTCTGTCATCTTCTGTCTCTTCTGTCATCTTCTGTCATCTTCTGTCATCTTCTGACATCTTCTGCCATCTTCTGTCATCTTCTGTCCTCTTCTGTCATCTTCTGTCCTCTTCTGTCATCTTCTGTCATCTTCTGTCATTCTGTCCTCTTCTGTCCTCTTCTGTCATCTTCTGTCATCTTCTGTCATCTTCTGTCATCTTCTGTCATTCTGTCCTCTTCTGTCCTCTTCTGTCATCTTCTGTCATCTTCTGTCATCTTCTGTCATCTTCTGTCATTCTGTCCTCTTTTGTCATCTTCTGTCATCTTCTGTCCTCTTCTGTCATCTTCTGTCATCTTCTGTTATCTTCTGTCATCTTCTATCATCTTCTGACATCTTCTGTCATCTTCTGTCATTCTGTCCTCTTTGGTCATCTTCTGTCATCTTCTGTCGTTCTGTCATCTTCACTCATTCTGTCCTCTTCTGTCATTCTGTCATCTTCTTTCATCTTCTGTCCTCTTCTGTCATTCTATCATCTTCTGTCATCTTCTGTCATTCTGTCCTCTTCTGTCATCTTCTGTTTACTTCTGTCATCTTCTGTCATCTTCTGTCATTCTGTCATATTCTGTCATCTTCTGTCCTCTTCTGTCATTCTGTCATCTTCTGTCATTCTGTCCTCTTCTGTCATTCTGTCATCTTCTGTCATCTTCTGTCATCTTCTGTCCTCTTCTGTCATTCTGTCATCTTCTGTCATCTTCTGTCATTCTGTCATCTTCTGTCGTCTTCTGTCATCTTCTGTCCTATTCTGTCATTCTGTCATCTTCTGACTTCTTCTGTCATCTTCTGTCATTCTGTCATCTTCTGTCCTCTTCTGTCATCTTCTGTCAGCTTCTGTCATCTTCTGTCATCTTCTGTCATCTTCTGTCATTCTGTCCTCTTCTGTCATTCTGTCATCTTCTGTCATTCTGTCCTCTTCTGTCATTCTGTCATCTTCTGTCATCTTCTGTCATCTTCTGTCATTCTGTCATCTTCTGTCATCTTCTGTCATCTTCTGTCATTCTGTCCTCTTCTGTCATTCTGTCATCTTCTGTCATCTTCTGTCATTCTGTGCTCTTCTGTCATTCTGTCATCTTCTGTCATTCTGTCATCTTCTGTCATTCTGTCCTCTTCTGTCATTCTGTCATCTTCTGTCATCTTCTGTCATCTTCTGTCATACTGTCCTCTTCTGTCATTCTGCCACCTTCTGTCATTCTGTCCTCTTCTGTCATTCTGTCATCTTCTGTCATCTTCTGTCATTCTGTCATCTTCTGTCATTCTGTCCTCTTCTGTCATCTTCTGTCCTCTTCTGTCATCTTCTGTCATCTTCTGTCATTCTGTCATCTTCTGTCATTCTGTCCTCTTCTGTCAGTCTGTCAACTTCTGTCATCTTCTGTCCTCTTCTGTCATTCTGTCATCTTCTGTCACTCTGTCCTCTTCTGTCATTCTGTCATCTTCTGTCATCTTCTGTCATCTTCTGTCCTCTTCTGTCATTCTGTCATCTTCTGTCCTCTTCTGTCATTCTGTCATCTTCTGTCATCTTCTGTCCTATTCTGTCATTCTGTCATCTTCTGTCATCTTCTGTCATCTTCTGTCATTCTGTCATCTTCTGTCCTCTTCTGTCATTCTGTCATCTTCTGTCATCTTCTGTCATCTTCTGTCTCTTCTGTCATCTTCTGTCATCTTCTGTCATTCTGTCCTCTTCTGTCCTCTTCTGTCATCTTCTGTCATCTTCTGTCATCTTCTGTCATCTTCTGTCATTCTGTCCTCTTTTGTCATCTTCTCTCATCTTCTGTCCTCTTCTGTCATCTTCTGTCTTCTTCTGTCATCTTCTGTCATCTTCTGTCATCTTCTGTCATCTTCTGTCATTCTGTCCTCTTCGGTCATCTTCTGTCATCTTCTGTCGTTCTGTCATCTTCTCTCATTCTGTCCACTTCTGTCATTCTGTCATCTTCTGTCATTCTGTCCTCTTCTGTCATTCTGTCATCTTCTGTCATTCTGTCCTCTTCTGTCATTCTGTCCTCTTCTGTCATTCTGTCCTCTTCTGTCATTCTGTCATCTTCTGTCATTCTGTCCTCTTCTGTCATTCTGTCATCTTCTGTCATCTTCTGTCATCTTCTGTCCTCTTCTGTCATCTTCTGTCATCTTCTGTCATTCTGTCCTCTTCTGTCATTCTGTCATCTTCTATCATTCTGTCCTCTTCTGTCATTCTGTCATCTTCTGTCATCTTCTGTCATCTTCTGTCATTCTGTCATCTTCTGTCATCTTCTGTCATCTTCTGTCATTCTGTCCTCTTCTGTCATTCTGTCATCTTCTGTCATCTTCTGTCATCTTCTGTCATTCTGTCCTCTTCTGTCATTCTGTCATCTTCTGTCATCTTCTGTCAATCTGTCATCTTCTGTCATTCTGTCCTCTTCTGTCATTCTGTCATCTTCTGTCATCTTCTGTCATCTTCTGTCATACTGTCCTCTTCTGTCATTCTGCCACCTTCTGTCATTCTGTCCTCTTCTGTCATTCTGTCATCTTCTGTCATCTTCTGTCATTCTGTCATCTTCTGTCATTCTGTCCTCTTCTGTCATCTTCTGTCCTCTTCTGTCATCTTCTGTCATCTTCTGTCACTCTGTCATCTTCTGTCATTCTGTCCTCTTCTGTCATTCTGTCAACTTCTGTCATCTTCTGTCCTCTTCTGTCATTCTGTCATCTTCTGTCACTCTGTCCTCTTCTGTCATTCTGTCATCTTCTGTCATCTTCTGTCATCTTCTGTCCTCTTCTGTCATTCTGTCATCTTCTGTCCTCTTCTGTCATTCTGTCATCTTCTGTCATCTTCTGTCCTATTCTGTCATTCTGTCATCTTCTGTCATCTTCTGTCATTCTGTCATCTTCTGTCCTCTTCTGTCATTCTGTCATCTTCTGTCATCTTCTGTCATCTTCTGTCATCTTCTGTCTCTTCTGTCATCTTCTGTCATTCTGTCCTCTTCTGTCCTCTTCTGTCATCTTCTGTCATCTTCTGTCATCTTCTGTCATCTTCTGTCATTCTGTCCTCTTTTGTCATCTTCTGTCATCTTCTGTCCTCTTCTGTCATCTTCTGTCTTCTTCTGTCATCTTCTGTCATCTTCTGTCATCTTCTGTCATCTTCTGTCATTCTGTCCTCTTCGGTCATCTTCTGTCATCTTCTGTCGTTCTGTCATCTTCTCTCATTCTGTCCACTTCTGTCATTCTGTCATCTTCTGTCATTCTGTCCTCTTCTGTCATTCTGTCATCTTCTGTCATTCTGTCCTCTTCTGTCATTCTGTCATCTTCTGTCATCTTCTGTCATCTTCTGTCCTCTTCTGTCATTCTGTCATCTTCTGTCCTGTTCTGTCATTCTGTCATCTTCTGTCATCTTCTGTCCTATTCTGTCATTCTGTCATCTTCTGTCATCTTCTGTCATTCTGTCATCTTCTGTCCTCTTCTGTCATCTTCTGTCATCTTCTGTCATCTTCTGTCATCTTCTGTCGTCTTCTGTCATCTTCTGTCATCTTCTGTCATCTTCTGTCATCTTCTGTCATTCTGTCCTCTTCTGTCATCTTCTGTCATCTTCTGTCATTCTGTGCTCTTCTGTCATCTTCTGCCATCTTCTGTCATTCTGTCATCTTCTGTCATTCTGTGCTCTTCTGTCATTCTGTCATCTTCCGCCATCTTCTGTCCTCTTCTGTCATTCTGTCCTCTTCTGTCATTCTGTCCTCTTCTGTCATTCTGTCATCTTCTGTCATTCTGTCCTCTTCTGTCATTCTGTCATCTTCTGTCATCTTCTGTCATCTTCTGTCCTCTTCTGTCATCTTCTGTCATCTTCTGTCATTCTGTCCTCTTCTGTCATTCTGTCCTCTTCTGTCATTCTGTCCTCTTCTGTCATTCTGTCATCTTCTGTCATTCTGTCCTCTTCTGTCATTCTGTCATCTTCTGTCATCTTCTGTCATCTTCTGTCCTCTTCTGTCATCTTCTGTCATCTTCTGTCATTCTGTCCTCTTCTGTCATTCTGTCATCTTCTGTCATTCTGTCATCTTCTGTCCTCTTCTGTCATTCTGTCATCTTCCGTCATCTTTTGTCATCTTTTGTCATCTTCTGTCGTCTTCTGTCATCTTCTGTCCTCTTCTGTCATTTTCTGTCATCTTCTGTCATTCTGTCCTCTTCTGTCATCTTCTGTCATCTTCTGTCATCTTCTGTCATCTTCTGTTATTCTGTCATCTTCTGTCATTCTGTCATCTTCTGTCATCTTCTGCCCTCTTCTGTCATTCTGTCATCTTCTATCATTCTGTCCTCTTCTGTCATTCTGTCATCTTCTGTCATTCTGTCCTCTTTTGTCATCTTCTGTCATTCTGTCATCTTCTGTCATCTTCTGTCATTCTGTCCTCTTCTGTCATCTTCTGTCATCTTCTGTCATTCTGTCATCTTCTGTCATTCTGTGCTCTTCTGTCATTCTGTCATTTTCTGTCATTCTGTCTTCTTCTGTCATTCTGTCATCTTCTGTCATCTTCTGTCCTCTTCTGTCGTTCTGTCATCTTCAGTCCTCTTCTGTCATTCTGTCATCTTCTGTCCTATTCTGTCATTCTGTCATCTTCTGTCATTCTGTCATCTTCTGTCATCTTCTGTCATTCTGTCCTCTTCTGTCATCTTCTGTCATTCTGTCCTCTTCTGTCATCTTCTGTCATCTTCTGTCATCTTCTGTCATCTTCTGTCCTCTTCTGTCATCTTCTGTCATCTTCTGTCATTCAGTCCTCTTCTGTCATCTTCTGTCATGTTCTGTCATTCTGTCAACTTCTGTCATTTTCTGTCCTCTTCTGTCATTCTGTCATCTTCTGTCACTCTGTCCTCTTCTGTCATTCTGTCAGCTTCTGTCATCTTCTGTCATCTTCTGTCCTCTTCTGTCATTCTGTCATCTTCTGTCATCTTCTGTCCTATTCTGTCATTCTGTCATCTTCTGTCATCTTCTGTCATTTTCTGTCATTCTGTCATCTTTTGTCCTCTTCTGTTATTCTGTCATCTTCTGTCATCTTCTGTCATCTTCTGTCATCTTCTGTCCTCTTCTGTCATCTTCTGTCATTTTCTGTCATTCTGTCCTCTTCTGTCATCTTCCGTCATCTTCTGTCATTCTGTCCTCTTCTGTCATCTTCTGTCATCTTCTGTCATCCTCTGTCATTCTGTCCTCTTTTGTCATCTTCTGTCATCTTCTGTCATCTTTTGTCATCTTCTGTCCTCTTCTGTCATCTTCTGTCATCTTCTGTCATCTTCTGACATCTTCTGCCATCTTCTGTCATCTTCTGTCATCTTCTGTCATTCTGTCCTCTTCTGTCCTCTTCTGTCATCTTCTGTCATCTTCTGTCATCTTCTGTCATCTTCTGTCATTCTGTCCTCTTTTGTCATCTTCTGTCATCTTCTGTCCTCTTCTGTCATCTTCTGACATCTTCTGTCATCTTCTGTCATTCTGTCCTCTTTGGTCATCTTCTGTCATCTTCTGTCGTTCCGTCATCTTCTCTCATTCTGTCCTCTTCTGTCATTCTGTCATCTTCTGTCATCTTCTGTCCTCTTCTGTCATTCTGTCATCTTCTGTCATTCTGTCCTCTTCTGTCATTCTGTCATCTTCTGTCACTCTGTCCTCTTCTGTCATTCTGTCATCTTCTGTCATCTTCTGTCATCTTCTGTCCTCTTCTGTCATTTTCTGTCATCTACTGTCATTCTGTCCTCTTCTGTCATCTTCTTTCATCTTCTGTCATTCTGTCCTCTTCTGTCATCTTCTGTCATCTTCTGTCATCTTCTGTTATTCTGTCTTCTGTCATTCTGTCATCTTCTGTCATCTTCTGCCCTCTTCTGTCATTCTGTCATCTTCTGTCATTCTGTCCTCTTCTGTCATTCTGTCATCTTCTGTCATTCTGTCCTCTTCTGTCATTCTGTCATCTTCTGTCATCTTCTGTCTTCTTCTGTGATCTTCTAACAATCTGTAATCTTCTGTCCTCCTTTGTCATTCTGTCCACTTCTGTCATCTTCTGTCATCTTCTGTCCTCTTCTGTCCTCTTCTGTCATCTTCTGTCATTCTGTCATCTTCTGTCATCTTCTGTCATTCTGTCCTCTTCTGTCATCTTCTGTCATCTTCTGTCATTCTGTCATCTTCTGTCATTCTGTCATTTTCTGTCATTCTGTCCTCTTATGTCATTCTGTCATCTTCTGTCATCTTCTGTCATCTTCTGTCCTCTTCTGTCATTCTGTCATCTTCAGTCCTCTTCTGTCATTGTGTCATCTTCTGTCCTATTCTGTCATTCTGTCATCTTCTGTCATTCTGTCATCTTCTGTCATCTTCTGTCATTCTGTCCTCTTCTGTCATCTTCTGTCATTCTGTCCTCTTCTGTCATCTTCTGTCATCTTCTGTCATCTTCTGTCATCTTCTGTCCTCTTCTGTCATCTTCTGTCATCTTCTGTCATTCAGTCCTCTTCTGTCATCTTCTGTTATGTTCTTTCATTCTGTCAACTTCTGTCATCTTCTGTCCTCTTCTGTCATTCTGTCATCTTCTGTCACTCTGTCCTCTTCTGTCATTCTGTCATCTTCTGTCATCTTCTGTCATCTTCTGTCATCTTCTGTCATTCTGTCCTCTTTTGTCATCTTCTGTCATCTTCTGTCCTCTTCTGTCATCTTCTGTCTTCTTCTGTCATCTTCTGTCATCTTCTGTCATCTTCTGTCATCTTCTGTCATTCTGTCCTCTTCGGTCATCTTCTGTCATCTTCTGTCGTTCTGTCATCTTCTCTCATTCTGTCCTCTTCTGTCATTCTGTCATCTTCTGTCATTCTGTCCTCTTCTGTCATTCTGTCATCCTCTGTCATTCTGTCCTCTTCTGTCATTCTGTCATCTTCTGTCATCTTCTGTCATCTTCTGTCCTCTTCAGTCATTCTGTCATCTTCTGTCCTGTTCTGTCATTCTGTCATCTTCTGTCATCTTCTGTCCTATTCTGTCATTCTGTCATCTTCTGTCATCTTCTGTCATTCTGTCATCTTCTGTCCTCTTCTGTCATTCTGTCATCTTCTGTCATCTTCTGTCATCTTCTGTCATCTTCTGTCGTCTTCTGTCATCTTCTGTCATCTTCTGTCATCTTCTGTCATCTTCTGTCATTCTGTCCTCTTCTGTCATCTTCTGTCATCTTCTGTCATTCTGTGCTCTTCTGTCATCTTCTGCCATCTTCTGTCATTCTGTCATCTTCTGTCATTCTGTGCTCTTCTGTCATTCTGTCATCTTCCGCCATCTTCTGTCCTCTTCTGTCATTCTGTCCTCTTCTGTCATTCTGTCCTCTTCTGTCATTCTGTCATCTTCTGTCATTCTGTCCTCTTCTGTCATTCTGTCATCTTCTGTCATCTTCTGTCATCTTCTGTCCTCTTCTGTCATCTTCTGTCATCTTCTGTCATTCTGTCCTCTTCTGTCATTCTGTCATCTTCTGTCATTCTGTCATCTTCTGTCCTGTTCTGTCATTCTGTCATCTTCCGTCGTCTTTTGTCATCTTTTGTCATCTTCTGTCATCTTCTGTCATCTTCTGTCCTCTTCTGTCATTTTCTGTCATCTTCTGTCATTCTGTCCTCTTCTGTCATCTTCTTTCATCTTCTGTCATTCTGTCCTCTTCTGTCATCTTCTGTCATCTTCTGTCATCTTCTGTTATTCTGTCATCTTCTGTCATTCTGTCATCTTCTGTCATCTTCTGCCCTCTTCTGTCATTCTGTCATCTTCTGTCATTCTGTCCCCTTCTGTCATTCTGTCATCTTCTGTCATTCTGTCCTCTTCTGTCATTCTGTCATCTTCTGTCATCTTCTGTCTTCTTCTGTGATCTTCTAACATTCTGTAATCTTCTGACTTCCTTTGTCATTCTGTCCACTTCTGTCATCTTCTGTCATCTTCTGTCCTCTTCTGTCATCTTCTGTCATTCTGTCATCTTCTGTCATCTTCTGTCATTCTGTCCTGTTCTGTCATCTTCTGTCATCTTCTGTCATTCTGTCATCTTCTGTCATTCTGTGCTCTTCTGTCATTCTGTCATTTTCTGTCATTCTGTCTTCTTCTGTCATTCTGTCATCTTCTGTCATCTTCTGTCCTCTTCTGTCGTTCTGTCATCTTCAGTCCTCTTCTGTCATTCTGTCATCTTCTGTCCTATTCTGTCATTCTGTCATCTTCTGTCATTCTGTCATCTTCTGTCATCTTCTGTCATTCTGTCCTCTTCTGTCATCTTCTGTCATCTTCTGTCATTCTGTCATCTTCTGTCTTCTTCTGTCATCTTCTGTCATTCTGTCATCTTCTGTCATTCTGTCCCCTTCTGTCATTCTGTCATCTTCTGTCATCTTCTGTCATTCTGTCATCTTCTGTCATTCTGTCATCTTCTGTCATTCTGTCATCTTCTGACCTCTTCTGTCATTCTGTCATCTTCTGTCATCTTCTGTCATCTTCTGTCATCTTCTGTCATATTCTGTCATTTCTGTCATTCTGTCCTCTTCTGTCACTCTGTCATCTTCTGTAATTCTGTCCTCTTCTGTCATTCTGTCAACTTCTGTCATCTTCTGTCATCTTCTGTCCTCTTCTGTCATTCTGTCCTCTTCTGCCATTCTGTCATCTTCTGTCATCTTCTGTCATCTTCTGTCCTCTTCTGTCATCTTCTCTCATCTTCTGTCCGCTTCTGTCATTCTGCAATCTTCTGTCATTCTGGCATCTTCTGTCATTCTGTCATCTTCTGTCATTCTGTGCTCTTCTGTCATTCTGTCATCTTCTGTCATTCAGTCATCTTCTGTCATTCTGTCATTCTGTCATCTTCTATCATTCTGTCATCTTCTGTCCTCTTCTGTCATCTTCTGCCCTCTTCTGTCATCTTCTGTCATCTTCTGTCATCTTCTGTCTTCTTCTGTCATCTTCTGTCATCTTCTGTCATCTTCTGTCATCTTCTGTCCTCTTCTTTCATCTTCTGTCATCTTCTGTCATTCTGTCCTCTTCTGTCATCTTCTGTCCTCTTCTGTCATTCTGTCCTCTTCTGTCATCTTCTGTCCTCTTCTGTCATCTTCTGTCATCTTCTGTCATTCTGTCCTCTTCTGTCATCTTCTGTCCTCTTCTGTCATTCTGTCATCTTCTGTCATTCTGTCATCTTCCGTCATCTTCTGTCATCTTCTGTCATTCAGTCCTCTTCTGTCATTCTGTCATCTTCTGTCATCTTCTGTCCACTTCTGTCATTCTGTCATCTTCTGTCATTCTGTCCTCTTCTGTCATTTTGTCATCTTCTGTCATTCTGTCATCTTCTGTAATCTTCTGTCCTCTTCTGTCATTCTGTCATCTTCTGTCATCTTCTGTCATCTTCTGTCATTCTGTCATCTTCTGTCATCTTCTGTCATCTTCTGTCATTCTGTCCTCTTCTGTCATTCTGTCATCTTCTGTCATCTTCTGTCATCTTCTGTCATTCTGTCCTCTTCTGTCATTCTGTCATCTTCTGTCATCTTCTGTCATTCTGTCATCTTCTGTCATTCTGTCCTCTTCTGTCATTCTGTCATCTTCTGTCATCTTCTGTCATCTTCTGTCCTCTTCTGTCATCTTCTGTCATCTTCTGTCATTCAGTCCTCTTCTGTCATCTTCTGTTATGTTCTTTCATTCTGTCAACTTCTGTCATCTTCTGTCCTCTTCTGTCATTCTGTCATCTTCTGTCACTCTGTCCTCTTCTGTCATTCTGTCATCTTCTGTCATCTTCTGTCATCTTCTGTCATCTTCTGTCATTCTGTCCTCTTTTGTCATCTTCTGTCATCTTCTGTCCTCTTCTGTCATCTTCTGTCTTCTTCTGTCATCTTCTGTCATCTTCTGTCATCTTCTGTCATCTTCTGTCATTCTGTCCTCTTCGGTCATCTTCTGTCATCTTCTGTCGTTCTGTCATCTTCTCTCATTCTGTCCTCTTCTGTCATTCTGTCATCTTCTGTCATTCTGTCCTCTTCTGTCATTCTGTCATCCTCTGTCATTCTGTCCTCTTCTGTCATTCTGTCATCTTCTGTCATCTTCTGTCATCTTCTGTCCTCTTCTGTCATTCTGTCATCTTCTGTCCTGTTCTGTCATTCTGTCATCTTCTGTCATCTTCTGTCCTATTCTGTCATTCTGTCATCTTCTGTCATCTTCTGTCATTCTGTCATCTTCTGTCCTCTTCTGTCATTCTGTCATCTTCTGTCATCTTCTGTCATCTTCTGTCATCTTCTGTCGTCTTCTGTCATCTTCTGTCATCTTCTGTCATCTTCTGTCATCTTCTGTCATTCTGTCCTCTTCTGTCATCTTCTGTCATCTTCTGTCATTCTGTGCTCTTCTGTCATCTTCTGCCATCTTCTGTCATTCGGTCATCTTCTGTCATTCTGTGCTCTTCTGTCATTCTGTCATCTTCCGCCATCTTCTGTCCTCTTCTGTCATTCTGTCCTCTTCTGTCATTCTGTCCTCTTCTGTCATTCTGTCATCTTCTGTCATTCTGTCCTCTTCTGTCATTCTGTCATCTTCTGTCATCTTCTGTCATCTTCTGTCCTCTTCTGTCATCTTCTGTCATCTTCTGTCATTCTGTCCTCTTCTGTTATTCTGTCATCTTCTGTCATTCTGTCATCTTCAGTCCTGTTCTGTCATTCTGTCATCTTCCGTCATCTTTTGTCATCTTTTGTCATCTTCTGTCATCTTCTGTCATCTTCTGTCCTCTTCTGTCATTTTCTGTCATCTTCTATCATTCTGTCCTCTTCTGTCATCTTCTTTCATCTTCTGTCAGCTTCTGTCATCTTCTGTCATCTTCTGTCATCTTCTGTCATTCTGTCCTCTTCTGTCATTCTGTCATCTTCTGTCATCTTCTGTCATCTTCTGTCATACTGTCCTCTTCTGTCATTCTGTCACCTTCTGTCATTCTGTCCTCTTCTGTCATTCTGTCATCTTCTGTCATCTTCTGTCATTCTGTCATCTTCTGTCATTCTGTCCTCTTCTGCCATCTTCTGTCCTCTTCTGCCATCTTCTGTCATTCTGTCATCTTCTGTCATTCTGTCCTCTTCTGTCATTCTGTCAACTTCTGTCATCTTCTGTCCTCTTCTGTCATTCTGTCATCTTCTGTCACTCTGTCCTCTTCTGTCATTCTGTCATCTTCTGTCCTCTTCTGTCATTCTGTCATCTTCTGTCCTCTTCTGTCATTCTGTCATCTTCTGTCATCTTCTGTCATCTTCTGTCATCTTCTGTCTCTTCTGTCATCTTCTGTCATCTTCTGTCATCTTCTGACATCTTCTGCCATCTTCTGTCATCTTCTGTCCTCTTCTGTCATCTTCTGTCCTCTTCTGTCATCTTCTGTCATCTTCTGTCATTCTGTCCTCTTCTGTCCTCTTCTGTCATCTTCTGTCATCTTCTGTCATCTTCTGTCATCTTCTGTCATTCTGTCCTCTTTTGTCATCTTCTGTCATCTTCTGTCCTCTTCTGTCATCTTCTGTCATCTTCTGTTATCTTCTGTCATCTTCTATCATCTTCTGACATCTTCTGTCATCTTCTGTCATTCTGTCCTCTTTGGTCATCTTCTGTCATCTTCTGTCGTTCTGTCATCTTCACTCATTCTGTCCTCTTCTGTCATTCTGTCATCTTCTTTCATCTTCTGTCCTCTTCTGTCATTCTGTCATCTTCTGTCATCTTCTGTCATTCTGTCCTCTTCTGTCATCTTCTGTTTACTTCTGTCATCTTCTGTCATCTTCTGTCATTCTGTCATATTCTGTCATCTTCTGTCCTCTTCTGTCATTCTGTCATCTTCTGTCATTCTGTCCTCTTCTGTCATTCTGTCATCTTCTGTCATCTTCTGTCATCTTCTGTCCTCTTCTGTCATTCTGTCATCTTCTGTCATCTTCTGTCATTCAGTCATCTTCTGTCGTCTTCTGTCATCTTCTGTCCTATTCTGTCATTCTGTCATCTTCTGACTTCTTCTGTCATCTTCTGTCATTCTGTCATCTTCTGTCCTCTTCTGTCATCTTCTGTCAGCTTCTGTCATCTTCTGTCATCTTCTGTCATCTTCTGTCATTCTGTCCTCTTCTGTCATTCTGTCATCTTCTGTCATTCTGTCCTCTTCTGTCATTCTGTCATCTTCTGTCATCTTCTGTCATCTTCTGTCATTCTGTCATCTTCTGTCATCTTCTGTCATCTTCTGTCATTCTGTCCTCTTCTGTCATTCTGTCATCTTCTGTCATCTTCTGTCATCTTCTGTCATTCTGTGCTCTTCTGTCATTCTGTCATCTTCTGTCATTCTGTCATCTTCTGTCATTCTGTCCTCTTCTGTCATTCTGTCATCTTCTGTCATCTTCTGTCATCTTCTGTCATACTGTCCTCTTCTGTCATTCTGCCACCTTCTGTCATTCTGTCCTCTTCTGTCATTCTGTCATCTTCTGTCATCTTCTGTCATTCTGTCATCTTCTGTCATTCTGTCCTCTTCTGTCATCTTCTGTCCTCTTCTGTCATCTTCTGTCATCTTCTGTCATTCTGTCATCTTCTGTCATTCTGTCCTCTTCTGTCAGTCTGTCAACTTCTGTCATCTTCTGTCCTCTTCTGTCATTCTGTCATCTTCTGTCACTCTGTCCTCTTCTGTCATTCTGTCATCTTCTGTCATCTTCTGTCATCTTCTGTCCTCTTCTGTCATTCTGTCATCTTCTGTCATCTTCTGTCCTATTCTGTCATTCTGTCATCTTCTGTCATCTTCTGTCATCTTCTGTCATTCTGTCATCTTCTGTCCTCTTCTGTCATTCTGTCATCTTCTGTCATCTTCTGTCATCTTCTGTCTCTTCTGTCATCTTCTGTCATCTTCTGTCATTCTGTCCTCTTCTGTCCTCTTCTGTCATCTTCTGTCATCTTCTGTCATCTTCTGTCATCTTCTGTCATTCTGTCCTCTTTTGTCATCTTCTCTCATCTTCTGTCCTCTTCTGTCATCTTCTGTCTTCTTCTGTCATCTTCTGTCATCTTCTGTCATCTTCTGTCATCTTCTGTCATTCTGTCCTCTTCAGTCATCTTCTGTCATCTTCTGTCGTTCTGTCATCTTCTCTCATTCTGTCCACTTCTGTCATTCTGTCATCTTCTGTCATTCTGTCCTCTTCTGTCATTCTGTCATCTTCTGTCATTCTGTCCTCTTCTGTCATTCTGTCATCTTCTGTCATCTTCTGTCCTCTTCTGTCATTCTGTCATCTTCTGTCATCTTCTGTCATTCTGTCATCTTCTGTCCTCTTCTGTCATTCTGTCATCTTCTGTCATCTTCTGTCATCTTCTGTCATCTTCTGTCGTCTTCTGTCATCTTCTGTCATCTTCTGTCATCTTCTGTCATCTTCTGTCATTCTGTCCTCTTCTGTCATCTTCTGTCATCTTCTGTCATTCTGTGCTCTTCTGTCATCTTCTGCCATCTTCTGTCATTCTGTCATCTTCTGTCATTCTGTGCTCTTCTGTCATTCTGTCATCTTCCGCCATCTTCTGTCCTCTTCTGTCATTCTGTCCTCTTCTGTCATTCTGTCCTCTTCTGTCATTCTGTCATCTTCTGTCATTCTGTCCTCTTCTGTCATTCTGTCATCTTCTGTCATCTTCTGTCATCTTCTGTCCTCTTCTGTCATCTTCTGTCATCTTCTGTCATTCTGTCCTCTTCTGTCATTCTGTCCTCTTCTGTCATTCTGTCCTCTTCTGTCATTCTGTCATCTTCTGTCATTCTGTCCTCTTCTGTCATTCTGTCATCTTCTGTCATCTTCTGTCATCTTCTGTCCTCTTCTGTCATCTTCTGTCATCTTCTGTCATTCTGTCCTCTTCTGTCATTCTGTCATCTTCTATCATTCTGTCCTCTTCTGTCATTCTGTCATCTTCTGTCATCTTCTGTCATCTTCTGTCATTCTGTCATCTTCTGTCATCTTCTGTCATTCTGTCCTCTTCTGTCATTCTGTCATCTTCTGTCATCTTCTGTCATCTTCTGTCATTCTGTCCTCTTCTGTCATTCTGTCATCTTCTGTCATCTTCTGTCAATCTGTCATCTTCTGTCATTCTGTCCTCTTCTGTCATTCTGTCATCTTCTGTCATCTTCTGTCATCTTCTGTCATACTGTCCTCTTCTGTCATTCTGCCACCTTCTGTCATTCTGTCCTCTTCTGTCATTCTGTCATCTTCTGTCATCTTCTGTCATTCTGTCATCTTCTGTCATTCTGTCCTCTTCTGTCATCTTCTGTCCTCTTCTGTCATCTTCTGTCATCTTCTGTCACTCTGTCATCTTCTGTCATTCTGTCCTCTTCTGTCATTCTGTCAACTTCTGTCATCTTCTGTCCTCTTCTGTCATTCTGTCATCTTCTGTCACTCTGTCCTCTTCTGTCATTCTGTCATCTTCTGTCATCTTCTGTCATCTTCTGTCCTCTTCTGTCATTCTGTCATCTTCTGTCCTCTTCTGTCATTCTGTCATCTTCTGTCATCTTCTGTCCTATTCTGTCATTCTGTCATCTTCTGTCATCTTCTGTCATTCTGTCATCTTCTGTCCTCTTCTGTCATTCTGTCATCTTCTGTCATCTTCTGTCATCTTCTGTCATCTTCTGTCTCTTCTGTCATCTTCTGTCATTCTGTCCTCTTCTGTCCTCTTCTGTCATCTTCTGTCATCTTCTGTCATCTTCTGTCATCTTCTGTCATTCTGTCCTCTTTTGTCATCTTCTGTCATCTTCTGTCCTCTTCTGTCATCTTCTGTCTTCTTCTGTCATCTTCTGTCATCTTCTGTCATCTTCTGTCATCTTCTGTCATTCTGTCCTCTTCGGTCATCTTCTGTCATCTTCTGTCGTTCTGTCATCTTCTCTCATTCTGTCCACTTCTGTCATTCTGTCATCTTCTGTCATTCTGTCCTCTTCTGTCATTCTGTCATCTTCTGTCATTCTGTCCTCTTCTGTCATTCTGTCATCTTCTGTCATCTTCTGTCATCTTCTGTCATTCTGTCCTCTTCTGTCATTCTGTCATCTTCTGTCATTCTGACATCTTCTGTCATTCTGTCATCTTCTGTCAACTTCTGTCATCTTCTGTCATCTTCTGTCATCTTCTGTCATTCTGTCCTCTTCTGTCATTCTGTCATCTTCTGTCATTCTGTCCTCTTGTGTCATTCTGTCATCTTCTGTCATCTTCTGTCATCTTCCGTCATCTTGTGTCATCTTCTGTCATTCTGTCATCTTCTGTCATCTTCTGTCATCTTCTGTCATTCTGTCCTCTTCTGTCATTCTGTCATCTTCTGTCATCTTCTGTCATCTTCTGTCATATTCTGTCATCTTCTGTCATATTCTGTAATCTTCTGTCATTCTGTCCTCTTCTGTCGTTCTGTCATCTTCTGTCATCTTCTGTCATTCTGTCCTCTTCTGTCACTCTGTCATCTTCTGTCATTGTGTCCTCTTCTGTCATTTTGTCATCTTGTGTCATCTTGTGTCATCTTCTGTCATTCTGTCATCTTCTGTCATCTTCTGTCATCTTCTGTCATTCTGTCCTCTTCTGTCATTCTGTCATCTTCAGTCATCTTCTGTCATTCTGTCCTCTTCTGTCATTTTGTCATCTTCTGTCATCTTCTGTCATTCTGTCATCTTTTGTCATCTTCTGTCATCTTCTGTCCTCTTCTATCATTCTATCATCTTCTGTCACCTTCTGTCATTCTGTCCTCTTCTGTCATTCTGTCATCTTCTGTCATTCTGTCCTCTTCTGTCATTCTGTCATCTTCTGTCATCTTCTGCCCTCTTCTGTCATTCTGTCATCTTCTGTCATTCTGTCCTCTTCTGTCATTTTGTCATCTTCTGTCATCTTCTGTCATCTTCTGTCATTCTGTCCTCTTCTGTCATTCTGTCACCTTCTGTCATCTTCTGTCGCCTTCTGTCATCTTCTGCCATCTTCTGTCCTCTTCTGTCATTCTGTCATCATCTGTCATTCTGTCCTCTTCTGTCATTCTGTCATCTTCTGTCATCTTCTGTCATTCTGTCCTCTTCTGTCATTCTGTCATCTTCTGTCATTCTGATATCTTCTGTCATTCTGTCATCTCCTGTCATCTTCCGTCATCTTGTGTCTTCTTCTGTCATTCTGTCATCTTCTGTCATCGTCTGTCATCTTCTGTCATTCTGTCCTCTTCTGTCATTCTGTCATCTTCTGCCATCTTCTGTCCTCTTCTGTCATTCTGTCATCATCTGTCATTCTGTCCTCTTCTGTCATTCTGTCATCTTCTGTCATCTTCTGTCATCTTCTGTCATTCTGTCCTCTTCTGTCATTCTGTCATCTTCTGTCATTCTGTCCTCTTGTGTCATTCTGTCATCTTCTGTCATCTTCCGTCATCTTGTGTCTTCTTCTGTCATTCTGTCATCTTCTGTCATCGTCTGTCATCTTCTGTCATTCTGTCCTCTTCTGTCATTCTGTCATCTTCTGTCATCTGCTGTCATCTTCTGTCATTTTCTGTCATCTTCTGTCATCTTCTGTCATTCTGTCATCTTCTCTCATCTTTTGTCATATTCTGTCCTCTTCTGTCATTCTGTCCTCTTCTGTCATTCTGTCCTCTTCGGTCATTCTGTCATCTTCTGTCATCTTCTGTCATCTTCTGTCATCTTCTGTCATTCTGTCATCTTCTGTCATCTTCTGTCCTCTTCTGTCATTCTGTCATCTTCTGTCATCTTCTGTCATCTTCTGTCATCTTCTGTCCTCTTCTGTCATTCTGTCATCTTCTGTCATTCTGTCCTCTTCTGTCATTCTGTCATCTTCTATCAGCTTCTGTCATCTTCTGTCATCATCTGTCATACTCTGTCATCTTCTGTCATCTTCTGTCATATTCTGTCATCTTCTGTCATCTTCTGCCATCTTCTGTCATCTTCTGTCATCTTCTGTCATCTTCTGTCATTCTGTCATTTTCTGTCATTCTGTCATCTTGTGTCATCTTCTGTCATATTCTGTCCTCTTCTGTCATTCTGTCACCTTCTGTCATCTTCTGTCATATTCTGTCATCTTCTGTCATCTTCTGTCCTCTTCTGTCATATTCTGTCATCTTCTGTCATCTTCTGTCATGTTCTGTCATCTTCTGTCATTCTGTCATCTTCTGTCCTTCTGACATCTTCTGTCATCTTCTGTCATCCTCTTTCATATTCTGTCCTCTTCTGTCATTCTGTCCTCTTCTGTCATTCTGTCATCTTCTGTCATCTTCTGTCCTCTTCTGTCATTCTGTCATCTTCTGTCATCTTCTGTCATCTTCTGTCATCTTCTGTCATATTCTGTCATATTCTGTCATCATCTGTCATCTTCTGTCATTCTGTCATCTTCTGTCATCTTCTGTCATCTTCTGTCATTCTGTCATCTTCTGTCATTCTGTCCTCTTCTGTCATTCTGTCATCTTCTGTCATCTTCTGTCATTCTGTCATCTTCTGTCATCTTCTGTCATCTTCTGTCATTCTGTCATCTTCTGTCCTCTTCTGTCATTCTGTCATCTTCTGTCATCTTCTGTCATCTTCTGTCTCTTCTGTCATCTTCTGTCATCTTCTGTCATTCTGTCCTCTTCTGTCCTCTTCTGTCATCTTCTGTCATCTTCTGTCATCTTCTGTCATCTTCTGTCATATTCTGTCCTCTTCTGTCATTCTGTCACCTTCTGTCATCTTCTGTCATATTCTGTCATCTTCTGTCATCTTCTGTCCTCTTCTGTCATATTCTGTCATCTTCTGTCATCTTCTGTCATGTTCTGTCATCTTCTGTCATTCTGTCATCTTCTGTCCTTCTGACATCTTCTGTCATCTTCTGTCATCCTCTTTCATATTCTGTCCTCTTCTGTCATTCTGTCCTCTTCTGTCATTCTGTCATCTTCTGTCATCTTCTGTCCTCTTCTGTCATTCTGTCATCTTCTGTCATCTTCTGTCATCTTCTGTCATCTTCTGTCATCTTCTGTCCTCTTCTGTCATCTTCTGTCCTCTTCTGTCATCTTCTGTCCTCTTCTGTCATCTTCTGTCATCTTCTGTCATTCTGTCATCTTCTGTCATTCTGTCCTCTTCTGTCAGTCTGTCAACTTCTGTCATCTTCTGTCCTCTTCTGTCATTCTGTCATCTTCTGTCACTCTGTCCTCTTCTGTCATTCTGTCATCTTCTGTCATCTTCTGTCATCTTCTGTCCTCTTCTGTCATTCTGTCATCTTCTGTCATCTTCTGTCCTATTCTGTCATTCTGTCATCTTCTGTCATCTTCTGTCATCTTCTGTCATTCTGTCATCTTCTGTCCTCTTCTGTCATTCTGTCATCTTCTGTCATCTTCTGTCATCTTCTGTCTCTTCTGTCATCTTCTGTCATCTTCTGTCATTCTGTCCTCTTCTGTCCTCTTCTGTCATCTTCTGTCATCTTCTGTCATCTTCTGTCATCTTCTGTCATTCTGTCCTCTTTTGTCATCTTCTCTCATCTTCTGTCCTCTTCTGTCATCTTCTGTCTTCTTCTGTCATCTTCTGTCATCTTCTGTCATCTTCTGTCATCTTCTGTCATTCTGTCCTCTTCAGTCATCTTCTGTCATCTTCTGTCGTTCTGTCATCTTCTCTCATTCTGTCCACTTCTGTCATTCTGTCATCTTCTGTCATTCTGTCCTCTTCTGTCATTCTGTCATCTTCTGTCATTCTGTCCTCTTCTGTCATTCTGTCATCTTCTGTCATCTTCTGTCCTCTTCTGTCATTCTGTCATCTTCTGTCATCTTCTGTCATTCTGTCATCTTCTGTCCTCTTCTGTCATTCTGTCATCTTCTGTCATCTTCTGTCATCTTCTGTCATCTTCTGTCGTCTTCTGTCATCTTCTGTCATCTTCTGTCATCTTCTGTCATCTTCTGTCATTCTGTCCTCTTCTGTCATCTTCTGTCATCTTCTGTCATTCTGTGCTCTTCTGTCATCTTCTGCCATCTTCTGTCATTCTGTCATCTTCTGTCATTCTGTGCTCTTCTGTCATTCTGTCATCTTCCGCCATCTTCTGTCCTCTTCTGTCATTCTGTCCTCTTCTGTCATTCTGTCCTCTTCTGTCATTCTGTCATCTTCTGTCATTCTGTCCTCTTCTGTCATTCTGTCATCTTCTGTCATCTTCTGTCATCTTCTGTCCTCTTCTGTCATCTTCTGTCATCTTCTGTCATTCTGTCCTCTTCTGTCATTCTGTCCTCTTCTGTCATTCTGTCCTCTTCTGTCATTCTGTCATCTTCTGTCATTCTGTCCTCTTCTGTCATTCTGTCATCTTCTGTCATCTTCTGTCATCTTCTGTCCTCTTCTGTCATCTTCTGTCATCTTCTGTCATTCTGTCCTCTTCTGTCATTCTGTCATCTTCTATCATTCTGTCCTCTTCTGTCATTCTGTCATCTTCTGTCATCTTCTGTCATCTTCTGTCATTCTGTCATCTTCTGTCATCTTCTGTCATTCTGTCCTCTTCTGTCATTCTGTCATCTTCTGTCATCTTCTGTCATCTTCTGTCATTCTGTCCTCTTCTGTCATTCTGTCATCTTCTGTCATCTTCTGTCAATCTGTCATCTTCTGTCATTCTGTCCTCTTCTGTCATTCTGTCATCTTCTGTCATCTTCTGTCATCTTCTGTCATACTGTCCTCTTCTGTCATTCTGCCACCTTCTGTCATTCTGTCCTCTTCTGTCATTCTGTCATCTTCTGTCATCTTCTGTCATTCTGTCATCTTCTGTCATTCTGTCCTCTTCTGTCATCTTCTGTCCTCTTCTGTCATCTTCTGTCATCTTCTGTCACTCTGTCATCTTCTGTCATTCTGTCCTCTTCTGTCATTCTGTCAACTTCTGTCATCTTCTGTCCTCTTCTGTCATTCTGTCATCTTCTGTCACTCTGTCCTCTTCTGTCATTCTGTCATCTTCTGTCATCTTCTGTCATCTTCTGTCCTCTTCTGTCATTCTGTCATCTTCTGTCCTCTTCTGTCATTCTGTCATCTTCTGTCATCTTCTGTCCTATTCTGTCATTCTGTCATCTTCTGTCATCTTCTGTCATTCTGTCATCTTCTGTCCTCTTCTGTCATTCTGTCATCTTCTGTCATCTTCTGTCATCTTCTGTCATCTTCTGTCTCTTCTGTCATCTTCTGTCATTCTGTCCTCTTCTGTCCTCTTCTGTCATCTTCTGTCATCTTCTGTCATCTTCTGTCATCTTCTGTCATTCTGTCCTCTTTTGTCATCTTCTGTCATCTTCTGTCCTCTTCTGTCATCTTCTGTCTTCTTCTGTCATCTTCTGTCATCTTCTGTCATCTTCTGTCATCTTCTGTCATTCTGTCCTCTTCGGTCATCTTCTGTCATCTTCTGTCGTTCTGTCATCTTCTCTCATTCTGTCCACTTCTGTCATTCTGTCATCTTCTGTCATTCTGTCCTCTTCTGTCATTCTGTCATCTTCTGTCATTCTGTCCTCTTCTGTCATTCTGTCATCTTCTGTCATCTTCTGTCATCTTCTGTCCTCTTCTGTCATTCTGTCATCTTCTGTCCTGTTCTGTCATTCTGTCATCTTCTGTCATCTTCTGTCCTATTCTGTCATTCTGTCATCTTCTGTCATCTTCTGTCATTCTGTCATCTTCTGTCCTCTTCTGTCATCTTCTGTCATCTTCTGTCATCTTCTGTCGTCTTCTGTCATCTTCTGTCATCTTCTGTCATCTTCTGTCATCTTCTGTCATTCTGTCCTCTTCTGTCATCTTCTGTCATCTTCTGTCATTCTGTGCTCTTCTGTCATCTTCTGCCATCTTCTGTCATTCTGTCATCTTCTGTCATTCTGTGCTCTTCTGTCATTCTGTCATCTTCCGCCATCTTCTGTCCTCTTCTGTCATTCTGTCCTCTTCTGTCATTCTGTCCTCTTCTGTCATTCTGTCATCTTCTGTCATTCTGTCCTCTTCTGTCATTCTGTCATCTTCTGTCATCTTCTGTCATCTTCTGTCCTCTTCTGTCATCTTCTGTCATCTTCTGTCATTCTGTCCTCTTCTGTCATTCTGTCCTCTTCTGTCATTCTGTCCTCTTCTGTCATTCTGTCATCTTCTGTCATTCTGTCCTCTTCTGTCATTCTGTCATCTTCTGTCATCTTCTGTCATCTTCTGTCCTCTTCTGTCATCTTCTGTCATCTTCTGTCATTCTGTCCTCTTCTGTCATTCTGTCATCTTCTGTCATTCTGTCATCTTCTGTCCTCTTCTGTCATTCTGTCATCTTCCGTCATCTTTTGTCATCTTTTGTCATCTTCTGTCGTCTTCTGTCATCTTCTGTCCTCTTCTGTCATTTTCTGTCATCTTCTGTCATTCTGTCCTCTTCTGTCATCTTCTGTCATCTTCTGTCATCTTCTGTCATCTTCTGTTATTCTGTCATCTTCTGTCATTCTGTCATCTTCTGTCATCTTCTGCCCTCTTCTGTCATTCTGTCATCTTCTATCATTCTGTCCTCTTCTGTCATTCTGTCATCTTCTGTCATTCTGTCCTCTTCTGTCATCTTCTGTCATTCTGTCATCTTCTGTCATCTTCTGTCATTCTGTCCTCTTCTGTCATCTTCTGTCATCTTCTGTCATTCTGTCATCTTCTGTCATTCTGTGCTCTTCTGTCATTCTGTCATTTTCTGTCATTCTGTCTTCTTCTGTCATTCTGTCATCTTCTGTCATCTTCTGTCCTCTTCTGTCGTTCTGTCATCTTCAGTCCTCTTCTGTCATTCTGTCATCTTCTGTCCTATTCTGTCATTCTGTCATCTTCTGTCATTCTGTCATCTTCTGTCATCTTCTGTCATTCTGTCCTCTTCTGTCATCTTCTGTCATTCTGTCCTCTTCTGTCATCTTCTGTCATCTTCTGTCATCTTCTGTCATCTTCTGTCCTCTTCTGTCATCTTCTGTCATCTTCTGTCATTCAGTCCTCTTCTGTCATCTTCTGTCATGTTCTGTCATTCTGTCAACTTCTGTCATTTTCTGTCCTCTTCTGTCATTCTGTCATCTTCTGTCACTCTGTCCTCTTCTGTCATTCTGTCAGCTTCTGTCATCTTCTGTCATCTTCTGTCCTCTTCTGTCATTCTGTCATCTTCTGTCATCTTCTGTCCTATTCTGTCATTCTGTCATCTTCTGTCATCTTCTGTCATTTTCTGTCATTCTGTCATCTTTTGTCCTCTTCTGTTATTCTGTCATCTTCTGTCATCTTCTGTCATCTTCTGTCATCTTCTGTCCTCTTCTGTCATCTTCTGTCATTTTCTGTCATTCTGTCCTCTTCTGTCATCTTCCGTCATCTTCTGTCATTCTGTCCTCTTCTGTCATCTTCTGTCATCTTCTGTCATCCTCTGTCATTCTGTCCTCTTTTGTCATCTTCTGTCATCTTCTGTCATCTTTTGTCATCTTCTGTCCTCTTCTGTCATCTTCTGTCATCTTCTGTCATCTTCTGACATCTTCTGCCATCTTCTGTCATCTTCTGTCATCTTCTGTCATTCTGTCCTCTTCTGTCCTCTTCTGTCATCTTCTGTCATCTTCTGTCATCTTCTGTCATTCTGTCCTCTTTTGTCATCTTCTGTCATCTTCTGTCCTCTTCTGTCATCTTCTGACATCTTCTGTCATCTTCTGTCATTCTGTCCTCTTTGGTCATCTTCTGTCATCTTCTGTCGTTCCGTCATCTTCTCTCATTCTGTCCTCTTCTGTCATTCTGTCATCTTCTGTCATCTTCTGTCCTCTTCTGTCATTCTGTCATCTTCTGTCATTCTGTCCTCTTCTGTCATTCTGTCATCTTCTGTCACTCTGTCCTCTTCTGTCATTCTGTCATCTTCTGTCATCTTCTGTCATCTTCTGTCCTCTTCTGTCATTTTCTGTCATCTACTGTCATTCTGTCCTCTTCTGTCATCTTCTTTCATCTTCTGTCATTCTGTCCTCTTCTGTCATCTTCTGTCATCTTCTGTCATCTTCTGTTATTCTGTCTTCTGTCATTCTGTCATCTTCTGTCATCTTCTGCCCTCTTCTGTCATTCTGTCATCTTCTGTCATTCTGTCCTCTTCTGTCATTCTGTCATCTTCTGTCATTCTGTCCTCTTCTGTCATTCTGTCATCTTCTGTCATCTTCTGTCTTCTTCTGTGATCTTCTAACAATCTGTAATCTTCTGTCCTCCTTTGTCATTCTGTCCACTTCTGTCATCTTCTGTCATCTTCTGTCCTCTTCTGTCCTCTTCTGTCATCTTCTGTCATTCTGTCATCTTCTGTCATCTTCTGTCATTCTGTCCTCTTCTGTCATCTTCTGTCATCTTCTGTCATTCTGTCATCTTCTGTCATTCTGTCATTTTCTGTCATTCTGTCCTCTTATGTCATTCTGTCATCTTCTGTCATCTTCTGTCATCTTCTGTCCTCTTCTGTCATTCTGTCATCTTCAGTCCTCTTCTGTCATTGTGTCATCTTCTGTCCTATTCTGTCATTCTGTCATCTTCTGTCATTCTGTCATCTTCTGTCATCTTCTGTCATTCTGTCCTCTTCTGTCATCGTCTGTCATTCTGTCCTCTTCTGTCATCTTCTGTCATCTTCTGTCATCTTCTGTCATCTTCTGTCCTCTTCTGTCATCTTCTGTCATCTTCTGTCATTCAGTCCTCTTCTGTCATCTTCTGTTATGTTCTTTCATTCTGTCAACTTCTGTCATCTTCTGTCCTCTTCTGTCATTCTGTCATCTTCTGTCACTCTGTCCTCTTCTGTCATTCTGTCATCTTCTGTCATCTTCTGTCATCTTCTGTCATCTTCTGTCATTCTGTCCTCTTTTGTCATCTTCTGTCATCTTCTGTCCTCTTCTGTCATCTTCTGTCTTCTTCTGTCATCTTCTGTCATCTTCTGTCATCTTCTGTCATCTTCTGTCATTCTGTCCTCTTCGGTCATCTTCTGTCATCTTCTGTCGTTCTGTCATCTTCTCTCATTCTGTCCTCTTCTGTCATTCTGTCATCTTCTGTCATTCTGTCCTCTTCTGTCATTCTGTCATCCTCTGTCATTCTGTCCTCTTCTGTCATTCTGTCATCTTCTGTCATCTTCTGTCATCTTCTGTCCTCTTCTGTCATTCTGTCATCTTCTGTCCTGTTCTGTCATTCTGTCATCTTCTGTCATCTTCTGTCCTATTCTGTCATTCTGTCATCTTCTGTCATCTTCTGTCATTCTGTCATCTTCTGTCCTCTTCTGTCATTCTGTCATCTTCTGTCATCTTCTGTCATCTTCTGTCATCTTCTGTCGTCTTCTGTCATCTTCTGTCATCTTCTGTCATCTTCTGTCATCTTCTGTCATTCTGTCCTCTTCTGTCATCTTCTGTCATCTTCTGTCATTCTGTGCTCTTCTGTCATCTTCTGCCATCTTCTGTCATTCTGTCATCTTCTGTCATTCTGTGCTCTTCTGTCATTCTGTCATCTTCCGCCATCTTCTGTCCTCTTCTGTCATTCTGTCCTCTTCTGTCATTCTGTCCTCTTCTGTCATTCTGTCATCTTCTGTCATTCTGTCCTCTTCTGTCATTCTGTCATCTTCTGTCATCTTCTGTCATCTTCTGTCCTCTTCTGTCATCTTCTGTCATCTTCTGTCATTCTGTCCTCTTCTGTCATTCTGTCACCTTCTGTCATTCTGTCATCTTCTGTCCTGTTCTGTCATTCTGTCATCTTCCGTCGTCTTTTGTCATCTTTTGTCATCTTCTGTCATCTTCTGTCATCTTCTGTCCTCTTCTGTCATTTTCTGTCATCTTCTGTCATTCTGTCCTCTTCTGTCATCTTCTTTCATCTTCTGTCATTCTGTCCTCTTCTGTCATCTTCTGTCATCTTCTGTCATCTTCTGTCATCTTCTGTTATTCTGTCATCTTCTGTCATTCTGTCATCTTCTGCCCTCTTCTGTCATTCTGTTATCTTCTGTCATTCTGTCCTCTTCTGTCATTCTGTCATCTTCTGTCATTCTGTCCTCTTCTGTCATTCTGTCATCTTCTGTCATCTTCTGTCTTCTTCTGTGATCTTCTAACATTCTGTAATCTTCTGACTTCCTTTGTCATTCTGTCCACTTCTGTCATCTTCTGTCATCTTCTGTCCTCTTCTGTCATCTTCTGTCATTCTGTCATCTTCTGTCATCTTCTGTCATTCTGTCCTGTTCTGTCATCTTCTGTCATCTTCTGTCATTCTGTCATCTTCTGTCATTCTGTGCTCTTCTGTCATTCTGTCATTTTCTGTCATTCTGTCTTCTTCTGTCATTCTGTCATCTTCTGTCATCTTCTGTCCTCTTCTGTCGTTCTGTCATCTTCAGTCCTCTTCTGTCATTCTGTCATCTTCTGTCCTATTCTGTCATTCTGTCATCTTCTGTCATTCTGTCATCTTCTGTCATCTTCTGTCATTCTGTCCTCTTCTGTCATCTTCTGTCATTCTGTCCTCTTCTGTCATCTTCTGTCATCTTCTGTCATCTTCTGTCATCTTCTGTCCTCTTCTGTCATCTTCTGTCATCTTCTGTCATTCAGTCCTCTTCTGTCATCTTCTGTCATGTTTTGTCATTCTGTCAACTTCTGTCATTTTCTGTCCTCTTCTGTCATTCTGTCATCTTCTGTCACTCTGTCCTCTTCTGTCATTCTGTCAGCTTCTGTCATCTTCTGTCATCTTCTGTCCTCTTCTGTCATTCTGTCATCTTCTGTCCTCTAATATCATTCTGTCATCTTCTGTCATCTTCTGTCCTATTCTGTCATTCTGTCATCTTCTGTCATCTTCTGTCATTTTCTGTCATTCTGTCATCTTTTGTCCTCTTCTGTTATTCTGTCATCTTCTGTCATCTTCTGTCATCTTCTGTCATCTTCTGTCCTCTTCTGTCATCTTCTGTCATTTTCTGTCATTCTGTCCTCTTCTGTCATCTTCTGTCATCTTCTGTCATCCTCTGTCATTCTGTCCTCTTTTGTCATCTTCTGTCATCTTCTGTCATCTTTTGTCATCTTCTGTCCTCTTCTGTCATCTTCTGTCATCTTCTGTCATCTTCTGACATCTTCTGCCATCTTCTGTCATCTTCTGTCATTCTGTCCTCTTCTGTCCTCTTCTGTCATCTTCTGTCATCTTCTGTCATCTTCTGTCATCTTCTGTCATTCTGTCCTCTTTTGTCATCTTCTGTCATCTTCTGTCCTCTTCTGTCATCTTCTGACATCTTCTGTCATCTTCTGTCATTCTGTCCTCTTTGGTCATCTTCTGTCATCTTCTGTCGTTCCGTCATCTTCTCTCATTCTGTCCTCTTCTGTCATTCTGTCATCTTCTGTCATCTTCTGTCCTCTTCTGTCATTCTGTCATCTTCTGTCATTCTGTCCTCTTCTGTCATTCTGTCATCTTCTGTCACTCTGTCCTCTTCTGTCATTCTGTCATCTTCTGTCATCTTCTGTCATCTTCTATCCTCTTCTGTCATTTTCGGTCATCTTCTGTCATTCTGTCCTCTTCTGTCATCTTCTTTCATCTTCTGTCATTCTGTCCTCTTCTGTCATCTTCTGTCATCTTCTGTTATTCTGTCATCTTCTGTCATTCTGTCATCTTCTGTCATCTTCTGCCCTCTTCTGTCATTCTGTCATCTTCTGTCATTCTGTCCTCTTCTGTCATTCTGTCATCTTCTGTCATTCTGTCCTCTTCTGTCATTCTGTCATCTTCTGTCATCTTCTGTCTTCTTCTGTGATCTTCTAACAATCTGTAATCTTCTGTCCTCCTTTGTCATTCTGTCCACTTCTGTCATCTTCTGTCATCTTCTGTCCTCTTCTGTCCTCTTCTGTCATCTTCTGTCATTCTGTCATCTTCTGTCATCTTCTGTCATTCTGTCCTCTTCTGTCATCTTCTGTCATCTTCTGTCATTCTGTCATCTTCTGTCATTCTGTCATTTTCTGTCATTCTGTCCTCTTATGTCATTCTGTCATCTTCTGTCATCTTCTGTCCTCTTCTGTCATTCTGTCATCTTCAGTCCTCTTCTGTCATTGTGTCATCTTCTGTCCTATTCTGTCATTCTGTCATCTTCTGTCATTCTGTCATCTTCTGTCATCTTCTGTCATTCTGTCCTCTTCTGTCATCTTCTGTCATTCTGTCCTCTTCTGTCATCTTCTGTCATCTTCTGTCATCTTCTGTCCTCTTCTGTCATCTTCTGTCATCTTCTGTCATTCAGTCCTCTTCTGTCATCTTCTGTTATGTTCTTTCATTCTGTCAACTTCTGTCATCTTCTGTCCTCTTCTGTCATTCTGTCATCTTCTGTCACTCTGTCCTCTTCTGTCATTCTGTCAGCTTCTGTCATCTTCTGTCATCTTCTGTCCTCTTCTGTCATTCTGTCATCTTCTGTCCTCAAATGTCATTCTGTCATCTTCTGTCATCTTCTGTCCTATTCTGTCATTCTGTCATCTTCTGTCATTTTCTGTCATTCTGTCGTCTTCTGTCCTCTTCTGTTATTCTGTCATCTTCTGTCATCTTCTGTCATCTTCTGTCCTCTTCTGTCATCTTCTGTCATTTTCTGTCATTCTGTCCTCTTCTGTCATCTTCCGTCCTCTTCTGTCATTCTGTCCTCTTCTGTCATCTTCTGTCATCTTCTGTCATCTTCTGTCATTCTGTCCTCTTCTGTCATTCTGTCATCTTCTGTCATTCTGTCCTCTTCTGTCATTCTGTCATCTTCTGTCATTCTGTCATCTTCTGTCATTCTGTCATTTTCTGTCATTCTGTCCTCTTATGTCATTCTGTCATCTTCTGTCATCTTCTGTCATCTTCTGTCCTCTTCTGTCATTCTGTCATCTTCAGTCCTCTTCTGTCATTGTGTCATCTTCTGTCCTATTCTGTCATTCTGTCATCTTCTGTCATTCTGTCATCTTCTGTCATCTTCTGTCATTCTGTCCTCTTCTGTCATCTTCTGTCATTCTGTCCTCTTCTGTCATCTTCTGTCATCTTCTGTCATCTTCTGTCATTCTGTCCTCTTTTGTCATCTTCTGTCATCTTCTGTCCTCTTCTGTCATCTTCTGTCTTCTTCTGTCATCTTCTGTCATCTTCTGTCATCTTCTGTCATCTTCTGTCATTCTGTCCTCTTCGGTCATCTTCTGTCATCTTCTGTCGTTCTGTCATCTTCTCTCATTCTGTCCTCTTCTGTCATTCTGTCATCTTCTGTCATTCTGTCCTCTTCTGTCATTCTGTCATCTTCTGTCATTCTGTCCTCTTCTGTCATTCTGTCATCTTCTGTCATCTTCTGTCCTCTTCTGTCATTCTGTCATCTTCTGTCCTGTTCTGTCATTCTGTCATCTTCTGTCCTATTCTGTCATTCTGTCATCTTCTGTCATCTTCTGTCATTCTGTCATCTTCTGTCCTCTTCTGTCATTCTGTCATCTTCTTTCATCTTCTGTCATCTTCTGTCATCTTCTGTCGTCTTCTGTCATCTTCTGTCATCTTCTGTCATCTTCTGTCATCTTCTGTCATTCTGTCCTCTTCTGTCATCTTCTGTCATCTTCTGTCATTCTGTGCTCTTCTGTCATCTTCTGCCATCTTCTGTCATTCTGTCATCTTCTGTCATTCTGTGCTCTTCTGTCATTCTGTCATCTTCCGCCATCTTCTGTCCTCTTCTGTCATTCTGTCCTCTTCTGTCATTCTGTCCTCTTCTGTCATTCTGTCATCTTCTGTCATTCTGTCCTCTTCTGTCATTCTGTCATCTTCTGTCATCTTCTGTCATCTTCTGTCCTCTTCTGTCATCTTCTGTCATCTTCTGTCATTCTGTCCTCTTCTGTCATTCTGTCATCTTCTGTCATTCTGTCATCTTCTGTCCTCTTCTGTCATTCTGTCATCTTCCGTCATCTTTTGTCATCTTCTGTCATCTTCTGTCATCTTCTGTCATCTTCTGTCATCTTCTGTCATTCTGTCATCTTCTGTCATTCTGTGCTCTTCTGTCATTCTGTCATTTTCTGTCATTCTGTCTTCTTCTGTCATTCTGTCATCTTCTGTCATCTTCTGTCCTCTTCTGTCGTTCTGTCATCTTCAGTCCTCTTCTGTCATTCTGTCATCTTCTGTCCTATTCTGTCATTCTATCATCTTCTGTCATTCTGTCATCTTCTGTCATCTTCTGTCATTCTGTCCTCTTCTGTCATCTTCTGTCATTCTGTCCTCTTCTGTCATCTTCTGTCATCTTCTGTCATCTTCTGTCATCTTCTGTCCTCTTCTGTCATCTTCTGTCATCTTCTGTCATTCAGTCCTCTTCTGTCATCTTCTGTCATGTTCTGTCATTCTGTCAACTTCTGTCATTTTCTGTCCTCTTCTGTCATTCTGTCATCTTCTGTCACTCTGTCCTCTTCTGTCATTCTGTCAGCTTCTGTCATCTTCTGTCATCTTCTGTCCTCTTCTGTCATTCTGTCATCTTCTGTCCTCTAATGTCATTCTGTCATCTTCTGTCATCTTCTGTCCTATTCTGTCATTCTGTCATCTTCTGTCATCTTCTGTCATTTTCTGTCATTCTGTCATCTTTTGTCCTCTTCTGTTATTCTGTCATCTTCTGTCATCTTCTGTCATCTTCTGTCATCTTCTGTCCTCTTCTGTCATCTTCTGTCATTTTCTGTCATTCTGTCCTCTTCTGTCATCTTCTGTCATCTTCTGTCATCCTCTGTCATTCTGTCCTCTTTTGTCATCTTCTGTCATCTTCTGTCATCTTTTGTCATCTTCTGTCCTCTTCTGTCATCTTCTGTCATCTTCTGTCATCTTCTGACATCTTCTGCCATCTTCTGTCATCTTCTGTCATCTTCTGTCATTCTGTCCTCTTCTGTCCTCTTCTGTCATCTTCTGTCATCTTCTGTCATCTTCTGTCATCTTCTGTCATTCTGTCCTCTTTTGTCATCTTCTGTCATCTTCTGTCCTCTTCTGTCATCTTCTGACATCTTCTGTCATCTTCTGTCATTCTGTCCTCTTTGGTCATCTTCTGTCATCTTCTGTCGTTCCGTCATTTCTCTCATTCTGTCCTCTTCTGTCATTCTGTCATCTTCTGTCATCTTCTGTCCTCTTCTGTCATTCTGTCATCTTCTGTCATTCTGTCCTCTTCTGTCATTCTGTCATCTTCTGTCACTCTGTCCTCTTCTGTCATTCTGTCATCTTCTGTCATCTTCTGTCATCTTCTATCCTCTTCTGTCATTTTCTGTCATCTTCTGTCATTCTGTCCTCTTCTGTCATCTTCTTTCATCTTCTGTCATTCTGTCCTCTTCTGTCATCTTCTGTTATTCTGTCATCTTCTGTCATTCTGTCATCTTCTGTCATCTTCTGCCCTCTTCTGTCATTCTGTCATCTTCTGTCATTCTGTCCTCTTCTGTCATTCTGTCATCTTCTGTCATTCTGTCCTCTTCTGTCATTCTGTCATCTTCTGTCATCTTCTGTCTTCTTCTGTGATCTTCTAACAATCTGTAATCTTCTGTCCTCCTTTGTCATTCTGTCCACTTCTGTCATCTTCTGTCATCTTCTGTCCTCTTCTGTCCTCTTCTGTCATCTTCTGTCATTCTGTCATCTTCTGTCATCTTCTGTCATTCTGTCCTCTTCTGTCATCTTCTGTCATCTTCTGTCATTCTGTCATCTTCTGTCATTCTGTCATTTTCTGTCATTCTGTCCTCTTATGTCATTCTGTCATCTTCTGTCATCTTCTGTCATCTTCTGTCCTCTTCTGTCATTCTGTCATCTTCAGTCCTCTTCTGTCATTGTGTCATCTTCTGTCCTATTCTGTCATTCTGTCATCTTCTGTCATTCTGTCATCTTCTGTCATCTTCTGTCATTCTGTCCTCTTCTGTCATCTTCTGTCATTCTGTCCTCTTCTGTCATCTTCTGTCATCTTCTGTCATCTTCTGTCATCTTCTGTCCTCTTCTGTCATCTTCTGTCATCTTCTGTCATTCAGTCCTCTTCTGTCATCTTCTGTTATGTTCTTTCATTCTGTCAACTTCTGTCATCTTCTGTCCTCTTCTGTCATTCTGTCATCTTCTGTCACTCTGTCCTCTTCTGTCATTCTGTCAGCTTCTGTCATCTTCTGTCATCTTCTGTCCTCTTCTGTCATTCTGTCATCTTCTGTCCTCAAATGTCATTCTGTCATCTTCTGTCATCTTCTGTCCTATTCTGTCATTCTGTCATCTTCTGTCATCTTCTGTCATTTCCTGTCATTCTTTCATCTTCTGTCATCTTCTGTCATTCTGTCCTCTTCTGTCATCTTCTGTCATCTTCTGTCATTCTGTCATCTTCTGTCATTCTGTCATTTTCTGTCATTCTGTCCTCTTATGTCATTCTGTCATCTTCTGTCATCTTCTGTCATCTTCTGTCCTCTTCTGTCATTCTGTCATCTTCAGTCCTCTTCTGTCATTGTGTCATCTTCTGTCCTATTCTGTCATTCTGTCATCTTCTGTCATTCTGTCATCTTCTGTCATCTTCTGTCATTCTGTCCTCTTCTGTCATCTTCTGTCATTCTGTCCTCTTCTGTCATCTTCTGTCATCTTCTGTCATCTTCTGTCATCTTCTGTCCTCTTCTGTCATCTTCTGTCATCTTCTGTCATTCAGTCCTCTTCTGTCATCTTCTGTTATGTTCTTTCATTCTGTCAACTTCTGTCATCTTCTGTCCTCTTCTGTCATTCTGTCATCTTCTGTCACTCTGTCCTCTTCTGTCATTCTGTCAGCTTCTGTCATCTTCTGTCATCTTCTGTCCTCTTCTGTCATTCTGTCATCTTCTGTCCTCAAATGTCATTCTGTCATCTTCTGTCATCTTCTGTCCTATTCTGTCATTCTGTCATCTTCTGTCATCTTCTGTCATTTCCTGTCATTCTGTCGTCTTCTGTCCTCTTCTGTTATTCTGTCATCTTCTGTCATCTTCTGTCCTCTTCTGTCATCTTCTGTCATTTTCTGGCATTCTGTCCTCTTCTGTCATTCTGTCATCTTCTGTCATTCTGTCCTCTTCTTTCATTCTGTCATCTTCTGTCATCTTCTGTCTTCTTCTGTGATCTTCTAACAATCTGTAATCTTCTGCCCTCCTTTGTCATTCTGTCCACTTCTGTCATCTTCTGTCATCTTCTGTCCTCTTCTGTCCTCTTCTGTCATCTTCTGTCATTCTGTCATCTTCTGTCATCTTCTGTCATTCTGTCCTCTTCTGTCATCTTCTGTCATCTTCTGTCATTCTGTCATCTTCTGTCATTCTGTCATTTTCTGTCATTCTGTCCTCTTATGTCATTCTGTCATCTTCTGTCATCTTCTGTCATCTTCTGTCCTCTTCTGTCATTCTGTCATCTTCAGTCCTCTTCTGTCATTGTGTCATCTTCTGTCCTATTCTGTCATTCTGTCATCTTCTGTCATTCTGTCATCTTCTGTCATCTTCTGTCATTCTGTCCTCTTCTGTCATCTTCTGTCATTCTGTCCTCTTCTGTCATCTTCTGTCATCTTCTGTCATCTTCTGTCCTCTTCTGTCATCTTCTGTCATCTTCTGTCATTCAGTCCTCTTCTGTCATCTTCTGTTATGTTCTTTCATTCTGTCAACTTCTGTCATCTTCTGTCCTCTTCTGTCATTCTGTCATCTTCTGTCACTCTGTCCTCTTCTGTCATTGTGTCAGCTTCTGTCATCTTCTGTCATCTTCTGTCCTCTTCTGTCATTCTGTCATCTTCTGTCCTCAAATGTCATTCTGTCATCTTCTGTCATCTTCTGTCCTATTCTGTCATTCTGTCATCTTCTGTCATCTTCTGTCATTTTCTGTCATTCTGTCGTCTTCTGTCCTCTTCTGTTATTCTGTCATCTTCTGTCATCTTCTGTCATCTTCTGTCCTCTTCTGTCATCTTCTGTCATTTTCTGTCATTCTGTCCTCTTCTGTCATCTTCCGTCCTCTTCTGTCATTCTGTCCTCTTCTGTCATCTTCTGTCATCTTCTGTCATCTTCTGTCATTCTGTCCTCTTCTGTCATCCTGTCATCTTCTGTCATTCTGTCCTCTTCTGTCATTCTGTCATCTTCTGTCATTCTGTCATCTTCTGTCATTCTGTCATTTTCTGTCATTCTGTCCTCTTATGTCATTCTGTCATCTTCTGTCATCTTCTGTCATCTTCTGTCCTCTTCTGTCATTCTGTCATCTTCAGTCCTCTTCTGTCATTGTGTCATCTTCTGTCCTATTCTGTCATTCTGTCATCTTCTGTCATTCTGTCATCTTCTGTCATCTTCTGTCATTCTGTCCTCTTCTGTCATCTTCTGTCATTCTGTCCTCTTCTGTCATCTTCTGTCATCTTCTGTCATCTTCTGTCATCTTCTGTCCTCTTCTGTCATCTTCTGTCATCTTCTGTCATTCAGTCCTCTTCTGTCATCTTCTGTTATGTTCTTTCATTCTGTCAACTTCTGTCATCTTCTGTCCTCTTCTGTCATTCTGTCATCTTCTGTCACTCTGTCCTCTTCTGTCATTCTGTCATCTTCTGTCATCTTCTGTCATCTTCTGTCATCTTCTGTCATTCTGTCCTCTTTTGTCATCTTCTGTCATCTTCTGTCCTCTTCTGTCATCTTCTGTCTTCTTCTGTCATCTTCTGTCATCTTCTGTCATCTTCTGTCGTTCTGTCATCTTCTCTCATTCTGTCCTCTTCTGTCATTCTGTCATCTTCTGTCATTCTGTCCTCTTCTGTCATTCTGTCATCTTCTGTCATTCTGTCCTCTTCTGTCATTCTGTCATCTTCTGTCATCTTCTGTCATCTTCTGTCCTCTTCTGTCATTCTGTCATCTTCTGTCCTGTTCTGTCATTCTGTCATCTTCTGTCATCTTCTGTCCTATTCTGTCATTCTGTCATCTTCTGTCATCTTCTGTCATTCTGTCATCTTCTGTCCTCTTCTGTCATTCTGTCATCTTCTGTCATCTTCTGTCATCTTCTGTCATCTTCTGTCGTCTTCTGTCATCTTCTGTCATCTTCTGTCATCTTCTGTCATCTTCTGTCATTCTGTCCTCTTCTGTCATCTTCTGTCATCTTCTGTCATTCTGTGCTCTTCTGTCATCTTCTGCCATCTTCTGTCATTCTGTCATCTTCTGTCATTCTGTGCTCTTCTGTCATTCTGTCATCTTCCGCCATCTTCTGTCCTCTTCTGTCATTCTGTCCTCTTCTGTCATTCTGTCCTCTTCTGTCATTCTGTCATCTTCTGTCATTCTGTCCTCTTCTGTCATTCTGTCATCTTCTGTCATCTTCTGTCATCTTCTGTCCTCTTCTGTCATCTTCTGTCATCTTCTGTCATTCTGTCCTCTTCTGTCATTCTGTCATCTTCTGTCATTCTGTCATCTTCTGTCCTCTTCTGTCATTCTGTCATCTTCCGTCATCTTTTGTCATCTTTTGTCATCTTCTGTCATCTTCTGTCATCTTCTGTCATCTTCTTTCATCTTCTGTCATTCTGTCCTCTTCTGTCATCTTCTGTCATCTTCTGTCATCTTCTGTCATCTTCTGTTATTCTGTCATCTTCTGTCATTCTGTCATCTTCTGTCATCTTCTGCCCTCTTCTGTCATTCTGTCATCTTCTGTCATTCTGTCCTCTTCTGTCATTCTGTCATCTTCTGTCATTCTGTCCTCTTCTGTCATTCTGTCATCTTCTGTCATCTTCTGTCTTCTTCTGTGATCTTCTAACATTCTGTAATCTTCTGACTTCCTTTGTCATTCTGTCCACTTCAGTCATCTTCTGTCATCTTCTGTCCTCTTCTGTCATCTTCTGTCATTCTGTCATCTTCTGTCATCTTCTGTCATTCTGTCCTCTTCTGTCATCTTCTGTCTTCTTCTGTCATTCTGTCATCTTCTGTCATCTTCTGTCCTCTTCTGTCGTTCTCTCATCTTCAGTCCTCTTCTGTCATTCTGTCATCTTCTGTCCTATTCTGTCATTCTGTCATCTTCTGTCATTCTGTCATCTTCTGTCATCTTCTGTCATTCTGTCCTCTTCTGTCATCTTCTGTCATTCTGTCCTCTCCTGTCATCTTCTGTCATCTTCTGTCATCTTCTGTCCTCTTCTGTCATCTTCTGTCATCTTCTGTCATTCAGTCCTCTTCTGTCATCTTCTGTCATGTTCTGTCATTCTGTCAACTTCTGTCATTTTCTGTCCTCTTCTGTCATTCTGTCATCTTCTGTCACTCTGTCCTCTTCTGTCATTCTGTCAGCTTCTGTCATCTTCTGTCATCTTCTGTCCTCTTCTGTCATTCTGTCATCTTCTGTCCTCTAATGTCATTCTGTCATCTTCTGTCATCTTCTGTCCTATTCTGTCATTCTGTCATCTTCTGTCATCTTCTGTCATTTTCTGTCATTCTGTCATCTTTTGTCCTCTTCTGTTATTCTGTCATCTTCTGTCATCTTCTGTCATCTTCTGTCATCTTCTGTCCTCTTCTGTCATCTTCTGTCATTTTCTGTCATTCTGTCCTCTTCTGTCATCTTCCGTCATCTTCTGTCATTCTGTCCTCTTCTGTCATCTTCTGTCATCTTCTGTCATCCTCTGTCATTCTGTCCTCTTTTGTCATCTTCTGTCATCTTCTGTCATCTTTTGTCATCTTCTGTCCTCTTCTGTCATCTTCTGTCATCTTCTGTCATCTTCAGACATCTTCTGCCATCTTCTGTCATCTTCTGTCATCTTCTGTCATTCTGTCCTCTTCTGTCCTCTTCTGTCATCTTCTGTCATCTTCTGTCATCTTCTGTCATTCTGTCCTCTTTTGTCATCTTCTGTCATCTTCTGTCCTCTTCTGTCATCTTCTGACATCTTCTGTCATCTTCTGTCATTCTGTCCTCTTTGGTCATCTTCTGTCATCTTCTGTCGTTCCGTCATCTTCTCTCATTCTGTCCTCTTCTGTCATTCTGTCATCTTCTGTCATCTTCTGTCCTCTTCTGTCATTCTGTCATCTTCTGTCATTCTGTCCTCTTCTGTCATTCTGTCATCTTCTGTCACTTTGTCCTCTTCTGTCATTCTGTCATCTTCTGTCATCTTCTGTCATCTTCTGTCCTCTTCTGTCATTTTCTGTCATCTTCTGTCATTCTGTCCTCTTCTGTCATCTTCTTTCATCTTCTGTCATTCTGTCCTCTTCTGTCATCTTCTGTCATCTTCTGTCATCTTCTGTCATCTTCTGTCATCTTCTGTTATTCTGTCATCTTCTGTCATTCTGTCATCTTCTGTCATCTTCTGCCCTCTTCTGTCATTCTGTCATCTTCTGTCATTCTGTCCTCTTCTGTCATTCTGTCATCTTCTGTCATTCTGTCCTCTTCTGTCATTCTGTCATCTTCTGTCATCTTCTGTCTTCTTCTGTGATCTTCTAACAATCTGTAATCTTCTGTCCTCCTTTGTCATTCTGTCCACTTCTGTCATCTTCTGTCATCTTCTGTCCTCTTCTGTCCTCTTCTGTCATCTTCTGTCATTCTGTCATCTTCTGTCATCTTCTGTCATTCTGTCCTCTTCTGTCATCTTCTGTCATCTTCTGTCATTCTGTCATCTTCTGTCATTCTGTCATCTTCTGTCATTCTGTCATTTTCTGTCATTCTGTCCTCTTATGTCATTCTGTCATCTTCTGTCATCTTCTGTCATCTTCTGTCCTCTTCTGTCATTCTGTCATCTTCAGTCCTCTTCTGTCATTGTGTCATCTTCTGTCCTCTTCTGTCATTCTGTCATCTTCTGTCCTCTAATGTCATTCTGTCATCTTCTGTCATCTTCTGTCCTATTCTGTCATTCTGTCATCTTCTGTCATCTTCTGTCATTTTCTGTCATTCTGTCATCTTTTGTCCTCTTCTGTTATTCTGTCATCTTCTGTCATCTTCTGTCATCTTCTGTCATCTTCTGTCCTCTTCTGTCATCTTCTGTCATTTTCTGTCATTCTGTCCTCTTCTGTCATCTTCCGTCATCTTCTGTCATTCTGTCCTCTTCTGTCATCTTCTGTCATCTTCTGTCATCCTCTGTCATTCTGTCCTCCTTTGTCATCTTCTGTCATCTTCTGTCATCTTTTGTCATCTTCTGTCCTCTTCTGTCATCTTCTGTCATCTTCTGTCATCTTCTGACATCTTCTGCCATCTTCTGTCATCTTCTGTCATCTTCTGTCATTCTGTCCTCTTCTGTCCTCTTCTGTCATCTTCTGTCATCTTCTGTCATCTTCTGTCATCTTCTGTCATTCTGTCCTCTTTTGTCATCTTCTGTCATCTTCTGTCCTCTTCTGTCATCTTCTGACATCTTCTGTCATCTTCTGTCATTCTGTCCTCTTTGGTCATCTTCTGTCATCTTCTGTCGTTCCGTCATCTTCTCTCATTCTGTCCTCTTCTGTCATTCTGTCATCTTCTGTCATCTTCTGTCCTCTTCTGTCATTCTGTCATCTTCTGTCATTCTGTCCTCTTCTGTCATTCTGTCATCTTCTGTCACTCTGTCCTCTTCTGTCATTCTGTCATCTTCTGTCATCTTCTGTCATCTTCTGTCCTCTTCTGTCTTTTTCTGTCATCTTCTGTCATTCTGTCCTCTTCTGTCATCTTCTTTCATCTTCTGTCATTCTGTCCTCTTCTGTCATCTTCTGTCATCTTCTGTCCTCTTCTGTCATTTTCTGTCATCTTCTGTCATTCTGTCCTCTTCTGTCATCTTCTTTCATCTTCTGTCATTCTGTCCTCTTCTGTCATCTTCTGTCATCTTCTGTCATCTTCTGTCATCTTCTGTCATCTTCTGTTATTCTGTCATCTTCTGTCATTCTGTCATCTTCTGTCATCTTCTGCCCTCTTCTGTCATTCTGTCATCTTCTGTCATTCTGTCCTCTTCTGTCATTCTGTCATCTTCTGTCATTCTGTCCTCTTCTGTCATTCTGTCATCTTCTGTCATCTTCTGTCTTCTTCTGTGATCTTCTAACAATCTGTAATCTTCTGTCCTCCTTTGTCATTCTGTCCACTTCTGTCATCTTCTGTCATCTTCTGTCCTCTTCTGTCCTCTTCTGTCATCTTCTGTCATTCTGTCATCTTCTGTCATCTTCTGTCATTCTGTCCTCTTCTGTCATCTTCTGTCATCTTCTGTCATTCTGTCATCTTCTGTCATTCTGTCATCTTCTGTCATTCTGTCATTTTCTGTCATTCTGTCCTCTTATGTCATTCTGTCATCTTCTGTCATCTTCTGTCATCTTCTGTCCTCTTCTGTCATTCTGTCATCTTCAGTCCTCTTCTGTCATTGTGTCATCTTCTGTCCTCTTCTGTCATTCTGTCATCTTCTGTCCTCTAATGTCATTCTGTCATCTTCTGTCATCTTCTGTCCTATTCTGTCATTCTGTCATCTTCTGTCATCTTCTGTCATTTTCTGTCATTCTGTCATCTTTTGTCCTCTTCTGTTATTCTGTCATCTTCTGTCATCTTCTGTCATCTTCTGTCATCTTCTGTCCTCTTCTGTCATCTTCTGTCATTTTCTGTCATTCTGTCCTCTTCTGTCATCTTCCGTCATCTTCTGTCACTCTGTCCTCTTCTGTCATCTTCTGTCATCTTCTGTCATCCTCTGTCATTCTGTCCTCTTTTGTCATCTTCTGTCATCTTCTGTCATCTTTTGTCATCTTCTGTCCTCTTCTGTCATCTTCTGTCATCTTCTGTCATCTTCTGACATCTTCTGCCATCTTCTGTCATCTTCTGTCATCTTCTGTCATTCTGTCCTCTTCTGTCCTCTTCTGTCATCTTCTGTCATCTTCTGTCATCTTCTGTCATCTTCTGTCATTCTGTCCTCTTTTGTCATCTTCTGTCATCTTCTGTCCTCTTCTGTCATCTTCTGACATCTTCTGTCATCTTCTGTCATTCTGTCCTCTTTGGTCATCTTCTGTCATCTTCTGTCGTTCCGTCATCTTCTCTCATTCTGTCCTCTTCTGTCATTCTGTCATCTTCTGTCATCTTCTGTCCTCTTCTGTCATTCTGTCATCTTCTGTCATTCTGTCCTCTTCTGTCATTCTGTCATCTTCTGTCACTCTGTCCTCTTCTGTCATTCTGTCATCTTCTGTCATCTTCTGTCATCTTCTGTCCTCTTCTGTCTTTTTCTGTCATCTTCTGTCATTCTGTCCTCTTCTGTCATCTTCTTTCATCTTCTGTCATTCTGTCCTCTTCTGTCATCTTCTGTCATCTTCTGTCATCTTCTGTCATCTTCTGTTATTCTGTCATCTTCTGTCATTCTGTCATCTTCTGTCAACTTCTGCCCTCTTCTGTCATTCTGTCATCTTCTGTCATTCTGTCCTCTTCTGTCATTCTGTCATCTTCTGTCATTCTGTCCTCTTCTGTCATTCTGTCATCTTCTGTCATCTTCTGTCTTCTTCTGTGATCTTCTAACAATCTGTAATCTTCTGTCCTCCTTTGTCATTCTGTCCACTTCTGTCATCTTCTGTCATCTTCTGTCCTCTTCTGTCCTCTTCTGTCATCTTCTGTCATTCTGTCATCTTCTGTCATCTTCTGTCATTCTGTCCTCTTCTGTCATCTTCTGTCATCTTCTGTCATTCTGTCATCTTCTGTCATTCTGTCATTTTCTGTCATTCTGTCCTCTTATGTCATTCTGTCATCTTCTGTCATCTTCTGTCATCTTCTGTCCTCTTCTGTCATTCTGTCATCTTCAGTCCTCTTCTGTCATTGTGTCATCTTCTGTCCTATTCTGTCATTCTGTCATCTTCTGTCATTCTGTCATCTTCTGTCATCTTCTGTCATTCTGTCCTCTTCTGTCATCTTCTGTCATTCTGTCCTCTTCTGTCATCTTCTGTCATCTTCTGTCATCTTCTGTCCTCTTCTGTCATCTTCTGTCATCTTCTGTCATCTTCTGTCATTCAGTCCTCTTCTGTCATCTTCTGTTATGTTCTTTCATTCTGTCAACTTCTGTCATCTTCTGTCCTCTTCTGTCATTCTGTCATCTTCTGTCACTCTGTCCTCTTCTGTCATTCTGTCAGCTTCTGTCATCTTCTGTCATCTTCTGTCCTCTTCTGTCATTCTGTCATCTTCTGTCCTCAAATGTCATTCTGTCATCTTCTGTCATCTTCTGTCCTATTCTGTCATTCTGTCATCTTCTGTCATCTTCTGTCATTTTCTGTCATTCTGTCGTCTTCTGTCCTCTACTGTTATTCTGTCATCTTCTGTCATCTTCTGTCATCTTCTGTCCTCTTCTGTCATCTTCTGTCATTTTCTGTCATTCTGTCCTCTTCTGTCATCTTCCGTCATCTTCTGTCATTCTGTCCTCTTCTGTCATCTTCTGTCATCTTCTGTCATCTTCTGTCATTCTGTCCTCTTTTGTCATCTTCTGTCATCTTCTGTCATCTTTTGTCATCTTCTGTCCTCTTCTGTCATCTTCTGTCATCTTCTGTCATCTTCTGACATCTTCTGCCATCTTCTGTCATCTTCTGTCCTCTTCTGTCATCTTCTGTCCTCTTCTGTCATCTTCTGTCATCTTCTGTCATTCTGTCCTCTTCTGTCCTCTTCTGTCATCTTCTGTCTTCTTCTGTTATCTTCTGTCATCTTCTATCATCTTCTGACATCTTCTGTCATCTTCTGTCATTCTGTCCTCTTTGGTCATCTTCTGTCATCTTCTGTCGTTCTGTCATCTTCTCTCATTCTGTCCTCTTCTGTCATTCTGTCATCTTCTGTCATCTTCTGTCATCTTCTCTCATTCTGTCCTCTTCTGTCATCTTCTGTTTACTTCTGTCATCTTCTGTCATCTTCTGTCATTCTGTCATCTTCTGTCATCTTCTGTCCTCTTCTGTCATTCTGTCAGCTTCTGTCATTCTGTCCTCTTCTGTCATTCTGTCATCTTCTGTCATCTTCTGTCCTCTTCTGTCCTCTTCTGTCATTCTGTCATCTTCTGTCATCTTCTGTCATTCTGTCATCTTCTGTCCTCTTCTGTCATCTTCTGTCCTATTCTGTCATTCTGTCATCTTCTGTCATCTTCTGTCATCTTCTGTCATTCTGTCATCTTCTGTCCTCTTCTGTCATCTTCTGTCAGCTTCTGTCATCTTCTGTCATCTTCTGTCATTCTGTCCTCTTCTGTCATTCTGCCATCTTCTGTCATTCTGTCCTCTTCTGTCATTCTGTCATCTTCTGTCATCTTCTGTCATCTTCTGTCATTCTGTCATCTTCTGTCATCTTCTGTCATCGTCTGTCATTCTGTCCTCTTCTGTCATTCTGTCATATTCTGTCATCTTCTGTCATTCTGTCCTCTTCTGTCATTCTGTCATCTTCTGTCATCTTCTGTCATTCTGTCATCTTCTGTCATTCTGTCCTCTTCTGTCATTCTGTCATCTTCTGTCATCTTCTGTCATCTTCTGTCATACTGTCCTCTTCTGTCATTCTGTCATCTTCTGTCATTCTGTCCTCTTCTGTCATTCTGTCAGCTTCTGTCATCTTCTGTCATCTTCTGTCATTCTGTCATCTTCTGTCATTCTGTCCTCTTCTGTCATCTTCTGTCCTCTTCTGTCATCTTCTGTCATCTTCTGTCATTCTGTCATCTTCTGTCATTCTGTCCTCTTCTGTCATTCTGTCAACTTCTGTCATCTTCTGTCCTCTTCTGTCATTCTGTCATCTTCTGTCACTCTGTCCTCTTCTGTCATTCTGTCATCTTCTGTCATCTTCTGTCATCTTCTGTCATTCTGTCCTCTTTTGTCATCTTCTGTCATCTTCTGTCATCTTTTGTCATCTGCTGTCCTCTTCTGTCATCTTCTGTCATCTTCTGTCATCTTCTGACATCTTCTGCCATCTTCTGTCATCTTCTGTCCTCTTCTGTCATCTTCTGTCCTCTTCTGTCATCTTCTGTCATCTTCTGTCATTCTGTCCTCTTCTGTCCTCTTCTGTCATCTTCTGTCATCTTCTGTCATCTTCTGTCATCTTCTGTCATTCTGTCCTCTTTTTTCATCTTCTGTCATCTTCTGTCCTCTTCTGTCATCTTCTGTCTTCTTCTGTTATCTTCTGTCATCTTCTATCATCTTCTGACATCTTCTGTCATCTTCTGTCATTCTGTCCTCTTTGGTCATCTTCTGTCATCTTCTGTCGTTCTGTCATCTTCTCTCATTCTGTCCTCTTCTGTCATTCTGTCATCTTCTGTCATCTTCTGTCCTCTTCTGTCATTCTGTCATCTTCTGTCATCTTCTGTCATTCTGTCCTCTTCTGTCATCTTCTGTTTACTTCTGTCATCTTCTGTCATCTTCTGTCATTCTGTCATCTTCTGTCATCTTCTGTCCTCTTCTGTCATTCTGTCATCTTCTGTCATTCTGTCCTCTTCTGTCATTCTGTCATCTTCTGTCATCTTCTGTCATCTTCTGTCCTCTTCTGTCATTCTGTCATCTTCTGTCATCTTCTGTCATTCTGTCATCTTTTGTCGTCTTCTGTCATCTTCTGTCCTATTCTGTCATTCTGTCATCTTCTGTCATCTTCTGTCATCTTCTGTCATTCTGTCATCTTCTGTCCTCTTCTGTCATCTTCTGTCAGCTTCTGTCATCTTCTGTCATCTTCTGTCATCTTCTGTCATTCTGTCCTCTTCTGTCATTCTGTCATCTTCTGTCATTCTGTCCTCTTCTGTCATTCTGTCATCTTCTGTCATCTTCTGTCATCTTCTGTCATTCTGTCATCTTCTGTCATCTTCTGTCATTTTGTCCTCTTCTGTCATTCTGTCATCTTCTGTCATCTTCTGTCATTCTGTCCTCTTCTGTCATTCTGTCATCTTCTGTCATCTTCTGTCATCTTCTGTCATCTTCTGTCATACTGTCCTCTTCTGTCATTCTGTCACCTTCTGTCATTCTGTCCTCTTCTGTCATTCTGTCATCTTCTGTCATCTTCTGTCATCTTCTGTCATTCTGTCATCTTCTGTCATTCTGTCCTCTTCTGTCATCTTCTGTCCTCTTCTGTCATCTTCTGTCATTCTGTCATCTTCTGTCATTCTGTCCTCTTCTGTCATTCTGTCAACTTCTGTCATCTTCTGTCCTCTTCTGTCATTCTGTCATCTTCTGTCACTCTGTCCTCTTCTATCATTCTGTCATCTTCTGTCATCTTCTGTCATCTTCTGTCCTCTTCTGTCATTCTGTCATCTTCTGTCCTCTTCTGTCATTCTGTCATCTTCTGTCATCTTCTGTCCTATTCTGTCATTCTGTCATCTTCTGTCATCTTCTGTCATCTTCTGTCATTCTGTCATCTTCTGTCCTCTTCTGTCATTCTGTCATCTTCTGTCATCTTCTGTCATCTTCTGTCATCTTCTGTCTCTTCTGTCATCTTCTGTCATCTTCTGTCATCTTCTGTCATCTTCTGACATCTTCTGCCATCTTCTGTCATCTTCTGTCCTCTTCTGTCATCTTCTGTCCTCTTCTGTCATCTTCTGTCATCTTCTGTCATTCTGTCCTCTTCTGTCCTCTTCTGTCCTCTTCTGTCATCTTCTGTCATCTTCTGTCATTCTGTCCTCTTTTGTCATCTTCTGTCATCTTCTGTCCTCTTCTGTCATCTTCTGTCTTCTTCTGTTATCTTCTGTCATCTTCTATCATCTTCTGACATCTTCTGTCATCTTCTGTCATTCTGTCCTCTTTGGTCATCTTCTGTCGTTCTGTCATCTTCTCTCATTCTGTCCTCTTCTGTCATTCTGTCATCTTCTGTCATCTTCTGTCCTCTTCTGTCATTCTGTCATCTTCTGTCATCTTCTGTCATTCTGTCCTCTTCTGTCATCTTCTGTTTACTTCTGTCATCTTCTGTCATCTTCTGTCATTCTGTCATCTTCTGTCCTCTTCTGTCATTCTGTCATCTTCTGTCATTCTGTCCTCTTCTGTCATTCTGTCATCTTCTGTCATCTTCTGTCCTCTTCTGTCATTCTGTCATCTTCTGTCATCTTCTGTCATTCTGTCATCTTCTGTCGTCTTCTGTCATCTTCTGTCCTATTCTGTCATTCTGTCATCTTCTGTCATCTTCTGTCATTCTGTCATCTTCTGTCCTCTTCTGTCATCTTCTGTCAGCTTCTGTCATCTTCTGTCATCTTCTGTCATCTTCTGTCATTCTGTCCTCTTCTGTCATTCTGTCATCTTCTGTCATTCTGTCCTCTTCTGTCATTCTGTCATCTTCTGTCATCTTCTTTCATCTTCTGTCATTCTGTCATCTTCTGTCATCTTCTGTCATCTTCTGTCATTCTGTCCTCTTCTGTCATTCTGTCATCTTCTGTCATCTTCTGTCATCTTCTGTCATTCTGTCCTCTTCTGTCATTCTGTCATCTTCTGTCATCTTCTGTCATTCTGTCATCTTCTGTCCTTCTGTCCTCTTCTGTCATTCTGTCCTCTTCTGTCATCTTCTGTCATCTTCTGTCATTCTGTCATCTTCTGTCACTCTGTCCTCTTCTGTCATTCTGTCAACTTCTGTCATCTTCTGTCCTCTTCTTTCATTCTGTCATCTTCTGTTACTCTGTCCTCTTCTGTCATTCTGTCATCTTCTGTCATCTTCTGTCATCTTCTGTCCTCTTCTGTCATTCTGTCATCTTCTGTCCTCTTCTGTCATTCTGTCACCTTCTGTCATTCTGTCCTCTTCTATCATTCTGTCATCTTCTGTCATCTTCTGTCATCTTTTGTCATTCTGTCATCTTCTGTCATTCTGTCCTCTTCTGTCATCTTCTGTCCTCTTCTGTCATCTTCTGTCATCTTCTGTCATTCTGTCATCTTCTGTCATTCTGTCCTCTTCTGTCATTCTGTCAACTTCTGTCATCTTCTGTCCTCTTCTGTCATTCTGTCATCTTCTGTCACTCTGTCCTCTTCTGTCATTCTGTCATCTTCTGTCATCTTCTGTCCTCTTCTGTCATTCTGTCATCTTCTGTCCTCTTCTGTCATTCTGTCATCTTCTGTCATCTTCTGTCATTCTGTCATCTTCTGTCATCTTCTGTCATCTTCTGTCATTCTGTCATCTTCTGTCCTCTTCTGTCATTCTGTCATCTTCTGTCATCTTCTGTCATCTTCTGTCATCTTCTGTCTCTTCTGTCATCTTCTGTCATCTTCTGTCATTTTGTCCTCTTCTGTCCTCTTCTGTCCTCTTCTGTCATCTTCTGTCATCTTCTGTCATCTTCTGTCATTCTGTCCTCTTTTGTCATCTTCTGTCATCTTCTGTCCTCTTCTGTCATCTTCTGTCTTCTTCTGTCATCTTCTGTCATCTTCTGTCATCTTCTGTCATCTTCTGTCATTCTGTCCTCTTCGGTCATCTTCTGTCATCTTCTGTCGTTCTGTCATCTTCTCTCATTCTGTCCTCTTCTGTCATTCTGTCATCTTCTGTCATTCTGTCCTCTTCTGTCATTCTGTCATCTTCTGTCATTCTGTCCTCTTCTGTCATTCTGTCATCTTCTGTCATCTTCTGTCATCTTCTGTCCTCTTCTGTCATTCTGTCATCTTCTGTCCTGTTCTGTCATTCTGTCATCTTCTGTCATCTTCTGTCCTATTCTGTCATTCTGTCATCTTCTGTCATCTTCTGTCATCTTCTGTCATTCTGTCATCTTCTGTCCTCTTCTGTCATTCTGTCATCTTCTGTCATCTTCTGTCATCTTCTGTCATCTTCTGTCGTCTTCTGTCATCTTCTGTCATCTTCTGTCATCTTCTGTCATCTTCTGTCATTCTGTCCTCTTCTGTCATCTTCTGTCATCTTCTGTCATTCTGTGCTCTTCTGTCATCTTCTGCCATCTTCTGTCATTCTGTCATCTTCTGTCATTCTGTGCTCTTCTGTCATTCTGTCATCTTCCGCCATCTTCTATCCTCTTCTGTCATTCTGTCCTCTTCTGTCATTCTGTCCTCTTCTGTCATTCTGTCATCTTCTGTCATTCTGTCCTCTTCTGTCATTCTGTCATCTTCTGTCATCTTCTGTCATCTTCTGTCCTCTTCTGTCATCTTCTGTCATCTTCTGTCATTCTGTCCTCTTCTGTCATTCTGTCATCTTCTGTCATTCTCTCCTCTTCTGTCATTCTGTCATCTTCTGTCATCTTCTGTCATCTTCTGTCATTCTGTCATCTTCTGTCATCTTCTGTCATCTTCTGTCATTCTGTCCTCTTCTGTCATTCTGTCATCTTCTTTCATCTTCTGTCATCTTCTGTCATTCTGTCCTCTTCTGTCATTCTGTCATCTTCTGTCATCTTCTGTCATTCTGTCATCTTCTGTCATTCTGTCCTCTTCTGTCATTCTGTCATCTTCTGTCATCTTCTGTCATCTTCTGTCATACTGTCCTCTTCTGTCATTCTGTCACCTTCTGTCATTCTGTCCTCTTCTGTCATTCTGTCATCTTCTGTCATCTTCTGTCATCTTCTGTCATTCTGTCATCTTCTGTCATTCTGTCCTCTTCTATCATCTTCTGTCCTCTTCTGTCATCTTCTGTCATTCTGTCATCTTCTGTCATTCTGTCCTCTTCTGTCATTCTGTCAACTTCTGTCATCTTCTGTCCTCTTCTGTCATTCTGTCATCTTCTGTCACTCTGTCCTCTTCTGACATTCTGTCATCTTCTGTCATCTTCTGTCATCTTCTGTCCTCTTCTGTCATTCTGTCATCTTCTGTCCTCTTCTGTCATTCTGTCATCTTCTGTCCTATTCTGTCATTCTGTCATCTTCTGTCATCTTCTGTCATTCTGTCATCTTCTGTCCTCTTCTGTCATTCTGTCATCTTCTGTCATCTTCTGTCATCTTCTGTCATCTTCTGTCTCTTCTGTCATCTTCTGTCATCTTCTGCCATCTTCTGTCATCTTCTGACATCTTCTGCCATCTTCTGTCATCTTCTGTCCTCTTCTGTCATCTTCTGTCCTCTTCTGTCATCTTCTGTCATCTTCTGTCATTCTGTCCTCTTCTGTCCTCTTCTGTCATCTTCTGTCATCTTCTGTCGTCTTCTGTCATCTTCTGTCATTCTGTCCTCTTTTGTCATCTTCTGTCATCTTCTGTCCTCTTCTGTCATCTTCTGTCTTCTTCTGTTATCTTCTGTCATCTTCTATCATCTTCTGACATCTTCTGTCATCTTCTGTCATTCTGTCCTCTTTGGTCATCTTCTGTCATCTTCTGTCGTTCTGTCATCTTCTCTCATTCTGTCCTCTTCTGTCATTCTGTCATCTTCTGTCATCTTCTGTCATTCTGTCCTCTTCTGTCATCTTCTGTTTACTTCTGTCATCTTCTGTCATCTTCTGTCATTCTGTCATCTTCTGTCCTCTTCTGTCATTCTGTCATCTTCTGTCATTCTGTCCTCTTCTGTCATTCTGTCATCTTCTGTCATCTTCTGTCCTCTTCTGTCATTCTGTCATCTTCTGTCATCTTCTGTCATTCTGTCATCTTCTGTCGTCTTCTGTCATCTTCTGTCCTATTCTGTCATTCTGTCATCTTCTGTCATCTTCTGTCATTCTGTCATCTTCTGTCCTCTTCTGTCATCTTCTGTCAGCTTCTGTCATCTTCTGTCATCTTCTGTCATCTTCTGTCATTCTGTCCTCTTCTGTCATTCTGTCATCTTCTGTCATTCTGTCCTCTTCTGTCATTCTGTCATCTTCTGTCATCTTCTTTCATCTTCTGTCATTCTGTCATCTTCTGTCATCTTCTGTCATTCTGTCCTCTTCTGTCATTCTGTCATCTTCTGTCATCTTCTGTCATCTTCTGTCATTCTGTCCTCTTCTGTCATTCTGTCATCTTCTGTCATCTTCTGTCATTCTGTCATCTTCTGTCCTTCTGTCCTCTTCTGTCATTCTGTCATCTTCTGTCATCTTCTGTCATCTTCTGTCATTCTGTTATCTTCTGTCATTCTGTCCTCTTCTGTCATCTTCTGTCCTCTTCTGTCATCTTCTGTCATCTTCTGTCATTCTGTCATCTTCTGTCATTCTGTCCTCTTCTGTCATTCTGTCAACTTCTGTCATCTTCTGTCCTCTTCTGTCATTCTGTCATCTTCTGTCACTCTGTCCTCTTCTGTCATTCTGTCATCTTCTGTCATCTTCTGTCATCTTCTGTCCTCTTCTGTCATTCTGTCATCTTCTGTCCTCTTCTGTCATTCTGTCATCTTCTGTCATCTTCTGTCCTATTCTGTCATTCTGTCATCTTCTGTCATCTTCTGTCATCTTCTGTCATTCTGTCATCTTCTGTCCTCTTCTGTCATTCTGTCATCTTCTGTCATCTTCTGTCATCTTCTGTCATCTTCTGTCTCTTCTGTCATCTTCTGTCATCTTCTGTCATTCTGTCCTCTTCTGTCCTCTTCTGTCATCTTCTGTCATCTTCTGTCATCTTATGTCATCTTCTGTCATTCTGTCCTCTTTTGTCATCTTCTGTCATCTTCTGTCCTCTTCTGTCATCTTCTGTCTTCTTCTGTCATCTTCTGTCATCTTCTGTCATCTTCTGTCATCTTCTGTCATTCTGTCCTCTTCGGTCATCTTCTGTCATCTTCTGTCGTTCTGTCATCTTCTCTCATTCTGTCCTCTTCTGTCATTCTGTCATCTTCTGTCATTCTGTCCTCTTCTGTCATTCTGTCATCTTCTGTCATTCTGTCCTCTTCTGTCATTCTGTCATCTTCTGTCATCTTCTGTCATCTTCTGTCCTCTTCTGTCATTCTGTCATCTTCTGTCCTGTTCTGTCATTCTGTCATCTTCTGTCCTATTCTGTCATTCTGTCATCTTCTGTCATCTTCTGTCATCTTCTGTCATTCTGTCATCTTCTGTCCTCTTCTGTCATTCTGTCATCTTCTGTCATCTTCTGTCATCTTCTGTCATCTTCTGTCGTCTTCTGTCATCTTCTGTCATCTTCTGTCATCTTCTGTCATCTTCTGTCATTCTGTCCTCTTCTGTCATCTTCTGTCATCTTCTGTCATCTTCTGTCATTCTGTCAGCTTCTGTCATCTTCTGTCATCTTCTGTCCTCTTCTGTCATTCTGTCATCTTCTGTCCTCTAATGTCATTCTGTCATCTTCTGTCATCTTCTGTCCTATTCTGTCATTCTGTCATCTTCTGTCATCTTCTGTCATTTTCTGTCATTCTGTCATCTTTTGTCCTCTTCTGTTATTCTGTCATCTTCTGTCATCTTCTGTCATCTTCTGTCATCTTCTGTCCTCTTCTGTCATCTTCTGTCATCTTCTGTCATCCTCTGTCATTCTGTCCTCTTTTGTCATCTTCTGTCATCTTCTGTCATCTTCTGTCCTCTTCTGTCATCTTCTGACATCTTCTGCCATCTTCTGTCATCTTCTGTCATCTTCTGTCATTCTGTCCTCTTCTGTCCTCCTCTGTCATCTTCTGTCATCTTCTGTCCTCTTTTGTCATCTTCTGTCATCTTCTGTCATTTTTTGTCATCTTCTATCATCTTCTGTCATCTTCTGACATCTTCTGCCATCTTCTGTCATCTTCTGTCATCTTCTGTCATTCTGTCCTCTTCTGTCCTCTTCTGTCATCTTCTGTCATCTTCTGTCATCTTCTGTCATCTTCTGTCATCTTCTGTCATTCTGTCCTCTTTTGTCATCTTCTGTCATCTTCTGTCCTCTTCTGTCATCTTCTGACATCTTCTGTCATCTTCTGTCATTCTGTCCTCTTTGGTCATCTTCTGTCATCTTCTGTCGTTCCGTCATCTTCTCTCATTCTGTCCTCTTCTGTCATTCTGTCAACTTCTGTCATCTTCTGTCCTCTTCTGTCATTCTGTCATCTTCTGTCATTCTGTCCTCTTCTGTCATTCTGTCATCTTCTGTCACTCTGTCCTCTTCTGTCATTCTGTCATCTTCTGTCATCTTCTGTCATCTTCTGACATCTTCTGTCATCTTCTGTCATTCTGTCCTCTTTGGTCATCTTCTGTCATCTTCTGTCGTTCCGTCATCTTCTCTCATTCTGTCCTCTTCTGTCATTCTGTCATCTTCTGTCATCTTCTGTCCTCTTCTGTCATTCTGTCATCTTCTGTCATTCTGTCCTCTTCTGTCATTCTGTCATCTTCTGTCACTCTGTCCTCTTCTGTCATTCTGTCATCGTCTGTCATCTTCTGTCATCTTATGTCCTCTTCTGTCATTCTGTCATCTTCTGTCATCTTCTGTCATCTTCTGTCCTATTCTGTCATTCAGTCATCTTCTGTCATCTTCTGTCATCTTCTGTCATTCTGTCATCTTCTGTCCTCTTCTGTCATTCTGTCATCTTCTGTCATCTTCTGTCATTCTGTCATCTTCTGTCCTCTTCTGTCATCTTCTGTCAGCTTCTGTCATCTTCTGTCATCTTCTGTCATCTTCTGTCATTCTGTCCTCTTCTGTCATTCTGTCATCTTCTGTCATTCTGTCCTCTTCTGTCATTCTGTCATCTTCTGTCATCTTCTTTCATCTTCTGTCATTCTGTCATCTTCTGTCATCTTCTGTCATCTTCTGTCATTCTGTCCTCTTCTGTCATTCTATCATCTTCTGTCATCTTCTGTCATCTTCTGTCATTCTGTCATCTTCTGTCCTTCTGTCCTCTTCTGTCATTCTGTCATCTTCTGTCATCTTCTGTCATCTTCTGTCATTCTGTCATCTTCTGTCATTCTGTCCTCTTCTGTCATCTTCTGTCCTCTTCTGTCATCTTCTGTCATCTTCTGTCATTCTGTCATCTTCTGTCATTCTGTCCTCTTCTGTCATTCTGTCAACTTCTGTCATCTTCTGTCCTCTTCTGTCATTCTGTCATCTTCTGTCACTCTGTCCTCTTCTGTCATTCTGTCATCTTCTGTCATCTTCTGTCCTCTTCTGTCATTCTGTCATCTTCTGTCCTCTTCTGTCATTCTGTCACCTTCTGTCATTCTGTCCTCTTCTATCATTCTGTCATCTTCTGTCATCTTCTGTCATTCTGTCATCTTCTGTCATTCTGTCCTCTTCTGTCATCTTCTGTCCTCTTCTGTCATCTTCTGTCATCTTCTGTCATTCTGTCATCTTCTGTCATTCTGTCCTCTTCTATCATTCTGTCAACTTCTGTCATCTTCTGTCCTCTTCTGTCATTCTGTCATCTTCTGTCACTCTGTCCTCTTCTGTCATTCTGTCATCTTCTGTCATCTTCTGTCATCTTCTGTCCTCTTCTGTCATTCTGTCATCTTCTGTCCTCTTCTGTCATTCTTTCATCTTCTGTCATCTTCTGTCCTATTCTGTCATTCTGTCATCTTCTGTCATCTTCTGTCATCTTCTGTCATTCTGTCATCTTCTGTCCTCTTCTGTCATTCTGTCATCTTCTGTCATCTTCTGTCATCTTCTGTCATCTTCTGTCTCTTCTGTCATCTTCTGTCATCTTCTGTCATTCTGTCCTCTTCTGTCCTCTTCTGTCATCTTCTGTCATCTTCTGTCATCTTCTGTCATCTTCTGTCATCTTCTGTCATTCTGTCCTCTTTTGTCATCTTCTGTCATCTTCTGTCCTCTTCTGTCATCTTCTGTCTTCTTCTGTCATCTTCTGTCATCTTCTGTCATCTTCTGTCATCTTCTGTCATTCTGTCCTCTTCGGTCATCTTCTGTCATCTTCTGTCGTTCTGTCATCTTCTCTCATTCTGTCCTCTTCTGTCATTCTGTCATCTTCTGTCATTCTGTCCTCTTCTGTCATTCTGTCATCTTCTGTCATTCTGTCCTCTTCTGTCATTCTGTCATCTTCTGTCATCTTCTGTCATCTTCTGTCCTCTTCTGTCATTCTGTCATCTTCTGTCCTGTTCTGTCATTCTGTCATCTTCTGTCATCTTCTGTCCTATTCTGTCATTCTGTCATCTTCTGTCATCTTCTGTCATCTTCTGTCCTCTTCTGTCATTCTGTCATCTTCTGTCATCTTCTGTCATCTTCTGTCGTCTTCTGTCATCTTCTGTCATCTTCTGTCATCTTCTGTCATTCTGTCCTCTTCTGTCATCTTCTGTCATCTTCTGTCATTCTGTGCTCTTCTGTCATCTTCTGCCATCTTCTGTCATTCTGTCATCTTCTGTCATTCTGTGCTCTTCTGTCATTCTGTCATCTTCCGCCATCTTCTGTCCTCTTCTGTCAATCTGTCCTCTTCTGTCATTCTGTCCTCTTCTGTCATTCTGTCATCTTCTGTCATTCTGTCCTCTTCTGTCATTCTGTCATCTTCTGTCATCTTCTGTCATCTTCTGTCCTCTTCTGTCATCTTCTGTCATCTTCTGTCATTCTGTCCTCTTCTGTCATTCTGTCATCTTCTGTCATTCTGTCATCTTCTGTCCTCTTCTGTCATTCTGTCATCTTCCGTCATCTTTTGTCATCTTTTGTCATCTTCTGTCATCTTCTGTCATCTTCTGTCCTCTTCTGTCATTTTCTGTCATCTTCTGTCATTCTGTCCTCTTCTGTCATCTTCTTTCATCTTCTGTCATTCTGTCCTCTTCTGTCATCTTCTGTCATCTTCTGTCATCTTCTGTTATTCTGTCATCTTCTGTCATTCTGTCATCTTCTGTCATCTTCTGCCCTCTTCTGTCATTCTGTCATCTTCTGTCATTCTGTCCTCTTCTGTCATTCTGTCATCTTCTGTCATTCTGTCCTCTTCTGTCATTCTGTCATCTTCTGTCTTCTTCTGTGATCTTCTAACATTCTGTAATCTTCTGACTTCCTTTGTCATTCTGTCCACTTCTGTCATCTTCTGTCCTCTTCTGTCATCTTCTGTCATTCTGTCATCTTCTGTCATCTTCTGTCATTCTGTCCTCTTCTTTCATCTTCTGTCATCTTCTGTCATTCTGTCATCTTCTGTCATTCTGTGCTCTTCTGTCATTCTGTCATTTTCTGTCATTCTGTCTTCTTCTGTCATTCTGTCATCTTCTGTCATCTTCTGTCCTCTTCTGTCGTTCTGTCATCTTCAGTCCTCTTCTGTCATTCTGTCATCTTCTGTCCTATTCTGTCATTCTGTCATCTTCTGTCATTCTGTCATCTTCTGTCATTCTGTCCTCTTCTGTCATCTTCTGTCATTCTGTCCTCTTCTGTCATCTTCTGTCATCTTCTGTCATCTTCTGTCATCTTCTGTCCTCTTCTGTCATCTTCTGTCATCTTCTGTCATTCAGTCCTCTTCTGTCATCTTCTGTCATGTTCTGTCATTCTGTCAACTTCTGTCATTTTCTGTCCTCTTCTGTCATTCTGTCATCTTCTGTCACTCTGTCCTCTTCTGTCATTCTGTCAGCTTCTGTCATCTTCTGTCATCTTCTGTCCTCTTCTGTCATTCTGTCATCTTCTGTCCTCTAATGTCATTCTGTCATCTTCTGTCCTATTCTGTCATTCTGTCATCTTCTGTCATCTTCTGTCATTTTCTGTCATTCTGTCATCTTTTGTCCTCTTCTGTTATTCTGTCATCTTCTGTCATCTTCTGTCATCTTCTGTCATCTTCTGTCCTCTTCTGTCATCTTCTGTCATCCTCTGTCATTCTGTCCTCTTTTGTCATCTTCTGTCATCTTCTGTCATCTTCTGTCCTCTTCTGTCATCTTCTGACATCTTCTGCCATCTTCTGTCATCTTCTGTCATCTTCTGTCATTCTGTCCTCTTCTGTCCTCTTCTGTCATCTTCTGTCATCTTCTGTCATCTTCTGTCATCTTCTGTCATTCTGTCCTCTTTTGTCATCTTCTGTCATCTTCTGTCCTCTTCTGTCATCTTCTGTCTTCTTCTGTCATCTTCTGTCATCTTCTGTCATCTTCTGTCATCTTCTGTCATTCTGTCCTCTTCGGTCATCTTCTGTCATCTTCTGTCGTTCTGTCATCTTCTCTCATTCTGTCCTCTTCTGTCATTCTGTCATCTTCTGTCATTCTGTCCTCTTCTGTCATTCTGTCATCTTCTGTCATTCTGTCCTCTTCTGTCATTCTGTCATCTTCTGTCATCTTCTGTCATCTTCTGTCCTCTTCTGTCATTCTGTCATCTTCTGTCCTGTTCTGTCATTCTGTCATCTTCTGTCATCTTCTGTCCTATTCTGTCATTCTGTCATCTTCTGTCATCTTCTGTCATTCTGTCATCTTCTGTCCTCTTCTGTCATTCTGTCATCTTCTGTCATCTTCTGTCATCTTCTGTCATCTTCTGTCATCTTCTGTCATCTTCTGTCATCTTCTGTCATTCTGTCCTCTTCTGTCATCTTCTGTCATCTTCTGTCATTCTGTGCTCTTCTGTCATCTTCTGCCATCTTCTGTCATTCTGTCATCTTCTGTCATTCTGTGCTCTTCTGTCATTCTGTCATCTTCCGCCATCTTCTGTCCTCTTCTGTCATTCTGTCCTCTTCTGTCATTCTGTCATCTTCTGTCATTCTGTCCTCTTCTGTCATTCTGTCATCTTCTGTCATCTTCTGTCATCTTCTGTCCTCTTCTGTCATCTTCTGTCATCTTCTGTCATTCTGTCCTCTTCTGTCATTCTGTCATCTTCTGTCATTCTGTCATCTTCTGTCCTCTTCTGTCATTCTGTCATCTTCCGTCATCTTTTGTCGTCTTTTGTCATCTTCTGTCATCTTCTGTCATCTTCTGTCCTCTTCTGTCATTTTCTGTCATCTTCTGTCATTCTGTCCTCTTCTGTCATCTTCTTTCATCTTCTGTCATTCTGTCCTCTTCTGTCATCTTCTGTCATCTTCTGTCATCTTCTGTCATCTTCTGTTATTCTGTCATCTTCTGTCATTCTGTCATCTTCTGTCATCTTCTGCCCTCTTCTGTCATTCTGTCATCTTCTGTCATTCTGTCCTCTTCTGTCATTCTGTCATCTTCGGTCATTCTGTCCTCTTCTGTCATTCTGTCATCTTCTGTCATCTTCTGTCTTCTTCTGTGATCTTCTAACATTCTGTAATCTTCTGACTTCTTTGTCATTCTGTCCACTTCTGTCATCTTCTGTCCTCTTCTGTCATTCTGTCCTCTTCTGTCATCTTCTGTCATCTTCTGTCATTCTGTCATCTTCTGTCATTCTGTGCTCTTCTGTCATTCTGTCATTTTCTGTCATTCTGTCTTCTTCTGTCATTCTGTCATCTTCTGTCATCTTCTGTCCTCTTCTGTCGTTCTGTCATCTTCAGTCCTCTTTTGTCATTCTGTCATCTTCTGTCCTATTCTGTCATTCTGTCATTTTCTGTCATTCTGTCATCTTCTGTCATCTTCTGTCATTCTGTCCTCTTCTGTCATCTTCTGTCATTCTGTCATCTTCTGTCATCTTCTGTCATCTTCTGTCCTCTTCTGTCATCTTCTGTCATCTTCTGTCATTCAGTCCTCTTCTGTCATCTTCTGTCATGTTCTGTCATTCTGTCAACTTCTGTCATTTTCTGTCCTCTTCTGTCATTCTGTCATCTTCTGTCACTCTGTCCTCTTCTGTCATTCTGTCAGCTTCTGTCATCTTCTGTCATCTTCTGTCCTCTTCTGTCATTCTGTCATCTTCTGTCCTCTAATGTCATTCTGTCATCTTCTGTCATCTTCTGTCCTATTCTGTCATTCTGTCATCTTCTGTCATCTTCTGTCATTTTCTGTCATTCTGTCATCTTTTGTCCTCTTCTGTTATTCTGCCATCTTCTGTCATCTTCTGTCATCTTCTGTCATCTTCTGTCCTCTTCTGTCATCTTCTGTCATCCTCTGTCATTCTGTCCTCTTTTGTCATCTTCTGTCATCTTCTGTCATCTTCTGTCCTCTTCTGTCATCTTCTGACATCTTCTGCCATCTTCTGTCATCTTCTGTCATCTTCTGACATTCTGTCCTCTTCTGTCCTCTTCTGTCATCTTCTGTCATCTTCTGTCATCTTCTGTCATTCTGTCCTCTTTTGTCATCTTCTGTCATCTTCTGTCATCTTTTGTCATCTTCTATCATCTTCTGTCATCTTCTGACATCTTCTGCCATCTTCTGTCATCCTCTGTCATCTTCTGTCATTCTGTCCTCTTCTGTCCTCTTCTGTCAACTTCTGTCATCTTCTGTCATCTTCTGTCATCTTCTGTCATTCTGTCCTCTTTTGTCATCTTCTGTCATCTTCTGTCCTCTTCTGTCATCTTCTGACATCCTCTGTCATCTTCTGTCATTCTGTCCTCTTTGGTCATCTTCTGTCATCTTCTGTCGTTCCGTCATCTTCTCTCATTCTGTCCTCTTCTGTCATTCTGTCATCTTCTGTCATCTTCTGTCCTCTTCTGTCATTCTGTCATCTTCTGTCATTCTGTCCTCTTCTGTCATTCTGTCATCTTCTGTCACTCTGTCCTCTTCTGTCATTCTGTCATCTTCTGTCATCTTCTGTCATCTTCTGTCATCTTCTGACATCTTCTGTCATTCTGTCCTCTTTGGTCATCTTCTGTCATCTTCTGTCGTTCCGTCATCTTCTCTCATTCTGTCCTCTTCTGTCATTCTGTCATCGTCTGTCATCTTCTGTCATCTTATGTCCTCTTCTGTCATTCTGTCATCTTCTGTCATCTTCTGTCATCTTCTGTCCTATTCTGTCATTCAGTCATCTTCTGTCATCTTCTGTCATCTTCTGTCATTCTGTCATCTTCTGTCCTCTTCTGTCATTCTGTCATCTTCTGTCATCTTCTGTCATTCTGTCATCTTCTGTCATTCTGTCCTCTTCTGTCATTCTGTCATCTTCTGTCATTCTGTCCTCTTCTGTCATTCTGTCATCTTCTGTCATCTTCTGTCTTCTTCTGTGATCTTCTCACATTCTGTAATCTTCCGTCCTCCTTTGTCATTCTGTCCACTTCTGTCATCTTCTGTCATCTTCTGTCCTCTTCTGTCCTCTTCTGTCATCTTCTGTCATTCTGTCATCTTCTGTCATTCTGTCCTCTTCTGTCATATTCTGTCATCTTCTGTCATTCTGTCATCTTCTGTCATTCTGTGCTCTTCTGTCATTCTGTGATTTTCTGTCATTCTGTCCTCTTCTGTCATTCTGTCATCTTCTGTCATCTTCTGTCATCTTCTGTCCTCTTCTGTCATTCTGTCATCTTCAGTCCTCTTCTGTCATTCTGTCATCTTCTGTCCTATTCTGTCATTCTGTCATCTTCTGTCATTCTGTCATCTTCTGTCATCTTCTGTCATTCTGTCCCCTTCTGTCATCTTCTGTCATCTTCTGTCATCTTCTGTCATCTTCTGTCATCTTCTGTCATCTTCTGTCCTCTTCTGTCATCTTCTGTCATCTTCTGTCATTCAGTCCTCTTCTGTCATCTTCTGTCATGTTCTGTCATTCTGTCAACTTCTGTCATCTTCTGTCCTCTTCTGTCATTCTGTCATCTTCTGTCACTCTGTCCTCTTCTGTCGTTCTGTCATCTTCTCTCATTCTGTCCTCTTCTGTCATTCAGTCCTCTTCTCTCATCTTCTGTCATGTTCTGTCATTCTGTCATCTTCTGTCATCTTCTGTCCTCTTCTGTCATTCTGTCATCTTCTGTCATTCTGTCCTCTTCTGTCATTCTGTCATCTTCTGTCACTCTGTCATCTTTTGTCATTCTGTCATCTTCTGTCCCCTTCTGTCATTCTGTCATCTTCTGTCATCTTCTGTGCTATTCTGTCATTCTGTCATCTTCTGTCATCTTCTGTCATTCTGTCATCTTCTGTCCTCTTCTGTCATTCTGTCATCTTCTGTCATCTTCTGTCATCTTCTGTCATCTTCTGTCGTCTTCTGTCATCTTCTGTCATCTTCTGTCCTCTTCTGTCATCTTCTGTCATCTTCTGTCATTCTGTCCTCTTCTGTCATCTTCTGTCATCTTCTGTCATTCTGTCCTCTTCTGTCATCTTCTGTCATCTTCTGTCATTCTGTCATCTTCTGTCATTCTGTGCTCTTCTGTCATTCTGTCATCTTCCGCCATCTTCTGTCCTCTTCTGTCATTCTGTCTTCTTCTGTCATTCTGTCCTCTTCTGTCATTCTGTCATCTTCTGTCATTCTGTCATCTTCTGTCATCTTCTGTCATCTTCTGTCATCTTCTGTCCTCTTCTGTCATCTTCTGTCATTCTGTCCTCTTCTCTCATTCTGTCATCTTCTGTCATTCTGCCATCTTCTGTCATTCTGTCATCTTCTGTCATTCTGTCATCTTCTGTGATTCTGTCATCTTCTGTCCTCTTCTGTCATTCTGTCATCTTCCATCATCTTTTGTCATCTTCTGTCATCTTCTGTCATCTTCTGTCCTCTTCTGTCATCTTCTGTCATCTTCTGTCATTCTGTCCTCTTCTGTCATCTTCTTTCATCTTCTGTCATTCTGTCCTCTTCTGTCATCTTCTGTCATCTTCTGTCACCTTCTGTTATTCTGTCATCTTCTGTCATTCTGTCATCTTCTGTCATCTTCTGCCCTCTTCTGTCATTCTGTCATCTTCTGTCATTCTGTCCGCTTCTGTCATTCTGTCATCTTCTGTCATTCTGTCCTCTTCTGTCATTCTGCCATCTTCTGTCATTCTGTCCTCTTCTGTCATTTTGTCATCTTCTGTCATCTTCTGTCATTCTCTCCTCTTCTGTCATTCTGTCATCTTCTGTCATCTTCTGCCCTCTTCTGTCATTCTGTCACCTTCTGTCATTCTGTCCTCTTCTGTCATTTTGTCATCTTCTGTCATCTTCTGTCATTCTGTCATCTTCTGTCATCTTCTGTCATCTTCTGTCATTCTGTCTTCTTCTGTCATTCTGTCATCTTCTGTCATCTTCTGTCATCTTCTGTCATTCTGTCCTCTTCTATCATTCTGTCATCTTCTGTCATTCTGTCCTCTTCTGTCATTCTGTCATCTTCTGTCATCTTCTGCCATCTTCTGTCATCTTCTGTCCTCGTCTGTCATTCTGTCATCTTCTGTCATCTTCTGTCATCTTCTGTCATTCTGTCTTCTTCTGTCATCTTCTGTCATCTTCAGTCATCTTCTGTCATATTCTGTCATCTTCTGTCATCTTCTGTCATCTTCTGTCATCTTATGTGATTCTGTCATCTTCTGTCCTTATCTGTCATTCTGTCATCTTCTGTCATTCTGTCCTCTTCTGTCATCTTCTGTCCTCTTCTGTCCTCTTCTGTCCTCTTCTGTCATTCTGTCATCTTCTGTCACTCTGTCCCCTTCTGTCGTTCTGTCATCTTCTCTCATTCTGTCCTCTTCTGTCATTCTGTCATCTTCTGTCATCTTCTGTCCTCTTCTGTCATTCTGTCATCTTCTGTCATTCTGTCCTCTTCTGTCATTCTGTCATCTTCTGTCACTCTGTCCTCTTTTGTCATTCTGTCATCTTCTGTCCCCTTCTGTCATTCTGTCATCTTCTGTCATCTTCTGTGCTATTCTGTCATTCTATCATCTTCTGTCATCTTCTGTCATTCTATCATCTTCTGTCCTCTTCTGTCCTCTTGTGTCATTCTGTCATCTTCTGTCACTCTGTCCTCTTCTGTCGTTCTGTCATCTTCTCTCATTCTGTCCTCTTCTGTCATTCTGTCATCTTCTGTCATCTTCTGTCCTCTTCTGTCATTCTGTCATCTTCTGTCATTCTGTCCTCTTCTGTCATTCTGTCATCTTCTGTCACTCTGTCCTCTTTTGTCATTCTGTCATCTTCTGTCCCCTTCCGTCATTCTGTCATCTTCTGTCATCTTCTGTGCTATTCTGTCATTCTATCATCTTCTGTCATCTTCTGTCATCTTCTGTCATTCTGTCATCTTCTGTCCTCTTCTGTCATTCTGTCATCTTCTGTCATCTTCTGTCATCTTCTGTCATCTTCTGTCGTCTTCTGTCATCTTCTGTCATCTTCTGTCCTCTTCTGTCATCTTCTGTCATCTTCTGTCATTCTGTCCTCTTCTGTCATTTTCTGTCATCTTCTGTCATTCTGTCCTCTTCTGTCATCTTCTGTCATCTTCTGTCATTCTGTCATCTTCTGTCATTCTGTGCTCTTCTGTCATTCTGTCATCTTCCGCCATCTTCTGTCCTCTTCTGTCATTCTGTCTTCTTCTGTCATTCTGTCCTCTTCTGTCATTCTGTCATCTTCTGTCATTCTGTCCTCTTCTGTCATTCTGTCATCTTCTGTCATCTTCTGTCATCTTCTGTCATCTTCTGTCCTCTTCTGTCATCTTCTGTCATCTTCTGTCATTCTGTCCTCTTCTCTCATTCTGTCATCTTCTGTCATTCTGTCATCTTCTGTCATTCTGTCATCTTCTGTCATTCTGTCATCTTCTGTCATTCTGTCATCTTCAGTCCTCTTCTGTCATCTTCTGTCATCTTCTGTCCTCTTCTGTCATCTTCTGTCATCTTCTGTCATTCTGTCCTCTTCTGTCATCTTCTGTCATCTTCTGTCATTCTGTCCTCTTCTGTCATTCTGTCCTCTTCTGTCATTCTGTCATCTTCTGTCATCTTCTGTCATTCTGTCATCTTCTGTCATTCTGTCCTCTTCTGTCATTCTGTCATCTTCTGTCATTCTGTCCTCTTCTGTCATTCTGTCATCTTCTGTCATCTTCTGTCTTCTTCTGTGATCTTCTAACATTCTGTAATCTTCCGTCCTCCTTTGTCATTCTGTCCACTTCTGTCATCTTCTGTCATCTTCTGTCCTCTTCTGTCCTCTTCTGTCATCTTCTGTCATTCTGTCATCTTCTGTCATTCTGTCCTCTTCTGTCATATTCTGTCATCTTCTGTCATTCTGTCATCTTCTGTCATTCTGTGCTCTTCTGTCATTCTGTGATTTTCTGTCATTCTGTCCTCTTCTGTCATTCTGTCATCTTCTGTCATCTTCTGTCATCTTCTGTCCTCTTCTGTCATTCTGTCATCTTCAGTCCTCTTCTGTCATTCTGTCATCTTCTGTCCTATTCTGTCATTCTGTCATCTTCTGTCATTCTGTCATCTTCTGTCATCTTCTGTCATTCTGTCCCCTTCCGTCATCTTCTGTCATCTTCTGTCATCTTCTGTCATCTTCTGTCATCTTCTGTCATCTTCTGTCCTCTTCTGTCATCTTCTGTCATCTTCTGTCATTCAGTCCTCTTCTGTCATCTTCTGTCATGTTCTGTCATTCTGTCAACTTCTGTCATCTTCTGTCCTCTTCTGTCATTCTGTCATCTTCTGTCACTCTGTCCTCTTCTGTCGTTCTGTCATCTTCTCTCATTCTGTCCTCTTCTGTCATTCAGTCCTCTTCTCTCATCTTCTGTCATGTTCTGTCATTCTGTCATCTTCTGTCATCTTCTGTCCTCTTCTGTCATTCTGTCATCTTCTGTCATTCTGTCCTCTTCTGTCATTCTGTCATCTTCTGTCACTCTGTCCTCTTTTGTCATTCTGTCATCTTCTGTCCCCTTCTGTCATTCTGTCATCTTCTGTCATCTTCTGTGCTATTCTGTCATTCTGTCATCTTCTGTCATCTTCTGTCATCTTCTGTCATTCTGTCATCTTCTGTCCTCTTCTGTCATTCTGTCATCTTCTGTCATCTTCTGTCATCTTCTGTCGTCTTCTGTCATCTTCTGTCATCTTCTGTCCTCTTCTGTCATCTTCTGTCATCTTCTGTCATTCTGTCCTCTTCTGTCATCTTCTGTCATCTTCTGTCATTCTGTCCTCTTCTGTCATTCTGTCATCTTCTGTCATTCTGTCATTTTCTGTCATTCTGTCATCTTCTCTCATTCTGTCCTCTTCTGTCATTCTGTCATCTTCTGTCATCTTCTGTCCTCTTCTGTCATTCTGTCATCTTCTGTCATTCTGTCCTCTTCTGTCATTCTGTCATCTTCTGTCACTCTGTCCTCTTTTGTCATTCTGTCATCTTCTGTCCCCTTCCGTCATTCTGTCATCTTCTGTCATCTTCTGTGCTATTCTGTCATTCTATCATCTTCTGTCATCTTCTGTCATCTTCTGTCATTCTGTCATCTTCTGTCCTCTTCTGTCATTCTGTCATCTTCTGTCATCTTCTGTCATCTTCTGTCATCTTCTGTCGTCTTCTGTCATCTTCTGTCATCTTCTGTCCTCTTCTGTCATCTTCTGTCATCTTCTGTCATTCTGTCCTCTTCTGTCATTTTCTGTCATCTTCTGTCATTCTGTCCTCTTCTGTCATCTTCTGTCATCTTCTGTCATTCTGTCATCTTCTGTCATTCTGTGCTCTTCTGTCATTCTGTCATCTTCCGCCATCTTCTGTCCTCTTCTGTCATTCTGTCTTCTTCTGTCATTCTGTCCTCTTCTGTCATTCTGTCATCTTCTGTCATTCTGTCCTCTTCTGTCATTCTGTCATCTTCTGTCATCTTCTGTCATCTTCTGTCATCTTCTGTCCTCTTCTGTCATCTTCTGTCATCTTCTGTCATTCTGTCCTCTTCTCTCATTCTGTCATCTTCTGTCATTCTGTCATCTTCTGTCATTCTGTCATCTTCTGTCATTCTGTCATCTTCTGTCATTCTGTCATCTTCAGTCCTCTTCTGTCATCTTCTGTCATCTTCTGTCCTCTTCTGTCATCTTCTGTCATCTTCTGTCATTCTGTCCTCTTCTGTCATCTTCTGTCATCTTCTGTCATTCTGTCCTCTTCTGTCATTCTGTCCTCTTCTGTCATTCTGTCATCTTCTGTCATCTTCTGTCATTCTGTCATCTTCTGTCATTCTGTCCTCTTCTGTCATTCTGTCATCTTCTGTCATTCTGTCCTCTTCTGTCATTCTGTCATCTTCTGTCATCTTCTGTCTTCTTCTGTGATCTTCTAACATTCTGTAATCTTCCGTCCTCCTTTGTCATTCTGTCCACTTCTGTCATCTTCTGTCATCTTCTGTCCTCTTCTGTCCTCTTCTGTCATCTTCTGTCATTCTGTCATCTTCTGTCATTCTGTCCTCTTCTGTCATATTCTGTCATCTTCTGTCATTCTGTCATCTTCTGTCATTCTGTGCTCTTCTGTCATTCTGTGATTTTCTGTCATTCTGTCCTCTTCTGTCATTCTGTCATCTTCTGTCATCTTCTGTCATCTTCTGTCCTCTTCTGTCATTCTGTCATCTTCAGTCCTCTTCTGTCATTCTGTCATCTTCTGTCCTATTCTGTCATTCTGTCATCTTCTGTCATTCTGTCATCTTCTGTCATCTTCTGTCATTCTGTCCCCTTCCGTCATCTTCTGTCATCTTCTGTCATCTTCTGTCATCTTCTGTCATCTTCTGTCATCTTCTGTCCTCTTCTGTCATCTTCTGTCATCTTCTGTCATTCAGTCCTCTTCTGTCATCTTCTGTCATGTTCTGTCATTCTGTCAACTTCTGTCATCTTCTGTCCTCTTCTGTCATTCTGTCATCTTCTGTCACTCTGTCCTCTTCTGTCGTTCTGTCATCTTCTCTCATTCTGTCCTCTTCTGTCATTCAGTCCTCTTCTCTCATCTTCTGTCATGTTCTGTCATTCTGTCATCTTCTGTCATCTTCTGTCCTCTTCTGTCATTCTGTCATCTTCTGTCATTCTGTCCTCTTCTGTCATTCTGTCATCTTCTGTCACTCTGTCCTCTTTTGTCATTCTGTCATCTTCTGTCCCCTTCTGTCATTCTGTCATCTTCTGTCATCTTCTGTGCTATTCTGTCATTCTGTCATCTTCTGTCATCTTCTGTCATTCTGTCATCTTCTGTCCTCTTCTGTCATTCTGTCATCTTCTGTCATCTTCTGTCATCTTCTGTCGTCTTCTGTCATCTTCTGTCATCTTCTGTCCTCTTCTGTCATCTTCTGTCATCTTCTGTCATTCTGTCCTCTTCTGTCATCTTCTGTCATCTTCTGTCATTCTGTCCTCTTCTGTCATCTTCTGTCATCTTCTGTCATTCTGTCATCTTCTGTCATTCTGTGCTCTTCTGTCATTCTGTCATCTTCCGCCATCTTCTGTCCTCTTCTGTCATTCTGTCTTCTTCTGTCATTCTGTCCTCTTCTGTCATTCTGTCATCTTCTGTCATTCTGTCATCTTCTGTCATCTTCTGTCATCTTCTGTCATCTTCTGTCCTCTTCTGTCATCTTCTGTCATTCTGTCCTCTTCTCTCATTCTGTCATCTTCTGTCATTCTGTCATCTTCTGTCATTCTGTCATCTTCTGTCATTCTGTCATCTTCTGTGATTCTGTCATCTTCTGTCCTCTTCTGTCATTCTGTCATCTTCCATCATCTTTTGTCATCTTCTGTCATCTTCTGTCATCTTCTGTCCTCTTCTGTCATCTTCTGTCATCTTCTGTCATTCTGTCCTCTTCTGTCATCTTCTTTCATCTTCTGTCATTCTGTCCTCTTCTGTCATCTTCTGTCATCTTCTGTCACCTTCTGTTATTCTGTCATCTTCTGTCATTCTGTCATCTTCTGTCATCTTCTGCCCTCTTCTGTCATTCTGTCATCTTCTGTCATTCTGTCCGCTTCTGTCATTCTGTCATCTTCTGTCATTCTGTCCTCTTCTGTCATTCTGCCATCTTCTGTCATTCTGTCCTCTTCTGTCATTTTGTCATCTTCTGTCATCTTCTGTCATCTTCTGTCATTCTCTCCTCTTCTGTCATTCTGTCATCTTCTGTCATCTTCTGCCCTCTTCTGTCATTCTGTCACCTTCTGTTATTCTGTCCTCTTCTGTCATTTTGTCATCTTCTGTCATCTTCTGTCATCTCCTGTCATCTTCTGTCATTCTGTCTTCTTCTGTCATTCTGTCATCTTCTGTCATCTTCTGTCATCTTCTGTCATCTTCTGTCATTCTGTCCTCTTCTATCATTCTGTCATCTTCTGTCATTCTGTCCTCTTCTGTCATTCTGTCATCTTCTGTCATCTTCTGCCATCTTCTGTCATCTTCTGTCCTCGTCTGTCATTCTGTCATCTTCTGTCATCTTCTGTCATCTTCTGTCATCTTCTGTCATTCTGTCTTCTTCTGTCATCTTCTGTCATCTTCAGTCATCTTCTGTCATATTCTGTCATCTTCTGTCATCTTCTGTCATCTTATGTGATTCTGTCATCTTCTGTCCTTATCTGTCATTCTGTCATCTTCTGTCATTCTGTCCTCTTCTGTCATCTTCTGTCCTCTTCTGTCCTCTTCTGTCCTCTTCTGTCATTCTGTCATCTTCTGTCACTCTGTCCCCTTCTGTCGTTCTGTCATCTTCTCTCATTCTGTCCTCTTCTGTCATTCTGTCATCTTCTGTCATCTTCTGTCCTCTTCTGTCATTCTGTCATCTTCTGTCATTCTGTCCTCTTCTGTCATTCTGTCATCTTCTGTCACTCTGTCCTCTTTTGTCATTCTGTCATCTTCTGTCCCCTTCTGTCATTCTGTCATCTTCTGTCATCTTCTGTGCTATTCTGTCATTCTATCATCTTCTGTCATCTTCTGTCATTCTATCATCTTCTGTCCTCTTCTGTCCTCTTCTGTCATTCTGTCATCTTCTATCACTCTGTCCTCTTCTGTCGTTCTGTCATCTTCTCTCATTCTGTCCTCTTCTGTCATTCTGTCATCTTCTGTCATCTTCTGTCCTCTTCTGTCATTCTGTCATCTTCTGTCATTCTGTCCTCTTCTGTCATTCTGTCATCTTCTGTCACTCTGTCCTCTTTTGTCATTCTGTCATCTTCTGTCCCCTTCCGTCATTCTGTCATCTTCTGTCATCTTCTGTGCTATTCTGTCATTCTATCATCTTCTGTCATCTTCTGTCATCTTCTGTCATTCTGTCATCTTCTGTCCTCTTCTGTCATTCTGTCATCTTCTGTCATCTTCTGTCATCTTCTGTCGTCTTCTGTCATCTTCTGTCATCTTCTGTCCTCTTCTGTCATCTTCTGTCATCTTCTGTCATTCTGTCCTCTTCTGTCATTTTCTGTCATCTTCTGTCATTCTGTCCTCTTCTGTCATCTTCTGTCATCTTCTGTCATTCTGTCATCTTCTGTCATTCTGTGCTCTTCTGTCATTCTGTCATCTTCCGCCATCTTCTGTCCTCTTCTGTCATTCTGTCTTCTTCTGTCATTCTGTCCTCTTCTGTCATTCTGTCATCTTCTGTCATTCTGTCCTCTTCTGTCATTCTGTCATCTTCTGTCATCTTCTGTCATCTTCTGTCATCTTCTGTCCTCTTCTGTCATCTTCTGTCATCTTCTGTCATTCTGTCCTCTTCTCTCATTCTGTCATCTTCTGTCATTCTGTCATCTTCTGTCATTCTGTCATCTTCTGTCATTCTGTCATCTTCTGTCATTCTGTCATCTTCAGTCCTCTTCTGTCATCTTCTGTCATCTTCTGTCCTCTTCTGTCATCTTCTGTCATCTTCTGTCATTCTGTCCTCTTCTGTCATTCTGTCATCTTCTGTCATTCTGTCCTCTTCTGTCATTCTGTCATCTTCTGTCATCTTCTGTCCTCTTCTGTCATCTTCTGTCATCTTCTGTCATTCTGTCCTCTTCTCTCATTCTGTCATCTTCTGTCATTCTGTCATCTTCTGTCATTCTGTCATCTTCTGTCATTCTGTCCTCGTCTGTCATTCTGTCATCTTCTGTCATCTTCTGTCATCTTCTGTCCTCTTCTGTCATCTTCTGTCATCTTCTGTCATTCTGTACTCTTCTGTCATCTTCTTTCATCTTCTGTCATTCTGTCCTCTTCTGTCATCTTCTGTCATCTTCTGTCATCTTCTGTTATTCTGTCATCTTCTGTCATTCTGTCATCTTCTGTCATCTTCTGCCCTCTTCTGTCATTCTGTCATCTTCTGTCATTCTGTCCTCTTCTGTCATTCTGTCATCTTCTGTCATTCTGTCCTCATCTGTCATTCTGCCATCTTCTGTCATTCTCTCCTCTTCTGTCATTTTGTCATCTTCTGTCATCTTCTGTCATCTTCTGTCATCTTCTGTCCTCGTCTGTCATTCTGTCATCTTCTGTCATCTTCTGTCATCTTCTGTCATCTTCTGTCATTCTGTCTTCTTCTGTCATCTTCTGTCATCTTCAGTCATCTTCTGTCATATTCTGTCATCTTCTGTCATCTTCTGTCATTCTGTCATCTTCTGCCCTTATCTGTCATTCTGTCATCTTCTGTCATTCTGTCCTCTTCTGTCATCTTCTGTCCTCTTCTGTCCTCTTCTGTCATTCTGTCATCTTCTGTCACTCTGTCCTCTTCTGTCGTTCTGTCATCTTCTCTCATTCTGTCCTCTTCTGTCATTCTGTCATCTTCTGTCATCTTCTGTCCTCTTCTGTCATTCTTTCATCTTCTGTCATTCTGTCCTCTTCTGTCATTCTGTCATCTTCTGTCACTCTGTCCTCTTTTGTCATTCTGTCATCTTCTGTCCCCTTCTGTCATTCTGTCATCTTCTGTCATCTTCTGTGCTATTCTGTCATTCTATCATCTTCTGTCATCTTCTGTCATTCTGTCATCTTCTGTCCTCTTCTGTCCTCTTCTGTCATTCTGTCATCTTCTGTCACTCTGTCCTCTTCTGTCGTTCTGTCATCTTCTCTCATTCTGTCCTCTTCTGTCATTCTGTCATCTTCTGTCATCTTCTGTCCTCTTCTGTCATTCTGTCATCTTCTGTCATTCTGTCCTCTTCTGTCATTCTGTCATCTTCTGTCACTCTGTCCTCTTTTGTCATTCTGTCATCTTCTGTCCCCTTCTGTCATTCTGTCATCTTCTGTCATCTTCTGTGCTATTCTGTCATTCTATCATCTTCTGTCATCTTCTGTCATCTTCTGTCATTCTGTCATCTTCTGTCCTCTTCTGTCATTCTGTCATCTTCTGTCATCTTCTGTCATCTTCTGTCATCTTCTGTCGTCTTCTGTCATCTTCTGTCATCTTCTGTCCTCTTCTGTCATCTTCTGTCATCTTCTGTCATTCTGTCCTCTTCTGTCATCTTCTGTCATCTTCTGTCATTCTGTCCTCTTCTGTCATCTTCTGTCATGTTCTGTCATTCTGTCATCTTCTGTCATTCTGTGCTCTTCTGTCATTCTGACATCTTCCGCCATCTTCTGTCCTCTTCTGTCATTCTGTCTTCTTCTGTCATTCTGTCCTCTTCTGTCATTCTGTCATCTTCTGTCATTCTGTCCTCTTCTGTCATTCTGTCATCTTCTGTCATCTTCTGCCATCTTCTGTCATCTTCTGTCATCTTCTGTCATCTTCTGTCATTCTGTCCTCTTCTCTCATTCTGTCATCTTCTGTCATTCTGTCATCTTCTGTCATTCTGTCATCTTCTGTCATTCTGTCATCTTCTGTCATTCTGTCATCTTCAGTCCTCTTCTGTCATTCTGTCATCTTCCGTCATCTTTTGTCATCTTCTGTCATCTTCTGTCATCTTCTGTCCTCTTCTGTCATCTTCTGTCATCTTCTGTCATTCTGTCCTCTTCTGTCATCTTCTTTCATCTTCTGTCATTCTGTCCTCTTCTGTCATCTTCTGTCATCTTCTGTCATCTTCTGTCATCTTCTGTTATTCTGTCATCTTCTGTCATTCTGTCATCTTCTGTCATCTTCTGCCCTCTTCTGTCATTCTGTTATCTTCTGTCATTCTGTCCTCTTCTGTCATTCTGTCATCTTCTGTCATTCTGTCCTCTTCTGTCATTCTGCCATCTTCTGTCATTCTGTCCTCTTCTGTCATTTTGTCATCTTCTGTCATCTTCTGTCATCTTCTGTCATTCTGTCCTCATCTGTCATTCTGTCATCTTCTGTCATCTTCTGCCCTCTTCTGTCATTCTGTCACCTTCTGTCATTCTGTCCTCTTCTGTCATTTTGTCATCTTCTGTCATCTTCTGTCATTCTGTCATCTTCTGTCATCTTCTGTCATCTTCTGTCATCTTCTGTCATCTTCTGTCATTCTGTCTTCTTCTGTCATTCTGTCATCTTCTGTCATCTTCTGTCATCTTCTGTCATTCTGTCCTCTTCTGTCATTCTGTCATCTTCTGTCATCTTCTGCCATCTTCTGTCATCTTCTGTCCTCGTCTGTCATTCTGTCATCTTCTGTCATCTTCTGTCATCTTCTCTCATCTTCTGTCATTCTGTCTTCTTCTGTCATCTTCTGTCATCTTCAGTCATCTTCTGTCACATTCTGTCATCTTCTGTCATCTTCTGTCATCTTCTGTCATTCTGTCATCTTCTGTCCTTATCTGTCATTCTGTCATCTTCTGTCATTCTGTCCTCTTCTGTCATCTTCTGTCCTCTTCTGTCCTCTTCTGTCATCATCTGTCATCTTCTGTCATTCTGTCGTCTTCTGTCATTCTGTCATCTTCTGTCATCTTCTGTCATCTTCTGTCATCCTCTGTCATTCTGTCATCTTTTATCATCTTCTGTCCTCTTCTGTCATTCTGTCATCTTCTGTCATTCTGTCCTCTTCTGTCAATCTGTCACCTTCTGTCACCTTCTGTCATCTTCTGTCCTCTTCTGTCATTCTGTCATCTTCTGTCACCTTCTGTCATTCTGTCCTCTTCTGTCATTTTGTCATCTTCTGTCATCTTCTGTCATTCTGTCATCTTCTGTCATCTTCTGTCATCTTCTGTCATCTTCTGTCATTCTGTCTTCTTCTGTCATTCTGTCATCTTCTGTCATCTTCTGTCATCTTCTGTCATTCTGTCCCCTTCTGTCATTCTGTCATCTTCTGTCATCTTCTGCCATCTTCTGTCATCTTCTGTCCTCCTCTGTCATTCTGTCATCTTCTGTCATCTTCTGTCATCTTCTCTCATCTTCTGTCATTCTGTCTTCTTCTGTCATCTTCTGTCATCTTCAGTCATCTTCTGTCACATTCTGTCATCTTCTGTCATCTTCTGTCATCTTCTGTCATCTTCTGTCATTCTGTCATCTTCTGTCCTTATCTGTCATTCTGTCATCTTCTGTCATTCTGTCCTCTTCTGTCATCTTCTGTCCTCTTCTGTCCTCTTCTGTCATCATCTGTCATCTTCTGTCATTCTGTCGTCTTCTGTCATTCTGTCATCTTCTGTCATCTTCTGTCATCTTCTGTCATCTTCTGTCATCCTCTGTCATCTTCTGTCATTCTGTCATCTTCTGTCATCTTCTGTCCTATTCTGTCATTCTGTCATCTTCTGTCATCTTCTGTCACCTTCTGTCATCTTCTGTCATATTCTGTCATCTTCTGTCATCTTCTGTCATCTTCTGTCATCTTCTGTCATTCTGTCATCTTCTGTCCTTATCTGTCATTCTGTCATCTTCTGTCATTCTGTCCTCTTCTGTCACCTTCTGTCATCTTCTGTCATTCTGTCCTCTTCTGTCATTCTGTCATCTTCTGCCATCTTCTGTCATCTTCTGTCCTCTCCTGTCATCATCTGTCATCTTCTGTCATTCTGTCATCTTCTGTCAAATTCTGTCATTCTGTCCTCTTCTGTCATCTTCTGTCATCTTCTTTCATCCTCTGTCATTCTGTCATCTTTTATCATCTTCTGTCCTCTTCTGTCATTCTGTCATCTTCTGTCATTCTGTCCTCTTCTGTCAATCTGTCACCTTCTGTCACCTTCTGTCATCTTCTGTCCTCTTCTGTCATTCTGTCATCTTCTGTCATCTTCTGTCATTCTGTCCTCTTCTGTCATTCTGTCATCTTCTGTCATCTTCTGTCACCTTCTGTCATCTTCTGTCATTCTGTCCTCTTCTGTCATTCTGTCATCTTCTGTCATTCTGTCCTCTTCTGTCATTCTGTCACCTTCTGTCATCTTCTGTCATCTTCTGTCATCTTCTGTCATTCTGTCATCTTCTGTCCTCTTCTGTCATTCTGTCATCTTCTGTCATCTTCTGTCATCTTCTGTCATTCTGTCCTCTTCTGTCATTCTGTCATCTACTGTCACCTTCTGCCCTCTTCTGTCATTCTGTCATCTTCTGTCATCTTCTGTCATTCTGTCCTCTTCTGTCATTCTGTCATCTTCTGTCAACTTCTGTCATCTTATGTCCTCTTCTGTCATCTTCTGTCATCTTCTGTCATTCTGTCCTCTTCTGTCATTCTGTCATCTTCTGTCATCTTCTGTCATTCTGTCCTCTTCTGTCATCTTCTCTCATTCTGTCCTCTTCTGTCATTTTGTCCTCTTCTGTCATCTTCTGTCATCTTCTGTCATTCTGTCATCTTCTGTCATTCTGTCCTTTTCTGTCATTCTTTCATCTTCTGTCACTCTGTCCTCTTTTGTCATTCTGTCATCTTCTGTCCCCTTCTGTCATTCTGTCATCTTCTGTCATCTTCTGTGCTATTCTGTCATTCTGTCATCTTCTGTCATCTTCTGTCATCTTCTGTCATTCTGTCATCTTCTGTCATTCTGTCATCTTCTGTCCTCTTCTGTCATTCTGTCATCTTCTGTCATCTTCTGTCCTCTTCTGTCATCTTCTGTCATCTTCTGTCATTCTGTCCTCTTCTGTCATCTTCTGTCATCTTCTGTCATTCTGTCCTCTTCTGTCATCTTCTGTCATCTTCTGTCATTCTGTCCTCTTCTGTCATCTTCTGTCATCTTCTGTCATTCTGTCCTCTTCTGTCATCTTCTGTCATCTTCTGTCATTCTGTCATCTTCTGTCATTCTGTGCTCTTCTGTCATTCTGTCATCTTCCGCCATCTTCTGTCCTCTTCTGTCATTCTGTCTTCTTCTGTCATTCTGTCCTCTTCTGTCATTCTGTCATCTTCTGTCATTCTGTCCTCTTCTGTCATTCTGTCATCTTCTGTCATCTTCTGTCATCTTCTGTCATCTTCTGTCCTCTTCTGTCATCTTCTGTCATCTTCTGTCATTCTGTCCTCTTCTCTCATTCTGTCATCTTCTGTCATTCTGTCATCTTCTGCCATTCTGTCATCTTCTGTCATTCTGTCATCTTCTGTCATTCTGTCATCTTCTGTCCTCTTCTGTAATTCTGTCATCTTCCGTCATCTTTTGTCATCTTCTGTCATCTTCTGTCATCTTCTGTCCTCTTCTGTCATCTTCTGTCATCTTCTGTCATTCTGTCCTCTTCTGTCATCTTCTGTCATCTTCTGTTATTCTGTCATCTTCTGTCATTCTGTCATCTTCTGTCATCTTCTGCCCTCTTCTGTCATTCTGTCATCTTCTGTCATTCTGTCCTCTTCTGTCATTCTGTCATCTTCTGTCATTCTGTCCTCTTCTGTCATTCTGCCATCTTCTGTCATTCTGTCCTCTTCTGTCATTTTGTCATCTTCTGTCATCTTCTGTCATCTTCTGTCATTCTGTCCTCTTCTGTCATTCTGTCATCTTCTGTCATCTTATGCCCTCTTCTGTCATTCTGTCACCTTCTGTCATTCTGTCCTCTTCTGTCATTTTGTCATCTTCTGTCATCTTCTGTCATTCTGTCATCTTCTGTCATCTTCTGTCATCTTCTGTCATCTTCTGTCATCTTCTGTCATTCTGTCTTCTTCTGTCATTCTGTCAGCTTCTGTCATCTTCTGTCATCTTCTGTCATTCTGTCCTCTTCTGTCATTCTGTCATCTTCTGTCATTCTGTCCTCTTCTGTCATTCTGTCATCTTCTGTCATCTTCTGCCATCTTCTGTCATCTTCTGTCCTCGTCTGTCATTCTGTCATCTTCTGTCATCTTCTGTCATCTTCTGTCATCTTCTGTCATCTTCTGTCATTCTGTCTTCTTCTGTCATCTTCTGTCATCTTCAGTCATCTTCTGTCATATTCTGTCATCTTCTGTCATCTTCTGTCATCTTCTGTCATTCTGTCATCTTCTGTCCTTATCTGTCATTCTGTCATCTTCTGTCATTCTGTCCTCTTCTGTCATCTTCTGTCCTCTTCTGTCATCATCTGTCATCTTCTGTCATTCTGTCGTCTTCTGTCATTCTGTCATCTTCTGTCATCTTCTGTCATCTTCTGTCATCTTCTGTCATCCTCTGTCATCTTCTGTCATTCTGTCATCTTCTGTCCTCTTCTGTCATTCTGTCATCTTCTGTCATTCTGTCCTCTTCTGTCATTCTGTCATCTTCTGTCATCTTCTGTCATCTTCTGTCATCTTCTGTCCTCTTCTGTCATCTTCTGTCATCTTCTGTCATTCTGTCCTCTTCTCTCATTCTGTCATCTTCTGTCATTCTGTCATCTTCTGCCATTCTGTCATCTTCTGTCATTCTGTCATCTTCTGTCATTCTGTCATCTTCTGTCCTCTTCTGTAATTCTGTCATCTTCCGTCATCTTTTGTCATCTTCTGTCATCTTCTGTCATCTTCTGTCCTCTTCTGTCATCTTCTGTCATCTTCTGTCATTCTGTCCTCTTCTGTCATCTTCTGTCATCTTCTGTTATTCTGTCATCTTCTGTCATTCTGTCATCTTCTGTCATCTTCTGCCCTCTTCTGTCATTCTGTCATCTTCTGTCATTCTGTCCTCTTCTGTCATTCTGTCATCTTCTGTCATTCTGTCCTCTTCTGTCATTCTGCCATCTTCTGTCATTCTGTCCTCTTCTGTCATTTTGTCATCTTCTGTCATCTTCTGTCATCTTCTGTCATTCTGTCCTCTTCTGTCATTCTGTCATCTTCTGTCATCTTATGCCCTCTTCTGTCATTCTGTCACCTTCTGTCATTCTGTCCTCTTCTGTCATTTTGTCATCTTCTGTCATCTTCTGTCATTCTGTCATCTTCTGTCATCTTCTGTCATCTTCTGTCATCTTCTGTCATTCTGTCTTCTTCTGTCATTCTGTCAGCTTCTGTCATCTTCTGTCATCTTCTGTCATTCTGTCCTCTTCTGTCATTCTGTCATCTTCTGTCATTCTGTCCTCTTCTGTCATCTTCTGTCATCTTCTGCCATCTTCTGTCATCTTCTGTCCTCGTCTGTCATTCTGTCATCTTCTGTCATCTTCTGTCATCTTCTGTCATCTTCTGTCATCTTCTGTCATTCTGTCTTCTTCTGTCATCTTCTGTCATCTTCAGTCATCTTCTGTCATATTCTGTCATCTTCTGTCATCTTCTGTCATCTTCTGTTATTCTGTCATCTTCTGTCCTTATCTGTCATTCTGTCATCTTCTGTCATTCTGTCCTCTTCTGTCATCTTCTGTCCTCTTCTGTCATCATCTGTCATCTTCTGTCATTCTGTCGTCTTCTGTCATTCTGTCATCTTCTGTCATCTTCTGTCATCTTCTGTCATCTTCTGTCATCCTCTGTCATCTTCTGTCATTCTGTCATCTTCTGTCCTATTCTGTCATTCTGTCATCTTCTGTCATCTTCTGTCACCTTCTGTCATCTTCTGTCATATTCTGTCATCTTCTGTCATCTTCTGTCATCTTCTGTCATCTTCTGTCATTCTGTCATCTTCTGTCCTTATCTGTCATTCTGTCATCTTCTGTCATTCTGTCTTCTTCTGTCACCTTCTGTCATCTTCTGTCATTCTGTCCTCTTCTGTCATTCTGTCATCTTCTGCCATCTTCTGTCATCTTCTCTCCTCTCCTGTCATCATCTGTCATCTTCTGTCAAATTCTGTCATTCTGTCCTCTTCTGTCATCTTCTGTCATCTTCTGTCATCCTCTGTCATTCTGTCATCTTTTATCATCTTCTGTCCTCTTCTGTCATTCTGTCATCTTCTGTCATTCTGTCCTCTTCTGTCAATCTGTCACCTTCTGTCATCTTCTGTCATCTTCTGTCCTCTTCTGTCATTCTGTCATCTTCTGTCATCTTCTGTCATTCTGTCATCTTCTGTCATTCTGTCCTCTTCTGTCATCTTCTGTCCTCTTCTTTCATCATCTGTCATCTTCTGTCATTCTGTCGTAGTCTGTCATTCTGTCATCTTCTGTCATCTTCTGTCATCTTCTGTCATCTTCTGTCATCCTCTGTCATCTTCTGTCATTCTGTCATCTTCTGTCCTATTCTGTCATTCTGTCATCTTCTGTCATCTTCTGTCACCTTCTGTCATCTTCTGTCATATTCTGTCATCTTCTGTCATCTTCTGTCATCTTCTGTCATCTTCTGTCATTCTGTCATCTTCTGTCCTTATCTGTCATTCTGTCATCTTCTGTCATTCTGTCTTCTTCTGTCACCTTCTGTCATCTTCTGTCATTCTGTCCTCTTCTGTCATTCTGTCATCTTCTGTCATCTTCTGTCGTCTTCTGTCATCTTCTGTCATCTTCTGTCCTCTTCTGTCATCTTCTGTCATCTTCTGTCATTCTGTCCTCTTCTGTCATCTTCTGTCATCTTCTGTCATTCTGTCCTCTTCTGTCATCTTCTGTCATCTTCTGTCATTCTGTCATCTTCTGTCATTCTGTGCTCTTCTGTCATTCTGTCATCTTCCGCCATCTTCTGTCCTCTTCTGTCATTCTGTCTTCTTCTGTCATTCTGTCCTCTTCTGTCATTCTGTCATCTTCTGTCATTCTGTCCTCTTCTGTCATTCTGTCATCTTCTGTCATCTTCTGTCATCTTCTGTCATCTTCTGTCCTCTTCTGTCATCTTCTGTCATCTTCTGTCATTCTGTCCTCTTCTCTCATTCTGTCATCTTCTGTCATTCTGTCATCTTCTGCCATTCTGTCATCTTCTGTCATTCTGTCATCTTCTGTCATTCTGTCATCTTCTGTCCTCTTCTGTAATTCTGTCATCTTCCGTCATCTTTTGTCATCTTCTGTCATCTTCTGTCATCTTCTGTCCTCTTCTGTCACCTTCTGTCATCTTCTGTCATTCTGTCCTCTTCTGTCATCTTCTGTCATCTTCTGTTATTCTGTCATCTTCTGTCATTCTGTCATCTTCTGTCATCTTCTGCCCTCTTCTGTCATTCTGTCATCTTCTGTCATTCTGTCCTCTTCTGTCATTCTGTCATCTTCTGTCATTCTGTCCTCTTCTGTCATTCTGCCATCTTCTGTCATTCTGTCCTCTTCTGTCATTTTGTCATCTTCTGTCATCTTCTGTCATCTTCTGTCATTCTGTCCTCTTCTGTCATTCTGTCATCTTCTGTCATCTTATGCCCTCTTCTGTCATTCTGTCACCTTCTGTCATTTTGTCATCTTCTGTCATCTTCTGTCATTCTGTCATCTTCTGTCATCTTCTGTCATCTTCTGTCATCTTCTGTCATCTTCTGTCATTCTGTCTTCTTCTGTCATTCTGTCAGCTTCTGTCATCTTCTGTCATCTTCTGTCATTCTGTCCTCTTCTGTCATTCTGTCATCTTCTGTCATTCTGTCCTCTTCTGTCATTCTGTCATCTTCTGTCATCTTCTGCCATCTTCTGTCATCTTCTGTCCTCGTCTGTCATTCTGTCATCTTCTGTCATCTTCTGTCATCTTCTGTCATCTTCTGTCATTCTGTCTTCTTCTGTCATCTTCTGTCATCTTCAGTCATCTTCTGTCATATTCTGTCATCTTCTGTCATCTTCTGTCATCTTCTGTCATTCTGTCATCTTCTGTCCTTATCTGTCATTCTGTCATCTTCTGTCATTCTGTCCTCTTCTGTCATCTTCTGTCCTCTTCTGTCATCATCTGTCATCTTCTGTCATTCTGTCGTCTTCTGTCATTCTGTCATCTTCTGTCATCTTCTGTCATCTTCTGTCATCTTCTGTCATCCTCTGTCATCTTCTGTCATTCTGTCATCTTCTGTCCTATTCTGTCATTCTGTCATCTTCTGTCATCTTCTGTCACCTTCTGTCATCTTCTGTCATATTCTGTCATCTTCTGTCATCTTCTGTCATCTTCTGTCATCTTCTGTCATTCTGTCATCTTCTGTCCTTATCTGTCATTCTGTCATCTTCTGTCATTCTGTCTTCTTCTGTCACCTTCTGTCATCTTCTGTCATTCTGTCCTCTTCTGTCATTCTGTCATCTTCTGCCATCTTCTGTCATCTTCTCTCCTCTCCTGTCATCATCTGTCATCTTCTGTCAAATTCTGTCATTCTGTCCTCTTCTGTCATCTTCTGTCATCTTCTGTCATCCTCTGTCATTCTGTCATCTTTTATCATCTTCTGTCCTCTTCTGTCATTCTGTCATCTTCTGTCATTCTGTCCTCTTCTGTCAATCTGTCACCTTCTGTCATCTTCTGTCATCTTCTGTCCTCTTCTGTCATTCTGTCATCTTCTGTCATCTTCTGTCATTCTGTCATCTTCTGTCATTCTGTCCTCTTCTGTCATCTTCTGTCCTCTTCTTTCATCATCTGTCATCTTCTGTCATTCTGTCGTCTTCTGTCATTCTGTCATCTTCTGTCATCTTCTGTCATCTTCTGTCATCTTCTGTCATCCTCTGTCATCTTCTGTCATTCTGTCATCTTCTGTCCTATTCTGTCATTCTGTCATCTTCTGTCATCTTCTGTCACCTTCTGTCATCTTCTGTCATATTCTGTCATCTTCTGTCATCTTCTGTCATCTTCTGTCATCTTCTGTCATTCTGTCATCTTCTGTCCTTATCTGTCATTCTCTCATCTTATGTCATTCTGTCTTCTTCTGTCACCTTCTGTCATCTTCTGTCATTCTGTCCTCTTCTGTCATTCTGTCATCTTCTGCCATCTTCTGTCATCTTCTCTCCTCTCCTGTCATCATCTGTCATCTTCTGTCAAATTCTGTCATTCTGTCCTCTTCTGTCATCTTCTGTCATCTTCTGTCATCCTCTGTCATTCTGTCATCTTTTATCATCTTCTGTCCTCTTCTGTCATTCTGTCATCTTCTGTCATTCTGTCCTCTTCTGTCAATCTGTCACCTTCTGTCATCTTCTGTCATCTTCTGTCCTCTTCTGTCATTCTGTCATCTTCTGTCATCTTCTGTCATTCTGTCCTCTTCTGTCATTCTGTCATCTTCTGTCATCTTCTGTCACCTTCTGTCATTCTGTCCTCTTCTGTCATTCTGTCATCTTCTGTCATTCTGTCCTCTTCTGTCATTCTGTCATCTTCTGTCATCTTCTGTCATCTTCTGTCATCTTCTGTCATTCTGTCATCTTCTGTCCTCTTCTGTCATTCTGTCATCTTCTGTCATCTTCTGTCATCTTCTGTCATTCTGTCCTCTTCTGTCATTCTGTCATCTTCTGTCACCTTCTGCCCTCTTCTGTCATTCTGTCATCTTCTGTCATCTTCTGTCATTCTGTCCTCTTCTGTCATTTTGTCATCTTCTGTCAACTTCTGTCATCTTCTGTCCTCTTCTGTCATCTTCTGTCATCTTCTGTCATTCTGTCCTCTTCTGTCATTCTGTCATGTTCTGTCATCTTCTGTCATTCTGTCCTCTTCTGTCATCTTCTCTCATTCTGTCCTCTTCTGTCATTCTGTCATCTTCTGTCATCTTCTGTCAACTTCTGTCATCTTCTGTCATCTTCTGTCATTTTGTCCTCTTCTGTCATCTTCTGTCATCTTCTGTCATCTTCTGTCATTCTGTCCTCTTCTGTCATTCTGTCACCTTCTGTCATCTTCTGTCATCTTCTGTCATCTTCTGTCATCTTCTGTCATCTTATGTCCTCTTCTGTCATTCTGTCATCTTCTGTCATTCTGTCCTCTTCTGTCATTCAGTCATCTTCTGTCATCTTCTGTCATCTTCTGTCATCTTCTGTCATCTTCTGTCATTCTGCCCTCTTCTGTCATTCTGTCATCTTCTGTCGTCTTCTGTCATTCTGTCATCTTCTGTCATCTTCTGTCATTCTGTCCTCTTCTGTCATTCTGTCATCTTCTGTCATCTTCTGTCATTCTGTCCTCTTCTGTCATTCTGTCATCTTCTGTCACCTTCTGCCCTCTTCTGTCATTCTGTCATCTTCTGTCATCTTCTGTCATTCTGTCCTCTTCTGTCATTCTGTCATCTTCTGTCAACTTCTGTCATCTTCTGTCCTCTTCTGTCATCTTCTGTCATCTTCTGTCATTCTGTCCTCTTCTGTCATTCTGTCATCTTCTGTCATCTTCTGTCATTCTGTCCTCTTCTGTCATCTTCTCTCATTCTGTCCTCTTCTGTGATTCTGTCATCTTCTGTCATCTTCTGTCAACTTCTGTCATCTTCTGTCATCTTCTGTCATTTTGTCCTCTTCTGTCATTCTGTCATCTTCTATCATTCTGTCCTCTTCTGTCACCTTCTGTCATCTTCTGTCATCTTCTGTCATTCTGTCCTCTTCTGTCATTCTGTCACCTTCTTTCATCTTCTGTCATCTTCTGTCATCTTCTGTCCTCTTCTGTCATTCTGTCATCTTCTGTCATTCTGTCCTCTTCTGTCATTCTGTCATCTTCTGTCATCTTCTGTCATCTTCTGTCATTCTGTCCTCTTCTGTCATTCTGTCATCTTCTGTCATTCTGTCCTCTTCTGTCATTCTGTCATCTTCTGTCATCTTCTGTCATCTTCTGTAATTCGGTCCTCTTCTGTCATTCTGTCATCTTCTGTCATCTTCTCTCATCTTCCGTCATCTTCTGTCATTCTGTCATCTTCTATCATCTTCTGTCATCTTCTGTCATATTCTGTCATCTTCTGTCATATTCTGTCATCTTCTGTCATTCTGTCCTCTTCCGTCATTCTGTCATCTTCTGTCATCTTCTGTCATCTTCTGTCATTCTGTCCTCTTCTGTCATTCTGTCATCTTCTGTCATTCTGTCCTCTTCTGTCATTTTGTCATCTTCTGTCATTTTCTGTCCTCTTCTGTCATTCTGTCATCTTCTGTCATTCTGTCCTCTTCTGTCACTCTGTCATCTTCTGTCATCTTCTGCCTTCTTCTGTCATTCTGTCATCTTCTGTCATTCTGTCCTCTTCTGTCATTTTGTCATCTTCTGTCATCTTCTGTCATCTTCTGACATTCTGTCATCTTCTGTCATCTTCTGTCATCTTCTGTCATCTTCTGTCATTCTGTCCTCTTCTGTCATTCTGTCATCTTCTGTCATCTTCTATCATCTTCTGTCATTCTGTCCTCTTCTGTCATTCTGTCATCTTCTGTCATTCTGTCCTCTTCTGTCATTCTGTTATCTTCTGTCATCTTCAGCCATCTTCTGTCATCTTCTGTCCTCGTCTGTCATTCTGTCATCTTCTGTCATCTTCTGTCATCTTCCATCATCTTGTGTCATCTTCTGTCATTCTGTCATCTTCTGTCATCTTCTGTCATCTTCTGTCATTCTGTCCTCTTCTGTCATTCTGTCATCTTCTGTCATCTTCTGTCATCTTCTGTCATATTATGTCATCTTCTGTCATATTCTGTCATCTTCTGTCATTCTGTCCTCTTCTGTCATTCTGTCGTCTTCTGTCATCTTCTGTCATCTTCTGTCATTCTGTCCTCTTCTGTCACTCTGTCATCTTCTGTCATTCTGTCCTCTTCTGTCATTTTGTCATCTTGTGTCATCTTCTGTCATCTTCTGTCATTCTGTCATCTTCTGTCATCTTCTGTCATCTTCTGTCATCTTCTGTCATTCTGTCCTCTTCTGTCATTCTGTCATCTTCTGTCATCTTCTGTCATTCTGTCCTCTTCTGTCATTCTGTCATCTTCTGTCATTCTGTCATCTTCTGTCATCTTCTGTCATTCTGTCCTCTTCTGTCATTCTGTCATCTTCTGTCATCTTCTATCATCTTCTGTCATTCTGTCCTCTTCTGCCATTCTGTCATCTTCTGTCATTCTGTCCTCTTCTGTCATTCTGTCATCTTCTGTCATCTTCTGTCATCTTCTGTCATTCTGTCATCTTCTGTCATTCTGTCCTCTTCTGTCATTCTGTCATCTTGTGTCATCTTCTGTCATCTTCTGTCATTCTGTCCTCTTCTATCATTCTGTCATCTTCTGTCATTCTGTCCTCTTCTGTCATTCTGTCATCTTCTGTCTTTCTGTCCTCTACTGTCATTCTGTCATCTTCTGTCATTCTGTCCTCTTCTGTCATTCTGTCATCTTCTGTCATCTTCTGTCATCTTCTGTCATTCTGTCATCTTCTGTCATCTTCTGTCATCTTCTGTCCTCTTCTGTCATACTGTCATCTTCTGTCATCTTCTGTCATCTTCTGTCATCTTCTGTCCCCTTCTGTCATTCTGTCATCTTCTGTCATCTTCTGTCATCATCTGTCCTCTTCTGTCATTCTGTCATCTTCTGTCATCTTCTGTCATCTTCTGTCCTCTTCTGTCATTCTGTCATCTTCTGTCCTCTTCTGTCATCTTCTGTCATCTTCTGTCCTCTTCTGTCATTCTGTCATCTTCTGTCATCTTCTGTCATCATCTGTCCTCTTCTGTCATTCTGTCATCTTCTGTCATCTTCTGTCATCTTCTGTCCTCTTCTGTCATTCTGTCATCTTCTGTCATCTTCTGTCATTTTCTGTCATCTTCTGTCATCTTCTGTCATTCTGTCATCTTCTGTCATCTTTTGTCATATTCTGTCCTCTTCTGTCTTTCTGTCATCTTCTGTCATTCTGTCCTCTTCTGTCATTCTGTCCTCTTCTGTCATTCTGTCATCTTCTGTGATCTTCTGTCATCTTCTGTCATCTTCTGTCATTCTGTCACCTTCTGTCATCTTCTGGCATATTCTGTCCTCTTCTGCCATTCTGTCCTCTTCTGTCAATCTGTCATCTTCTGTCATATTCTGTCATCTTCTGTCATCTTCGGTCATATTCTGTCATCTTCTGTCATCTTCTGTCATCTTCTGTCATCTTCTGTCATTCTGTCCTCTTCTGTCATTCTGTCATCTTCTGTTATCTTCTGTCATCTTCTGTCATTTTCTGCCCTCTTCTGTCATTCTGTCATCTTCTGTCATCTTCTGTCATCTTCTGTCATTTTCTGTCCTCTTCTGTCCTCTTCTGTCATTCTGTCATCTTCTGTCCTCTTCTGTCATTCTGTCATCTTCTGTCATCTTCTGTCATCTTCTGTCCTCATCTGTCATTCTGTCATCTTCTGTCATTCTGTCATCTTCTGTCATTCTTTCCTCTTCTGTCATTCTCTGTCATCTTCTGTCATCTTCTGTCATTTTCTGTCATCTTCTGTCATCTTCTGTCATTCTGTCATCTTCTGTCCTCTTCTGTCATTCTGTCATCTTCTGTCATCTTCTGTCATCTTCTGTCATCTTCTGTCCTCATCTGTCATTCTGTCATCTTCTGTCATTCTGTCATCTTCTGTCATTCTTTCCTCTTCTGTCATTCTCTGTCATCTTCTGTCATCTTCTGTCATTTTCTGTCATCTTCTGTCATCTTCTGTCATTCTGTCATCTTCTGTCATCTTTTGTCATATTCTGTCCTCTTCTGTCATTCTGTCCTCTTCTGTCATTCTGTCCTCTTCGGTCATTCTGTCATCTTCTGTCATCTTCTGTCATCTTCTGTCATCTTCTGTCATCTTCTGTCATCTTCCATCATCTTGTGTCATCTTCTGTCATTCTGTCATCTTCTGTCATCTTCTGTCATCTTCTGTCATTCTGTCCTCTTCTGTCATTCTGTCATCTTCTGTCATCTTCTGTCATCTTCTGTCATATTATGTCATCTTCTGTCATATTCTGTCATCTTCTGTCATTCTGTCCTCTTCTGTCATTCTGTCATCTTCTGTCATCTTCTGTCATCTTCTGTCATTCTGTCCTCTTCTGTCACTCTGTCATCTTCTGTCATTCTGTCCTCTTCTGTCATTTTGTCATCTTGTGTCATCTTCTGTCATCTTCTGTCATTCTGTCATCTTCTGTCATCTTCTGTCATCTTCTGTCATCTTCTGTCATTCTGTCCTCTTCTGTCATTCTGTCATCTTCTGTCATCTTCTGTCATTCTGTCCTCTTCTGTCATTCTGTCATCTTCTGTCATTCTGTCATCTTCTGTCATCTTCTGTCATCTTCTGTCATCTTCTGTCATTCTGTCCTCTTCTGTCATTCTGTCATCTTCTGTCATCTTCTATCATCTTCTGTCATTCTGTCCTCTTCTGCCATTCTGTCATCTTCTGTCATTCTGTCCTCTTCTGTCATTCTGTCATCTTCTGTCATCTTCTGTCATTCTGTCATCTTCTGTCATTCTGTCCTCTTCTGTCATTCTGTCATCTTGTGTCATCTTCTGTCATCTTCTGTCATTCTGTCCTCTTCTAACATTCTGTCATCTTCTGTCATTCTGTCCTCTTCTGTCATTCTGTCATCTTCTGTCATCTTCTGTGATCTTCTGTCATCTTCTGTCATCTTCTGTCATTCTGTCACCTTCTGTCATCTTCTGGCATATTCTGTCCTCTTCTGCCATTCTGTCCTCTTCTGTCATTCTGTCATCTTCTGTCATATTCTGTCATCTTCTGTCATCTTCGGTCATCTTCTGTCATCTTCTGTCATCTTCTGTCATCTTCTGTCATCTTCTGTCATTCTGTCCTCTTCTGTCATTCTGTCCTCTTCTGTCATTCTGTCATCTTCTGTTATCTTCTGTCATCTTCTGTCATTTTCTGCCCTCTTCTGTCATTCTGTCATCTTCTGTCATCTTCTGTCATCTTCTGTCATCTTCTGTCCTCTTCTGTCCTCTTCTGTCATTCTGTCATCTTCTGTCCTCTTCTGTCATTCTGTCATCTTCTGTCATCTTCTGTCATCTTCTGTCATCTTCTGTTATCATCTGTCATTCTGTCATCTTCTGTCATTCTGTCATCTTCTGTCATTCTTTCCTCTTCTGTCATTCTCTGTCATCTTCTGTCATCTTCTGTCATTTTCTGTCATCTTCTGTCATTCTGTCATCTTCTGTCATCTTTTGTCATATTCTGTCCTCTTCTGTCATTCTGTCCTCTTCTGTCATTCTGTCCTCTTCGGTCATTCTGTCATCTTCTGTCATCTTCTGTCATCTTCTGTCATCTTCTGTCATTCTGTCATCTTCTGTCATCTTCTGTCCTCTTCTGTCATTCTGTCATCTTCTGTCATCTTCTGTCATCTTCTGTCCTCTTCTGTCATTCTGTCATCTTCTGTCATTCTGTCCTCTTCTGTCATTCTGTCATCTTCTGTCATCTTCTGTCATCTTCTGTCATCTTCTGTCATCTTCTGTGCTCTTCTGTCATTTTCTGTCATTCTGTCATCTTGTGTCATCTTCTGTCCTCCTCTGTCATTTTCTGTCATTCTGTCATCTTGTGTCATCTTATGTCATCTTCTGTCATCTTCTGTCATCTTCTGTCATATTCTGTCCTCTTCTGTCATTTTCTGTCATTCTGTCATCTTGTGTCATCTTCTGTCATATTCTGTCCTCTTCTGTCATTCTGTCATCTTCTGTCATCTTCTATCATATTCTGTCATCTTCTGTCATCTTCTGTCCTCTTCTGTCATATTCTGTCATCTTCTGTCATCTTCTGTCATCTTCTGTCATCTTCTGTCATTCTGTCATCTTCTGTCCTTCTGACATCTTCTGTCATCTTCTGTCATTCTGTCATCTTCTGTCATCCTCCATCATATTCTGTCCTCTTCTGTCATTCTGTCCTCTTCTGTCATCTTCTGTCATCTTCTGTCATCTTCTGTAATCTTCTGTCCTCTTCTGTCATTCTGTCATCTTCTGTCATCTTCTGTCATCTTATGTCATCTTCTGTCATCTACTGTCATCTTCTGTCATCTTCTGTCATTCTGTCATCTTCTGTCATCTTCTGTCATATTCTGTCCTCTTCTGTCATTCTGTCATCTTCTGTCATTCTGTCATCTTCTGTCATCTTCTGTCATTCTGTCATCTTCTGTCATTCTGTCCTCTTCTGTCATTCTGTCCTCTTCTGTCATTCTGTCATCTTCTGTCATCTTCTGTCATCTTCTGTCCTCATCTGTCATTCTGTCATCTTCTGTCATTCTGTCATCTTCTGTCATTCTTTCCTCTTCTGTCATTCTGTCATCTTCTGTCATCTTCTGTCATCTTCTGTCATTCTGTCCTCTTCTGTCATTCTGTCATCTTCTGTCATTCTGTCCTCTTCTGTCATTCTGTCATCTTCTGTCATCTTCTGTCATCTTCCGTCATCTTGTGTCATCTTCTGTCATTCTGTCATCTTCTGTCATTCTGTCCTCTTCTGTCATTCTGTCATCTTCTGTCATCTTCTGTCATCTTCTGTCATATTCTGTCATCTTCTGTCATATTCTGTCATCTTCTGTCATTCTGTCCTCTTCTGTCATTCTGTCATCTTCTGTCATCTTCTGTCATCTTCTGTCATCTTCTGTCATTCTGTCCTCTTCTGTCACTCTGTCATCTTCTGTCATTCTGTCCTCTTCTGTCATTTTGTCATCTTGTGTCATCTTCTGTCATCTTCTGTCATTCTGTCATCTTCTGTCATCTTCTGTCATCTTCTGTCATTCTGTCCTCTTCTGTCATTCTGTCATCTTCTGTCATCTTCTGTCATTCTGTCCTCTTCTGTCATTCTGTCATCTTCTGTCATCTTCTGTCATTCTGTCCTCTTCTGTCATTCTGTCATCTTCTGTCATTCTGTCATCTTCTGTCATCTTCTGTCATCTTCTGTCATCTTCTGTCATTCTGTCCTCTTCTGTCATTCTGTCATCTTCTGTCATCTTCTATCATCTTCTGTCATTCTGTCCTCTTCTGCCATTCTGTCATCTTCTGTCATTCTGTCCTCTTCTGTCATTCTGTCATCTTCTGTCATCTTCTGTCATTCTGTCATCTTCTGTCATTCTGTCCTCTTCTGTCATTCTGTCATCTTGTGTCATCTTCTGTCATCTTCTGTCATTCTGTCCTCTTCTGTCATTCTGTCATCTTCTGTCATTCTGTCCTCTTCTGTCATTCTGTCATCTTCTGTCATCTTCTGTGATCTTCTGTCATCTTCTGTCATCTTCTGTCATTCTGTCACCTTCTGTCATCTTCTGGCATATTCTGTCCTCTTCTGCCATTCTGTCCTCTTCTGTCAATCTGTCATCTTCTGTCATATTCTGTCATCTTCTGTCATCTTCGGTCATATTCTGTCATCTTCTGTCATCTTCTGTCATCTTCTGTCATCTTCTGTCATTCTGTCCTCTTCTGTCATTCTGTCCTCTTCTGTCATTCTGTCATCTTCTGTTATCTTCTGTCATCTTCTGTCATTTTCTGCCCTCTTCTGTCATTCTGTCACCTTCTGTCATCTTCTGTCATCTTCTGTCATCTTCTGTCCTCTTCTGTCCTCTTCTGTCATTCTGTCATCTTCTGTCCTCTTCTGTCATTCTGTCATTTTCTGTCATCTTCTGTCATCTTCTGTCATCTTCTGTCCTCATCTGTCATTCTGTCATCTTCTGTCATTCTGTCATCTTCTGTCATTCTTTCCTCTTCTGTCATTCTCTGTCATCTTCTGTCATCTTCTGTCATTTTCTGTCATCTTCTGTCATCTTCTGTCATTCTGTCATCTTCTGTCATCTTTTGTCATATTCTGTCCTCTTCTGTCATTCTGTCCTCTTCTGTCATTCTGTCCTCTTCGGTCATTCTGTCATCTTCTGTCATCTTCTGTCATCTTCTGTCATCTTCTGTCATTCTGTCATCTTCTGTCATCTTCTGTCCTCTTCTGTCATTCTGTCATCTTCCGTCATCTTCTGTCATCTTCTGTCCTCTTCTGTCATTCTGTCATCTTCTGTCATTCTGTCCTCTTCTGTCATTCTGTCATCTTCTGTCATCTTCTGTCATCTTCTGTCATCTTCTGTCATCTTCTGTCCTCTTCTGTCATTTTCTGTCATTCTGTCATCTTGTGTCATCTTCTGTCCTCCTCTGTCATTTTCTGTCATTCTGTCATCTTGTGTCATCTTGTGTCATCTTCTGTCATCTTCTGTCATCTTCTGTCATATTCTGTCCTCTTCTGTCATTTTCTGTCATTCTGTCATCTTGTGTCATCTTCTGTCATATTCTGTCCTCTTCTGTCATTCTGTCATCTTCTGTCATCTTCTATCATATTCTGTCATCTTCTGTCATCTTCTGTCCTCTTCTGTCATATTCTGTCATCTTCTGTCATCTTCTGTCATTCTGTCATCTTCTGTCCTTCTGACATCTTCTGTCATCTTCTGTCATTCTGTCATCTTCTATCATCCTCCATCACATTCTGTCCTCTTCTGTCATTCTGTCCTCTTCTGTCATCTTCTGTCATCTTCTGTCATCTTCTGTAATCTTCTGTCCTCTTCTGTCATTCTGTCATCTTCTGTCATCTTCTGTCATCTTATGTCATCTTCTGTCATCTACTGTCATCTTCTGTCATCTTCTGTCATTCTGTCATCTTCTGTCATCTTCTGTCATCTTCTGTCATATTCTGTCCTCTTCTGTCATTCTGTCATCTTCTGTCATTCTGTCATCTTCTGTCATCTTCTGTCACTCTGTCATCTTCTGTCATTCTGTCCTCTTCTGTCATTCTGTCCTCTTCTGTCATTCTGTCATCTTCTGTCATCTTCTGTCATCTTCTGTCCTCATCTGTCATTCTGTCATCTTCTGTCATTCTGTCATCTTCTGTCATTCTTTCCTCTTCTGTCATTCTGTCATCTTCTGTCATCTTCTGTCATCTTCTGTCATTCTGTCCTCTTCTGTCATTCTGTCATCTTCTGTCATTCTGTCCTCTTCTGTCATTCTGTCATCTTCTGTCATCTTCTGTCATCTTCCGTCATCTTGTGTCATCTTCTGTCATTCTGTCATCTTCTGTCATCTTCTGTCATCTTCTGTCATTCTGTCCTCTTCTGTCATTCTGTCATCTTCTGTCATCTTCTGTCATCTTCTGTCATATTCTGCCATCTTCTGTCATATTCTGTCATCTTCTGTCATTCTGTCCTCTTCTGTCATTCTGTCATCTTCTGTCATCTTCTGTCATTCTGTCCTCTTCTGTCACTCTGTCATCTTCTGTCATTCTGTCCTCTTCTGTCATTTTGTCATCTTGTGTCATCTTCTGTCATCTTCTGTCATTCTGTCATCTTCTGTCATCTTCTGTCATCTTCTGTCATCTTCTGTCATTCTGTCCTCTTCTGTCATTCTGTCATCTTCTGTCATCTTCTGTCATTCTGTCCTCTTCTGTCATTCTGTCATCTTCTGTCATTCTGTCATCTTCTGTCATCTTCTCTCATTCTGTCCTCTTCTGTCATTCTGCCATCTTCTGTCATTCTGTCATCTTCTGTCATCTTCTGTCATTCTGTCCTCTTCTGTCATTCTGTCATCTTCTGTCATTCTGTCCTCTTCTGTCATTCTGTCATCTTCTGTCATCTTCTGCCATCTTCTATCATCTTCTTTCCTCGTCTGTCATTCTGTCATCTTCTGTCATCTTCTGTCATCTACTGTCATTCTGTCATCTTCTGTCATTCTGTCCTCTTCTGTCATTCTGTCCTCTTCTGTCATTCTGTCACCTTCTGTCATCTTCTGGCATATTCTGTCCTCTTCTGCCATTCTGTCCTCTTCTGTCATTCTGTCATCTTCTTTCATATTCTGTCATCTTCTGTCATCTACTGTCATCTTCGGTCATATTCTGTCATCTTCTGTCATCTTCTGTCATCTTCTGTCATCTTCTGTCATTCTGTCCTCTTCTGTCATTCTGTCCTCTTCTGTCATTCTGTCATCTTCTGTTATCTTCTGTCATCTTCTGTCATCTTCTGTCAACTTCTGACCTCTTCTGTCATTCTGTCATCTTCTGTCATCTTCTGTCATCTTCTGTCCTCTTCTGTCCTCTTCTGTCATTCTGTCATCTTCTGTCATCTTCTGTCATCTTCTGTCATCTTCTGTCATCTTCTGTCCTCATCTGTCATTCTGTCATCTTCTGTCATTCTGTCATCTTCTGTCATTCTTTCCTCTTCTGTCATTCTGTCATCTTCTGTCATCTTCTGTCATCTTCTGTCATTTTCTGTCATCTTCTGTCATCTTCTGTCATTCTGTCATCTTCTGTCATCTTTTGTCATATTCTGTCCTCTTCTGTCATTCTGTCCTCTTCTGTCATTCTGTCCTCTTCGGTCATTCTGTCATCTTCTGTCATCTTCTGTCATCTTCTGTCATCTTCTGTCATTCTGTCATCTTCTGTCATCTTCTGTCCTCTTCTGTCATTCTGTCATCTTCTGTCATCTTCTGTCATCTTCTGTCCTCTTCTGTCATTCTGTCATCTTCTGTCATTCTGTTCTCTTCTGTCATTCTGTCATCTTCTGTCATCTTCTGTCATCTTCTGTCATCTTCTGTCATACTCTGTCATCTTCTGTCATCTTCTGTTATATTCTGTCATCTTCTGTCATCTTCTGCAATCTTCTGTCATCTTCTGTCATGTTCTGTCATCTTCTGTCATTCTGTCCTCTTCTGTCATATTCTGTCCTCTTCTGTCATTTTCTGTCATTCTATCATCTTGTGTCATCTTCTGTCATATTCTGTCCTCTTTTGTCATTCTGTCCTCTTCTGGCATTCTGTCATCTTCTGTCATCTTCTGTCATATTCTGTCATCTTCTGTCATCTTCTGTCCTCTTCTGTCATATTCTGTCATATTCTGTCATCTTCTGTCATCTTCTGTCATCTTCTGTCATCTTCTGTCATCTTCTGTCATCTTCTGTCATATTCTGTCATCTTCTGTCATCTTCTGTCATGTTCTTTCATCTTCTGTCATTCTGTCATCTTCTGTCCTTCTGACATCTTCTGTCATCTTCTGTCATTCTGTCATCTTCTGTCATCCTCTATCATATTCTGTCCTCTTCTGTCATTCTGTCCTCTTCTGTCATTCTGTCATCTTCTGTCATCTTCTGTCATCTTCTGTCATCTTCTGTCCTCTTCTGTCATTCTGTCATCTTCTGTCATCTTCTGTCATCTTCTGTCATATTCTGTCATATTCTGTCATCTTCTGTCATCTTCTGTCATTCTGTTATCTTCTGTCATCTTCTTTCATCTTCTGTCATTCTGTCATCTTCTGTCATTCTGTCCTCTTCTGTCATTCTGTCCTCTTCTGTCATTCTGTCATCTTCTGTCATCTTCTGTCCTCTTCTGTTATTCTGTCATCTTCTGTCCTCTTCTGTCATTCTGTCCTCTTCTGTCATCTTCTGTCATCTTCTGTCATCTTCTGTCATCTTCTGTCATTCTGTTCTCTTCTGTCATTCTGTCCTCTTCTGTCATTCTGTCATCTTCTGTTATCTTCTGTCATCTTCTGTCATCTTCTGTCATCTTCTGACCTCTTCTGTCATTCTGTCATCTTCTGTCATCTTCTGTCCTCTTCTGTCCTCTTCTGTCATTCTGTCATCTTCTGTCCTCTTCTGTCATTCTGTCATCTTCTGTCATCTTCTGTCATCTTCTGTCATCTTCTGTCATCTTCTGTCCTCATCTGTCATTCTGTCATCTTCTGTCATTCTGTCATCTTCTGTCATTCTTTCCTCTTCTGTCATTCTCTGTCATTTTCTGTCATCTTCTGTCATCTTCTGTCATTCTGTCATCTTCTGTCATCTTTTGTCATATTCTGTCCTCTTCTGTCATTCTGTCCTCTTCTGTTATTCTGTCCTCTTCGGTCATTCTGTCATCTTCTGTCATCTTCTGTCATCTTCTGTCATCTTCTGTCATTCTGTCATCTTCTGTCATCTTCTGTCCTCTTCTGTCATTCTGTCATCTTCTGTCATCTTCTGTCATCTTCTGTCCTCTTCTGTCATTCTGTCATCTTCTGTCATTCTGTCCTCTTCTGTCATTCTGTCATCTTCTGTCATCTTCTGTCATCTTCTGTCATCTTCTGTCATACTCTGTCATCTTCTGTCATCTTCTGTCATATTCTGTCATCTTCTGTCATCTTCTGCAATCTTCTGTCATCTTCTGTCATCTTCTGTCATTCTGTCCTCTTTTGTCATATTCTGTCCTCTTCTGTCATTTTCTGTCATTCTGTCATCTTGTGTCATCTTCTGTCATATTCTGTCCTCTTCTGTCATTCTGTCATCTTCTGTCATCTTCTGTCATATTCTGTCATATTCTGTCATCTTCTGTCCTCTTCTGTCATATTCTGTCATCTTCTGTCATCTTCTGTCATCTTCTGTCATCTTCTGTCATTCTGTCATCTTCTGTCCTTCTGACATCTTCTGTCATCTTCTGTCATTCTGTCATCTTCTGTCATCCTCTATCATATTCTGTCCTCTTCTGTCATTCCGTCCTCTTCTGTCATTCTGTCATCTTCTGTCATCTTCTGTCATCTTCTGTAATCTTCTGTCCTCTTCTGTCATTCTGTCATCTTCTGTCATTCTGTCATCTTCTGTCATCTTCTGTCATCTACTGTCATCTTCTGTCATCTTCTGTCATTCTGTCATCTTCTGTCATCTTCTGTCATATTCTGTCCTCTTCTGTCATTCTGTCATCTTCTGTCATTCTGTCATCTTCTGTCATTCTGTCATCTTCTGTCATTCTGTCCTCTTCTGTCATTCTGTCCTCTTCTGTCATTCTTTCATCTTCTGTCATCTTCTGTCCTCTTCTGTCATTCTGTCATCTTCTGTCCTCTTCTGTCATTCTGTGCTCTTCTGTAATTCTGTCATCTTCTGTCATCTTCTGTCATCTTCTTTCATTCTGTCATCTTCTGTCATCTTCTGTCCTCTTCTGTCATTCTGTCATCTTCTGTCATCTTCTGTCATCTTCCGTCATCTTCTGTCCTCTTCTGTCATTCTGTCATCTTCTGTCATTCTGTCCTCTTCTGTCATTCTGTCATCTTCTGTCATCTTCTGTCATACTCTGTCATCTTCTGTCATCTTCTGTCATATTCTGTCATCTTCTGTCATCTTCTGCTATCTTCTGTCATCTTCTGTCATCTTCTGTCATTCTGTCCTCTTCTGTCATATTCTGTCCTCTTCTGTCATTTTCTGTCATTCTGTCATCTTGTGTCATCTTCTGTCATATTCTGTCCTCTTCTGTCATTCTGTCCTCTTCTGTCATTCTGTCATCTTCTGTCATCTTCTGTCATATTCTGTCATCTTCTGTCCTCTTCTGTCATATTCTGTCATCTTCTGTCATCTTCTGTCATGTTCTTTCATCTTCTGTCATTCTGTCATCTTCTGTCCTTCTGACATCTTCTGTCATCTTCTGTCATTCTGTCATCTTCTGTCATCCTCTATCATATTCTGTCCTCTTCTGTCATTCTGTCCTCTTCTGTCATTCTGTCATCTTCTGTCATCTTCTGTCATCTTCTGTCATCTTCTGTCCTCTTCTGTCATTCTGTCATCTTCTGTCATCTTCTGTCATCTTCTGTCATCTTCTGTCATCTACTGTCATTTCTGTCATCTTCTGTCATTCTGTCATCTTCTGTCATCTTCTGTCATTTTCTGTCATATTCTGTCATATTCTGTCATCTTCTGTCATCTTCTGTCATTCTGTCATCTTCTGTCATCTTCTTTCATCTTCTGTCATTCTGTCATCTTCTGTCATTCTGTCCTCTTCTGTCATTCTGTCCTCTTCTGTCATTCTGTCATCTTCTGTCATCTTCTGTCCTCTTCTGTTATTCTGTCATCTTCTGTCCTCTTCTGTCATTCTGTCCTCTTCTGTCATCTTCTGTCATCTTCTGTCATTCTGTTCTCTTCTGTCATTCTGTCCTCTTCTGTCATTCTGTCATATTCTGTTATCTTCTGTGATCTTCTGTCATCTTCTGACCTCTTCTGTCATTCTGTCATCTTCTGTCATCTTCTGTCATCTTCTGTCCTCTTCTGTCCTCTTCTGTCATTCTGTCATCTTCTGTCCTCTTCTGTCATTCTGTCATCTTCTGTCATCTTCTGTCATCTTCTGTCATCTTCTGTCCTCATCTGTCATTCTGTCATCTTCTGTCATCTTCTGTCATCTTCTGTCATATTCTGTCATATTCTGTCATCTTCTGTCATCTTCTGTCATTCTGTTATCTTCTGTCATCTTCTTTCATCTTCTGTCATTCTGTCATCTTCTGTCATTCTGTCCTCTTCTGTCATTCTGTCCTCTTCTGTCATTCTGTCATCTTCTGTCATCTTCTGTCCTCTTCTGTTATTCTGTCATCTTCTGTCCTCTTCTGTCATTCTGTCCTCTTCTGTCATCTTCTGTCATCTTCTGTCATCTTCTGTCATTCTGTTCTCTTCTGTCATTCTGTCCTCTTCTGTCATTCTGTCATCTTCTGTTATCTTCTGTCATCTTCTGTCATCTTCTGACCTCTTCTGTCATTCTGTCATCTTCTGTCATCTTCTGTCATCTTCTGTCATCTTCTGTCCTCTTCTGTCCTCTTCTGTCATTCTGTCATCTTCTGTCCTCTTCTGTCATTCTGTCATCTTCTGTCATCTTCTGTCATCTTCTGTCATCTTCTGTCATCTTCTGTCCTCATCTGTCATTCTGTCATCTTCTGTCATTCTGTCATCTTCTGTCATTCTTTCCTCTTCTGTCATTCTCTGTCATTTTCTGTCATCTTCTGTCATCTTCTGTCATTCTGTCATCTTCTGTCATCTTTTGTCATATTCTGTCCTCTTCTGTCATTCTGTCCTCTTCTGTTATTCTGTCCTCTTCGGTCATTCTGTCATCTTCTGTCATCTTCTGTCATCTTCTGTCATCTTCTGTCATTCTGTCATCTTCTGTCATCTTCTGTCCTCTTCTGTCATTCTGTCATCTTCTGTCATCTTCTGTCATCTTCTGTCCTCTTCTGTCATTCTGTCATCTTCTGTCATTCTGTCCTCTTCTGTCATTCTGTCATCTTCTGTCATCTTCTGTCATCTTCTGTCATACTCTGTCATCTTCTGTCATCTTCTGTCATATTCTGTCATCTTCTGTCATCTTCTGCAATCTTCTGTCATCTTCTGTCGTCTTCTGTCATCTTCTGTCATTCTGTCCTCTTTTGTCATATTCTGTCCTCTTCTGTCATTCTGTCATCTTCTGTCATCTTCTGTCATATTCTGTCATATTCTGTCACCTTCTGTCCTCTTCTGTCATATTCTGTCATCTTCTGTCATCTTCTGTCATCTTCTGTCATCTTCTGTCATTCTGTCATCTTCTGTCCTTCTGACATCTTCTGTCATCTTCTGTCATTCTATCATCTTCTGTCATCCTCTATCATATTCTGTCCTCTTCTGTCATTCCGTCCTCTTCTGTCATTCTGTCATCTTCTGTCATCTTCTGTCATCTTCTGTAATCTTCTGTCCTCTTCTGTCATTCTGTCATCTTCTGTCATTCTGTCATCTTCTGTCATCTTCTGTCATCTACTGTCATCTTCTGTCATCTTCTGTCATTCTGTCATCTTCTGTCATCTTCTGTCATCTTCTGTCATATTCTGTCCTCTTCTGTCATTCTGTCATCTTCTGTCATTCTGTCATCTTCTGTCATCTTCTGTCATTCTGTCATCTTCTGTCATTCTGTCCTCTTCTGTCATTCTGTCATCTTCTGTCATTCTTTCATCTTCTGTCATCTTCTGTCATCTTCTGTCCTCTTCTGTCATTCTGTCATCTTCTGTCCTCTTCTGTCATTCTGTCCTCTTCTGTCATTCTGTCATCTTCTGTCATTCTGTCCTCTTCTGTCATTCTGTCATCTTCTGTCATCTTCTGTCATACTCTGTCATCTTCTGTCATCTTCTGTCATATTCTGTCATCTTCTGTCATCTTCTGCTATCTTCTGTCATCTTCTGTCATCTTCTGTCATTCTGTCCTCTTCTGTCATATTCTGTCCTCTTCTGTCATTTTCTGTCATTCTGTCATCTTGTGTCATCTTCTGTCATATTCTGTCCTCTTCTGTCATTCTGTCCTCTTCTGTCATTCTGTCATCTTCTGTCATCTTCTGTCATATTCTGTCATCTTCTGTCATATTCTGTCATCTTCTGTCATCTTCTGTCATGTTCTTTCATCTTCTGTCATTCTGTCATCTTCTGTCCTTCTGACATCTTCTGTCATCTTCTGTCATTCTGTCATCTTCTGTCATCCTCTATCATATTCTGTCCTCTTCTGTCATTCTGTCCTCTTCTGTCATTCTGTCATCTTCTGTCATCTTCTGTCATCTTCTGTCATCTTCTGTCCTCTTCTGTCATTCTGTCATCTTCTGTCATCTTCTGTCATCTTCTGTCATCTTCTGTCATCTACTGTCATTTCTGTCATCTTCTGTCATTCTGTCATCTTCTGTCATCTTCTGTCATTTTCTGTCATATTCTGTCATATTCTGTCATCTTCTGTCATCTTCTGTCATTCTGTCATCTTCTTTCATCTTCTGTCATTCTGTCATCTTCTGTCATTCTGTCCTCTTCTGTCATTCTGTCCTCTTCTGTCATTCTGTCATCTTCTGTCATCTTCTGTCATCTTCTGTCCTCTTCTGTTATTCTGTCATCTTCTGTCCTCTTCTGTCATTCTGTCCTCTTCTGTCATCTTCTGTCATCTTCTGTCATCTTCTGTCATCTTCTGTCATCTTCTGTCATTCTGTTCTCTTCTGTCATTCTGTCCTCTTCTGTCATTCTGTCATCTTCTGTTATCTTCTGTCATCTTCTGTCATCTTCTGACCTCTTCTGTCATTCTGTCATCTTCTGTCCTCTTCTGTCATTCTGTCATCTTCTGTCATCTTCTGTCATCTTCTGTCATCTTCTGTCCTCTTCTGTCCTCTTCTGTCATTCTGTCATCTTCTGTCCTCTTCTGTCATTCTGTCATCTTCTGTCATCTTCTGTCATCTTCTGTCATCTTCTGTCCTCATCTGTCATTCTGTCATCTTCTGTCATTCTGTCATCTTCTGTCATTCTTTCCTCTTCTGTCATTCTCTGTCATTTTCTGTCATCTTCTGTCATCTTCTGTCATTCTGTCATCTTCTGTCATCTTTTGTCATATTCTGTCCTCTTCGGTCATTCTGTCATCTTCTGTCATCTTCTGTCATCTTCTGTCATTCTGTCATCTTCTGTCATCTTCTGTCCTCTTCTGTCATTCTGTCATCTTCTGTCATCTTCTGTCCTCTTCTGTCATTCTGTCATCTTCTGTCATTCTGTCCTCTTCTGTCATTCTGTCATCTTCTGTCATCTTCTGTCATCTTCTGTCATCTTCTGTCATACTCTGTCATCTTCTGTCATCTTCTGTCATATTCTGTCATCTTCTGTCATCTTCTGCAATCTTCTGTCATCTTCTGTCATCTTCTGTCATCTTCTGTCATTCTGTCCTCTTCTCTCATATTCTGTCCTCTTCAGTCATTTTCTGTCATTCTGTCATCTTGTGTCATCTTCTGTCATATTCTGTCCTCTTCTGTCATTCTGTCATCTTCTGTCATCTTCTGTCATATTCTGTCATCTTCTGTCATCTTCTGTCCTCTTCTGTCATATTCTGTCATCTTCTGTCATCTTCTGTCATCTTCTGTCATTCTGTCATCTTCTGTCCTTCTGACATCTTCTGTCATCCTCTGTCATTCTGTCATCTTCTGTCATCCTCTATCATATTCTGTCCTCTTCTGTCATTCTGTCCTCTTCTGTCATTCTGTCATCTTCTGTCATCTTCTGTCATCTTCTGTCATCTTCTGTAATCTTCTGTCCTCTTCTGTCATTCTGTCATCTTCTGTCATCTTCTGTCATCTTATGTCATCTTCTGTCATCGACTGTCATCTTCTGTCATCTTCTGTCATCTTCTGTCATTCTGTCATCTTCTGTCATCTTCTGTCATCTTCTGTCATATTCTGTACTCTTCTGTCATTCTGTCATCTTCTGTCATTCTGTCATCTTCTGTCATCTTCTGTCATTCTGTCATCTTCTGTCATTCTGTCCTCTTCTGTCATTCTGTCCTCTTCTGTCATTCTGTCATCTTCTGTCATCTTCTGTCATCTTCTGTCCTCATCTGTCATTCTGTCATCTTCTGTCATTCTGTCATCTTCTGTCATTCTTTCCTCTTCTGTCATTCTGTCATCTTCTGTCATCTTCTGTCATTCTGTCCTCTTCTGTCATTCTGTCATCTTCTGTCATTCTGTCATCTTCTGTCATCTTCTGTCATCTTCTGTCATATTCTGTCATCTTCTGTCATATTCTGTCATCTTCTGTCATTCTGTCCTCTTCTGTCATTCTGTCATCTTCTTTCATCTTCTGTCATTCTGTCCACTTCTGTCACTCTGTCATCTTCTGTCATTCTGTCCTCTTCTGTCATTCTGTCATCTTCTGTCATCTTCTGTCATCTTCTGTCATATTCTGTCATCTTCTGTCATATTCTGTCATCTTCTGTCATTCTGTCCTCTTCTGTCATTCTGTCATCTTCTGTCATCTTCTGTCATTCTGTCCACTTCTGTCACTCTGTCATCTTCTGTCATTCTGTCCTCTTCTGTCATTCTGTCATCTTCTGTCATCTTCTGTCATCTTCTGTCATATTCTGTCATCTTCTGTCATATTCTGTCATCTTCTGTCATTCTGTCCTCTTCTGTCATTCTGTCATCTTCTGTCATCTTCTGTCATTCTGTCCACTTCTGTCACTCTGTCATCTTCTGTCATTCTGTCCTCTTCTGTCATTCTGTCATCTTCTGTCATTCTGTCATCTTCTGTCATTCTGTCCTCTTCTGTCATTCTGTCATCTTCTGTCATTCCGTCCTCGTCTGTCATTCTGTCATCTTCTGTCATCTTCTGTCATCTTCTGTCATTCTGTCATCTTCTGTCATTCTGTCCTCTTCTGTCATTCTGTCATCTTGTGTCATCTTGTGTCATCTTCTGTCATTCTGTCCCCTTCTGTCATTCTGTCATCTTCTGTCATTCTGTCCTCTTCTGTCATTCTGTCATCTTCTGTCATCTTCTGTGATCTTCTGTCATCTTCTGTCATCTTCTGTCATTCTGTCACCTTCTGTCATCTTCTGGCATATTCTGCCCTCTTCTGCCATTCTGTCCTCTTCTGTCATTCTGTCATCTTCTGTCATCTTCTGTCATCTTCTGTCATCTTCTGTCATCTTCGGTCATATTCTGTCATATTCTGTCATCTTCTGTCATCTTCTGTCATTCTGTCCTCTTCTGTCATTCTGTCCTCTTCTGTCATTCTGTCATCTTGTGTCATCTTCTGTCATATTCTGTCCTCTTCTGTCATTCTGTCATCTTCTGTCATCTTCTGTCATCTTCTGTCATTCTGTCATCTTCTGTCATTCTTTCCTCTTCTGTCATTCTCTGTCATTTTCTGTCATCTTCTGTCATCTTCTGTCATTCTGTCATCTTCTGTCATCTTTTGTCATATTCTGTCCTCTTCGGTCATTCTGTCATCTTCTGTCATCTTCTGTCATCTTCTGTCATTCTGTCATCTTCTGTCATCTTCTGTCCTCTTCTGTCATTCTGTCATCTTCTGTCATCTTCTGTCCTCTTCTGTCATTCTGTCATCTTCTGTCATTCTGTCCTCTTCTGTCATTCTGTCATCTTCTGTCATCTTCTGTCATCTTCTGTCATCTTCTGTCATACTCTGTCATCTTCTGTCATCTTCTGTCATATTCTGTCATCTTCTGTCATCTTCTGCAATCTTCTGTCATCTTCTGTCATCTTCTGTCATCTTCTGTCATTCTGTCCTCTTCTCTCATATTCTGTCCTCTTCAGTCATTTTCTGTCATTCTGTCATCTTGTGTCATCTTCTGTCATATTCTGTCCTCTTCTGTCATTCTGTCATCTTCTGTCATCTTCTGTCATATTCTGTCATCTTCTGTCATCTTCTGTCCTCTTCTGTCATATTCTGTCATCTTCTGTCATCTTCTGTCATCTTCTGTCATTCTGTCATCTTCTGTCCTTCTGACATCTTCTGTCATCCTCTGTCATTCTGTCATCTTCTGTCATCCTCTATCATATTCTGTCCTCTTCTGTCATTCTGTCCTCTTCTGTCATTCTGTCATCTTCTGTCATCTTCTGTCATCTTCTGTCATCTTCTGTAATCTTCTGTCCTCTTCTGTCATTCTGTCATCTTCTGTCATCTTCTGTCATCTTATGTCATCTTCTGTCATCGACTGTCATCTTCTGTCATCTTCTGTCATCTTCTGTCATTCTGTCATCTTCTGTCATCTTCTGTCATCTTCTGTCATATTCTGTACTCTTCTGTCATTCTGTCATCTTCTGTCATTCTGTCATCTTCTGTCATCTTCTGTCATTCTGTCATCTTCTGTCATTCTGTCCTCTTCTGTCATTCTGTCCTCTTCTGTCATTCTGTCATCTTCTGTCATCTTCTGTCATCTTCTGTCCTCATCTGTCATTCTGTCATCTTCTGTCATTCTGTCATCTTCTGTCATTCTTTCCTCTTCTGTCATTCTGTCATCTTCTGTCATCTTCTGTCATCTTCTGTCATTCTGTCCTCTTCTGTCATTCTGTCATCTTCTGTCATTCTGTCATCTTCTGTCATCTTCTGTCATCTTCTGTCATATTCTGTCATCTTCTGTCATATTCTGTCATCTTCTGTCATTCTGTCCTCTTCTGTCATTCTGTCATCTTCTGTCATCTTCTGTCATTCTGTCCACTTCTGTCACTCTGTCATCTTCTGTCATTCTGTCCTCTTCTGTCATTCTGTCATCTTCTGTCATCTTCTGTCATCTTCTGTCATATTCTGTCATCTTCTGTCATATTCTGTCATCTTCTGTCATTCTGTCCTCTTCTGTCATTCTGTCATCTTCTGTCATCTTCTGTCATTCTGTCCACTTCTGTCACTCTGTCATCTTCTGTCATTCTGTCCTCTTCTGTCATTCTGTCATCTTCTGTCATCTTCTGTCATCTTCTGTCATATTCTGTCATCTTCTGTCATATTCTGTCATCTTCTGTCATTCTGTCCTCTTCTGTCATTCTGTCATCTTCTGTCATCTTCTGTCATTCTGTCCACTTCTGTCACTCTGTCATCTTCTGTCATTCTGTCCTCTTCTGTCATTCTGTCATCTTCTGTCATTCTGTCATCTTCTGTCATTCTGTCCTCTTCTGTCATTCTGTCATCTTCTGTCATTCTGTCCTCTTCTGTCATTCTGTCATCTTCTGTCATCTTCTGCCATCTTCTGTCATCTTCTTTCCTCGTCTGTCATTCTGTCATCTTCTGTCATCTTCTGTCATCTTCTGTCATTCTGTCATCTTCTGTCATTCTGTCCTCTTCTGTCATTCTGTCATCTTGTGTCATCTTGTGTCATCTTCTGTCATTCTGTCCCCTTCTGTCATTCTGTCATCTTCTGTCATTCTGTCCTCTTCTGTCATTCTGTCATCTTCTGTCATCTTCTGTGATCTTCTGTCATCTTCTGTCATCTTCTGTCATTCTGTCACCTTCTGTCATCTTCTGGCATATTCTGCCCTCTTCTGCCATTCTGTCCTCTTCTGTCATTCTGTCATCTTCTGTCATCTTCTGTCATCTTCTGTCATCTTCTGTCATCTTCGGTCATATTCTGTCATATTCTGTCATCTTCTGTCATCTTCTGTCATTCTGTCCTCTTCTGTCATTCTGTCCTCTTCTGTCATTCTGTCATCTTCTTTTATCTTCTGTCATCTTCTGTCATCTTCTGTCATCTTCTGACCTCTTCTGTCATTCTGTCATCTTCTGTCATCTTCTGTCATCTTTTGTCCACTTCTGTCCTCTTCTGTCATTCTGTCATCTTCTGTCATCTTCTGTCATCTTCTGTCATCTTCTGTCATTCTGTCATCTTCTGTCCTTCTGACATCTTCTGTCATCCTCTGTCATTCTGTCATCTTCTGTCATCCTCTATCATATTCTGTCCTCTTCTGTCATTCTGTCCTCTTCTGTCATTCTGTCATCTTCTGTCCTTCTGACATCTTCTGTCATCCTCTGTCATTCTGTCATCTTCTGTCATCCTCTATCATATTCTGTCCTCTTCTGTCATTCTGTCCTCTTCTGTCATTCTGTCATCTTCTGTCATCTTCTGTCATCTTCTGTAATCTTCTGTCCTCTTCTGTCATTCTGTCAGCTTCTGTCATCTTCTGTCATCTTATGTCATCTTCTGTCATCGACTGTCATCTTCTGTCATCTTCTGTCATCTTCTGTCATTCTGTCATCTTCTGTCATCTTCTGTCATCTTCTGTCATATTCTGTACTCTTCTGTCATTCTGTCATCTTCTGTCATTCTGTCATCTTCTGTCATCTTCTGTCATTCTGTCATCTTCTGTCATTCTGTCCTCTTCTGTCATTCTGTCCTCTTCTGTCATTCTGTCATCTTCTGTCATCTTCTGTCATCTTCTGTCCTCATCTGTCATTCTGTCATCTTCTGTCATTCTGTCATCTTCTGTCATTCTTTCCTCTTCTGTCATTCTGTCATCTTCTGTCATCTTCTGTCATCTTCTGTCATTCTGTCCTCTTCTGTCATTCTATCATCTTCTGTCATTCTGTCATCTTCTGTCATCTTCTGTCATCTTCTGTCATATTCTGTCATCTTCTGTCATATTCTGTCATCTTCTGTCATTCTGTCCTCTTCTGTCATTCTGTCATCTTCTGTCATCTTCTGTCATTCTGTCCACTTCTGTCACTCTGTCATCTTCTGTCATTCTGTCCTCTTCTGTCATTCTGTCATCTTCTGTCATCTTCTGTCATCTTCTGTCATATTCTGTCATCTTCTGTCATATTCTGTCATCTTCTGTCATTCTGTCCTCTTCTGTCATTCTGTCATCTTCTGTCATCTTCTGTCATTCTGTCCACTTCTGTCACTCTGTCATCTTCTGTCATTCTGTCCTCTTCTGTCATTTTGTCATCTTGTGTCATCTTCTGTCATCTGTCATTCTGTCATCTTCTGTCATCTTCTGTCATCTTCTGTCATTCTGTCCTCTTCTGTCATTCTGTCATCTTCTGTCATCTTCTGTCATTCTGTCCTCTTCTGTCATTCTGTCATCTTCTGTCATTCTGTCATCTTCTGTCATCTTCTGTCATTCTGTCCTCTTCTGTCATTCTGTCATCTTCTGTCATTCTGTCCTCTTCTGTCATTCTGTCATCTTCTGTCATCTTCTGCCATCTTCTGTCATCTTCTTTCCTCGTCTGTCATTCTGTCATCTTCTGTCATCTTCTGTCATCTTCTGTCATTCTGTCATCTTCTGTCATTCTGTCCTCTTCTGTCATTCTGTCATCTTGTGTCATCTTGTGTCATCTTCTGTCATTCTGTCCTCTTCTGTCATTCTGTCATCTTCTGTCATTCTGTCCTCTTCTGTCATTCTGTCATCTTCTGTCATCTTCTGTGATCTTCTGTCATCTTCTGTCATCTTCTGTCATTCTGTCACCTTCTGTCATCTTCTGGCATATTCTGTCCTCTTCTGCCATTCTGTCCTCTTCTGTCATTCTGTCATCTTCTGTCATCTTCTGTCGTCTTCTGTCATCTTCTGTCATCTTCGGTCATATTCTGTCATATTCTGTCATCTTCTGTCATCTTCTGTCATCTTCTGTCATTCTGTCCTCTTCTGTCATTCTGTCCTCTTCTGTCATTCTGTCATCTTCTTTTATCTTCTGTCATCTTCTGTCATCTTCTGTCATCTTCTGACCTCTTCTGTCATTCTGTCATCTTCTGTCATCTTCTGTCATCTTCTGTCCACTTCTGTCCTCTTCTGTCATTCTGTCATCTTCTGTCATCTTCTGTCATCTTCTGTCATCTTCTGTCCTCATCTGTCATTCTGTCATCTTCTGTCATTCTGTCATCTTCTGTCATTCTTTCCTCTTCTGTCATTCTGTCATCTTCTGTCATCTTCTGTCATCTTCTGTCATTTTCTGTCATCTTCTGTCATCTTCTGTCATTCTGTCATCTTCTGTCATCTTTTGTCATATCCTGTCCTCTTCTGTCATTCTGTCCTCTTCTGTCATTCTGTCCTCTTCGGTCATTCTGTCATCTTCTGTCATCTTCTGTCATCTTCTGTCATCTTCTGTCATTCTGTCATCTTCTGTCATCTTCTGTCCTCTTCTGTCATTCTGTCATCTTCTGTCATCTTCTGTCCTCTTCTGTCATTCTGTCATCTTCTGTCATTCTGTCCTCTTCTGTCATTCTGTCATCTTCTGTCATCTTCTGTCATCTTCTGTCATCTTCTGTCATCTTCTGTCATACTCTGTCATCTTCTGTCATCTTCTGTCATATTCTGTCATCTTCTGTCATCTTCTGCAATCTTCTGTCATCTTCTGTCATCTTCTGTCATCTTCTGTCATTCTGTCCTCTTCTGTCATATTCTGTCCTCTTCTGTCATTTTCTGTCATTCTGTCATCTTGTGTCATCTTCTGTCATATTCTGTCCTCTTCTGTCATTCTGTCCTCTTCTGTCATTCTGTCATCTTCTGTCATCTTCTGTCATATTCTGTCATCTTCTGTCATCTTCTGTCCTCTTCTGTCATATTCTGTCATCTTCTGTCATCTTCTGTCATCTTCTGTCATTCTGTCATCTTCTGTCCTTCTGACATCTTCTGTCATCTTCTGTCATTCTGTCATCTTCTGTCATCCTCTATCATATTCTGTCCTATTCTGTCATTCTGTCCTCTTCTGTCATTCTGTCATCTTCTGTCATCTTCTGTCATCTTCTGTCATCTTCTGTAATCTTCTGTCCTCTTCTGTCATTCTGTCATCTTCTGTCATCTTCTGTCATCTTATGTCATCTTCTGTCATCTACTGTCATCTTCTGTCATCTTCTGTCATTCTGTCATCTTCTGTCATCTTCTGTCATATTCTGTCCTCTTCTGTCATTCTGTCATCTTCTGTCATTCTGTCATCTTCTGTCATTCTGTCATCTTCTGTCATTCTGTCCTCTTCTGTCATTCTGTCCTCTTCTGTCATTCTTTCATCTTCTGTCATCTTCTGTCATCTTCTGTCCTCTTCTGTCATTCTGTCATCTTCTGTCCTCTTCTGTCATTCTGTTTTCTTCTGTAATTCTGTCATCTTCTGTCATCTTCTGTCATCTTCTGTCATTCTGTCATCTTCTGTCATCTTCTGTCCTCTTCTGTCATTCTGTCATCTTCTGTCATCTTCTGTCATCTTCTGTCCTCTTCTGTCATTCTGTCATCTTCTGTCATTCTGTCCTCTTCTGTCATTCTGTCATCTTCTGCCATCTTCTGTCATCTTCTGTCATCTTCTGTCATACTCTGTCATCTTCTGTCATCTTCTGTCATATTTTGTCATCTTCTGTCATCTTCTGCCATCTTCTGTCATCTTCTGTCATCTTCTGTCATTCTGTCCTCTTCTGTCATATTCTGTCCTCTTCTGTCATTTTCTGTCATTCTGTCATCTTCTGTCATCTTCTGTCATATTCTGTCATCTTCTGTCATCTTCTGTCCTCTTCTGTCATATTCTGTCATCTTCTGTCATCTTCTGTCATGTTCTTTCATCTTCTGTCATTCTGTCATCTTCTGTCCTTCTGACATCTTCTGTCATCTTCTGTCATTCTGTCATCTTCTGTCATCCTCTATCATATTCTGTCCTCTTCTGTCATTCTGTCCTCTTCTGTCATTCTGTCATCTTCTGTCATCTTCTGTCATCTTCTGTCATCTTCTGTCATCTTCTGTCATCTTCTGTCATATTCTGTCATCTTCTGTCATCTTCTGTCATCTTCTGTCATTCTGTCATCTTCTGTCATTCTGTCCTCTTCTGTCATTCTGTCCTCTTCTGTCATTCTGTCATCTTCTGTCATCTTCTGTCCTCTTCTGTTATTCTGTCATCTTCTGTCCTCTTCTGTAATTCTGTCATCTTCTGTCATCTTCTGTCATCTTCTGTCATTCTGTCCTCTTCTGTCATTCTGTCATCTTCTGTCATTCTGTCATCTTCTGTCATCTTCTGTCATCTTCTGTCATTCTGTCATCTTCTGTCATCTTTTGTCATATTCTGTCCTCTTCTGTCATTCTGCCCTCTTCTGTCATTCTGTCCTCTTCGGTCATTCTGTCATCTTCTGTCATCTTCTGTCATCTTCTGTCATCTTCTGTCATTCTGTCATCTTCTGTCATCTTCTGTCCTCTTCTGTCATTCTGTCATCTTCTGTCATCTTCTGTCCTCTTCTGTCATTCTGTCATCTTCTGTCATTCTGTCCTCTTCTGTCATTCTGTCATCTTCTGTCATCTTCTGTCATCTTCTGTCATCTTCTGTCATCTTCTGTCATACTCTGTCATCTTCTGTCATCTTCTGTCATATTCTGTCATCTTCTGTCATCTTCTGCAATCTTCTGTCATCTTCTGTCTTCTTCTGTCATTCTGTCCTCTTCTGTCATATTCTGTCCTCTTCTGTCATATTCTGTCCTCTTCTGTCATTCTGTCATCTTCTGTCATCTTCTGTCATATTCTGTCATCTTCTGTCATCTTCTGTCCTCTTCTGTCATATTCTGTCATCTTCTGTCATCTTCTGTCATCTTCTGTCATACTCTGTCATCTTCTGTCATCTTCTGTCATATTCTGTCATCTTCTGTCATCTTCTGCAATCTTCTGTCATCTTCTGTCATCTTCTGTCATCTTCTGTCATTCTGTCCTCTTTTGTCATATTCTGTCCTCTTCTGTCATTTTCTGTCATTCTGTCATCTTGTGTCATCTTCTGTCATATTCTGTCCTCTTCTGTCATTCTGTCATCTTCTGTCATCTTCTGTCATATTCTCTCATATTCTGTCATCTTCTGTCCTCTTCTGTCATATTCTGTCATCTTCTGTCATCTTCTGTCATCTTCTGATATTCTGTCATCTTCTGTCCTTCTGACATCTTCTGTCATCTTCTGTCATTCTGTCATCTTCTGTCATCCTCTATCATATTCTGTCCTCTACTGTCATTCCGTCCTCTTCTGTCATTCTGTCATCTTCTGTCATCTTCTGTCATCTTCTGTAATCTTCTGTCCTCTTCTGTCATTCTGTCATCTTCTGTCATTCTGTCATCTTCTGTCATCTTCTGTCATCTACTGTCATCTTCTGTCATCTTCTGTCATTCTGTCATCTTCTGTCATCTTCTGTCATCTTCTGTCATATTCTGTCCTCTTCTGTCATTCTGTCATCTTCTGTCATTCTGTCATCTTCTGTCATCTTCTGTCATTCTGTCATCTTCTGTCATTCTGTCCTCTTCTGTCATTCTGTCCTCTTCTGTCATTCTTTCATCTTCTGTCATCTTCTGTCATCTTCTGTCCTCTTCTGTCATTCTGTGCTCTTCTGTAATTCTGTCATCTTCTGTCATCTTCTGTCATCTTCTGTCATCTTCTGTCATTCTGTCATCTTCTGTCCTCTTCTGTCATTCTGTCATCTTCTGTCATCTTCTGTCATCTTCCGTCATCTTCTGTCCTCTTCTGTCGTTCTGTCATCTTCTGTCATTCTGTCCTCTTCTGTCATTCTGTCATCTTCTGTCATCTTCTGTCATACTCTGTCATCTTCTGTCATCTTCTGTCATATTCTGTCATCTTCTGTCATTCTGTCCTCTTCTGTCATTCTGTCCTCTTCTGTCATTCTGTCATCTTGTGTCATCTTCTGTCATATTCTGTCCTCTTCTGTCATTCTGTCCTCTTCTGTCATTCTGTCATCTTCTGTCATCTTCTGTCATATTCTGTCATCTTCTGTCATTTTCTGTCCTCTTCTGTCATATTCTGTCATCTTCTGTCATCTTCTGTCATGTTCTTTCATCTTCTGTCATTCTGTCATCTTCTGTCCTTCTGACATCTTCTGTCATCTTCTGTCATTCTGTCATCTTCTGTCATCCTCTATCATATTCTGTCCTCTTCTGTCATTCTGTCCTCTTCTGTCATTCTGTCATCTTCTGTCATCTTCTGTCATCTTCTGTCATCTTCTGTCCTCTTCTGTCATTCTGTCATCTTCTGTCATCTTCTGTCATCTTCTGTCATCTACTGTCATTTCTGTCATCTTCTGTCATTCTGTCATCTTCTGTCATCTTCTGTCATATTCTGTCATATTCTGTCATCTTCTGTCATCTTCTGTCATTCTGTCATCTTCTGTCATCTTCTTTCATCTTCTGTCATTCTGTCATCTTCTGTCATTCTGTCCTCTTCTGTCATTCTGTCCTCTTCTTTCATTCTGTCATCTTCTGTCATCTTCTGTCATCTTCTGTCCTCTTCTGTTATTCTGTCATCTTCTGTCCTCTTCTGTCATTCTGTCCTCTTCTGTCATCTTCTGTCATCTTCTGTCATCTTCTGTCATCTTCTGTCATTCTGTTCTCTTCTGTCATTCTGTCATCTTCTGTCATTCTGTCCTCTTCTGTCATTCTGTCCTCTTCTGTCATTCTTTCATCTTCTGTCATCTTCTGTCATCTTCTGTCCTCTTCTGTCATTCTGTCATCTTCTGTCCTCTTCTGTCATTCTGTGCTCTTCTGTAATTCTGTCATCTTCTGTCATCTTCTGTCATCTTCTGTCATCTTCTGTCATTCTGTCATCTTCTGTCATCTTCTGTCCTCTTCTGTCATTCTGTCATCTTCTGTCATCTTCTGTCATCTTCCGTCATCTTCTGTCCTCTTCTGTCGTTCTGTCATCTTCTGTCATTCTGTCCTCTTCTGTCATTCTGTCATCTTCTGTCATCTTCTGTCATCTTCTGTCATACTCTGTCATCTTCTGTCATCTTCTGTCATATTCTGTCATCTTCTGTCATTCTGTCCTCTTCTGTCATTCTGTCCTCTTCTGTCATTCTGTCATCTTGTGTCATCTTCTGTCATATTCTGTCCTCTTCTGTCATTCTGTCCTCTTCTGTCATTCTGTCATCTTCTGTCATCTTCTGTCATATTCTGTCATCTTCTGTCATTTTCTGTCCTCTTCTGTCATATTCTGTCATCTTCTGTCATCTTCTGTCATGTTCTTTCATCTTCTGTCATTCTGTCATCTTCTGTCCTTCTGACATCTTCTGTCATCTTCTGTCATTCTGTCATCTTCTGTCATCCTCTATCATATTCTGTCCTCTTCTGTCATTCTGTCCTCTTCTGTCATTCTGTCATCTTCTGTCATCTTCTGTCATCTTCTGTCATCTTCTGTCATCTTCTGTCCTCTTCTGTCATTCTGTCATCTTCTGTCATCTTCTGTCATCTTCTGTCATCTACTGTCATTTCTGTCATCTTCTGTCATTCTGTCATCTTCTGTCATCTTCTGTCATATTCTGTCATATTCTGTCATCTTCTGTCATCTTCTGTCATTCTGTCATCTTCTGTCATCTTCTTTCATCTTCTGTCATTCTGTCATCTTCTGTCATTCTGTCCTCTTCTGTCATTCTGTCCTCTTCTTTCATTCTGTCATCTTCTGTCATCTTCTGTCATCTTCTGTCCTCTTCTGTTATTCTGTCATCTTCTGTCCTCTTCTGTCATTCTGTCCTCTTCTGTCATCTTCTGTCATCTTCTGTCATCTTCTGTCATCTTCTGTCATCTTCTGTCATTCTGTTCTCTTCTGTCATTCTGTCCTCTTCTGTCATTCTGTCATCTTCTGTTATCTTCTGTCATCTTCTGTCATCTTCTGACCTCTTCTGTCATTCTGTCATCTTCTGTCATCTTCTGTCATCTTCTGTCATCTTCTGTCCTCTTCTGTCCTCTTCTGTCATTCTGTCATCTTCTGTCCTCTTCTGTCATTCTGTCATCTTCTGTCATCTTCTGTCATCTTCTGTCCTCATCTGTCATTCTGTCATCTTCTGTCATTCTGTCATCTTCTGTCATTCTTTCCTCTTCTGTCATTCTCTGTCATTTTCTGTCATCTTCTGTCATCTTCTGTCATTCTGTCATCTTCTGTCATCTTTTGTCATATTCTGTCCTCTTCTGTCATTCTGTCCTCTTCTGTTATTCTGTCCTCTTCGGTCATTCTGTCATCTTCTGTCATCTTCTGTCATCTTCTGTCATTCTGTCATCTTCTGTCATCTTGTGTCCTCTTCTGTCATTCTGTCATCTTCTGTCATCTTCTGTCATCTTCTGTCCTCTTCTGTCATTCTGTCATCTTCTGTCATTCTGTCCTCTTCTGTCATTCTGTCATCTTCTGTCATCTTCTGTCATCTTCTGTCATCTTCTGTCATCTTCTGTCATACTCTGTCATCTTCTGTCATCTTCTGTCATATTCTGTCATCTTCTGTCATCTTCTGCAATCTTCTGTCATCTTCTGTCATCTTCTGTCATCTTCTGTCATTCTGTCCTCTTCTCTCATATTCTGTCCTCTTCAGTCATTTTCTGTCATTCTGTCATCTTGTGTCATCTTCTGTCATATTCTGTCCTCTTCTGTCATTCTGTCATCTTCTGTCATCTTCTGTCATATTCTGTCATCTTCTGTCATCTTCTGTCCTCTTCTGTCATATTCTGTCATCTTCTGTCATCTTCTGTCATCTTCTGTCATTCTGTCATCTTCTGTCCTTCTGACATCTTCTGTCATCTTCTGTCATTCTGTCATCTTCTGTCATCCTCTATCATATTCTGTCCTCTTCTGTCATTCTGTCCTCTCCTGTCATTCTGTCATCTTCTGTCATCTTCTGTCATCTTCTGTCATCTTCTGTAATCTTCTGTCCTCTTCTGTCATTCTGTCATCTTCTGTCATCTTCTGTCATCTTATGTCATCTTCTGTCATCTACTGTCATCTTCTGTCATCTTCTGTCATCTTCTGTCATTCTGTCATCTTCTGTCATCTTCTGTCATCTTCTGTCATATTCTGTACTCTTCTGTCATTCTGTCATCTTCTGTCATTCTGTCATCTTCTGTCATCTTCTGTCATTCTGTCATCTTCTGTCATTCTGTCCTCTTCTGTCATTCTGTCCTCTTCTGTCATTCTGTCATCTTCTGTCATCTTCTGTCATCTTCTGTCCTCATCTGTCATTCTGTCATCTTCTGTCATTCTGTCATCTTCTGTCATTCTTTCCTCTTCTGTCATTCTGTCATCTTCTGTCATCTTCTGTCATCTTCTGTCATTCTGTCCTCTTCTGTCATTCTGTCATCATCTGTCATCTTCTGTCATCTTCCGTCATCTTGTGTCATCTTCTGTCATTCTGTCATCTTCTGTCATCTTCTGTCATCTTCTGTCATTCTGTCCTCTTCTGTCATTCTGTCATCTTCTGTCATCTTCTGTCATCTTCTGTCATATTCTGTCATCTTCTGTCATTCTGTCCTCTTCTGTCATTCTGTCATCTTCTGTCATCTTCTGTCATTCTGTCCTCTTCTGTCACTCTGTCATCTTCTGTCATTCTGTCCTCTTCTGTCATTTTGTCATCTTGTGTCATCCTCTGTCATCTTCTGTCATTCTGTCATCTTCTGTCATCTTCTGTCATCTTCTGTCATTCTGTCCTCTTCTGTCATTCTGTCATCTTCTGTCATCTTCTGTCATTCTGTCCTCTTCTGTCATATTCTGTCCTCTTCTGTCATTTTCTGTCATTCTGTCATCTTCTGTCATCTTCTGTCATATTCTGTCATCTTCTGTCATCTTCTGTCCTCTTCTGTCATATTCTGTCATCTTCTGTCATCTTCTGTCATGTTCTTTCATCTTCTGTCATTCTGTCATCTTCTGTCCTTCTGACATCTTCTGTCATCTTCTGTCATTCTGTCATCTTCTGTCATCCTCTATCATATTCTGTCCTCTTCTGTCATTCTGTCCTCTTCTGTCATTCTGTCATCTTCTGTCATCTTCTGTCATCTTCTGTCATCTTCTGTCATCTTCTGTCATCTTCTGTCATATTCTGTCATCTTCTGTCATCTTCTGTCATCTTCTGTCATTCTGTCATCTTCTGTCATTCTGTCCTCTTCTGTCATTCTGTCCTCTTCTGTCATTCTGTCATCTTCTGTCATCTTCTGTCATCTTCTGTCCTCTTCTGTTATTCTGTCATCTTCTGTCCTCTTCTGTCATTCTGTCCTCTTCTGTAATTCTGTCATCTTCTGTCATCTTCTGTCATCTTCTGTCATTCTGTCCTCTTCTGTCATTCTGTCATCTTCTGTCATTCTGTCATCTTCTGTCATCTTCTGTCATCTTCTGTCATTCTGTCATCTTCTGTCATCTTTTGTCATATTCTGTCCTCTTCTGTCATTCTGCCCTCTTCTGTCATTCTGTCCTCTTCGGTCATTCTGTCATCTTCTGTCATCTTCTGTCATCTTCTGTCATCTTCTGTCATTCTGTCATCTTCTGTCATCTTCTGTCCTCTTCTGTCATTCTGTCATCTTCTGTCATCTTCTGTCATCTTCTGTCCTCTTCTGTCATTCTGTCATCTTCTGTCATTCTGTCCTCTTCTGTCATTCTGTCATCTTCTGTCATCTTCTGTCATCTTCTGTCATCTTCTGTCATCTTCTGTCATACTCTGTCATCTTCTGTCATCTTCTGTCATATTCTGTCATCTTCTGTCATCTTCTGCAATCTTCTGTCATCTTCTGTCTTCTTCTGTCATTCTGTCCTCTTCTGTCATATTCTGTCCTCTTCTGTCATATTCTGTCCTCTTCTGTCATTCTGTCATCTTCTGTCATCTTCTGTCATATTCTGTCATCTTCTGTCATCTTCTGTCCTCTTCTGTCATATTCTGTCATCTTCTGTCATCTTCTGTCATCTTCTGTCATACTCTGTCATCTTCTGTCATCTTCTGTCATATTCTGTCATCTTCTGTCATCTTCTGCAATCTTCTGTCATCTTCTGTCATCTTCTGTCATCTTCTGTCATTCTGTCCTCTTTTGTCATATTCTGTCCTCTTCTGTCATTTTCTGTCATTCTGTCATCTTGTGTCATCTTCTGTCATATTCTGTCCTCTTCTGTCATTCTGTCATCTTCTGTCATCTTCTGTCATATTCTCTCATATTCTGTCATCTTCTGTCCTCTTCTGTCATATTCTGTCATCTTCTGTCATCTTCTGTCATCTTCTGATATTCTGTCATCTTCTGTCCTTCTGACATCTTCTGTCATCTTCTGTCATTCTGTCATCTTCTGTCATCCTCTATCATATTCTGTCCTCTACTGTCATTCCGTCCTCTTCTGTCATTCTGTCATCTTCTGTCATCTTCTGTCATCTTCTGTAATCTTCTGTCCTCTTCTGTCATTCTGTCATCTTCTGTCATTCTGTCATCTTCTGTCATCTTCTGTCATCTACTGTCATCTTCTGTCATCTTCTGTCATTCTGTCATCTTCTGTCATCTTCTGTCATCTTCTGTCATATTCTGTCCTCTTCTGTCATTCTGTCATCTTCTGTCATTCTGTCATCTTCTGTCATCTTCTGTCATTCTGTCATCTTCTGTCATTCTGTCCTCTTCTGTCATTCTGTCCTCTTCTGTCATTCTTTCATCTTCTGTCATCTTCTGTCATCTTCTGTCCTCTTCTGTCATTCTGTCATCTTCTGTCCTCTTCTGTCATTCTGTGCTCTTCTGTAATTCTGTCATCTTCTGTCATCTTCTGTCATCTTCTGACATCTTCTGTCATTCTGTCATCTTCTGTCATCTTCTGTCCTCTTCTGTCATTCTGTCATCTTCTGTCATCTTCTGTCATCTTCCGTCATCTTCTGTCCTCTTCTGTCGTTCTGTCATCTTCTGTCATTCTGTCCTCTTCTGTCATTCTGTCATCTTCTGTCATCTTCTGTCATCTTCTGTCATACTCTGTCATCTTCTGTCATCTTCTGTCATATTCTGTCATCTTCTGTCATTCTGTCCTCTTCTGTCATTCTGTCCTCTTCTGTCATTCTGTCATCTTGTGTCATCTTCTGTCATATTCTGTCCTCTTCTGTCATTCTGTCCTCTTCTGTCATTCTGTCATCTTCTGTCATCTTCTGTCATATTCTGTCATCTTCTGTCATTTTCTGTCCTCTTCTGTCATATTCTGTCATCTTCTGTCATCTTCTGTCATGTTCTTTCATCTTCTGTCATTCTGTCATCTTCTGTCCTTCTGACATCTTCTGTCATCTTCTGTCATTCTGTCATCTTCTGTCATCCTCTATCATATTCTGTCCTCTTCTGTCATTCTGTCCTCTTCTGTCATTCTGTCATCTTCTGTCATCTTCTGTCATCTTCTGTCATCTTCTGTCCTCTTCTGTCATTCTGTCATCTTCTGTCATCTTCTGTCATCTTCTGTCATCTACTGTCATTTCTGTCATCTTCTGTCATTCTGTCATCTTCTGTCATCTTCTGTCATATTCTGTCATATTCTGTCATCTTCTGTCATCTTCTGTCATTCTGTCATCTTCTGTCATCTTCTTTCATCTTCTGTCATTCTGTCATCTTCTGTCATTCTGTCCTCTTCTGTCATTCTGTCCTCTTCTTTCATTCTGTCATCTTCTGTCATCTTCTGTCATCTTCTGTCCTCTTCTGTTATTCTGTCATCTTCTGTCCTCTTCTGTCATTCTGTCCTCTTCTGTCATCTTCTGTCATCTTCTGTCATCTTCTGTCATCTTCTGTCATTCTGTTCTCTTCTGTCATTCTGTCCTCTTCTGTCATTCTGTCATCTTCTGTTATCTTCTGTCATCTTCTGTCATCTTCTGACCTCTTCTGTCATTCTGTCATCTTCTGTCATCTTCTGTCATCTTCTGTCATCTTCTGTCCTCTTCTGTCCTCTTCTGTCATTCTGTCATCTTCTGTCCTCTTCTGTCATTCTGTCATCTTCTGTCATCTTCTGTCATCTTCTGTCCTCATCTGTCATTCTGTCATCTTCTGTCATTCTGTCATCTTCTGTCATTCTTTCCTCTTCTGTCATTCTCTGTCATTTTCTGTCATCTTCTGTCATCTTCTGTCATTCTGTCATCTTCTGTCATCTTTTGTCATATTCTGTCCTCTTCTGTCATTCTGTCCTCTTCTGTTATACTGTCCTCTTCGGTCATTCTGTCATCTTCTGTCATCTTCTGTCATCTTCTGTCATTCTGTCATCTTCTGTCATCTTGTGTCCTCTTCTGTCATTCTGTCATCTTCTGTCATCTTCTGTCATCTTCTGTCCTCTTCTGTCATTCTGTCATCTTCTGTCATTCTGTCCTCTTCTGTCATTCTGTCATCTTCTGTCATCTTCTGTCATCTTCTGTCATCTTCTGTCATCTTCTGTCATACTCTGTCATCTTCTGTCAAATTCTGTCATATTCTGTCATCTTCTGTCATCTTCTGCAATCTTCTGTCATCTTCTGTCATCTTCTGTCATCTTCTGTCATTCTGTCCTCTTCTCTCATATTCTGTCCTCTTCAGTCATTTTCTGTCATTCTGTCATCTTGTGTCATCTTCTGTCATATTCTGTCCTCTTCTGTCATTCTGTCATCTTCTGTCATCTTCTGTCATATTCTGTCATCTTCTGTCATCTTCTGTCCTCTTCTGTCATATTCTGTCATCTTCTGTCATCTTCTGTCATCTTCTGTCATTCTGTCATCTTCTGTCCTTCTGACATCTTCTGTCATCTTCTGTCATTCTGTCATCTTCTGTCATCCTCTATCATATTCTGTCCTCTTCTGTCATTCTGTCCTCTCCTGTCATTCTGTCATCTTCTGTCATCTTCTGTCATCTTCTGTCATCTTCTGTAATCTTCTGTCCTCTTCTGTCATTCTGTCATCTTCTGTCATCTTCTGTCATCTTATGTCATCTTCTGTCATCTACTGTCATCTTCTGTCATCTTCTGTCATCTTCTGTCATTCTGTCATCTTCTGTCATCTTCTGTCATCTTCTGTCATATTCTGTACTCTTCTGTCATTCTGTCATCTTCTGTCATTCTGTCATCTTCTGTCATCTTCTGTCATTCTGTCATCTTCTGTCATTCTGTCCTCTTCTGTCATTCTGTCCTCTTCTGTCATTCTGTCATCTTCTGTCATCTTCTGTCATCTTCTGTCCTCATCTGTCATTCTGTCATCTTCTGTCATTCTGTCATCTTCTGTCATTCTTTCCTCTTCTGTCATTCTGTCATCTTCTGTCATCTTCTGTCATTCTGTCCTCTTCTGTCATTCTGTCATCATCTGTCATCTTCTGTCATCTTCCGTCATCTTGTGTCATCTTCTGTCATTCTGTCATCTTCTGTCATCTTCTGTCATCTTCTGTCATTCTGTCCTCTTCTGTCATTCTGTCATCTTCTGTCATCTTCTGTCATCTTCTGTCATATTCTGTCATCTTCTGTCATTCTGTCCTCTTCTGTCATTCTGTCATCTTCTGTCATCTTCTGTCATTCTGTCCTCTTCTGTCACTCTGTCATCTTCTGTCATTCTGTCCTCTTCTGTCATTTTGTCATCTTGTGTCATCCTCTGTCATCTTCTGTCATTCTGTCATCTTCTGTCATCTTCTGTCATCTTCTGTCATTCTGTCCTCTTCTGTCATTCTGTCATCTTCTGTCATCTTCTGTCATTCTGCCCTCTTCTGTCATTCTGTCATCTTCTGTCATTCTGTCATCTTCTGTCATCTTCTGTCATTCTGTCCTCTTCTGTCATTCTGTCATCTTCTGTCATTCTGTCATCTTCTGTCATCTTCTGTCATTCTGTCCTCTTCTGTCATTCTGTCATCTTCTGTCATTCTGTCCTCTTCTGTCATTCTGTCCTCTTCTGTCATTCTGTCATCTTCTGTCATCTTCTGCCATCTTCTGTCATCTTCTTTCCTCGTCTGTCATTCTGTCATCTTCTGTCATCTTCTGTCATTCTGTCATCTTCTGTCATTCTGTCCTCTTCTGTCATTCTGTCATCTTGTGTCATCTTGTGTCATCTTCTGTCATTCTGTCCTCTTCTGTCATTCTGTCATCTTTTGTCATTCTGTCCTCTTCTGTCATTCTGTCATCTTCTGTCACCTTCTGTGATCTTCTGTCAGCTTCTGTCATCTTCTGTCATTCTGTCACCTTCTGTCATCTTCTGGCATATTCTGTCCTCTTCTGCCATTCTGTCCTCTTCTGTCATTCTGTCATCTTCTGTCATCTTCTGTCATCTTCTGTCATCTTCGGTCATATTCTGTCATATTCTGTCATCTTCTGTCATCTTCTGTCATCTTCTGTCATCTTCTGTCATCTTCTGTCATTCTGTCCTCTTCTGTCATTCTGTCCTCTTCTGTCATTCTGTCATCTTCTGTTATCTTCTGTCATCTTCTGTCATCTTCTGTCATCTTCTGACCTCTTCTGTCATTCTGTCATCTTCTGTCATCTTCTGTCCACTTCTGTCCTCTTCTGTCATTCTGTCATCTTCTGTCATCTTCTGTCATCTTCTGTCATCTTCTGTCCTCATCTGTCATTCTGTCATATTCTGTCATTCTGTCATCTTCTGTCATCTTCTGTCATACTCTGTCATCTTCTGTCATCTTCTGCAATCTTCTGTCATCTTCTGTCATCTTCTGTCATCTTCTGTCATTCTGTCCTCTTCTGTCATATTCTGTCCTCTTCTGTCATTTTCTGTCATTCTGTCATCTTGTGTCATCTTCTGTCATATTCCGTCCTCTTCTGTCATTCTGTCCTCTTCTGTCATTTTGTCATCTTCTGTCATCTTCTGTCATATTCTGTCATCTTCTGTCATCTTCTGTCCTCTTCTGTCATATTCTGTCATCTTCTGTCATCTTCTGTCATCTTCTGTCATCTTCTGTCATTCTGTCATCTTCTGTCCTTCTGACATCTTCTGTCATCTTCTGTCATTCTGTCATCTTCTGTCATCCTCTATCATATTCTGGCCTCTTCTGTCATTCTGTCCTCTTCTGTCATTCTGTCATCTTCTGTCATCTTCTGTCATCTTCTGTAATCTTCTGTCCTCTTCTGTCATTCTGTCATCTTCTGTCATCTTCTGTCATCTTATGTCATCTTCTGTCATCTACTGTCATCTTCTGTCATCTTCTGTCATTCTGTCATCTTCTGTCATCTTCTGTCATCTTCTGTCATATTCTGTCCTCTTCTGTCATTCTGTCATCTTCTGTCATTCTGTCATCTTCTGTCATCTTCTGTCATTCTGTCATCTTCTGTCATCTTCTGTCATTCTGTCATCTTCTGTCATCTTCTGTCCTCTTCTGTCATTCTGTCATCTTCTGTCATCTTCTGTCATCTTCTGTCCTCTTCTGTCATTCTGTCATCTTCTGTCATTCTGTCCTCTTCTGTCATTCTGTCATCTTCTGTCATCTTCTGTCATCTTCTGTCATCTTCTGTCATCTTCTGTCATACTCTGTCATCTTCTGTCATCTTCTGTCATATTCTGTCATCTTCTGTCATCTTCTGCAATCTTCTGTCATCTTCTGTCATCTTCTGTCATTCTGTCCTCTTCTCTCATATTCTGTCCTCTTCAGTCATTTTCTGTCATTCTGTCATCTTGTGTCATCTTCTGTCATATTCTGTCCTCTTCTGTCATTCTGTCATCTTCTGTCATCTTCTGTCATATTCTGTCATCTTCTGTCATCTTCTGTCCTCTTCTGTCATATTCTGTCATCTTCTGTCATCTTCTGTCATCTTCTGTCATTCTGTCATCTTCTGTCCTTCTGACATCTTCTGTCATCTTCTGTCATTCTGTCATCTTCTGTCATCCTCTATCATATTCTGTCCTCTTCTGTCATTCTGTCCTCTTCTGTCATTCTGTCATCTTCTGTCATCTTCAGTCATCTTCTGTAATCTTCTGTCCTCTTCTGTCATTCTGTCATCTTCTGTCATCTTCTGTCATCTTACGTCATCTTCTGTCATCTACTGTCATCTTCTGTCATCTTCTGTCATTCTGTCATCTTCTGTCATTCTGTCATTCTGTCATCTTCTGTCATTCTGTCATCTTTTCTCATTCTGTCATCTTCTGTCATTCTGTCATTTTCTGTCATTCTGTCCTCTTCTGTCATTCTGTCATCTTTTCTCATTCTGTCATCTTCTGTCATTCTGTCATCTTCTGTCATTCTGTCCTCTTCTGTCATTCTGTCATCTTCTGTCATCTTCTGCCCTCTTCTGTCATTCTGTCATCTTCTGTCATCTTCTGTCCGCTTCTGTCATCTTCTGTCATCTTCTGTCATCTTCTGTCATCTTCTGTCCGCTTCTGTCATTCTGTCATCTTCTGTCATCTTCTGTCATTCTGTCATCTTCTGTCATCTTCTGTCATCTTCTGTCATCTTCTGTCCTCTACTGTCATCTTCTGTCATCTTCTGTCCTCTTCTGTCATTCTGGCGTCTTCTGTCATCTTGTCATCTTCTGTCCTCTTCTGTCATCTTCTGTCATTCTGTCCTCTTCTGTCATTCTGTCACCTTCTGTCATTCTGTCATCTACTGTCATTCTGTCATCTTCTGTCATTCTGTCAGCTTCTGTCATTCTGTCATCTTCTGTCATTCTGTCCTCTTCTGTCATTCTGTCATCTTCTGTCATTCTGTCCTCTTCTGTCATTCTGTCATCTTCTGTCATCTTCTGTCATCTTCTGTCATCTTCTGTCCTCTTCTGTCATTCTGTCATCTTCTGTCATCTTCTGTCCTCTTCTGTCATTCTGTCCTCTTCTGTCATCTTCTGTCATCTTCTGTCCTCTTCTGTCATTCTGTCATCTTCTGTCATCTTCTGTCCTCTTCTGTCATCTTCTGTCCTCTTCCGTCATTCTGTCATTCTTTCATCTTCTGTCATCTCCTGTCATCTTCTGTCCTCTTCTGTCATGCTGTCATCTTCTGTCATCTTCTGTCATCTTCTGTCCTCTTCTGTCATCTTCTGTCATCTTCTGTCATTCTGTCCTTTTCTGTCATTCTTTCATCTTCTGTCATTCTGTCATCTTCTGTCATTCTGTCATTCTGTCATCTTCTGTCATTCTGTCATCTTCTGTCATTCTGTCATCTTCTGTCATTCTGTCATTTTCTGTCATTCTGTCCTCTTCTGTCATTCTGTCCTCTTCTGTCATTCTGTCATCTTCTGTCATTCTGTCATCTTCTGTCATTCTGTCCTCTTCTGTCATTCTGTCATCTTCTGTCATTCTGTCCTCTTCTGTCATTCTGTCATCTTCTGTCATCTTCTGTCATCTTCTGCCCTCTTCTGTCATTCTGTCATCTTCTGTCATCTTCTGTCCGCTTCTGTCATCTTCTGTCATCTTCTGTCATCTTCTGTCATCTTCTGTCCGCTTCTGTCATTCTGTCATCTTCTGTCACCTTCTGTCATTCTGTCATCTTCTGTCATCTTCTGTCATCTTCTGTCATCTTCTGTCCTCTTCTGTCATCTTCTGTCATCTTCTGTCCTCTTCTGTCATTCTGGCGTCTTCTGTCATCTTGTCATCTTCTGTCCTCTTCTGTCATCTTCTGTCATTCTGTCCTCTTCTGTCATTCTGTCATCTTCTGTCATTCTGTCATCTACTGTCATTCTGTCATCTTCTGTCATTCTGTCAGCTTCTGTCATTCTGTCATCTTCTGTCATTCTGTCCTCTTCTGTCATTCTGTCATCTTCTGTCATTCTGTCCTCTTCTGTCATTCTGTCATCTTCTGTCATCTTCTGTCATCTTCTGTCCTCTTCTGTCATTCTGTCATCTTCTGTCATCTTCTTTCCTCTTCTGTCATTCTGTCATCTTCTGTCATCTTCTGTCATCTTCTGTCCTCTTCTGTCATTCTGTCATCTTCTGTCCTCTTCTGTCATTCTGTCATCTTCTGTCCTCTTCCGTCATTCTGTCATTCTTTCATCTTCTGTCATCTCCTGCCATCTTCTGTCCTCTTCAGTCATCTTCTGTCATCTTCTGTCATCTTCTGCCCTCTTCTGTCATTCTGTCATCTTCTGTCATCTTCTGTCCTCTGCTGGCATCTTCTGTCATCTTCTGTCATTCTGTCATCTTCTGTCATTCTGTCATCTTCTGTCATTCTGTCATCTTCTGTCATTCTGTCCTCTTCTGTCATTCTGTCATCTTCTGTCATTCTGTCCTCTTCTGTCATTCTGTCATCTTCTGTCATCTTCTGTCATCTTCTGTCCTCTTCTGTCATTCTGTCATCTTCTGTCATCTTCTTTCCTCTTCTGTCATTCTGTCATCTTCTGTCATCTTCTGTCATCTTCTGTCCTCTTCTGTCATTCTGTCATCTTCTGTCATCTTCTGTCCTCTTCTGTCATTCTGTCATCTTCTGTCCTCTTCCGTCATTCTGTCATTCTTTCATCTTCTGTCATCTTCTGTCATCTTCTGTCCTCTTCTGTCATTCTGTCATCTTCTGTCCTCTTCCGTCATTCTGTCATTCTTTCATCTTCTGTCATCTCCTGTCATCTTCTGTCCTCTTCAGTCATCTTCTGTCATCTTCTGTCATCTTCTGCCCTCTTCTGTCATTCTGTCATCTTCTGTCATCTTCTGTCCTCTGCTGGCATCTTCTGTCATCTTCTGTCATTCTGTCATCTTCTGTCATTCTGTCATCTTCTGTCATTCTGTCATCTTCTGTCATTCTGTCATCATCTGTCATTCTGTCATTCTGTTATCTTCCGTCATTCTGTCATCTTCTGTCATTCTGTCATCTTCTGTCATTCTGTTATCTTCTGTCATTCTGTCATCTTCTGTCATTCTGTCCTCTTCTGTCATTCTGTCATCTTCTGTCATCTTCTGTCATCTTCTGTCCTCTTCTGTCATCTTCTGTCATCTTCTGTCCTCTTCTGTCATCTTCTGTCCTCTTCTGTCATTCTGTCATCTTCTGTCCTCTTCTGTCATTCTGTCATCTTCTGTCATCTTTTGTCCTCTTCTCTCATTCTGTCATCTTCTGGCCTCTTCTGTCATTCTGTCATTCTGTCATCTTCTGTCATCTTCTGTCCTCCTCTGTCATCTTCTGTCATCTTCTGTCATTCTGTCCTCTTCTGTCATTCTGTCATCTTCTGTATTCTGTCATCTTCTGTCATTCTGTCATCTTCTGTCATTCTGTCCTCTTCTGTCATTCTGTCATCTTCTGTCATTCTGTCCTCTTCTGTCATTCTGTCATCTTCTGTCCTCTTCTATCATTCTGTCATCTTCTGTCATCTTCTGTCATCTTCTGCCCTCTTCTGTCATTCTGTCACCTTCTGTCCTCTTCTGTCATTCTGTCATTTTCTGTCATCTTCTGTCATCTTCTGTCCTCTTCTGTAATTTTCTGTCATCTTCTGTCCTCTTCTGTCATTCTGTCCTCTTCTGTCATTCTGTCATCTTCTGTCATTCTGTCATCTTCTGTCATTCTGTCATCTTCTGTCATTCTGCCATCTTCTGTCATTCTGTCCTCTTCTATCATTCTGTCATCTTCTGTCATTCTGTCCTCTTCTGTCATTCTGTCATCTTCTGTCAACTTCTGTCCTCTTCTGTCATTCTGTCATCTTCTGTCATCTTCTGTCATCCTCTGTCCTCTTCTGTCATTCTGTCATCTTCTGTCCTCTTCTGTCATTCTGACATTCTGTCATCTTATGTAATCTTCTGTCCTCATCTGTCATCTTCTGTCATCTTCTGTCATGTTCAGTCCTCTTCTGTCATCTTCTGTCATCTTCTGTCATTCTGTCCTCTTCTGTCATTCTTTCATCTTCTGTCATTCTCTCATCTTCTGTCATTCTGTCATCTTCTGTCATTCTGTCATCTTCTGTCATCTGCTGTCCTCTTCTGTCATTCTGTCATCTTCTGTCATCTTCTGTCATCTTCTGCCCTCTTCTGTCATTCTGTCATCTTCTGTCCTCTTCTGTCATTCTGTCATTCTGTCATTTTCTGTCATCTTCTGTCAACTTCTGTCCTCTTCTATAATCTTCTGTCATCGTCTGTCCTCTTCTGTCATTCTCTCACCTTCTGTCATTCTGTCATCTTCTGTCATTCTGTCATCTTCTGTCATTCTGTCATCATCTGTCATTCTGTCCTCTTCTATCATTCTGTCATCTTCTGTCATTCTGTCCTCTTCTGTCATTCTGTCATCTTCTGTCATCTTCTGTCCTCTTCTGTCATTCTGTCATCTTCTGTCCTCTTCTGTCATTCTGTCATCTTCTGTCTTCTTTTGTCCTCTTCTCTCATTCTGTCATCTTCTGGCCTCTTCTGTCATTCTGTCATTCTGTCATTCTGTCATCTTCTGTCATCTTCTGTCCTCTTCTGTCACCTTCTGTCATCTTCTGTCATTCTGTCCTCTTCTGTCATTCTGTCATCTTCTGTCATTCTGTCATCTTCTGTATTCTGTCATCTTCTGTCATTCTGTCATCTTCTGTCATTCTGTCCTCTTCTGTCATTCTGTCATCTTCTGTCATTCTGTCCTCTTCTGTCATTCTGTCATCTTCTGCCCTCTTCTGTCATTCTGTCACCTTCTGTCCTCTTCTGTCATTCTGTCATTTTCTGTCATCTTCTGTCATCTTCTGTCCTCTTCTGTAATTTTCTGTCATCTTCTGTCCTCTTCTGTCATTCTGTCCTCTTCTGTCATTCTGTCATCTTCTGTCATTCTGTCATCTTCTGTCATTCTGTCATCTTCTGTCATTCTGTCATCTTCTGTCATTCTGTCCTCTTCTGTCATTCTGTCATCTTCTGTCAACTTCTGTCCTCTTCTGTCATTCTGTCATCTTCTGTCATCTTCTGTCATCCTCTGTCCTCTTCTGTCATTCTGTCATCTTCTGTCCTCTTCTGTCATTCTGACATTCTGTCATCTTATGTAATCTTCTGTCCTCATCTGTCATCTTCTGTCATCTTCTGTCATGTTCTGTCCTCTTCTGTCATCTTCTGTCATCTTCTGTCATTCTGTCCTCTTCTGTCATTCTTTCATCCTCTGTCATTCTCTCATCTTCTGTCATTCTGTCATCTTCTGTCATTCTGTCATCTTCTGTCATCTGCTGTCCTCTTCTGTCATTCTGTCATCTTCTGTCATCTTCTGTCATCTTCTGCCCTCTTCTGTCATTCTGTCATCTTCTGTCCTCTTCTGTCATTCTGTCATTCTGTCATTTTCTGTCATCTTCTGTCAACTTCTGTCCTCTTCTGTAATCTTCTGTCATCGTCTGTCCTCTTCTGTCATTCTGTCATCTTCTGTCATCTTCTGTCACTCTGTCCTCTTCTGTCATTCTCTCACCTTCTGTCATTCTGTCATCTTCTGTCATTCTGTCATCTTCTGTCATTCTGTCATCATCTGTCATTCTGTCCTCTTCTATCATTCTGTCATCTTCTGTCATTCTGTCCTCTTCTGTCATTCTGTCATCTTCTGTCATCTTCTGTCCTCTTCTGTCATTCTGTCATCTTCTGTCATCTTCTGTCCTCTTCTGTCATTCTGACATTCTGTCATCTTCTGTCATCTTCTGTCCTCTTCTGTCATCTTCTGTCATCTTCTGTCCTCTTCTGTCATTCTGTCATCTTCTGTCATCTTCTGTCATCTTCTGTCCTCTTCTGTCATCTTCTGTCATCTTCTCTCATTCTGTCCTCTTCTGTTATTCTTTCATCTTCTGTCATTCTGTCATCTTCTGTCATTCTGCAACCTTCAGTCATTCTGTCCTCTTCTGTCATTCTGTCATCTTCTGTCATTCTGTCCTCTTCTGTCATTCTGTCATCTTCTGTCATCTTCTGTCATCTTCTGTCCTCTCCTGTCATTCTGTCATCTTCTGTCCTCTTCTGTCATTCTGTCATTCTGTCATTTTCTGTCATCTTCTGTCATCTTCTGTCCCCTTCTGTAATCTTCTGTCATCTTCTGTAATCTTCTCTCATCTTCTGTCCTCTTCTGTCATTCTGTCATCTTCTGTCATCTTCTGTCCTCTTCTGTCATTCTGTCATCTTCTGTCCTCTTCCGTCATTCTGTCATTCTTTCATCTTCTGTCATCTCCTGTCATCTTCTGTCCTCTTCAGTCATCTTCTGTCATCTTCTGCCCTCTTCTGTCATTCTGTCATCTTCTGTCATCTTCTGTCCTCTGCTGGCATCTTCTGTCATCTTCTGTCATTCTGTCATCTTCTGTCATTCTGTCATCTTCTGTCATTCTGTCATCTTCTGTCATTCTGTCATCATCTGTCATTCTGTCATTCTGTTATCTTCCGTCATTCTGTCATCTTCTGTCATTCTGTCATCTTCTGTCATTCTGTTATCTTCCGTCATTCTGTCATCTTCTGTCATTCTGTCATCTTCTGTCATTCTGTCCTCTTCTGTCATTCTGTCATCTTCTGTCATCTTCTGTCATCTTCTGTCCTCTTCTGTCATCTTCTGTCATCTTCTGTCATCTTCTGTCCTCTTCTGTCATTCTGTCATCTTCTGTCCTCTTCTGTCATTCTGTCATCTTCTGTCATCTTTTGTCCTCTTCTCTCATTCTGTCATCTTCTGTATTCTGTCATCTTCTGTCATTCTGTCATCTTCTGTCATTCTGTCCTCTTCTGTCATTCTGTCATCTTCTGTCATTCTGTCCTCTTCTGTCATTCTGTCATCTTCTGTCCTCTTCTGTCATTCTGTCATCTTCTGTCATCTTCTGTCATCTTCTGCCCTCTTCTGTCATTCTGTCACCTTCTGTCCTCTTCTGTCATTCTGTCATTTTCTGTCATCTTCTGTCATCTTCTGTCCTCTTCTGTAATTTTCTGTCATCTTCTGTCCTCTTCTGTCATTCTGTCCTCTTCTGTCATTCTGTCATCTTCTGTCATTCTGTCATCTTCTGTCATTCTGTCATCTTCTGTCATTCTGTCCTCTTCTATCATTCTGTCATCTTCTGTCATTCTGTCCTCTTCTGTCATTCTGTCATCTTCTGTCAACTTCTGTCCTCTTCTGTCATCTTCTGTCATCTTATGTCATTCTGTTCTCTTCTGTCATTCTTTCATCTTCTGTCATTCTGTCATGTTCTGTCATTCTGTCATCTTCTGTCATTCTGTCATCTTCTGTCATTCTGTCCTCTTCTGTCATTCTGTCATCTTCTGTCCTCTTCTGTCATTCTGTCATCTTCTGTCCTCTTCTGTCATTCTGTCATTCTGTCATTTTCTGTCATCTTCTGTCATCTTCTGTCCTCTTCTGTCATTCTGTCATCTTCTGTCATCTTCTGTCATTCTGTCCTCTTCTGTCATTCTGTCATCTTCTGTCATTCTGTCATCTTCTGTCATTCTGTCATCTTCTGTCATTCTGTCATCTTCTGTCATTCTGTCCTCTTCTATCATTCTGTCATCTATTGTCCTCCGCTGTCATTCTGTCATCTTCTGTCATCTTCTGTCATCTTCTGTCCCCTTCTGTCATTCTGTCATCTTCTGTCCTCTTCTGTCATTCTGTCATTCTGTCATCTTCTGTCATCTTCTGTCCTCTTCTGTCATCTTCTGTCATCTTCTGTCATTCTGTCATCTTCTGTCATTCTCTCATTCTGTCATCTTCTGTCATTCTGTCATCCTCTGTCATTCTGTCATCTTCTGTCATTCTGTCATCTTCTGTCAATCTGTCCTCTTCTGTCATTCTGTCATCTTCTGTCATTCTGTCCTCTTCTGTCATTCTGTCATCTTCTGTCATCTTCTGTCATGTTCTGTCCTCTTCTGTCATCTTCTGTCCTCTTCTGTCCTCTTCTGTCATTCTGTCATCTTCTGTCATCTTCTGTCATCTTCTGTCCGCTTCTGTCATTCTGTCATCTTCTGTCATTCTGTCATTCTGTCATCTTCTGTCATCTTCTGTCATCTTCTGTCCTCTTCTGTCATCTTCTGTCATCTTCTGTCCTCTTCTGTCATTCTGTAGTCTTCTGTCATCTTGTCATCTTCTGTCCTCTTCTGTCATCTTCTGTCATCTTCTGTCATTCTGTCCTCTTCTGTCATTCTGTCATCTTCTGTCATTCTGTCATCTTCTGTCATTCTGACATCTTCTGTCATTCTGTCATCTTCTATCATTCTGTCATCTTCTGTCATTCTGTCATCTTCTGTCATTCTGTCTTCTTCTGTCATTCTGTCCTCATCTGTCATTCTTTCATCTTCTGTCATTCTGTCATCTTCTGTCATTCTGTCATCTTCTGTCATTCTGTCATCTGCTGTCATTCTGTCCTCTTCTATCATTCTGTCATCTTCTGTCATTCTGTCCTCTTCTGTCATTCTGTCATCTTCTGTCATCTTCTGTCATCCTCTGTCCTCTTCTGTCATTCTGTCATCTTCTGTCCTCTTCTGTCATTCTGACATTCTGTCATCTTATGTAATCTTCTGTCCTCATCTGTCATCTTCTGTCATCTTCTGTCATGTTCTGTCCTCTTCTGTCATCTTCTGTCATCTTCTGTCATTCTGTCCTCTTCTGTCATTCTTTCATCTTCTGTCATTCTCTCATCTTCTGTCATTCTCTCATCTTCTGTCATTCTGTCATCTTCTGTCATTCTGTCATCTTCTGTCATCTGCTGTCCTCTTCTCTCATTCTGTCATCTTCTGTCATCTTCTGTCATCTTCTGCCCTCTTCTGTCATTCTGTCATCTTCTGTCCTCTTCTGTCATTCTGTCATTCTGTCATTTTCTGTCAACTTCTGTCCTCTTCTGTAATCTTCTGTCATCGTCTGTCCTCTTCTGTCATTCTGTCATCTTCTGTCATCTTCTGTCACTCTGTCCTCTTCTGTCATTCTCTCACCTTCTGTCATTCTGTCATCTTCTGTCATTCTGTCATCTTCTGTCATTCTGTCATCATCTGTCATTCTGTCCTCTTCTATCATTCTGTCATCTTCTGTCATTCTGTCCTCTTCTGTCATTCTGTCATCTTCTGTCATCTTCTGTCCTCTTCTGTCATTCTGTCATCTTCTGTCATCTTCTGTCATCTTCTGTCCTCTTCTGTCATTCTGACATTCTGTCATCTTCTGTCATCTTCTGTCCTCTTCTGTCATCTTCTGTCATCTTCTGTCCTCTTCTGTCATTCTGTCATCTTCTGTCATCTTCTGTCATCTTCTGTCCTCTTCTGTCATCTTCTGTCATCTTCTCTCATTCTGTCCTCTTCTGTTATTCTTTCATCTTCTGTCATTCTGTCATCTTCTGTCATTCTGTCATCTTCTGTCATTCTGCAACCTTCAGTCATTCTGTCCTCTTCTGTCATTCTGTCATCTTCTGTCATTCTGTCCTCTTCTGTCATTCTGTCATCTTCTGTCATCTTCTGTCATCTTCTGTCCTCTCCTGTCATTCTGTCATCTTCTGTCCTCTTCTGTCATTCTGTCATTCTGTCATTTTCTGTCATCTTCTGTCATCTTCTGTCCCCTTCTGTAATCTTCTGTCATCTTCTGTCATCTTCTGTCCTCTTCTGTCATTCTGTCATCTTCTATCATCTTCTGTCCTCTTCTGTCATTCTGTCATCTTCTGTCCTCTTCCGTCATTCTGTCATTCTTTCATCTTCTGTCCTCTTCAGTCATCTTCTTTCATCTTCTGCCCTCTTCTGTCATTCTGTCATCTTCTGTCATCTTCTGTCCTCTGCTGGCATCTTCTGTCATCTTCTGTCATTCTGTCATCTTCTGTCATTCTGTCATCTTCTGTCATTCTGTCATCTTCTGTCATTCTGTCATCATCTGTCATTCTGTCATTCTGTTATCTTCCGTCATTCTGTCATCTTCTGTCATTCTGTCATCTTCTGTCATTCTGTTATCTTCTGTCATTCTGTCATCTGCTGTCATTCTGTCCTCTTCTGTCATTCTGTCATCTTCTGTCATCTTCTGTCATCTACTGTCCTCTTCTGTCATCTTCTGTCATCTTCTGTCATCTTCTGTCCTCTTCTGTCATCTTCTGTCCTCTTCTGTCATTCTGTCATCTTCTGTCCTCTTCTGTCATTCTGTCATCTTCTGTCATCTTTTGTCCTCTTCTCTCATTCTGTCATCTTCTGGCCTTTTCTGTCATTCTGTCATTCTGTCATTCTGTCAACTTCTGTCATCTTCTGTCCTCTTCTGTCATCTTCTGTCATCTTCTGTCATTCTGTCCTCTTCTGTCATTCTGTCATCTTCTGTATTCTGTCATCTTCTGTCATTCTGTCATCTTCTGTCATTCTGTCCTCTTCTGTCATTCTGTCATCTTCTGTCATTCTGTCCTCTTCTGTCATTCTGTCATCTTCTGTCCTCTTCTGTCATTCTGTCATCTTCTGTCATCTTCTGTCATCTTCTGCCCTCTTCTGTCATTCTGTCACCTTCTGTCCTCTTCTGTCATTCTGTCATTTTCTGTCATCTTCTGTCATCTTCTGTCCTCTTCTGTAATTTTCTGTCATCTTCTGTCCTCTTCTGTCATTCTGTCCTCTTCTGTCATTCTGTCATCTTCTGTCATTCTGTCATCTTCTGTCATTCTGTCATCTTCTGTCATTCTGTCCTCTTCTATCATTCTGTCATCTTCTGTCATTCTGTCCTCTTCTGTCATTCTGTCATCTTCTGTCAACTTCTGTCCTCGTCTGTCATCTTCTGTCATCTTATGTCATTCTGTTCTCTTCTGTCATTCTTTCATCTTCTGTCATTCTGTCATGTTCTGTCATTCTGTCATCTTCTGTCATTCTGTCATCTTCTGTCATTCTGTCCTCTTCTGTCATTCTGTCATCTTCTGTCATCTTCTGTCCTCTTCTGTCATTCTGTCATCTTCTGTCCTCTTCTGTCATTCTGTCATTCTGTCATTTTCTGTCATCTTCTGTCATCTTCTGTCCTCTTCTGTCATTCTGTCATCTTCTGTCATCTTCTGTCATTCTGTCCTCTTCTGTCATTCTGTCATCTTCTGTCATTCTGTCATCTTCTGTCATTCTGTCATCTTCTGTCATTCTGTCATCTTCTGTCATTCTGTCCTCTTCTATCATTCTGTCATCTTCTGTCATCTATTGTCCTCCGCTGTCATTCTGTCATCTTCTGTCATCTTCTGTCATCTTCTGTCCCCTTCTGTCATTCTGTCATCTTCTGTCCTCTTCTGTCATTCTGTCATTCTGTCATCTTCTGTCATCTTCTGTCCTCTTCTGTCATCTTCTGTCATCTTCTGTCATTCTGTCATCTTCTGTCATTCTCTCATTCTGTTATCTTCTGTCATTCTGTCATCCTCTGTCATTCTGTCATCTTCTGTCATTCTGTCATCTTCTGTCAATCTGTCCTCTTCTGTCATTCTGTCATCTTCTGTCATTCTGTCCTCTTCTGTCATTCTGCCATCTTCTGTCATCTTCTGTCATGTTCTGTCCTCTTCTGTCATTCTGTCATCTTCTGTCATCTTCTGTCATCTTCTGCCCTCTTCTGTCCTCTTCTGTCATTCTGTCATCTTCTGTCATCTTCTGTCATCTTCTGTCCGCTTCTGTCATTCTGTCATCTTCTGTCATCTTCTGTCATTCTGTCATTCTGTCATCTGTCATCTTCTGTCATCTTCTGTCCTCTTCTGTCATCTTCTGTCATCTTCTGTCCTCTTCTGTCATTCTGTAGTCTTCTGTCATCTTGTCATCTTCTGTCCTCTTCTGTCATCTTCTGTCATCTTCTGTCATTCTGTCCTCTTCTGTCATTCTGTCATCTTCTGTCATTCTGTCATCTTCTGTCATTCTGTCATCTTCTGTCATTCTGTCATCTTCTATCATTCTGTCATCTTCTGTCATTCTGTCATCTTCTGTCATTCTGTCTTCTTCTGTCATTCTGTCCTCGTCTGTCATTCTTTCATCTTCTGTCATTCTGTCCTCTTCTGTCATTCTGTCATCTTCTGTCATCTTCTGTCCTCTTCTGTCATTCTGTCATCTTCTGTCATCTTCTGTCATCTTCTGTCATTCTGTCCTCTTCTGTCATTCTGTCATCTTCTGTCATCTTCTGTCCTCTTCTGTCATTCTGTCATCTTCTGTCTTCTTCTGTCCTCTTCTGTCATTCTGTCATCTTCTGTCATCTTCTGTCCTCTTCTGTCGTTCTGTCATCTTCTGTCCTCTTCTGTCATTCTGTCATTCTTTCATCTTCTGTCATCTTCTGTCCTCTTCTGTCATCTTCTGTCATCTTCTGTCCTCTTCTGTCATTCTGTCGTCTTCTGTCATCTTGTCATCTTCTGTCCTCTTCTGTCATATTCTGTCATCTTCTGTCATTCTGTCCTCTTCTGTCATTCTGTCATCTTCTGTCATTCTGTCATCCACTGTCATTCTGTCATCTTTTGTCATTCTGTCATCTTCTGTCATCTTCTGTCCTCTTCTGTCATTCTGTCATCTTCTGTCATCTTCTGTCATCTTCTGTCCTCTTCTGTCATTCTGTCATCTTCTGTCATCTTCTGTCATCTTCTGTCCTCTTCTGTCATCTTATGTAATCTTCTGTCCTCATCTGTCATCTTCTGTCATGTTCTGTCCTCTTCTGTCATCTTCTGTCATCTTCTGTCATTCTGTCCTCTTCTGTCATTCTTTCATCTTCTGTCATTCTCTCATCTTCTGTCATTCTGTCATCTTCTGTCATTCTGTCATCTTCTGTCATCTTCTGTCCTTTCCGGTCATTCTGTCACCTTCTGTCATCTTCTGCCCTCTTCTGTCATTCTGTCATCTTCTGTCCTCTTCTGTCATTCTGTCATTCTGTCATTTTCTGTCATCTTCTGTCAACTTCTGTCATCTTCTGTCCTCTTCTGTCATTCTGACATTCTGTCATCTTATGTAATCTTCTGTCCTCATCTGTCATCTTCTGTCATGTTCTGTCCTCTTCTGTCATCTTCTGTCATCTTCTGTCATTCTGTCCTCTTCTGTCATTCTGTCCTCTTCTGTCATTCTCTCACCTTCTGTCATTCTGTCATCTTCTGTCATTCTGTCATCTTCTGTCATTCTGTCATCATCTGTCATTCTGTCCTCTTCTATCATTCTGTCATCTTCTGTCATTCTGTCCTCTTCTGTCATTCTGTCATCTTCTGTCATCTTCTGTCATGTTCTGTCATCTTCTGTCATTCTGTCCTCTTCTGTCATTCTTTCATCTTCTGTCATTCTCTCATCTTCTGTCATTCTGTCATCTTCTGTCATTCTGTCATCTTCTGTCATCTTCTGTCCTTTCCGGTCATTCTGTCATCTTTTGTCATCTTCTGTCATCTTCTGCCCTATTCTGTCATTCTGTCATCTTCTGTCCTCTTCTGTCATTCTGTCATTCTGTCATTTTCTGTAATCTTCTGTCAACTTCTGTCCTCTTCTGTAATCTTCTGTCATCTTCTGTCATTCTGTCCTCTTCTGTCATTCTCTCACCTTCTGTCATTCTGTCATCTTCTCTCATTCTGTCATCTTCTGTCATTCTGTCATCATCTGTCATTCTGTCCTCTTCTATCATTCTGTCATCTTCTGTCATTCTGTCCTCTTCTGTCATTCTGTCATCTTCTGTATTCTGTCATCTTCTGTCATTCTGTCATCTTCTGTCATTCTGTCCTCTTCTGTCATTCTGTCATCTTCTGTCATTCTGTCCTCTTCTGTCATTCTGTCATCTTCTGTCCTCTTCTGTCATTCTGTCATCTTCTGTCATCTTCTGTCATCTTCTGCCCTCTTCTGTCATTCTGTCACCTTCTGTCCTCTTCTGTCATTCTGTCATCATCTGTCATTCTGTCCTCTTCTATCATTTTGTCATCTTCTGTCATTCTGTCCTCTTCTGTCATTCTGTAATCTTCTGTCATTCTGTCATCTTCTGTCATTCTGTCCTCTTCTATCATTCTGTCATCTTCTGTCATTCTGTCCTCTTCTGTCATTCTGTCATCTTCTGTCAACTTCTGTCCTCTTCTGTCATCTTCTGTCATCTTATGTCATTCTGTTCTCTTCTGTCATTCTTTCATCTTCTGTCATTCTGTCATGTTCTGTCATTCTGTCATCTTCTGTCATTCTGTCATCTTCTGTCATTCTGTCCTCTTCTGTCATTCTGTCATCTTCTGTCATCTTCTGTCCTCTTCTGTCATTCTGTCATCTTCTGTCCTCTTCTGTCATTCTGTCATTCTGTCATTTTCTGTCATCTTCTGTCATCTTCTGTCCTCTTCTGTCATTCTGTCATCTTCTGTCATCTTCTGTCATTCTGTCCTCTTCTGTCATTCTGTCATCTTCTGTCATTCTGTCATCTTCTGTCATTCTGTCATCTTCTGTCATTCTGTCCTCTTCTATCATTCTGTCATCTTCTGTCATCTATTGTCCTCCGCTGTCATTCTGTCATCTTCTGTCATCTTCTGTCATCTTCTGTCCCCTTCTGTCATTCTGTCATCTTCTGTCCTCTTCTGTCATTCTGTCATTCTGTCATCTTCTGTCATCTTCTGTCATCTTCTGTCCTCTTCTGTCATCTTCTGTCATCTTCTGTCCTCTTCTGTCATTCTGTAGTCTTCTGTCATCTTGTCATCTTCTGTCCTCTTCTGTCATCTTCTGTCATCTTCTGTCATTCTGTCCTCTTCTGTCATTCTGTCATCTTCTGTCATTCTGTCATCTTCTGTCATTCTGTCATCTTCTGTCATTCTGTCATCTTCTATCATTCTGTCATCTTCTGTCATTCTGTCCTCTTCTGTCATTCTGTCATCTTCTGTCATCTTCTGTCCTCTTCTGTCATTCTGTCATCTTCTGTCATCTTCTGTCATCTTCTGTCATTCTGTCCTCTTCTGTCATTCTGTCATCTTCTGTCATCTTCTGTCCTCTTCTGTCATTCTGTCATCTTCTGTCTTCTTCTGTCCTCTTCTGTCATTCTGTCATCTTCTGTCATCTTCTGTCCTCTTCTGTCGTTCTGTCATCTTCTGTCCTCTTCTGTCATTCTGTCATTCTTTCATCTTCTGTCATCTTCTGTCCTCTTCTGTCATCTTCTGTCATCTTCTGTCCTCTTCTGTCATTCTGTCGTCTTCTGTCATCTTGTCATCTTCTGTCCTCTTCTGTCATATTCTGTCATCTTCTGTCATTCTGTCCTCTTCTGTCATTCTGTCATCTTCTGTCATTCTGTCATCCACTGTCATTCTGTCATCTTTTGTCATTCTGTCATCTTCTGTCATCTTCTGTCCTCTTCTGTCATTCTGTCATCTTCTGTCATCTTCTGTCATCCTCTGTCCTCTTCTGTCATTCTGTCATCTTCTGTCCTCTTCTGTCATTCTGACATTCTGTCATCTTATGTAATCTTCTGTCCTCATCTGTCATCTTCTGTCATGTTCTGTCCTCTTCTGTCATCTTCTGTCATCTTCTGTCATTCTGTCCTCTTCTGTCATTCTTTCATCTTCTGTCATTCTCTCATCTTCTGTCATTCTGTCATCTTCTGTCATTCTGTCATCTTCTGTCATCTTCTGTCCTTTCCGGTCATTCTGTCACCTTCTGTCATCTTCTGCCCTCTTCTGTCATTCTGTCATCTTCTGTCATCTTCTGTCAACTTCTGTCCTCTTCTGTAATCTTCTGTCATCTTCTGTCATTCTGTCCTCTTCTGTCATCTTCTGTCATTCTCTCCTCTTCTTTCATCTTCTGTCATCTTCTGTCATCTTCTGTCATTCTGTCATCTTCTGTCATTCTGTCCTCTTCTGAAATTCTGTCATCTTCTGTCATCTTCTGGCCTCTTCTGTCATTCTGTCATCTTCTGTCATTATGTCCTCTTCTGTCATTCTGTCATCTTCTGTCATTCTGTTAACTTCTGTCATCTTCTGTCATTCTGTCCTCTTCTGTCATCTTCTGTCATTCTGCCCTCTTCTGTCATCTTCTGTCATCTTCTGTCATCTTCTGTCATTCTGTCATCTTCTGTCATTCTGTCCTCTTCTGTCATTCTGTCAACTTCAGTCATCTTCTGTCCTTTTCTTTCATTCTGCCATCTTCTGTCACTCTGTCCTCATCTGTCATTCTGTCAGCTTCTGTCATCTTCTGTCATCTTCTGTCCTCTTCTGTTATTCTGTCATCTTCTGTCCTCTTCTGTCATTCAGTCATCTTCTGTCATCTTCTGTCCTATTCTGTCATTCTGTCATCTTCTGTCATCTTCTGTCATTCTGTCATCTTCTGTCCTCTTCTGTCATTCTGTCATCTTCTGTCATCTTCTGTCATCTTCTGTCATCTTCTGTCATTCTGTCCTCTTCTGTCATCTTCTGTCATCTTCTGTCATTCTGTCCTCTTCTGTCATCTTCTGTCATCTTCTGTCATCTTCTGTCATCTTCTGTCATTCTGTCCCCTTTTGTCATCTTCTGTCAACTTCTGTCCTCTTCTGTCATCTTCTGTCATCTTCTGTCATCTTCTGTCCTCTTCTGTCATCTTCTGTCATCTTCTGACATCTTCTGTCCTCTTCTGTCATCTTCTGTCATCTTCTGTCATCTTCTGCCATCTTCTGTCCTCTTCTGTCATATTCTGTCATCTTCTGTCATCTTCTGTCATTCTGTCATCTTCTGTCATCTTCTGTCATCTTCTGTCATCTTCTGACATCTTCTGCCATCTTCTGTCATCTTCTGTCCTCTTCTGTCATCTTCTGTCATCTTCTGTCATCGTCTGTCCTCTTCTGTCATACTCTGTCATATTCTGTCATCTTCTGACATCTTCTGCCATCTTCTGTCCTCTTCTGTCCTCTTCTGTCATCTTCTGTCATCTTCTGATATCTTCTGCCATCTTCTGTCATCTTCTGTCCTCTTCTGTCATCTTCTGTCATCGTCTGTCCTCTTCTGTCATACTCTGTCATATTCTGTCATCTTCTGACATCTTCTGCCATCTTCTGTCCTCTTCTGTCCTCTTCTGTCATCTTCTGCCATCTTCTGTCATTCTGTCATCTTCTGTCATTCTGTCATCCTCTGTCATTCTGTCATCTTCTGTCATTCTGTCATCCTCTGTCAATCTGTCCTCTTCTGTCATTCTGTCATCTTCTGTCATTCTGTCCTCTTCTGTCATTCTGTCATCTTCTGTCATCTTCTGTCATGTTCTGTCCTCTTCTGTCATTCTGTCATCTTCTGTCATCTTCTGTCATCTTCTGTCCTCTTCTGTCATTCTGTCATCTTCTGTCATCTTCTGTCATGTTCTGTCCTCTTCTGTCATTCTGTCATCTTCTGTCATCTTCTGTCATCTTCTGTCCGCTTCTGTCATTCTGTCATCTTCTGTCATCTTCTGTCATTCTGTCATTCTGTCATCTTCTGTCATCTTCTGTCATCTTCTGTCCTCTTCTGTCATCTTCTGTCATCTTCTGTCCTCTTCTGTCATTCTGTAGTCTTCTGTCATCTTTTCATCTTCTGTCCTCTTCTGTCATCTTCTGTCATCTTCTGTCATTCTGTCCTCTTCTGTCATTCTGTCATCTTCTGTCATTCTGTCATCTACTGTCATTCTGTCATCTTCTGTCATTCTGTCATCTTCTGTCATTCTGTCATCTTCTGTCATTCTGTCATCTTCTGTCATTCTGTCATCTTCTGTCATTCTGTCATCTTCTGTCATTCTGTCCTCATCTGTCATTCTGTCATCTTCTGTCATTCTGTCCTCTTCTGTCATTCTGTCATCTTCTGTCATCTTCTGTCCTCTTCTGTCATTCTGTCATCTTCTGTCATCTTCTGTCCTCTTCTGTCATTCTGTCATCTTCTGTCATCTTCTGTCATTCTGTCCTCTTCTGTCATTCTGTCATCTTCTGTCATCTTCTGTCATTCTGTCCTCTTCTGTCATTCTTTCATCTTCTGTCATTCTCTCATCTTCTGTCATTCTGTCATCTTCTATCATTCTGTCATCTTCTGTCATCTTCTGTCCTTTCCGTCATTCTGTCATCTTCTGTCATCTTCTGCCCTCTTCTGTCATTCTGTCATCTTCTGTCCTCTTCTGTCATTCTGTCATTCTGTCATTTTCTGTCATCTTCTGTCAACTTCTGTCCTCTTCTGTAATCTTCTGTCATCTTCTGTCATTCTGTCCTCTTCTGTCATTCTCTCACCTTCTGTCATTCTGTCATATTCTGTCATTCTGTCATCTTCTGTCATTCTGTCATCATCTGTCATTCTGTCCTCTTCTATCATTTTGTCATCTTCTGTCATTCTGTCCTCTTCTGTCATTCTGTCATCTTCTGTCATCTTCTGTCCTCTTCTGTCATTCTGTCATCTTCTGTCCTCTTCTGTCATTCTGTCATCTTCTGTCATCTTCCATCCTCTTCTGTCATTCTGACATTCTGTCATCTTCTGTCATCTTCTGTCCTCTTCTGTCATCTTCTGTCATTTTCTGTCCTCTTCTGTCATTCTGTCATCTTCTGTCATCTTCTGTCCTCTTCTGTCATTCTGTCATCTTCTGTCATCTTCTGTCATGTTCTGTCTTCTTCTGTGATCATCTAACATTCTGTAATCTTCTGTCCTCCTTTGTCATTCTGTCCACTTCTGTCATCTTCTGTCATCTTCTGTCATCTTCTGTCATCTTCTGTCAAAATCTGTCATTCTGTCATCTTCTGTCATCTTCTGTCATTCTGTCCTCTTCTGTCATCTTCTGTCATCTTCTGTCATTCTGTCATCTTCTGTCATTCTGTGCTCTTCTGTCATTCTGTCATCTTCTGTCATTCTGTCCTCTTCTGTCATTCTGTGATCTTCTGTCATCTTCTGTCCTATTCTGTCATTCTGTCATCTTCTGTCATCTTCTGTCATTCTGTCATCTTCTGTCATCTTCTGTCATCTTCTGTCATCTTCTGTCATTCTGTCATCTTCTGTCATCTTCTGTCATTCTGTCCTCTTCTGTCATCTTCTGTCATCTTCTGTCATCTTCTGTCATCTTCTGTCATTCTGTCCCCTTTTGTCATCTTCTGTCAACTTCTGTCCTCTTCTGTCATCTTCTGTCATCTTCTGTCATCTTCTGTCCTCTTCTGTCATCTTCTGTCATCTTCTGACATCTTCTGTCCTCTTCTGTCATCTTCTGTCATCTTCTGTCATCTTCTGCCATCTTCTGTCCTCTTCTGTCATATTCTGTCATCTTCTGTCATCTTCTGTCATTCTGTCATCTTCTGTCATCTTCTGTCATCTTCTGTCATCTTCTGACATCTTCTGCCATCTTCTGTCATCTTCTGTCCTCTTCTGTCATCTTCTGTCATCTTCTGTCATCGTCTGTCCTCTTCTGTCATACTCTGTCATATTCTGTCATCTTCTGACATCTTCTGCCATCTTCTGTCCTCTTCTGTCCTCTTCTGTCATCTTCTGTCATCTTCTGATATCTTCTGCCATCTTCTGTCATCTTCTGTCCTCTTCTGTCATCTTCTGTCATCTTCTGTCATCGTCTGTCCTCTTCTGTCATACTCTGTCATATTCTGTCATCTTCTGACATCTTCTGCCATCTTCTGTCCTCTTCTGTCCTCTTCTGTCATCTTCTGCCATCTTCTGTCATTCTGTCATCTTCTGTCATTCTGTCATCCTCTGTCATTCTGTCATCTTCTGTCATTCTGTCATCCTCTGTCAATCTGTCCTCTTCTGTCATTCTGTCATCTTCTGTCATTCTGTCCTCTTCTGTCATTCTGTCATCTTCTGTCATCTTCTGTCATGTTCTGTCCTCTTCTGTCATTCTGTCATCTTCTGTCATCTTCTGTCATCTTCTGTCCTCTTCTGTCATTCTGTCATCTTCTGTCATCTTCTGTCATGTTCTGTCCTCTTCTGTCATTCTGTCATCTTCTGTCATCTTCTGTCATCTTCTGTCCGCTTCTGTCATTCTGTCATCTTCTGTCATCTTCTGTCATTCTGTCATTCTGTCATCTTCTGTCATCTTCTGTCATCTTCTGTCCTCTTCTGTCATCTTCTGTCATCTTCTGTCCTCTTCTGTCATTCTGTAGTCTTCTGTCATCTTTTCATCTTCTGTCCTCTTCTGTCATCTTCTGTCATCTTCTGTCATTCTGTCCTCTTCTGTCATTCTGTCATCTTCTGTCATTCTGTCATCTACTGTCATTCTGTCATCTTCTGTCATTCTGTCATCTTCTGTCATTCTGTCATCTTCTGTCATTCTGTCATCTTCTGTCATTCTGTCATCTTCTGTCATTCTGTCATCTTCTGTCATTCTGTCCTCATCTGTCATTCTGTCATCTTCTGTCATTCTGTCCTCTTCTGTCATTCTGTCATCTTCTGTCATCTTCTGTCCTCTTCTGTCATTCTGTCATCTTCTGTCATCTTCTGTCCTCTTCTGTCATTCTGTCATCTTCTGTCATCTTCTGTCATTCTGTCCTCTTCTGTCATTCTGTCATCTTCTGTCATCTTCTGTCATTCTGTCCTCTTCTGTCATTCTTTCATCTTCTGTCATTCTCTCATCTTCTGTCATTCTGTCATCTTCTATCATTCTGTCATCTTCTGTCATCTTCTGTCCTTTCCGTCATTCTGTCATCTTCTGTCATCTTCTGCCCTCTTCTGTCATTCTGTCATCTTCTGTCCTCTTCTGTCATTCTGTCATTCTGTCATTTTCTGTCATCTTCTGTCAACTTCTGTCCTCTTCTGTAATCTTCTGTCATCTTCTGTCATTCTGTCCTCTTCTGTCATTCTCTCACCTTCTGTCATTCTGTCATATTCTGTCATTCTGTCATCTTCTGTCATTCTGTCATCATCTGTCATTCTGTCCTCTTCTATCATTTTGTCATCTTCTGTCATTCTGTCCTCTTCTGTCATTCTGTCATCTTCTGTCATCTTCTGTCCTCTTCTGTCATTCTGTCATCTTCTGTCCTCTTCTGTCATTCTGTCATCTTCTGTCATCTTCCATCCTCTTCTGTCATTCTGACATTCTGTCATCTTCTGTCATCTTCTGTCCTCTTCTGTCATCTTCTGTCATTTTCTGTCCTCTTCTGTCATTCTGTCATCTTCTGTCATCTTCTGTCCTCTTCTGTCATTCTGTCATCTTCTGTCATCTTCTGTCATGTTCTGTCTTCTTCTGTGATCATCTAACATTCTGTAATCTTCTGTCCTCCTTTGTCATTCTGTCCACTTCTGTCATCTTCTGTCATCTTCTGTCATCTTCTGTCATCTTCTGTCAAAATCTGTCATTCTGTCATCTTCTGTCATCTTCTGTCATTCTGTCCTCTTCTGTCATCTTCTGTCATCTTCTGTCATTCTGTCATCTTCTGTCATTCTGTGCTCTTCTGTCATTCTGTCATCTTCTGTCATTCTGTCCTCTTCTGTCATTCTGTGATCTTCTGTCATCTTCTGTCCTATTCTGTCATTCTGTCATCTTCTGTCATCTTCTGTCATTCTGTCATCTTCTGTCCTCTTCTGTCATTCTGTCATCTTCTGTCATCTTCTGTCATCTTCTGTCATCTTCTGTCCTCTTCTGTGCTCTCCTTTCATCTTCTGTCATTCTGTCCTCTTCTGTCATCTTCTGTCATTCTGTCGTCTACTGTCATCGTCTGTCATCTTCTGTCATCTTCTGTCATTCTGTCATCTTCTGTCATTCTGTCCTCATCTGTCATTCTGTCATCTTCTATCATCTTCTGTCCTCTCCTGTCATTCTGACATCTTCTGTCATTCTGTCATTTTCTGTCATTCTGTCCTCTTCTGTCATTTTGTCATCTTCTGTCATTCTGTCCTCTTCTGTCATTCTGTCATCTTCTGTCATCTTCTGTCCTCTTCTGTCATCTTCTGTCCTCTTATGTCATTCTGTCATTTCTGTCATCTTCTGTCATCTTCTGTCCTCTTCTGTCATCTTCTGTCATCTTCTGTCCTCTTCTGTCATTCTGTCATCTTCTGTCATTCTGTCCTCTTCTGTCATTCGGTCCTCTTCTGTCATCTTCTGTCCTCTTATGTCATTCTGTCATCTTCTGTCATCTTCTGTCATCTTCTGTCCTCTTCTGTCATTCTGTCATCTTCTGTCATTCTGTCCTCTTCTGTCATTCGGTCCTCTTCTGTCATTCTGTCATCTTCTCTCATCTTCTGTCATCTTATGTCCTATTCTGTCATTCTGTCATCTTCTGTCATCTTCTGTCATCTTCTGTCATTCTGTCATCTTCTGTCCTCTTCTGTCATTCTGTCATCTTCGGTCCTCTTCTGTCATCTTCTGTCATCTTCTGTCATCTTCTGTCATCTTCTGTCATCTTCTGTCATTCTGTCCTCTTCTGTCATCTTCTGTCATTCTCTCCTCTTCTTTCATCTTCTGTCATCTTCTGTCATCTTCTGTCATTCTGTCATCTTCTGTCATTCTGTCCTCTTCTGAAATTCTGTCATCTTCTGTCATCTTCTGGCCTCTTCTGTCATTCTGTCATCTTCTGTCATTATGTCCTCTTCTGTCATCTTCTGTCATCTTCTGTCATCTTCTGTCATCTTCTGTCATTCTGTCCCCTTTTGTCATCTTCTGTCATCTTCTGTCATCTTCTGTCATCTTCTGTCCTCTTCTGTCATCTTCTGTCATCTTCTGACATCTTCTGTCCTCTTCTGTCATCTTCTGTCATCTTCTGTCATCTTCTGTCATCTTCTGTCCTCTTCTGTCATATTCTGTCATCTTCTGTCATCTTCTGTCATTCTGTCATCTTCTGTCATCTTCTGTCATCTTCTGTCATCTTCTGACATCTTCTGCCATCTTCTGTCATCTTCTGTCCTCTTCTGTCATCTTCTGTCATCTTCTGTCATCGTCTGTCCTCTTCTGTCATACTCTGTCATATTCTGTCATCTTCTGACATCTTCTGCCATCTTCTGTCCTCTTCTGTCATCTTCTGTCATCTTCTGATATCTTCTGCCATCTTCTGTCATCTTCTGTCCTCTTCTGTCATCTTCTGTCATCTTCTGTCATCGTCTGTCCTCTTCTGTCATACTCTGTCATATTCTGTCATCTTCTGACATCTTCTGCCATCTTCTGTCCTCTTCTGTCCTCTTCTGTCATCTTCTGCCATCTTCTGTCATTCTGTCATCTTCTGTCATTCTGTCATCCTCTGTCATTCTGTCATCTTCTGTCATTCTGTCATCCTCTGTCAATCTGTCCTCTTCTGTCATTCTGTCATCTTCTGTCATTCTGTCCTCTTCTGTCATTCTGTCATCTTCTGTCATCTTCTGTCATGTTCTGTCCTCTTCTGTCATTCTGTCATCTTCTGTCATCTTCTGTCATCTTCTGTCCTCTTCTGTCATTCTGTCATCTTCTGTCATCTTCTGTCATGTTCTGTCCTCTTCTGTCATTCTGTCATCTTCTGTCATCTTCTGTCCGCTTCTGTCATTCTGTCATCTTCTGTCATCTTCTGTCATTCTGTCATTCTGTCATCTTCTGTCATCTTCTGTCATCTTCTGTCCTCTTCTGTCATCTTCTGTCATCTTCTGTCCTCTTCTGTCATTCTGTAGTCTTCTGTCATCTTTTCATCTTCTGTCCTCTTCTGTCATCTTCTGTCATCTTCTGTCATTCTGTCCTCTTCTGTCATTCTGTCATCTTCTGTCATTCTGTCATCTACTGTCATTCTGTCATCTTCTGTCATTCTGTCATCTTCTGTCATTCTGTCATCTTCTGTCATTCTGTCATCTTCTGTCATTCTGTCATCTTCTGTCATTCTGTCATCTTCTGTCATTCTGTCCTCATCTGTCATTCTGTCATCTTCTGTCATTCTGTCCTCTTCTGTCATTCTGTCATCTTCTGTCATCTTCTGTCCTCTTCTGTCATTCTGTCATCTTCTGTCATCTTCTGTCCTCTTCTGTCATTCTGTCATCTTCTGTCATCTTCTGTCATTCTGTCCTCTTCTGTCATTCTGTCATCTTCTGTCATCTTCTGTCATTCTGTCCTCTTCTGTCATTCTTTCATCTTCTGTCATTCTCTCATCTTCTGTCATTCTGTCATCTTCTATCATTCTGTCATCTTCTGTCATCTTCTGTCCTTTCCGTCATTCTGTCATCTTCTGTCATCTTCTGCCCTCTTCTGTCATTCTGTCATCTTCTGTCCTCTTCTGTCATTCTGTCATTCTGTCATTTTCTGTCATCTTCTGTCAACTTCTGTCCTCTTCTGTAATCTTCTGTCATCTTCTGTCATTCTGTCCTCTTCTGTCATTCTCTCACCTTCTGTCATTCTGTCATATTCTGTCATTCTGTCATCTTCTGTCATTCTGTCATCATCTGTCATTCTGTCCTCTTCTATCATTTTGTCATCTTCTGTCATTCTGTCCTCTTCTGTCATTCTGTCATCTTCTGTCATCTTCTGTCCTCTTCTGTCATTCTGTCATCTTCTGTCCTCTTCTGTCATTCTGTCATCTTCTGTCATCTTCCATCCTCTTCTGTCATTCTGACATTCTGTCATCTTCTGTCATCTTCTGTCCTCTTCTGTCATCTTCTGTCATTTTCTGTCCTCTTCTGTCATTCTGTCATCTTCTGTCATCTTCTGTCCTCTTCTGTCATTCTGTCATCTTCTGTCATCTTCTGTCATGTTCTGTCTTCTTCTGTGATCATCTAACATTCTGTAATCTTCTGTCCTCCTTTGTCATTCTGTCCACTTCTGTCATCTTCTGTCATCTTCTGTCATCTTCTGTCATCTTCTGTCAAAATCTGTCATTCTGTCATCTTCTGTCATCTTCTGTCATTCTGTCCTCTTCTGTCATCTTCTGTCATCTTCTGTCATTCTGTCATCTTCTGTCATTCTGTGCTCTTCTGTCATTCTGTCCTCTTCTGTCATTCTGTCCTCTTCTGTCATTCTGTGATCTTCTGTCATCTTCTGTCCTATTCTGTCATTCTGTCATCTTCTGTCATCTTCTGTCATTCTGTCATCTTCTGTCCTCTTCTGTCATTCTGTCATCTTCTGTCATCTTCTGTCATCTTCTGTCCTCTTCTGTGCTCTCCTTTCATCTTCTGTCATTCTGTCCTCTTCTGTCATCTTCTGTCATTCTGTCGTCTACTGTCATCGTCTGTCATCTTCTGTCATCTTCTGTCATTCTGTCATCTTCTGTCATTCTGTCCTCATCTGTCATTCTGTCATCTTCTATCATCTTCTGTCCTCTCCTGTCATTCTGACATCTTCTGTCATTCTGTCATTTTCTGTCATTCTGTCCTCTTCTGTCATTCTGTCATCTTCTGTCATTCTGTCCTCTTCTGTCATTCTGTCATCTTCTGTCATCTTCTGTCCTCTTCTGTCATCTTCTGTCCTCTTATGTCATTCTGTCATTTCTGTCATCTTCTGTCATCTTCTGTCCTCTTCTGTCATCTTCTGTCATCTTCTGTCCTCTTCTGTCATTCTGTCATCTTCTGTCATTCTGTCCTCTTCTGTCATTCGGTCCTCTTCTGTCATCTTCTGTCCTCTTATGTCATTCTGTCATCTTCTGTCATCTTCTGTCATCTTCTGTCCTCTTCTGTCATCTTCTGTCATCTTCTGTCCTCTTCTGTCATTCTGTCATCTTCTGTCATTCTGTCCTCTTCTGTCATTCGGTCCTCTTCTGTCATTCTGTCATCTTCTCTCATCTTCTGTCATCTTCTGTCCTATTCTGTCATTCTGTCATCTTCTGTCATCTTCTGTCATCTTCTGTCATTCTGTCATCTTCTGTCCTCTTCTGTCATTCTGTCATCTTCGGTCCTCTTCTGTCATCTTCTGTCATCTTCTGTCATCTTCTGTCATCTTCTGTCATTCTGTCCTCTTCTGTCATTCTTTCATCTTCTGTCATTCTCTCATCTTCTGTCATTCTGTCATCTTCTATAATTCTGTCATCTTCTGTCATCTTCTGTCCTTTCCGTCATTCTGTCATCTTCTGTCATCTTCTGCCCTCTTCTGTCATTCTGTCATCTTCTGTCCTCTTCTGTCATTCTGTCATTCTGACATTTTCTGTCATCTTCTGTCAACTTCTGTCCTCTTCTGTAATCTTCTGTCATCTTCTGTCATTCTGTCCTCTTCTGTCATTCTCTCACCTTCTGTCATTCTGTCATATTCTGTCATTCTGTCATCTTCTGTCATTCTGTCATCATCTGTCATTCTGTCCTCTTCTATCATTTTGTCATCTTCTGTCATTCTGTCCTCTTCTGTCATTCTGTCATCTTCTGTCATCTTCTGTCCTCTTCTGTCATTCTGTCATCTTCTGTCCTCTTCTGTCATTCTGTCATCTTCTGTCATCTTCCATCCTCTTCTGTCATTCTGACATTCTGTCATCTTCTGTCATCTTCTGTCCTCTTCTGTCATCTTCTGTCATTTTCTGTCCTCTTCTGTCATTCTGTCATCTTCTGTCATCTTCTGTCCTCTTCTGTCATTCTGTCATCTTCTGTCATCTTCTGTCATGTTCTGTCTTCTTCTGTGATCATCTAACATTCTGTAATCTTCTGTCCTCCTTTGTCATTCTGTCCACTTCTGTCATCTTCTGTCATCTTCTGTCATCTTCTGTCATCTTCTGTCAAAATCTGTCATTCTGTCATCTTCTGTCATCTTCTGTCATTCTGTCCTCTTCTGTCATCTTCTGTCATCTTCTGTCATTCTGTCATCTTCTGTCATTCTGTGCTCTTCTGTCATTCTGTCATCTTCTGTCATTCTGTCCTCTTCTGTCATTCTGTGATCTTCTGTCATCTTCTGTCCTATTCTGTCATTCTGTCATCTTCTGTCATCTTCTGTCATTCTGTCATCTTCTGTCCTCTTCTGTCATTCTGTCATCTTCTGTCATCTTCTGTCATCTTCTGTCATCTTCTGTCCTCTTCTGTGCTCTCCTTTCATCTTCTGTCATTCTGTCCTCTTCTGTCATCTTCTGTCATTCTGTCGTCTACTGTCATCGTCTGTCATCTTCTGTCATCTTCTGTCATTCTGTCATCTTCTGTCATTCTGTCCTCATCTGTCATTCTGTCATCTTCTATCATCTTCTGTCCTCTCCTGTCATTCTGACATCTTCTGTCATTCTGTCATTTTCTGTCATTCTGTCCTCTTCTGTCATTCTGTCATCTTCTGTCATTCTGTCCTCTTATGTCATTCTGTCATTTCTGTCATCTTCTGTCATCTTCTGTCCTCTTCTGTCATCTTCTGTCATCTTCTGTCCTCTTCTGTCATTCTGTCATCTTCTGTCATTCTGTCCTCTTCTGTCATTCGGTCCTCTTCTGTCATCTTCTGTCCTCTTATGTCATTCTGTCATTTCTGTCATCTTCTGTCATCTTCTGTCCTCTTCTGTCATCTTCTGTCATCTTCTGTCCTCTTCTGTCATTCTGTCATCTTCTGTCATTCTGTCCTCTTCTGTCATTCGGTCCTCTTCTGTCATTCTGTCATCTTCTCTCATCTTCTGTCATCTTCTGTCCTATTCTGTCATTCTGTCATCTTCTGTCATCTTCTGTCATCTTCTGTCATTCTGTCATCTTCTGTCCTCTTCTGTCATTCTGTCATCTTCGGTCCTCTTCTGTCATCTTCTGTCATCTTCTGTCATCTTCTGTCATCTTCTGTCATCTTCTGTCATTCTGTCCTCTTCTGTCATCTTCTGTCATTCTCTCCTCTTCTTTCATCTTCTGTCATCTTCTGTCATCTTCTGTCATTCTGTCATCTTCTGTCATTCTGTCCTCTTCTGAAATTCTGTCATCTTCTGTCATCTTCTGGCCTCTTCTGTCATTCTGTCATCTTCTGTCATTATGTCCTCTTCTGTCATTCTGTCATCTTCTGTCATTCTGTTAACTTCTGTCATCTTCTGTCATTCTGTCCTCTTCTGTCATCTTCTGTCATCTTCTGTCATTCTGCCCTCTTCTGTCATCTTCTGTCATCTTCTGTTATCTTCTGTCATCTTCTGTCCTCTTCTGTAATCTTCTGTCATTTTCTGTCATTCAGTCCTCTTCTGTCATCTTCTGTCATCTTCTGTCATTCTGTCCTCTTCTGTCATCGTCTGTCATCTTCTGTCATCTTCTGTCATTCTGTCATCTTCTGTCATTCTGTCCTCTTCTGTCATTCTGTCAACTTCAGTCATCTTCTGTCCTTTTCTTTCATTCTGCCATCTTCTGTCACTCTGTCCTCATCTGTCATTCTGTCAGCTTCTGTCATCTTCTGTCCTCTTCTGTTATTCTGTCATCTTCTGTCCTCTTCTGTCATTCAGTCATCTTCTGTCATCTTCTGTCCTATTCTGTCATTCTGTCATCTTCTGTCATCTTCTGTCATTCTGTCATCTTCTGTCCTCTTCTGTCATTCTGTCATCTTCTGTCATCTTCTGTCATCTTCTGTCATTCTGTCCTCTTCTGTCATCTTCTGTCATCTTCTGTCATTCTGTCCTCATCTGTCATCTTCTGTCATCTTCTGTCATCTTCTGTCATTCTGTCCCCTTTTGTCATCTTCTGTCAACTTATGTCCTCTTCTGTCATCTTCTGTCATCTTCTGTCATCTTCTGTCCTCTTCTGTCATCTTCTGCCATCTTCTGTCCTCTTCTGTCATCTTCTGTCATCTTCTGTCATCTTCTGTCATCTTCTGTCCTCTTCTGTCATATTCTGTCATCTTCTGTCATCTTCTGTCATTCTGTCATCTTCTGTCATCTTCTGTCATCTTCTGTCATCTTCTGACATCTTCTGCCATCTTCTGTCATCTTCTGTCCTCTTCTGTCATCTTCTGTCATCTTCTGTCATCGTCTGTCCTCTTCTGTCATACTCTGTCATATTCTGTCATCTTCTGACATCTTCTGCCATCTTCTGTCCTCTTCTGTCCTCTTCTGTCATCTTCTGCCATCTTCTGTCATCTTCTGTCATCTTCTGTCCTCTTCTGTCATATTCTGTCATCTTCTGTCATCTTCTGTCATTCTGTCATCTTCTGTCATCTTCTGTCATCTTCTGTCATCTTCTGACATCTTCTGCCATCTTCTGTCCTCTTCTGTCATCTTCTGTCATCTTCTGTCATTCTGTCATCTTCTGTCATTCTGTCCTCATCTGTCATTCTGTCATCTTCTATCATCTTCTGTCCTCTTCTGTCATTCTGACTTCTTCTGTCATTCTGTCATCTTCTGTCATTCTGTCCTCTTCTGTCATTCTGTCATCTTCTGTCATTCTGTCCTCTTCTGTCATTCTGTCATCTTCTGTCATCTTCTGTCCTCTTCTGTCATCTTCTGTCCTCTTATGTCATTCTGTCATCTTCTGTCATCTTCTGTCATCTTCTGTCATCTTCTGTCCTCTTCTGTCATCTTCTGTCATCTTCTGTCCTCTTCTGTCATTCTGTCATCTTCTGTCATTCTGTCCTCTTCTGTCATTCGGTCCTCTTCTGTCATTCTGTCATCTTCTCTCATCTTCTGTCATCTTCTGTCCTATTCTGTCATTCTGTCATCTTCTGTCATCTTCTGTCATCTTCTGTCATCTTCTGTCATTCTGTCATCTTCTGTCCTCTTCTGTCATTGTGTCATCTTCGGTCCTCTTCTGTCATCTTCTGTCATCTTCTGTCATCTTCTGTCATTCTGTCCTCTTCTGTCATCTTCTGTCATCTTCTGTCATTCTCTCCTCTTCTTTCATCTTCTGTCATCTTCTGTCATCTTCTGTCATTCTGTCCTCTTCTGAAATTCTGTCATCTTCTGTCCTCTTCTGTCATTCTGTCATCTTCTGTCATTATGTCCTCTTCTGTCATTCTGTCATCTTCTGTCATCTTCTGTCATTCTGTCATCTTCTGTCATCTTCTGTCATTCTGTCCTCTTCTGTCATCTTCTGTCATCTTCTGTCATTCTGTCCTCTTCTGTCATCTTCTGTCATCTTCTGCTATCTTCTGTCATCTTCTGTCCTCTTCTGTCATCTTCTGTCATCTTCTGTCATTCAGTCCTCTTCTGTCATCTTCTGTCATCTTCTGTCATTCTGTCCTCTTCTGTCATCTTCTGTCATCTTCTGTCATCTTCTGTCATTCTGTCATCTTCTGTCATTCTGTCCTCTTCTGTCATTCTGTCAACTTCAGTCATCTTCTGTCCTTTTCTTTCATTCTGCCATCTTCTGTCACTCTGTCCTCTTCTGTCATTCTGTCAGCTTCTGTCATCTTCTGTCATCTTCTGTTATTCTGTCATCTTCTGTCCTCTTCTGTCATTCTGTCATCTTCTGTCATCTTCTGTCCTATTCTGTCATTCTGTCATCTTCTGTCATCTTCTGTCATTCTGTCATCTTCTGTCCTCTTCTGTCATTCTGTCATCTTCTGTCATCTTCTGTCATCTTCTGTCATTCTGTCCTCTTCTGTCACCTTCTCTCATCTTCTGTCATCTTCTGTCCTATTCTGTCATTCTGTCATCTTCTGTCATCTTCTGTCATTCTGTCATCTTCTGTCCTCTTCTGTCATTCTGTCATCTTCTGTCATCTTCTGTCATCTTCTGTCATCTTCTGTCATTCTGTCCTCTTCTGTCATCTTCTGTCATCTTCTGTCATCTTCTGTCATTCTGTCCCCTTTTGTCATCTTCTGTCAACTTCTGTCCTCTTCTGTCATCTTCTGTCATCTTCTGTCATCTTCTGTCCTCTTCTGTCATCTTCTGTCATCTTCTGTCATCTTCTGACATCTTCTGCCATCTTCTGTCCTCTTCTGTCCTCTTCTGTCATCTTCTGTCATCTTCTGTCATCTTCTGTCCTCTTCTGTCATATTCTGTCATCTTCTGTCATCTTCTGTCATTCTGTCATCTTCTGTCATCTTCTGTCATCTTCTGCCATCTTCTGCCATCTTCTGTCATCTTCTGTCCTCTTCTGTCATCTTCTGTCATCTTCTGTCCTCTTCTGTCATACTCTGTCCTATTCTGTCATTCTGTCATCTTCTGTCATCTTCTGTCATTCTGTCATCTTCTGTCCTCTTCTGTCATTCTGTCATCTTCTGTCATCTTCTGTCATCTTCTGTCATTCTGTCCTCTTCTGTCATCTTCTGTCATCTTCTGTCATCTTCTGTCATTCTGTCCCCTTTTGTCATCTTCTGTCAACTTCTGTCCTCTTCTGTCATCTTCTGTCATCTTCTGTCATCTTCTGTCCTCTTCTGTCATCTTCTGTCATCTTCTGTCATCTTCTGACATCTTCTGCCATCTTCTGTCCTCTTCTGTCCTCTTCTGTCATCTTCTGTCATCTTCTGTCATCTTCTGTCCTCTTCTGTCATATTCTGTCATCTTCTGTCATCTTCTGTCATTCTGTCATCTTCTGTCATCTTCTGTCATCTTCTGCCATCTTCTGCCATCTTCTGTCATCTTCTGTCCTCTTCTGTCATCTTCTGTCATCTTCTGTCATCTTCTGTCCTCTTCTGTCATACTCTGTCATATTCTGTCATATTCTGTCATCTTCTGTCATCTTCTGTCATCTTCTGTCATTCTGTCCTCTTCTGTCATCTTCTGTCATCTTCTGTCATCTTCTGTCATTCTGTCATCTTCTGTCATTCTGTGCTCTTCTGTCATTCTGTCATCTTCTGTCATTCTGTCCTCTTCTGTCATTCTGTCATCTTCTGTCATCTTCTGTCATCTTCAGTCCTCTTCTGTCATTCTGTCAACTTCTGTCCTCTTCTGTCGTTCTGTCATCTTCTGTCATCTTCTGTCCTATTCTGTCATTCTGTCATCTTCTGTCATTCTGTCATCTTCTGCCATCTTCTGTCATTCTGTCCTCTTCTGTCATCTTCTGGCACCTTCTGTCATTCTGTCCTCTTCTGTCATCTTCTGTCATCTTCTGTCATCTTCTGTCCTCTTCTGTCATCTTCTGTCATCTTCTGTCATTCTGTCCTCTTCTGTCATCTTCTGTCATCTTCTGTAATTCTGTCCTCTTCTGTCATCTTCTGTCATTCTGTCATCTGTCATTCTGTCCTCTTCTGTCAATCTGTCATCTTCTGTCACTCTGTCCTCTTCTGTCATTCTGTCATCTTCTGTCATCTTCTGTCATCTTCTGTCCTCTTCTGTCATTCTGTCATTTTCTGTCCTCTTCTGTCATTCTGTCATCTTCTGTCATCTTCTGTCCTATTCTGTCATTCTGTCATCTTCTGTCATCTTCTGTCATCTTCTGTCATCTTCTGTCATCTTCTGTCATTCTGTCATCTTCTGTCCTCTTCTGTCATTCTGTCATCTTCTGTCATGTTCTGTCATCTTCTGTCCTCTTCTGTCATCTTCTGTCATCTTCTGTCACTCTGTCCTCTTCTGTCATCTTCAGTCATCTTCTGTCATCTTCTGTCATCTTCTGTCATTCTGTCCTCTTTTTTCATCTTCTGTCATCTTCTGTCCTCTTCTGTCATCTTCTGTCTTCTTCTGTCATCTTCTGTCATCTTCTGTCATCTTCTGTCCTCTTCTGTCATCTTCTGTCATCTTCTGTCATTCTGTCCTCTTCGGTCATCTTCTGTCATCTTCTGTCGTTCTGTCATCTTTTCTCATTCTGTCCTCTTCTGTCATCTTCTGTCCTCTTCTGTCATTCTGTCATCTTCTGTCATTCTGTCCTCTTCTGTCATTCTGTCATCTTCTGTCATTCTGTCCTCTTCTGTCATTCTGTCATCTTCTGTCATCTTCTGTCCTCTTCTATCATTCTGTCATCTTCTGTCCTCTTCTGTCATTCTGTCATCTTCTGTCATCTTCTGTCCTATTCTGTCATTCTGTCATCTTCTGTCATTCTGTCATCTTCTGTCATCTTCTGTCATTCTGTCATCTTCTGTCATCTTCTGTCCTATTCTGTCATTCTGTCATCTTCTGTCATCTTCTGTCATTCTGTCATCTTCTGTCCTCTTCTGTCATTCTGTCATCTTCTGTCATTCTGTCCTCTTCTGTCATTCTGTGATCTTCTGTCATCTTCTGTCCTATTCTGTCATTCTGTCATCTTCTGTCATCTTCTGTCATTCTGTCATCTTCTGTCCTCTTCTGTCATTCTGTCATCTTCTGTCATCTTCTGTCATCTTCTGTCATCTTCTGTCCTCTTCTGTGCTCTCCTTTCATCTTCTGTCATTCTGTCCTCTTCTGTCATCTTCTGTCATTCTGTCGTCTACTGTCATCGTCTGTCATCTTCTGTCATCTTCTGTCATTCTGTCATCTTCTGTCATTCTGTCCTCATCTGTCATTCTGTCATCTTCTATCATCTTCTGTCCTCTCCTGTCATTCTGACATCTTCTGTCATTCTGTCATTTTCTGTCATTCTGTCCTCTTCTGTCATTCTGTCATCTTCTGTCATTCTGTCCTCTTCTGTCATTCTGTCATCTTCTGTCATCTTCTGTCCTCTTCTGTCATCTTCTGTCCTCTTATGTCATTCTGTCATTTCTGTCATCTTCTGTCATCTTCTGTCCTCTTCTGTCATCTTCTGTCATCTTCTGTCCTCTTCTGTCATTCTGTCATCTTCTGTCATTCTGTCCTCTTCTGTCATTCGGTCCTCTTCTGTCATCTTCTGTCCTCTTATGTCATTCTGTCATCTTCTGTCATCTTCTGTCATCTTCTGTCCTCTTCTGTCATCTTCTGTCATCTTCTGTCCTCTTCTGTCATTCTGTCATCTTCTGTCATTCTGTCCTCTTCTGTCATTCGGTCCTCTTCTGTCATTCTGTCATCTTCTCTCATCTTCTGTCATCTTCTGTCCTATTCTGTCATTCTGTCATCTTCTGTCATCTTCTGTCATCTTCTGTCATTCTGTCATCTTCTGTCCTCTTCTGTCATTCTGTCATCTTCGGTCCTCTTCTGTCATCTTCTGTCATCTTCTGTCATCTTCTGTCATCTTCTGTCATCTTCTGTCATTCTGTCCTCTTCTGTCATCTTCTGTCATTCTGTCATCTGTCATTCTGTCCTCTTCTGTCAATCTGTCATCTTCTGTCACTCTGTCCTCTTCTGTCATTCTGTCATCTTCTGTCATCTTCTGTCATCTTCTGTCCTCTTCTGTCATTCTGTCATTTTCTGTCCTCTTCTGTCATTCTGTCATCTTCTGTCATCTTCTGTCCTATTCTGTCATTCTGTCATCTTCTGTCATCTTCTGTCATCTTCTGTCATCTTCTGTCATCTTCTGTCATTCTGTCCTCTTCTGTCATCTTCTGTCATCTTCTGTAATTCTGTCCTCTTCTGTCATCTTCTGTCATTCTGTCATCTGTCATTCTGTCCTCTTCTGTCAATCTGTCATCTTCTGTCACTCTGTCCTCTTCTGTCATTCTGTCATCTTCTGTCATCTTCTGTCATCTTCTGTCCTCTTCTGTCATTCTGTCATTTTCTGTCCTCTTCTGTCATTCTGTCATCTTCTGTCATCTTCTGTCCTATTCTGTCATTCTGTCATCTTCTGTCATCTTCTGTCATCTTCTGTCATCTTCTGTCATCTTCTGTCATTCTGTCATCTTCTGTCCTCTTCTGTCATTCTGTCATCTTCTGTCATGTTCTGTCATCTTCTGTCCTCTTCTGTCATCTTCTGTCATCTTCTGTCACTCTGTCCTCTTCTGTCATCTTCAGTCATCTTCTGTCATCTTCTGTCATCTTCTGTCATTCTGTCCTCTTTTTTCATCTTCTGTCATCTTCTGTCCTCTTCTGTCATCTTCTGTCTTCTTCTGTCATCTTCTGTCATCTTCTGTCATCTTCTGTCCTCTTCTGTCATCTTCTGTCATCTTCTGTCATTCTGTCCTCTTCGGTCATCTTCTGTCATCTTCTGTCGTTCTGTCATCTTCTCTCATTCTGTCCTCTTCTGTCCTCTTCTGTCATCTTCTGTCCTCTTCTGTCATTCTGTCATCTTCTGTCATTCTGTCCTCTTCTGTCATTCTGTCATCTTCTGTCATTCTGTCCTCTTCTGTCATTCTGTCATCTTCTGTCATCTTCTGTCCTCTTCTATCATTCTGTCATCTTCTGTCCTCTTCTGTCATTCTGTCATCTTCTGTCCTATTCTGTCATTCTGTCATCTTCTGTCATCTTCTGTCATTCTGTCATCTTCTGTCATCTTCTGTCATTCTGTCATCTTCTGTCATCTTCTGTCCTATTCTGTCATTCTGTCATCTTCTGTCATCTTCTGTCATTCTGTCATCTTCTGTCCTCTTCTGTCATTCTGTCATCTTCTGTCATTCTGTCCTCTTCTGTCATTCTGTGATCTTCTGTCATCTTCTGTCCTATTCTGTCATTCTGTCATCTTCTGTCATTCTGTCATCTTCTGTCCTCTTCTGTCATTCTGTCATCTTCTGTCATCTTCTGTCATCTTCTGTCATCTTCTGTCCTCTTCTGTGCTCTCCTTTCATCTTCTGTCATTCTGTCCTCTTCTGTCATCTTCTGTCATTCTGTCGTCTACTGTCATCGTCTGTCATCTTCTGTCATCTTCTGTCATTCTGTCATCTTCTGTCATTCTGTCCTCATCTGTCATTCTGTCATCTTCTATCATCTTCTGTCCTCTCCTGTCATTCTGACATCTTCTGTCATTCTGTCATTTTCTGTCATTCTGTCCTCTTCTGTCATTCTGTCATCTTCTGTCATTCTGTCCTCTTCTGTCATTCTGTCATCTTCTGTCATCTTCTGTCCTCTTCTGTCATCTTCTGTCCTCTTATGTCATTCTGTCATTTCTGTCATCTTCTGTCATCTTCTGTCCTCTTCTGTCATCTTCTGTCATCTTCTGTCCTCTTCTGTCATTCTGTCATCTTCTGTCATTCTGTCCTCTTCTGTCATTCGGTCCTCTTCTGTCATCTTCTGTCCTCTTATGTCATTCTGTCATCTTCTGTCATCTTCTGTCATCTTCTGTCCTCTTCTGTCATCTTCTGTCATCTTCTGTCCTCTTCTGTCATTCTGTCATCTTCTGTCATTCTGTCCTCTTCTGTCATTCGGTCCTCTTCTGTCATTCTGTCATCTTCTCTCATCTTCTGTCATCTTCTGTCCTATTCTGTCATTCTGTCATCTTCTGTCATCTTCTGTCATCTTCTGTCATTCTGTCATCTTCTGTCCTCTTCTGTCATTCTGTCATCTTCGGTCCTCTTCTGTCATCTTCTGTCATCTTCTGTCATCTTCTGTCATCTTCTGTCATCTTCTGTCATTCTGTCCTCTTCTGTCATCTTCTGTCATTCTCTCCTCTTCTTTCATCTTCTGTCATCTTCTGTCATCTTCTGTCATTCTGTCATCTTCTGTCATTCTGTCCTCTTCTGAAATTCTGTCATCTTCTGTCATCTTCTGGCCTCTTCTGTCATTCTGTCATCTTCTGTCATTATGTCCTCTTCTGTCATTCTGTCATCTTCTGTCATTCTGTTAACTTCTGTCATCTTCTGTCATTCTGTCCTCTTCTGTCATCTTCTGTCATCTTCTGTCATTCTGCCCTCTTCTGTCATCTTCTGTCATCTTCTGTTATCTTCTGTCATCTTCTGTCCTCTTCTGTAATCTTCTGTCATTTTCTGTCATTCAGTCCTCTTCTGTCATCTTCTGTCATCTTCTGTCATCCTGTCCTCTTCTGTCATCTTCTGTCATCTTCTGTCATCTTCTGTCATTCTGTCATCTTCTGTCATTCTGTCCTCTTCTGTCATTCTGTCAACTTCAGTCATCTTCTGTCCTTTTCTTTCATTCTGCCATCTTCTGTCACTCTGTCCTCATCTGTCATTCTGTCAGCTTCTGTCATCTTCTGTCCTCTTCTGTTATTCTGTCATCTTCTGTCCTCTTCTGTCATTCAGTCATCTTCTGTCATCTTCTGTCCTATTCTGTCATTCTGTCATCTTCTGTCATCTTCTGTCATTCTGTCATCTTCTGTCCTCTTCTGTCATTCTGTCATCTTCTGTCATCTTCTGTCATCTTCTGTCATTCTGTCCTCTTCTGTCATCTTCTGTCATCTTCTGTCATTCTGTCCTCATCTGTCATCTTCTGTCATCTTCTGTCATCTTCTGTCATCTTCTGTCATTCTGTCCCCTTTTGTCATCTTCTGTCAACTTCTGTCCTCTTCTGTCATCTTCTGTCATCTTCTGTCATCTTCTGTCCTCTTCTGTCATCTTCTGTCATCTTCTGTCATCTTCTGACATCTTCTGCCATCTTCTGTCCTCTTCTGTCATCTTCTGTCATCTTCTGTCATCTTCTGTCATCTTCTGTCCTCTTCTGTCATATTCTGTCATCTTCTGTCATCTTCTGTCATTCTGTCATCTTCTGTCATCTTCTGTCATCTTCTGTCATCTTCTGACATCTTCTGCCATCTTCTGTCATCTTCTGTCCTCTTCTGTCATCTTCTGTCATCTTCTGTCATCGTCTGTCCTCTTCTGTCATACTCTGTCATATTCTGTCATCTTCTGACATCTTCTGCCATCTTCTGTCCTCTTCTGTCCTCTTCTGTCATCTTCTGCCATCTTCTGTCATCTTCTGTCATCTTCTGTCCTCTTCTGTCATATTCTGTCATCTTCTGTCATCTTCTGTCATTCTGTCATCTTCTGTCATCTTCTGTCATCTTCTGTCATCTTCTGACATCTTCTGCCATCTTCTGTCCTCTTCTGTCATCTTCTGTCATCTTCTGTCATTCTGTCATCTTCTGTCATTCTGTCCTCATCTGTCATTCTGTCATCTTCTATCATCTTCTGTCCTCTTCTGTCATTCTGACTTCTTCTGTCATTCTGTCATCTTCTGTCATTCTGTCCTCTTCTGTCATTCTGTCATCTTCTGTCATTCTGTCCTCTTCTGTCATTCTGTCATCTTCTGTCATCTTCTGTCCTCTTCTGTCATCTTCTGTCCTCTTATGTCATTCTGTCATCTTCTGTCATCTTCTGTCATCTTCTGTCATCTTCTGTCCTCTTCTGTCCTCTTCTGTCATCTTCTGTCATCTTCTGTCCTCTTCTGTCATTCTGTCATCTTCTGTCATTCTGTCCTCTTCTGTCATTCGGTCCTCTTCTGTCATTCTGTCATCTTCTCTCATCTTCTGTCATCTTCTGTCCTATTCTGTCATTCTGTCATCTTCTGTCATCTTCTGTCATCTTCTGTCATCTTCTGTCATTCTGTCATCTTCTGTCCTCTTCTGTCATTGTGTCATCTTCGGTCCTCTACTGTCATCTTCTGTCATCTTCTGTCATCTTCTGTCATTCTGTCCTCTTCTGTCATCTTCTGTCATCTTCTGTCATTCTCTCCTCTTCTTTCATCTTCTGTCATCTTCTGTCATCTTCTGTCATTCTGTCCTCTTCTGAAATTCTGTCATCTTCTGTCCTCTTCTGTCATTCTGTCATCTTCTGTCATTATGTCCTCTTCTGTCATTCTGTCATCTTCTGTCATCTTCTGTCATTCTGTCATCTTCTGTCATCTTCTGTCATTCTGTCCTCTTCTGTCATCTTCTGTCATCTTCTGTCATTCTGTCCTCTTCTGTCATCTTCTGTCATCTTCTGCTATCTTCTGTCATCTTCTGTCCTCTTCTGTCATCTTCTGTCATCTTCTGTCATTCAGTCCTCTTCTGTCATCTTCTGTCATCTTCTGTCATTCTGTCCTCTTCTGTCATCTTCTGTCATCTTCTGTCATCTTCTGTCATTCTGTCATCTTCTGTCATTCTGTCCTCTTCTGTCATTCTGTCAACTTCAGTCATCTTCTGTCCTTTTCTTTCATTCTGCCATCTTCTGTCACTCTGTCCTCTTCTGTCATTCTGTCAGCTTCTGTCATCTTCTGTCATCTTCTGTTATTCTGTCATCTTCTGTCCTCTTCTGTCATTCTGTCATCTTCTGTCATCTTCTGTCCTATTCTGTCATTCTGTCATCTTCTGTCATCTTCTGTCATTCTGTCATCTTCTGTCCTCTTCTGTCATTCTGTCATCTTCTGTCATCTTCTGTCATCTTCTGTCATTCTGTCCTCTTCTGTCACCTTCTCTCATCTTCTGTCATCTTCTGTCCTATTCTGTCATTCTGTCATCTTCTGTCATCTTCTGTCATTCTGTCATCTTCTGTCCTCTTCTGTCATTCTGTCATCTTCTGTCATCTTCTGTCATCTTCTGTCATCTTCTGTCATTCTGTCCTCTTCTGTCATCTTCTGTCATCTTCTGTCATCTTCTGTCATTCTGTCCCCTTTTGTCATCTTCTGTCAACTTCTGTCCTCTTCTGTCATCTTCTGTCATCTTCTGTCATCTTCTGTCCTCTTCTGTCATCTTCTGTCATCTTCTGTCATCTTCTGACATCTTCTGCCATCTTCTGTCCTCTTCTGTCCTCTTCTGTCATCTTCTGTCATCTTCTGTCATCTTCTGTCCTCTTCTGTCATATTCTGTCATCTTCTGTCATCTTCTGTCATTCTGTCATCTTCTGTCATCTTCTGTCATCTTCTGCCATCTTCTGCCATCTTCTGTCATCTTCTGTCCTCTTCTGTCATCTTCTGTCATCTTCTGTCATCTTCTGTCCTCTTCTGTCATACTCTGTCCTATTCTGTCATTCTGTCATCTTCTGTCATCTTCTGTCATTCTGTCATCTTCTGTCCTCTTCTGTCATTCTGTCATCTTCTGTCATCTTCTGTCATCTTCTGTCATCTTCTGTCATTCTGTCCTCTTCTGTCATCTTCTGTCATCTTCTGTCATCTTCTGTCATTCTGTCCCCTTTTGTCATCTTCTGTCAACTTCTGTCCTCTTCTGTCATCTTCTGTCATCTTCTGTCATCTTCTGTCCTCTTCTGTCATCTTCTGTCATCTTCTGTCATCTTCTGACATCTTCTGCCATCTTCTGTCCTCTTCTGTCCTCTTCTGTCATCTTCTGTCATCTTCTGTCATCTTCTGTCCTCTTCTGTCATATTCTGTCATCTTCTGTCATCTTCTGTCATTCTGTCATCTTCTGTCATCTTCTGTCATCTTCTGCCATCTTCTGCCATCTTCTGTCATCTTCTGTCCTCTTCTGTCATCTTCTGTCATCTTCTGTCATCTTCTGTCCTCTTCTGTCATACTCTGTCATATTCTGTCATATTCTGTCATCTTCTGTCAACTTCTGTCATCTTCTGTCATTCTGTCCTCTTCTGTCATCTTCTGTCATCTTCTGTCATCTTCTGTCATTCTGTCATCTTCTGTCATTCTGTGCTCTTCTGTCATTCTGTCATCTTCTGTCATTCTGTCCTCTTCTGTCATTCTGTCATCTTCTGTCATCTTCTGTCATCTTCAGTCCTCTTCTGTCATTCTGTCAACTTCTGTCCTCTTCTGTCATTCTGTCATCTTCTGTCATCTTCTGTCCTATTCTGTCATTCTGTCATCTTCTGTCATTCTGTCATCTTCTGCCATCTTCTGTCATTCTGTCCTCTTCTGTCATCTTCTGGCACCTTCTGTCATTCTGTCCTCTTCTGTCATCTTCTGTCATCTTCTGTCATCTTCTGTCCTCTTCTGTCATCTTCTGTCATCTTCTGTCATTCTGTCCTCTTCTGTCATCTTCTGTCATCTTCTGTAATTCTGTCCTCTTCTGTCATCTTCTGTCATTCTGTCATCTTCTGTCATTCTGTCCTCTTCTGTCAATCTGTCATCTTCTGTCACTCTGTCCTCTTCTGTCATTCTGTCATCTTCTGTCATCTTCTGTCATCTTCTGTCCTCTTCTGTCATTCTGTCATTTTCTGTCCTCTTCTGTCATTCTGTCATCTTCTGTCATCTTCTGTCCTATTCTGTCATTCTGTCATCTTCTGTCATCTTCTGTCATCTTCTGTCATCTTCTGTCATCTTCTGTCATTCTGTCATCTTCTGTCCTCTTCTGTCATTCTGTCATCTTCTGTCATGTTCTGTCATCTTCTGTCCTCTTCTGTCGTCTTCTGTCATCTTCTGTCACTCTGTCCTCTTCTGTCATCTTCAGTCATCTTCTGTCATCTTCTGTCATCTTCTGTCATTCTGTCCTCTTTTTTCATCTTCTGTCATCTTCTGTCCTCTTCTGTCATCTCCTGTCTTCTTCTGTCATCTTCTGTCATCTTCTGTCATCTTCTGTCCTCTTCTGTCATCTTCTGTCATCTTCTGTCATTCTGTCCTCTTCGGTCATCTTCTGTCATCTTCTGTCGTTCTGTCATCTTCTCTCATTCTGTCCTCTTCTGTCATCTTCTGTCCTCTTCTGTCATTCTGTCATCTTCTGTCATTCTGTCCTCTTCTGTCATTCTGTCATCTTCTGTCATTCTGTCCTCTTCTGTCATTCTGTCATCTTCTGTCATCTTCTGTCCTCTTCTATCATTCTGTCATCTTCTGTCCTCTTCTGTCATTCTGTCATCTTCTGTCATCTTCTGTCCTATTCTGTCATTCTGTCATCTTCTGTCATCTTCTGTCATCTTCTGTCATTCTGTCATCTTCTGTCATCTTCTGTCATTCTGTCATCTTCTGTCATCTTCTGTCATCTTCTGTCAACTTCTGTCGTCTTCTGTCATCTTCTGTCATCTTCTGTTATCTTCTGTCAGCTTCTGTCATTCTGTCCTCTTCTGTCATCTTCTGTCATTCTGTCCTCTTCTGTCATCTTCTGTCATTCTGTCATCTTCTGTCATTCTGTGCTCTTCTGTCATTCTGTCATCTTCCACCATCTTCTGTCCTCTTCTGTCATTCTGTCATCTTCTGTCATTCTGTCCTCTTCTGTCATTCTGTCATCTTCTGTCATTCTGTCCTCTTCTGTCATTCTGTCATCTTCTGTCCTCTTCTGTCATTCTGTCATCTTCTGTCATCTTCTGTCCTCTTCTGTCATCTTCTGCCATCTTCTGTCATTCTGTCCTCTTCTGTCATCTTCTTTCATCTTCTGTCATTCTGTCATCTTCTGTCATTCTGTCATCGTCTGTAATTCTGTCCTCTTCTGTCATTCAGTCATCTTCTGTCATTCTGTCCTCTTCTGTCATTCTGTCATCTTCTGTCATCTTCTGTCTTCTTCTGTGATCTTCTAACATTCTGTAATCTTCTGTCCTCCTTTGTCATTCTGTCCACTTCTGTCATCTTCTGTCATCTTCTGTCCTCTTCTGTCATCTTCTGTCATTCTGTCATCTTCTGTCATCTTCTGTCATTCTGTCCTCTTCTGTCATCTTCTGTCATCTTCTGTCATCTTCTGTCATTCTGTCATCTTCTGTCATTCTGTGCTCTTCTGTCATTCTGTCATCTTCTGTCATTCTGTCCTCTTCTGTCATTCTGTCATCTTCTGTCATCTTCTGTCCTATTCTGTCATTCTGTCATCTTCTGTCATTCTGTCATCTTCTGCCATCTTCTGTCATTCTGTCCTCTTCTGTCATCTTCTGGCACCTTCTGTCATTCTGTCCTCTTCTGTCATCTTCTGTCATCTTCTGTCATCTTCTGTCATCTTCTGTCCTCTTCTGTCATCTTCTGTCCTCTTCTGTCATCTTCTGTCATCTTCTGTCATCTTCTGTCCTCTTCTGTCATCTTCTGTCATCTTCTGTCATCTTCTGACATCATCTGCCATCTTCTGTCCTCTTCTGTCCTCTTCTGTCATCTTCTGTCATCTTCTGTCATCTTCTGTCACCTTCTGTCCTCTTCTGTCATATTCTGTCATCTTCTGTCATCTTCTGTCATTCTGTCATCTTCTGTCATCTTCTGTCATCTTCTGCCATCTTCTGCCATCTTCTGTCATCTTCTGTCCTCTTCTGTCATCTTCTGTCATCTTCCGTCATCTTCTGTCCTCTTCTCTCATACTCTGTCATATTCTGTCATATTCTGTCATCTTCTGTCATCTTCTGTCATCTTCTGTCATTCTGTCATCTTCTGTCATCTTCTGTCATCTTCTGTCATTCTGTCATCTCTGTCATTCTGTGCTCTTCTGTCATTCTGTCATCTTCTGTCATTCTGTCCTCTTCTGTCATTCTGTCATCTTCTGTCATCTTCTGTCATCTTCAGTCCTCTTCTGTCATTCTGTCAACTTCTGTCCTCTTCTGTCATTCTGTCATCTTCTGTCATCTTCTGTCCTATTCTGTCATTCTGTCATCTTCTGTCATTCTGTCATCTTCTGCCATCTTCTGTCATTCTGTCCTCTTCTGTCATCTTCTGGCACCTTCTGTCATTCTGTCCTCTTCTGTCATCTTCTGTCATCTTCTGTCATCTTCTGTCATCTTCTGTCCTCTTCTGTCATCTTCTGTCATCTTCTGTCATTCTGTCCTCTTCTGTCATCTTCTGTCATCTTCTGTAATTCTGTCCTCTTCTGTCATCTTCTGTCATCTTCTGTCATCTTCTGTCATTCTGTCCTCTTCTGTCAATCTGTCATCTTCTGTCACTCTGTCCTCTTCTGTCATTCTGTCATCTTCTGTCATCTTCTGTCCTATTCTGTCATTCTGTCATCTTCTGTCATCTTCTGTCATCTTCTGTCATCTTCTGTCATTCTGTCATCTTCTGTCCTCTTCTGTCATTCTGTCATCTTCTGTCATCTTCTGTCACTCTGTCCTCTTCTGTCATCTTCTGTCATCTTCTGTCATCTTCTGTCATCTTCTGTCATTCTGTCCTCTTTTTTCATCTTCTGTCATCTTCTGTCCTCTTCTGTCATCTTCTGTCTTCTTCTGTCATCTTCTGTCATCTTCTGTCATCTTCTGTCCTCTTCTGTCATCTTCTGTCATCTTCTGTCATCTTCTGTCCTCTTCTGTCATCTTCTGTCATCTTCTGTCCTCTTCTGTCATTCTGTCATCTTCTGTCATTCTGTCCTCTTCTGTCATTCGGTCCTCTTCTGTCATTCTGTCATCTTCTCTCATCTTCTGTCATCTTCTGTCCTATTCTGTCATTCTGTCATCTTCTGTCATCTTCTGTCATCTTCTGTCATTCTGTCATCTTCTGTCCTCTTCTGTCATTCTGTCATCTTCGGTCCTCTTCTGTCATCTTCTGTCATCTTCTGTCATCTTCTGTCATCTTCTGTCATCTTCTGTCATTCTGTCCTCTTCTGTCATCTTCTGTCATTCTCTCCTCTTCTTTCATCTTCTGTCATCTTCTGTCATCTTCTGTCATTCTGTCATCTTCTGTCATTCTGTCCTCTTCTGAAATTCTGTCATCTTCTGTCATCTTCTGGCCTCTTCTGTCATTCTGTCATCTTCTGTCATTATGTCCTCTTCTGTCATTCTGTCATCTTCTGTCATTCTGTTAACTTCTGTCATCTTCTGTCATTCTGTCCTCTTCTGTCATCTTCTGTCATCTTCTGTCATTCTGCCCTCTTCTGTCATCTTCTGTCATCTTCTGTTATCTTCTGTCATCTTCTGTCCTCTTCTGTAATCTTCTGTCATTTTCTGTCATTCAGTCCTCTTCTGTCATCTTCTGTCATCTTCTGTCATCCTGTCCTCTTCTGTCATCTTCTGTCATCTTCTGTCATCTTCTGTCATTCTGTCATCTTCTGTCATTCTGTCCTCTTCTGTCATTCTGTCAACTTCAGTCATCTTCTGTCCTTTTCTTTCATTCTGCCATCTTCTGTCACTCTGTCCTCATCTGTCATTCTGTCAGCTTCTGTCATCTTCTGTCCTCTTCTGTTATTCTGTCATCTTCTGTCCTCTTCTGTCATTCAGTCATCTTCTGTCATCTTCTGTCCTATTCTGTCATTCTGTCATCTTCTGTCATCTTCTGTCATTCTGTCATCTTCTGTCCTCTTCTGTCATTCTGTCATCTTCTGTCATCTTCTGTCATCTTCTGTCATTCTGTCCTCTTCTGTCATCTTCTGTCATCTTCTGTCATTCTGTCCTCATCTGTCATCTTCTGTCATCTTCTGTCATCTTCTGTCATCTTCTGTCATTCTGTCCCCTTTTGTCATCTTCTGTCAACTTCTGTCCTCTTCTGTCATCTTCTGTCATCTTCTGTCATCTTCTGTCCTCTTCTGTCATCTTCTGTCATCTTCTGTCATCTTCTGACATCTTCTGCCATCTTCTGTCCTCTTCTGTCATCTTCTGTCATCTTCTGTCATCTTCTGTCATCTTCTGTCCTCTTCTGTCATATTCTGTCATCTTCTGTCATCTTCTGTCATTCTGTCATCTTCTGTCATCTTCTGTCATCTTCTGTCATCTTCTGACATCTTCTGCCATCTTCTGTCATCTTCTGTCCTCTTCTGTCATCTTCTGTCATCTTCTGTCATCGTCTGTCCTCTTCTGTCATACTCTGTCATATTCTGTCATCTTCTGACATCTTCTGCCATCTTCTGTCCTCTTCTGTCCTCTTCTGTCATCTTCTGCCATCTTCTGTCATCTTCTGTCATCTTCTGTCCTCTTCTGTCATATTCTGTCATCTTCTGTCATCTTCTGTCATTCTGTCATCTTCTGTCATCTTCTGTCATCTTCTGTCATCTTCTGACATCTTCTGCCATCTTCTGTCCTCTTCTGTCATCTTCTGTCATCTTCTGTCATTCTGTCATCTTCTGTCATTCTGTCCTCATCTGTCATTCTGTCATCTTCTATCATCTTCTGTCCTCTTCTGTCATTCTGACTTCTTCTGTCATTCTGTCATCTTCTGTCATTCTGTCCTCTTCTGTCATTCTGTCATCTTCTGTCATTCTGTCCTCTTCTGTCATTCTGTCATCTTCTGTCATCTTCTGTCCTCTTCTGTCATCTTCTGTCCTCTTATGTCATTCTGTCATCTTCTGTCATCTTCTGTCATCTTCTGTCATCTTCTGTCCTCTTCTGTCCTCTTCTGTCATCTTCTGTCATCTTCTGTCCTCTTCTGTCATTCTGTCATCTTCTGTCATTCTGTCCTCTTCTGTCATTCGGTCCTCTTCTGTCATTCTGTCATCTTCTCTCATCTTCTGTCATCTTCTGTCCTATTCTGTCATTCTGTCATCTTCTGTCATCTTCTGTCATCTTCTGTCATCTTCTGTCATTCTGTCATCTTCTGTCCTCTTCTGTCATTGTGTCATCTTCGGTCCTCTACTGTCATCTTCTGTCATCTTCTGTCATCTTCTGTCATTCTGTCCTCTTCTGTCATCTTCTGTCATCTTCTGTCATTATCTCCTCTTCTTTCATCTTCTGTCATCTTCTGTCATCTTCTGTCATTCTGTCCTCTTCTGAAATTCTGTCATCTTCTGTCCTCTTCTGTCATTCTGTCATCTTCTGTCATTATGTCCTCTTCTGTCATTCTGTCATCTTCTGTCATCTTCTGTCATTCTGTCATCTTCTGTCATCTTCTGTCATTCTGTCCTCTTCTGTCATCTTCTGTCATCTTCTGTCATTCTGTCCTCTTCTGTCATCTTCTGTCATCTTCTGCTATCTTCTGTCATCTTCTGTCCTCTTCTGTCATCTTCTGTCATCTTCTGTCATTCAGTCCTCTTCTGTCATCTTCTGTCATCTTCTGTCATTCTGTCCTCTTCTGTCATCTTCTGTCATCTTCTGTCATCTTCTGTCATTCTGTCATCTTCTGTCATTCTGTCCTCTTCTGTCATTCTGTCAACTTCAGTCATCTTCTGTCCTTTTCTTTCATTCTGCCATCTTCTGTCACTCTGTCCTCTTCTGTCATTCTGTCAGCTTCTGTCATCTTCTGTCATCTTCTGTTATTCTGTCATCTTCTGTCCTCTTCTGTCATTCTGTCATCTTCTGTCATCTTCTGTCCTATTCTGTCATTCTGTCATCTTCTGTCATCTTCTGTCATTCTGTCATCTTCTGTCCTCTTCTGTCATTCTGTCATCTTCTGTCATCTTCTGTCATCTTCTGTCATTCTGTCCTCTTCTGTCACCTTCTCTCATCTTCTGTCATCTTCTGTCCTATTCTGTCATTCTGTCATCTTCTGTCATCTTCTGTCATTCTGTCATCTTCTGTCCTCTTCTGTCATTCTGTCATCTTCTGTCATCTTCTGTCATCTTCTGTCATCTTCTGTCATTCTGTCCTCTTCTGTCATCTTCTGTCATCTTCTGTCATCTTCTGTCATTCTGTCCCCTTTTGTCATCTTCTGTCAACTTCTGTCCTCTTCTGTCATCTTCTGTCATCTTCTGTCATCTTCTGTCCTCTTCTGTCATCTTCTGTCATCTTCTGTCATCTTCTGACATCTTCTGCCATCTTCTGTCCTCTTCTGTCCTCTTCTGTCATCTTCTGTCATCTTCTGTCATCTTCTGTCCTCTTCTGTCATATTCTGTCATCTTCTGTCATCTTCTGTCATTCTGTCATCTTCTGTCATCTTCTGTCATCTTCTGCCATCTTCTGCCATCTTCTGTCATCTTCTGTCCTCTTCTGTCATCTTCTGTCATCTTCTGTCATCTTCTGTCCTCTTCTGTCATACTCTGTCCTATTCTGTCATTCTGTCATCTTCTGTCATCTTCTGTCATTCTGTCATCTTCTGTCCTCTTCTGTCATTCTGTCATCTTCTGTCATCTTCTGTCATCTTCTGTCATCTTCTGTCATTCTGTCCTCTTCTGTCATCTTCTGTCATCTTCTGTCATCTTCTGTCATTCTGTCCCCTTTTGTCATCTTCTGTCAACTTCTGTCCTCTTCTGTCATCTTCTGTCATCTTCTGTCATCTTCTGTCCTCTTCTGTCATCTTCTGTCATCTTCTGTCATCTTCTGACATCTTCTGCCATCTTCTGTCCTCTTCTGTCCTCTTCTGTCATCTTCTGTCATCTTCTGTCATCTTCTGTCCTCTTCTGTCATATTCTGTCATCTTCTGTCATCTTCTGTCATTCTGTCATCTTCTGTCATCTTCTGTCATCTTCTGCCATCTTCTGCCATCTTCTGTCATCTTCTGTCCTCTTCTGTCATCTTCTGTCATCTTCTGTCATCTTCTGTCCTCTTCTGTCATACTCTGTCATATTCTGTCATATTCTGTCATCTTCTGTCAACTTCTGTCATCTTCTGTCATTCTGTCCTCTTCTGTCATCTTCTGTCATCTTCTGTCATCTTCTGTCATTCTGTCATCTTCTGTCATTCTGTGCTCTTCTGTCATTCTGTCATCTTCTGTCATTCTGTCCTCTTCTGTCATTCTGTCATCTTCTGTCATCTTCTGTCATCTTCAGTCCTCTTCTGTCATTCTGTCAACTTCTGTCCTCTTCTGTCATTCTGTCATCTTCTGTCATCTTCTGTCCTATTCTGTCATTCTGTCATCTTCTGTCATTCTGTCATCTTCTGCCATCTTCTGTCATTCTGTCCTCTTCTGTCATCTTCTGGCACCTTCTGTCATTCTGTCCTCTTCTGTCATCTTCTGTCATCTTCTGTCATCTTCTGTCCTCTTCTGTCATCTTCTGTCATCTTCTGTCATTCTGTCCTCTTCTGTCATCTTCTGTCATCTTCTGTAATTCTGTCCTCTTCTGTCATCTTCTGTCATTCTGTCATCTTCTGTCATTCTGTCCTCTTCTGTCAATCTGTCATCTTCTGTCACTCTGTCCTCTTCTGTCATTCTGTCATCTTCTGTCATCTTCTGTCCTCTTCTGTCATTCTGTCATTTTCTGTCCTCTTCTGTCATTCTGTCATCTTCTGTCATCTTCTGTCCTATTCTGTCATTCTGTCATCTTCTGTCATCTTCTGTCATCTTCTGTCATCTTCTGTCATCTTCTGTCATTCTGTCATCTTCTGTCCTCTTCTGTCATTCTGTCATCTTCTGTCATGTTCTGTCATCTTCTGTCCTCTTCTGTCGTCTTCTGTCATCTTCTGTCACTCTGTCCTCTTCTGTCATCTTCAGTCATCTTCTGTCATCTTCTGTCATCTTCTGTCATTCTGTCCTCTTTTTTCATCTTCTGTCATCTTCTGTCCTCTTCTGTCATCTCCTGTCTTCTTCTGTCATCTTCTGTCATCTTCTGTCATCTTCTGTCCTCTTCTGTCATCTTCTGTCATCTTCTGTCATTCTGTCCTCTTCGGTCATCTTCTGTCATCTTCTGTCGTTCTGTCATCTTCTCTCATTCTGTCCTCTTCTGTCATCTTCTGTCCTCTTCTGTCATTCTGTCATCTTCTGTCATTCTGTCCTCTTCTGTCATTCTGTCATCTTCTGTCATTCTGTCCTCTTCTGTCATTCTGTCATCTTCTGTCATCTTCTGTCCTCTTCTATCATTCTGTCATCTTCTGTCCTCTTCTGTCATTCTGTCATCTTCTGTCATCTTCTGTCCTATTCTGTCATTCTGTCATCTTCTGTCATCTTCTGTCATCTTCTGTCATTCTGTCATCTTCTGTCATCTTCTGTCATTCTGTCATCTTCTGTCATCTTCTGTCATCTTCTGTCAACTTCTGTCGTCTTCTGTCATCTTCTGTCATCTTCTGTTATCTTCTGTCAGCTTCTGTCATTCTGTCCTCTTCTGTCATCTTCTGTCATTCTGTCCTCTTCTGTCATCTTCTGTCATTCTGTCATCTTCTGTCATTCTGTGCTCTTCTGTCATTCTGTCATCTTCCACCATCTTCTGTCCTCTTCTGTCATTCTGTCATCTTCTGTCATTCTGTCCTCTTCTGTCATTCTGTCATCTTCTGTCATTCTGTCCTCTTCTGTCATTCTGTCATCTTCTGTCCTCTTCTGTCATTCTGTCATCTTCTGTCATCTTCTGTCCTCTTCTGTCATCTTCTGCCATCTTCTGTCATTCTGTCCTCTTCTGTCATCTTCTTTCATCTTCTGTCATTCTGTCATCTTCTGTCATTCTGTCATCGTCTGTAATTCTGTCCTCTTCTGTCATTCAGTCATCTTCTGTCATTCTGTCCTCTTCTGTCATTCTGTCATCTTCTGTCATCTTCTGTCTTCTTCTGTGATCTTCTAACATTCTGTAATCTTCTGTCCTCCTTTGTCATTCTGTCCACTTCTGTCATCTTCTGTCATCTTCTGTCCTCTTCTGTCATCTTCTGTCATTCTGTCATCTTCTGTCATCTTCTGTCATTCTGTCCTCTTCTGTCATCTTCTGTCATCTTCTGTCATCTTCTGTCATTCTGTCATCTTCTGTCATTCTGTGCTCTTCTGTCATTCTGTCATCTTCTGTCATTCTGTCCTCTTCTGTCATTCTGTCATCTTCTGTCATCTTCTGTCCTATTCTGTCATTCTGTCATCTTCTGTCATTCTGTCATCTTCTGCCATCTTCTGTCATTCTGTCCTCTTCTGTCATCTTCTGGCACCTTCTGTCATTCTGTCCTCTTCTGTCATCTTCTGTCATCTTCTGTCATCTTCTGTCATCTTCTGTCCTCTTCTGTCATCTTCTGTCCTCTTCTGTCATCTTCTGTCATCTTCTGTCATCTTCTGTCCTCTTCTGTCATCTTCTGTCATCTTCTGTCATCTTCTGACATCATCTGCCATCTTCTGTCCTCTTCTGTCCTCTTCTGTCATCTTCTGTCATCTTCTGTCATCTTCTGTCACCTTCTGTCCTCTTCTGTCATATTCTGTCATCTTCTGTCATCTTCTGTCATTCTGTCATCTTCTGTCATCTTCTGTCATCTTCTGCCATCTTCTGCCATCTTCTGTCATCTTCTGTCCTCTTCTGTCATCTTCTGTCATCTTCCGTCATCTTCTGTCCTCTTCACTCATACTCTGTCATATTCTGTCATATTCTGTCATCTTCTGTCATCTTCTGTCATCTTCTGTCATTCTGTCATCTTCTGTCATCTTCTGTCATCTTCTGTCATTCTGTCATCTCTGTCATTCTGTGCTCTTCTGTCATTCTGTCATCTTCTGTCATTCTGTCCTCTTCTGTCATTCTGTCATCTTCTGTCATCTTCTGTCATCTTCAGTCCTCTTCTGTCATTCTGTCAACTTCTGTCCTCTTCTGTCATTCTGTCATCTTCTGTCATCTTCTGTCCTATTCTGTCATTCTGTCATCTTCTGTCATTCTGTCATCTTCTGCCATCTTCTGTCATTCTGTCCTCTTCTGTCATCTTCTGGCACCTTCTGTCATTCTGTCCTCTTCTGTCATCTTCTGTCATCTTCTGTCATCTTCTGTCATCTTCTGTCCTCTTCTGTCATCTTCTGTCATCTTCTGTCATTCTGTCCTCTTCTGTCATCTTCTGTCATCTTCTGTAATTCTGTCCTCTTCTGTCATCTTCTGTCATCTTCTGTCATCTTCTGTCATTCTGTCCTCTTCTGTCAATCTGTCATCTTCTGTCACTCTGTCCTCTTCTGTCATTCTGTCATCTTCTGTCATCTTCTGTCCTATTCTGTCATTCTGTCATCTTCTGTCATCTTCTGTCATCTTCTGTCATCTTCTGTCATTCTGTCATCTTCTGTCCTCTTCTGTCATTCTGTCATCTTCTGTCATCTTCTGTCACTCTGTCCTCTTCTGTCATCTTCTGTCATCTTCTGTCATCTTCTGTCATCTTCTGTCATTCTGTCCTCTTTTTTCATCTTCTGTCATCTTCTGTCCTCTTCTGTCATCTTCTGTCTTCTTCTGTCATCTTCTGTCATCTTCTGTCATCTTCTGTCCTCTTCTGTCATCTTCTGTCATCTTCTGTCATTCTGTCCTCTTCGGTCATCTTCTGTCATCTTCTGTCGTTCTGTCATCTTCTCTCATTCTGTCCTCTTCTGTCATCTTCTGTCATCTTCTGTCCTCTTCTGTCATTCTGTCATCTTCTGTCATTCTGTCCTCTTCTGTCATTCTGTCATCTTCTGTCATTCTGTCCTCTTCTGTCATTCTGTCATCTTCTGTCATCTTCTGTCCTCTTCTATCATTCTGTCATCTTCTGTCCTCTTCTGTCATTCTGTCATCTTCTGTCATCTTCTGTCCTATTCTGTCATTCTGTCATCTTCTGTCATCTTCTGTCATTCTGTCATCTTCTGTCATCTTCTGTCATTCTGTCATCTTCTGTCATCTTCTGTCATCTTCTGTCAACTTCTGTCGTCTTCTGTCATCTTCTGTCATCTTCTGTCATCTTCTGTCAGCTTCTGTCATTCTGTCCTCTTCTGTCATCTTCTGTCATTCTGTCCTCTTCTGTCATCTTCTGTCATTCTGTCATCTTCTGTCATTCTGTGCTCTTCTGTCATTCTGTCATCTTCCACCATCTTCTGTCCTCTTCTGTCATTCTGTGCTCTTCTGTCATTCTGTCATCTTCCACCATCTTCTGTCCTCTTCTGTCATTCTGTCATCTTCTGTCATTCTGTCCTCTTCTGTCATTCTGTCATCTTCTGTCCTCTTCTGTCATTCTGTCATCTTCCGTCATCTTTTGTCATCTTCTGTCATCTTCTGTCCTCTTCTGTCATCTTCTGCCATCTTCTGTCATTCTGTCCTCTTCTGTCATCTTCTTTCATCTTCTGTCATTCTGTCCTCTTCTTTCATCTTCTGTCATCTTCTGTCATCTTCTGTTATTCTGTCATCTTCTTTCATTCTGTCATCTTCTGTCATCTTCTGTCATTCTGTCATCGTCTGTAATTCTGTCCTCTTCTGTCATTCAGTCATCTTCTGTCATTCTGTCCTCTTCTGTCATTCTGTCATCTTCTGTCATCTTCTGTCTTCTTCTGTGATCTTCTAACATTCTGTAATCTTCTGTCCTCCTTTGACATTCTGTCCACTTCTGTCATCTTCTGTCATCTTCTGTCCTCTTCTGTCATCTTCTGTCATTCTGTCATCTTCTGTCATCTTCTGTCATTCTGTCCTCTTCTGTCATCTTCTGTCATCTTCTGTCATCTTCTGTCATTCTGTCATCTTCTGTCATTCTGTGCTCTTCTGTCATTCTGTCATCTTCTGTCATTCTGTCCTCTTCTGTCATTCTGTCATCTTCTGTCATCTTCTGTCCTATTCTGTCATTCTGTCATCTTCTGTCATTCTGTCATCTTCTGCCATCTTCTGTCATTCTGTCCTCTTCTGTCATCTTCTGGCACCTTCTGTCATTCTGTCCTCTTCTGTCATCTTCTGTCATCTTCTGTCATCTTCTGTCATCTTCTGTCCTCTTCTGTCATCTTCTGTCATCTTCTGTCATTCTGTCCTCTTCTGTCATCTTCTGTCATCTTCTGCAATTCTGTCCTCTTCTGTCATCTTCTGTCATCTTCTGTCATTCTGTCATCTTCTGTCATTCTGTCCTCTTCTGTCAATCTGTCATCTTCTGTCACTCTGTCCTCTTCTGTCATTCTGTCATCTTCTGTCATCTTCTGTCCTCTTCTGTCATTCTGTCATCTTCTGTCCTCTTCTGTCATTCTGTCATCTTCTGTCATCTTCTGTCCTATTCTGTCATTCTGTCATCTTCTGTCATCTTCTGTCATCTTCTGTCATCTTCTGTCATTCTGTCATCTTCTGTCCTCTTCTGTCATTCTGTCATCTTCTGTCATCTTCTGTCATCTTCTGTCATCTTCTGTCCTCTTCTGTCATCTTCTGTCATCTTCTGTCACTCTGTCCTCTTCTGTCATCTTCTGTCATCTTCTGTCATCTTCTGTCATCTTCTGTCATTCTGCCCTCTTTTGTCATCTTCTGTCATCTTCTGTCCTCTTCTGTCATCTTCTGTCATCTTCTGTCCTCTTCTGTCATCTTCTGTCATCTTCTGTCATTCTGTCCTCTTCGGTCATCTTCTCTCATCTTCTGTCGTTCTGTCATCTTCTCTCATTCTGTCCTCTTCTGTCATCTTCTGTCATCTTCTGTCCTCTTCTGTCATTCTGTCATCTTCTGTCATTCTGTCCTCTTCTGTCATTCTGTCATCTTCTGTCATTCTGTCCTCTTCTGTCATTCTGTCATCTTCTGTCATCTTCTGTCCTCTTCTATCATTCTGTCATCTTCTGTCCTCTTCTGTCATTCTGTCATCTTCTGTCATCTTCTGTCCTATTCTGTCATTCTGTCATCTTCTGTCATCTTCTGTCATCTTCTGTCATTCTGTCATCTTCTGTCCTCTTCTGTCATTCTGTCATCTTCTGTCATCTTCTGTCATCTTCTGTCAACTTCTGTCGTCTTCTGTCATCTTCTGTCATCTTCTGTCATCTTCTGTCAGCTTCTGTCATTCTGTCCTCTTCTGTCATCTTCTGTCATTCTGTCCTCTTCTGTCATCTTCTGTCATTCTGTCATCTTCTGTCATTCTGTGCTCTTCTGTCATTCTGTCATCTTCCGCCATCTTCTGTCCTCTTCTGTCATTCTGTCATCTTCTGTCATTCTGTCCTCTTCTGTCATTCTGTCATCTTCTGTCATTCTGTCCTCTTTTGTCATTCTGTCATCTTCTGTCCTCTTCTGTCATTCTGTCATCTTCCGTCATCTTTTGTCATCTTCTGTCATCTTCTGTCCTCTTCTGTCATCTTCTGCCATCTTCTGTCATTCTGTCCTCTTCTGTCATCTTCTTTCATCTTCTGTCATTCTGTCCTCTTCTGTCATCTTCTGTCATCTTCTGTCATCTTCTGTTATTCTGTCATCTTCTGTCATTCTGTCATCTTCTGTCATCTTCTGCCCTCTTCTGTCATTCTGTCATCGTCTGTAATTCTGTCCTCTTCTGTCATTCAGTCATCTTCTGTCATTCTGTCCTCTTCTGTCATTCTGTCATCTTCTGTCATCTTCTGTCTTCTTCTGTGATCTTCTAACATTCTGTAATCTTCTGTCCTCCTTTGTCATTCTGTCCACTTCTGTCATCTTCTGTCATCTTCTGTCCTCTTCTGTCATCTTCTGTCATTCTGTCATCTTCTGTCATCTTCTGTCATTCTGTACTCTTCTGTCATTCTGTCATCTTCTGTCATTCTGTCCTCTTCTGTCATTCTGTCATCTTCTGTCAACTTCTGTCATCTTCTGACCTCTTCTGTCATTCTCTCATCTTCAGTCCTCTTCTGTCATTCTGTCATCTTCTGTCCTATTCTGTCATTCTGTCATCTTCTGTCATTCTGTCATCTTCTGTCATCTTCTGTCATTCTGTCCTCTTCTGTCATCTTCTGTCATTCTGTCCTCTTCTGTCATCTTCTGTCATCTTCTGTTATCTTCTGTCCTCTTCTTTCATCTTCTGTCATCTTCTGTCATTCAGTCCGCTTCTGTCATCTTCTGTCATGTTCTGTCATTCTTTCCTCTTCTGTCATCTTCTGTCATCTTCTGTCATTCTGTCAACTTCTGTCATCTTCTGTCCTCTTCTGTCATTCTGTCAGCTTCTGTCATCTTCTGTCATCTTCTGTCCTCTTCTGTCATTCTGTCATCTTCTGTCCTCTTCTGTCATTCTGTCATCTTCTGTCATCTTCTGTCCTATTCTGTCATTCTGTCATCTTCTGTCATCTTCTGTCATCTTCTGTCATCTTCTGTCCTCTTCTGTCATCTTCTGTCATCTTCTGTCATCTTCTGTCATTCTGCCCTCTTTTGTCATCTTCTGTCATCTTCTGTCATCTTCTGTCATCTTCCGTCCTCTTCTGTCATCTTCTGTCATCTTCTGACATCTTCTGCCATCTTCGGTCATCTTCTGTCATTCTGTCATCTTCTGTCATCTTCTGTCATTCTGTCCTCTTCTGTCATCTTCTGTCATCTTCTGTCATCTTCTTTCATCTGCTGTCATTCTGTCATCTTCTGTCATTCTGTCCTCTTCTGTCATCTTCTGTCATCTTCTGTCCTCTTCTGTCATCTTCTGTCATCTTCTGTCATCTTCTGTCATTCTGCCCTCTTTTGTCATCTTCTGTCATCTTCTGTCATCTTCTGTCATCTTCCGTCCTCTTCTGTCATCTTCTGTCATCTTCTGACATCTTCTGCCATCTTCGGTCATCTTCTGTCATTCTGTCATCTTCTGTCATCTTCTGTCATTCTGTCCTCTTCTGTCATCTTCTGTCATCTTCTGTCATCTTCTTTCATCTGCTGTCATTCTGTCATCTTCTGTCATTCTGTCCTCTTCTGTCATTCTGTCATCTTCTGTCATCTTCTGTCATCTTCTGTCCTCTTCTGTCATTCTGTCATCTTCTGTCATCTTCTGTCATTCTGTCCTCTTCTGTCATCTTCTGTCATCTTCTGTCATTCTGTCATCTTCTGTCATTCTGTGCTCTTCTGTCATTCTGTCATCTTCTGTCATTCTGTCCTCTTCTGTCATTCTGTGATCTTCTGTCATCTTCTGTCCTATTCTGTCATTCTGTCATCTTCTGTCATCTTCTGTCATTCTGTCATCTTCTGTCCTCTTCTGTCATTCTGTCATCTTCTGTCATCTTCTGTCATCTTCTGTCATCTTCTGTCCTCTTCTGTGCTCTCCTTTCATCTTCTGTCATTCTGTCCTCTTCTGTCATCTTCTGTCATTCTGTCGTCTACTGTCATCGTCTGTCATCTTCTGTCATCTTCTGTCATTCTGTCATCTTCTGTCATTCTGTCCTCATCTGTCATTCTGTCATCTTCTATCATCTTCTGTCCTCTCCTGTCATTCTGACATCTTCTGTCATTCTGTCATTTTCTGTCATTCTGTCCTCTTCTGTCATTCTGTCATCTTCTGTCATTCTGTCCTCTTATGTCATTCTGTCATTTCTGTCATCTTCTGTCATCTTCTGTCCTCTTCTGTCATCTTCTGTCATCTTCTGTCCTCTTCTGTCATTCTGTCATCTTCTGTCATTCTGTCCTCTTCTGTCATTCGGTCCTCTTCTGTCATCTTCTGTCCTCTTATGTCATTCTGTCATTTCTGTCATCTTCTGTCATCTTCTGTCCTCTTCTGTCATCTTCTGTCATCTTCTGTCCTCTTCTGTCATTCTGTCATCTTCTGTCATTCTGTCCTCTTCTGTCATTCGGTCCTCTTCTGTCATTCTGTCATCTTCTCTCATCTTCTGTCATCTTCTGTCCTATTCTGTCATTCTGTCATCTTCTGTCATCTTCTGTCATCTTCTGTCATTCTGTCATCTTCTGTCCTCTTCTGTCATTCTGTCATCTTCGGTCCTCTTCTGTCATCTTCTGTCATCTTCTGTCATCTTCTGTCATCTTCTGTCATCTTCTGTCATTCTGTCCTCTTCTGTCATCTTCTGTCATTCTCTCCTCTTCTTTCATCTTCTGTCATCTTCTGTCATCTTCTGTCATTCTGTCATCTTCTGTCATTCTGTCCTCTTCTGAAATTCTGTCATCTTCTGTCATCTTCTGGCCTCTTCTGTCATTCTGTCATCTTCTGTCATTATGTCCTCTTCTGTCATTCTGTCATCTTCTGTCATTCTGTTAACTTCTGTCATCTTCTGTCATTCTGTCCTCTTCTGTCATCTTCTGTCATCTTCTGTCATTCTGCCCTCTTCTGTCATCTTCTGTCATCTTCTGTTATCTTCTGTCATCTTCTGTCCTCTTCTGTAATCTTCTGTCATTTTCTGTCATTCAGTCCTCTTCTGTCATCTTCTGTCATCTTCTGTCATTCTGTCCTCTTCTGTCATCGTCTGTCATCTTCTGTCATCTTCTGTCATTCTGTCATCTTCTGTCATTCTGTCCTCTTCTGTCATTCTGTCAACTTCAGTCATCTTCTGTCCTTTTCTTTCATTCTGCCATCTTCTGTCACTCTGTCCTCATCTGTCATTCTGTCAGCTTCTGTCATCTTCTGTCCTCTTCTGTTATTCTGTCATCTTCTGTCCTCTTCTGTCATTCAGTCATCTTCTGTCATCTTCTGTCCTATTCTGTCATTCTGTCATCTTCTGTCATCTTCTGTCATTCTGTCATCTTCTGTCCTCTTCTGTCATTCTGTCATCTTCTGTCATCTTCTGTCATCTTCTGTCATTCTGTCCTCTTCTGTCATCTTCTGTCATCTTCTGTCATTCTGTCCTCATCTGTCATCTTCTGTCATCTTCTGTCATCTTCTGTCATCTTCTGTCATTCTGTCCCCTTTTGTCATCTTCTGTCAACTTCTGTCCTCTTCTGTCATCTTCTGTCATCTTCTGTCATCTTCTGTCCTCTTCTGTCATCTTCTGCCATCTTCTGTCCTCTTCTGTCATCTTCTGTCATCTTCTGTCATCTTCTGTCATCTTCTGTCCTCTTCTGTCATATTCTGTCATCTTCTGTCATCTTCTGTCATTCTGTCATCTTCTGTCATCTTCTGTCATCTTCTGTCATCTTCTGACATCTTCTGCCATCTTCTGTCATCTTCTGTCCTCTTCTGTCATCTTCTGTCATCTTCTGTCATCGTCTGTCCTCTTCTGTCATACTCTGTCATATTCTGTCATCTTCTGACATCTTCTGCCATCTTCTGTCCTCTTCTGTCCTCTTCTGTCATCTTCTGCCATCTTCTGTCATCTTCTGTCATCTTCTGTCCTCTTCTGTCATATTCTGTCATCTTCTGTCATCTTCTGTCATTCTGTCATCTTCTGTCATCTTCTGTCATCTTCTGTCATCTTCTGACATCTTCTGCCATCTTCTGTCCTCTTCTGTCATCTTCTGTCATCTTCTGTCATTCTGTCATCTTCTGTCATTCTGTCCTCATCTGTCATTCTGTCATCTTCTATCATCTTCTGTCCTCTTCTGTCACTCTGACTTCTTCTGTCATTCTGTCATCTTCTGTCATTCTGTCCTCTTCTGTCATTCTGTCATCTTCTGTCATTCTGTCCTCTTCTGTCATTCTGTCATCTTCTGTCATCTTCTGTCCTCTTCTGTCATCTTCTGTCCTCTTATGTCATTCTGTCATCTTCTGTCATCTTCTGTCATCTTCTGTCATCTTCTGTCCTCTTCTGTCATCTTCTGTCATCTTCTGTCCTCTTCTGTCATTCTGTCATCTTCTGTCATTCTGTCCTCTTCTGTCATTCGGTCCTCTTCTGTCATTCTGTCATCTTCTCTCATCTTCTGTCATCTTCTGTCCTATTCTGTCATTCTGTCATCTTCTGTCATCTTCTGTCATCTTCTGTCATCTTCTGTCATTCTGTCATCTTCTGTCCTCTTCTGTCATTGTGTCATCTTCGGTCCTCTTCTGTCATCTTCTGTCATCTTCTGTCATCTTCTGTCATTCTGTCCTCTTCTGTCATCTTCTGTCATCTTCTGTCATTCTCTCCTCTTCTTTCATCTTCTGTCATCTTCTGTCATCTTCTGTCATTCTGTCCTCTTCTGAAATTCTGTCATCTTCTGTCCTCTTCTGTCATTCTGTCATCTTCTGTCATTATGTCCTCTTCTGTCATTCTGTCATCTTCTGTCATCTTCTGTCATTCTGTCATCTTCTGTCATCTTCTGTCATTCTGTCCTCTTCTGTCATCTTCTGTCATCTTCTGTCATTCTGTCCTCTTCTGTCATCTTCTGTCATCTTCTGCTATCTTCTGTCATCTTCTGTCCTCTTCTGTCATCTTCTGTCATCTTCTGTCATTCAGTCCTCTTCTGTCATCTTCTGTCATCTTCTGTCATTCTGTCCTCTTCTGTCATCTTCTGTCATCTTCTGTCATCTTCTGTCATTCTGTCATCTTCTGTCATTCTGTCCTCTTCTGTCATTCTGTCAACTTCAGTCATCTTCTGTCCTTTTCTTTCATTCTGCCATCTTCTGTCACTCTGTCCTCTTCTGTCATTCTGTCAGCTTCTGTCATCTTCTGTCATCTTCTGTTATTCTGTCATCTTCTGTCCTCTTCTGTCATTCTGTCATCTTCTGTCATCTTCTGTCCTATTCTGTCATTCTGTCATCTTCTGTCATCTTCTGTCATTCTGTCATCTTCTGTCCTCTTCTGTCATTCTGTCATCTTCTGTCATCTTCTGTCATCTTCTGTCATTCTGTCCTCTTCTGTCACCTTCTCTCATCTTCTGTCATCTTCTGTCCTATTCTGTCATTCTGTCATCTTCTGTCATCTTCTGTCATTCTGTCATCTTCTGTCCTCTTCTGTCATTCTGTCATCTTCTGTCATCTTCTGTCATCTTCTGTCATCTTCTGTCATTCTGTCCTCTTCTGTCATCTTCTGTCATCTTCTGTCATCTTCTGTCATTCTGTCCCCTTTTGTCATCTTCTGTCAACTTCTGTCCTCTTCTGTCATCTTCTGTCATCTTCTGTCATCTTCTGTCCTCTTCTGTCATCTTCTGTCATCTTCTGTCATCTTCTGACATCTTCTGCCATCTTCTGTCCTCTTCTGTCCTCTTCTGTCATCTTCTGTCATCTTCTGTCATCTTCTGTCCTCTTCTGTCATATTCTGTCATCTTCTGTCATCTTCTGTCATTCTGTCATCTTCTGTCATCTTCTGTCATCTTCTGCCATCTTCTGCCATCTTCTGTCATCTTCTGTCCTCTTCTGTCATCTTCTGTCATCTTCTGTCCTCTTCTGTCATACTCTGTCCTATTCTGTCATTCTGTCATCTTCTGTCATCTTCTGTCATTCTGTCATCTTCTGTCCTCTTCTGTCATTCTGTCATCTTCTGTCATCTTCTGTCATCTTCTGTCATTCTGTCCTCTTCTGTCATCTTCTGTCATCTTCTGTCATCTTCTGTCATTCTGTCCCCTTTTGTCATCTTCTGTCAACTTCTGTCCTCTTCTGTCATCTTCTGTCATCTTCTGTCATCTTCTGTCCTCTTCTGTCATCTTCTGTCATCTTCTGTCATCTTCTGACATCTTCTGCCATCTTCTGTCCTCTTCTGTCCTCTTCTGTCATCTTCTGTCATCTTCTGTCATCTTCTGTCCTCTTCTGTCATATTCTGTCATCTTCTGTCATCTTCTGTCATTCTGTCATCTTCTGTCATCTTCTGTCATCTTCTGCCATCTTCTGCCATCTTCTGTCATCTTCTGTCCTCTTCTGTCATCTTCTGTCATCTTCTGTCATCTTCTGTCCTCTTCTGTCATACTCTGTCATATTCTGTCATATTCTGTCATCTTCTGTCATCTTCTGTCATCTTCTGTCATTCTGTCCTCTTCTGTCATCTTCTGTCATCTTCTGTCATCTTCTGTCATTCTGTCATCTTCTGTCATTCTGTGCTCTTCTGTCATTCTGTCATCTTCTGTCATTCTGTCCTCTTCTGTCATTCTGTCATCTTCTGTCATCTTCTGTCATCTTCAGTCCTCTTCTGTCATTCTGTCAACTTCTGTCCTCTTCTGTCGTTCTGTCATCTTCTGTCATCTTCTGTCCTATTCTGTCATTCTGTCATCTTCTGTCATTCTGTCATCTTCTGCCATCTTCTGTCATTCTGTCCTCTTCTGTCATCTTCTGGCACCTTCTGTCATTCTGTCCTCTTCTGTCATCTTCTGTCATCTTCTGTCATCTTCTGTCCTCTTCTGTCATCTTCTGTCATCTTCTGTCATTCTGTCCTCTTCTGTCATCTTCTGTCATCTTCTGTAATTCTGTCCTCTTCTGTCATCTTCTGTCATTCTGTCATCTGTCATTCTGTCCTCTTCTGTCAATCTGTCATCTTCTGTCACTCTGTCCTCTTCTGTCATTCTGTCATCTTCTGTCATCTTCTGTCATCTTCTGTCCTCTTCTGTCATTCTGTCATTTTCTGTCCTCTTCTGTCATTCTGTCATCTTCTGTCATCTTCTGTCCTATTCTGTCATTCTGTCATCTTCTGTCATCTTCTGTCATCTTCTGTCATCTTCTGTCATCTTCTGTCATTCTGTCATCTTCTGTCCTCTTCTGTCATTCTGTCATCTTCTGTCATGTTCTGTCATCTTCTGTCCTCTTCTGTCATCTTCTGTCATCTTCTGTCACTCTGTCCTCTTCTGTCATCTTCAGTCATCTTCTGTCATCTTCTGTCATCTTCTGTCATTCTGTCCTCTTTTTTCATCTTCTGTCATCTTCTGTCCTCTTCTGTCATCTTCTGTCTTCTTCTGTCATCTTCTGTCATCTTCTGTCATCTTCTGTCCTCTTCTGTCATCTTCTGTCATCTTCTGTCATTCTGTCCTCTTCGGTCATCTTCTGTCATCTTCTGTCGTTCTGTCATCTTTTCTCATTCTGTCCTCTTCTGTCATCTTCTGTCCTCTTCTGTCATTCTGTCATCTTCTGTCATTCTGTCCTCTTCTGTCATTCTGTCATCTTCTGTCATTCTGTCCTCTTCTGTCATTCTGTCATCTTCTGTCATCTTCTGTCCTCTTCTATCATTCTGTCATCTTCTGTCCTCTTCTGTCATTCTGTCATCTTCTGTCATCTTCTGTCCTATTCTGTCATTCTGTCATCTTCTGTCATCTTCTGTCATTCTGTCATCTTCTGTCATCTTCTGTCATTCTGTCATCTTCTGTCATCTTCTGTCCTATTCTGTCATTCTGTCATCTTCTGTCATCTTCTGTCATTCTGTCATCTTCTGTCCTCTTCTGTCATTCTGTCATCTTCTGTCATTCTGTCCTCTTCTGTCATTCTGTGATCTTCTGTCATCTTCTGTCCTATTCTGTCATTCTGTCATCTTCTGTCATCTTCTGTCATTCTGTCATCTTCTGTCCTCTTCTGTCATTCTGTCATCTTCTGTCATCTTCTGTCATCTTCTGTCATCTTCTGTCCTCTTCTGTGCTCTCCTTTCATCTTCTGTCATTCTGTCCTCTTCTGTCATCTTCTGTCATTCTGTCGTCTACTGTCATCGTCTGTCATCTTCTGTCATCTTCTGTCATTCTGTCATCTTCTGTCATTCTGTCCTCATCTGTCATTCTGTCATCTTCTATCATCTTCTGTCCTCTCCTGTCATTCTGACATCTTCTGTCATTCTGTCATTTTCTGTCATTCTGTCCTCTTCTGTCATTCTGTCATCTTCTGTCATTCTGTCCTCTTCTGTCATTCTGTCATCTTCTGTCATCTTCTGTCCTCTTCTGTCATCTTCTGTCCTCTTATGTCATTCTGTCATTTCTGTCATCTTCTGTCATCTTCTGTCCTCTTCTGTCATCTTCTGTCATCTTCTGTCCTCTTCTGTCATTCTGTCATCTTCTGTCATTCTGTCCTCTTCTGTCATTCGGTCCTCTTCTGTCATCTTCTGTCCTCTTATGTCATTCTGTCATCTTCTGTCATCTTCTGTCATCTTCTGTCCTCTTCTGTCATCTTCTGTCATCTTCTGTCCTCTTCTGTCATTCTGTCATCTTCTGTCATTCTGTCCTCTTCTGTCATTCGGTCCTCTTCTGTCATTCTGTCATCTTCTCTCATCTTCTGTCATCTTCTGTCCTATTCTGTCATTCTGTCATCTTCTGTCATCTTCTGTCATCTTCTGTCATTCTGTCATCTTCTGTCCTCTTCTGTCATTCTGTCATCTTCGGTCCTCTTCTGTCATCTTCTGTCATCTTCTGTCATCTTCTGTCATCTTCTGTCATCTTCTGTCATTCTGTCCTCTTCTGTCATCTTCTGTCATTCTGTCATCTGTCATTCTGTCCTCTTCTGTCAATCTGTCATCTTCTGTCACTCTGTCCTCTTCTGTCATTCTGTCATCTTCTGTCATCTTCTGTCATCTTCTGTCCTCTTCTGTCATTCTGTCATTTTCTGTCCTCTTCTGTCATTCTGTCATCTTCTGTCATCTTCTGTCCTATTCTGTCATTCTGTCATCTTCTGTCATCTTCTGTCATCTTCTGTCATCTTCTGTCATCTTCTGTCATTCTGTCCTCTTCTGTCATCTTCTGTCATCTTCTGTAATTCTGTCCTCTTCTGTCATCTTCTGTCATTCTGTCATCTGTCATTCTGTCCTCTTCTGTCAATCTGTCATCTTCTGTCACTCTGTCCTCTTCTGTCATTCTGTCATCTTCTGTCATCTTCTGTCATCTTCTGTCCTCTTCTGTCATTCTGTCATTTTCTGTCCTCTTCTGTCATTCTGTCATCTTCTGTCATCTTCTGTCCTATTCTGTCATTCTGTCATCTTCTGTCATCTTCTGTCATCTTCTGTCATCTTCTGTCATCTTCTGTCATTCTGTCATCTTCTGTCCTCTTCTGTCATTCTGTCATCTTCTGTCATGTTCTGTCATCTTCTGTCCTCTTCTGTCATCTTCTGTCATCTTCTGTCACTCTGTCCTCTTCTGTCATCTTCAGTCATCTTCTGTCATCTTCTGTCATCTTCTGTCATTCTGTCCTCTTTTTTCATCTTCTGTCATCTTCTGTCCTCTTCTGTCATCTTCTGTCTTCTTCTGTCATCTTCTGTCATCTTCTGTCATCTTCTGTCCTCTTCTGTCATCTTCTGTCATCTTCTGTCATTCTGTCCTCTTCGGTCATCTTCTGTCATCTTCTGTCGTTCTGTCATCTTCTCTCATTCTGTCCTCTTCTGTCATCTTCTGTCCTCTTCTGTCATTCTGTCATCTTCTGTCATTCTGTCCTCTTCTGTCATTCTGTCATCTTCTGTCATTCTGTCCTCTTCTGTCATTCTGTCATCTTCTGTCATCTTCTGTCCTCTTCTATCATTCTGTCATCTTCTGTCCTCTTCTGTCATTCTGTCATCTTCTGTCATCTTCTGTCCTATTCTGTCATTCTGTCATCTTCTGTCATCTTCTGTCATTCTGTCATCTTCTGTCATCTTCTGTCATTCTGTCATCTTCTGTCATCTTCTGTCCTATTCTGTCATTCTGTCATCTTCTGTCATCTTCTGTCATTCTGTCATCTTCTGTCCTCTTCTGTCATTCTGTCATCTTCTGTCATTCTGTCCTCTTCTGTCATTCTGTGATCTTCTGTCATCTTCTGTCCTATTCTGTCATTCTGTCATCTTCTGTCATTCTGTCATCTTCTGTCCTCTTCTGTCATTCTGTCATCTTCTGTCATCTTCTGTCATCTTCTGTCATCTTCTGTCCTCTTCTGTGCTCTCCTTTCATCTTCTGTCATTCTGTCCTCTTCTGTCATCTTCTGTCATTCTGTCGTCTACTGTCATCGTCTGTCATCTTCTGTCATCTTCTGTCATTCTGTCATCTTCTGTCATTCTGTCCTCATCTGTCATTCTGTCATCTTCTATCATCTTCTGTCCTCTCCTGTCATTCTGACATCTTCTGTCATTCTGTCATTTTCTGTCATTCTGTCCTCTTCTGTCATTCTGTCATCTTCTGTCATTCTGTCCTCTTCTGTCATTCTGTCATCTTCTGTCATCTTCTGTCCTCTTCTGTCATCTTCTGTCCTCTTATGTCATTCTGTCATTTCTGTCATCTTCTGTCATCTTCTGTCCTCTTCTGTCATCTTCTGTCATCTTCTGTCCTCTTCTGTCATTCTGTCATCTTCTGTCATTCTGTCCTCTTCTGTCATTCGGTCCTCTTCTGTCATCTTCTGTCCTCTTATGTCATTCTGTCATCTTCTGTCATCTTCTGTCATCTTCTGTCCTCTTCTGTCATCTTCTGTCATCTTCTGTCCTCTTCTGTCATTCTGTCATCTTCTGTCATTCTGTCCTCTTCTGTCATTCGGTCCTCTTCTGTCATTCTGTCATCTTCTCTCATCTTCTGTCATCTTCTGTCCTATTCTGTCATTCTGTCATCTTCTGTCATCTTCTGTCATCTTCTGTCATTCTGTCATCTTCTGTCCTCTTCTGTCATTCTGTCATCTTCGGTCCTCTTCTGTCATCTTCTGTCATCTTCTGTCATCTTCTGTCATCTTCTGTCATCTTCTGTCATTCTGTCCTCTTCTGTCATCTTCTGTCATTCTCTCCTCTTCTTTCATCTTCTGTCATCTTCTGTCATCTTCTGTCATTCTGTCATCTTCTGTCATTCTGTCCTCTTCTGAAATTCTGTCATCTTCTGTCATCTTCTGGCCTCTTCTGTCATTCTGTCATCTTCTGTCATTATGTCCTCTTCTGTCATTCTGTCATCTTCTGTCATTCTGTTAACTTCTGTCATCTTCTGTCATTCTGTCCTCTTCTGTCATCTTCTGTCATCTTCTGTCATTCTGCCCTCTTCTGTCATCTTCTGTCATCTTCTGTTATCTTCTGTCATCTTCTGTCCTCTTCTGTAATCTTCTGTCATTTTCTGTCATTCAGTCCTCTTCTGTCATCTTCTGTCATCTTCTGTCATCCTGTCCTCTTCTGTCATCTTCTGTCATCTTCTGTCATCTTCTGTCATTCTGTCATCTTCTGTCATTCTGTCCTCTTCTGTCATTCTGTCAACTTCAGTCATCTTCTGTCCTTTTCTTTCATTCTGCCATCTTCTGTCACTCTGTCCTCATCTGTCATTCTGTCAGCTTCTGTCATCTTCTGTCCTCTTCTGTTATTCTGTCATCTTCTGTCCTCTTCTGTCATTCAGTCATCTTCTGTCATCTTCTGTCCTATTCTGTCATTCTGTCATCTTCTGTCATCTTCTGTCATTCTGTCATCTTCTGTCCTCTTCTGTCATTCTGTCATCTTCTGTCATCTTCTGTCATCTTCTGTCATTCTGTCCTCTTCTGTCATCTTCTGTCATCTTCTGTCATTCTGTCCTCATCTGTCATCTTCTGTCATCTTCTGTCATCTTCTGTCATCTTCTGTCATTCTGTCCCCTTTTGTCATCTTCTGTCAACTTCTGTCCTCTTCTGTCATCTTCTGTCATCTTCTGTCATCTTCTGTCCTCTTCTGTCATCTTCTGTCATCTTCTGTCATCTTCTGACATCTTCTGCCATCTTCTGTCCTCTTCTGTCATCTTCTGTCATCTTCTGTCATCTTCTGTCATCTTCTGTCCTCTTCTGTCATATTCTGTCATCTTCTGTCATCTTCTGTCATTCTGTCATCTTCTGTCATCTTCTGTCATCTTCTGTCATCTTCTGACATCTTCTGCCATCTTCTGTCATCTTCTGTCCTCTTCTGTCATCTTCTGTCATCTTCTGTCATCGTCTGTCCTCTTCTGTCATACTCTGTCATATTCTGTCATCTTCTGACATCTTCTGCCATCTTCTGTCCTCTTCTGTCCTCTTCTGTCATCTTCTGCCATCTTCTGTCATCTTCTGTCATCTTCTGTCCTCTTCTGTCATATTCTGTCATCTTCTGTCATCTTCTGTCATTCTGTCATCTTCTGTCATCTTCTGTCATCTTCTGTCATCTTCTGACATCTTCTGCCATCTTCTGTCCTCTTCTGTCATCTTCTGTCATCTTCTGTCATTCTGTCATCTTCTGTCATTCTGTCCTCATCTGTCATTCTGTCATCTTCTATCATCTTCTGTCCTCTTCTGTCATTCTGACTTCTTCTGTCATTCTGTCATCTTCTGTCATTCTGTCCTCTTCTGTCATTCTGTCATCTTCTGTCATTCTGTCCTCTTCTGTCATTCTGTCATCTTCTGTCATCTTCTGTCCTCTTCTGTCATCTTCTGTCCTCTTATGTCATTCTGTCATCTTCTGTCATCTTCTGTCATCTTCTGTCATCTTCTGTCCTCTTCTGTCCTCTTCTGTCATCTTCTGTCATCTTCTGTCCTCTTCTGTCATTCTGTCATCTTCTGTCATTCTGTCCTCTTCTGTCATTCGGTCCTCTTCTGTCATTCTGTCATCTTCTCTCATCTTCTGTCATCTTCTGTCCTATTCTGTCATTCTGTCATCTTCTGTCATCTTCTGTCATCTTCTGTCATCTTCTGTCATTCTGTCATCTTCTGTCCTCTTCTGTCATTGTGTCATCTTCGGTCCTCTACTGTCATCTTCTGTCATCTTCTGTCATCTTCTGTCATTCTGTCCTCTTCTGTCATCTTCTGTCATCTTCTGTCATTCTCTCCTCTTCTTTCATCTTCTGTCATCTTCTGTCATCTTCTGTCATTCTGTCCTCTTCTGAAATTCTGTCATCTTCTGTCCTCTTCTGTCATTCTGTCATCTTCTGTCATTATGTCCTCTTCTGTCATTCTGTCATCTTCTGTCATCTTCTGTCATTCTGTCATCTTCTGTCATCTTCTGTCATTCTGTCCTCTTCTGTCATCTTCTGTCATCTTCTGTCATTCTGTCCTCTTCTGTCATCTTCTGTCATCTTCTGCTATCTTCTGTCATCTTCTGTCCTCTTCTGTCATCTTCTGTCATCTTCTGTCATTCAGTCCTCTTCTGTCATCTTCTGTCATCTTCTGTCATTCTGTCCTCTTCTGTCATCTTCTGTCATCTTCTGTCATCTTCTGTCATTCTGTCATCTTCTGTCATTCTGTCCTCTTCTGTCATTCTGTCAACTTCAGTCATCTTCTGTCCTTTTCTTTCATTCTGCCATCTTCTGTCACTCTGTCCTCTTCTGTCATTCTGTCAGCTTCTGTCATCTTCTGTCATCTTCTGTTATTCTGTCATCTTCTGTCCTCTTCTGTCATTCTGTCATCTTCTGTCATCTTCTGTCCTATTCTGTCATTCTGTCATCTTCTGTCATCTTCTGTCATTCTGTCATCTTCTGTCCTCTTCTGTCATTCTGTCATCTTCTGTCATCTTCTGTCATCTTCTGTCATTCTGTCCTCTTCTGTCACCTTCTCTCATCTTCTGTCATCTTCTGTCCTATTCTGTCATTCTGTCATCTTCTGTCATCTTCTGTCATTCTGTCATCTTCTGTCCTCTTCTGTCATTCTGTCATCTTCTGTCATCTTCTGTCATCTTCTGTCATCTTCTGTCATTCTGTCCTCTTCTGTCATCTTCTGTCATCTTCTGTCATCTTCTGTCATTCTGTCCCCTTTTGTCATCTTCTGTCAACTTCTGTCCTCTTCTGTCATCTTCTGTCATCTTCTGTCATCTTCTGTCCTCTTCTGTCATCTTCTGTCATCTTCTGTCATCTTCTGACATCTTCTGCCATCTTCTGTCCTCTTCTGTCCTCTTCTGTCATCTTCTGTCATCTTCTGTCATCTTCTGTCCTCTTCTGTCATATTCTGTCATCTTCTGTCATCTTCTGTCATTCTGTCATCTTCTGTCATCTTCTGTCATCTTCTGCCATCTTCTGCCATCTTTTGTCATCTTCTGTCCTCTTCTGTCATCTTCTGTCATCTTCTGTCATCTTCTGTCCTCTTCTGTCATACTCTGTCCTATTCTGTCATTCTGTCATCTTCTGTCATCTTCTGTCATTCTGTCATCTTCTGTCCTCTTCTGTCATTCTGTCATCTTCTGTCATCTTCTGTCATCTTCTGTCATCTTCTGTCATTCTGTCCTCTTCTGTCATCTTCTGTCATCTTCTGTCATCTTCTGTCATTCTGTCCCCTTTTGTCATCTTCTGTCAACTTCTGTCCTCTTCTGTCATCTTCTGTCATCTTCTGTCATCTTCTGTCCTCTTCTGTCATCTTCTGTCATCTTCTGTCATCTTCTGACATCTTCTGCCATCTTCTGTCCTCTTCTGTCCTCTTCTGTCATCTTCTGTCATCTTCTGTCATCTTCTGTCCTCTTCTGTCATATTCTGTCATCTTCTGTCATCTTCTGTCATTCTGTCATCTTCTGTCATCTTCTGTCATCTTCTGCCATCTTCTGCCATCTTCTGTCATCTTCTGTCCTCTTCTGTCATCTTCTGTCATCTTCTGTCATCTTCTGTCCTCTTCTGTCATACTCTGTCATATTCTGTCATATTCTGTCATCTTCTGTCAACTTCTGTCATCTTCTGTCATTCTGTCCTCTTCTGTCATCTTCTGTCATCTTCTGTCATCTTCTGTCATTCTGTCATCTTCTGTCATTCTGTGCTCTTCTGTCATTCTGTCATCTTCTGTCATTCTGTCCTCTTCTGTCATTCTGTCATCTTCTGTCATCTTCTGTCATCTTCAGTCCTCTTCTGTCATTCTGTCAACTTCTGTCCTCTTCTGTCATTCTGTCATCTTCTGTCATCTTCTGTCCTATTCTGTCATTCTGTCATCTTCTGTCATTCTGTCATCTTCTGCCATCTTCTGTCATTCTGTCCTCTTCTGTCATCTTCTGGCACCTTCTGTCATTCTGTCCTCTTCTGTCATCTTCTGTCATCTTCTGTCATCTTCTGTCCTCTTCTGTCATCTTCTGTCATCTTCTGTCATTCTGTCCTCTTCTGTCATCTTCTGTCATCTTCTGTAATTCTGTCCTCTTCTGTCATCTTCTGTCATTCTGTCATCTTCTGTCATTCTGTCCTCTTCTGTCAATCTGTCATCTTCTGTCACTCTGTCCTCTTCTGTCATTCTGTCATCTTCTGTCATCTTCTGTCATCTTCTGTCCTCTTCTGTCATTCTGTCATTTTCTGTCCTCTTCTGTCATTCTGTCATCTTCTGTCATCTTCTGTCCTATTCTGTCATTCTGTCATCTTCTGTCATCTTCTGTCATCTTCTGTCATCTTCTGTCATCTTCTGTCATTCTGTCATCTTCTGTCCTCTTCTGTCATTCTGTCATCTTCTGTCATGTTCTGTCATCTTCTGTCCTCTTCTGTCGTCTTCTGTCATCTTCTGTCACTCTGTCCTCTTCTGTCATCTTCAGTCATCTTCTGTCATCTTCTGTCATCTTCTGTCATTCTGTCCTCTTTTTTCATCTTCTGTCATCTTCTGTCCTCTTCTGTCATCTCCTGTCTTCTTCTGTCATCTTCTGTCATCTTCTGTCATCTTCTGTCCTCTTCTGTCATCTTCTGTCATCTTCTGTCATTCTGTCCTCTTCGGTCATCTTCTGTCATCTTCTGTCGTTCTGTCATCTTCTCTCATTCTGTCCTCTTCTGTCATCTTCTGTCCTCTTCTGTCATTCTGTCATCTTCTGTCATTCTGTCCTCTTCTGTCATTCTGTCATCTTCTGTCATTCTGTCCTCTTCTGTCATTCTGTCATCTTCTGTCATCTTCTGTCCTCTTCTATCATTCTGTCATCTTCTGTCCTCTTCTGTCATTCTGTCATCTTCTGTCATCTTCTGTCCTATTCTGTCATTCTGTCATCTTCTGTCATCTTCTGTCATCTTCTGTCATTCTGTCATCTTCTGTCATCTTCTGTCATTCTGTCATCTTCTGTCATCTTCTGTCATCTTCTGTCAACTTCTGTCGTCTTCTGTCATCTTCTGTCATCTTCTGTTATCTTCTGTCAGCTTCTGTCATTCTGTCCTCTTCTGTCATCTTCTGTCATTCTGTCCTCTTCTGTCATCTTCTGTCATTCTGTCATCTTCTGTCATTCTGTGCTCTTCTGTCATTCTGTCATCTTCCACCATCTTCTGTCCTCTTCTGTCATTCTGTCATCTTCTGTCATTCTGTCCTCTTCTGTCATTCTGTCATCTTCTGTCATTCTGTCCTCTTCTGTCATTCTGTCATCTTCTGTCCTCTTCTGTCATTCTGTCATCTTCTGTCATCTTCTGTCCTCTTCTGTCATCTTCTGCCATCTTCTGTCATTCTGTCCTCTTCTGTCATCTTCTTTCATCTTCTGTCATTCTGTCATCTTCTGTCATTCTGTCATCGTCTGTCATTCTGTCCTCTTCTGTCAATCTGTCATCTTCTGTCACTCTGTCCTCTTCTGTCATTCTGTCATCTTCTGTCATCTTCTGTCATCTTCTGTCCTCTTCTGTCATTCTGTCATTTTCTGTCCTCTTCTGTCATTCTGTCATCTTCTGTCATCTTCTGTCCTATTCTGTCATTCTGTCATCTTCTGTCATCTTCTGTCATCTTCTGTCATCTTCTGTCATCTTCTGTCATTCTGTCATCTTCTGTCCTCTTCTGTCATTCTGTCATCTTCTGTCATGTTCTGTCATCTTCTGTCCTCTTCTGTCATCTTCTGTCATCTTCTGTCACTCTGTCCTCTTCTGTCATCTTCAGTCATCTTCTGTCATCTTCTGTCATCTTCTGTCATTCTGTCCTCTTTTTTCATCTTCTGTCATCTTCTGTCCTCTTCTGTCATCTTCTGTCTTCCTCTGTCATCTTCTGTCATCTTCTGTCATCTTCTGTCCTCTTCTGTCATCTTCTGTCATCTTCTGTCATTCTGTCCTCTTCGGTCATCTTCTGTCATCTTCTGTCGTTCTGTCATCTTCTCTCATTCTGTCCTCTTCTGTCATCTTCTGTCCTCTTCTGTCATTCTGTCATCTTCTGTCATTCTGTCCTCTTCTGTCATTCTGTCATCTTCTGTCATTCTGTCCTCTTCTGTCATTCTGTCATCTTCTGTCATCTTCTGTCCTCTTCTATCATTCTGTCATCTTCTGTCCTCTTCTGTCATTCTGTCATCTTCTGTCATCTTCTGTCCTATTCTGTCATTCTGTCATCTTCTGTCATCTTCTGTCATTCTGTCATCTTCTGTCATCTTCTGTCATTCTGTCATCTTCTGTCATCTTCTGTCCTATTCTGTCATTCTGTCATCTTCTGTCATCTTCTGTCATTCTGTCATCTTCTGTCCTCTTCTGTCATTCTGTCATCTTCTGTCATTCTGTCCTCTTCTGTCATTCTGTGATCTTCTGTCATCTTCTGTCCTATTCTGTCATTCTGTCATCTTCTGTCATTCTGTCATCTTCTGTCCTCTTCTGTCATTCTGTCATCTTCTGTCATCTTCTGTCATCTTCTGTCATCTTCTGTCCTCTTCTGTGCTCTCCTTTCATCTTCTGTCATTCTGTCCTCTTCTGTCATCTTCTGTCATTCTGTCGTCTACTGTCATCGTCTGTCATCTTCTGTCATCTTCTGTCATTCTGTCATCTTCTGTCATTCTGTCCTCATCTGTCATTCTGTCATCTTCTATCATCTTCTGTCCTCTCCTGTCATTCTGACATCTTCTGTCATTCTGTCATTTTCTGTCATTCTGTCCTCTTCTGTCATTCTGTCATCTTCTGTCATTCTGTCCTCTTCTGTCATTCTGTCATCTTCTGTCATCTTCTGTCCTCTTCTGTCATCTTCTGTCCTCTTATGTCATTCTGTCATTTCTGTCATCTTCTGTCATCTTCTGTCCTCTTCTGTCATCTTCTGTCATCTTCTGTCCTCTTCTGTCATTCTGTCATCTTCTGTCATTCTGTCCTCTTCTGTCATTCGGTCCTCTTCTGTCATCTTCTGTCCTCTTATGTCATTCTGTCATCTTCTGTCATCTTCTGTCATCTTCTGTCCTCTTCTGTCATCTTCTGTCATCTTCTGTCCTCTTCTGTCATTCTGTCATCTTCTGTCATTCTGTCCTCTTCTGTCATTCGGTCCTCTTCTGTCATTCTGTCATCTTCTCTCATCTTCTGTCATCTTCTGTCCTATTCTGTCATTCTGTCATCTTCTGTCATCTTCTGTCATCTTCTGTCATTCTGTCATCTTCTGTCCTCTTCTGTCATTCTGTCATCTTCGGTCCTCTTCTGTCATCTTCTGTCATCTTCTGTCATCTTCTGTCATCTTCTGTCATCTTCTGTCATTCTGTCCTCTTCTGTCATCTTCTGTCATTCTCTCCTCTTCTTTCATCTTCTGTCATCTTCTGTCATCTTCTGTCATTCTGTCATCTTCTGTCATTCTGTCCTCTTCTGAAATTCTGTCATCTTCTGTCATCTTCTGGCCTCTTCTGTCATTCTGTCATCTTCTGTCATTATGTCCTCTTCTGTCATTCTGTCATCTTCTGTCATTCTGTTAACTTCTGTCATCTTCTGTCATTCTGTCCTCTTCTGTCATCTTCTGTCATCTTCTGTCATTCTGCCCTCTTCTGTCATCTTCTGTCATCTTCTGTTATCTTCTGTCATCTTCTGTCCTCTTCTGTAATCTTCTGTCATTTTCTGTCATTCAGTCCTCTTCTGTCATCTTCTGTCATCTTCTGTCATCCTGTCCTCTTCTGTCATCTTCTGTCATCTTCTGTCATCTTCTGTCATTCTGTCATCTTCTGTCATTCTGTCCTCTTCTGTCATTCTGTCAACTTCAGTCATCTTCTGTCCTTTTCTTTCATTCTGCCATCTTCTGTCACTCTGTCCTCATCTGTCATTCTGTCAGCTTCTGTCATCTTCTGTCCTCTTCTGTTATTCTGTCATCTTCTGTCATTCAGTCATCTTCTGTCATCTTCTGTCCTATTCTGTCATTCTGTCATCTTCTGTCATCTTCTGTCATTCTGTCATCTTCTGTCCTCTTCTGTCATTCTGTCATCTTCTGTCATCTTCTGTCATCTTCTGTCATTCTGTCCTCTTCTGTCATCTTCTGTCATCTTCTGTCATTCTGTCCTCATCTGTCATCTTCTGTCATCTTCTGTCATCTTCTGTCATCTTCTGTCATTCTGTCCCCTTTTGTCATCTTCTGTCAACTTCTGTCCTCTTCTGTCATCTTCTGTCATCTTCTGTCATCTTCTGTCCTCTTCTGTCATCTTCTGTCATCTTCTGTCATCTTCTGACATCTTCTGCCATCTTCTGTCCTCTTCTGTCATCTTCTGTCATCTTCTGTCATCTTCTGTCATCTTCTGTCCTCTTCTGTCATATTCTGTCATCTTCTGTCATCTTCTGTCATTCTGTCATCTTCTGTCATCTTCTGTCATCTTCTGTCATCTTCTGACATCTTCTGCCATCTTCTGTCATCTTCTGTCCTCTTCTGTCATCTTCTGTCATCTTCTGTCATCGTCTGTCCTCTTCTGTCATACTCTGTCATATTCTGTCATCTTCTGACATCTTCTGCCATCTTCTGTCCTCTTCTGTCCTCTTCTGTCATCTTCTGCCATCTTCTGTCATCTTCTGTCATCTTCTGTCCTCTTCTGTCATATTCTGTCATCTTCTGTCATCTTCTGTCATTCTGTCATCTTCTGTCATCTTCTGTCATCTTCTGTCATCTTCTGACATCTTCTGCCATCTTCTGTCCTCTTCTGTCATCTTCTGTCATCTTCTGTCATTCTGTCATCTTCTGTCATTCTGTCCTCATCTGTCATTCTGTCATCTTCTATCATCTTCTGTCCTCTTCTGTCATTCTGACTTCTTCTGTCATTCTGTCATCTTCTGTCATTCTGTCCTCTTCTGTCATTCTGTCATCTTCTGTCATTCTGTCCTCTTCTGTCATTCTGTCATCTTCTGTCATCTTCTGTCCTCTTCTGTCATCTTCTGTCCTCTTATGTCATTCTGTCATCTTCTGTCATCTTCTGTCATCTTCTGTCATCTTCTGTCCTCTTCTGTCCTCTTCTGTCATCTTCTGTCATCTTCTGTCCTCTTCTGTCATTCTGTCATCTTCTGTCATTCTGTCCTCTTCTGTCATTCGGTCCTCTTCTGTCATTCTGTCATCTTCTCTCATCTTCTGTCATCTTCTGTCCTATTCTGTCATTCTGTCATCTTCTGTCATCTTCTGTCATCTTCTGTCATCTTCTGTCATTCTGTCATCTTCTGTCCTCTTCTGTCATTGTGTCATCTTCGGTCCTCTACTGTCATCTTCTGTCATCTTCTGTCATCTTCTGTCATTCTGTCCTCTTCTGTCATCTTCTGTCATCTTCTGTCATTCTCTCCTCTTCTTTCATCTTCTGTCATCTTCTGTCATCTTCTGTCATTCTGTCCTCTTCTGAAATTCTGTCATCTTCTGTCCTCTTCTGTCATTCTGTCATCTTCTGTCATTATGTCCTCTTCTGTCATTCTGTCATCTTCTGTCATCTTCTGTCATTCTGTCATCTTCTGTCATCTTCTGTCATTCTGTCCTCTTCTGTCATCTTCTGTCATCTTCTGTCATTCTGTCCTCTTCTGTCATCTTCTGTCATCTTCTGCTATCTTCTGTCATCTTCTGTCCTCTTCTGTCATCTTCTGTCATCTTCTGTCATTCAGTCCTCTTCTGTCATCTTCTGTCATCTTCTGTCATTCTGTCCTCTTCTGTCATCTTCTGTCATCTTCTGTCATCTTCTGTCATTCTGTCATCTTCTGTCATTCTGTCCTCTTCTGTCATTCTGTCAACTTCAGTCATCTTCTGTCCTTTTCTTTCATTCTGCCATCTTCTGTCACTCTGTCCTCTTCTGTCATTCTGTCAGCTTCTGTCATCTTCTGTCATCTTCTGTTATTCTGTCATCTTCTGTCCTCTTCTGTCATTCTGTCATCTTCTGTCATCTTCTGTCCTATTCTGTCATTCTGTCATCTTCTGTCATCTTCTGTCATTCTGTCATCTTCTGTCCTCTTCTGTCATTCTGTCATCTTCTGTCATCTTCTGTCATCTTCTGTCATTCTGTCCTCTTCTGTCACCTTCTCTCATCTTCTGTCATCTTCTGTCCTATTCTGTCATTCTGTCATCTTCTGTCATCTTCTGTCATTCTGTCATCTTCTGTCCTCTTCTGTCATTCTGTCATCTTCTGTCATCTTCTGTCATCTTCTGTCATCTTCTGTCATTCTGTCCTCTTCTGTCATCTTCTGTCATCTTCTGTCATCTTCTGTCATTCTGTCCCCTTTTGTCATCTTCTGTCAACTTCTGTCCTCTTCTGTCATCTTCTGTCATCTTCTGTCATCTTCTGTCCTCTTCTGTCATCTTCTGTCATCTTCTGTCATCTTCTGACATCTTCTGCCATCTTCTGTCCTCTTCTGTCCTCTTCTGTCATCTTCTGTCATCTTCTGTCATCTTCTGTCCTCTTCTGTCATATTCTGTCATCTTCTGTCATCTTCTGTCATTCTGTCATCTTCTGTCATCTTCTGTCATCTTCTGCCATCTTCTGCCATCTTCTGTCATCTTCTGTCCTCTTCTGTCATCTTCTGTCATCTTGTGTCATCTTCTGTCCTCTTCTGTCATACTCTGTCCTATTCTGTCATTCTGTCATCTTCTGTCATCTTCTGTCATTCTGTCATCTTCTGTCCTCTTCTGTCATTCTGTCATCTTCTGTCATCTTCTGTCATCTTCTGTCATCTTCTGTCATTCTGTCCTCTTCTGTCATCTTCTGTCATCTTCTGTCATCTTCTGTCATTCTGTCCCCTTTTGTCATCTTCTGTCAACTTCTGTCCTCTTCTGTCATCTTCTGTCATCTTCTGTCATCTTCTGTCCTCTTCTGTCATCTTCTGTCATCTTCTGTCATCTTCTGACATCTTCTGCCATCTTCTGTCCTCTTCTGTCCTCTTCTGTCATCTTCTGTCATCTTCTGTCATCTTCTGTCCTCTTCTGTCATATTCTGTCATCTTCTGTCATCTTCTGTCATTCTGTCATCTTCTGTCATCTTCTGTCATCTTCTGCCATCTTCTGCCATCTTCTGTCATCTTCTGTCCTCTTCTGTCATCTTCTGTCATCTTCTGTCATCTTCTGTCCTCTTCTGTCATACTCTGTCATATTCTGTCATATTCTGTCATCTTCTGTCAACTTCTGTCATCTTCTGTCATTCTGTCCTCTTCTGTCATCTTCTGTCATCTTCTGTCATCTTCTGTCATTCTGTCATCTTCTGTCATTCTGTGCTCTTCTGTCATTCTGTCATCTTCTGTCATTCTGTCCTCTTCTGTCATTCTGTCATCTTCTGTCATCTTCTGTCATCTTCAGTCCTCTTCTGTCATTCTGTCAACTTCTGTCCTCTTCTGTCATTCTGTCATCTTCTGTCATCTTCTGTCCTATTCTGTCATTCTGTCATCTTCTGTCATTCTGTCATCTTCTGCCATCTTCTGTCATTCTGTCCTCTTCTGTCATCTTCTGGCACCTTCTGTCATTCTGTCCTCTTCTGTCATCTTCTGTCATCTTCTGTCATCTTCTGTCCTCTTCTGTCATCTTCTGTCATCTTCTGTCATTCTGTCCTCTTCTGTCATCTTCTGTCATCTTCTGTAATTCTGTCCTCTTCTGTCATCTTCTGTCATTCTGTCATCTTCTGTCATTCTGTCCTCTTCTGTCAATCTGTCATCTTCTGTCACTCTGTCCTCTTCTGTCATTCTGTCATCTTCTGTCATCTTCTGTCATCTTCTGTCCTCTTCTGTCATTCTGTCATTTTCTGTCCTCTTCTGTCATTCTGTCATCTTCTGTCATCTTCTGTCCTATTCTGTCATTCTGTCATCTTCTGTCATCTTCTGTCATCTTCTGTCATCTTCTGTCATCTTCTGTCATTCTGTCATCTTCTGTCCTCTTCTGTCATTCTGTCATCTTCTGTCATGTTCTGTCATCTTCTGTCCTCTTCTGTCGTCTTCTGTCATCTTCTGTCACTCTGTCCTCTTCTGTCATCTTCAGTCATCTTCTGTCATCTTCTGTCATCTTCTGTCATTCTGTCCTCTTTTTTCATCTTCTGTCATCTTCTGTCCTCTTCTGTCATCTCCTGTCTTCTTCTGTCATCTTCTGTCATCTTCTGTCATCTTCTGTCCTCTTCTGTCATCTTCTGTCATCTTCTGTCATTCTGTCCTCTTCGGTCATCTTCTGTCATCTTCTGTCGTTCTGTCATCTTCTCTCATTCTGTCCTCTTCTGTCATCTTCTGTCCTCTTCTGTCATTCTGTCATCTTCTGTCATTCTGTCCTCTTCTGTCATTCTGTCATCTTCTGTCATTCTGTCCTCTTCTGTCATTCTGTCATCTTCTGTCATCTTCTGTCCTCTTCTATCATTCTGTCATCTTCTGTCCTCTTCTGTCATTCTGTCATCTTCTGTCATCTTCTGTCCTATTCTGTCATTCTGTCATCTTCTGTCATCTTCTGTCATCTTCTGTCATTCTGTCATCTTCTGTCATCTTCTGTCATTCTGTCATCTTCTGTCATCTTCTGTCATCTTCTGTCAACTTCTGTCGTCTTCTGTCATCTTCTGTCATCTTCTGTTATCTTCTGTCAGCTTCTGTCATTCTGTCCTCTTCTGTCATCTTCTGTCATTCTGTCCTCTTCTGTCATCTTCTGTCATTCTGTCATCTTCTGTCATTCTGTGCTCTTCTGTCATTCTGTCATCTTCCACCATCTTCTGTCCTCTTCTGTCATTCTGTCATCTTCTGTCATTCTGTCCTCTTCTGTCATTCTGTCATCTTCTGTCATTCTGTCCTCTTCTGTCATTCTGTCATCTTCTGTCCTCTTCTGTCATTCTGTCATCTTCTGTCATCTTCTGTCCTCTTCTGTCATCTTCTGCCATCTTCTGTCATTCTGTCCTCTTCTGTCATCTTCTTTCATCTTCTGTCATTCTGTCATCTTCTGTCATTCTGTCATCGTCTGTAATTCTGTCCTCTTCTGTCATTCAGTCATCTTCTGTCATTCTGTCCTCTTCTGTCATTCTTTCATCTTCTGTCATCTTCTGTCTTCTTCTGTGATCTTCTAACATTCTGTAATCTTCTGTCCTCCTTTGTCATTCTGTCCACTTCTGTCATCTTCTGTCATCTTCTGTCCTCTTCTGTCATCTTCTGTCATTCTGTCATCTTCTGTCATCTTCTGTCATTCTGTCCTCTTCTGTCATCTTCTGTCATCTTCTGTCATCTTCTGTCATTCTGTCATCTTCTGTCATTCTGTGCTCTTCTGTCATTCTGTCATCTTCTGTCATTCTGTCCTCTTCTGTCATTCTGTCATCTTCTGTCATCTTCTGTCCTATTCTGTCATTCTGTCATCTTCTGTCATTCTGTCATCTTCTGCCATCTTCTGTCATTCTGTCCTCTTCTGTCATCTTCTGGCACCTTCTGTCATTCTGTCCTCTTCTGTCATCTTCTGTCATCTTCTGTCATCTTCTGTCATCTTCTGTCCTCTTCTGTCATCTTCTGTCCTCTTCTGTCATCTTCTGTCATCTTCTGTCATCTTCTGTCCTCTTCTGTCATCTTCTGTCATCTTCTGTCATCTTCTGACATCATCTGCCATCTTCTGTCCTCTTCTGTCCTCTTCTGTCATCTTCTGTCATCTTCTGTCATCTTCTGTCACCTTCTGTCCTCTTCTGTCATATTCTGTCATCTTCTGTCATCTTCTGTCATTCTGTCATCTTCTGTCATCTTCTGTCATCTTCTGCCATCTTCTGCCATCTTCTGTCATCTTCTGTCCTCTTCTGTCATCTTCTGTCATCTTCCGTCATCTTCTGTCCTCTTCTCTCATACTCTGTCATATTCTGTCATATTCTGTCATCTTCTGTCATCTTCTGTCATCTTCTGTCATTCTGTCATCTTCTGTCATCTTCTGTCATCTTCTGTCATTCTGTCATCTCTGTCATTCTGTGCTCTTCTGTCATTCTGTCATCTTCTGTCATTCTGTCCTCTTCTGTCATTCTGTCATCTTCTGTCATCTTCTGTCATCTTCAGTCCTCTTCTGTCATTCTGTCAACTTCTGTCCTCTTCTGTCATTCTGTCATCTTCTGTCATCTTCTGTCCTATTCTGTCATTCTGTCATCTTCTGTCATTCTGTCATCTTCTGCCATCTTCTGTCATTCTGTCCTCTTCTGTCATCTTCTGGCACCTTCTGTCATTCTGTCCTCTTCTGTCATCTTCTGTCATCTTCTGTCATCTTCTGTCATCTTCTGTCCTCTTCTGTCATCTTCTGTCATCTTCTGTCATTCTGTCCTCTTCTGTCATCTTCTGTCATCTTCTGTAATTCTGTCCTCTTCTGTCATCTTCTGTCATCTTCTGTCATCTTCTGTCATTCTGTCCTCTTCTGTCAATCTGTCATCTTCTGTCACTCTGTCCTCTTCTGTCATTCTGTCATCTTCTGTCATCTTCTGTCCTATTCTGTCATTCTGTCATCTTCTGTCATCTTCTGTCATCTTCTGTCATCTTCTGTCATTCTGTCATCTTCTGTCCTCTTCTGTCATTCTGTCATCTTCTGTCATCTTCTGTCACTCTGTCCTCTTCTGTCATCTTCTGTCATCTTCTGTCATCTTCTGTCATCTTCTGTCATTCTGTCCTCTTTTTTCATCTTCTGTCATCTTCTGTCCTCTTCTGTCATCTTCTGTCTTCTTCTGTCATCTTCTGTCATCTTCTGTCATCTTCTGTCCTCTTCTGTCATCTTCTGTCATCTTCTGTCATTCTGTCCTCTTCGGTCATCTTCTGTCATCTTCTGTCGTTCTGTCATCTTCTCTCATTCTGTCCTCTTCTGTCATCTTCTGTCATCTTCTGTCCTCTTCTGTCATTCTGTCATCTTCTGTCATTCTGTCCTCTTCTGTCATTCTGTCATCTTCTGTCATTCTGTCCTCTTCTGTCATTCTGTCATCTTCTGTCATCTTCTGTCCTCTTCTATCATTCTGTCATCTTCTGTCCTCTTCTGTCATTCTGTCATCTTCTGTCATCTTCTGTCCTATTCTGTCATTCTGTCATCTTCTGTCATCTTCTGTCATTCTGTCATCTTCTGTCATCTTCTGTCATTCTGTCATCTTCTGTCATCTTCTGTCATCTTCTGTCAACTTCTGTCGTCTTCTGTCATCTTCTGTCATCTTCTGTCATCTTCTGTCAGCTTCTGTCATTCTGTCCTCTTCTGTCATCTTCTGTCATTCTGTCCTCTTCTGTCATCTTCTGTCATTCTGTCATCTTCTGTCATTCTGTGCTCTTCTGTCATTCTGTCATCTTCCACCATCTTCTGTCCTCTTCTGTCATTCTGTGCTCTTCTGTCATTCTGTCATCTTCCACCATCTTCTGTCCTCTTCTGTCATTCTGTCATCTTCTGTCATTCTGTCCTCTTCTGTCATTCTGTCATCTTCTGTCCTCTTCTGTCATTCTGTCATCTTCCGTCATCTTTTGTCATCTTCTGTCATCTTCTGTCCTCTTCTGTCATCTTCTGCCATCTTCTGTCATTCTGTCCTCTTCTGTCATCTTCTTTCATCTTCTGTCATTCTGTCCTCTTCTTTCATCTTCTGTCATCTTCTGTCATCTTCTGTTATTCTGTCATCTTCTTTCATTCTGTCATCTTCTGTCATCTTCTGTCATTCTGTCATCGTCTGTAATTCTGTCCTCTTCTGTCATTCAGTCATCTTCTGTCATTCTGTCCTCTTCTGTCATTCTGTCATCTTCTGTCATCTTCTGTCTTCTTCTGTGATCTTCTAACATTCTGTAATCTTCTGTCCTCCTTTGACATTCTGTCCACTTCTGTCATCTTCTGTCATCTTCTGTCCTCTTCTGTCATCTTCTGTCATTCTGTCATCTTCTGTCATCTTCTGTCATTCTGTCCTCTTCTGTCATCTTCTGTCATCTTCTGTCATCTTCTGTCATTCTGTCATCTTCTGTCATTCTGTGCTCTTCTGTCATTCTGTCATCTTCTGTCATTCTGTCCTCTTCTGTCATTCTGTCATCTTCTGTCATCTTCTGTCCTATTCTGTCATTCTGTCATCTTCTGTCATTCTGTCATCTTCTGCCATCTTCTGTCATTCTGTCCTCTTCTGTCATCTTCTGGCACCTTCTGTCATTCTGTCCTCTTCTGTCATCTTCTGTCATCTTCTGTCATCTTCTGTCATCTTCTGTCCTCTTCTGTCATCTTCTGTCATCTTCTGTCATTCTGTCCTCTTCTGTCATCTTCTGTCATCTTCTGCAATTCTGTCCTCTTCTGTCATCTTCTGTCATCTTCTGTCATTCTGTCATCTTCTGTCATTCTGTCCTCTTCTGTCAATCTGTCATCTTCTGTCACTCTGTCCTCTTCTGTCATTCTGTCATCTTCTGTCATCTTCTGTCCTCTTCTGTCATTCTGTCATCTTCTGTCCTCTTCTGTCATTCTGTCATCTTCTGTCATCTTCTGTCCTATTCTGTCATTCTGTCATCTTCTGTCATCTTCTGTCATCTTCTGTCATCTTCTGTCATTCTGTCATCTTCTGTCCTCTTCTGTCATTCTGTCATTTTCTGTCATCTTCTGTCATCTTCTGTCATCTTCTGTCCTCTTCTGTCATCTTCTGTCATCTTCTGTCACTCTGTCCTCTTCTGTCATCTTCTGTCATCTTCTGTCATCTTCTGTCATCTTCTGTCATTCTGCCCTCTTTTGTCATCTTCTGTCATCTTCTGTCCTCTTCTGTCATCTTCTGTCATCTTCTGTCCTCTTCTGTCATCTTCTGTCATCTTCTGTCATTCTGTCCTCTTCGGTCATCTTCTCTCATCTTCTGTCGTTCTGTCATCTTCTCTCATTCTGTCCTCTTCTGTCATCTTCTGTCATCTTCTGTCCTCTTCTGTCATTCTGTCATCTTCTGTCATTCTGTCCTCTTCTGTCATTCTGTCATCTTCTGTCATTCTGTCCTCTTCTGTCATTCTGTCATCTTCTGTCATCTTCTGTCCTCTTCTATCATTCTGTCATCTTCTGTCCTCTTCTGTCATTCTGTCATCTTCTGTCATCTTCTGTCCTATTCTGTCATTCTGTCATCTTCTGTCATCTTCTGTCATCTTCTGTCATTCTGTCATCTTCTGTCCTCTTCTGTCATTCTGTCATCTTCTGTCATCTTCTGTCATCTTCTGTCAACTTCTGTCGTCTTCTGTCATCTTCTGTCATCTTCTGTCATCTTCTGTCAGCTTCTGTCATTCTGTCCTCTTCTGTCATCTTCTGTCATTCTGTCCTCTTCTGTCATCTTCTGTCATTCTGTCATCTTCTGTCATTCTGTGCTCTTCTGTCATTCTGTCATCTTCCGCCATCTTCTGTCCTCTTCTGTCATTCTGTCATCTTCTGTCATTCTGTCCTCTTCTGTCATTCTGTCATCTTCTGTCATTCTGTCCTCTTTTGTCATTCTGTCATCTTCTGTCCTCTTCTGTCATTCTGTCATCTTCCGTCATCTTTTGTCATCTTCTGTCATCTTCTGTCCTCTTCTGTCATCTTCTGCCATCTTCTGTCATTCTGTCCTCTTCTGTCATCTTCTTTCATCTTCTGTCATTCTGTCCTCTTCTGTCATCTTCTGTCATCTTCTGTCATCTTCTGTTATTCTGTCATCTTCTGTCATTCTGTCATCTTCTGTCATCTTCTGCCCTCTTCTGTCATTCTGTCATCGTCTGTAATTCTGTCCTCTTCTGTCATTCAGTCATCTTCTGTCATTCTGTCCTCTTCTGTCATTCTGTCATCTTCTGTCATCTTCTGTCTTCTTCTGTGATCTTCTAACATTCTGTAATCTTCTGTCCTCCTTTGTCATTCTGTCCACTTCTGTCATCTTCTGTCATCTTCTGTCCTCTTCTGTCATCTTCTGTCATTCTGTCATCTTCTGTCATCTTCTGTCATTCTGTACTCTTCTGTCATTCTGTCATCTTCTGTCATTCTGTCCTCTTCTGTCATTCTGTCATCTTCTGTCAACTTCTGTCATCTTCTGACCTCTTCTGTCATTCTCTCATCGTCAGTCCTCTTCTGTCATTCTGTCATCTTCTGTCCTATTCTGTCATTCTGTCATCTTCTGTCATTCTGTCATCTTCTGTCATCTTCTGTCATTCTGTCCTCTTCTGTCATCTTCTGTCATTCTGTCCTCTTCTGTCATCTTCTGTCATCTTCTGTTATCTTCTGTCCTCTTCTTTCATCTTCTGTCATCTTCTGTCATTCAGTCCGCTTCTGTCATCTTCTGTCATGTTCTGTCATTCTTTCCTCTTCTGTCATCTTCTGTCATCTTCTGTCATTCTGTCAACTTCTGTCATCTTCTGTCCTCTTCTGTCATTCTGTCATCTTCTGTCACTCTGTCCTTTTCTGTCATTCTGTCAGCTTCTGTCATCTTCTGTCATCTTCTGTCCTCTTCTGTCATTCTGTCATCTTCTGTCCTCTTCTGTCATTCTGTCATCTTCTGTCATCTTCTGTCCTATTCTGTCATTCTGTCATCTTCTGTCATCTTCTGTCATCTTCTGTCATCTTCTGTCCTCTTCTGTCATCTTCTGTCATCTTCTGTCATCTTCTGTCATTCTGCCCTCTTTTGTCATCTTCTGTCATCTTCTGTCATCTTCTGTCATCTTCCGTCCTCTTCTGTCATCTTCTGTCATCTTCTGACATCTTCTGCCATCTTCGGTCATCTTCTGTCATTCTGTCATCTTCTGTCATCTTCTGTCATTCTGTCCTCTTCTGTCATCTTCTGTCATCTTCTGTCATCTTCTTTCATCTGCTGTCATTCTGTCATCTTCTGTCATTCTGTCCTCTTCTGTCATTCTGTCATCTTCTGTCATCTTCTGTCATCTTCTGTCCTCTTCTGTCATTCTGTCACCTTCTGTCATTCTGTCCTCTTCTGACAATCTGTCATCTTCTGTCATCGTCTATCATCCTCTGTCCTCTTCTGTCATTCTGTCATCTTCTGTCATCTTCTGTCATTCTGTCATCTTCTGTCATCATCTGTCATCTTCTGTCCTATTCTGTCAGCTTCTGTCATCTTCTGTCATCTTCTGTCATTCTGTCCTCTTCTGTCATTCTGTCATCTTCAGTCATTCTGTCCTCTTCTGTCATTCTGTCATCTTCTGTCATCTTCTGTCGTCTTCTGTCATCTTCTGTCATTCTGTCAACTTCTGTCATCTTCTGTCATTCTGTCCTCTTCTGCCATTCTGTCATCTTCTGTCATCTTCTGTCATCTTCTGTCATTCTGTCCTCTTCTGTCATTCTGTCATCTTCTGTCATCTTCTGTCATTCTGTCATCTTCTGTCATTCTGTCCTCTTCTGTCATTCTGTCATCTTCTGTCATCTTCTGTCATACTGTCCTCTTCTGTCATTCTGTCATCTTCTGTCATTCTGTCCTCTTCTCTCATTCTGTCATCTTCTGTCATCTTCTGTCATTCTGTCATCTTCTGTCATTCTGTCCTCTTCTGTCATCTTCTGTCATTCTGTCCTCTTCTGTCATCTTCTGTCATCTTCTGTCATTCTGTCATCTTCTGTCATTCTGTCCTCTTCTGTCATTCTGTCAACTTCTGTCATCTTCTGTCCTCTTCTGTCATTCTGTCATCTTCTGTCACTCTGTCCTCTTCTGTCATTCTGTCATCTTCTGTCATCTTCTGTCATCTTCTGTCCTCTTCTGTCATTCTGTCATCTTCTGTCATCTTCTGTCATTCTGTCATCTTCTGTCATCTTCTGTCATCTTCTGTCATCTTCTGTCCTCTTCTGTCATCTTCTGTCATCTTCTGTCATTCTGTCCTCTTCTGTCCTCTTCTGTCATCTTCTGTCATCTTCTGTCATCTTCTGTCATTCTGTCCTCTTTTGTCATCTTCTGTCATCTTCTGTCCTCTTCTGTCATCTTCTGTCTTCTTCTGTCATCGTCTGTCATCTTCTGTCCTCTTCTGTCATCTTCTGTCATCTTCTGTCATTCTGTCCTCTTCTGTCCTCTTCTGTCATCTTCTGTCATCTTCTGTCATCTTCTGTCATTCTGTCCTCTTTTGTCATCTTCTGTCATCTTCTGTCCTCTTCTGTCATCTTCTGTCTTCTTCTGTCATCTTCTGTCATCTTCTGTCATCTTCTGTCATCTTCTCTCATTCTGTAATCTTCTGTCATTCTGTCATCTTCTGTCATCTTCTGTCCTCTTCTGTCATTCTGTCATCTTCTGTCATCTTCTGTCATTCTGTCCTCTTCTGTCATTCTGTCAACTTCTGTCATCTTCTGTCATCTTCTGTCCTCTTCTGTCATTCTGTCATCTTCTGCCCTCTTCTGTCATTCTGTCATCTTCTGTCATCTTCTGTCCTATTCTGTCATTCTGTCATCTTCTGTCATCTTCTGTCCTCTTCTGTCATTCTGTCATCTTCTGTCCTCTTCTGTCATTCTGTCATCTTCTGTCATTTTCTGTCATCTTCTGTCATCTTCTGTCGTCTTCTGCCATCTTCTGTCTTCTTCTGTCCTCTTCTGTCATCTTCTGTCATCTTCTGTCATTCTGTCCTCTTCTGTCATCTTCTGTCATCTTCTGTCATTCTGTCCGCTTCTGTCATCTTCTGCCATCTTCTGTCATTCTGTCATCTTCTGTCATTCTGTGCTCTTCTGTCATTCTGTCATCTTCCGCCATCTTCTGTCCTCTTCTGTCATTCTGTTCTCTTCTGTCATTCTGTCCACTTCTGTCATTCTGTCATCTTCTGTCATTCTGTCCTCTTCTGTCATTCTGTCATCTTCTGTCATCTTCTGTCATCTTCTGTCATCTTATGTCCTCTTCTGTCATCTTCTGTCATTCTGTCCTCTTCTGTCATTCTGTCATCTTCTGTCATTCTGTCCTCTTCTGTCATCTTCTTTCATCTTCTGTCATTCTGTCCTCTTCTGTCATCTTCTGTCATCTTCTGTCATCTTCTGTTATTCTGTCATCTTCTGTCATCTTCTGCCCTCTTCTGTCATTCTGTCATCTTCTGTCATTCTGTCCTCTTCTGTCATTCTGTCATCTTCTGTCATTCTGTCCTCTTCTGTCATTCTGTCATCTTCTGTCATCTTCTGTCTTCTTCTGTGATCTTCTAACATTCTGTAATCTTCTGTCCTCCTTTGTCATTCTGTCCACTTCTGTCATCTTCTGTCATCTTCTGTCCTCTTCTGTCCTCTTCTGTCATCTTCTGTCATTCTGTCATCTTCTGTCATCTTCTGTCATTCTGTGCTCTTCTGTCATTCTGTCATTTTCTGTCATTCTATCCTCTTCTGTCATTCTGTCATCTTCTGTCATCTTCTGCCATCTTCTGTCCTCTTCTGTCATTCTGTCATCTTCAGTCCCCTTCTGCCATTCTGTCATCTTCTGTCATTCTGTCATCTTCTGTCATTCTGTCCTCTTCTGTCATCTTCTGTCATTCTGTCCTCTTCTGTCATCTTCTGTCATCTTCTGTCCTCTTCTGTCATCTTCTGTCATCTTCTGTAATTCAGTCCTCTTCTGTCATCTTCTGTCATGTTCTGTCATTCTGTCAACTTCTGTCATCTTCTGTCCTCTTCTGTCATTCTGTCATCTTCTGTCACTCTGTCCTCTTCTGTCATTCTGTCAGCTTCTGTCATCTTCTGTCATCTTTTGTCCTCTTCTGTCATCTTCTGTCATCTTCTGTAATTCTGTCATCTTCTGTCCTCTTCTGTTATTCTGTCATCTTCTGTCATCTTCTGTCATCTTCTGTCCTCTTCTGTCATCTTCTGTCATTTTCTGTCATTCTGTCCTCTTCTGTCATCTTCCGTCATCTTCTGTCATTCTGTCCTCTTCTGTCATCTTCTGTCATCTTCTGTCATCTTCTGTCATTCGTCCTCTTTTGTCATCTTCTGTCATCTTCTGTCATCTTCTGTCATCTTCTGTCATCTTCTGTCATTCTGTCCTCTTTGGTCATCTTCTGTCATCTTCTGTCATCTTCTGACATCTTCTGCCATCTTCTGTCATCTTCTGTCCTCTTCTGTCATCTTCTGTCCTCTTCTGTCATCTTCTGTCATCTTCTGTCATTCTGTCCTCTTCTGTCCTCTTCTGTCATCTTCTGTCATCTTCTGTCATTCTGTCCTCTTTGGTCATCTTCTGTCATCTTCTGTCCTCTTCTGTCATCTTCTGTCTTCTTCTGTCATCTTCTGTCATCTTCTGACATCTTCTGTCACCTTCTGTCATTCTGTCATCTTCTGTCATTCTGTCATCTTCTGTCATCATCTGTCCTCTTCTGTCATTCTGTCATCTTCTGTCATTCTGTCCTCTTCTGTCATTCTGTCATCTTCTGTCATCATCTGTCCTCTTCTGTCATTCTGTCATCTTCTGTCATTCTGTCCTCTTCTGTCATTCTGTCATCTTCTGTCACTCTGTCCTCTTCTTTCATTCTGTCAGCTTCTGTCATCTTCTGTCATCTTCTGTCCTCTTCTGTCATTCTGTCATCTTCTCTCCTCTTCTGTCATTCTGTCATCTTCTGTCATCTTCAGTCATCTTCTGTCGTCTTCTGTCATCTTCTGTCATCTTCTGTCCTCTTCTGTCATCTTCTGTCATCTTCTGTCATTCTGTCCTCTTCTGTCATCTTCTGTCATCTTCTGTCATTCTGTTCTCTTCTGTCATCTTCTGTCATCTTCTGTCATTCTGTCATCTTCTGTCATTCTGTGCTCTTCTGTCATTCTGTCCTCTTCTGTCATTCTGTCATCTTCTCTCATTCTGTCCTCTTCTGTCATTCTGTCATCTTCTGTCATCTTCTGTCATCTTCTGTCCTATTCTGTCATTCTGTCATCTTCTGTCATCTTCTGTCATTCTGTCATCTTCTGTCCTCTTCTGTCATTCTGTCATCTTCTGTCATCTTCTGTCATCTTCTGTCGTCTTCTGTCATCTTCTGTCATCTTCTGCCCTCTTCTGTCATCTTCTGTCATCTTCTGTCATTCTGTCCTCTTCTGTCATCTTCTGTCTTCTTCTGTCATTCTGTTCTCTTCTGTCATCTTCTGTCATCTTCTGTCATTCTGTCATCTTCTGTCATTCTGTGCTCTTCTGTCATTCTGTCCTCTTCTGTCATTCTGTCATCTTCTGTCATTCTGTCCTCTTCTGTCATTCTGTCATCTTCTGTCATCTTCTGTCATCTTCTGTCATCTTCTGTCCTCTTCTGTCATCTTCTGTCATCTTCTGTCATTCTGTCATTCTGTCATCTTCTGTCATTCTGTCATCTTCTGTCATTCTGTCATCTTCTGTCATTCTGTCATCTTCTGTCATTCTGTCATCTTCTGTCCTCTTCTGTCATTCTGTCATCTTCCATCATCTTTTGTCATCTTCTGTCATCTTCTGTCATCTTCTGTCCTCTTCTGTCATCTTCTGTCATCTTCTGTCATTCTGTCCTCTTCTGTCATCTTCTTTCATCTTCTGTCATTCTGTCCTCTTCTGTCATCTTCTGTCATCTTCTGTCATCTTCTGTTATTCTCTCATCTTCTGTCATTCTGTCATCTTCTGTCATCTTCTGCCCTCTTCTGTCATTCTGTCATCTTCTGTCATTCTGTCCTCTTCTGTCATTCTGTCATCTTCTGTCATTCTGTGCTCTTCTGCCATTCTGTCATCTTCTATCATCTTCTGTCTTCTTCTGTGATCTTCTAACATTCTGTAATCTTCTGTCCTCCTTTTCATTCTGTCCAGTTCTGTCATCTTCTGTCATCTTCTGTCCTCTTCTGTCATCTTCTGTCATTCTGTCATCTTCTGTCATCTTCTGTCATCTTCTGTCATTCTGTCATCTTCTGTCATTCTGTGCTCTTCTGTCATTCTGTCATCTTCTGTCATTCTGTCCTCTTCTGTCATTCTGTCATCTTCTGTCATCTTCTGTCATCTTCTGTCCTCTTCTATCATTCTGTCATCTTCAGTCCTCTTCTGTCATTCTGTCATCTTCTGTCCTATTCTGTCATTCTATCATCTTCTGTCATTCTGTCATCTTCTGTCATCTTCTGTCATTCTGTCCTCTTCTGTCATCTTCTGTCATCTTCTGTCATCTTCTGTCATTCTGTCATCTTCGATCCTCTTCTGTTATTCTGTCATATTCTGTCATCTTCTGTCATCTTCAGTCATCTTCTGTCATCTTCTGTCCTCTTCTGTCATCTTCTGTCATTCTGTCATCTTCTGTCATTCTGTCCTCTTCTGTCATTCTGTCATCTTCTGTCATCTTCTGTCCTCTTCTGTCATCTTCTGTCATCTTCTGTCATCTTCAGTCATCTTCTGTCCTCTTCTGTCATCTTCTGACATTCTGTCATCTTCTGTCATTCTGTCCTCTTCTGTCATTCTGTCATCTTCTGTCATCTTCTGTCCTCTTCTGTCATTCTGTCATCTTCTGTCATTCTGTCCTCTTCTGTCATTCTGTCATCTTCTGTCATCTTCTGTCATCTTCTGCCCTCTTCTGTCATCTTCTGTCCTATTCTGTCATTCTGTCATCTTCTGCCATCTTCTGTCATCTTCTGTCATTCTGTCATCTTCTGTCCTCTTCTGTCATCTTCTGTCAGCTTCTGTCATCTTCTGTCATTCTGTCCCCTTCTGTCATTCTGTCATCTTCTGTCATCTTCTGTCATTCTGTCATCTTCTGTCATCTTCTGTCATCTTCTGTCATTCTGTGCTCTTCTGTCATTCTGTCATCTTCCGCCATCTTCTGTCCTCTTCTGTCATTCTGTCTTCTTCTTCCATTCTGTCCTCTTCTGTCATTCTGTCATCTTCTGTCATTCTGTCCTCTTCTGTCATTCTGTCATCTTCTGTCATCTTCTGTCCTCTTCTGTCATTCTGTCATCTTCTGTCATCTTCTGTCATCTTCTGTCATACTGTCCTCTTCTGTCATTCTGTCCTCTTCTCTCATTCTGTCATCTTCTGTCATCTTCTGTCATTCTGTCATCTTCTGTCATTCTGTCCTCTTCTGTCATCTTCTGTCATCTTCTGTCATTCTGTCCTCTTCTGTCATCTTCTGTCATCTTCTGTCATTCTGTCATCTTCTGTCATTCTGTCCTCTTCTGTCATTCTGCCAACTTCTGTCATCTTCTGTCCTCTTCTGTCATTCTGTCATCTTCTGTCACTCTGTCCTCTTCTGTCATTCTGTCATCTTCTGTCATCTTCTGTCATCTTCTGTCCTCTTCTGTCATTCTGTCATCTTCTGTCCTCTTCTGTCATTCTGTCATCTTCTGTCATCTTCTGTCCTATTCTGTCATTCTGTCATCTTCTGTCATCTTCTGTCATTCTGTCATCTTCTGTCCTCTTCTGTCATTCTGTCATCTTCTGTCATCTTCTGTCATCTTCTGTCCTCTTCTGTCATCTGCTGTCATCTTCTGTCATTCTGTCCTCTTCTGTCATCTTCTGTCATCTTCTGTCATCTTCTGTCATCTTCTGTCATTCTGTCCTCTTTTGTCATCTTCAGTCATCTTCTGTCCTCTTCTGTCATCTTCTGTCTTCTTCTGTCACCTTCTGTCATCTTCTGTCATCTTCTGTCATCTTCTGTCATTCTGTCCTCTTCCGTCATCGTCTGTCATCTTCTGTCGTTCTGTCATCTTCTCTCATTCTGTCCTCTTCTGTCATTCTGTCATCTTCTGTCATCTTCTGTCCTCTTCTGTCCTCTTCTGTTCTCTTCTGTCATCTTCTGTCATTCTGTCATCTTCTGTCATTCTGTCCTCTTCTGTCATTCTGTCATCTTCTCTCATCTTCTGTCCTCTTCTGTCATTCTGTCATCTTCTGTCATCTTCTGTCCTCTTCTGTCATCTTCTGTCATCTTCTGTCATCTTCAGTCATCTTCTGTCATCTTCTGTCCTCTTCTGTCATCTTCTGTCATTCTGTCATCTTCTGTCATTCTGTCCTCTTCTGTCATTCTGTCATCTTCTGTCATCTTCTGTCCTCTTCTGTCATTCTGTCATCTTCTGTCATTCTGTCCTCTTCTGTCATTCTGTCATCTTCTGTCATCTTCTGTCATCTTCTGCCCTCTTCTGTCATCTTCTGTCATCTTCTGTCATTCTGTCATCTTCTGCCATCTTCTGTCATCTTCTGTCATTCTGTCATCTTCTGTCCTCTTCTGTCATCTTCTGTCAGCTTCTGTCATCTTCTGTCATTCTGTCCTCTTCTGTCATTCTGTCATCTTCTGTCATCTTCTGTCATTCTGTGCTCTTCTGTCATTCTGTCATCTTCCGCCATCTTCTGTCCTCTTCTGTCATTCTGTCTTCTTCTTCCATTCTGTCCTCTTCTGTCATTCTGTCATCTTCTGTCATTCTGTCCTCTTCTGTCATTCTGTCATCTTCTGTCATCTTCTGTCCTCTTCTGTCATTCTGTCATCTTCTGTCATTCTGTCCTCTTCTCTCATTCTGTCATCTTCTGTCATCTTCTGTCATTCTGTCATCTTCTGTCATTCTGTCCTCTTCTATCATCTTCTGTCATCTTCTGTCATTCTGTCCTCTTCTGCCATCTTCTGTCATCTTCTGTCATTCTGTCATCTTCTGTCATTCTGTCCTCTTCTGTCATTCTGCCAACTTCTGTCATCTTCTGTCCTCTTCTGTCATTCTGTCATCTTCTTCACTCTGTCCTCTTCTGTCATTCTGTCATCTTCTGTCATCTTCTGTCATCTTCTGTCCTCTTCTGTCATTCTGTCATCTTCTGTCCTCTTCTGTCATTCTGATATCTTCTGTCATCTTCTGTCCTATTCTCTCATTCTGTCATCTTCTGTCATCTTCTGTCATTCTGTCATCTTCTGTCCTCTTCTGTCATTCTGTCATCTTCTGTCATCTTCTGTCATCTTCTGTCCTCTTCTGTCATCTTCTGTCATCTTCTGTCATTCTGTCCTCTTCTGTCCTCTTCTGTCATCTTCTGTCATCTTCTGTCATCTTCTGTCATTCTGTCCTCTTTTGTCACCTTCTGTCATCTTCTGTCCTCTTCTGTCATCTTCTGTCTTCTTCTGTCATCTTCTGTCATCTTCTATCATCTTCTGTCATCTTCTTTCATTCTGTCCTCTTCGGTCATCTTCTGTCATCTTCTGTCGTTCTGTCATCTTCTCTCATTCTGTCCTCTTCTGTCATTCTGTCATCTTCTGTCATCTTCTGTCCTCTTCTGTCATTCTGTCATCTTCTGTCATTCTGTCCTCTTCTGTCATTCTGTCATCTTCTGTCAATCTGTCCTCTTCTGTCATTCTGTCATCTTCTGTCATCTTCTGTCATCTTCTGTCCTCTTCTGTCATTCTGTCATCTTCTGTCATCCTCTGTCCTATTCTGTCATTCTGTCATCTTCTGTCCTCTTCTGTCATTCTGTCATCTTCTGTCATCCTCTGTCCTATTCTGTCATTCTGTCATCTTCTGTCATCTTCTGTCATCTTCTGTCATTCTGTCATCTTCTGTCCTCTTCTGTCATTCTGTCATCTTCTGTCATCTTCTGTCATCTTCTGTCATCTTCTGTCGTCTTCTGTCATCTTCTGTCCTCTTCTGTCATCTTCTGTCATCTTCTGTCATTCTGTCCTCTTCTGTCATCTTCTGTCATCTTCTGTCATTCTGTCCTCTTCTGCCATCTTCTGTCATCTTCTGTCCTCTTCTGTCATCTTCTGTCCTCTTCTGTCATCTTCTGTCATCTTCTGTCATTCTGTCCTCTTCTGTCCTCTTCTGTCATCTTCTGTCATCTTCTGTCATCTTCTGTCATTCTGTCCTCTTTTGTCATCTTCTGTCATCTTCTGTCCTCTTCTGTCTTCTTCTGTCATCTTCTGTCATCTTCTGTCATCTTCTGTCATCTTCTGTCATTCTGTCCTCTTTGGTCATCTTCTGTCATCTTCTGTCGTTCTGTCATCTTCTCTCATTCTGTCCTCTTCTGTCATTCTGTCATCTTCTGCCATCTTCTGTCCTCTTCTGTCATTCTGTCATCTTCTGTCATTCTGTCCTCTTCTGTCATTCTGTTATCTTCTGTCACTCTGTCCTCTTCTGTCATTCTGTCATCTTCTGTCATCTTCTGTCATCTTATGTCCTCTTCTGTCATTCTGTCATCTTCTGTCCTCTTCTGTCATTCTGTCATCTTCTGTCATCTTCTGTCATCTTCTGTCATCTTCTGTCGTCTTCTGTCATCTTCTGTCCTCTTCTGTCATCTTCTGTCATCTTCTGTCATTCTGTCCTCTTCTGTCATCTTCTGTCATCTTCTGTCATCTTCTGTCATTCTGTCCTCTTCTGTCATCTTCTGTCATTCTGTCATCTTCTGTCATTCTGTGCTCTTCTGTCATTCTGTCATCTTCCGCCATCTTCTGTCCTCTTCTGTCATTCTGTCTTCTTCTGTCATTCTGTCCTCTTCTGTCATTCTGTCATCTTCTGTCATTCTGTCCTCTTCTGTCATTCTGTCATCTTCTGTCATCTTCTGTCATCTTCTGTCCTCTTCTGTCATCTTCTGTCATCTTCTGTCATTCTGTCCTCTTCTGTCATTCTGTCATCTTCTGTCATTCTGTCATCTTCTGTCATTCTGTCATCTTCTGTCATTCTGTCATCTTCTGTCATTCTGTCATCTTCTGTCCTCTTCTGTCATTCTGTCATCTTCCGTCATCTTTTGTCATCTTCTGTCCTCTTCTGTCATCTTCTGTCATTCTGTCCTCTTCTGTCATCTTCTGTCATCTTCTGTCATCTTCTGTCCTCTTCTGTCATCTTCTGTCATCTTCTGTCATTCAGTCCTCTTCTGTCATCTTCTGTCATCTTCTGTCATCTTCTGGCATTCTGTCATCTTCTGTCCTGTTCTGTTATTCTGTCATCTTCTGTCATCTTCTGTCATCTTCAGTCATCTTCTGTCATCTTCTGTCCTCTTCTGTCATCTTCTGTCATTCTGTCATCTTCTGTCATTCTGTCCTCTTCTGTCATTCTGTCATCTTCTGTCATCTTCTGTCCTCTTCTGTCATTCTGTCATCTTCTGTCATCTTCTGTCCTCTTCTGTCATCTTCTGTCATCTTCTGTCATCTTCAGTCATCTTCAGTCATCTTCTGTCATCTTCTGTCCTCTTCTGTCATCTTCTGACATTCTGTCATCTTCTGTCATTCTGTCCTCTTCTGTCATTCTGTCATCTTCTGTCATCTTCTGTCCTCTTCTGTCATTCTGTCATCTTCTGTCATTCTGTCCTCTTCTGTCATTCTGTCATCTTCTGTCATCTTCTGTCATCTTCTGCCCTCTTCTGTCATCTTCTGTCCTATTCTGTCATTCTGTCATCTTCTGCCATCTTCTGTCATCTTCTGTCATTCTGTCATCTTCTGTCCTCTTCTGTCATCTTCTGTCAGCTTCTGTCATCTTCTGTCATTCTGTACCCTTCTGTCATTCTGTCATCTTCTGTCATCTTCTGTCATCTTCTGTCATTCTGTCATCTTCTGTCATCTTCTGTCATCTTCTGTCATTCTGTGCTCTTCTGTCATTCTGTCATCTTCCGCCATCTTCTGTCCTCTTCTGTCATTCTGTCTTCTTCTTCCATTCTGTCCTCTTCTGTCATTCTGTCATCTTCTGTCATTCTGTCCTCTTCTGTCATTCTGTCATCTTCTGTCATCTTCTGTCCTCTTCTGTCATTCTGTCATCTTCTGTCATCTTCTGTCATCTTCTGTCATACTGTCCTCTTCTGTCATTCTGTCATCTTCTGTCATTCTGTCCTCTTCTCTCATTCTGTCATCTTCTGTCATCTTCTGTCATTCTGTCATCTTCTGTCATTCTGTCCTCTTCTGTCCTCTTCTGTCATCTTCTGTCATCTTCTGTCATTCTGTCCTCTTCTGTCATCTTCTGTCATCTTCTGTAATTCTGTCCTCTTCTGTCATCTTCTGTCATCTTCTGTCATTCTGTCATCTTCTGTCATTCTGTCCTCTTCTGTCAATCTGTCATCTTCTGTCACTCTGTCCTCTTCTGTCATTCTGTCATCTTCTGTCATCTTCTGTCATCTTCTGTCCTCTTCTGTCATTCTGTCATCTTCTGTCCTATTCTGTCATTCTGTCATCTTCTGTCATCTTCTGTCATCTTCTGTCCTCTTCTGTCATCTTCTGTCATCTTCTGTCATTCTGTCATTCTGTCATCTTCTGTCATTCTGTCATCTTCTGTCATTCTGTCATCTTCTGTCCTCTTCTGTCATTCTGTCATCTTCCGTCATCTTTTGTCATCTTCTGTCATCTTCTGTCATCTTCTGTCCTCTTCTGTCATCTTCTGTCATCTTCTGTCATTCTGTCCTCTTCTGTCATCTTCTTTCATCTTCTGTCATTCTGTCCTCTTCTGTCATCTTCTGTCATCTTCTGTTATTCTCTCATCTTCTGTCATTCTGTCATCTTCTGTCATCTTCTGCCCTCTTCTGTCATTCTGTCATCTTCTGTCATTCTGTCCTCTTCTGTCATTCTGTCATCTTCTGTCATTCTGTGCTCTTCTGCCATTCTGTCATCTTCTATCATCTTCTGTCTTCTTCTGTGATCTTCTAACATTCTGTAATCTTCTGTCCTCCTTTTCATTCTGTCCAGTTCTGTCATCTTCTGTCATCTTCTGTCCTCTTCTGTCATCTTCTGTCATTCTGTCATCTTCTGTCATCTTCTGTCATCTTCTGTCATCTTCTGTCATTCTGTGCTCTTCTGTCATTCTGTCATCTTCTGTCATTCTGTCCTCTTCTGTCATTCTGTCATCTTCTGTCATCTTCTGTCATCTTCTGTCCTCTTCTATCATTCTGTCATCTTCAGTCCTCTTCTGTCATTCTGTCATCTTCTGTCCTATTCTGTCATTCTATCATCTTCTGTCATTCTGTCATCTTCTGTCATCTTCTGTCATTCTGTCCTCTTCTGTCATCTTCTGTCATCTTCTGTCATCTTCTGTCATTCTGTCATCTTCGATCCTCTTCTGTTATTCTGTCATATTCTGTCATCTTCTGTCATCTTCAGTCATCTTCTGTCATCTTCTGTCCTCTTCTGTCATCTTCTGTCATTCTGTCATCTTCTGTCATTCTGTCCTCTTCTGTCATTCTGTCATCTTCTGTCATCTTCTGTCCTCTTCTGTCATTCTGTCATCTTCTGTCATCTTCTGTCCTCTTCTGTCATCTTCTGTCATCTTCTGTCATCTTCAGTCATCTTCTGTCCTCTTCTGTCATCTTCTGACATTCTGTCATCTTCTGTCATTCTGTCCTCTTCTGTCATTCTGTCATCTTCTGTCATCTTCTGTCCTCTTCTGTCATTCTGTCATCTTCTGTCATTCTGTCCTCTTCTGTCATTCTGTCATCTTCTGTCATCTTCTGTCATCTTCTGCCCTCTTCTGTCATCTTCTGTCCTATTCTGTCATTCTGTCATCTTCTGCCATCTTCTGTCATCTTCTGTCATTCTGTCATCTTCTGTCCTCTTCTGTCATCTTCTGTCAGCTTCTGTCATCTTCTGTCATTCTGTCCCCTTCTGTCATTCTGTCATCTTCTGTCATCTTCTGTCATTCTGTCATCTTCTGTCATCTTCTGTCATCTTCTGTCATTCTGTGCTCTTCTGTCATTCTGTCATCTTCCGCCATCTTCTGTCCTCTTCTGTCATTCTGTCTTCTTCTTCCATTCTGTCCTCTTCTGTCATTCTGTCATCTTCTGTCATTCTGTCCTCTTCTGTCATTCTGTCATCTTCTGTCATGTTCTGTCCTCTTCTGTCATTCTGTCATCTTCTGTCATCTTCTGTCATCTTCTGTCATACTGTCCTCTTCTGTCATTCTGTCCTCTTCTCTCATTCTGTCATCTTCTGTCATCTTCTGTCATTCTGTCATCTTCTGTCATTCTGTCCTCTTCTGTCATCTTCTGTCATCTTCTGTCATTCTGTCCTCTTCTGTCATCTTCTGTCATCTTCTGTCATTCTGTCATCTTCTGTCATTCTGTCCTCTTCTGTCATTCTGCCAACTTCTGTCATCTTCTGTCCTCTTCTGTCATTCTGTCATCTTCTGTCACTCTGTCCTCTTCTGTCATTCTGTCATCTTCTGTCATCTTCTGTCATCTTCTGTCCTCTTCTGTCATTCTGTCATCTTCTGTCCTCTTCTGTCATTCTGTCATCTTCTGTCATCTTCTGTCCTATTCTGTCATTCTGTCATCTTCTGTCATCTTCTGTCATTCTGTCATCTTCTGTCCTCTTCTGTCATTCTGTCATCTTCTGTCATCTTCTGTCATCTTCTGTCCTCTTCTGTCATCTGCTGTCATCTTCTGTCATTCTGTCCTCTTCTGTCCTCTTCTGTCATCTTCTGTCATCTTCTGTCATCTTTTGTCATCTTCTGTCATTCTGTCCTCTTTTGTCATCTTCAGTCATCTTCTGTCCTCTTCTGTCATCTTCTGTCTTCTTCTGTCACCTTCTGTCATCTTCTGTCATCTTCTGTCATCTTCTGTCATTCTGTCATCTTCTGTCATCCTCTGTCCTATTCTGTCATTCTGTCATCTTCTGTCCTCTTCTGTCATTCTGTCATCTTCTGTCATCCTCTGTCCTATTCTGTCATTCTGTCATCTTCTGTCATCTTCTGTCATCTTCTGTCATTCTGTCATCTTCTGTCCTCTTCTGTCATTCTGTCATCTTCTGTCATCTTCTGTCATCTTCTGTCATCTTCTGTCGTCTTCTGTCATCTTCTGTCCTCTTCTGTCATCTTCTGTCATCTTCTGTCATTCTGTCCTCTTCTGTCATCTTCTGTCATCTTCTGTCATTCTGTCCTCTTCTGCCATCTTCTGTCATCTTCTGTCCTCTTCTGTCATCTTCTGTCCTCTTCTGTCATCTTCTGTCATCTTCTGTCATTCTGTCCTCTTCTGTCCTCTTCTGTCATCTTCTGTCATCTTCTGTCATCTTCTGTCATTCTGTCCTCTTTTGTCATCTTCTGTCATCTTCTGTCCTCTTCTGTCTTCTTCTGTCATCTTCTGTCATCTTCTGTCATCTTCTGTCATCTTCTGTCATTCTGTCCTCTTTGGTCATCTTCTGTCATCTTCTGTCGTTCTGTCATCTTCTCTCATTCTGTCCTCTTCTGTCATTCTGTCATCTTCTGTCATCTTCTGTCCTCTTCTGTCATTCTGTCATCTTCTGTCATTCTGTCCTCTTCTGTCATTCTGTTATCTTCTGTCACTCTGTCCTCTTCTGTCATTCTGTCATCTTCTGTCATCTTCTGTCATCTTATGTCCTCTTCTGTCATTCTGTCATCTTCTGTCCTCTTCTGTCATTCTGTCATCTTCTGTCATCTTCTGTCATCTTCTGTCATCTTCTGTCGTCTTCTGTCATCTTCTGTCCTCTTCTGTCATCTTCTGTCATCTTCTGTCATTCTGTCCTCTTCTGTCATCTTCTGTCATCTTCTGTCATCTTCTGTCATTCTGTCCTCTTCTGTCATCTTCTGTCATTCTGTCATCTTCTGTCATTCTGTGCTCTTCTGTCATTCTGTCATCTTCCGCCATCTTCTGTCCTCTTCTGTCATTCTGTCTTCTTCTGTCATTCTGTCCTCTTCTGTCATTCTGTCATCTTCTGTCATTCTGTCCTCTTCTGTCATTCTGTCATCTTCTGTCATCTTCTGTCATCTTCTGTCCTCTTCTGTCATCTTCTGTCATCTTCTGTCATTCTGTCCTCTTCTGTCATTCTGTCATCTTCTGTCATTCTGTCATCTTCTGTCATTCTGTCATCTTCTGTCATTCTGTCATCTTCTGTCATTCTGTCATCTTCTGTCCTCTTCTGTCATTCTGTCATCTTCCGTCATCTTTTGTCATCTTCTGTCCTCTTCTGTCATCTTCTGTCATTCTGTCCTCTTCTGTCATCTTCTGTCATCTTCTGTCATCTTCTGTCCTCTTCTGTCATCTTCTGTCATCTTCTGTCATTCAGTCCTCTTCTGTCATCTTCTGTCATCTTCTGGCATTCTGTCATCTTCTGTCCTGTTCTGTTATTCTGTCATCTTCTGTCATCTTCTGTCATCTTCAGTCATCTTCTGTCATCTTCTGTCCTCTTCTGTCATCTTCTGTCATTCTGTCATCTTCTGTCATTCTGTCCTCTTCTGTCATTCTGTCATCTTCTGTCATCTTCTGTCCTCTTCTGTCATTCTGTCATCTTCTGTCATCTTCTGTCCTCTTCTGTCATCTTCTGTCATCTTCTGTCATCTTCAGTCATCTTCAGTCATCTTCTGTCATCTTCTGTCCTCTTCTGTCATCTTCTGACATTCTGTCATCTTCTGTCATTCTGTCCTCTTCTGTCATTCTGTCATCTTCTGTCATCTTCTGTCCTCTTCTGTCATTCTGTCATCTTCTGTCATTCTGTCCTCTTCTGTCATTCTGTCATCTTCTGTCATCTTCTGTCATCTTCTGCCCTCTTCTGTCATCTTCTGTCCTATTCTGTCATTCTGTCATCTTCTGCCATCTTCTGTCATCTTCTGTCATTCTGTCATCTTCTGTCCTCTTCTGTCATCTTCTGTCAGCTTCTGTCATCTTCTGTCATTCTGTACCCTTCTGTCATTCTGTCATCTTCTGTCATCTTCTGTCATCTTCTGTCATTCTGTCATCTTCTGTCATCTTCTGTCATCTTCTGTCATTCTGTGCTCTTCTGTCATTCTGTCATCTTCCGCCATCTTCTGTCCTCTTCTGTCATTCTGTCTTCTTCTTCCATTCTGTCCTCTTCTGTCATTCTGTCATCTTCTGTCATTCTGTCCTCTTCTGTCATTCTGTCATCTTCTGTCATCTTCTGTCCTCTTCTGTCATTCTGTCATCTTCTGTCATCTTCTGTCATCTTCTGTCATACTGTCCTCTTCTGTCATTCTGTCATCTTCTGTCATTCTGTCCTCTTCTCTCATTCTGTCATCTTCTGTCATCTTCTGTCATTCTGTCATCTTCTGTCATTCTGTCCTCTTCTGTCATCTTCTGTCCTCTTCTGTCATCTTCTGTCATCTTCTGTCATTCTGTCCTCTTCTGTCATCTTCTGTCATCTTCTGTAATTCTGTCCTCTTCTGTCATCTTCTGTCATCTTCTGTCATTCTGTCATCTTCTGTCATTCTGTCCTCTTCTGTCAATCTGTCATCTTCTGTCACTCTGTCCTCTTCTGTCATTCTGTCATCTTCTGTCATCTTCTGTCATCTTCTGTTCTCTTCTGTCATTCTGTCATTTTCTGTCCTCTTCTGTCATTCTGTCATCTTCTGTCATCTTCTGTCCTATTCTGTCATTCTGTCATCTTCTGTCATCTTCTGTCATCTTCTGTCCTCTTCTGTCATCTTCTGTCATCTTCTGTCATTCTGTCATTCTGTCATCTTCTGTCATTCTGTCATCTTCTGTCATTCTGTCATCTTCTGTCATTCTGTCATCTTCTGTCATTCTGTCATCTTCTGTCCTCTTCTGTCATTCTGTCATCTTCCGTCATCTTTTGTCATCTTCTGTCATCTTCTGTCATCTTCTGTCCTCTTCTGTCATCTTCTGTCATCTTCTGTCATTCTGTCCTCTTCTGTCATCTTCTTTCATCTTCTGTCATTCTGTCCTCTTCTGTCATCTTCTGTCATCTTCTGTCATCTTCTGTTATTCTCTCATCTTCTGTCATTCTGTCATCTTCTGTCATCTTCTGCCCTCTTCTGTCATTCTGTCATCTTCTGTCATTCTGTCCTCTTCTGTCATTCTGTCATCTTCTGTCATTCTGTGCTCTTCTGCCATTCTGTCATCTTCTATCATCTTCTGTCTTCTTCTGTGATCTTCTAACATTCTGTAATCTTCTGTCCTCCTTTTCATTCTGTCCAGTTCTGTCATCTTCTGTCATCTTCTGTCCTCTTCTGTCATCTTCTGTCATTCTGTCATCTTCTGTCATCTTCTGTCATCTTCTGTCATCTTCTGTCATTCTGTGCTCTTCTGTCATTCTGTCATCTTCTGTCATTCTGTCCTCTTCTGTCATTCTGTCATCTTCTGTCATCTTCTGTCATCTTCTGTCCTCTTCTATCATTCTGTCATCTTCAGTCCTCTTCTGTCATTCTGTCATCTTCTGTCCTATTCTGTCATTCTATCATCTTCTGTCATTCTGTCATCTTCTGTCATCTTCTGTCATTCTGTCCTCTTCTGTCATCTTCTGTCATCTTCTGTCATCTTCTGTCATTCTGTCATCTTCGATCCTCTTCTGTTATTCTGTCATATTCTGTCATCTTCTGTCATCTTCAGTCATCTTCTGTCATCTTCTGTCCTCTTCTGTCATCTTCTGTCATTCTGTCATCTTCTGTCATTCTGTCCTCTTCTGTCATTCTGTCATCTTCTGTCATCTTCTGTCCTCTTCTGTCATTCTGTCATCTTCTGTCATCTTCTGTCCTCTTCTGTCATCTTCTGTCATCTTCTGTCATCTTCAGTCATCTTCTGTCCTCTTCTGTCATCTTCTGACATTCTGTCATCTTCTGTCATTCTGTCCTCTTCTGTCATTCTGTCATCTTCTGTCATCTTCTGTCCTCTTCTGTCATTCTGTCATCTTCTGTCATTCTGTCCTCTTCTGTCATTCTGTCATCTTCTGTCATCTTCTGTCATCTTCTGCCCTCTTCTGTCATCTTCTGTCCTATTCTGTCATTCTGTCATCTTCTGCCATCTTCTGTCATCTTCTGTCATTCTGTCATCTTCTGTCCTCTTCTGTCATCTTCTGTCAGCTTCTGTCATCTTCTGTCATTCTGTCCCCTTCTGTCATTCTGTCATCTTCTGTCATCTTCTGTCATTCTGTCATCTTCTGTCATCTTCTGTCATCTTCTGTCATTCTGTGCTCTTCTGTCATTCTGTCATCTTCCGCCATCTTCTGTCCTCTTCTGTCATTCTGTCTTCTTCTTCCATTCTGTCCTCTTCTGTCATTCTGTCATCTTCTGTCATTCTGTCCTCTTCTGTCATTCTGTCATCTTCTGTCATCTTCTGTCCTCTTCTGTCATTCTGTCATCTTCTGTCATCTTCTGTCATCTTCTGTCATACTGTCCTCTTCTGTCATTCTGTCCTCTTCTCTCATTCTGTCATCTTCTGTCATCTTCTGTCATTCTGTCATCTTCTGTCATTCTGTCCTCTTCTGTCATCTTCTGTCATCTTCTGTCATTCTGTCCTCTTCTGTCATCTTCTGTCATCTTCTGTCATTCTGTCATCTTCTGTCATTCTGTCCTCTTCTGTCATTCTGCCAACTTCTGTCATCTTCTGTCCTCTTCTGTCATTCTGTCATCTTCTGTCACTCTGTCCTCTTCTGTCATTCTGTCATCTTCTGTCATCTTCTGTCATCTTCTGTCCTCTTCTGTCATTCTGTCATCTTCTGTCCTCTTCTGTCATTCTGTCATCTTCTGTCATCTTCTGTCCTATTCTGTCATTCTGTCATCTTCTGTCATCTTCTGTCATTCTGTCATCTTCTGTCCTCTTCTGTCATTCTGTCATCTTCTGTCATTCTGTCATCTTCTGTCCTCTTCTGTCATCTGCTGTCATCTTCTGTCATTCTGTCCTCTTCTGTCCTCTTCTGTCATCTTCTGTCATCTTCTGTCATCTTCTGTCATCTTCTGTCATTCTGTCCTCTTTTGTCATCTTCAGTCATCTTCTGTCCTCTTCTGTCATCTTCTGTCTTCTTCTGTCACCTTCTGTCATCTTCTGTCATCTTCTGTCATCTTCTGTCATTCTGTCCTCTTCCGTCATCGTCTGTCATCTTCTGTCGTTCTGTCATCTTCTCTCATTCTGTCCTCTTCTGTCATTCTGTCATCTTCTGTCATCTTCTGTCCTCTTCTGTCCTCTTCTGTTCTCTTCTGTCATCTTCTGTCATTCTGTCATCTTCTGTCATTCTGTCCTCTTCTGTCATTCTGTCATCTTCTCTCATCTTCTGTCCTCTTCTGTCATTCTGTCATCTTCTGTCATCTTCTGTCCTCTTCTGTCATCTTCTGTCATCTTCTGTCATCTTCAGTCATCTTCTGTCATCTTCTGTCCTCTTCTGTCATCTTCTGTCATTCTGTCATCTTCTGTCATTCTGTCCTCTTCTGTCATTCTGTCATCTTCTGTCATCTTCTGTCCTCTTCTGTCATTCTGTCATCTTCTGTCATTCTGTCCTCTTCTGTCATTCTGTCATCTTCTGTCATCTTCTGTCATCTTCTGCCCTCTTCTGTCATCTTCTGTCCTATTCTGTCATTCTGTCATCTTCTGCCATCTTCTGTCATCTTCTGTCATTCTGTCATCTTCTGTCCTCTTCTGTCATCTTCTGTCAGCTTCTGTCATCTTCTGTCATTCTGTCCTCTTCTGTCATTCTGTCATCTTCTGTCATCTTCTGTCATCTTCTGTCATTCTGTGCTCTTCTGTCATTCTGTCATCTTCCGCCATCTTCTGTCCTCTTCTGTCATTCTGTCTTCTTCTTCCATTCTGTCCTCTTCTGTCATTCTGTCATCTTCTGTCATTCTGTCCTCTTCTGTCATTCTGTCATCTTCTGTCATCTTCTGTCCTCTTCTGTCATTCTGTCATCTTCTGTCATTCTGTCCTCTTCTCTCATTCTGTCATCTTCTGTCATCTTCTGTCATTCTGTCATCTTCTGTCATTCTGTCCTCTTCTATCATCTTCTGTCATCTTCTGTCATTCTGTCCTCTTCTGCCATCTTCTGTCATCTTCTGTCATTCTGTCATCTTCTGTCATTCTGTCCTCTTCTGTCATTCTGCCAACTTCTGTCATCTTCTGTCCTCTTCTGTCATTCTGTCATCTTCTTCACTCTGTCCTCTTCTGTCATTCTGTCATCTTCTGTCATCTTCTGTCATCTTCTGTCCTCTTCTGTCATTCTGTCATCTTCTGTCCTCTTCTGTCATTCTGACATCTTCTGTCATCTTCTGTCCTATTCTCTCATTCTGTCATCTTCTGTCATTTTCTGTCATTCTGTCATCTTCTGTCCTCTTCTGTCATTCTGTCATCTTCTGTCATCTTCTGTCATCTTCTGTCCTCTTCTGTCATCTTCTGTCATCTTCTGTCATTCTGTCCTCTTCTGTCCTCTTCTGTCATCTTCTGTCATCTTCTGTCATCTTCTGTCATTCTGTCCTCTTTTGTCACCTTCTGTCATCTTCTGTCCTCTTCTGTCATCTTCTGTCTTCTTCTGTCATCTTCTGTCATCTTCTATCATCTTCTGTCATCTTCTTTCATTCTGTCCTCTTCGGTCATCTTCTGTCATCTTCTGTCGTTCTGTCATCTTCTCTCATTCTGTCCTCTTCTGTCATTCTGTCATCTTCTGTCATCTTCTGTCCTCTTCTGTCATTCTGTCATCTTCTGTCATTCTGTCCTCTTCTGTCATTCTGTCATCTTCTGTCAATCTGTCCTCTTCTGTCATTCTGTCATCTTCTGTCATCTTCTGTCATCTTCTGTCCTCTTCTGTCATTCTGTCATCTTCTGTCATCCTCTGTCCTATTCTGTCATTCTGTCATCTTCTGTCCTCTTCTGTCATTCTGTCATCTTCTGTCATCCTCTGTCCTATTCTGTCATTCTGTCATCTTCTGTCATCTTCTGTCATCTTCTGTCATTCTGTCATCTTCTGTCCTCTTCTGTCATTCTGTCATCTTCTGTCATCTTCTGTCATCTTCTGTCATCTTCTGTCGTCTTCTGTCATCTTCTGTCCTCTTCTGTCATCTTCTGTCATCTTCTGTCATTCTGTCCTCTTCTGTCATCTTCTGTCATCTTCTGTCATTCTGTCCTCTTCTGCCATCTTCTGTCATCTTCTGTCCTCTTCTGTCATCTTCTGTCCTCTTCTGTCATCTTCTGTCATCTTCTGTCATTCTGTCCTCTTCTGTCCTCTTCTGTCATCTTCTGTCATCTTCTGTCATCTTCTGTCATTCTGTCCTCTTTTGTCATCTTCTGTCATCTTCTGTCCTCTTCTGTCTTCTTCTGTCATCTTCTGTCATCTTCTGTCATCTTCTGTCATCTTCTGTCATTCTGTCCTCTTTGGTCATCTTCTGTCATCTTCTGTCGTTCTGTCATCTTCTCTCATTCTGTCCTCTTCTGTCATTCTGTCATCTTCTGTCATCTTCTGTCCTCTTCTGTCATTCTGTCATCTTCTGTCATTCTGTCCTCTTCTGTCATTCTGTTATCTTCTGTCACTCTGTCCTCTTCTGTCATTCTGTCATCTTCTGTCATCTTCTGTCATCTTATGTCCTCTTCTGTCATTCTGTCATCTTCTGTCCTCTTCTGTCATTCTGTCATCTTCTGTCATCTTCTGTCATCTTCTGTCATCTTCTGTCGTCTTCTGTCATCTTCTGTCCTCTTCTGTCATCTTCTGTCATCTTCTGTCATTCTGTCCTCTTCTGTCATCTTCTGTCATTCTGTCCTCTTCTGTCATCTTCTGTCATTCTGTCATCTTCTGTCATTCTGTGCTCTTCTGTCATTCTGTCATCTTCCGCCATCTTCTGTCCTCTTCTGTCATTCTGTCTTCTTCTGTCATTCTGTCCTCTTCTGTCATTCTGTCATCTTCTGTCATTCTGTCCTCTTCTGTCATTCTGTCATCTTCTGTCATCTTCTGTCATCTTCTGTCCTCTTCTGTCATCTTCTGTCATTCTGTCATCTTCTGTCATTCTGTCATCTTCTGTCATTCTGTCATCTTCTGTCATTCTGTCATCTTCTGTCATTCTGTCATCTTCTGTCCTCTTCTGTCATTCTGTCATCTTCCGTCATCTTTTGTCATCTTCTGTCCTCTTCTGTCATCTTCTGTCATTCTGTCCTCTTCTGTCATCTTCTGTCATCTTCTGTCCTCTTCTGTCATCTTCTGTCATCTTCTGTCATTCAGTCCTCTTCTGTCATCTTCTGTCATCTTCTGTCATCTTCTGGCATTCTGTCATCTTCTGTCCTGTTCTGTTATTCTGTCATCTTCTGTCATCTTCTGTCATCTTCAGTCATCTTCTGTCATCTTCTGTCCTCTTCTGTCATCTTCTGTCATTCTGTCATCTTCTGTCATTCTGTCCTCTTCTGTCATTCTGTCATCTTCTGTCATCTTCTGTCCTCTTCTGTCATTCTGTCATCTTCTGTCATCTTCTGTCCTCTTCTGTCATCTTCTGTCATCTTCTGTCATCTTCAGTCATCTTCTGTCATCTTCTGTCCTCTTCTGTCATCTTCTGACATTCTGTCATCTTCTGTCATTCTGTCCTCTTCTGTCATTCTGTCATCTTCTGTCATCTTCTGTCCTCTTCTGTCATTCTGTCATCTTCTGTCATTCTGTCCTCTTCTGTCATTCTGTCATCTTCTGTCATCTTCTGTCATCTTCTGCCCTCTTCTGTCATCTTCTGTCCTATTCTGTCATTCTGTCATCTTCTGCCATCTTCTGTCATCTTCTGTCATTCTGTCATCTTCTGTCCTCTTCTGTCATCTTCTGTCAGCTTCTGTCATCTTCTGTCATTCTGTACCCTTCTGTCATTCTGTCATCTTCTGTCATCTTCTGTCATCTTCTGTCATTCTGTCATCTTCTGTCATCTTCTGTCATCTTCTGTCATTCTGTGCTCTTCTGTCATTCTGTCATCTTCCGCCATCTTCTGTCCTCTTCTGTCATTCTGTCTTCTTCTTCCATTCTGTCCTCTTCTGTCATTCTGTCATCTTCTGTCATTCTGTCCTCTTCTGTCATTCTGTCATCTTCTGTCATCTTCTGTCCTCTTCTGTCATTCTGTCATCTTCTGTCATCTTCTGTCATCTTCTGTCATACTGTCCTCTTCTGTCATTCTGTCATCTTCTGTCATTCTGTCCTCTTCTCTCATTCTGTCATCTTCTGTCATCTTCTGTCATTCTGTCATCTTCTGTCATTCTGTCCTCTTCTGTCATCTTCTGTCCTCTTCTGTCATCTTCTGTCATCTTCTGTCATTCTGTCCTCTTCTGTCATCTTCTGTCATCTTCTGTAATTCTGTCCTCTTCTGTCATCTTCTGTCATCTTCTGTCATTCTGTCATCTTCTGTCATTCTGTCCTCTTCTGTCAATCTGTCATCTTCTGTCACTCTGTCCTCTTCTGTCATTCTGTCATCTTCTGTCATCTTCTGTCATCTTCTGTCCTCTTCTGTCATTCTGTCATTTTCTGTCCTCTTCTGTCATTCTGTCATCTTCTGTCATCTTCTGTCCTATTCTGTCATTCTGTCATCTTCTGTCATCTTCTGTCATCTTCTGTCATCTTCTGTCATCTTCTGTCATTCTGTCATCTTCTGTCCTCTTCTGTCATTCTGTCATCTTCTGTCATCTTCTGTCATCTTCTGTCCTCTTCTGTCATCTTCTGTCATCTTCTGTCTGTCCTCTTCTGTCATCTTCTGCCATCTTCTGTCATCTTCTGTCATCTTCTGTCATTCTGTCCTCTTTTTTCATCTTCTGTCATCTTCTGTCCTCTTCTGTCATCTTCTGTCTTCTTCTGTCATCTTCTGTCATCTTCTGTCATCTTCTGTCCTCTTCTGTCATCTTCTGTCATCTTCTGTCATTCTGTCGTCTTCGGTCATCTTCTGTCATCTTCTGTCGTTCTGTCATCTTCTCTCATTCTGTCCTCTTCTGTCATCTTCTGTCATCTTCTGTCCTCTTCTGTCATTCTGTCATCTTCTGTCATTCTGTCCTCTTCTGTCATTCTGTCATCTTCTGTCATTCTGTCCTCTTCTGTCATTCTGTCATCTTCTGTCATCTTCTGTCCTCTTCTATCATTCTGTCATCTTCTGTCCTCTTCTGTCATTCTGTCATCTTCTGTCATCTTCTGTCCTATTCTGTCATTCTGTCATCTTCTGTCATTCTGTCATCTTCTGTCATCTTCTGTCATCTTCTGTCAACTTCTGTCGTCTTCTGTCATCTTCTGTCATCTTCTGTCATCTTCTGTCAGCTTCTGTCATTCTGTCCTCTTCTGTCATCTTCTGTCATTCTGTCCTCTTCTGTCATCTTCTGTCATTCTGTCATCTTCTGTCATTCTGTGCTCTTCTGTCATTCTGTCATCTTCCACCATCTTCTGTCCTCTTCTGTCATTCTGTCATCTTCTGTCATTCTGTCCTCTTCTGTCATTCTGTCATCTTCTGTCATTCTGTCCTCTTCTGTCATTCTGTCATCTTCTGTCCTCTTCTGTCATTCTGTCATCTTCCGTCATCTTTTGTCATCTTCTGTCATCTTCTGTCCTCTTCTGTCATCTTCTGCCATCTTCTGTCATTCTGTCCTCTTCTGTCATCTTCTTTCATCTTCTGTCATTCTGTCCTCTTCTGTCATCTTCTGTCATCTTCTGTCATCTTCTGTTATTCTGTCATCTTCTGTCATTCTGTCATCTTCTGTCATCTTCTGTCATTCTGTCATCGTCTGTAATTCTGTCCTCTTCTGTCATTCAGTCATCTTCTGTCATTCTGTCCTCTTCTGTCATTCTGTCATCTTCTGTCATCTTCTGTCTTCTTCTGTGATCTTCTAACATTCTGTAATCTTCTGTCCTCCTTTGTCATTCTGTCCACTTCTGTCATCTTCTGTCATCTTCTGTCCTCTTCTGTCATCTTCTGTCATTCTGTCATCTTCTGTCATCTTCTGTCATTCTGTCCTCTTCTGTCATCTTCTGTCATCTTCTGTCATCTTCTGTCAGTCTGTCATCTTCTGTCATTCTGTGCTCTTCTGTCATTCTGTCATCTTCTGTCATTCTGTCCTCTTCTGTCATTCTGTCATCTTCTGTCATCTTCTGTCCTATTCTGTCATTCTGTCATCTTCTGTCATTCTGTCATCTTCTGCCATCTTCTGTCATTCTGTCCTCTTCTGTCATCTTCTGGCACCTTCTGTCATTCTGTCCTCTTCTGTCATCTTCTGTCATCTTCTGTCATCTTCTGTCATCTTCTGCCATCTTCTGTCCTCTTCTGTCATCTTCTGTCATCTTCTGTCATTCTGTCCTCTTCTGTCATCTTCTGTCATCTTCTGCAATTCTGTCCTCTTCTCTCATCTTCTGTCATCTTCTGTCATTCTGTCATCTTCTGTCATTCTGTCCTCTTCTGTCAATCTGTCATCTTCTGTCACTCTGTCCTCTTCTGTCATTCTGTCATCTTCTGTCATCTTCTGTCCTCTTCTGTCATTCTGTCATCTTCTGTCCTCTTCTGTCATTCTGTCATCTTCTGTCATCTTCTGTCCTATTCTGTCATTCTGTCATCTTCTGTCATCTTCTGTCATCTTCTGTCATCTTCTGTCATCTTCTGTCATTCTGTCATCTTCTGTCCTCTTCTGTCATTCTGTCATCTTCTGTCATCTTCTGTCATCTTCTGTCATCTTCTGTCCTCTTCTGTCATCTTCTGTCATCTTCTGTCACTCTGTCCTCTTCTGTCATCTTCTGTCATCTTCTGTCATCTTCTTTCATCTTCTGTCATTCTGCCCTCTTTTGTCATCTTCTGTCATCTTCTGTCCTCTTCTGTCATCTTCTGTCATCTTCTGTCCTCTTCTGTCATCTTCTGTCATCTTCTGTCATTCTTTCCTCTTCGGTCATCTTCTGTCATCTTCTGTCGTTCTGTCATCTTCTCTCATTCTGTCCTCTTCTGTCATCTTCTGTCATCTTCTGTCCTCTTCTGTCATTCTGTCATCTTCTGTCATTCTGTCCTCTTCTGTCATTCTGTCATCTTCTGTCATTCTGTCCTCTTCTGTCATTCTGTCATCTTCTGTCATCTTCTGTCCTCTTCTATCATTCTGTCATCTTCTGTCCTCTTCTGTCATTCTGTCATCTTCTGTCATCTTCTGTCCTATTCTGTCATTCTGTCATCTTCTGTCATCTTCTGTCATCCTCTGTCATTCTGTCATCTTCTGTCCTCTTCTGTCATTCTGTCATCTTCTGTCATCTTCTGTCATCTTCTGTCAACTTCTGTCAACTTCTGTCGTCTTCTGTCATCTTCTGTCATCTTCTGTCATCTTCTGTCAGCTTCTGTCATTCTGTCCTCTTCTGTCATCTTCTGTCATTCTGTCCTCTTCTGTCATCTTCTGTCATTCTGTCATCTTCTGTCATTCTGTGCTCTTCTGTCATTCTGTCATCTTCCGCCATCTTCTGTCCTCTTCTGTCATTCTGTCATCTTCTGTCATTCTGTCCTCTTCTGTCATTCTGTCATCTTCTGTCATTCTGTCCTCTTTTGTCATTCTGTCATCTTCTGTCCTCTTCTGTCATTCTGTCATCTTCCGTCATCTTTTGTCATCTTCTGTCATCTTCTGTCCTCTTCTGTCATCTTCTGCCATCTTCTGTCATTCTGTCCTCTTCTGTCATCTTCTTTCATCTTCTGTCATTCTGTCCTCTTCTGTCATCTTCTGTCATCTTCTGTTATTCTGTCATCTTCTGTCATTCTGTCATCTTCTGTCATCTTCTGCCCTCTTCTGTCATTCTGTCATCGTCTGTAATTCTGTCCTCTTCTGTCATTCAGTCATCTTCTGTCATTCTGTCCTCTTCTGTCATTCTGTCATCTTCTGTCATCTTCTGTCTTCTTCTGTGATCTTCTAACATTCTGTAATCTTCTGTCCTCCTTTGTCATTCTGTCCACTTCTGTCATCTTCTGTCATCTTCTGTCCTCTTCTGTCATCTTCTGTCATTCTGTCATCTTCTGTCATCTTCTGTCATTCTGCCCTCTTCTGTCATCTTCTGTCATCTTCTGTCATCTTCTGTCATTCTGTCATCTTCTGTCATTCTGTGCTCTTCTGTCATTCTGTCATCTTCTGTCAACTTCTGTCATCTTCTGACCTCTTCTGTCATTCTCTCATCTTCAGTCCTCTTCTGTCATTCTGTCATCTTCTGTCCTATTCTGTCATTCTGTCATCTTCTGTCATTCTGTCATCTTCTGTCATCTTCTGTCATTCTGTCCTCTTCTGTCATCTTCTGTCATTCTGTCCTCTTCTGTCATCTTCTGTCATCTTCTGTCATCTTCTGTCCTCTTCTTTCATCTTCTGTCATCTTCTGTCATTCAGTCCGCTTCTGTCATCTTCTGTCATGTTCTGTCATTCTTTCCTCTTCTGTCATCTTCTGTCATCTTCTGTCATTCTGTCAACTTCTGTCATCTTCTGTCCTCTTCTGTCATTCTGTCATCTTCTCTCACTCTGTCCTTTTCTGTCATTCTGTCAGCTTCTGTCATCTTCTGTCATCTTCTGTCCTCTTCTGTCATTCTGTCATCTTCTGTCCTCTTCTGTCATTCTGTCATCTTCTGTCATCTTCTGTCCTATTCTGTCATTCTGTCATCTTCTGTCATCTTCTGTCATCTTCTGTCCTCTTCTGTCATCTTCTGTCATCTTCTGTCATCTTCTGTCATTCTGCCCTCTTTTGTCATCTTCTGTCATCTTCTGTCATCTTCCGTCCTCTTCTGTCATCTTCTGTCATCTTCTGACATCTTCTGCCATCTTCTGTCATCTTCTGTCCTCTTCTGTCATCTTCTGTCATCTTCTGTCATCTTCTGTCCTCTTCTGTCATATTCTGTCATCTTCTGTCATCTTCTGTCATCTTCTGTCCTCTTCGGTCATCTTCTGTCATTCTGTCATCTTCTGTCATCTTCTGTCATCTTCTGTCATTCTGTCCTCTTCTGTCATCTTCTGTCATCTTCTGTCATCTTCTGTCATCTGCTGTCATTCTGTCATCTTCTGTCATTCTGTCCTCTTCTGACAATCTGTCATCTTCTGTCATCGTCTATCATCCTCTGTCCTCTTCTGTCATTCTGTCATCTTCTGTCATCTTCTGTCATTCTGTCATCTTCTGTCATCATCTGTCAACTTCTGTCCTATTCTGTCATTCTGTCATCTTCTGTCATCTTCTGTCACCTTCTGTCATTCTGTCATCTTCTGTCCTCTTCTGTCATCTTCTGTCAGCTTCTGTCATCTTCTGTCATCTTCTGTCATTCTGTCCTCTTCTGTCATTCTGTCATCTTCAGTCATTCTGTCCTCTTCTGTCATTCTGTCATCTTCTGTCATCTTCTGTCATCTTCTGTCATTCTGTCATCTTCTGTCATCTTCTGTCATTCTGTCCACTTCTGCCATTCTGTCATCTTCTGTCATCTTCTGTCATCTTCTGTCATTCTGTCCTCTTCTGTCATTCTGTCATCTTCTGTCATCTTCTGTCATTCTGTCATCTTCTGTCATTCTGTCCTCTTCTGTCATTCTGTCATCTTCTGTCATCTTCTGTCATACTGTCCTCTTCTGTCATTCTGTCATCTTCTGTCATTCTGTCCTCTTCTCTCATTCTGTCATCTTCTGTCATTCTGTCATCTTCTGTCATTCTGTCCTCTTCTGTCATCTTCTGTCATTCTGTCCTCTTCTGTCATCTTCTGTCATCTTCTGTCATTCTGTCATCTTCTGTCATTCTGTCCTCTTCTGTCATTCTGTCAACTTCTGTCATCTTCTGTCCTCTTCTGTCATTCTGTCATCTTCTGTCACTCTGTCCTCTTCTGTCATTCTGTCATCTTCTGTCATCTTCTGTCATCTTCTGTCCTCTTCTGTCATTCTGTCATCTTCTGTCCTCTTCTGTCATTCTGTCATCTTCTGTCATCTTCTGTCCTATTCTGTCATTCTGTCATCTTCTGTCATCTTCTGTCATTCTGTCATCTTCTGTCCCCTTCTGTCATTCTGTCATCTTCTGTCATCTTCTGTCATCTTCTGTCATCTTCTGTCATCTTCTGTCATTCTGTCCTCTTCTGTTCTCTTCTGTCATCTTCTGTCATCTTCTGTCATCTTCTGTCATCTTCTGTCATCTTCTGTCATTCTGTCCTCTTTTGTCATCTTCTGTCATCTTCTGTCCTCTTCTGTCATCTTCTGTCTTCTTCTGTCATCGTCTGTCATCTTCTGTCCTCTTCTGTCATCTTCTGTCTTCTTCTGTCATTCTGTCCTCTTCTGTCCTCTTCTGTCATCTTCTGTCATCTTCTGTCATCTTCTGTCATTCTGTCCTCTTTTGTCATCTTCTGTCATCTTCTGTCCTCTTCTGTCATCTTCTGTCTTCTTCTGTCATCTTCTGTCATCTTCTGTCATCTTCTGTCATCTTCTCTCATTCTGTAATCTTCTGTCATTTTGTCATCTTCTGTCATCTTCTGTCCTCTTCTGTCATTCTGTCATCTTCTGTCATCTTCTGTCATTCTGTCCTCTTCTGTCATTCTGTCAACTTCTGTCATATTCTGTCATCTTCTGTCCTCTTCTGTCATTCTGTCATCTTCTGCCCTCTTCTGTCATTCTGTCATCTTCTGTCATCTTCTGTCCTATTCTGTCATTCTGTCATCTTCTGTCATCTTCTGTCCTCTTCTGTCATTCTGTCATCTTCTGTCCTCTTCTGTCATTCTGTCATCTTCTGTCATTTTCTGTCATCTTCTGTCATCTTCTGTCGTCTTCTGCCATCTTCTGTCTTCTTCTGTCCTCTTCTGTCATCTTCTGTCATTTTCTGTCATTCTGTCCTCTTCTGTCATCTTCTGTCATCTTCTGTCATTCTGTCCGCTTCTGTCATCTTCTGCCATCTTCTGTCATTCTGTCATCTTCTGTCATTCTGTGCTCTTCTGTCATTCTGTCATCTTCCGCCATCTTCTGTCCTCTTCTGTCATTCTGTTCTCTTCTGTCATTCTGTCCACTTCTGTCATTCTGTCATCTTCTGTCATTCTGTCCTCTTCTGTCATTCTGTCATCTTCTGTCATCTTCTGTCATCTTCTGTCATCTTCTGTCCTCTTCTGTCATCTTCTGTCATCTTCTGTCATTCTGTCCTCTTCTGTCATTCTATCATCTTCTGTCATTCTGTCCTCTTCTGTCATCTTCTTTCATCATCTGTCATTCTGTCCTCTTCTGTCATCTTCTGTCATCTTCTGTCATCTTCTGTTATTCTGTCATCTTCTGTCATCTTCTGCCCTCTTCTGTCATTCTGTCATCTTCTGTCATTCTGTCCTCTTCTGTCATTCTGTCATCTTCTGTCATTCTGTCCTCTTCTGTCATTCTGTCATCTTCTGTCATCTTCTGTCTTCTTCTGTGATCTTCTAACATTCTGTAATCTTCTGTCCTCCTTTGTCATTCTGTCCACTTCTGTCATCTTCTGTCATCTTCTGTCCTCTTCTGTCCTCTTCTGTCATCTTCTGTCATTCTGTCATCTTCTGTCATCTTCTGTCATTCTGTGCTCTTCTGTCATTCTGTCATTTTCTGTCATTCTATCCTCATCTGTCATTCTGTCATCTTCTGTCATCTTCTGCCATCTTCTGACCTCTTCTGTCATTCTGTCATCTTCAGTCCTCTTCTGTCATTCTGTCATCTTCTGTCATTCTGTCATCTTCTGTCATCTTCTGTCATTCTGTCCTCTTCTGTCATCTTCTGTCATTCTGTCCTCTTCTGTCATCTTCTGTCATCTTCTGTCATCTTCTGTCATCTTCTGTAATTCAGTCCTCTTCTGTCATCTTCTGTCATGTTCTGTCATTCTGTCAACTTCTGTCATCTTCTGTCCTCTTCTGTCATTCTGTCATCTTCTGTCACTCTGTCCTCTTCTGTCATTCTGTCAGCTTCTGTCATCTTCTGTCATCTTTTGTCCTCTTCTGTCATCTTCTGTCATCTTCTGTAATTCTGTCATCTTCTGTCCTCTTCTGTTATTCTGTCATCTTCTGTCATCTTCTGTCATCTTCTGTCATCTTCTGTCCTCTTCTGTCATCTTCTGTCATTTTCTGTCATTCTGTCCTCTTCTGTCATCTTCCGTCATCTTCTGTCATTCTGTCCTCTTCTGTCATCTTCTGTCATCTTCTGTCATCTTCTGTCATTCGTCCTCTTTTGTCATCTTCTGTCATCTTCTGTCATCTTCTGTCATCTTCTGTCCTCTCCTGTCATCTTCTGTCATCTTCTGTCATCTTCTGACATCTTCTGCCATCTTCTGTCATCCTCTGTCCTCTTCTGTCATCTTCTGTCCTCTTCTGTCATCTTCTGTCATCTTCTGTCATTCTGTCCTCTTCTGTCATCTTCTGTCATCTTCTGTCATCTTCTGTCATTCTGTCCTCTTTGGTCATCTTCTGTCATCTTCTGTCCTCTTCTGTCATCTTCTGTCTTCTTCTGTCATCTTCTGTCATCTTCTGACATCTTCTGTCACCTTCTGTCATTCTGTCCTCTTTGGTCATCTTCTGTCATCTTCTGTCGTTCTGTCATCTTCTCTCATTCTGTCCTCTTCTGTCATTCTGTCATCTTCTGTCATCATCTGTCCTCTTCTGTCATTCTGTCATCTTCTGTCATTCTGTCCTCTTCTGTCATTCTGTCATCTTCTGTCACTCTGTCCTCTTCTTTCATTCTGTCAGCTTCTGTCATCTTCTGTCATCTTCTGTCCTCTTCTGTCATTCTGTCATCTTCTCTCCTCTTCTGTCATTCTGTCATCTTCTGTCATCTTCTGTCATCTTCTGTCGTCTTCTGTCATCTTCTGTCATCTTCTGTCCTCTTCTGTCATCTTCTGTCATCTTCTGTCATTCTGTCCTCTTCTGTCATCTTCTGTCATCTTCTGTCATTCTGCTCTCTTCTGTCATCTTCTGTCATCTTCTGTCATCTTCTGTCATCTTCTGTCATTCTGTGCTCTTCTGTCATTCTGTCCTCTTCTGTCATTCTGTCATCTTCTGTCATTCTGTCCTCTTCTGTCATTCTGTCATCTTCTGTCATCTTCTGTCATCTTCTGTCCTATTCTGTCATTCTGTCATCTTCTGTCATCTTCTGTCATCTTCTGTCATTCTGTCATCTTCTGTCCTCTTCTGTCATTCTGTCATCTTCTGTCATCTTCTGTCGTCTTCTGTCATCTTCTGTCATCTTCTGTCCTCTTCTGTCATCTTCTGTCATCTTCTGTCATTCTGTCCTCTTCTGTCATCTTCTGTCATCTTCTGTCATTCTGTTCTCTTCTGTCATCTTCTGTCATCTTCTGTCATTCTGTCATCTTCTGTCATTCTGTGCTCTTCTGTCATTCTGTCCTCTTCTGTCATTCTGTCATCTTCTGTCATTCTGTCCTCTTCTGTCATTCTGTCATCTTCTGTCATCTTCTGTCATCTTCTGTCATCTTCTGTCCTCTTCTGTCATCTTCTGTCATCTTCTGTCATTCTGTCATTCTGTCATCTTCTGTCATTCTGTCATCTTCTGTCATTCTGTCATCTTCTGTCATTCTGTCATCTTCTGTCATTCTGTCATCTTCTGTCCTCTTCTGTCATTCTGTCATCTTCCGTCATCTTTTGTCATCTTCTGTCATCTTCTGTCATCTTCTGTCCTCTTCTGTCATCTTCTGTCATCTTCTGTCATTCTGTCCTCTTCTGTCATCTTCTTTCATCTTCTGTCATTCTGTCCTCTTCTGTCATCTTCTGTCATCTTCTGTCATCTTCTGTTATTCTCTCATCTTCTATCATTCTGTCATCTTCTTTCATCTTCTGCCCTCTTCTGTCATTCTGTCATCTTCTGTCATTCTGTCCTCTTCTGTCATTCTGTCATCTTCTGTCATTCTGTCCTCTTCTGCCATTCTGTCATCTTCTATCATCTTCTGTCTTCTTCTGTGATCTTCTAACATTCTGTAATCTTCTGTCCTCCTTTTCATTCTGTCCAGTTCTGTCATCTTCTGTCATCTTCTGTCCTCTTCTGTCATCTTCTGTCATTCTGTCATCTTCTGTCATCTTCTGTCATCTTCTGTCATCTTCTGTCATTCTGTCATCTTCTGTCATTCTGTGCTCTTCTGTCATTCTGTCATCTTCTGTCATTCTGTCCTCTTCTGTCATTCTGTCATCTTCTGTCATCTTCTGTCATCTTCTGTCCTCTTCTATCATTCTGTCATCTTCAGTCCTCTTCTGTCATTCTGTCATCTTCTGTCCTATTCTGTCATTCTATCATCTTCTGTCATTCTGTCATCTTCTGTCATTCTGTCCTCTTCTGTCATCTTCTGTCATTCTGTCCTCTTCTGTCATCTTCTGTCCTCTTCTGTCATCTTCTGTCATCTTCTGTCATTCAGTCATCTTCTGTCATATTCTGTCATCTTCTGCCCTCTTCTGTCATCTTCTGTCATCTTCTGTCATCTTCTGTCATTCTGTCATCTTCTGTCCTCTTCTGTTATTCTGTCATATTCTGTCATCTTCTGTCATCTTCAGTCATCTTCTGTCATCTTCTGTCCTCTTCTGTCATCTTCTGTCATTCTGTCATCTTCTGTCATTCTGTCCTCTTCTGTCATTCTGTCATCTTCTGTCATCTTCTGTCCTCTTCTGTCATTCTGTCATCTTCTGTCATCTTCTGTCCTCTTCTGTCATCTTCTGTCATCTTCTGTCATCTTCAGTCATCTTCTGTCCTCTTCTGTCATCTTCTGACATTCTGTCATCTTCTGTCATTCTGTCCTCTTCTGTCATTCTGTCATCTTCTGTCATCTTCTGTCCTCTTCTGTCATTCTGTCATCTTCTGTCATTCTGTCCTCTTCTGTCATTCTGTCATCTTCTGTCATCTTCTGTCATCTTCTGCCCTCTTCTGTCATCTTCTGTCCTATTCTGTCATTCTGTCATCTTCTGCCATCTTCTGTCATCTTCTGTCATTCTGTCATCTTCTGTCCTCTTCTGTCATCTTCTGTCAGCTTCTGTCATCTTCTGTCATTCTGTCCCCTTCTGTCATTCTGTCATCTTCTGTCATCTTCTGTCATTCTGTCATCTTCTGTCATCTTCTGTCATCTTCTGTCATTCTGTGCTCTTCTGTCATTCTGTCATCTTCCGCCATCTTCTGTCCTCTTCTGTCATTCTGTCTTCTTCTTCCATTCTGTCCTCTTCTGTCATTCTGTCATCTTCTGTCATTCTGTCCTCTTCTGTCATTCTGTCATCTTCTGTCATCTTCTGTCCTCTTCTGTCATTCTGTCATCTTCTGTCATCTTCTGTCATCTTCTGTCATACTGTCCTCTTCTGTCATTCTGTCCTCTTCTCTCATTCTGTCATCTTCTGTCATCTTCTGTCATTCTGTCATCTTCTGTCATTCTGTCCTCTTCTGTCATCTTCTGTCATCTTCTGTCATTCTGTCCTCTTCTGTCATCTTCTGTCATCTTCTGTCATTCTGTCATCTTCTGTCATTCTGTCCTCTTCTGTCATTCTGCCAATTTCTGTCATCTTCTGTCCTCTTCTGTCATTCTGTCATCTTCTGTCACTCTGTCCTCTTCTGTCATTCTGTCATCTTCTGTCATCTTCTGTCATCTTCTGTCCTCTTCTGTCATTCTGTCATCTTCTGTCCTCTTCTGTCATTCTGTCATCTTCTGTCATCTTCTGTCCTATTCTGTCATTCTGTCATCTTCTGTCATCTTCTGTCATTCTGTCATCTTCTGTCCTCTTCTGTCATTCTGTCATCTTCTGTCATCTTCTGTCATCTTCTGTCCTCTTCTGTCATCTGCTGTCATCTTTTGTCATTCTGTCCTCTTCTGTCCTCTTCTGTCATCTTCTGTCATCTTCTGTCATCTTCTGTCATCTTCTGTCATTCTGTCCTCTTTTGTCATCTTCAGTCATCTTCTGTCCTCTTCTGTCATCTTCTGTCTTCTTCTGTCACCTTCTGTCATCTTCTGTCATCTTCTGTCATCTTCTGTCATTCTGTCCTCTTCCGTCATCTTCTGTCATCTTCTGTCGTTCTGTCATCTTCTCTCATTCTGTCCTCTTCTGTCATTCTGTCATCTTCTGTCATCTTCTGTCCTCTTCTGTCCTCTTCTGTCCTCTTCTGTCATCTTCTGTCATTCTGTCATCTTCTGTCATTCTGTCCTCTTCTGTCATTCTGTCATCTTCTCTCATTTTCTGTCCTCTTCTGTCATTCTGTCATTCTGTCATCTTCTGTCATCTTCTGTCCTCTTCTGTCCTCTTCTGTCCTCTTCTGTCATCTTCTGTCATTCTGTCATCTTCTGTCATTCTGTCCTCTTCTGTCATTCTGTCATCTTCTCTCATCTTCTGTCCTCTTCTGTCATTCTGTCATCTTCTGTCATCTTCTGTCCTCTTCTGTCATCTTCTGTCATCTTCTGTCATCTTCAGTCATCTTCTGTCATCTTCTGTCCTCTTCTGTCATCTTCTGTCATTCTGTCATCTTCTGTCATTCTGTCCTCTTCTGTCATTCTGTCATCTTCTGTCATCTTCTGTCCTCTTCTGTCATTCTGTCATCTTCTGTCATTCTGTCCTCTTCTGTCATTCTGTCATCTTCTGTCATCTTCTGTCATCTTCTGCCCTCTTCTGTCATCTTCTGTCCTATTCTGTCATTCTGTCATCTTCTGCCATCTTCTGTCATCTTCTGTCATTCTGTCATCTTCTGTCCTCTTCTGTCATCTTCTGCCATCTTCTGTCATCTTCTGTCATTCTGTCATCTTCTGTCCTCTTCTGTCATCTTCTGTCAGCTTCTGTCATCTTCTGTCATTCTGTCCTCTTCTGTCATTCTGTCATCTTCTGTCATCTTCTGTCATCTTCTGTCATTCTGTGCTCTTCTGTCATTCTGTCATCTTCCGCCATCTTCTGTCCTCTTCTGTCATTCTGTCTTCTTCTTCGATTCTGTCCTCTTCTGTCATTCTGTCATCTTCTGTCATTCTGTCCTCTTCTGTCATTCTGTCATCTTCTGTCATCTTCTGTCCTCTTCTGTCATTCTGTCATCTTCTGTCATTCTGTCCTCTTCTCTCATTCTGTCATCTTCTGTCATCTTCTGTCATTCTGTCATCTTCTGTCATTCTGTCCTCTTCTGTCATCTTCTGTCATCTTCTGTCATTCTGTCCTCTTCTGTCATCTTCTGTCATCTTCTGTCATTCTGTCATCTTCTGTCATTCTGTCCTCTTCTGTCATTCTGCCAACTTGTGTCATCTTCTGTCCTCTTCTGTCATCTTCTGTCCTCTTCTGTCATTCTGTCATCTTCTGTCCTCTTCTGTCATTCTGACATCTTCTGTCATCTTCTGTCCTATTCTCTCATTCTGTCATCTTCTGTCATCTTCTGTCATTCTGTCATCTTCTGTCCTCTTCTGTCATTCTGTCATCTTCTGTCATCTTCTGTCATCTTCTGTCCTCTTCTGTCATCTTCTGTCATCTTCTGTCATTCTGTCCTCTTCTGTCCTCTTCTGTCATCTTCTGTCATCTTCTGTCATCTTCTGTCATCTTCTGTCATTCTGTCCTCTTTTGTCACCTTCTGTCATCTTCTGTCCTCTTCTGTCATCTTCTGTCTTCTTCTGTCATCTTCTGTCATCTTCTATCATCTTCTGTCATCTTCTTTCATTCTGTCCTCTTCGGTCATCTTCTGTCATCTTCTGTCGTTCTGTCATCTTCTCTCATTCTGTCCTCTTCTGTCATTCTGTCATCTTCTGTCATCTTCTGTCCTCTTCTGTCATTCTGTCATCTTCTGTCATTCTGTCCTCTTCTGTCATTCTGTCATCTTCTGTCAATCTGTCCTCTTCTGTCATTCTGTCATCTTCTGTCATCTTCTGTCATCTTCTGTCCTCTTCTGTCATTCTGTCATCTTCTGTCCTCTTCTGTCATTCTGTCATCTTCTGTCATCCTCTGTCCTATTCTGTCATTCTGTCATCTTCTGTCATCTTCTGTCATCTTCTGTCATTCTGTCATCTTCTGTCCTCTTCTGTCATTCTGTCATCTTCTGTCATCTTCTGTCATCTTCTGTCATCTTCTGTCGTCTTCTGTCATCTTCTGTCCTCTTCTGTCATCTTCTGTCATCTTCTGTCATTCTGTCCTCTTCTGTCATCTTCTGTCATCTTCTGTCATTCTGTCCTCTTCTGCCATCTTCTGTCATCTTCTGTCCTCTTCTGTCATCTTCTGTCCTCTTCTGTCATCTTCTGTCATCTTCTGTCATTCTGTCCTCTTCTGTCCTCTTCTGTCATCTTCTGTCATCTTCTGTCATCTTCTGTCATTCTGTCCTCTTTTGTCATCTTCTGTCATCTTCTGTCCTCTTCTGTCTTCTTCTGTCATCTTCTGTCAACTTCTGTCATCTTCTGTCATCTTCTGTCATTCTGTCCTCTTTGGTCATCTTCTGTCATCTTCTGTCGTTCTGTCATCTTCTCTCATTCTGTCCTCTTCTGTCATTCTGTCATCTTCTGTCATCTTCTGTCCTCTTCTGTCATTCTGTCATCTTCTGTCATTCTGTCCTCTTCTGTCATTCTGTTATCTTCTGTCACTCTGTCCTCTTCTGTCATTCTGTCATCTTCTGTCATCTTCTGTCATCTTATGTCCTCTTCTGCCATTCTGTCATCTTCTGTCCGCTTCTGTCATTCTGTCATCTTCTGTCATCTTCTGTCCTATTCTGTCATTCTGTCATCTTCTGTCCTCTTCTGTCATTCTGTCATCTTCTGTCATCTTCTGTCATCTTCTGTCATCTTCTGTCGTCTTCTGTCATCTTCTGTCATCTTCTGTCCTCTTCTGTCATCTTCTGTCATCTTCTGTCATTCTGTCCTCTTCTGTCATCTTCTGTCATCTTCTGTCATTCTGTCCTCTTCTGTCATCTTCTGTCATTCTGTCATCTTCTGTCATTCTGTGCTCTTCTGTCATTCTGTCATCTTCCGCCATCTTCTGTCCTCTTCTGTCATTCTGTCTTCTTCTGTCATTCTGTCCTCTTCTGTCATTCTGTCATCTTCTGTCATTCTGTCCTCTTCTGTCATTCTGTCATCTTCTGTCATCTTCTGTCATCTTCTGTCCTCTTCTGTCATCTTCTGTCATCTTCTGTCATTCTGTCCTCTTCTGTCATTCTGTCATCTTCTGTCATTCTGTCATCTTCTGTCATCTTCTGTCATTCTGTCATCTTCTGTCATTCTGTCATCTTCTGTCCTCTTCTGTCATTCTGTCATCTTCCGTCATCTTTTGTCATCTTCTGTCCTCTTCTGTCATCTTCTGTCATCTTCTGTCATTCTGTCCTCTTCTGTCATCTTCTGTCATCTTCTGTCATCTTCTGTCATCTTATGTCATCTTCTGTCCTCTTCATTCATCTTCTCTCATCTTCTGTCCTCTTCTGCCATTCTGTCATTTAGAACCCCTCCTACATCTTCCGGCTCCACACACAGATTGCCACTTTTGTCCCTAATGGGCCCTATTTTTTCCCTAGTTATCCTTTTACCCTTAATATACTTATAAAACATCTTCGGATTTTCCTTTATTTTGCTCGCCAGTGTTATTTCATGGCCCCTCCTTGATCTCCTAATTTCTTTTTTAAGTATCCCCCTGCACTTTTTGTACTCCTCTAGGGCTTCTGTCATTCTGTCCTCTTCTGCCATTCTGTCATCTTCTGTCATTCTGTCATCTACTGTCATTCTGTCATCTTCTGTCATTCTGTCCTCTTCTGTCATTCTGTCATCTTCTCTCATCTTCTGTCCTCTTCTGTCATTCTGTCATCTTCTGTCATCTTCTGTCCTCTTCTGTCATTCTGTCATCTTCTGTCATCTTCTGTCATCTTCTGTCCTCTTCTGTCATTCTGTCATCTTCTGTCATCTTCTGTCCTCTTCTGTCATTCTGTCATCTTCTGTCCTCTTCTGTCATTCTGTCATCTTCTGTCATTCTGTCATCTTCTGTCATTCTGTTATCTTCTGTCATTCAGTCATCTTCTGTCATTCTGTCCTCTTCTGTCATTCTGTCATCTTCTGTCATCTTCTGTCCTCTTCAGTCATCTTCTGTCATCTTCTGTCCACTTCTGTCATTCTGTCATCTTCTGTCATTCTGTCATCTTCTGTCATTCTGTTATCTTCTGTCATTCAGTCATCTTCTGTCATTCTGTCCTCTTCTGTCATTCTGTCATCTTCTGTCATCTTCTGTCCTCTTCTGTCATCTTCTGTCATCTTATGTCATCTTCTGTCCTCTTCAGTCATCTTCTGTCATCTTCTGTCCTCTTCTGCCATTCTGTCATCTTCTGTCATTCTGTCATCTTCTGTCATTCTGTTATCTTCTGTCATTCAGTCATCTTCTGTCATTCTGTCCTCTTCTGTCATTCTGTCATCTTCTGTCATCTTCTGTCCTCTTCTGTCATTCTGTCATCTTATGTCATCTTCTGTCCTCTTCTGTCATTCTGTCATCTTCTGTCCTCTTCTGTCATTCTGTCATTCTATCATCTTCTCTCATCTTCTGTCCTCTTCTGTCATCTTCTGTCATCTTCTGTCCTCTTCTGTCATTCTGTCGTCTTCGGTCATCTTGACATCTTCTGTCCTCTTCTGTCATCTTCTGTCATCTTCTGTCATTCTGTCCTCTTCTGTCATTCAGTCATCTTCTGTTATTCTGTCATCTTCTGTCATTCTGTCATCTTCTGTTATTCTGTCATCTTCTGTCATTCTGTCCTCTTCTGTCATTCTGTCATCTTCTGTCATTCTGTCCTCTTCTGTCGTTCTGTCATCTTCTGTCATCTTCTGTCCTCTTCTGTCATTCTGTCATCTTCTGTCATCTTCTGTCCTCTTCTGTCATTCTGTCATCTTCTGTCATCTTCTGTCATCTTCTTTCCTCTTCTGTCATTCTGTCATCTTCTGTCATCTTCTGTCCTCTTCTGTCATTCTGTCATCTTCTGTCCTCTTCTGTCATTCTGTCATTCTTTCATCTTCTGTAATCTTCTGTCATCTTCTGTCCTCTTCAGTCATCTTCTGTCATCTTCTGTCCTCTTCTGTCATTCTGTCATCTTCTGTCATTCTGTCATCTTCTGTCATTCTGTTATCTTCTGTCATTCAGTCATCTTCTGTCATTCTGTCCTCTTCTGTCATTCTGTCATCGTCTGTCATCTTCTGTCCTCTTCTGTCATCTTCTGTCATCTTCTGTCCTCTTCTGTCATTCTGTCATCTTCTGTCATCTTCTGTCATCTTCTGTCATTCTGTCCTCTTTTGTCATTCTCTCATCTTCTGTCATTCTGTCATCTACTGTCATTCTGTCATCTTCTGTCATTCTGTCATCTTCTGTCATTCTGTCATCTTCTGTCATTCTGTCCTCTTCTGTCATTCTGTCATCTTCTGTCATTCTGTCCTCTTCTGTCATTCTGTCATCTTCTCTCATCTTCTGTCCTCTTCTGTCATTCTGTCATCTTCTGTCATCTTCTGTCCTCTTCTGTCATTCTGTCATCTTCCGTCATCTTCTGTCATCTTCTGTCCTCTCCTGTCATTCTGTCATCTTCTGTCATCTTCTGTCCTCTTCTGTCATTCTGTCATTCTTTCATCTTCTGTCATCTTCTGTCCTCTTCTGTAACCTTCTGTCATCTTCTGTCATCTTCTGTCCTCTTCTGTCATCTTCTGTCCTCTTCTGTCATCTTCCGTCATCTTCTGTCATTCTGTCCTCTTCTGTCATTCCGTCATCTTCTCTCATTCTGTCATCTTCTGTCATTCTGTCATCTTCCGTCATTCCGTCATCTTCTCTCATTCTGTCATCTTCTGTCATTCTGTCATCTTCTGTCATTCTGTCATCTTCTCTCATTCTGTCATCTTCTGTCATTCTGTCATCTTCTGTCATTCGGTCCTTTTCTATCATTCTGTCATCTTCTGTCATTCTGTCCTCTTCTGTCATTCTGTCATCTTCTGTCATCTTCTGTCCTCTTCTGTCATTCTGTCATCTTCTGTCATCTTCTGTCATCTTCTGTCCTCTTCTGTCATTCTGTCATCTTCTGTCCTCCTCTGTCATTCTGTCATTCTGTCATCTTCTGTCATCTTCTGTCATCTTCCGTCCTCTTCTGTCATCTTCTGTCATCTTCTGTCCTCTTCTGTCATCTTCTGTCATCTTCTGCCATCTTATGTCATCTTCTGTCCTCTTCAGTCATCTTCTGTCATCTTCCGTCATTCCGTCATCTTCTTTCATTCTGTCATCTACTGTCATTCTGTCATCTTCTGTCATTCTGTCATCTTCTGTCATTCTGTCATCTTCTGTCACTCTGTCATCTTCTGTCATTCTGTCATCTTCTGTCATTCTGTCATCTTCTGTCATTCTGTCATCTTCTGTCATTCTGTCATCTTCTGTCATTCTGTCATCTTCTGTCATCTTCTGTCCTCTTCTGTCATTCTGTCATCTTCTGTCATCTTCTGTCCTCTTCTGTCATTCTGTCATCTTCTGTCATCTTCTGTCATCTTCTGTCATCTTCTGTCCTCTTCTGTCATTCTGTCATCTTCTGACATCTTCTGTCCTCTTCTGTCATTCTGTCATCTTCTGTCCTCTTCTGTCATTCTGTCATTCTTTCATCTTCTGTCATCTTCTGTCATCTTCTGTCCTCTTCAGTCATCTTCTGTCATCTTCTGTCCACTTCTGTCACTCTGTCATCTTCTGTCATTCTGTCATCTTCTATCATTCTGTTATCATCTGTCATTCAGTCATCTTCTGTCATCTTCTGTCCTCTTCTGTCATCTTTTGTCATCTTATGTCATCTTCTGTCCTCTTCAGTCATCTTCTGTCATCTTCTGTCCTCTTCTGCCATTCTGTCATCTTCTGTCATTCTGTCATCTTCTGTCATTCTGTTATCTTCGGTCATTCAGTCATCTTCTGTCATTCTGTCCTCTTCTGTCATTCTGTCATCTTCTGTCATCTTCTGTCCTCTTCTGTCATTCTGTCATCTTATGTCATCTTCTGTCCTCTTCTGTCATTCTGTCATCTTCTGTCCTCTTCTGTCATTCTGTCATTCTATCATCTTCTGTCATCTTCTGTCCTCTTCTGTCATCTTCTGTCATCTTCTGTCCTCTTCTGTCATTCTGTCGTCTTCGGTCATCTTGACATCTTCTGTCCTCTTCTGTCATCTTCTGTCATCTTCTGTCATTCTGTCCTCTTCTGTCATTCAGTCATCTTCTGTCATTCTGTCATCTTCTGTCATTCTGTCATCTTCTGTTATTCTGTCATCTTCTGTCATTCTGTCACCTTCTGTCATTCTGTCATCTTCTGTCATTCTGTCATCTTCTGTCATTCTGTCCTCTTCTGTCATTCTGTCATCTTCTGTCATTCTGTCCTCTTCTGTCGTTCTGTCATCTTCTGTCATCTTCTGTCCTCTTCTGTCATTCTGTCATCTTCTGTCCTCTTCTGTCATTCTGCCATCTTCTGTCATCTTCTGTCATCTTCTTTCCTCTTCTGTCATTCTGTCATCTTCTGTCATCTTCTGTCCTCTTCTGTCATTCTGTCATCTTCTGTCCTCTTCTGTCATTCTGTCATTCTTTCATCTTCTGTAATCTTCTGTCATCTTCTGTCCTCTTCAGTCATCTTCTGTCATCTTCTGTCCTCTTCTGTCATTCTGTCATCTTCTGTCATTCTGTCATCTTCTGTCATTCTGTTATCTTCTGTCATTCAGTCATCTTCTGTCATTCTGTCCTCTTCTGTCATTCTGTCATCTTCTGTCATCTTCTGTCCTCTTCTGTCATCTTCTGTCATCGTCTGTCATCTTCTGTCCTCTTCTGTCATCTTCTGTCCTCTTCTGTCATTCTGTCATCTTCTGTCATCTTCTGTCATGTTCTGTCATTCTTTCCTCTTTTGTCATTCTCTCATCTTCTGTCATTCTGTCATCTTCTGTCATTCTGTCATCTTCTGTCATTCTGTCCTCTTCTATCATTCTGTCATCTTCTGTCATTCTGTCCTCTTCTGACATTCTGTCATCTTCTGTCCTCTTCTGTCATTCTGTCATTTTCTGTCATCTTCTGTCATCTTCTGTCATTCTGTCATCTTCTGTCACTCTGTCATCTTCTGTCATCTTCTGTCCTCTTCTGTCATTCTGTCATCTTCTGTCATCTTCTGTCCTCTTCTGTCATTCTGTCATCTTCTGTCATCTTCTGTCATCTTCTGTCCTCTTCTGTCATTCTGTCATCTTCTGTCATCTTCTGTCCTCTTCTGTCATTCTGTCATCTTCTGTCCTCTTCTGTCATTCTGTCATTCTTTCATCTTCTGTCATCTTCTGTCATCTTCTGTCCTCTTCAGTCATCTTCTGTCATCTTCTGTCCACTTCTGTCATTCTGTCATCTTCTGTCATTCTGTCATCTTCTGTCATTCTGTTATCTTCTGTCATTCAGTCATCTTCTGTCATTCTGTCCTCTTCTGTCATTCTGTCATCTTCTGTCATCTTCTGTCCTCTTCTGTCATCTTCTGTCATCTTATGTCATCTTCTGTCCTCTTCAGTCATCTTCTGTCATCTTCTGTCCTCTTCTGCCATTCTGTCATCTTCTGTCATTCTGTCATCTTCTGTCATTCTGTTATCTTCTGTCATTCAGTCATCTTCTGTCATTCTGTCCTCTTCTGTCATTCTGTCATCTTCTGTCATCTTCTGTCCTCTTCTGTCATTCTGTCATCTTATGTCATCTTCTGTCCTCTTCTGTCATTCTGTCATCTTCTGTCCTCTTCTCTCATTCTGTCATTCTATCATCTTCTGTCATCTTCTGTCCTCTTCTGTCATCTTCTGTCATCTTCTGTCCTCTTCTGTCATTCTGTTGTCTTCGGTCATCTTGTCATCTTCTGTCCTCTTCTGTCATCTTCTGTCATTCTGTCCTCTTCTGTCATTCAGTCATCTTCTGTCATTCTGTCATCTTCTGTCATCTTCTGTCCTCTTCTGTCATCTTCTGTCATCTTATGTCATCTTCTGTCCTCTTCAGTCATCTTCTGTCATCTTCTGTCCTCTTCTGCCATTCTGTCATCTTCTGTCATTCTGTCATTTTCTGTCATTCTGTTATCTTCTGTCATTCAGTCATCTTCTGTCATTCTGTCCTCTTCTGTCATTCTGTCATCTTCTGTCATCTTCTGTCCTCTTCTGTCATTCTGTCATCTTATGTCATCTTCTGTCCTCTTCTGTCATTCTGTCATCTTCTGTCCTCTTCTCTCATTCTGTCATTCTATCATCTTCTGTCATCTTCTGTCCTCTTCTGTCATCTTCTGTCATCTTCTGTCCTCTTCTGTCATTCTGTTGTCTTCGGTCATCTTGTCATCTTCTGTCCTCTTCTGTCATCTTCTGTCATCTTCTGTCATTCTGTCCTCTTCTGTCATTCAGTCATCTTCTGTCATTCTGTCATCTTCTGTCATTCTGTCATCTTCTGTTATTCTGTCATCTTCTGTCATTCTGTCATCTTCTGTCATTCTGTCATCTTCTGTCATTCTGTCATCTTCTGTCATTCTGTCATCTTCTGTCATTCTGTCCTCTTCTGTCATTCTGTCATCTTCTGTCATTCTGTCCTCTTCTGTCGTTCTGTCATCTTCTGTCCTCTTCTGTCATTCTGTCATCTTCTGTCATCTTCTGTCCTCTTCTGTCATTCTGTCATCTTCTGTCATCTTCTGTCATCTTCTTTCCTCTTCTGTCATTCTGTCATCTTCTGTCATCTTCTGTCCTCTTCTGTCATTCTGTCATCTTCTGTCATTCTGTCCTCTTCTGTCGTTCTGTCATCTTCTGTCCTCTTCTGTCATTCTGTCATCTTCTGTCATCTTCTGTCCTCTTCTGTCATTCTGTCATCTTCTGTCATCTTCTGTCATCTTCTTTCCTCTTCTGTCATTCTGTCATCTTCTGTCATCTTCTGTCCTCTTCTGTCATTCTGTCATCTTCTGTCCTCTTCTGTCATTCTGTCATTCTTTCATCTTCTGTCATCTTCTGTCATCTTCTGTCCTCTTCAGTCATCTTCTGTCATCTTCTGTCCTCTTCTGTCATTCTGTCATCTTCTGTCATTCTGTCATCTTCTGTCATTCTGTTATCTTCTGTCATTCAGTCATCTTCTGTCATTCTGTCCTCTTCTGTCATTCTGTCATCTTCTGTCATCTTCTGTCCTCTTCTGTCATCTTCTGTCATCGTCTGTCATCTTCTGTCCTCTTCTGTCATCTTCTGTCCTCTTCTGTCATTCTGTCATCTTCCGTCCTCTTCTGTCATTCTGTCATCTTCTGTCATCTTCTGTCATCTTCTGTCATTCTGTCCTCTTCTGTCATTCTCTCATCTTCTGTCATTCTGTCATCTTCGGTCATTCTGTCATCTTCTGTCATTCTGTCCTCTTCTATCATTCTGTCATCTTCTGTCATTCTGTCCTCTTCTGACATTCTGTCATCTTCTGTCATCTTCTGTCCTCTTCTGTCATTCTGTCATCTTCTGTCATCTTCTGTCATCTTCTGTCATCTTCTGTCCTCTTCTGTCATTCTGTCATCTTCTGTCCTCTTCTGTCATTCTGTCATTCTGTCATCTTCTGTCATCTTCTGTCGTCTTCTGTCATCTTCTGTCATCTTCTGTCCTCTTCTGTCATGCTGTCATCTTCTGTCATCTTCTGTCATCTTCTGTCCTCTTCTGTCATCTTCTGTCATCTTCTGTCATTCTGTCCTCTTCTGTCATTCTTTCATCTTCTGTCATTCTGTCATCTTCTGTCATTCTGTCATCTTCTGTCATTCTGTCATCTTCTGTCATTCTGTCACTTTCTGTCATTCTGTCCTCTTCTGTCATTCTGTCCTCTTCTGTCATTCTGTCATCTTCTGTCATTCTGTCATCTTCTGTCATTCTGTCCTCTTCTGTCATTCTGTCATCTTCTGTCATTCTGTCCTCTTCTGTCATTCTGTCATCTTCTGTCATCTTCTGTCATCTTCTGCCCTCTACTGCCATTCTGTCATCTTCTGTCATCTTCTGTTCACTTCTGTCATCTTCTGTCATCTTCTGTCATCTTCTGTCCGCTTCTGTCATTCTGTCATCTTCTGTCATCTTCTGTCATTCTGTCATCTTCTGTCATCTTCTGTCATCTTCTGTCATCTTCTGTCCTCTTCTGTCATCTTCTGTCATCTTCTGTCCTCTTCTGTCATTCTGGCGTCTTCTGTCATCTTGTCATCTTCTGTCCTCTTCTGTCATCTTTTGTCATCTTCTGTCATTCTGTCATCTTCTGTCATTCTGTCATCTTCTGTCATTCTGTCATTTTCTGTCATTCTGTCCTCTTCTGTCATTCTGTCCTCTTCTGTCATTCTGTCATCGTCTGTCATTCTGTCATCTTCTGTCATTCTATCATCTTCTGTCATTCTGTCCTCTTCTGTCATTCTGTCATCTTCTGTCATTCTGTCATTCTGTCATCTTCTGTCATTCTGTCATCTTCTGTCATTCTGTCATCTTCTGTCATTCTGTCATTTTCTGTCATTCTGTCCTCTTCTGTCATTCTGTCCTCTTCTGTCAATCTGTCATCTTCTGTCATTCTGTCATCTTCTGTCCTCTTCTGTCATTCTGTCCTCTTCTGCCATTCTGTCATCTTCTGTCATTCTGTCATCTACTGTCATTCTGTCCTCTTCTGTCATTCTGTCATCTTCTCTCATCTTCTGTCCTCTTCTGTCATTCTGTCATCTTCTGTCATCTTCTGTCCTCTTCTGTCATTCTGTCATCTTCCGTCATCTTCTGTCATCTTCTGTCCTCTTCTGTCGTTCTGTCATCTTCTGTCATCTTCTGTCCTCTTCTGTCATTCTGTCATTCTTTCATCTTCTGTCATCTTCTGTCCTCTTCTGTCACCTTCCGTCATCTTCTGTCATCTTCTGTCCTCTTCTGTCATCTTCTGTCCTCTTCTGTCATTCTGTCATCTTCTGTCCTATTCTGTCATTCTGTCATCTTCTGTCATCTTCCGTCATCTTCTGTCATTCTGTCCTCTTCTGTCATTCCGTCATCTTCTCTCATTCTGTCATCTTCTGTCATTCTGTCATCTTCCGTCATTCTGTCATCTTCTCTCATTCTGTCATCTTCTGTCATCTTCTGTCATTCTGTCCTCTTCTGTCATTCTGTCATCTTCTCTCATTCTGTCATCTTCTGTCATTCTGTCATCTTCTGTCATTCTGTCCTTTTCTATCATTCTGTCATCTTCTGTCATTCTGTCCTCTTCTGTCATTCTGTCATCTTCTGTCATCTTCTGTCCTCTTCTGTCATTCTGTCATCTTCTGTCATCTTCTGTCATCTTCTGTCATCTTCTGTCCTCTTCTGTCATTCTGTCATCTTCTGTCCTCCTCTGTCATTCTGTCATTCTGTCATCTTCTGTCATCTTCCGTCCTCTTCTGTCATCTTCTGTCATCTTCTGTCCTCTTCTGTCATCTTCTGTCATCTTCTGCCATCTTATGTCATCTTCTGTCCTCTTCAGTCATCTTCTGTCATCTTCTGTCATTCTGTCCTCTTCTGTCATTCTGTCATCTTCTTTCATTCTGTCATCTACTGTCATTCTGTCATCTTCTGTCATTCTATCATCTTCTGTCATTCTGTCATCTTCTGTCACTCTGTCATCTTCTGTCATTCTGTCATCTTCTGTCATTCTGTCATCTTCTGTCATTCTGCCATCTTCTGTCATTCTGTCATCTTCTGTCATTCTGTCCTCTTCTGTCATTCTGTCATCTTCTGTCATCTTCTGTCCTCTTCTGTCATTCTGTCATCTTCTGTCATCTTCTGTCCTCTTCTGTCATTCTGTCATCTTCTGTCATCTTCTGTCATCTTCTGTCCTCTTCTGTCATTCTGTCATCTTCTGTCATCTTCTGTCCTCTTCTGTCATTCTGTCATCTTCTGTCCTCTTCTGTCATTCTGTCATTCTGTCATCTTCTGTCATCTTCTGTCATCTTCTGTCCTCTTCTGTCATTCTGTCATCTTCTGTCCTCTTCTGTCATTCTGTCATTCTTTCATCTTCTGTCATCTTCTGTCATCTTCTGTCCTCTTCAGTCATCTTCTGTCATCTGCTGTCCACTTCTGTCATTCAGTCCTCTTCTGTCATTCTGTCATCTTCTGTCATCTTCTGTCCTCTTCTGTCATCTTCTGTCATCTTATGTCATCTTCTGTCCTCTTCAGTCATCTTCTGTCATCTTCTGTCCTCTTCTGCCATTCTGTCATCTTCTGTCATTCTGTCATCTTCTGTCATTCTGTTATCTTCTGTCATTCAGTCATCTTCTGTCATTCTGTCCTCTTCTGTCATTCTGTCATCTTCTGTCATCTTCTGTCCTCTTCTGTCATTCTGTCATCTTATGTCATCTTCTGTCCTCTTCTGTCATTCTGTCATCTTCTGTCCTCTTCTGTCATTCTGTCATTCTATCATCTTCTGTCATCTTCTGTCCTCTTCTGTCATCTTCTGTCATCTTCTGTCCTCTTCTGTCATTCTGTCGTCTTCGGTCATCTTGACATCTTCTGTCCTCTTCTGTCATTCTGTCATCTTCTGTCATCTTCTGTCCTCTTCTGTCATTCTGTCATCTTCTGTCATCTTCTGTCATCTTCTTTCCTCTTCTGTCATTCTGTCATCTTCTGTCATCTTCTGTCCTCTTCTGTCATTCTGTCATCTTCTGTCCTCTTCTGTCATTCTTTCATCTTCTGTAATCTTCTGTCATCTTCTGTCCTCTTCAGTCATCTTCTGTCATCTTCTGTCCTCTTCTGTCATTCTGTCATCTTCTGTCATTCTGTCATCTTCTGTCATTCTGTTATCTTCTGTCATTCAGTCATCTTCTGTCATTCTGTCCTCTTCTGTCATTCTGTCATCTTCTGTCATCTTCTGTCCTCTTCTGTCATCTTCTGTCATCGTCTGTCATCTTCTGTCCTCTTCTGTCATCTTCTGTCATCTTCTGTCCTCTTCTGTCATTCTGTCATCTTCTGTCATCTTCTGTCATCTTCTGTCATTCTGTCCTCTTTTGTCATTCTCTCATCTTCTGTCATTCTGTCATCTTCTGTCATTCTGTCATCTTCTGTCATTCTGTCATCTTCTGTCATTCTGTCCTCTTCTATCATTCTGTCATCTTCTGTCATTCTGTCCTCTTCTGACATTCTGTCATCTTCTGTCATCTTCTGTCCTCTTCTGTCATTCTGTCATTTTCTGTCATCTTCTGTCATCTTCTGTCATCTTCTGTCCTCTTCTGTCATTCTGTCATCTTCTGTCCTCTTCTGTCATTCTGTCATTCTGTCATCTTCTGTCATCTTCTGTCGTCTTCTGTCATCTTCTGTCATCTTCTGTCCTCTTCTGTCATGCTGTCATCTTCTGTCATCTTCTGTCATCTTCTGTCCTCTTCTGTCATCTTCTGTCATCTTCTGTCATTCTGTCCTCTTCTGTCATTCTTTCATCTTCTGTCATTCTGTCCTCTTCTGTCATTCTGTCATCTTCTGTCATTCTGTCATCTTCTGTCATTCTGTCATCTTCTGTCATTCTGTCCTCTTCTGTCATTCTGTCATCTTCTGTCATTCTGTCCTCTTCTGTCATTCTGTCATCTTCTGTCATCTTCTGTCATCTTCTGCCCTCTTCTGTCATTCTGTCATCTTCTGTCATCTTCTGTCCGCTTCTGTCATCTTCTGTCATCTTCTGTCATCTTCTGTCATCTTCTGTCCGCTTCTGTCATTCTGTCATCTTCTGTCATCTTCTGTCATTCTGTCATCTTCTGTCATCTTCTGTCATCTTCTGTCATCTTCTGTCCTCTTCTGTCATCTTCTGTCATCTTCTGTCCTCTTCTGTCATTCTGTCATCTTCTGTCATCTTCTGTCATCTTCTGTCCTCTTCTGTCATTCTGTCATCTTCTGTCATCTTCTGTCCTCTTCTGTCATTCTGTCATCTTCTGTCCTCTTCCGTCATTCTGTCATTCTTTCATCTTCTGTCATCTCCTGTCATCTTCTGTCCTCTTCAGTCATCTTCTGTCATCTTCTGCCCTCTTCTGTCATTCTGTCATCTTCTGTCATCTTCTGTCCTCTGCTGGCATCTTCTGTCATCTTCTGTCATTCTGTCATCTTCTGTCATTCTGTCATCTTCTGTCATTCTGTCATCTTCTGTCATTCTGTCATCATCTGTCATTCTGTCATTCTGTTATCTTCTGTCATTCTGTCATCTTCTGTCATTCTGTCATCTTCTGTCATTCTGTTATCTTCTGTCATTCTGTCATCTTCTGTCATTCTGTCCTCTTCTGTCATTCTGTCATCTTCTGTCATCTTCTGTCATTTTCTGTCCTCTTCTGTCATCTTCTGTCATCTTCTGTCATCTTCTGTCCTCTTCTGTCATCTTCTGTCCTCTTCTGTCATTCTGTCATCTTCTGTCCTCTTCTGTCATTCTGTCATCTTCTGTCCTCTTCTGTCATTCTGTCATCTTCTGTCATCTTTTGTCCTCGTCTCTCATTCTGTCATCTTCTGGCCTCTTCTGTCATTCTGTCATTCTGTCATTCTGTCATCTTCTGTCATCTTCTGTCCTCTTCTGTCATCTTCTGTCATTCTGTCATCTTCTGTATTCTGTCATCTTCTGTCATTCTGTCATCTTCTGTCATTCTGTCCTCTTCTGCCATTCTGTCATCTTCTGTCATTCTGTCCTCTTCTGTCATTCTGTCATCTTCTGTCCTCTTCTGTCATTCTGTCAACTTCTGTCATCTTCTGTCATCTTCTGCCCTCTTCTGTCATTCTGTCATCTTCTGTCCTCTTCTGTCATTCTGTCAACTTCTGTCATCTTCTGTCAACTTCTGTCCTCTTCTGTCATTCTGTCATCTTCTGTCATCATCTGTCATCCTCTGTCCTCTTCTGTCATTCTGTCCTCATCTGTCATCTTCTGTCATCTTCTGTCATGTTCTGTCCTCTTCTGTCATCTTCTGTCATCTTCTGTCATTCTGTCCTCTTCTGTCATTCTTTCATCTTCTGTCATTCTCTCATCTTCTGTCATTCTTTCATCTTCTGTCATTCTCTCATCTTCTGTCATTCTGTCATCTTCTGTCATTCTGTCATCTTCTATCATCTTCTGTCCTCTTCTGTCATTCTGTCATCTTCTGTCATCTTCTGTCATCTTCTGCCCTCTTCTGTCATTCTGTCATCTTCTGTCATTCTGTCATTCTATCATCTTCTGTCATCTTCTGTCATCTTCTGTCCTCTTCTGTCATTCTGTCGTCTTCGGTCATCTTGTCATCTTCTGTCCTCTTCTGTCATCTTCTGTCATCTTCTGTCATTCTGTCCTCTTCTGTCATTCTGTCATCTTCTGTCATTCTGCTATCTACTGTCATTCAGTCATCTTCTGTCATTCTGTCATCTTCTGTCATTCTGTCATCTTCTGTTATTCTGTCATCTTCTGTCATTCTGTCATCTTCTGTCATTCTGTCATCTTCTGTCATTCTGTCATCTTCTGTCATTCTGTCATCTTCTGTCATTCTGTCCTCTTCTGTCATTCTGTCATCTTCTGTCATTCTGTCCTCTTCTGTCGTTCTGTCATCTTCTGTCATCTTCTGTCCTCTTCTGTCATTCTGTCATCTTCTGTCATCTTCTGCCCTCTTCTGACATTCTGTCCTCTTCTGTCGTTCTGTCATCTTCTGTCATCTTCTGTCCTCTTCTGTCATTCTGTCATCTTCTGTCATCTTCTTTCCTCTTCTGTCATTCTGTCATCTTCTGTCCTCTTCTGTCATTCTGTCATCTTCTGTGCTCTTCTGTCATTCTGTCATTCTTTCATCTTCTGTCATCTTCTGTCATCTTCTGTCATCTTCTGTCCTCTTCAGTCATCTTCTGTCATCTTCTGTCCTCTTCTGTCATTCTGTCATCTTCTGTCATTCTGTCATCTTCTGTCATTCTGTTATCTTCTGTCATTCAGTCATCTTCTGTCATTCTGTCCTCTTCTGTCATCTTCTGTCATCGTCTGTCATCTTCTGTCCTCTTCTGTCATCTTCTGTCCTCTTCTGTCATTCTGTCATCTTCTGTCCTCTTCTGTCATTCTGTCATCTTCTGTCATCTTCTGTCCTCTTCTGTCATTCAGTCATCTTCTGTCAATCTGTCATCTTCTGTCATTCTGTCATCTTCTGTTATTCTGTCATCTTCTGTCATTCTGTCATCTTCTGTCATTCTGTCATCTTCTGTCATTCTGTCATCTTCTGTCATTCTGTCATCTTCTGTCATTCTGTCCTCTTCTGTCATTCTGTCATCTTCTGTCATTCTGTCCTCTTCTGTCGTTCTGTCATCTTCTGTCCTCTTCTGTCATTCTGTCATCTTCTGTCATCTTCTGTCCTCTTCTGTCATTCTGTCATCTTCTGTCATCTTCTGTCATCTTCTTTCCTCTTCTGTCATTCTGTCATCTTCTGTCATCTTCTGTCCTCTTCTGTCATTCTGTCATCTTCTGTCCTCTTCTGTCATTCTGTCATTCTTTCATCTTCTGTCATCTTCTGTCATCTTCTGTCCTCTTCAGTCATCTTCTGTCATCTTCTGTCCTCTTCTGTCATTCTGTCATCTTCTGTCATTCTGTCATCTTCTGTCATTCTGTTATCTTCTGTCATTCAGTCATCTTCTGCCATTCTGTCCTCTTCTGTCATTCTGTCATCTTCTGTCATCTTCTGTCCTCTTCTGTCATCTTCTGTCATCGTCTGTCATCTTCTGTCCTCTTCTGTCATTCTGTCATCTTCCGTCCTCTTCTGTCATTCTGTCATCTTCTGTCATCTTCTGTCATCTTCTGTCATTCTGTCCTCTTCTGTCATTCTCTCATCTTCTGTCATTCTGTCATCTTCGGTCATTCTGTCATCTTCTGTCATTCTGTCCTCTTCTATCATTCTGTCATCTTCTGTCATTCTGTCCTCTTCTGACATTCTGTCATCTTCTGTCATCTTCTGTCCTCTTCTGTCATTCTGTCATCTTCTGTCATCTTCTGTCATCTTCTGTCATCTTCTGTCCTCTTCTGTCATTCTGTCATCTTCTGTCCTCTTCTGTCATTCTGTCATTCTGTCATCTTCTGTCATCTTCTGTCGTCTTCTGTCATCTTCTGTCATCTTCTGTCCTCTTCTGTCATGCTGTCATCTTCTGTCATCTTCTGTCATCTTCTGTCCTCTTCTGTCATCTTCTGTCATCTTCTGTCATTCTGTCCTCTTCTGTCATTCTTTCATCTTCTGTCATTCTGTCATCTTCTGTCATTCTGTCATCTTCTGTCATTCTGTCATCTTCTGTCATTCTGTCACTTTCTGTCATTCTGTCCTCTTCTGTCATTCTGTCCTCTTCTGTCATTCTGTCATCTTCTGTCATTCTGTCATCTTCTGTCATTCTGTCCTCTTCTGTCATTCTGTCATCTTCTGTCATTCTGTCCTCTTCTGTCATTCTGTCATCTTCTGTCATCTTCTGTCATCTTCTGCCCTCTACTGCCATTCTGTCATCTTCTGTCATCTTCTGTTCACTTCTGTCATCTTCTGTCATCTTCTGTCATCTTCTGTCCGCTTCTGTCATTCTGTCATCTTCTGTCATCTTCTGTCATTCTGTCATCTTCTGTCATCTTCTGTCATCTTCTGTCATCTTCTGTCCTCTTCTGTCATCTTCTGTCATCTTCTGTCCTCTTCTGTCATTCTGGCGTCTTCTGTCATCTTGTCATCTTCTGTCCTCTTCTGTCATCTTTTGTCATCTTCTGTCATTCTGTCATCTTCTGTCATTCTGTCATCTTCTGTCATTCTGTCATTTTCTGTCATTCTGTCCTCTTCTGTCATTCTGTCCTCTTCTGTCATTCTGTCATCGTCTGTCATTCTGTCATCTTCTGTCATTCTGTCATCTTCTGTCATTCTGTCCTCTTCTGTCATTCTGTCATCTTCTGTCATTCTGTCATTCTGTCATCTTCTGTCATTCTGTCATCTTCTGTCATTCTGTCATCTTCTGTCATTCTGTCATTTTCTGTCATTCTGTCCTCTTCTGTCATTCTGTCCTCTTCTGTCAATCTGTCATCTTCTGTCATTCTGTCATCTTCTGTCCTCTTCTGTCATTCTGTCCTCTTCTGCCATTCTGTCATCTTCTGTCATTCTGTCATCTACTGTCATTCTGTCCTCTTCTGTCATTCTGTCATCTTCTCTCATCTTCTGTCCTCTTCTGTCATTCTGTCATCTTCTGTCATCTTCTGTCCTCTTCTGTCATTCTGTCATCTTCCGTCATCTTCTGTCATCTTCTGTCCTCTTCTGTCGTTCTGTCATCTTCTGTCATCTTCTGTCCTCTTCTGTCATTCTGTCATTCTTTCATCTTCTGTCATCTTCTGTCCTCTTCTGTCACCTTCCGTCATCTTCTGTCATCTTCTGTCCTCTTCTGTCATCTTCTGTCCTCTTCTGTCATTCTGTCATCTTCTGTCCTATTCTGTCATTCTGTCATCTTCTGTCATCTTCCGTCATCTTCTGTCATTCTGTCCTCTTCTGTCATTCCGTCATCTTCTCTCATTCTGTCATCTTCTGTCATTCTGTCATCTTCCGTCATTCTGTCATCTTCTCTCATTCTGTCATCTTCTGTCATCTTCTGTCATTCTGTCCTCTTCTGTCATTCTGTCATCTTCTCTCATTCTGTCATCTTCTGTCATTCTGTCATCTTCTGTCATTCTGTCCTTTTCTATCATTCTGTCATCTTCTGTCATTCTGTCCTCTTCTGTCATTCTGTCATCTTCTGTCATCTTCTGTCCTCTTCTGTCATTCTGTCATCTTCTGTCATCTTCTGTCATCTTCTGTCATCTTCTGTCCTCTTCTGTCATTCTGTCATCTTCTGTCCTCCTCTGTCATTCTGTCATTCTGTCATCTTCTGTCATCTTCCGTCCTCTTCTGTCATCTTCTGTCATCTTCTGTCCTCTTCTGTCATCTTCTGTCATCTTCTGCCATCTTATGTCATCTTCTGTCCTCTTCAGTCATCTTCTGTCATCTTCTGTCATTCTGTCCTCTTCTGTCATTCTGTCATCTTCTTTCATTCTGTCATCTACTGTCATTCTGTCATCTTCTGTCATTCTATCATCTTCTGTCATTCTGTCATCTTCTGTCACTCTGTCATCTTCTGTCATTTTGTCATCTTCTGTCATTCTGTCATCTTCTGTCATTCTGCCATCTTCTGTCATTCTGTCATCTTCTGTCATTCTGTCCTCTTCTGTCATTCTGTCATCTTCTGTCATCTTCTGTCCTCTTCTGTCATTCTGTCATCTTCTGTCATCTTCTGTCATCTTCTGTCCTCTTCTGTCATTCTGTCATCTTCTGTCATCTTCTGTCCTCTTCTGTCATTCTGTCATCTTCTGTCCTCTTCTGTCATTCTGTCATTCTGTCATCTTCTGTCATCTTCTGTCATCTTCTGTCCTCTTCTGTCATTCTGTCATCTTCTGTCCTCTTCTGTCATTCTGTCATTCTTTCATCTTCTGTCATCTTCTGTCATCTTCTGTCCTCTTCAGTCATCTTCTGTCATCTGCTGTCCACTTCTGTCATTCAGTCCTCTTCTGTCATTCTGTCATCTTCTGTCATCTTCTGTCCTCTTCTGTCATCTTCTGTCATCTTATGTCATCTTCTGTCCTCTTCAGTCATCTTCTGTCATCTTCTGTCCTCTTCTGCCATTCTGTCATCTTCTGTCATTCTGTCATCTTCTGTCATTCTGTTATCTTCTGTCATTCAGTCATCTTCTGTCATTCTGTCCTCTTCTGTCATTCTGTCATCTTCTGTCATCTTCTGTCCTCTTCTGTCATTCTGTCATCTTATGTCATCTTCTGTCCTCTTCTGTCATTCTGTCATCTTCTGTCCTCTTCTGTCATTCTGTCATTCTATCATCTTCTGTCATCTTCTGTCCTCTTCTGTCATCTTCTGTCATCTTCTGTCCTCTTCTGTCATTCTGTCGTCTTCGGTCATCTTGACATCTTCTGTCCTCTTCTGTCATTCTGTCATCTTCTGTCATCTTCTGTCCTCTTCTGTCATTCTGTCATCTTCTGTCATCTTCTGTCATCTTCTTTCCTCTTCTGTCATTCTGTCATCTTCTGTCATCTTCTGTCCTCTTCTGTCATTCTGTCATCTTCTGTCCTCTTCTGTCATTCTTTCATCTTCTGTAATCTTCTGTCATCTTCTGTCCTCTTCAGTCATCTTCTGTCATCTTCTGTCCTCTTCTGTCATTCTGTCATCTTCTGTCATTCTGTCATCTTCTGTCATTCTGTTATCTTCTGTCATTCAGTCATCTTCTGTCATTCTGTCCTCTTCTGTCATTCTGTCATCTTCTGTCATCTTCTGTCCTCTTCTGTCGTCTTCTGTCATCGTCTGTCATCTTCTGTCCTCTTCTGTCATCTTCTGTCATCTTCTGTCCTCTTCTGTCATTCTGTCATCTTCTGTCATCTTCTGTCATCTTCTGTCATTCTGTCCTCTTTTGTCATTCTCTCATCTTCTGTCATTCTGTCATCTTCTGTCATTCTGTCATCTTCTGTCATTCTGTCCTCTTCTATCATTCTGTCATCTTCTGTCATTCTGTCCTCTTCTGACATTCTGTCATCTTCTGTCATCTTCTGTCCTCTTCTGTCATTCTGTCATTTTCTGTCATCTTCTGTCATCTTCTGTCATCTTCTGTCCTCTTCTGTCATTCTGTCATCTTCTGTCCTCTTCTGTCATTCTGTCATTCTGTCATCTTCTGTCATCTTCTGTCGTCTTCTGTCATCTTCTGTCATCTTCTGTCCTCTTCTGTCATGCTGTCATCTTCTGTCATCTTCTGTCATCTTCTGTCCTCTTCTGTCATCTTCTGTCATCTTCTGTCATTCTGTCCTCTTCTGTCATTCTTTCATCTTCTGTCATTCTGTCCTCTTCTGTCATTCTTTCATCTTCTGTCATTCTGTCCTCTTCTGTCATTCTGTCCTCCTCTGTCATTCTGTCATCTTCTGTCATTCTGTCATCTTCTGTCATTCTGTCCTCTTCTGTCATTCTGTCATCTTCTGTCATTCTGTCCTCTTCTGTCATTCTGTCATCTTCTGTCATCTTCTGTCATCTTCTGCCCTCTTCTGTCATTCTGTCATCTTCTGTCATCTTCTGTCCGCTTCTGTCATCTTCTGTCATCTTCTGTCATCTTCTGTCATCTTCTGTCCGCTTCTGTCATTCTGTCATCTTCTGTCATCTTCTGTCATTCTGTCATCTTCTGTCATCTTCTGTCATCTTCTGTCCTCTTCTGTCATCTTCTGTCATCTTCTGTCCTCTTCTGTCATTCTGTCATCTTCTGTCATCTTCTGTCATCTTCTGTCCTCTTCTGTCATTCTGTCATCTTCTGTCATCTTCTGTCCTCTTCTGTCATTCTGTCATCTTCTGTCCTCTTCCGTCATTCTGTCATTCTTTCATCTTCTGTCATCTCCTGTCATCTTCTGTCCTCTTCAGTCATCTTCTGTCATCTTCTGCCCTCTTCTGTCATTCTGTCATCTTCTGTCATCTTCTGTCCTCTGCTGGCATCTTCTGTCATCTTCTGTCATTCTGTCATCTTCTGTCATTCTGTCATCTTCTGTCATTCTGTCATCTTCTGTCATTCTGTCATCATCTGTCATTCTGTCATTCTGTTATCTTCTGTCATTCTGTCATCTTCTGTCATTCTGTCATCTTCTGTCATTCTGTTATCTTCTGTCATTCTGTCATCTTCTGTCATTCTGTCCTCTTCTGTCATTCTGTCATCTTCTGTCATCTTCTGTCATTTTCTGTCCTCTTCTGTCATCTTCTGTCATCTTCTGTCATCTTCTGTCCTCTTCTGTCATCTTCTGTCCTCTTCTGTCATTCTGTCATCTTCTGTCCTCTTCTGTCATTCTGTCATCTTCTGTCATCTTTTGTCCTCGTCTCTCATTCTGTCATCTTCTGGCCTCTTCTGTCATTCTGTCATTCTGTCATTCTGTCATCTTCTGTCATCCTCTGTCCTCTTCTGTCATCTTCTGTCATTCTGTCATCTTCTGTATTCTGTCATCTTCTGTCATTCTGTCATCTTCTGTCATTCTGTCCTCTTCTGCCATTCTGTCATCTTCTGTCATTCTGTCCTCTTCTGTCATCTTCTGTCATCTTCTGCCCTCTTCTGTCATTCTGTCATCTTCTGTCCTCTTCTGTCATTCTGTCAACTTCTGTCATCTTCTGTCAACTTCTGTCCTCTTCTGTCATTCTGTCATCTTCTGTCATCATCTGTCATCCTCTGTCCTCTTCTGTCATTCTGTCCTCATCTGTCATCTTCTGTCATCTTCTGTCATGTTCTGTCCTCTTCTGTCATCTTCTGTCATCTTCTGTCATTCTGTCCTCTTCTGTCATTCTTTCATCTTCTGTCATTCTCTCATCTTCTGTCATTCTTTCATCTTCTGTCATTCTCTCATCTTCTGTCATTCTGTCATCTTCTGTCATTCTGTCATCTTCTATCATCTTCTGTCCTCTTCTGTCATTCTGTCATCTTCTGTCATCTTCTGTCATCTTCTGCCCTCTTCTGTCATTCTGTCATCTTCTGTCATTCTGTCATTCTATCATCTTCTGTCATCTTCTGTCCTCTTCTGTCATCTTCTGTCATCTTCTGTCCTCTTCTGTCATTCTGTCGTCTTCGGTCATCTTGTCATCTTCTGTCCTCTTCTGTCATCTTCTGTCATCTTCTGTCATTCTGTCCTCTTCTGTCATTCTGTCATCTTCTGTCATTCTGCCATCTACTGTCATTCAGTCATCTTCTGTCATTCTGTCATCTTCTGTCATCATCTGTCATCCTCTGTCCTCTTCTGTCATTCTGTCCTCATCTGTCATCTTCTGTCATCTTCTGTCATGTTCTGTCCTCTTCTGTCATCTTCTGTCATCTTCTGTCATTCTGTCCTCTTCTGTCATTCTTTCATCTTCTGTCATTCTCTCATCTTCTGTCATTCTTTCATCTTCTGTCATTCTCTCATCTTCTGTCATTCTGTCATCTTCTGTCATTCTGTCATCTTCTATCATCTTCTGTCCTCTTCTGTCATTCTGTCATCTTCTGTCATCTTCTGTCATCTTCTGCCCTCTTCTGTCATTCTGTCATCTTCTGTCATTCTGTCATTCTATCATCTTCTGTCATCTTCTGTCCTCTTCTGTCATCTTCTGTCATCTTCTGTCCTCTTCTGTCATTCTGTCGTCTTCGGTCATCTTGTCATCTTCTGTCCTCTTCTGTCATCTTCTGTCATCTTCTGTCATTCTGTCCTCTTCTGTCATTCTGTCATCTTCTGTCATTCTGCCATCTACTGTCATTCAGTCATCTTCTGTCATTCTGTCATCTTCTGTCATTCTGTCATCTTCTGTTATTCTGTCCTCTTCTGTCATTCTGTCATCTTCTGTCATCTTCTGCCCTCTTCTGACATTCTGTCCTCTTCTGTCGTTCTGTCATCTTCTGTCATCTTCTGTCCTCTTCTGTCATTCTGTCATCTTCTGTCATCTTCTTTCCTCTTCTGTCATTCTGTCATCTTCTGTCCTCTTCTGTCATTCTGTCATCTTCTGTGCTCTTCTGTCATTCTGTCATTCTTTCATCTTCTGTCATCTTCTGTCATCTTCTGTCATCTTCTGTCCTCTTCAGTCATCTTCTGTCATCTTCTGTCCTCTTCTGTCATTCTGTCATCTTCTGTCATTCTGTCATCTTCTGTCATTCTGTTATCTTCTGTCATTCAGTCATCTTCTGTCATTCTGTCCTCTTCTGTCATCTTCTGTCATCGTCTGTCATCTTCTGTCCTCTTCTGTCATCTTCTGTCCTCTTCTGTCATTCTGTCATCTTCTGTCCTCTTCTGTCATTCTGTCATCTTCTGTCATCTTCTGTCATCTTCTGTCATTCTGTCATCTTCTGTCATTCTGTCATCTTCTGTCATTCTGTCCTCTTCTATCATTCTGTCATCTTCTGTCATTCTGTCCTCTTCTGTCATTCTGTCATCTTCTGTCATCTTCTGTCCTCTTCTGTCATTCTGTCATCTTCTGTCATCTTCTGTCATCTTCTGTCATCTTCTGTCCTCTTCTGTCATTCTGTCATCTTCTGTCCTCTTCTGTCATTCTGTCATCTTCTGTCCTCTTCTGTCATTCTGTCATTCTGTCATCTTCTGTCATCTTCTGTCGTCTTCTGTCATCTTCTGTCATCTTCTGTCCTCTTCTGTCATGCTGTCATCTTCTGTCATCTTCTGTCATCTTCTGTCCTCTTCTGTCATCTTCTGTCATCTTCTGTCATTCTGTCCTCTTCTGTCATTCTTTCATCTTCTGTCATTCTGTCATCTTCTGTCATTCTGTCATTCTGTCATCTTCTGTCATTCTGTCATCTTTTCTCATTCTGTCATCTTCTGTCATTCTGTCATTTTCTGTCATTCTGTCCTCTTCTGTCATTCTGTCATCTTTTCTCATTCTGTCATCTTCTGTCATTCTGTCATCTTCTGTCATTCTGTCCTCTTCTGTCATTCTGTCATCTTCTGTCATCTTCTGCCCTCTTCTGTCATTCTGTCATCTTCTGTCATCTTCTGTCCGCTTCTGTCATCTTCTGTCATCTTCTGTCATCTTCTGTCATCTTCTGTCCGCTTCTGTCATTCTGTCATCTTCTGTCATCTTCTGTCATTCTGTCATCTTCTGTCATCTTCTGTCATCTTCTGTCATCTTCTGTCCTCTACTGTCATCTTCTGTCATCTTCTGTCCTCTTCTGTCATTCTGGCGTCTTCTGTCATCTTGTCATCTTCTGTCCTCTTCTGTCATCTTCTGTCATCTTCTGTCATTCTGTCCTCTTCTGTCATTCTGTCATCTTCTGTCATTCTGTCATCTACTGTCATTCTGTCATCTTCTGTCATTCTGTCAGCTTCTGTCATTCTGTCATCTTCTGTCATTCTGTCCTCTTCTGACATTCTGTCATCTTCTGTCATCTTCTGTCCTCTTCTGTCATTCTGTCATTTTCTGTCATCTTCTGTCATCTTCTGTCATCTTCTGTCCTCTTCTGTCATTCTGTCATCTTCTGTCCTCTTCTGTCATTCTGTCATTCTGTCATCTTCTGTCATCTTCTGTCGTCTTCTGTCATCTTCTGTCATCTTCTGTCCTCTTCTGTCATGCTGTCATCTTCTGTCATCTTCTGTCATCTTCTGTCCTCTTCTGTCATCTTCTGTCATCTTCTGTCATTCTGTCCTCTTCTGTCATTCTTTCATCTTCTGTCATTCTGTCCTCTTCTGTCATTCTTTCATCTTCTGTCATTCTGTCCTCTTCTGTCATTCTGTCCTCCTCTGTCATTCTGTCATCTTCTGTCATTCTGTCATCTTCTGTCATTCTGTCCTCTTCTGTCATTCTGTCATCTTCTGTCATTCTGTCCTCTTCTGTCATTCTGTCATCTTCTGTCATCTTCTGTCATCTTCTGCCCTCTTCTGTCATTCTGTCATCTTCTGTCATCTTCTGTCCGCTTCTGTCATCTTCTGTCATCTTCTGTCATCTTCTGTCATCTTCTGTCCGCTTCTGTCATTCTGTCATCTTCTGTCATCTTCTGTCATTCTGTCATCTTCTGTCATCTTCTGTCATCTTCTGTCATCTTCTGTCCTCTTCTGTCATCTTCTGTCATCTTCTGTCCTCTTCTGTCATTCTGTCATCTTCTGTCATCTTCTGTCATCTTCTGTCCTCTTCTGTCATTCTGTCATCTTCTGTCATCTTCTGTCCTCTTCTGTCATTCTGTCATCTTCTGTCCTCTTCCGTCATTCTGTCATTCTTTCATCTTCTGTCATCTCCTGTCATCTTCTGTCCTCTTCAGTCATCTTCTGTCATCTTCTGCCCTCTTCTGTCATTCTGTCATCTTCTGTCCTCTGCTGGCATCTTCTGTCATCTTCTGTCATTCTGTCATCTTCTGTCATTCTGTCATCTTCTGTCATTCTGTCATCTTCTGTCATTCTGTCATCATCTGTCATTCTGTCATTCTGTTATCTTCTGTCATTCTGTCATCTTCTGTCATTCTGTCATCTTCTGTCATTCTGTTATCTTCTGTCATTCTGTCATCTTCTGTCATTCTGTCCTCTTCTGTCATTCTGTCATCTTCTGTCATCTTCTGTCATTTTCTGTCCTCTTCTGTCATCTTCTGTCCTCTTCTGTCATTCTGTCATCTTCTGTCCTCTTCTGTCATTCTGTCATCTTCTGTCATCTTTTGTCCTCGTCTCTCATTCTGTCATCTTCTGGCCTCTTCTGTCATTCTGTCATTCTGTCATTCTGTCATCTTCTGTCATCTTCTGTCCTCTTCTGTCATCTTCTGTCATTCTGTCATCTTCTGTATTCTGTCATCTTCTGTCATTCTGTCATCTTCTGTCATTCTGTCCTCTTCTGCCATTCTGTCATCTTCTGTCATTCTGTCCTCTTCTGTCATTCTGTCATCTTCTGTCCTCTTCTGTCATTCTGTCAACTTCTGTCATCTTCTGTCATCTTCTGCCCTCTTCTGTCATTCTGTCATCTTCTGTCCTCTTCTGTCATTCTGTCAACTTCTGTCATCTTCTGTCAACTTCTGTCCTCTTCTGTCATTCTGTCATCTTCTGTCATCATCTGTCATCCTCTGTCCTCTTCTGTCATTCTGTCCTCATCTGTCATCTTCTGTCATCTTCTGTCATGTTCTGTCCTCTTCTGTCATCTTCTGTCATCTTCTGTCATTCTGTCCTCTTCTGTCATTCTTTCATCTTCTGTCATTCTCTCATCTTCTGTCATTCTTTCATCTTCTGTCATTCTCTCATCTTCTGTCATTCTGTCATCTTCTGTCATTCTGTCATCTTCTATCATCTTCTGTCCTCTTCTGTCATTCTGTCATCTTCTGTCATCTTCTGTCATCTTCTGCCCTCTTCTGTCATTCTGTCATCTTCTGTCATTCTGTCATTCTATCATCTTCTGTCATCTTCTGTCCTCTTCTGTCATCTTCTGTCATCTTCTGTCCTCTTCTGTCATTCTGTCGTCTTCGGTCATCTTGTCATCTTCTGTCCTCTTCTGTCATCTTCTGTCATCTTCTGTCATTCTGTCCTCTTCTGTCATTCTGTCATCTTCTGTCATTCTGCCATCTACTGTCATTCAGTCATCTTCTGTCATTCTGTCATCTTCTGTCATTCTGTCATCTTCTGTTATTCTGTCATCTTCTGTCATTCTGTCATCTTCTGTCATTCTGTCATCTTCTGTCATTCTGTCATCTTCTGTCATTCTGTCATCTTCTGTCATTCTGTCCTCTTCTGTCATTCTGTCATCTTCTGTCATTCTGTCCTCTTCTGTCGTTCTGTCATCTTCTGTCATCTTCTGTCCTCTTCTGTCATTCTGTCATCTTCTGTCATCTTCTGCCCTCTTCTGACATTCTGTCCTCTTCTGTCGTTCTGTCATCTTCTGTCATCTTCTGTCCTCTTCTGTCATTCTGTCATCTTCTGTCATCTTCTTTCCTCTTCTGTCATTCTGTCATCTTCTGTCCTCTTCTGTCATTCTGTCATCTTCTGTGCTCTTCTGCCATTCTGTCATTCTTTCATCTTCTGTCATCTTCTGTCATCTTCTGTCATCTTCTGTCCTCTTCAGTCATCTTCTGTCATCTTCTGTCCTCTTCTGTCATTCTGTCATCTTCTGTCATTCTGTCATCTTCTGTCATTCTGTTATCTTCTGTCATTCAGTCATCTTCTGTCATTCTGTCCTCTTCTGTCATCTTCTGTCATCGTCTGTCATCTTCTGTCCTCTTCTGTCATCTTCTGTCCTCTTCTGTCATTCTGTCATCTTCTGTCCTCTTCTGTCATTCTGTCATCTTCTGTCATCTTCTGTCATCTTCTGTCATTCTGTCATCTTCTGTCATTCTGTCATCTTCTGTCATTCTGTCCTCTTCTATCATTCTGTCATCTTCTGTCATTCTGTCCTCTTCTGTCATTCTGTCATCTTCTGTCATCTTCTGTCCTCTTCTGTCATTCTGTCATCTTCTGTCATCTTCTGTCATCTTCTGTCATCTTCTGTCCTCTTCTGTCATTCTGTCATCTTCTGTCCTCTTCTGTCATTCTGTCATCTTCTGTCCTCTTCTGTCATTCTGTCATTCTGTCATCTTCTGTCATCTTCTGTCGTCTTCTGTCATCTTCTGTCATCTTCTGTCCTCTTCTGTCATGCTGTCATCTTCTGTCATCTTCTGTCATCTTCTGTCCTCTTCTGTCATCTTCTGTCATCTTCTGTCATTCTGTCCTCTTCTGTCATTCTTTCATCTTCTGTCATTCTGTCATCTTCTGTCATTCTGTCATTCTGTCATCTTCTGTCATTCTGTCATCTTTTCTCATTCTGTCATCTTCTGTCATTCTGTCATTTTCTGTCATTCTGTCCTCTTCTGTCATTCTGTCATCTTTTCTCATTCTGTCATCTTCTGTCATTCTGTCATCTTCTGTCATTCTGTCCTCTTCTGTCATTCTGTCATCTTCTGTCATCTTCTGCCCTCTTCTGTCATTCTGTCATCTTCTGTCATCTTCTGTCCGCTTCTGTCATCTTCTGTCATCTTCTGTCATCTTCTGTCATCTTCTGTCCGCTTCTGTCATTCTGTCATCTTCTGTCATCTTCTGTCATTCTGTCATCTTCTGTCATCTTCTGTCATCTTCTGTCATCTTCTGTCCTCTACTGTCATCTTCTGTCATCTTCTGTCCTCTTCTGTCATTCTGGCGTCTTCTGTCATCTTGTCATCTTCTGTCCTCTTCTGTCATCTTCTGTCATCTTCTGTCATTCTGTCCTCTTCTGTCATTCTGTCAGCTTCTGTCATTCTGTCATCTTCTGTCATTCTGTCCTCTTCTGTCATTCTGTCATCTTCTGTCATTCTGTCCTCTTCTGTCATTCTGTCATCTTCTGTCATCTTCTGTCATCTTCTGTCATCTTCTGTCCTCTTCTGTCATTCTGTCATCTTCTGTCATCTTCTGTCCTCTTCTGTCATTCTGTCCTCTTCTGTCATCTTCTGTCATCTTCTGTCCTCTTCTGTCATTCTGTCATCTTCTGTCATCTTCTGTCCTCTTCTGTCATCTTCTATCCTCTTCCGTCATTCTGTCATTCTTTCATCTTCTGTCATCTCCTGTCATCTTCTGTCCTCTTCTGTCATGCTGTCATCTTCTGTCATCTTCTGTCATCTTCTGTCCTCTTCTGTCATCTTCTGTCATCTTCTGTCATTCTGTCCTCTTCTGTCATTCTTTCATCTTCTGTCATTCTGTCATCTTCTGTCATTCTGTCATTCTGTCATCTTCTGTCATTCTGTCATCTTCTGTCATTCTGTCATCTTCTGTCATTCTGTCATTTTCTGTCATTCTGTCCTCTTCTGTCATTCTGTCCTCTTCTGTCATTCTGTCATCTTCTGTCATTCTGTCATCTTCTGTCATTCTGTCCTCTTCTGTCATTCTGTCATCTTCTGTCATTCTGTCCTCTTCTGTCATTCTGTCATCTTCTGTCATCTTCTGCCCTCTTCTGTCATTCTGTCATCTTCTGTCATCTTCTGTCCGCTTCTGTCATCTTCTGTCATCTTCTGTCATCTTCTGTCATCTTCTGTCCGCTTCTGTCATTCTGTCATTTTCTGTCATCTTCTGTCATTCTGTCATCTTCTGTCATCTTCTGTCATCTTCTGTCATCTTCTGTCCTCTTCTGTCATCTTCTGTCATCTTCTGTCCTCTTCTGTCATTCTGGCGTCTTCTGTCATCTTGTCATCTTCTGTCCTCTTCTGTCATCTTCTGTCATTCTGTCCTCTTCTGTCATTCTGTCATCTTCTGTCATTCTGTCATCTACTGTCATTCTGTCATCTTCTGTCATTCTGTCAGCTTCTGTCATTCTGTCATCTTCTGTCATTCTGTCCTCTTCTGTCATTCTGTCATCTTCTGTCATTCTGTCCTCTTCTGTCATTCTGTCATCTTCTGTCATCTTCTGTCATCTTCTGTCCTCTTCTGTCATTCTGTCATCTTCTGTCATCTTCTGTCCTCTTCTGTCATTCTGTCATCTTCTGTCATCTTCTGTCATCTTCTGTCCTCTTCTGTCATTCTGTCATCTTCTGTCATCTTCTGTCCTCTTCTGTCATTCTGTCATCTTCTGTCCTCTTCCGTCATTCTGTCATTCTTTCATCTTCTGTCATCTCCTGTCATCTTCTGTCCTCTTCAGTCATCTTCTGTCATCTTCTGCCCTCTTCTGTCATTCTGTCATCTTCTGTCATCTTCTGTCCTCTGCTGGCATCTTCTGTCATCTTCTGTCATTCTGTCATCTTCTGTCATTCTGTCATCTTCTGTCATTCTGTCATCTTCTGTCATTCTGTCATCATCTGTCATTCTGTCATTCTGTTATCTTCCGTCATTCTGTCATCTTCTGTCATTCTGTCATCTTCTTTCATTCTGTTATCTTCTGTCATTCTGTCATCTTCTGTCATTCTGTCCTCTTCTGTCATTCTGTCATCTTCTGTCATCTTCTGTCATCTTCTGTCCTCTTCTGTCATCTTCTGTCATCTTCTGTCCTCTTCTGTCATCTTCTGTCCTCTTCTGTCATTCTGTCATCTTCTGTCCTCTTCTGTCATTCTGTCATCTTCTGTCATCTTTTGTCCTCTTCTCTCATTCTGTCATCTTCTGGCCTCTTCTGTCATTCTGTCATTCTGTCATTCTGTCATCTTCTGTCATCTTCTGTCCTCTTCTGTCATCTTCTGTCATCTTCTGTCATTCTGTCCTCTTCTGTCATTCTGTCATCTTCTGTATTCTGTCATCTTCTGTCATTCTGTCATCTTCTGTCATTCTGTCCTCTTCTGTCATTCTGTCATCTTCTGTCATTCTGTCCTCTTCTGTCATTCTGTCATCTTCTGTCCTCTTCTCTCATTCTGTCATCTTCTGTCATCTTCTGTCATCTTCTGCCCTCTTCTGTCATTCTGTCACCTTCTGTCCTCTTCTGTCATTCTGTCATTTTCTGTCATCTTCTGTCATCTTCTGTCCTCTTCTGTAATTTTCTGTCATCTTCTGTCCTCTTCTGTCATTCTGTCCTCTTCTGTCATTCTGTCATCTTCTGTCAACTTCTGTCCTCTTCTGTCATTCTGTCATCTTCTGTCATCTTCTGTCATCCTCTGTCCTCTTCTGTCATTCTGTCATCTTCTGTCCTCTTCTGTCATTCTGACATTCTGTCATCTTATGTAATCTTCTGTCCTCACCTGTCATCTTCTGTCATCTTCTGTCATGTTCTGTCCTCTTCTGTCATCTTCTGTCATCTTCTGTCATTCTGTCCTCTTCTGTCATTCTTTCATCTTCTGTCATTCTCTCATCTTCTGTCATTCTGTCATCTTCTGTCATTCTGTCATATTCTGTCATCTGCTGTCCTCTTCTGTCATTCTGTCATCTTCTGTCATCTTCTGTCATCTTCTGCCCTCTTCTGCCATTCTGTCATCTTCTGTCCTCTTCTGTCATTCTGTCATTCTGTCATTTTCTGTCATCTTCTGTCAACTTCTGTCCTCTTCTATAATCTTCTGTCATCGTCTGTCCTCTTCTGTCATTCTGTCATCTTCTGTCATCTTCTGTCATCTTCTGTCACTCTGTCCTCTTCTGTCATTCTCTCACCTTCTGTCATTCTGTCATCTTCTGTCATTCTGTCATCTTCTGTCATTCTGTCATCATCTGTCATTCTGTCCTCTTCTATCATTCTGTCATCTTCTGTCATTCTGTCCTCTTCTGTCATTCTGTCATCTTCTGTCATCTTCTGTCCTCTTCTGTCATTCTGTCATCTTCTGTCCTCTTCTGTCATTCTGTCATCTTCTGTCTTCTTTTGTCCTCTTCTCTCATTCTGTCATCTTCTGGCCTCTTCTGTCATTCTGTCATTCTGTCATTCTGTCATCTTCTGTCATCTTCTGTCCTCTTCTGTCACCTTCTGTCATCTTCTGTCATTCTGTCCTCTTCTGTCATTCTGTCATCTTCTGTCATTCTGTCATCTTCTGTATTCTGTCATCTTCTGTCATTCTGTCATCTTCTGTCATTCTGTCCTCTTCTGTCATTCTGTCATCTTCTGTCATTCTGTCCTCTTCTGTCATTCTGTCATCTTCTGCCCTCTTCTGTCATTCTGTCACCTTCTCTCCTCTTCTGTCATTCTGTCATTTTCTGTCATCTTCTGTCATCTTCTGTCCTCTTCTGTAATTTTCTGTCATCTTCTGTCCTCTTCTGTCATTCTGTCCTCTTCTGTCATTCTGTCATCTTCTGTCATTCTGTCATCTTCTGTCATTCTGTCATCTTCTGTCATTCTGTCATCTTCTGTCATTCTGTCCTCTTCTATCATTCTGTCATCTTCTGTCATTCTGTCCTCTTCTGTCATTCTGTCATCTTCTGTCAACTTCTATCCTCTTCTGTCATTCTGTCATCTTCTGTCATCTTCTGTCATCCTCTGTCCTCTTCTGTCATTCTGTCATCTTCTGTCCTCTTCTGTCATTCTGACATTCTGTCATCTTATGTAATCTTCTGTCCTCATCTGTCATCTTCTGTCATCTTCTGTCATGTTCTGTCCTCTTCTGTCATCTTCTGTCATCTTCTGTCATTCTGTCCTCTTCTGTCATTCTTTCATCCTCTGTCATTCTCTCATCTTCTGTCATTCTGTCATCTTCTGTCATTCTGTCATCTTCTGTCATCTGCTGTCCTCTTCTGTCATTCTGTCATCTTCTGTCACCTTCTGTCATCTTCTGCCCTCTTCTGTCATTCTGTCATCTTCTGTCCTCTTCTGTCATTCTGTCATTCTGTCATTTTCTGTCATCTTCTGTCAACTTCTGTCCTCTTCTGTAATCTTCTGTCATCGTCTGTCCTCTTCTGTCATTCTGTCATCTTCTGTCATCTTCTGTCATCTTCTGTCACTCTGTCCTCTTCTGTCATTCTCTCACCTTCTGTCATTCTGTCATCTTCTGTCATTCTGTCATCTTCTGTCATTCTGTCATCATCTGTCATTCTGTCCTCTTCTATCATTCTGTCATCTTCTGTCATTCTGTCCTCTTCTGTCATTCTGTCATCTTCTGTCATCTTCTGTCCTCTTCTGTCATTCTGTCATCTTCTGTCATCTTCTGTCATCTTCTGTCCTCTTCTGTCATTCTGACATTCTGTCATCTTCTGTCTTCTTCTGTCCTCTTCTGTCATCTTCTGTCATCTTCTGTCCTCTTCTGTCATTCTGTCATCTTCTGTCATCTTCTGTCATCTTCTGTCCTCTTCTGTCATCTTCTGTCATCTTCTCTCATTCTGTCCTCTTCTGTTATTCTTTCATCTTCTGTCATTCTGTCATCTTCTGTCATTCTGTCATCTTCTGTCATTCTGCAACCTTCAGTCATTCTGTCCTCTTCTGTCATTCTGTCATCTTCTGTCATTCTGTCCTCTTCTGTCATTCTGTCATCTTCTGTCATCTTCTGTCATCTTCTGTCCTCTCCTGTCATTCTGTCATCTTCTGTCCTCTTCTGTCATTCTGTCATTCTGTCATTTTCTGTCATCTTCTGTCATCTTCTGTCCCCTTCTGTAATCTTCTGTCATCTTCTGTCATCTTCTGTCATCTTCTGTCCTCTTCTGTCATTCTGTCATCTTCTGTCATCTTCTGTCCTCTTCTGTCATTCTGTCATCTTCTGTCCTCTTCCGTCATTCTGTCATTCTTTCATCTTCTGTCATCTCCTGTCATCTTCTGTCCTCTTCAGTCATCTTCTGTCATCTTCTGCCCTCTTCTGTCATTCTGTCATCTTCTGTCATCTTCTGTCCTCTGCTGGCATCTTCTGTCATCTTCTGTCATTCTGTCATCTTCTGTCATTCTGTCATCTTCTGTCATTCTGTCATCTTCTGTCATTCTGTCATCATCTGTCATTCTGTCATTCTGTTATCTTCCGTCATTCTGTCATCTTCTGTCATTCTGTCATCTTCTGTCATTCTGTTATCTTCTGTCATTCTGTCATCTTCTGTCATTCTGTCCTCTTCTGTCATTCTGTCATCTTCTGTCATCTTCTGTCATCTTCTGTCCTCTTCTGTCATCTTCTGTCATCTTCTGTCATCTTCTGTCCTCTTCTGTCATCTTCTGTCCTCTTCTGTCATTCTGTCATCTTCTGTCCTCTTCTGTCATTCTGTCATCTTCTGTCATCTTTTGTCCTCTTCTCTCATTCTGTCATCTTCTGTATTCTGTCATCTTCTGTCATTCTGTCATCTTCTGTCATTCTGTCCTCTTCTGTCATTCTGTCATCTTCTGTCATTCTGTCCTCTTCTGTCATTCTGTCATCTTCTGTCCTCTTCTGTCATTCTGTCATCTTCTGTCATCTTCTGTCATCTTCTGCCCTCTTCTGTCATTCTGTCACCTTCTGTCCTCTTCTGTCATTCTGTCATTTTCTGTCATCTTCTGTCATCTTCTGTCCTCTTCTGTAATTTTCTGTCATCTTCTGTCCTCTTCTGTCATTCTGTCCTCTTCTGTCATTCTGTCATCTTCTGTCATTCTGTCATCTTCTGTCATTCTGTCATCTTCTGTCATTCTGTCCTCTTCTATCATTCTGTCATCTTCTGTCATTCTGTCCTCTTCTGTCATTCTGTCATCTTCTGTCAACTTCTGTCCTCTTCTGTCATCTTCTGTCATCTTATGTCATTCCGTTCTCTTCTGTCATTCTTTCATCTTCTGTCATTCTGTCATGTTCTGTCATTCTGTCATCTTCTGTCATTCTGTCATCTTCTGTCATTCTGTCCTCTTCTGTCATTCTGTCATCTTCTGTCATCTTCTGTCCTCTTCTGTCATTCTGTCATCTTCTGTCCTCTTCTGTCATTCTGTCATTCTGTCATTTTCTGTCATCTTCTGTCATCTTCTGTCCTCTTCTGTCATTCTGTCATCTTCTGTCATCTTCTGTCATTCTGTCCTCTTCTGTCATTCTGTCATCTTCTGTCATTCTGTCATCTTCTGCCATTCTGTCATCTTCTGTCATTCTGTCATCTTCTGTCATTCTGTCCTCTTCTATCATTCTGTCATCTATTGCCCTCCGCTGTCATTCTGTCATCTTCTGTCATCTTCTGTCATCTTCTGTCCCCTTCTGTCATTCTGTCATCTTCTGTCCTCTTCTGTCATTCTGTCATTCTGTCATCTTCTGTCATCTTCTGTCCTCTTCTGTCATCTTCTGTCATCTTCTGTCATTCTGTCATCTTCTGTCATTCTCTCATTCTGTCATCTTCTGTCATTCTGTCATCCTCTGTCATTCTGTCATCTTCTGTCATTCTGTCATCTTCTGTCAATCTGTCCTCTTCTGTCATTCTGTCATCTTCTGTCATTCTGTCCTCTTCTGTCATTCTGTCATCTTCTGTCATGTTCTGTCCTCTTCTGTCATTCTGTCATCTTCTGTCATCTTCTGTCATCTTCTGTCCTCTTCTGTCCTCTTCTGTCATTCTGTCATCTTCTGTCATCTTCTGTCATCTTCTGTCCGCTTCTGTCATTCTGTCATCTTCTGTCATCTTCTGTCATTCTGTCATCTTCTGTCATCTTCTGTCATCTTCTGTCCTCTTCTGTCATCTTCTGTCATCTTCTGTCCTCTTCTGTCATTCTGTAGTCTTCTGTCATCTTGTCATCTTCTGTCCTCTTCTGTCATCTTCTGTCATCTTCTGTCATTCTGTCCTCTTCTGTCATTCTGTCATCTTCTGTCATTCTGTCATCTTCTGTCATTCTGACATCTTCTGTCATTCTGTCATCTTCTATCATTCTGTCATCTTCTGTCATTCTGTCATCTTCTGTCATTCTGTCTTCTTCTGTCATTCTGTCCTCATCTGTCATTCTTTCATCTTCTGTCATTCTGTCATCTTCTGTCATTCTGTCATCTTCTGTCATTCTGTCATCTGCTGTCATTCTGTCCTCTTCTATCATTCTGTCATCTTCTGTCATTCTGTCCTCTTCTGTCATTCTGTCATCTTCTGTCAACTTCTGTCCTCTTCTGTCATTCTGTCATCTTCTGTCATCTTCTGTCATCCTCTGTCCTCTTCTGTCATTCTGTCATCTTCTGTCCTCTTCTGTCATTCTGACATTCTGTCATCTTATGTAATCTTCTGTCCTCATCTGTCATCTTCTGTCATCTTCTGTCATGTTCTGTCCTCTTCTGTCATATTCTGTCATCTTCTGTCATTCTGTCCTCTTCTGTCATTCTTTCATCTTCTGTCATTCTCTCATCTTCTGTCATTCTGTCATCTTCTGTCATTCTGTCATCTTCTGTCATCTGCTGTCCTCTTCTGTCATTCTGTCATCTTCTGTCATCTTCTGTCATCTTCTGCCCTCTTCTGTCATTCTGTCATCTTCTGTCCTCTTCTGTCATTCTGTCATTCTGTCATTTTCTGTCATCTTCTGTCAACTTCTGTCCTCTTCTGTAATCTTCTGTCATCGTCTGTCCTCTTCTGTCATTCTGTCATCTTCTGTCATCTTCTGTCACTCTGTCCTCTTCTGTCATTCTCTCACCTTCTGTCATTCTGTCATCTTCTGTCATTCTGTCATCTTCTGTCATTCTGTCATCATCTGTCATTCTGTCCTCTTCTATCATTCTGTCATCTTCTGTCATTCTGTCCTCTTCTGTCATTCTGTCATCTTCTGTCATCTTCTGTCCTCTTCTGTCATTCTGTCATCTTCTGTCATCTTCTGTCATCTTCTGTCCTCTTCTGTCATTCTGACATTCTGTCATCTTCTGTCATCTTCTGTCCTCTTCTGTCATCTTCTGTCATCTTCTGTCCTCTTCTGTCATTCTGTCATCTTCTGTCATCTTCTGTCATCTTCTGTCCTCTTCTGTCATCTTCTGTCATCTTCTCTCATTCTGTCCTCTTCTGTTATTCTTTCATCTTCTGTCATTCTGTCATCTTCTGTCATTCTGTCATCTTCTGTCATTCTGCAACCTTCAGTCATTCTGTCCTCTTCTGTCATTCTGTCATCTTCTGTCATTCTGTCCTCTTCTGTCATTCTGTCATCTTCTGTCATCTTCTGTCATCTTGTGTCCTCTCCTGTCATTCTGTCATCTTCTGTCCTCTTCTGTCATTCTGTCATTCTGTCATTTTCTGTCATCTTCTGTCATCTTCTGTCCCCTTCTGTAATCTTCTGTCATCTTCTGTCATCTTCTGTCATCTTCTGTCCTCTTCTGTCATTCTGTCATCTTCTGTCATCTTCTGTCCTCTTCTGTCATTCTGTCATCTTCTGTCCTCTTCCGTCATTCTGTCATTCTTTCATCTTCTGTCCTCTTCAGTCATCTTCTGTCATCTTCTGCCCTCTTCTGTCATTCTGTCATCTTCTGTCATTCTGTTATCTTCTGTCATTCTGTCATCTGCTGTCATTCTGTCCTCTTCTGTCATTCTGTCATCTTCTGTCATCTTCTGTCATCTTCTGTCCTCTTCTGTCATCTTCTGTCATCTTCTGTCATCTTCTGTCCTCTTCTGTCATCTTCTGTCCTCTTCTGTCATTCTGTCATCTTCTGTCCTCTTCTGTCATTCTGTCATCTTCTGTCATCTTTTGTCCTCTTCTCTCATTCTGTCATCTTCTGGCCTTTTCTGTCATTCTGTCATTCTGTCATTCTGTCAACTTCTGTCATCTTCTGTCCTCTTCTGTCATCTTCTGTCATCTTCTGTCATTCTGTCCTCTTCTGTCATTCTGTCATCTTCTGTATTCTGTCATCTTCTGTCATTCTGTCATCTTCTGTCATTCTGTCCTCTTCTGTCATTCTGTCATCTTCTGTCATTCTGTCCTCTTCTGTCATTCTGTCATCTTCTGTCCTCTTCTGTCATTCTGTCATCTCCTGTCATCTTCTGTGATCTTCTGCCCTCTTCTGTCATTCTGTCACCTTCTGTCCTCTTCTGTCATTCTGTCATTTTCTGTCATCTTCTGTCATCTTCTGTCCTCTTCTGTAATTTTCTGTCATCTTCTGTCCTCTTCTGTCATTCTGTCCTCTTCTGTCATTCTGTCATCTTCTGTCATTCTGTCATCTTCTGTCATTCTGTCATCTTCTGTCATTCTGTCCTCTTCTATCATTCTGTCATCTTCTGTCATTCTGTCCTCTTCTGTCATTCTGTCATCTTCTGTCAACTTCTGTCCTCTTCTGTCATCTTCTGTCATCTTATGTCATTCTGTTCTCTTCTGTCATTCTTTCATCTTCTGTCATTCTGTCATGTTCTGTCATTCTGTCATCTTCTGTCATTCTGTCATCTTCTGTCATTCTGTCCTCTTCTGTCATCTTCTGTCCTCTTCTGCCATTCTGTCATCTTCTGTCCTCTTCTGTCATTCTGTCATTCTGTCATTTTCTGTCATCTTCTGTCATCTTCTGTCCTCTTCTGTCATTCTGTCATCTTCTGTCATCTTCTGTCATTCTGTCCTCTTCTGTCATTCTGTCATCTTCTGTCATTCTGTCATCTTCTGTCATTCTGTCATCTTCTGTCATTCTGTCATCTTCTGTCATTCTGTCCTCTTCTATCATTCTGTCATCTTCTGTCATCTATTGTCCTCCGCTGTCATTCTGTCATCTTCTGTCATCTTCTGTCATCTTCTGTCATCTTCTGTCCTCTTCTGTCATTCTGTCATTCTGTCATCTTCTGTCATCTTCTGTCCTCTTCTGTCATCTTCTGTCATTCTGACATCTTCTGTCATTCTGTCATCTTCTATCATTCTGTCATCTTCTGTCATTCTGTCATCTTCTGTCATTTTGTCTTCTTCTGTCATTCTGTCCTCGTCTGTCATTCTTTCATCTTCTGTCATTCTGTCATCTTCTGTCATTCTGTCATCTTCTGTCATTCTGTCATCTGCTGTCATTCTGTCCTCTTCTATCATTCTGTCATCTTCTGTCATTCTGTCCTCTTCTATCATTCTGTCATCTTCTGTCATCTATTGTCCTCCGCTGTCATTCTGTCATCTTCTGTCATCTTCTGTCATCTTCTGTCATCTTCTGTCCTCTTCTGTCATTCTGTCATTCTGTCATCTTCTGTCATCTTCTGTCCTCTTCTGTCATCTTCTGTCATCTTCTGTCATCTTCTGTCCTCTTCTGTCATTCTGTCATTCTGTCATTTTCTGTCATCTTCTGTCATCTTCTGTCCTCTTCTGTCATTCTGTCATCTTCTGTCATCTTCTGTCATTTTGTCCTCTTCTGTCATTCTGTCATCTTCTGTCATTCTGTCATCTTCTGTCATTCTGTCATCTTCTGTCATTCTGTCATCTTCTGTCATTCTGTCCTCTTCTATCATTCTGTCATCTTCTGTCATCTATTGTCCTCCGCTGTCATTCTGTCATCTTCTGTCATCTTCTGTCATCTTCTGTCATTTTCTGTCCTCTTCTGTCATTCTGTCATTCTGTCATCTTCTGTCATCTTCTGTCCTCTTCTGTCATCTTCTGTCATTCTGACATCTTCTGTCATTCTGTCATCTTCTATCATTCTGTCATCTTCTGTCATTCTGTCATCTTCTGTCATTTTGTCTTCTTCTGTCATTCTGTCCTCGTCTGTCATTCTTTCCTCTTCTGTCATTCTGTCATCTTCTGTCATTCTGTCATCTTCTGTCATTCTGTCATCTGCTGTCATTCTGTCCTCTTCTATCATTCTGTCATCTTCTGTCATTCTGTCCTCTTCTATCATTCTGTCATCTTCTGTCATCTATTGTCCTCCGCTGTCATTCTGTCATCTTCTGTCATCTTCTGTCATCTTCTGTCATCTTCTGTCCTCTTCTGTCATTCTGTCATTCTGTCATCTTCTGTCATCTTCTGTCCTCTTCTGTCATCTTCTGTCATTCTGACATCTTCTGTCATTCTGTCATCTTCTATCATTCTGTCATCTTCTGTCATTCTGTCATCTTCTGTCATTTTGTCTTCTTCTGTCATTCTGTCCTCGTCTGTCATTCTTTCATCTTCTGTCATTCTGTCATCTTCTGTCATTCTGTCATCTTCTGTCATTCTGTCCTCTTCTGTCATTCTGTCCTCTTCTGTCATTCTGTCATCTTCTGTCATTCTGTCATCTTCTGTCATTCTGTCATCTTCTGTCATTCTGTCCTCTTCTATCATTCTGTCATCTTCTGTCATTCTGTCCTCTTCTGTCATTCTGTCATCTTCTGTCAACTTCTGTCCTCTTCTGTCATCTTCTGTCATCTTATGTCATTCTGTTCTCTTCTGTCATTCTTTCATCTTCTGTCATTCTGTCATGTTCTGTCATTCTGTCATCTTCTGTCATTCTGTCATCTTCTGTCATTCTGTCCTCTTCTGTCATTCTGTCATCTTCTGTCATCTTCTGTCCTCTTCTGTCATTCTGTCATCTTCTGTCCTCTTCTGTCATTCTGTCATTCTGTCATTTTCTGTCATCTTCTGTCATCTTCTGTCCTCTTCTGTCATTCTGTCATCTTCTGTCATCTTCTGTCATTCTGTCCTCTTCTGTCATTCTGTCATCTTCTGTCATTCTGTCATCTTCTGTCATTCTGTCATCTTCTGTCATTCTGTCATCTTCTGTCATTCTGTCCTCTTCTATCATTCTGTCATCTTCTGTCATCTATTGTCCTCCGCTGTCATTCTGTCATCTTCTGTCATCTTCTGTCATCTTCTGTCATCTTCTGTCCTCTTCTGTCATTCTGTCATTCTGTCATCTTCTGTCATCTTCTGTCCTCTTCTGTCATCTTCTGTCATTCTGACATCTTCTGTCATTCTGTCATCTTCTATCATTCTGTCATCTTCTGTCATTCTGTCATCTTCTGTCATTTTGTCTTCTTCTGTCATTCTGTCCTCGTCTGTCATTCTTTCATCTTCTGTCATTCTGTCATCTTCTGTCATTCTGTCATCTTCTGTCATTCTGTCATCTGCTGTCATTCTGTCCTCTTCTATCATTCTGTCATCTTCTGTCATTCTGTCCTCTTCTGTCATTCTGTCATCTTCTGTCAACTTCTGTCCTCTTCTGTCATTCTGTCATCTTCTGTCATCTTCTGTCATCCTCTGTCCTCTTCTGTCATTCTGTCATCTTCTGTCCTCTTCTGTCATTCTGACATTCTGTCATCTTATGTAATCTTCTGTCCTCATCTGTCATCTTCTGTCATCTTCTGTCATGTTCTGTCCTCTTCTGTCATCTTCTGTCATCTTCTGTCATTCTGTCCTCTTCTGTCATTCTTTCATCTTCTGTCATTCTCTCATCTTCTGTCATTCTGTCATCTTCTGTCATTCTGTCATCTTCTGTCATCTGCTGTCCTCTTCTGTCATTCTGTCATCTTCTGTCATCTTCTGTCATCTTCTGCCCTCTTCTGTCATTCTGTCATCTTCTGTCCTCTTCTGTCATTCTGTCATTCTGTCATTTTCTGTCATCTTCTGTCAACTTCTGTCCTCTTCTGTAATCTTCTGTCATCGTCTGTCCTCTTCTGTCATTCTGTCATCTTCTGTCATCTTCTGTCATCTTCTGTCACTCTGTCCTCTTCTGTCATTCTCTCACCTTCTGTCATTCTGTCATCCTCTGTCATTCTGTCATCTTCTGTCATTCTGTCATCATCTGTCATTCTGTCCTCTTCTATCATTCTGTCATCTTCTGTCATTCTGTCCTCTTCTGTCATTCTGTCAACTTCTGTCATCTTCTGTCCTCTTCTGTCATCTTCTGTCATCTTCTGTCATTGTGTCCTCTTCTGTCATTCTGTCATCTTCTGTATTCTGTCATATTCTGTCATTCTGTCATCTTCTGTCATTCTGTCCTCTTCTGTCATTCTGTCATCTTCTGTCATTCTGTCCTCTTCTGTCATTCTGTCATCTTCTGTCCTCTTCTGTCATTCTGTCATCTTCTGTCATCTTCTGTGATCTTCTGCCCTCTTCTGTCATTCTGTCACCTTCTGTCCTCTTCTGTCATTCTGTCATTTTCTGTCATCTTCTGTCATCTTCTGTCCTCTTCTGTAATTTTCTGTCATCTTCTGTCCTCTTCTGTCATTCTGTCCTCTTCTGTCATTCTGTCATCTTCTGTCATTCTGTCATCTTCTGTCATTCTGTCATCTTCTGTCATTCTGTCCTCTTCTATCATTCTGTCATCTTCTGTCATTCTGTCCTCTTCTGTCATTCTGTCATCTTCTGTCAACTTCTGTCCTCTTCTGTCATCTTCTGTCATCTTATGTCATTCTGTTCTCTTCTGTCATTCTTTCATCTTCTGTCATTCTGTCATGTTCTGTCATTCTGTCATCTTCTGTCATTCTGTCATCTTCTGTCATTCTGTCCTCTTCTGTCATTCTGTCATCTTCTGTCATCTTCTGTCCTCTTCTGTCATTCTGTCATCTTCTGTCCTCTTCTGTCATTCTGTCATTCTGTCATTTTCTGTCATCTTCTGTCATCTTCTGTCCTCTTCTGTCATTCTGTCATCTTCTGTCATTTCTGTCATTCTGTCCTCTTCTGTCATTCTGTCATCTTCTGTCATTCTGTCATCTTCTGTCATTCTGTCATCTTCTGTCATTCTGTCATCTTCTGTCATTCTGTCCTCTTCTATCATTCTGTCATCTTCTGTCATCTATTGTCCTCCGCTGTCATTCTGTCATCTTCTGTCATCTTCTGTCATCTTCTGTCATCTTCTGTCCTCTTCTGTCATTCTGTCATTCTGTCATCTTCTGTCATCTTCTGTCCTCTTCTGTCATCTTCTGTCATTCTGACATCTTCTGTCATTCTGTCATCTTCTATCATTCTGTCATCTTCTGTCATTCTGTCATCTTCTGTCATTTTGTCTTCTTCTGTCATTCTGTCCTCGTCTGTCATTCTTTCATCTTCTGTCATTCTGTCATCTTCTGTCATTCTGTCATCTTCTGTCATTCTGTCATCTGCTGTCATTCTGTCCTCTTCTATCATTCTGTCATCTTCTGTCATTCTGTCCTCTTCTATCATTCTGTCATCTTCTGTCATCTATTGTCCTCCGCTGTCATTCTGTCATATTCTGTCATCTTCTGTCATCTTCTGTCATCTTCTGTCCTCTTCTGTCATTCTGTCATTCTGTCATCTTCTGTCATCTTCTGTCCTCTTCTGTCATCTTCTGTCATCTTCTGTCATCTTCTGTCCTCTTCTGTCATTCTGTCATTCTGTCATTTTCTGTCATCTTCTGTCATCTTCTGTCCTCTTCTGTCATTCTGTCATCTTCTGTCATCTTCTGTCATTCTGTCCTCTTCTGTCATTCTGTCATCTTCTGTCATTCTGTCATCTTCTGTCATTCTGTCATCTTCTGTCATTCTGTCATCTTCTGTCATTCTGTCCTCTTCTATCATTCTGTCATCTTCTGTCATCTATTGTCCTCCGCTGTCATTCTGTCATCTTCTGTCATCTTCTGTCATCTTCTGTCATCTTCTGTCCTCTTCTGTCATTCTGTCATTCTGTCATCTTCTGTCATCTTCTGTCCTCTTCTGTCATCTTCTGTCATTCTGACATCTTCTGTCATTCTGTCATCTTCTATCATTCTGTCATCTTCTGTCATTCTGTCATCTTCTGTCATTTTGTCTTCTTCTGTCATTCTGTCCTCGTCTGTCATTCTTTCCTCTTCTGTCATTCTGTCATCTTCTGTCATTCTGTCATCTTCTGTCATTCTGTCATCTGCTGTCATTCTGTCCTCTTCTATCATTCTGTCATCTTCTGTCATTCTGTCCTCTTCTATCATTCTGTCATCTTCTGTCATCTATTGTCCTCCGCTGTCATTCTGTCATCTTCTGTCATCTTCTGTCATCTTCTGTCATCTTCTGTCCTCTTCTGTCATTCTGTCATTCTGTCATCTTCTGTCATCTTCTGTCCTCTTCTGTCATCTTCTGTCATTCTGACATCTTCTGTCATTCTGTCATCTTCTATCATTCTGTCATCTTCTGTCATTCTGTCATCTTCTGTCATTTTGTCTTCTTCTGTCATTCTGTCCTCGTCTGTCATTCTTTCATCTTCTGTCATTCTGTCATCTTCTGTCATTCTGTCATCTTCTGTCATTCTGTCATCTGCTGTCATTCTGTCCTCTTCTATCATTCTGTCATCTTCTGTCATTCTGTCCTCTTCTGTCATTCTGTCATCTTCTGTCAACTTCTGTCCTCTTCTGTCATTCTGTCATCTTCTGTCCTCTTCTGTCATTCTGTCCTCTTCTGTCATTCTGTCATCTTCTGTCATTCTGTCATCTTCTGTCATTCTGTCATCTTCTGTCATTCTGTCCTCTTCTATCATTCTGTCATCTTCTGTCATTCTGTCCTCTTCTGTCATTCTGTCATCTTCTGTCAACTTCTGTCCTCTTCTGTCATCTTCTGTCATCTTATGTCATTCTGTTCTCTTCTGTCATTCTTTCATCTTCTGTCATTCTGTCATGTTCTGTCATTCTGTCATCTTCTGTCATTCTGTCATCTTCTGTCATTCTGTCCTCTTCTGTCATTCTGTCATCTTCTGTCATTCTGTCCTCTTCTATCATTCTGTCATCTTCTGTCATCTATTGTCCTCCGCTGTCATTCTGTCATCTTCTGTCATCTTCTGTCATCTTCTGTCATCTTCTGTCCTCTTCTGTCATTCTGTCATTCTGTCATCTTCTGTCATCTTCTGTCCTCTTCTGTCATCTTCTGTCATTCTGACATCTTCTGTCATTCTGTCATCTTCTATCATTCTGTCATCTTCTGTCATTCTGTCATCTTCTGTCATTTTGTCTTCTTCTGTCATTCTGTCCTCGTCTGTCATTCTTTCCTCTTCTGTCATTCTGTCATCTTCTGTCATTCTGTCATCTTCTGTCATTCTGTCATCTGCTGTCATTCTGTCCTCTTCTATCATTCTGTCATCTTCTGTCATTCTGTCCTCTTCTATCATTCTGTCATCTTCTGTCATCTATTGTCCTCCGCTGTCATTCTGTCATCTTCTGTCATCTTCTGTCATCTTCTGTCATCTTCTGTCCTCTTCTGTCATTCTGTCATTCTGTCATCTTCTGTCATCTTCTGTCCTCTTCTGTCATCTTCTGTCATTCTGACATCTTCTGTCATTCTGTCATCTTCTATCATTCTGTCATCTTCTGTCATTCTGTCATCTTCTGTCATTTTGTCTTCTTCTGTCATTCTGTCCTCGTCTGTCATTCTTTCATCTTCTGTCATTCTGTCATCTTCTGTCATTCTGTCATCTTCTGTCATTCTGTCATCTGCTGTCATTCTGTCCTCTTCTATCATTCTGTCATCTTCTGTCATTCTGTCCTCTTCTGTCATTCTGTCATCTTCTGTCAACTTCTGTCCTCTTCTGTCATTCTGTCATCTTCTGTCCTCTTCTGTCATTCTGTCCTCTTCTGTCATTCTGTCATCTTCTGTCATTCTGTCATCTTCTGTCATTCTGTCATCTTCTGTCATTCTGTCCTCTTCTATCATTCTGTCATCTTCTGTCATTCTGTCCTCTTCTGTCATTCTGTCATCTTCTGTCAACTTCTGTCCTCTTCTGTCATCTTCTGTCATCTTATGTCATTCTGTTCTCTTCTGTCATTCTTTCATCTTCTGTCATTCTGTCATGTTCTGTCATTCTGTCATCTTCTGTCATTCTGTCATCTTCTGTCATTCTGTCCTCTTCTGTCATTCTGTCATCTTCTGTCATCTTCTGTCCTCTTCTGTCATTCTGTCATCTTCTGTCCTCTTCTGTCATTCTGTCATTCTGTCATTTTCTGTCATCTTCTGTCATCTTCTGTCCTCTTCTGTCATTCTGTCATCTTCTGTCATCTTCTGTCATTCTGTCCTCTTCTGTCATTCTGTCATCTTCTGTCATTCTGTCATCTTCTGTCATTCTGTCATCTTCTGTCATTCTGTCATCTTCTGTCATTCTGTCCTCTTCTATCATTCTGTCATCTTCTGTCATCTATTGTCCTCCGCTGTCATTCTGTCATCTTCTGTCATCTTCTGTCATCTTCTGTCCTCTTCTGTCATTCTGTCATTCTGTCATCTTCTGTCATCTTCTGTCCTCTTCTGTCATCTTCTGTCATTCTGACATCTTCTGTCATTCTGTCATCTTCTATCATTCTGTCATCTTCTGTCATTCTGTCATCTTCTGTCATCTTCTGTCCTCTTCTGTCATCTTCTGTCATTCTGACATCTTCTGTCATTCTGTCATCTTCTATCATTCTGTCATCTTCTGTCATTCTGTCATCTTCTGTCATTTTGTCTTCTTCTGTCATTCTGTCCTCGTCTGTCATTCTTTCCTCTTCTGTCATTCTGTCATCTTCTGTCATTCTGTCATCTTCTGTCATTCTGTCATCTGCTGTCATTCTGTCCTCTTCTATCATTCTGTCATCTTCTGTCATTCTGTCCTCTTCTATCATTCTGTCATCTTCTGTCATCTATTGTCCTCCGCTGTCATTCTGTCATCTTCTGTCATCTTCTGTCATCTTCTGTCATCTTCTGTCCTCTTCTGTCATTCTGTCATTCTGTCATCTTCTGTCATCTTCTGTCCTCTTCTGTCATCTTCTGTCATTCTGACATCTTCTGTCATTCTGTCATCTTCTATCATTCTGTCATCTTCTGTCATTCTGTCATCTTCTGTCATTTTGTCTTCTTCTGTCATTCTGTCCTCGTCTGTCATTCTTTCATCTTCTGTCATTCTGTCATCTTCTGTCATTCTGTCATCTTCTGTCATTCTGTCATCTGCTGTCATTCTGTCCTCTTCTGTCATTCTGTCATCTTCTGTCATTCTGTCCTCTTCTGTCATTCTGTCATCTTCTGTCCTCTTCTGTCATTCTGTCCTCTTCTGTCATTCTGTCATCTTCTGTCATTCTGTCATCTTCTGTCATTCTGTCATCTTCTGTCATTCTGTCCTCTTCTATCATTCTGTCATCTTCTGTCATTCTGTCCTCTTCTGTCATTCTGTCATCTTCTGTCAACTTCTGTCCTCTTCTGTCATCTTCTGTCATCTTATGTCATTCTGTTCTCTTCTGTCATTCTTTCATCTTCTGTCATTCTGTCATGTTCTGTCATTCTGTCATCTTCTGTCATTCTGTCATCTTCTGTCATTCTGTCCTCTTCTGTCATTCTGTCATCTTCTGTCATCTTCTGTCCTCTTCTGTCATTCTGTCATCTTCTGTCCTCTTCTGTCATTCTGTCATTCTGTCATTTTCTGTCATCTTCTGTCATCTTCTGTCCTCTTCTGTCATTCTGTCATCTTCTGTCATCTTCTGTCATTCTGTCCTCTTCTGTCATTCTGTCATCTTCTGTCATTCTGTCATCTTCTGTCATTCTGTCATCTTCTGTCATTCTGTCATCTTCTGTCATTCTGTCCTCTTCTATCATTCTGTCATCTTCTGTCATCTATTGTCCTCCGCTGTCATTCTGTCATCTTCTGTCATCTTCTGTCATCTTCTGTCATCTTCTGTCCTCTTCTGTCATTCTGTCATTCTGTCATCTTCTGTCATCTTCTGTCCTCTTCTGTCATCTTCTGTCATTCTGACATCTTCTGTCATTCTGTCATCTTCTATCATTCTGTCATCTTCTGTCATTCTGTCATCTTCTGTCATTTTGTCTTCTTCTGTCATTCTGTCCTCGTCTGTCATTCTTTCATCTTCTGTCATTGTGTCATCTTCTGTCATTCTGTCATCTTCTGTCATTCTGTCATCTGCTGTCATTCTGTCCTCTTCTATCATTCTGTCATCTTCTGTCATTCTGTCCTCTTCTATCATTCTGTCATCTTCTGTCAACTTCTGTCCTCTTCTGTCATTCTGTCATCTTCTGTCATCTTCTGTCATCCTCTGTCCTCTTCTGTCATTCTGTCATCTTCTGTCCTCTTCTGTCATTCTGACATTCTGTCATCTTATGTAATCTTCTGTCCTCATCTGTCATCTTCTGTCATCTTCTGTCATGTTCTGTCCTCTTCTGTCATCTTCTGTCATCTGCTGTCATTCTGTCCTCTTCTATCATTCTGTCATCTTCTGTCATTCTGTCCTCTTCTATCATTCTGTCATCTTCTGTCAACTTCTGTCCTCTTCTGTCATTCTGTCATCTTCTGTCATCTTCTGTCATCCTCTGTCCTCTTCTGTCATTCTGTCATCTTCTGTCCTCTTCTGTCATTCTGACATTCTGTCATCTTATGTAATCTTCTGTCCTCATCTGTCATCTTCTGTCATCTTCTGTCATGTTCTGTCCTCTTCTGTCATCTTCTGTCATCTTCTGTCATTCTGTCCTCTTCTGTCATTCTTTCATCTTCTGTCATTCTCTCATCTTCTGTCATTCTGTCATCTTCTGTCATTCTGTCATCTTCTGTCATCTGCTGTCCTCTTCTGTCATTCTGTCATCTTCTGTCATCTTCTGTCATCTTCTGCCCTCTTCTGTCATTCTGTCATCTTCTGTCCTCTTCTGTCATTCTGTCATTCTGTCATTTTCTGTCATCTTCTGTCAACTTCTGTCCTCTTCTGTAATCTTCTGTCATCGTCTGTCCTCTTCTGTCATTCTGTCATCTTCTGTCATCTTCTGTCATCTTCTGTCACTCTGTCCTCTTCTGTCATTCTCTCACCTTCTGTCATTCTGTCATCCTCTGTCATTCTGTCATCTTCTGTCATTCTGTCATCATCTGTCATTCTGTCCTCTTCTATCATTCTGTCATCTTCTGTCATTCTGTCCTCTTCTGTCATTCTGTCAACTTCTGTCATCTTCTGTCCTCTTCTGTCATCTTCTGTCATCTTCTGTCATTGTGTCCTCTTCTGTCATTCTGTCATCTTCTGTATTCTGTCATATTCTGTCATTCTGTCATCTTCTGTCATTCTGTCCTCTTCTGTCATTCTGTCATCTTCTGTCATTCTGTCCTCTTCTGTCATTCTGTCATCTTCTGTCCTCTTCTGTCATTCTGTCATCTTCTGTCATCTTCTGTGATCTTCTGCCCTCTTCTGTCATTCTGTCACCTTCTGTCCTCTTCTGTCATTCTGTCATTTTCTGTCATCTTCTGTCATCTTCTGTCCTCTTCTGTAATTTTCTGTCATCTTCTGTCCTCTTCTGTCATTCTGTCCTCTTCTGTCATTCTGTCATCTTCTGTCATTCTGTCATCTTCTGTCATTCTGTCATCTTCTGTCATTCTGTCCTCTTCTATCATTCTGTCATCTTCTGTCATTCTGTCCTCTTCTGTCATTCTGTCATCTTCTGTCAACTTCTGTCCTCTTCTGTCATCTTCTGTCATCTTATGTCATTCTGTTCTCTTCTGTCATTCTTTCATCTTCTGTCATTCTGTCATGTTCTGTCATTCTGTCATCTTCTGTCATTCTGTCATCTTCTGTCATTCTGTCCTCTTCTGTCATTCTGTCATCTTCTGTCATCTTCTGTCCTCTTCTGTCATTCTGTCATCTTCTGTCCTCTTCTGTCATTCTGTCATTCTGTCATTTTCTGTCATCTTCTGTCATCTTCTGTCCTCTTCTGTCATTCTGTCATCTTCTGTCATTTCTGTCATTCTGTCCTCTTCTGTCATTCTGTCATCTTCTGTCATTCTGTCATCTTCTGTCATTCTGTCATCTTCTGTCATTCTGTCATCTTCTGTCATTCTGTCCTCTTCTATCATTCTGTCATCTTCTGTCATCTATTGTCCTCCGCTGTCATTCTGTCATCTTCTGTCATCTTCTGTCATCTTCTGTCATCTTCTGTCCTCTTCTGTCATTCTGTCATTCTGTCATCTTCTGTCATCTTCTGTCCTCTTCTGTCATCTTCTGTCATTCTGACATCTTCTGTCATTCTGTCATCTTCTATCATTCTGTCATCTTCTGTCATTCTGTCATCTTCTGTCATTTTGTCTTCTTCTGTCATTCTGTCCTCGTCTGTCATTCTTTCATCTTCTGTCATTCTGTCATCTTCTGTCATTCTGTCATCTTCTGTCATTCTGTCATCTGCTGTCATTCTGTCCTCTTCTATCATTCTGTCATCTTCTGTCATTCTGTCCTCTTCTATCATTCTGTCATCTTCTGTCATCTATTGTCCTCCGCTGTCATTCTGTCATATTCTGTCATCTTCTGTCATCTTCTGTCATCTTCTGTCCTCTTCTGTCATTCTGTCATTCTGTCATCTTCTGTCATCTTCTGTCCTCTTCTGTCATCTTCTGTCATCTTCTGTCATCTTCTGTCCTCTTCTGTCATTCTGTCATTCTGTCATTTTCTGTCATCTTCTGTCATCTTCTGTCCTCTTCTGTCATTCTGTCATCTTCTGTCATCTTCTGTCATTCTGTCCTCTTCTGTCATTCTGTCATCTTCTGTCATTCTGTCATCTTCTGTCATTCTGTCATCTTCTGTCATTCTGTCATCTTCTGTCATTCTGTCCTCTTCTATCATTCTGTCATCTTCTGTCATCTATTGTCCTCCGCTGTCATTCTGTCATCTTCTGTCATCTTCTGTCATCTTCTGTCATCTTCTGTCCTCTTCTGTCATTCTGTCATTCTGTCATCTTCTGTCATCTTCTGTCCTCTTCTGTCATCTTCTGTCATTCTGACATCTTCTGTCATTCTGTCATCTTCTATCATTCTGTCATCTTCTGTCATTCTGTCATCTTCTGTCATTTTGTCTTCTTCTGTCATTCTGTCCTCGTCTGTCATTCTTTCCTCTTCTGTCATTCTGTCATCTTCTGTCATTCTGTCATCTTCTGTCATTCTGTCATCTGCTGTCATTCTGTCCTCTTCTATCATTCTGTCATCTTCTGTCATTCTGTCCTCTTCTATCATTCTGTCATCTTCTGTCATCTATTGTCCTCCGCTGTCATTCTGTCATCTTCTGTCATCTTCTGTCATCTTCTGTCATCTTCTGTCCTCTTCTGTCATTCTGTCATTCTGTCATCTTCTGTCATCTTCTGTCCTCTTCTGTCATCTTCTGTCATTCTGACATCTTCTGTCATTCTGTCATCTTCTATCATTCTGTCATCTTCTGTCATTCTGTCATCTTCTGTCATTTTGTCTTCTTCTGTCATTCTGTCCTCGTCTGTCATTCTTTCATCTTCTGTCATTCTGTCATCTTCTGTCATTCTGTCATCTTCTGTCATTCTGTCATCTGCTGTCATTCTGTCCTCTTCTATCATTCTGTCATCTTCTGTCATTCTGTCCTCTTCTGTCATTCTGTCATCTTCTGTCAACTTCTGTCCTCTTCTGTCATTCTGTCATCTTCTGTCCTCTTCTGTCATTCTGTCCTCTTCTGTCATTCTGTCATCTTCTGTCATTCTGTCATCTTCTGTCATTCTGTCATCTTCTGTCATTCTGTCCTCTTCTATCATTCTGTCATCTTCTGTCATTCTGTCCTCTTCTGTCATTCTGTCATCTTCTGTCAACTTCTGTCCTCTTCTGTCATCTTCTGTCATCTTATGTCATTCTGTTCTCTTCTGTCATTCTTTCATCTTCTGTCATTCTGTCATGTTCTGTCATTCTGTCATCTTCTGTCATTCTGTCATCTTCTGTCATTCTGTCCTCTTCTGTCATTCTGTCATCTTCTGTCATTCTGTCCTCTTCTATCATTCTGTCATCTTCTGTCATCTATTGTCCTCCGCTGTCATTCTGTCATCTTCTGTCATCTTCTGTCATCTTCTGTCATCTTCTGTCCTCTTCTGTCATTCTGTCATTCTGTCATCTTCTGTCATCTTCTGTCCTCTTCTGTCATCTTCTGTCATTCTGACATCTTCTGTCATTCTGTCATCTTCTATCATTCTGTCATCTTCTGTCATTCTGTCATCTTCTGTCATTTTGTCTTCTTCTGTCATTCTGTCCTCGTCTGTCATTCTTTCCTCTTCTGTCATTCTGTCATCTTCTGTCATTCTGTCATCTTCTGTCATTCTGTCATCTGCTGTCATTCTGTCCTCTTCTATCATTCTGTCATCTTCTGTCATTCTGTCCTCTTCTATCATTCTGTCATCTTCTGTCATCTATTGTCCTCCGCTGTCATTCTGTCATCTTCTGTCATCTTCTGTCATCTTCTGTCATCTTCTGTCCTCTTCTGTCATTCTGTCATTCTGTCATCTTCTGTCATCTTCTGTCCTCTTCTGTCATCTTCTGTCATTCTGACATCTTCTGTCATTCTGTCATCTTCTATCATTCTGTCATCTTCTGTCATTCTGTCATCTTCTGTCATTTTGTCTTCTTCTGTCATTCTGTCCTCGTCTGTCATTCTTTCATCTTCTGTCATTCTGTCATCTTCTGTCATTCTGTCATCTTCTGTCATTCTGTCATCTGCTGTCATTCTGTCCTCTTCTATCATTCTGTCATCTTCTGTCATTCTGTCCTCTTCTGTCATTCTGTCATCTTCTGTCAACTTCTGTCCTCTTCTGTCATTCTGTCATCTTCTGTCCTCTTCTGTCATTCTGTCCTCTTCTGTCATTCTGTCATCTTCTGTCATTCTGTCATCTTCTGTCATTCTGTCATCTTCTGTCATTCTGTCCTCTTCTATCATTCTGTCATCTTCTGTCATTCTGTCCTCTTCTGTCATTCTGTCATCTTCTGTCAACTTCTGTCCTCTTCTGTCATCTTCTGTCATCTTATGTCATTCTGTTCTCTTCTGTCATTCTTTCATCTTCTGTCATTCTGTCATGTTCTGTCATTCTGTCATCTTCTGTCATTCTGTCATCTTCTGTCATTCTGTCCTCTTCTGTCATTCTGTCATCTTCTGTCATCTTCTGTCCTCTTCTGTCATTCTGTCATCTTCTGTCCTCTTCTGTCATTCTGTCATTCTGTCATTTTCTGTCATCTTCTGTCATCTTCTGTCCTCTTCTGTCATTCTGTCATCTTCTGTCATCTTCTGTCATTCTGTCCTCTTCTGTCATTCTGTCATCTTCTGTCATTCTGTCATCTTCTGTCATTCTGTCATCTTCTGTCATTCTGTCATCTTCTGTCATTCTGTCCTCTTCTATCATTCTGTCATCTTCTGTCATCTATTGTCCTCCGCTGTCATTCTGTCATCTTCTGTCATCTTCTGTCATCTTCTGTCCTCTTCTGTCATTCTGTCATTCTGTCATCTTCTGTCATCTTCTGTCCTCTTCTGTCATCTTCTGTCATTCTGACATCTTCTGTCATTCTGTCATCTTCTATCATTCTGTCATCTTCTGTCATTCTGTCATCTTCTGTCATTTTGTCTTCTTCTGTCATTCTGTCCTCGTCTGTCATTCTTTCATCTTCTGTCATTGTGTCATCTTCTGTCATTCTGTCATCTTCTGTCATTCTGTCATCTGCTGTCATTCTGTCCTCTTCTATCATTCTGTCATCTTCTGTCATTCTGTCCTCTTCTGTCATTCTGTCATCTTCTGTCAACTTCTGTCCTCTTCTGTCATTCTGTCATCTTCTGTCATCTTCTGTCATCCTCTGTCCTCTTCTGTCATTCTGTCATCTTCTGTCCTCTTCTGTCATTCTGACATTCTGTCATCTTATGTAATCTTCTGTCCTCATCTGTCATCTTCTGTCATCTTCTGTCATGTTCTGTCCTCTTCTGTCATCTTCTGTCATCTTCTGTCATTCTGTCCTCTTCTGTCATTCTTTCATCTTCTGTCATTCTCTCATCTTCTGTCATTCTGTCATCTTCTGTCATTCTGTCATCTTCTGTCATCTGCTGTCCTCTTCTGTCATTCTGTCATCTTCTGTCATCTTCTGTCATCTTCTGCCCTCTTCTGTCATTCTGTCATCTTCTGTCCTCTTCTGTCATTCTGTCATTCTGTCATTTTCTGTCATCTTCTGTCAACTTCTGTCCTCTTCTGTAATCTTCTGTCATCGTCTGTCCTCTTCTGTCATTCTGTCATCTTCTGTCATCTTCTGTCATCTTCTGTCACTCTGTCCTCTTCTGTCATTCTCTCACCTTCTGTCATTCTGTCATCTTCTGTCATTCTGTCATCTTCTGTCATTCTGTCATCATCTGTCATTCTGTCCTCTTCTATCATTCTGTCATCTTCTGTCATTCTGTCCTCTTCTGTCATTCTGTCATCTTCTGTCATCTTCTGTCCTCTTCTGTCATTCTGTCATCTTCTGTCATCTTCTGTCATCTTCTGTCCTCTTCTGTCATTCTGACATTCTGTCATCTTCTGTCATCTTCTGTCCTCTTCTGTCATCTTCTGTCATCTTCTGTCCTCTTCTGTCATTCTGTCATCTTCTGTCATCTTCTGTCATCTTCTGTCCTCTTCTGTCATCTTCTGTCATCTTCTCTCATTCTGTCCTCTTCTGTTATTCTTTCATCTTCTGTCATTCTGTCATCTTCTGTCATTCTGTCATCTTCTGTCATTCTGCAACCTTCAGTCATTCTGTCCTCTTCTGTCATTCTGTCATCTTCTGTCATTCTGTCCTCTTCTGTCATTCTGTCATCTTCTGTCATCTTCTGTCATCTTCTGTCCTCTCCTGTCATTCTGTCATCTTCTGTCCTCTTCTGTCATTCTGTCATTCTGTCATTTTCTGTCATCTTCTGTCATTCTGTCATCTTCTGTCATTCTGTCATCTTCTGTCATTCTGCAACCTTCAGTCATTCTGTCCTCTTCTGTCATTCTGTCATCTTCTGTCATTCTGTCCTCTTCTGTCATTCTGTCATCTTCTGTCATCTTCTGTCATCGTCTGTCCTCTTCTGTCATTCTGTCATCTTCTGTCATCTTCTGTCATCTTCTGTCACTCTGTCCTCTTCTGTCATTCTCTCACCTTCTGTCATTCTGTCATCCTCTGTCATTCTGTCATCTTCTGTCATTCTGTCATCATCTGTCATTCTGTCCTCTTCTATCATTCTGTCATCTTCTGTCATTCTGTCCTCTTCTGTCATTCTGTCAACTTCTGTCATCTTCTGTCCTCTTCTGTCATCTTCTGTCATCTTCTGTCATTCTGTCCTCTTCTGTCATTCTGTCATCTTCTGTATTCTGTCATATTCTGTCATTCTGTCATCTTCTGTCATTCTGTCCTCTTCTGTCATTCTGTCATCTTCTGTCATTCTGTCCTCTTCTGTCATTCTGTCATCTTCTGTCCTCTTCTGTCATTCTGTCATCTTCTGTCATCTTCTGTGATCTTCTGCCCTCTTCTGTCATTCTGTCACCTTCTGTCCTCTTCTGTCATTCTGTCATTTTCTGTCATCTTCTGTCATCTTCTGTCCTCTTCTGTAATTTTCTGTCATCTTCTGTCCTCTTCTGTCATTCTGTCCTCTTCTGTCATTCTGTCATCTTCTGTCATTCTGTCATCTTCTGTCATTCTGTCATCTTCTGTCATTCTGTCCTCTTCTATCATTCTGTCATCTTCTGTCATTCTGTCCTCTTCTGTCATTCTGTCATCTTCTGTCAACTTCTGTCCTCTTCTGTCATCTTCTGTCATCTTATGTCATTCTGTTCTCTTCTGTCATTCTTTCATCTTCTGTCATTCTGTCATGTTCTGTCATTCTGTCATCTTCTGTCATTCTGTCATCTTCTGTCATTCTGTCCTCTTCTGTCATTCTGTCATCTTCTGTCATCTTCTGTCCTCTTCTGTCATTCTGTCATCTTCTGTCCTCTTCTGTCATTCTGTCATTCTGTCATTTTCTGTCATCTTCTGTCATCTTCTGTCCTCTTCTGTCATTCTGTCATCTTCTGTCATTTCTGTCATTCTGTCCTCTTCTGTCATTCTGTCATCTTCTGTCATTCTGTCATCTTCTGTCATTCTGTCATCTTCTGTCATTCTGTCATCTTCTGTCATTCTGTCCTCTTCTATCATTCTGTCATCTTCTGTCATCTATTGTCCTCCGCTGTCATTCTGTCATCTTCTGTCATCTTCTGTCATCTTCTGTCCTCTTCTGTCATTCTGTCATTCTGTCATCTTCTGTCATCTTCTGTCCTCTTCTGTCATCTTCTGTCATTCTGACATCTTCTGTCATTCTGTCATCTTCTATCATTCTGTCATCTTCTGTCATTCTGTCATCTTCTGTCATTTTGTCTTCTTCTGTCATTCTGTCCTCGTCTGTCATTCTTTCATCTTCTGTCATTCTGTCATCTTCTGTCATTCTGTCATCTTCTGTCATTCTGTCATCTGCTGTCATTCTGTCCTCTTCTATCATTCTGTCATCTTCTGTCATTCTGTCCTCTTCTATCATTCTGTCATCTTCTGTCATCTATTGTCCTCCGCTGTCATTCTGTCATATTCTGTCATCTTCTGTCATCTTCTGTCATCTTCTGTCCTCTTCTGTCATTCTGTCATTCTGTCATCTTCTGTCATCTTCTGTCCTCTTCTGTCATCTTCTGTCATCTTCTGTCATCTTCTGTCCTCTTCTGTCATTCTGTCATTCTGTCATTTTCTGTCATCTTCTGTCATCTTCTGTCCTCTTCTGTCATTCTGTCATCTTCTGTCATCTTCTGTCATTCTGTCCTCTTCTGTCATTCTGTCATCTTCTGTCATTCTGTCATCTTCTGTCATTCTGTCATCTTCTGTCATTCTGTCATCTTCTGTCATTCTGTCCTCTTCTATCATTCTGTCATCTTCTGTCATCTATTGTCCTCCGCTGTCATTCTGTCATCTTCTGTCATCTTCTGTCATCTTCTGTCATCTTCTGTCCTCTTCTGTCATTCTGTCATTCTGTCATCTTCTGTCATCTTCTGTCCTCTTCTGTCATCTTCTGTCATTCTGACATCTTCTGTCATTCTGTCATCTTCTATCATTCTGTCATCTTCTGTCATTCTGTCATCTTCTGTCATTTTGTCTTCTTCTGTCATTCTGTCCTCGTCTGTCATTCTTTCCTCTTCTGTCATTCTGTCATCTTCTGTCATTCTGTCATCTTCTGTCATTCTGTCATCTGCTGTCATTCTGTCCTCTTCTATCATTCTGTCATCTTCTGTCATTCTGTCCTCTTCTATCATTCTGTCATCTTCTGTCATCTATTGTCCTCCGCTGTCATTCTGTCATCTTCTGTCATCTTCTGTCATCTTCTGTCCTCTTCTGTCATTCTGTCATTCTGTCATCTTCTGTCATCTTCTGTCCTCTTCTGTCATCTTCTGTCATTCTGACATCTTCTGTCATTCTGTCATCTTCTATCATTCTGTCATCTTCTGTCATTCTGTCATCTTCTGTCATTTTGTCTTCTTCTGTCATTCTGTCCTCGTCTGTCATTCTTTCATCTTCTGTCATTCTGTCATCTTCTGTCATTCTGTCATCTTCTGTCATTCTGTCATCTGCTGTCATTCTGTCCTCTTCTATCATTCTGTCATCTTCTGTCATTCTGTCCTCTTCTGTCATTCTGTCATCTTCTGTCAACTTCTGTCCTCTTCTGTCATTCTGTCATCTTCTGTCCTCTTCTGTCATTCTGTCCTCTTCTGTCATTCTGTCATCTTCTGTCATTCTGTCATCTTCTGTCATTCTGTCATCTTCTGTCATTCTGTCCTCTTCTATCATTCTGTCATCTTCTGTCAACTTCTGTCCTCTTCTGTCATCTTCTGTCATCTTATGTCATTCTGTTCTCTTCTGTCATTCTTTCATCTTCTTTCATTCTGTCATGTTCTGTCATTCTGTCATCTTCTGTCATTCTGTCATCTTCTGTCATTCTGTCCTCTTCTGTCATTCTGTCATCTTCTGTCATCTTCTGTCCTCTTCTGTCATTCTGTCATCTTCTGTCCTCTTCTGTCATTCTGTCATTCTGTCATTTTCTGTCATCTTCTGTCATCTTCTGTCCTCTTCTGTCATTCTGTCATCTTCTGTCATCTTCTGTCATTCTGTCCTCTTCTGTCATTCTGTCATCTTCTGTCATTCTGTCATCTTCTGTCATTCTGTCATCTTCTGTCATTCTGTCATCTTCTGTCATTCTGTCCTCTTCTATCATTCTGTCATCTTCTGTCATCTATTGTCCTCCGCTGTCATTCTGTCATCTTCTGTCATCTTCTGTCATCTTCTGTCCTCTTCTGTCATTCTGTCATTCTGTCATCTTCTGTCATCTTCTGTCCTCTTCTGTCATCTTCTGTCATTCTGACATCTTCTGTCATTCTGTCATCTTCTATCATTCTGTCATCTTCTGTCATTCTGTCATCTTCTGTCATTTTGTCTTCTTCTGTCATTCTGTCCTCGTCTGTCATTCTTTCATCTTCTGTCATTGTGTCATCTTCTGTCATTCTGTCATCTTCTGTCATTCTGTCATCTGCTGTCATTCTGTCCTCTTCTATCATTCTGTCATCTTCTGTCATTCTGTCCTCTTCTGTCATTCTGTCATCTTCTGTCAACTTCTGTCCTCTTCTGTCATTCTGTCATCTTCTGTCATCTTCTGTCATCCTCTGTCCTCTTCTGTCATTCTGTCATCTTCTGTCCTCTTCTGTCATTCTGACATTCTGTCATCTTATGTAATCTTCTGTCCTCATCTGTCATCTTCTGTCATCTTCTGTCATGTTCTGTCCTCTTCTGTCATCTTCTGTCATCTTCTGTCATTCTGTCCTCTTCTGTCATTCTTTCATCTTCTGTCATTCTCTCATCTTCTGTCATTCTGTCATCTTCTGTCATTCTGTCATCTTCTGTCATCTGCTGTCCTCTTCTGTCATTCTGTCATCTTCTGTCATCTTCTGTCATCTTCTGCCCTCTTCTGTCATTCTGTCATCTTCTGTCCTCTTCTGTCATTCTGTCATTCTGTCATTTTCTGTCATCTTCTGTCAACTTCTGTCCTCTTCTGTAATCTTCTGTCATCGTCTGTCCTCTTCTGTCATTCTGTCATCTTCTGTCATCTTCTGTCATCTTCTGTCACTCTGTCCTCTTCTGTCATTCTCTCACCTTCTGTCATTCTGTCATCTTCTGTCATTCTGTCATCTTCTGTCATTCTGTCATCATCTGTCATTCTGTCCTCTTCTATCATTCTGTCATCTTCTGTCATTCTGTCCTCTTCTGTCATTCTGTCATCTTCTGTCATCTTCTGTCCTCTTCTGTCATTCTGTCATCTTCTGTCATCTTCTGTCATCTTCTGTCCTCTTCTGTCATTCTGACATTCTGTCATCTTCTGTCATCTTCTGTCCTCTTCTGTCATCTTCTGTCATCTTCTGTCCTCTTCTGTCATTCTGTCATCTTCTGTCATCTTCTGTCATCTTCTGTCCTCTTCTGCCATCTTCTGTCATCTTCTCTCATTCTGTCCTCTTCTGTTATTCTTTCATCTTCTGTCATTCTGTCATCTTCTGTCATTCTGTCATCTTCTGTCATTCTGCAACCTTCAGTCATTCTGTCCTCTTCTGTCATTCTGTCATCTTCTGTCATTCTGTCCTCTTCTGTCATTCTGTCATCTTCTGTCATCTTCTGTCATCTTCTGTCCTCTCCTGTCATTCTGTCATCTTCTGTCCTCTTCTGTCATTCTGTCATTCTGTCATTTTCTGTCATCTTCTGTCATCTTCTGTCCCCTTCTGTAATCTTCTGTCATCTTCTGTCATCTTCTGTCATCTTCTGTCCTCTTCTGTCATTCTGTCATCTTCTGTCATCTTCTGTCCTCTTCTGTCATTCTGTCATCTTCTGTCCTCTTCCGTCATTCTGTCATTCTTTCATCTTCTGTCCTCTTCAGTCATCTTCTGTCATCTTCTGCCCTCTTCTGTCATTATGTCATCTTCTGTCATCTTCTGTCCTCAGCTGGCATCTTCTGTCATCTTCTGTCATTCTGTCATCTTCTGTCATTCTGTCATCTTCTGTCATTCTGTCATCTTCTGTCATTCTGTCATCATCTGTCATTCTGTCATTCTGTTATCTTCCGTCATTCTGTCATCTTCTGTCATTCTGTCATCTTCTGTCATTCTGTTATCTTCTGTCATTCTGTCATCTGCTGTCATTCTGTCCTCTTCTGTCATTCTGTCATCTTCTGTCATCTTCTGTCATCTTCTGTCCTCTTCTGTCATCTTCTGTCATCTTCTGTCATCTTCTGTCCTCTTCTGTCATCTTCTGTCCTCTTCTGTCATTCTGTCATCTTCTGTCCTCTTCTGTCATTCTGTCATCTTCTGTCATCTTTTGTCCTCTTCTCTCATTCTGTCATCTTCTGGCCTTTTCTGTCATTCTGTCATTCTGTCATTCTGTCAACTTCTGTCATCTTCTGTCCTCTTCTGTCATCTTCTGTCATCTTCTGTCATTCTGTCCTCTTCTGTCATTCTGTCATCTTCTGTATTCTGTCATCTTCTGTCATTCTGTCATCTTCTGTCATTCTGTCCTCTTCTGTCATTCTGTCATCTTCTGTCATTCTGTCCTCTTCTGTCATTCTGTCATCTTCTGTCCTCTTCTGTCATTCTGTCATTTTCTGTCATCTTCTGTCATCTTCTGTCCTCTTCTGTAATTTTCTGTCATCTTCTGTCCTCTTCTGTCATTCTGTCCTCTTCTGTCATTCTGTCATCTTCTGTCATTCTGTCATCTTCTGTCATTCTGTCATCTTCTGTCATTCTGTCCTCTTCTATCATTCTGTCATCTTCTGTCATTCTGTCCTCTTCTGTCAACTTCTGTCCTCTTCTGTTATCTTCTGTCATCTTCTGTCATTCTGTCATCTTCTGTCATTCTGTCATGTTCTGTCATTCTGTCATCTTCTGTCATTCTGTCATCTTCTGTCATTCTGTCCTCTTCTGTCATTCTGTCATCTTCTGTCATCTTCTGTCCTCTTCTGTCATTCTGTCATCTTCTGTCCTCTTCTGTCATTCTGTCATCTTCTGTCATCTTTTGTCCTCTTCTCTCATTCTGTCATCTTCTGGCCTTTTCTGTCATTCTGTCATTCTGTCATTCTGTCAACTTCTGTCATCTTCTGTCCTCTTCTGTCATCTTCTGTCATCTTCTGTCATTCTGTCCTCTTCTGTCATTCTGTCATCTTCTGTCCTCTTCTGTCATTCTGTCATCTTCTGTCATCTTCTGTCATCTTCTGCCCTCTTCTGTCATTCTGTCACCTTCTGTCCTCTTCTGTCATTCTGTCATTTTCTGTCATCTTCTGTCATCTTCTGTCCTCTTCTGTAATTTTCTGTCATCTTCTGTCCTCTTCTGTCATTCTGTCCTCTTCTGTCATTCTGTCATCTTCTGTCATTCTGTCATCTTCTGTCATTCTGTCATCTTCTGTCATTCTGTCCTCTTCTATCATTCTGTCATCTTCTGTCATTCTGTCCTCTTCTGTCAACTTCTGTCCTCTTCTGTTATCTTCTGTCATCTTCTGTCATTCTGTCATCTTCTGTCATTCTGTCATGTTCTGTCATTCTGTCATCTTCTGTCATTCTGTCATCTTCTGTCATTCTGTCCTCTTCTGTCATTCTGTCATCTTCTGTCATCTTCTGTCCTCTTCTGTCATTCTGTCATCTTCTGTCCTCTTCTGTCATTCTGTCATTCTGTCATTTTCTGTCATCTTCTGTCATCTTCTGTCCTCTTCTGTCATTCTGTCATCTTCTGTCATCTTCTGTCATTCTGTCCTCTTCTGTCATTCTGTCATCTTCTGTCATTCTGTCATCTTCTGTCATTCTGTCATCTTCTGTCATTCTGTCATCTTCTGTCATTCTGTCCTCTTCTATCATTCTGTCATCTTCTGTCATCTATTGTCCTCCGCTGTCATTCTGTCATCTTCTGTCATCTTCTGTCATCTTCTGTCCCCTTCTGTCATTCTGTCATCTTCTGTCCTCTTCTGTCATTCTGTCATTCTGTCATCTTCTGTCATCTTCTGTCCTCTTCTGCCATCTTCTGTCATCTTCTGTCATTCTGTCATCTTCTGTCATTCTCTCATTCTGTTATCTTCTGTCATTCTGTCATCCTCTGTCATTCTGTCATCTTCTGTCATTCTGTCATCTTCTGTCAATCTGTCCTCTTCTGTCATTCTGTCATCTTCTGTCATTCTGTCCTCTTCTGTCATTCTGTCATCTTCTGTCATCTTCTGTCATGTTCTGTCCTCTTCTGTCATTCTGTCATCTTCTGTCATCTTCTGTCATCTTCTGCCCTCTTCTGTCCTCTTCTGTCATTCTGTCATCTTCTGTCATCTTCTGTCATCTTCTGTCCGCTTCTGTCATTCTGTCATCTTCTGTCATCTTCTGTCATTCTGTCATTCTGTCATCTTCTGTCATCTTCTGTCATCTTCTGTCCTCTTCTGTCATCTTCTGTCATCTTCTGTCCTCTTCTGTCATTCTGTAGTCTTCTGTCATCTTGTCATCTTCTGTCCTCTTCTGTCATCTTCTGTCATCTTCTGTCATTCTGTCCTCTTCTGTCATTCTGTCATCTTCTGTCATTCTGTCATCTTCTGTCATTCTGTCATCTTCTGTCATTCTGTCATCTTCTATCATTCTGTCATCTTCTTTCAATCTGTCATCTTCTGTCATTCTGTCTTCTTCTGTCATTCTGTCCTCATCTGTCATTCTTTCATCTTCTGTCATTCTGTCCTCTTCTGTCATTCTGTCATCTTCTGTCATCTTCTGTCCTCTTCTGTCATTCTGTCATCTTCTGTCATCTTCTGTCATTCTGTCCTCTTCTGTCATTCTGTCATCTTCTGTCATCTTCTGTCCTCTTCTGTCATTCTGTCATCTTCTGTCATCTTCTGTCTTCTTCTGTCCTCTTCTGTCGTTCTGTCATCTTCTGTCCTCTTCTGTCATTCTGTCATTCTTTCATCTTCTGTCATCTTCTGTCCTCTTCTGTCATCTTCTGTCATCTTCTGTCCTCTTCTGTCATTCTGTCGTCTTCTGTCATCTTGTCATCTTCTGTCCTCTTCTGTCATATTCTGTCATCTTCTGTCATTCTGTCCTCTTCTGTCATTCTGTCATCTTCTGTCATTCTGTCATCCACTGTCATTCTGTCATCTTTTGTCATTCTGTCATCTTCTGTCATCTTCTGTCCTCTTCTGTCATTCTGTCATCTTCTGTCATCTTCTGTCATCCTCTGTCCTCTTCTGTCATTCTGTCATCTTCTGTCCTCTTCTGTCATTCTGACATTCTGTCATCTTATGTAATCTTCTGTCCTCATCTGTCATCTTCTGTCATGTTCTGTCCTCTTCTGTCATCTTCTGTCATCTTCTGTCATTCTGTCCTCTTCTGTCATTCTTTCATCTTCTGTCATTCTCTCATCTTCTGTCATTCTGTCATCTTCTGTCATTCTGTCATCTTCTGTCATCTTCTGTCCTTTCCGGTCATTCTGTCACCTTCTGTCATCTTCTGCCCTCTTCTGTCATTCTGTCATCTTCTGTCCTCTTCTGTCATTCTGTCATTCTGTCATTTTCTGTCATCTTCTGTCAACTTCTGTCCTCTTCTGTAATCTTCTGTCATCTCCTGTCATTCTGTCCTCTTCTGTCATTCTCTCACCTTCTGTCGTTCTGTCATCTTCTGTCATTCTGTCATCTTCTGTCATTCTGTCATCATCTGTCATTCTGTCCTCTTCTATCATTCTGTCATCTTCTGTCATTCTGTCCTCTTCTGTCATTCTGTCATCTTCTGTCATCTTCTGTCATGTTCTGTCCTCTTCTGTCATCTTCTGTCATTCTGTCCTCTTCTGTCATTCTTTCATCTTCTGTCATTCTCTCATCTTCTGTCATTCTGTCATCTTCTGTCATTCTGTCATCTTCTGTCATTCTGTCATCTTCTGTCATCTTCTGTCATCTCCTGTCATTCTGTCCTCTTCTGTCATTCTCTCACCTTCTGTCGTTCTGTCATCTTCTGTCATTCTGTCATCTTCTGTCATTCTGTCATCATCTGTCATTCTGTCCTCTTCTATCATTCTGTCATCTTCTGTCATTCTGTCCTCTTCTGTCATTCTGTCATCTTCTGTCATCTTCTGTCATGTTCTGTCCTCTTCTGTCATCTTCTGTCATTCTGTCCTCTTCTGTCATTCTTTCATCTTCTGTCATTCTCTCATCTTCTGTCATTCTGTCATCTTCTGTCATTCTGTCATCTTCTGTCATTCTGTCATCTTCTGTCATCTTCTGTCCTTTCCGGTCATTCTGTCATCTTTTGTCATCTTCTGTCATCTTCTGCCCTATTCTGTCATTCTGTCATCTTCTGTCCTCTTCTGTCATTCTGTCCTCTTCTGTCATTCTCTCACCTTCTGTCATTCTGTCATCTTCTCTCATTCTGTCATCTTCTGTCATTCTGTCATCATCTGTCATTCTGTCCTCTTCTATCATTCTGTCATCTTCTGTCATTCTGTCCTCTTCTGTCATTCTGTCATCTTCTGTCATCTTCCATCCTCTTCTGTCATTCTGACATTCTGTCATCTTCTGTCATCTTCTGTCCTCTTCTGTCATCTTCTGTCATCTTCTGTCCTCTTCTGTCATTCTGTCATCTTCTGTCATCTTCTGTCATGTTCTGTCTTCTTCTGTGATCATCTAACATTCTGTAATCTTCTGTCCTCCTTTGTCGTTCTGTCCACTTCTGTCATCTTCTGTCATCTTCTGTCATCTTCTGTCAAAATCTGTCATTCTGTCATCTTCTGTCATCTTCTGTCATTCTGTCCTCTTCTGTCATCTTCTGTCATCTTCTGTCATTCTGTCATCTTCTGTCATTCTGTGCTCTTCTGTCATTCTGTCATCTTCTGTCATTCTGTCCTCTTCTGTCATTCTGTGATCTTCTGTCATCTTCTGTCAATCTGTCATCTTCTGTCCTCTTCTGTCATTCTGTCATCTTCTGTCATCTTCTGTCATCTTCTGTCATTCTATCCTCTTCTGTCATCTTCTGTCATTCTATCCTCTTCTGTCATCTTCTGTCATTCTATCCTCTTCTGTCATCTTCTGTCATCTTCTGTCATTCTGTCGTCTTCTGTCATCGTCTGTCATCTTCTGTCATCTTCTGTCATTCTGTCATCTTCTGTCATTCTGACATCTTCTGTCATTCTGTCATTTTCTGTCATTCTGTCCTCTTCTGTCATTCTGTCATCTTCTGTCATTCTGTCCTCTTCTGTCATTCTGTCATCTTCTGTCATCTTCTGTCCTCTTCTGTCCTCTTATGTCATTCTGTCCTCTTCTGTCATCTTCTGTCATCTTCTGTCCTCTTCTGTCATTCTGTCATCTTCTGTCATTCTGTCCTCTTCTGTCATTCGGTCCTCTTCTGTCATCTTCTGTCCTCTTATGTCATTCTGTCATCTTCTGTCATCTTCTGTCATCTTCTGTCCTCTTCTGTCATCTTCTGTCATCTTCTGTCCTCTTCTGTCATTCTGTCATCTTCTGTCATTCTGTCCTCTTCTGTCATTCGGTCCTCTTCTGTCATTCTGTCATCTTCTCTCATCTTCTGTCATCTTCTGTCCTATTCTCTCATTCTGTCATCTTCTGTCATCTTCTGTCATTCTGTCATCTTCTGTCCTCTTCTGTCATTCTGTCATCTTCGGTCCTCTTCCGTCATCTTCTGTCATCTTCTGTCATCTTCTGTCATCTTCTGTCATTCTGTTTTCTTCTGTCATCTTCTGTCATCTTCTGTCATTCTCTCCTCTTCTTTCATCTTCTGTCATCTTCTGTCATCTTCTGTCATTCTGTCATCTTCTGTCATTCTGTCCTCTTCTGAAATTCTGTCATCTTCTGTCCTCTTCTGTCATTCTGTCATCTTCTGTCATTATGTCCTCTTCTGTCATTCTGTCATCTTCTGTCATTCTGTCATCTTCTGTCATTCTGTCCCCTTCTGTCATCTTCTGTCATCTTCTGTCATTCTGTCCTCTTCTGTCATCTTCTGTCATCTTCTGTTATCTTCTGTCATCTTCTGTCCTCTTCTGTCATCTTCTGTCATTTTCTGTCATTCTGTCCTCTTCTGTCATCTTCTGTCATCTTCTGTCATCTGCTGTCATTCTGTCATCTTCTGTCATTCTGTCCTCTTCTGTCATTCTGTCAACTTCAGTCATCTTCTGTCCTTTTCGTTCATTCTGCCATCTTCTGTCACTCTGTCCTCTTCTGTCATTCTGTCATCTTCTGTCATTCTGTCATCTTCTGTCATCTTCTGTCCTTTCCGGTCATTCTGTCATCTTTTGTCATCTTCTGTCATCTTCTGCCCTATTCTGTCATTCTGTCATCTTCTGTCCTCTTCTGTCATTCTGTCCTCTTCTGTCATTCTCTCACCTTCTGTCATTCTGTCATCTTCTCTCATTCTGTCATCTTCTGTCATTCTGTCATCATCTGTCATTCTGTCCTCTTCTATCATTCTGTCATCTTCTGTCATTCTGTCCTCTTCTGTCATTCTGTCATCTTCTGTCATCTTCCATCCTCTTCTGTCATTCTGACATTCTGTCATCTTCTGTCATCTTCTGTCCTCTTCTGTCATCTTCTGTCATCTTCTGTCCTCTTCTGTCATTCTGTCATCTTCTGTCATCTTCTGTCATGTTCTGTCTTCTTCTGTGATCATCTAACATTCTGTAATCTTCTGTCCTCCTTTGTCGTTCTGTCCACTTCTCTCATCTTCTGTCATCTTCTGTCAAAATCTGTCATTCTGTCATCTTCTGTCATCTTCTGTCATTCTGTCCTCTTCTGTCATCTTCTGTCATCTTCTGTCATTCTGTCATCTTCTGTCATTCTGTGCTCTTCTGTCATTCTGTCATCTTCTGTCATTCTGTCCTCTTCTGTCATTCTGTGATCTTCTGTCATCTTCTGTCAATCTGTCATCTTCTGTCCTCTTCTGTCATTCTGTCATCTTCTGTCATCTTCTGTCATCTTCTGTCATTCTATCCTCTTCTGTCATCTTCTGTCATTCTATCCTCTTCTGTCATCTTCTGTCATTCTATCCTCTTCTGTCATCTTCTGTCATCTTCTGTCATTCTGTCGTCTTCTGTCATCGTCTGTCATCTTCTGTCATCTTCTGTCATTCTGTCATCTTCTGTCATTCTGACATCTTCTGTCATTCTGTCATTTTCTGTCATTCTGTCCTCTTCTGTCATTCTGTCATCTTCTGTCATTCTGTCCTCTTCTGTCATTCTGTCATCTTCTGTCATCTTCTGTCCTCTTCTGTCATCTTCTGCCTCTTATGTCATTCTGTCCTCTTCTGTCATCTTCTGTCATCTTCTGTCCTCTTCTGTCATTCTGTCATCTTCTGTCATTCTGTCCTCTTCTGTCATTCGGTCCTCTTCTGTCATCTTCTGTCCTCTTATGTCATTCTGTCATCTTCTGTCATCTTCTGTCATCTTCTGTCCTCTTCTGTCATCTTCTGTCATCTTCTGTCCTCTTCTGTCATTCTGTCATCTTCTGTCATTCTGTCCTCTTCTGTCATTCGGTCCTCTTCTGTCATTCTGTCATCTTCTCTCATCTTCTGTCATCTTCTGTCCTATTCTCTCATTCTGTCATCTTCTGTCATCTTCTGTCATTCTGTCATCTTCTGTCCTCTTCTGTCATTCTGTCATCTTCGGTCCTCTTCCGTCATCTTCTGTCATCTTCTGTCATCTTCTGTCATCTTCTGTCATTCTGTTTTCTTCTGTCATCTTCTGTCATCTTCTGTCATTCTCTCCTCTTCTTTCATCTTCTGTCATCTTCTGTCATCTTCTGTCATTCTGTCATCTTCTGTCATTCTGTCCTCTTCTGAAATTCTGTCATCTTCTGTCCTCTTCTGTCATTCTGTCATCTTCTGTCATTATGTCCTCTTCTGTCATTCTGTCATCTTCTGTCATTCTGTCATCTTCTGTCATTCTGTCCCCTTCTGTCATCTTCTGTCATCTTCTGTCATTCTGTCCTCTTCTGTCATCTTCTGTCATCTTCTGTTATCTTCTGTCATCTTCTGTCCTCTTCTGTCATCTTCTGTCATTTTCTGTCATTCTGTCCTCTTCTGTCATCTTCTGTCATCTTCTGTCATCTGCTGTCATTCTGTCATCTTCTGTCATTCTGTCCTCTTCTGTCATTCTGTCAACTTCAGTCATCTTCTGTCCTTTTCGTTCATTCTGCCATCTTCTGTCACTCTGTCCTCTTCTGTCATTCTGTCAGCTTCTGTCATCTTCTGTCATCTTCTGTCCTCTTCTGTTATTCTGTCATCTTCTGTCCTCTTCTGTCATCTTCTGTCCTCTTCTGTTATTCTGTCATCTTCTGTCCTCTTCTGTCATTCTGCCATCTTCTGTCATCTTCTGTCCTATTCTGTCATTCTGTCATCTTCTGTCATCTTCTGTCATTCTGTCATCTTCTGTCCTCTTCTGTCATTCTGTCATCTTCTGTCATCTTCTGTCATCTTCTGTCATCTTCTGTCATTCTGTCCTCTTCTGTCATCTTCTGTCATCTTCTGTCATTCTGTCCTCTTCTGTCATCTTCTGTCATCTTCTGTCATCTTCTGTCATCTTCTGTCATCTTCTGTCATTCTGTCCCCTTTTGTCATCTTCTGTCAACTTCTGTCCTCTTCTGTCATCTTCTGTCATCTTCTGTCATCTTCTGACATCTTCTGCCATCTTCTGTCCTCTTATGTCCTCTTCTGTCATCTTCTGTCATCTTCTGTCATCTTCTGTCATCTTCTGTCCTCTTCTGTCATATTCTGTCATCTTCTGTCATCTTCTGTCATTCTGTCATCTTCTGTCATCTTCTGTCATCTGTCATCTTCTGACATCTTCTGCCATCTTCTGTCATCTTCTGTCCTCTTCTGTCATCTTCTGTCATCTTCTGTCATCTTCTGTCCTCTTCGGTCATACTCTGTCATATTCTGTCATCTTCTGCCATCTTCTGCCATCTTCTGTCCTCTTCTGTCCTCTTCTGTCATCTTCTGTCATCTTCTGTCATCTTCTGTCTTCTTCTGTCATATTCTGTCATCTTCTGTCATCTTCTGTCATTCTGTCATTTTCTGTCATCTTCTGTCATCTTCTGTCATCTTCTGACATCTTCTGCCATCTTCTGTCATCTTCTGTCCTCTTCTGTCATCTTCTGTCCTCTTCTGTCATTCTGTCATCTTCTGTCATCTTCTGTCCTCTTCTGTCCTCTTATGTCATTCTGTCACCTTCTGTCATCTTCTGTCATCTTCTGTCCTCTTCTGTCATCTTCTGTCATCTTCTGTCCTCTTCTGTCATTCTGTCATCTTCTGTCATTCTGTCCTCTTCTGTCATTCGGTCCTCTTCTGTCATTCTGTCATCTTCTCTCATCTTCTGTCATCTTCTGTCCTATTCTGTCATTCTGTCATCTTCTGTCATCTTCTGTCATCTTCTGTCCCCTTCTGTCATTCGGTCATCTTCTGTCCTCTTCTGTCATTCTGTCATCTTCTGTCATCTTCTGTCATCTTCTGTCCTCTTCTGTCATCTTCTGTCATCTTCTGTCATTCTGTCCTCTTCTGTCATTCTTTCATCTTCTGTCATTCTGTCATCTTCTGTCATTCTGTCATTCTGTCATCTTCTGTCATTCTGTCATCCTCTGTCATTCTGTCATCTTCTGTCATTCTGTCATCTTCTGTCATCTTCTGTCATGTTCTGTCCTCTTCTGTCATTCTGTCATCTTCTGTCATCTTCTGTCATCTTCTGTCCTCTTCTGTCATTCTGTCATCTTCTGTCATCTTCTTTCATCTTCTGTCCGCTTCTGTCATTCTGTCATCTTCTGTCATCTTCTGTCATTCTGTCATTCTGTCATCTTCTGTCATCTTCTGTCATCTTCTGTCCTCTTCTGTCATCTTCTGTCATCTTCTGTCCTCTTCTGTCATTCTGTAGTCTTCTGTCATCTTGTCATCTTCTGTCCTCTTCTGTCATCTTCTGTCATCTTCTGTCATTCTGTCCTCTTCTGTCATTCTGTCATCTTCTGTCATTCTGTCATCTACTGTCATTCTGTCATCTTCTGTCATTCTGTCATCTTCTGTCATTCTGTCATCTTCTGTCATTCTGTCATCTTCTGTCATTCTGTCATCTTCTGTCATTCTGTCATCTTCTGTCATTCTGTCCTCATCTGTCATTCTGTCATCTTCTGTCATTCTGTCCTCTTCTGTCATTCTGTCATCTTCTGTCATCTTCTGTCCTCTTCTGTCATTCTGTCATCTTCTGTCATCTTCTGTCCTCTTCTGTCATTCTGTCATCTTCTGTCATCTTCTGTCATTCTGTCCTCTTCTGTCATTCTGTCATCTTCTGTCATCTTCTGTCATTCTGTCCTCTTCTGTCATTCTTTCATCTTCTGTCATTCTCTCATCTTCTGTCATTCTGTCATCTTCTATCATTCTGTCATCTTCTGTCATCTTCTGTCCTTTCCGTCATTCTGTCATCTTCTGTCATCTTCTGTCATCTTCTGCCCTCTTCTGTCATTCTGTCATCTTCTGTCCTCTTCTGTCATTCTGTCATTCTGTCATTTTCTGTCATCTTCTGTCAACTTCTGTCCTCTTCTGTAATCTTCTGTCATCTTCTGTCATTCTGTCCTCTTCTGTCATTCTCTCACCTTCTGTCATTCTGTCATATTCTGTCATTCTGTCATCTTCTGTCATTCTGTCATCATCTGTCATTCTGTCCTCTTCTATCATTTTGTCATCTTCTGTCATTCTGTCCTCTTCTGTCATTCTGTCATCTTCTGTCATCTTCTGTCCTCTTCTGTCATTCTGTCATCTTCTGTCCTCTTCTGTCATTCTGTCATCTTCTGTCATCTTCCATCCTCTTCTGTCATTCTGTCATCTTCTGTCATCTTCTGTCCTCTTCTGTCATCTTCTGTCATTTTCTGCCCTCTTCTGTCATTCTGTCATCTTCTGTCATCTTCTGTCCTCTTCTGTCATTCTGTCATCTTCTGTCATCTTCTGTCATGTTCTGTCTTCTTCTGTCATCATCATAACGTTCTGTAATCTTCTGTCCTCCTTTGTCATTCTGTCCACTTCTGTCATCTTCTGTCATCTTCTGTCATCTTCTGTCATCTTCTGTCAAAATCTGTCATTCTGTCATCTTCTGTCATCTTCTGTCATTCTGTCCTCTTCTGTCATCTTCTGTCATCTTCTGTCATTCTGTCAACTTCTGTCATTCTGTGCTCTTCTGTCATTCTGTCATCTTCTGTCATTCTGTCCTCTTCTGTCATTCTGTGATCTTCTGTCATCTTCTGTCCTATTCTGTCATTCTGTCATCTTCTGTCATCTTCTGTCATTCTGTCATCTTCTGTCATCTTCTGTCATTCTGTCCTCTTCTGTCATCTTCTGTCATTCTGTCGTCTACTGTCATCGTCTGTCATCTTCTGTCATCTTCTGTCATTCTGTCATCTTCTGTCATTCTGTCCTCATCTGTCATTCTGTCATCTTCTATCATCTTCTGTCCTCTCCTGTCATTCTGACATCTTCTGTCATTCTGTCATTTTCTGTCATTCTGTCCTCTTCTGTCATTCTGTCATCTTCTGTCATTCTGTCCTCTTCTGTCATTCTGTCATCTTCTGTCATCTTCTGTCCTCTTCTGTCATCTTCTGTCCTCTTATGTCATTCTGTCATTTCTGTCATCTTCTGTCATCTTCTGTCCTCTTCTGTCATCTTCTGTCATCTTCTGTCCTCTTCTGTCATTCTGTCATCTTCTGTCATTCTGTCCTCTTCTGTCATTCGGTCCTCTTCTGTCATCTTCTGTCCTCTTATGTCATTCTGTCATCTTCTGTCATCTTCTGTCATCTTCTGTCCTCTTCTGTCATCTTCTGTCATCTTCTGTCCTCTTCTGTCATTCTGTCATCTTCTGTCATTCTGTCCTCTTCTGTCATTCGGTCCTCTTCTGTCATTCTGTCATCTTCTCTCATCTTCTGTCATCTTCTGTCCTATTCTGTCATTCTGTCATCTTCTGTCATCTTCTGTCATCTTCTGTCATTCTGTCATCTTCTGTCCTCTTCTGTCATTCTGTCATCTTCGGTCCTCTTCTGTCATCTTCTGTCATCTTCTGTCATCTTCTGTCATCTTCTGTCATCTTCTGTCATTCTGTCCTCTTCTGTCATCTTCTGTCATTCTCTCCTCTTCTTTCATCTTCTGTCATCTTCTGTCATCTTCTGTCATTCTGTCATCTTCTGTCATTCTGTCATCTTCTGTCATTCTGTTAACTTCTGTCATCTTCTGTCATTCTGTCCTCTTCTGTCATCTTCTGTCATCTTCTGTCATTCTGCCCTCTTCTGTCATCTTCTGTCATCTTCTGTTATCTTCTGTCATCTTCTGTCCTCTTCTGTAATCTTCTGTCATTTTCTGTCATTCAGTCCTCTTCTGTCATCTTCTGTCATTCTGTCCTCTTCTGTAATCTTCTGTCATCTTCTGTCATCTTCTGTCATTCTGTCATCTTCTGTCATTCTGTCCTCTTCTGTCATTCTCTCAACTTCAGTCATCTTCTGTCCTTTTCTTTCATTCTGCCATCTTCTGTCACTCTGTCCTCATCTGTCATTCTGTCAGCTTCTGTCATCTTCTGTCATCTTCTGTCCTCTTCTGTTATTCTGTCATCTTCTGTCCTCTTCTGTCATTCAGTCATCTTCTGTCATCTTCTGTCCTATTCTGTCATTCTGTCATCTTCTGTCATCTTCTGTCATTCTGTCATCTTCTGTCCTCTTCTGTCATTCTGTCATCTTCTGTCATCTTCTGTCATCTTCTGTCATCTTCTGTCATTCTGTCCTCTTCTGTCATCTTCTGTCATCTTCTGTCATTCTGTCCTCTTCTGTCATCTTCTGTCATCTTCTGTCATCTTCTGTCATCTTCTGTCATCTTCTGTCATTCTGTCCCCTTTTGTCATCTTCTGTCAACTTCTGTCCTCTTCTGTCATCTTCTGTCATCTTCTGTCATCTTCTGTCCTCTTCTGTCATCTTCTGTCATCTTCTGTCATCTTCTGACATCTTCTGCCATCTTCTGTCCTCTTCTGTCATCTTCTGTCATCTTCTGTCATCTTCTGTCCTCTTCTGTCATATTCTGTCATCTTCTGTCATCTTCTGTCATTCTGTCATCTTCTGTCATCTTCTGTCATCTTCTGTCATCTTCTGACATCTTCTGCCATCTTCTGCCATCTTCTGTCATCTTCTGTCCTCTTCTGTCATCTTCTGACATCTTCTGCCATCTTCTGTCCTCTTCTGTCCTCTTCTGTCATCTTCTGCCATCTTCTGTCATCTTCTGTCATCTTCTGTCCTCTTCTGTCATATTCTGTCATCTTCTGTCATCTTCTGTCATTCTGTCATCTTCTGTCATCTTCTGTCATCTCCTGTCATCTTCTGACATCTTCTGCCATCTTCTGTCCTCTTCTGTCATCTTCTGTCATCTTCTGTCATTCTGTCATCTTCTGTCATTCTGTCCTCATCTGTCATTCTGTCATCTTCTATCATCTTCTGTCCTCTTCTGTCATTCTGACTTCTTCTGTCATTCTGTCATCTTCTGTCATTCTGTCCTCTTCTGTCATTCTGTCATCTTCTGTCATCTTCTGTCCTCTTCTGTCATTTTCTGTCCTCTTATGTCATCTTCTGTCCTCTTCTGTCATTTTCTGTCCTCTTATGTCATTCTGTCATCTTCTGTCATCTTCTGTCATCTTCTGTCCTCTTCTGTCATCTTCTGTCATCTTCTGTCCTCTTCTGTCATTCTGTCATCTTCTGTCATTCTGTCCTCTTCTGTCATTCGGTCCTCTTCTGTCATTCTGTCATCTTCTCTCATCTTCTGTCATCTTCTGTCCTATTCTGTCATTCTGTCATCTTCTGTCATCTTCTGTCATCTTCTGTCATCTTCTGTCATTCTGTCATCTTCTGTCATTCTGTCCTCTTCTGTCATTCTGTCATCTTCTGTCATCTTCTGTCCTCTTCTGTCATTTTCTGTCCTCTTATGTCATTCTGTCATCTTCTGTCATCTTCTGTCATCTTCTGTCCTCTTCTGTCATTCTGTCATCTTCTGTCATTCTGTCCTCTTCTGTCATTCGGTCCTCTTCTGTCATTCTGTCATCTTCTCTCATCTTCTGTCATCTTCTGTCCTATTCTGTCATTCTGTCATCTTCTGTCATTCTGTCATCTTCTATCATCTTCTGTCCTCTTCTGTCATTCTGTCCTCTTCTGTCATTCTGTCATCTTCTGTCATTCTGTCCTCTTCTGTCATTCTGTCATCTTCTGTCATCTTCTGTCCTCTTCTGTCATTTTCTGTCCTCTTATGTCATTCTGTCATCTTCTGTCCTCTTCTGTCATTGTGTCATCTTCGGTCCTCTTCTGTCATCTTCTGTCATCTTCTGTCATCTTCTGTCATTCTGTCCTCTTCTGTCATCTTCTGTCATCTTCTGTCATTCTCTCCTCTTCTTTCATCTTCTGTCATCTTCTGTCATCTTCTGTCATTCTGTCGTCTTCTGAAATTCTGTCATCTTCTGTCCTCTTCTGTCATTCTGTCATCTTCTGTCATTATGTCCTCTTCTGTCATTCTGTCATCTTCTGTCATCTTCTGTCATTCTGTCATCTTCTGTCATCTTCTGTCATTCTGTCCTCTTCTGTCATCTTCTGTCATCTTCTGTCATTCTGTCCTCTTCTGTCATCTTCTGTCATCTTCTGCTATCTTCTGTCATCTTCTGTCCTCTTCTGTCATCTTCTGTCATCTTCTGTCATTCAGTCCTCTTCTGTCATCTTCTGTCATCTTCTGTCATTCTGTCCTCTTCTGTCATCTTCTGTCATCTTCTGTCATCTTCTGTCATTCTGTCATCTTCTGTCATTCTGTCCTCTTCTGTCATTCTGTCAACTTCAGTCATCTTCTGTCCTTTTCTTTCATTCTGCCATCTTCTGTCACTCTGTCCTCTTCTGTCATTCTGTCAGCTTCTGTCATCTTCTGTCATCTTCTGTTATTCTGTCATCTTCTGTCCTCTTCTGTCATTCTGTCATCTTCTGTCATCTTCTGTCCTATTCTGTCATTCTGTCATCTTCTGTCATCTTCTGTCATTCTGTCATCTTCTGTCCTCTTCTGTCATTCTGTCATCTTCTGTCATCTTCTGTCATCTTCTGTCATCTTCTGTCATTCTGTCCTCTTCTGTCACCTTCTGTCATCTTCTGTCATCTTCTGTCCTATTCTGTCATTCTGTCATCTTCTGTCATCTTCTGTCATTCTGTCATCTTCTGTCCTCTTCTGTCATTCTGTCATCTTCTGTCATCTTCTGTCATCTTCTGTCATCTTCTGTCATTCTGTCCTCTTCTGTCATCTTCTGTCATCTTCAGTCATCTTCTGTCATTCTGTCCCCTTTTGTCATCTTCTGTCAACTTCTGTCCTCTTCTGTCATCTTCTGTCATCTTCTGTCATCTTCTGTCCTCTTCTGTCATCTTCTGTCATCTTCTGTCATCTTCTGACATCTTCTGCCATCTTCTGTCCTCTTCTGTCCTCTTCTGTCATCTTCTGTCATCTTCTGTCATCTTCTGTCCTCTTCTGTCATATTCTGTCATCTTCTGTCATCTTCTGTCATTCTGTCATCTTCTGTCATCTTCTGTCATCTTCTGCCATCTTCTGCCATCTTCTGTCATCTTCTGTCCTCTTCTGTCATCTTCTGTCATCTTCTGTCATCTTCTGTCCTCTTCTGTCATACTCTGTCATATTCTGTCATATTCTGTCATCTTCTGTCATCTTCTGTCATCTTCTGTCATTCTGTCCTCTTCTGTCATCTTCTGTCATCTTCTGTCATCTTCTGTCATTCTGTCATCTTCTGTCATTCTGTGCTCTTCTGTCATTCTGTCATCTTCTGTCATTCTGTCCTCTTCTGTCATTCTGTCATCTTCTGTCATCTTCTGTCATCTTCAGTCCTCGTCTGTCATTCTGTCAACTTCTGTCCTCTTCTGTCATTCTGTCATCTTCTGTCATCTTCTGTCCTATTCTGTCATTCTGTCATCTTCTGTCATTCTGTCATCTTCTGCCATCTTCTGTCATTCTGTCCTCTTCTGTCATCTTCTGGCACCTTCTGTCATTCTGTCCTCTTCTGTCATCTTCTGTCATCTTCTGTCATCTTCTGTCATCTTCTGTCCTCTTCTGTCATCTTCTGTCATTCTGTCCTCTTCTGTCATCTTCTGTCATCTTCTGTAATTCTGTCCTATTCTGTCATCTTCTGTCATTCTGTCATCTTCTGTCATTCTGTCCTCTTCTGTCAATCTGTCATCTTCTGTCACTCTGTCCTCTTCTGTCATTCTGTCATCTTCTGTCATCTTCTGTCATCTTCTGTCCTCTTCTGTCATTCTGTCATTTTCTGTCCTATTCTGTCATCTTCTGTCATCTTCTGTCATCTTCTGTCATCTTCTGTCATCTTCTGTCCTATTCTGTCATTCTGTCATCTTCTGTCATCTTCTGTCATCTTCTGTCATCTTCTGTCATCTTCTGTCATTCTGTCATCTTCTGTCCTCTTCTGTCATTCTGTCATCTTCTGTCATCTTCTGTCATCTTCTGTCCTCTTCTGTCATCTTCTGTCATCTTCTGTCACTCTGTCCTCTTCTGTCATCTTCTGTCATCTTCTGTCATCTTCTGTCATCTTCTGTCATTCTGTCCTCTTTTTTCATCTTCTGTCATCTTCTGTCCTCTTCTGTCATCTTCTGTCTTCTTCTGTCATCTTCTGTCATCTTCTGTCATCTTCTGTCCTCTTCTGTCATCTTCTGTCATCTTCTGTCATTCTGTCTTCTTCGGTCATCTTCTGTCATCTTCTGTCGTTCTGTCATCTTCTCTCATTCTGTCCTCTTCTGTCATCTTCTGTCATCTTCTGTCCTCTTCTGTCATTCTGTCCTCTTCTGTCATCTTCTGTCATCTTCTGTCATCTTCTGTCATTCTGTCCTCTTCTGTCATCTTCTGTCATCTTCTGTCATCTTCTGTCATTCTGTCATCTTCTGTCATTCTGTGCTCTTCTGTCATTCTGTCATCTTCTGTCATTCTGTCCTCTTCTGTCATTCTGTCATCTTCTGTCATCTTCTGTCATCTTCAGTCCTCTTCTGTCATTCTGTCAACTTCTGTCCTCTTCTGTCATTCTGTCATCTTCTGTCATCTTCTGTCCTATTCTGTCATTCTGTCATCTTCTGTCATTCTGTCATCTTCTGCCATCTTCTGTCATTCTGTCCTCTTCTGTCATCTTCTGGCACCTTCTGTCATTCTGTCCTCTTCTGTCATCTTCTGTCATCTTCTGTCATCTTCTGTCATCTTCTGTCCTCTTCTGTCATCTTCTGTCATCTTCTGTCATTCTGTCCTCTTCTGTCATCTTCTGTCATCTTCTGTAATTCTGTCCTCTTCTGTCATCTTCTGTCATTCTGTCATCTTCTGTCATTCTGTCCTCTTCTGTCAATCTGTCATCTTCTGTCACTCTGTCCTCTTCTGTCATTCTGTCATCTTCTGTCATCTTCTGTCCTCTTCTGTCATTCTGTCATTTTCTGTCCTCTTCTGTCATTCTGTCATCTTCTGTCCTATTCTGTCATTCTGTCATCTTCTGTCATCTTCTGTCATCTTCTGTCATCTTCTGTCATTCTGTCCTCTTTTTTCATCTTCTGTCATCTTCTGTCCTCTTCTGTCATCTTCTGTCTTCTTCTGTCATCTTCTGTCATCTTCTGTCATCTTCTGTCCTCTTCTGTCATCTTCTGTCATCTTCTGTCATTCTGTCTTCTTCGGTCATCTTCTGTCATCTTCTGTCGTTCTGTCATCTTCTCTCATTCTGTCCTCTTCTGTCATCTTCTGTCATCTTCTGTCCTCTTCTGTCATTCTGTCCTCTTCTGTCATCTTCTGTCATCTTCTGTCATCTTCTGTCATTCTGTCCTCTTCTGTCATCTTCTGTCATCTTCTGTCATCTTCTGTCATTCTGTCATCTTCTGTCATTCTGTGCTCTTCTGTCATTCTGTCATCTTCTGTCATTCTGTCCTCTTCTGTCATTCTGTCATCTTCTGTCATCTTCTGTCATCTTCAGTCCTCTTCTGTCATTCTGTCAACTTCTGTCCTCTTCTGTCATTCTGTCATCTTCTGTCATCTTCTGTCCTATTCTGTCATTCTGTCATCTTCTGTCATTCTGTCATCTTCTGCCATCTTCTGTCATTCTGTCCTCTTCTGTCATCTTCTGGCATCTTCTGTCATTCTGTCCTCTTCTGTCATCTTCTGTCATCTTCTGTCATCTTCTGTCATCTTCTGTCCTCTTCTGTCATCTTCTGTCATCTTCTGTCATTCTGTCCTCTTCTGTCATCTTCTGTCATCTTCTGTAATTCTGTCCTCTTCTGTCATCTTCTGTCATTCTGTCATCTTCTGTCATTCTGTCCTCTTCTGTCAATCTGTCATCTTCTGTCACTCTGTCCTCTTCTGTCATTCTGTCATCTTCTGTCATCTTCTGTCATCTTCTGTCCTCTTCTGTCATTCTGTCATTTTCTGTCCTCTTCTGTCATTCTGTCATCTTCTGTCATCTTCTGTCCTATTCTGTCATTCTGTCATCTTCTGTTATCTTCTGTCATCTTCTGTCATCTTCTGTCATCTTCTGTCATTCTGTCATCTTCTGTCCTCTTCTGTCATTCTGTCATCTTCTGTCATCTTCTGTCATCTTCTGTCCTCTTCTGTCATCTTCTGTCATCTTCTGTCACTCTGTCCTCTTCTGTCATCTTCTGTCATCTTCTGTCATCTTCTGTCATCTTCTGTCATTCTGTCCTCTTTTTTCATCTTCTGTCATCTTCTGTCCTCTTCTGTCATCTTCTGGCACCTTCTGTCATCTTCTGTCATCTTCTGTCATCTTCTGTCCTCTTCTGTCATCTTCTGTCATCTTCTGTCATTCTGTCCTCTTCGGTCATCTTCTGTCATCTTCTGTCATTCTGTCCTCTTCTGTCATTCTGTCATCTTCTGTCATCTTCTTTCCTCTTCTATCATTCTGTCATCTTCTGTCCTCTTCTGTCATTCTGTCATCTTCTGTCATCTTCTGTCCTATTCTGTCATTCTGTCATCTTCTGTCATCTTCTGTCATCATCTGTCATTCTGTCATCTTCTGTCATCTTCTGTCATTCTGTCATCTTCTGTCATCTTCTGTCATCTTCTGTCAACTTCTGTCGTCTTCTGTCATCTTCTGTCATCTTCTGTCATCTTCTGTCAGCTTCTGTCATTCTGTCCTCTTCTGTCATCTTCTGTCATTCTGTCCTCTTCTGTCATCTTCTGTCATTCTGTCATCTTCTGTCATTCTGTGCTCTTCTGTCATTCTGTCATCTTCCACCATCTTCTGTCCTCTTCTGTCATTCTGTCATCTTCTGTCATTCTGTCCTCTTCTGTCATTCTGTCATCTTCTGTCATTCTGTCCTCTTCTGTCATTCTGTCATCTTCTGTCCTCTTCTGTCATTCTGTCATCTTCCGTCATCTTTTGTCATCTTCTGTCATCTTCTGTCCTCTTCTGTCATCTTCTGCCATCTTCTGTCATTCTGTCCTCTTCTGTCATCTTCTTTCATCTTCTGTCATTCTGTCCTCTTCTGTCATCTTCTGTCATCTTCTGTCATCTTCTGTTATTCTGTCATCTTCTGTCATTCTGTCATCTTCTGTCATTCTGTCATCGTCTGTAATTCTGTCCTCTTCTGTCATTCAGTCATCTTCTGTCATTCTGTCCTCTTCTGTCATTCTGTCATCTTCTGTCATCTTCTGTCTTCTTCTGTGATCTTCTAACATTCTGTAATCTTCTGTCCTCCTTTGTCATTCTGTCCACTTCTGTCATCTTCTGTCATCTTCTGTCCTCTTCTGTCATCTTCTGTCATTCTGTCATCTTCTGTCATCTTCTGTCATTCTGTCCTCTTCTGTCATCTTCTGTCATCTTCTGTCATTCTGTCATCTTCTGTCATTCTGTGCTCTTCTGTCATTCTGTCATCTTCTGTCATTCTGTCCTCTTCTGTCATTCTGTCATCTTCTGTCATCTTCTGTCCTATTCTGTCATTCTGTCATCTTCTGTCATTCTGTCATCTTCTGCCATCTTCTGTCATTCTGTCCTCTTCTGACATCTTCTGGCACCTTCTGTCATTCTGTCCTCTTCTGTCATCTTCTGTCATCTTCTGTCATCTTCTGTCATCTTCTGTCATCTTCTGTCCTCTTCTGTCATCTTCTGTCCTCTTCTGTCATCTTCTGTCATCTTCTGTCATCTTCTGTCCTCTTCTGTCCTCTTCTGTCATCTTCTGTCATCTTCTGACATCTTCTGCCATCTTCTGTCCTCTTCTGTCCTCTTCTGTCATCTTCTGTCATCTTCTGTCATCTTCTGTCATCTTCTGTCCTCTTCTGTCATATTCTGTCATCTTCTGTCATCTTCTGTCATTCTGTCATCTTCTGTCATCTTCTGTCATCTTCTGCCATCTTCTGCCATCTTCTGTCATCTTCTGTCCTCTTCTGTCATCTTCTGTCATCTTCTGTCATCTTCTGTCCTCTTCTCTCATACTCTGTCATATTCTGTCATATTCTGTCATCTTCTGTCATCTTCTGTCATCTTCTGTCATTCTGTCCTCTTCTGTCATCTTCTGTCATCTTCTGTCATCTTCTGTCATTCTGTCAACTTCTGTCATTCTGTGCTCTTCTGTCATTCTGTCATCTTCTGTCATTCTGTCCTCTTCTGTCATTCTGTCATCTTCTGTCATCTTCTGTCATCTTCAGTCCTCTTCTGTCATTCTGTCAACTTCTGTCCTCTTCTGTCATTCTGTCATCTTCTGTCATCTTCTGTCCTATTCTGTCATTCTGTCATCTTCTGTCATTCTGTCATCTTCTGCCATCTTCTGTCATTCTGTCCTCTTCTGTCATCTTCTGGCACCTTCTGTCATTCTGTCCTCTTCTGTCATCTTCTGTCATCTTCTGTCATCTTCTGTCATCTTCTGTCCTCTTCTGTCATCTTCTGTCATCTTCTGTCATTTTGTCCTCTTCTGTCATCTTCTGTCATCTTCTGTAATTCTGTCCTCTTCTGTCATCTTCTGTCATCTTCTGTCATTCTGTCATCTTCTGTCATTCTGTCCTCTTCTGTCAATCTGTCATCTTCTGTCACTCTGTCCTCTTCTGTCATTCTGTCATCTTCTGTCATCTTCTGTCATCTTCTGTCATCTTCTGTCATTCTGTCATCTTCTGTCCTCTTCTGTCATTCTGTCATCTTCTGTCATCTTCTGTCACTCTGTCCTCTTCTGTCATCTTCTGTCATCTTCTGTCATCTTCTGTCATTCTGTCCTCTTTTTTCATCTTCTGTCATCTTCTGTCCTCTTCTGTCATCTTCTGTCTTCTTCTGTCATCTTCTGTCATCTTCTGTCATCTTCTGTCCTCTTCTGTCATCTTCTGTCATCTTCTGTCATTCTGTCCTCTTCGGTCATCTTCTGTCATCTTCTGTCGTTCTGTCATCTTCTCTCATTCTGTCCTCTTCTGTCATCTTCTGTCATCTTCTGTCCTCTTCTGTCATTCTGTCATCTTCTGTCATTCTGTCCTCTTCTGTCATTCTGTCATCTTCTGTCATTCTGTCCTCTTCTGTCATTCTGTCATCTTCTGTCATCTTCTGTCCTCTTCTATCATTCTGTCATCTTCTGTCCTCTTCTGTCATTCTGTCATCTTCTGTCATCTTCTGTCCTATTCTGTCATTCTGTCATCTTCTGTCATCTTCTGTCATCTTCTGTCATTCTGTCAACTTCTGTCATTCTGTGCTCTTCTGTCATTCTGTCATCTTCTGTCATTCTGTCCTCTTCTGTCATTCTGTCATCTTCTGTCATCTTCTGTCATCTTCAGTCCTCTTCTGTCATTCTGTCAACTTCTGTCCTCTTCTGACATTCTGTCATCTTCTGTCATCTTCTGTCCTATTCTGTCATTCTGTCATCTTCTGTCATTCTGTCATCTTCTGCCATCTTCTGTCATTCTGTCCTCTTCTGTCATCTTCTGGCACCTTCTGTCATTCTGTCCTCTTCTGTCATCTTCTGTCATCTTCTGTCATCTTCTGTCATCTTCTGTCCTCTTCTGTCATCTTCTGTCATCTTCTGTCATTCTGTCCTCTTCTGTCATCTTCTGTCATCTTCTGTAATTCTGTCCTCTTCTGTCATCTTCTGTCATTCTGTCATCTTCTGTCATTCTGTCCTCTTCTGTCAATCTGTCATCTTCTGTCACTCTGTCCTCTTCTGTCATTCTGTCATCTTCTGTCATCTTCTGTCATCTTCTGTCATCTTCTGTCATTCTGTCATCTTCTGTCCTCTTCTGTCATTCTGTCATCTTCTGTCATCTTCTGTCACTCTGTCCTCTTCTGTCATCTTCTGTCATCTTCTGTCATCTTCTGTCATTCTGTCCTCTTTTTTCTACTTCTGTCATCTTCTGTCCTCTTCTGTCATCTTCTGTCTTCTTCTGTCATCTTCTGTCATCTTCTGTCATCTTCTGTCCTCTTCTGTCATCTTCTGTCATCTTCTGTCATTCTGTCCTCTTCGGTCATCTTCTGTCATCTTCTGTCGTTCTGTCATCTTCTCTCATTCTGTCCTCTTCTGTCATCTTCTGTCATCTTCTGTCCTCTTCTGTCATTCTGTCATCTTCTGTCATTCTGTCCTCTTCTGTCATTCTGTCATCTTCTGTCATTCTGTCCTCTTCTGTCATTCTGTCATCTTCTGTCATCTTCTGTCCTCTTCTATCATTCTGTCATCTTCTGTCCTCTTCTGTCATTCTGTCATCTTCTGTCATCTTCTGTCCTATTCTGTCATTCTGTCATCTTCTGTCATCTTCTGTCATCTTCTGTCATTCTGTCATCTTCTGTCATCTTCTGTCATTCTGTCATCTTCTGTCATCTTCTGTCATCTTCTGTCAACTTCTGTCCTCTTCTGTCATTTCTGTCATCTTCTGTCATCTTCTGTCAGCTTCTGTCATTCTGTCCTCTTCTGTCATCTTCTGTCATTCTGTCCTCTTCTGTCATCTTCTGTCATTCTGTCATCTTCTGTCATTCTGTGCTCTTCTGTCATTCTGTCATCTTCCACCATCTTCTGTCCTCTTCTGTCATTCTGTCATCTTCTGTCATTCTGTCCTCTTCTGTCATTCTGTCATCTTCTGTCATTCTGTCCTCTTCTGTCATTCTGTCATCTTCTGTCCTCTTCTGTCATTCTGTCATCTTCCGTCATCTTTTGTCATCTTCTGTCATCTTCTGTCCTCTTCTGTCATCTTCTGCCATCTTCTGTCATTCTGTCCTCTTCTGTCATCTTCTGTCATCTTCTGTCATCTTCTGTTATTCTGTCATCTTCTGTCATTCTGTCATCTTCTGTCATCTTCTGTCATTCTGTCATCGTCTGTAATTCTGTCCTCTTCTGTCATTCAGTCATCTTCTGTCATTCTGTCCTCTTCTGTCATTCTGTCATCTTCTGTCATCTTCTGTCTTCTTCTGTGATCTTCTAACATTCTGTAATCTTCTGTCCTCCTTTGTCATTCTGTCCACTTCTGTCATCTTCTGTCATCTTCTGTCCTCTTCTGTCATTCTGTCATCTTCTGTCATCTTCTGTCATTCTGTCCTCTTCTGTCATCTTCTGTCATCTTCTGTCATCTTCTGTCATTCTGTCATCTTCTGTCATTCTGTGCTCTTCTGTCATTCTGTCATCTTCTGTCATTCTGTCCTCTTCTGTCATTCTGTCATCTTCTGTCATCTTCTGTCCTATTCTGTCATTCTGTCATCTTCTGTCATTCTGTCATCTTCTGCCATCTTCTGTCATTCTGTCCTCTTCTGTCATCTTCTGGCACCTTCTGTCATTCTGTCCTCTTCTGTCATCTTCTGTCATCTTCTGTCATCTTCTGTCATCTTCTGTCATCTTCTGTCCTCTTCTGTCATCTTCTGTCATCTTCTGTCATTCTGTCCTCTTCTGTCATCTTCTGTCATCTTCTGCAATTCTGTCCTCTTCTGTCATCTTCTGTCATCTTCTGTCATTCTGTCATCTTCTGTCATTCTGTCCTCTTCTGTCAATCTGTCATCTTCTGTCACTCTGTCCTCTTCTGTCATTCTGTCATCATCTGTCATCTTCTGTCCTCTTCTGTCATTCTGTCATCTTCTGTCCTCTTCTGTCATTCTGTCATCTTCTGTCATCTTCTGTCCTATTCTGTCATTCTGTCATCTTCTGTCATCTTCTGTCATCTTCTGTCATCTTCTGTCATCTTCTGTCATTCTGTCATCTTCTGTCCTCTTCTGTCATTCTGTCATCTTCTGTCATCTTCTGTCATCTTCTGTCATCTTCTGTCCTCTTCTGTCATCTTCTGTCATCTTCTGTCACTCTGTCCTCTTCTGTCATCTTCTGTCATCTTCTGTCATCTTCTGTCATCTTCTGTCATTCTGCCCTCTTTTGTCATCTTCTGTCATCTTCTGTCCTCTTCTGTCATCTTCTGTCATCTTCTGTCCTCTTCTGTCATCTTCTGTCATCTTCTGTCATTCTGTCCTCTTCGGTCATCTTCTGTCATCTTCTGTCGTTCTGTCATCTTCTCTCATTCTGTCCTCTTCTGTCATCTTCTGTCATCTTCTGTCCTCTTCTGTCATTCTGTCATCTTCTGTCATTCTGTCCTCTTCTGTCATTCTGTCATCTTCTGTCATTCTGTCCTCTTCTGTCATTCTGTCATCTTCTGTCATCTTCTGTCCTCTTCTATCATTCTGTCATCTTCTGTCCTCTTCTGTCATTCTGTCATCTTCTGTCATCTTCTGTCCTATTCTGTCATTCTGTCATCTTCTGTCATCTTCTGTCATCTTCTGTCATTCTGTCATCTTCTGTCCTCTTCTGTCATTCTGTCATCTTCTGTCATCTTCTGTCATCTTCTGTCAACTTCTGTCGTCTTCTGTCATCTTCTGTCATCTTCTGTCATCTTCTGTCAGCTTCTGTCATTCTGTCCTCTTCTGTCATCTTCTGTCATTCTGTCCTCTTCTGTCATCTTCTGTCATTCTGTCATCTTCTGTCATTCTGTGCTCTTCTGTCATTCTGTCATCTTCCGCCATCTTCTGTCCTCTTCTGTCATTCTGTCATCTTCTGTCATTCTGTCCTCTTCTGTCATTCTGTCATCTTCTGTCATTCTGTCCTCTTTTGTCATTCTGTCATCTTCTGTCCTCTTCTGTCATTCTGTCATCTTCCGTCATCTTTTGTCATCTTCTGTCATCTTCTGTCCTCTTCTGTCATCTTCTGCCATCTTCTGTCATTCTGTCCTCTTCTGTCATCTTCTTTCATCTTCTGTCATTCTGTCCTCTTCTGTCATCTTCTGTCATCTTCTGTCATCTTCTGTTATTCTGTCATCTTCTGTCATTCTGTCATCTTCTGTCATCTTCTGCCCTCTTCTGTCATTCTGTCATCGTCTGTAATTCTGTCCTCTTCTGTCATTCAGTCATCTTCTGTCATTCTGTCCTCTTCTGTCATTCTGTCATCTTCTGTCATCTTCTGTCTTCTTCTGTGATCTTCTAACATTCTGTAATCTTCTGTCCTCCTTTGTCATTCTGTCCACTTCTGTCATCTTCTGTCATCTTCTGTCCTCTTCTGTCATCTTCTGTCATTCTGTCATCTTCTGTCATCTTCTGTCATTCTGTCCTCTTCTGTCATCTTCTGTCATCTTCTGTCATTCTGTCATCTTCTGTCATTCTGTGCTCTTCTGTCATTCTGTCATCTTCTGTCATTCTGTCCTCTTCTGTCATTCTGTCATCTTCTGTCAACTTCTGTCATCTTCTGACCTCTTCTGTCATTCTCTCATCTTCAGTCCTCTTCTGTCATTCTGTCATCTTCTGTCCTATTCTGTCATTCTGTCATCTTCTGTCATTCTGTCATCTTCTGTCATCTTCTGTCATTCTGTCCTCTTCTGTCATCTTCTGTCATTCTGTCCTCTTCTGTCATCTTCTGTCATCTTCTGTCATCTTCTGTCCTCTTCTTTCATCTTCTGTCATCTTCTGTCATTCAGTCCGCTTCTGTCATCTTCTGTCATGTTCTGTCATTCTTTCCTCTTCTGTCATCTTCTGTCATCTTCTGTCATTCTGTCAACTTCTGTCATCTTCTGTCCTCTTCTGTCATTCTGTCATCTTCTGTCACTCTGTCCTTTTCTGTCATTCTGTCAGCTTCTGTCATCTTCTGTCATCTTCTGTCCTCTTCTGTCATTCTGTCATCTTCTGTCCTCTTCTGTCATTCTGTCATCTTCTGTCATCTTCTGTCCTATTCTGTCATTCTGTCATCTTCTGTCATCTTCTGTCATCTTCTGTCATCTTCTGTCCTCTTCTGTCATCTTCTGTCATCTTCTGTCATCTTCTGTCATTCTGCCCTCTTTTGTCATCTTCTGTCATCTTCTGTCATCTTCTGTCATCTTCCGTCCTCTTCTGTCATCTTCTGTCATCTTCTGACATCTTCTGCCATCTTCTGTCATCTTCTGTCCTCTTCTGTCATCTTCTGTCATCTTCTGTCATCTTCTGTCCTCTTCTGTCATATTCTGTCATCTTCTGTCATCTTCTGTCATCTTCTGTCCTCTTCGGTCATCTTCTGTCATCTTCTGTCATTCTGTCCTCTTCTGTCATCTTCTGTCATCTTCTGTCATCTTCTGTCATCTGCTGTCATTCTGTCATCTTCTGTCATTCTGTCCTCTTCTGTCATTCTGTCATCTTCTGTCATCTTCTGTCATCTTCTGTCCTCTTCTGTCATTCTGTCACCTTCTGTCATTCTGTCCTCTTCTGACAATCTGTCATCTTCTGTCATCGTCTATCATCCTCTGTCCTCTTCTGTCATTCTGTCATCTTCTGTCATCTTCTGTCATTCTGTCATCTTCTGTCATCATCTGTCATCTTCTGTCCTATTCTGTCAGCTTCTGTCATCTTCTGTCATCTTCTGTCATCTTCTGTCATTCTGTCCTCTTCTGTCATTCTGTCATCTTCAGTCATTCTGTCCTCTTCTGTCATTCTGTCATCTTCTGTCATCTTCTGTCATTCTGTCCTCTTCTGCCATTCTGTCATCTTCTGTCATCTTCTGTCATCTTCTGTCATTCTGTCCTCTTCTGTCATTCTGTCATCTTCTGTCATCTTCTGTCATTCTGTCATCTTCTGTCATTCTGTCCTCTTCTGTCATTCTGTCATCTTCTGTCATCTTCTGTCATTCTGTCATCTTCTGTCATTCTGTCCTCTTCTCTCATTCTGTCATCTTCTGTCATCTTCTGTCATCTTCTGTCATTCTGTCATCTTCTGTCATTCTGTCCTCTTCTGTCATCTTCTGTCATTCTGTCCTCTTCTGTCATCTTCTGTCATCTTCTGTCATTCTGTCATCTTCTGTCATTCTGTCCTCTTCTGTCATTCTGTCAACTTCTGTCATCTTCTGTCCTCTTCTGTCATTCTGTCATCTTCTGTCACTCTGTCCTCTTCTGTCATTCTGTCATCTTCTGTCATCTTCTGTCATCTTCTGTCCTCTTCTGTCATTCTGTCATCTTCTGTCCTCTTCTGTCATTCTGTCATCTTCTGTCATCTTCTGTCCTATTCTGTCATTCTGTCATCTTCTGTCATCTTCTGTCATTCTGTCATCTTCTGTCCCCTTCTGTCATTCTGTCATCTTCTGTCATCTTCTGTCATCTTCTGTCATCTTCTGTCCTCTTCTGTCATCTTCTGTCATCTTCTGTCATTCTGTCCTCTTCTGTCCTCTTCTGTCATCTTCTGTCATCTTCTGTCATCTTCTGTCATTCTGTCCTCTTTTGTCATCTTCTGTCATCTTCTGTCCTCTTCTGTCATCTTCTGTCTTCTTCTGTCATCGTCTGTCATCTTCTGTCCTCTTCTGTCATCTTCTGTCATCTTCTGTCATTCTGTCCTCTTCTGTCCTCTTCTGTCATCTTCTGTGATCTTCTGTCATCTTCTGTCATTCTGTCCTCTTTTGTCATCTTCTGTCATCTTCTGTCCTCTTCTGTCATCTTCTCTCATTCTGTAATCTTCTGTCATTCTGTCATCTTCTGTCATCTTCTGTCCTCTTCTGTCATTCTGTCATCTTCTGTCATCTTCTGTCATTCTGTCCTCTTCTGTCATTCTGTCCTCTTCTGTCCTCTTCTGTCATCTTCTGTGATCTTCTGTCATCTTCTGTCATTCTGTCCTCTTTTGTCATCTTCTGTCATCTTCTGTCATCTTCTGTCATTCTGTCATCTTCTGTCCTCTTCTGTCATTCTGTCATCTTCTGTCATCTTCTGTCATTCTGTCCTCTTCTGTCATTCTGTCAACTTCTGTCATCTTCTGTCCTCTTCTGTCATTCTGTCATTTTCTGCCCTCTTCTGTCATTCTGTCATCTTCTGTCATCTTCTGTCCTATTCTGTCATTCTGTCATCTTCTGTCATCTTCTGTCCTCTTCTGTCATTCTGTCATCTCTGTCCTCTTCTGTCATTCTGTCCTCTTCTGTCATTCTGTCATTTTCTGCCCTCTTCTGTCATTCTGTCATCTTCTGTCATCTTCTGTCCTATTCTGTCATTCTGTCATCTTCTGTCATCTTCTGTCCTCTTCTGTCATTCTGTCATCTCTGTCCTCTTCTGTCATTCTGTCATCTTCTGTCATTTTCTGTCATCTTCTGTCATCTTCTGTCGTCTTCTGCCATCTTCTGTCTTCTTCTGTCCTCTTCTGTCATCTTCTGTCATTCTGTCCTCTTCTGTCATCTTCTGTCATCTTCTGTCATTCTGTCCGCTTCTGTCATCTTCTGCCATCTTCTGTCATTCTGTCATCTTCTGTCATTCTGTGCTCTTCTCTCATTCTGTCATCTTCCGCCATCTTCTGTCCTCTTCTGTCATTCTGTTCTCTTCTGTCATTCTGTCCACTTCTGTCATTCTGTCATCTTCTGTCATTCTGTCCTCTTCTGTCATTCTGTCATCTTCTGTCATCTTCTGTCATCTTCTGTCATCTTCTGTCCTCTTCTGTCAACTTCTGTCATCTTCTGTCATTCTGTCCTCTTCTGTCATTCTGTCATCTTCTGTCATTCTGTCCTCTTCTGTCATCTTCTTTCATCTTCTGTCATTCTGTCCTCTTCTGTCATCTTCTGTCATCTTCTGTCATCTTCTGTTATTCTGTCATCTTCTGTCATCTTCTGCCCTCTTCTGTCATTCTGTCATCTTCTGTCATTCTGTCATCTTCTGTCATTCTGTCCTCTTCTGTCATTCTGTCCTCTTCTGTCATTCTGTCATCTTCTGTCTTCTTCTGTGATCTTCTAACATTCTGTAATCTTCTGTCCTCCTTTGTCATTCTGTCCACTTCTGTCATCTTCTGTCATCTTCTGTCCTCTTCTGTCCTCTTCTGTCATCTTCTGTCATTCTGTCATCTTCTGTCATCTTCTGTCATTCTGTGCTCTTCTGTCATTCTGTCATTTTCTGTCATTCTATCCTCTTCTGTCATTCTGTCATCTTCTGTCATCTTCTGCCATCTTCTGTCCTCTTCTGTCATTCTGTCATCTTCAGTCCTCTTCTGTCATTCTGTCATCTTCTGTCATTCTGTCATCTTCTGTCATCTTCTGTCATTCTGTCCTCTTCTGTCATCTTCTGTCATTCTGTCCTCTTCTGTCATCTTCTGTCATCTTCTGTCCTCTTCTGTCATCTTCTGTCATCTTCTGTAATTCAGTCCTCTTCTGTCATCTTCTCTCATGTTCTGTCATTCTGTCAACTTCTGTCATCTTCTGTCCTCTTCTGTCATTCTGTCATCTTCTGTCACTCTGTCCTCTTCTGTCATTCTGTCAGCTTCTGTCATCTTCTGTCATCTTTTGTCCTCTTCTGTCATCTTCTGTAATTCTGTCATCTTCTGTCCTCTTCTGTTATTCTGTCATCTTCTGTCATCTTCTGTCATCTTCTGTCCTCTTCTGTCCTCTTCTGTCATCTTCTGTCATTTTCTGTCATTCTGTCCTCTTCTGTCATCTTCCGTCATCTTCTGTCATTCTGTCCTCTTCTGTCATCTTCTGTCATCTTCTGTCATCTTCTGTCATCTTCTGTCATTCGTCCTCTTTTGTCATCTTCTGTCATCTTCTGTCATCTTCTGTCATCTTCTGTCCTCTCCTGTCATCTTCTGTCATCTTCTGACATCTTCTGCCATCTTCTGTCATCTTCTGTCCTCTTCTGTCATCTTCTGTCCTCTTCTGTCATCTTCTGTCATCTTCTGTCATTCTGTCCTCTTCTGTCCTCTTCTGTCATCTTCTGTCATCTTCTGTCATCTTCTGTCATTCTGTCCTCTTTGGTCATCTTCTGTCATCTTCTGTCCTCTTCTGTCATCTTATGTCTTCTTCTGTCATCTTCTGTCATCTTCTGACATCTTCTGTCACCTTCTGTCATTCTGTCCTCTTTGGTCATCTTCTGTCATCTTCTGTCGTTCTGTCATCTTCTGTCATTCTGTCCTCTTCTGTCATTCTGTCAACTTCTGTCACTCTGTCCTCTTCTTTCATTCTGTCAGCTTCTGTCATCTTCTGTCATCTTCTGTCCTCTTCTGTCATTCTGTCATCTTCTCTCCTCTTCTGTCATTCTGTCATCTTCTGTCATCTTCAGTCATCTTCTGTCGTCTTCTGTCATCTTCTGTCATCTTCTGTCCTCTTCTGTCATCTTCTGTCATCTTCTGTCATTCTGTCCTCTTCTGTCATCTTCTGTCATTCTGTTCTCTTCTGTCATCTTCTGTCATCTTCTGTCATTCTGTCATCTTCTGTCATTCTGTGCTCTTCTGTCATTCTGTCCTCTTCTGTCATTCTGTCATCTTCTGTCATTCTGTCCTCTTCTGTCATTCTGTCATCTTCTGTCATCTTCTGTCATCTTCTGTCCTATTCTGTCATTCTGTCATCTTCTGTCATCTTCTGTCATCTTCTGTCATTCTGTCATCTTCTGTCCTCTTCTGTCATTCTGTCATTTTCTGTCATCTTCTGTCATCTTCTGTCGTCTTCTGTCATCTTCTGTCATCTTCTGTCCTCTTCTGTCATCTTCTGTCATCTTCTGTCATTCTGTCCTCTTCTGTCATCTTCTGTCTTCTTCTGTCATTCTGTTCTCTTCTGTCATCTTCTGTCATCTTCTGTCATTCTGTCATCTTCTGTCATTCTGTGCTCTTCTGTCATTCTGTCCTCTTCTGTCATTCTGTCATCTTCTGTCATTCTGTCCTCTTCTGTCATTCTGTCATCTTCTGTCATCTTCTGTCATCTTCTGTCATCTTCTGTCCTCTTCTGTCATCTTCTGTCATCTTCTGTCATCTTCTGTCATCTTCTGTCATTCTGTCCTCTTCTGTCATCTTCTTTCATCTTCTGTCATTCTGTCCTCTTCTGTCATCTTCTGTCATCTTCTGTCATCTTCTGTCCTATTCTGTCATTCTGTCATCTTCTGTCATCTTCTGTCATCTTCTGTCATTCTGTCATCTTCTGTCCTCTTCTGTCATTCTGTCATTTTCTGTCATCTTCTGTCATCTTCTGTCGTCTTCTGTCATCTTCTGTCATCTTCTGTCCTCTTCTGTCATCTTCTGTCATCTTCTGTCATTCTGTCCTCTTCTGTCATCTTCTGTCTTCTTCTGTCATTCTGTTCTCTTCTGTCATCTTCTGTCATCTTCTGTCATTCTGTCATCTTCTGTCATTCTGTCATCTTCTGTCATTCTGTCATCTTCTGTCATTCTGTCATCTTCTGTCCTCTTCTGTCATTCTGTCATCTTCCGTCATCTTTTGTCATCTTCTGTCATCTTCTGTCATCTTCTGTCCTCTTCTGTCATCTTCTGTCATCTTCTGTCATTCTGTCCTCTTCTGTCATCTTCTTTCATCTTCTGTCATTCTGTCCTCTTCTGTCATCTTCTGTCATCTTCTGTCATCTTCTGTTATTCTCTCATCTTCTGTCATTCTGTCATCTTCTGTCATCTTCTGCCCTCTTCTGTCATTCTGTCATCTTCTGTCATTCTGTCCTCTTCTGTCATTCTGTCATCTTCTGTCATTCTGTCCTCTTCTGCCATTCTGTCATCTTCTATCATCTTCTGTCTTCTTCTGTGATCTTCTAACGTTCTGTAATCTTCTGTCCTCCTTTTCATTCTGTCCAGTTCTGTCATCTTCTGTCATCTTCTGTCCTCTTCTGTCATCTTCTGTCATTCTGTCATCTTCTGTCATCTTCTGTCATCTTCTGTCATTCTGTCATCTTCTGTCATTCTGTGCTCTTCTGTCATTCTGTCATCTTCTGTCATTCTGTCCTCTTCTGTCATTCTGTCATCTTCTGTCATCTTCTGTCATCTTCTGTCCTCTTCTATCATTCTGTCATCTTCAGTCCTCTTCTGTCATTCTGTCATCTTCTGTCCTATTCTGTCATTCTATCATCTTCTGTCATTCTGTCATCTTCTGTCATCTTCTGTCATTCTGTCCTCTTCTGTCATCTTCTGTCATCTTCTGTCATCTTCTGTCATTCTGTCATCTTCTGTCCTCTTCTGTTATTCTGTCATATTCTGTCATCTTCTGTCATCTTCAGTCATCTTCTGTCATCTTCTGTCCTCTTCTGTCATCTTCTGTCATTCTGTCATCTTCTGTCATTCTGTCCTCTTCTGTCATTCTGTCATCTTCTGTCATCTTCTGTCCTCTTCTGTCATTCTGTCATCTTCTGTCATCTTCTGTCCTCTTCTGTCATCTTCTGTCATCTTCTGTCATCTTCAGTCATCTTCTGTCCTCTTCTGTCATCTTCTGACATTCTGTCATCTTCTGTCATTCTGTCCTCTTCTGTCATTCTGTCATCTTCTGTCATCTTCTGTCCTCTTCTGTCATTCTGTCATCTTCTGTCATTCTGTCCTCTTCTGTCATTCTGTCATCTTCTGTCAGCTTCTGTCATCTTCTGCCCTCTTCTGTCATCTTCTGTCCTATTCTGTCATTCTGTCATCTTCTGCCATCTTCTGTCATCTTCTGTCATTCTGTCATCTTCTGTCCTCTTCTGTCATCTTCTGTCAGCTTCTGTCATCTTCTGTCATTCTGTCCCCTTCTGTCATTCTGTCATCTTCTGTCATCTTCTGTCATTCTGTCATCTTCTGTCATCTTCTGTCATCTTCTGTCATTCTGTCTTCTTCTTCCATTCTGTCCTCTTCTGTCATTCTGTCATCTTCTGTCATTCTGTCCTCTTCTGTCATTCTGTCATCTTCTGTCATCTTCTGTCCTCTTCTGTCATTCTGTCATCTTCTGTCATCTTCTGTCATCTTCTGTCATACTGTCCTCTTCTGTCATTCTGTCCTCTTCTCTCATTCTGTCATCTTCTGTCATCTTCTGTCATTCTGTCATCTTCTGTCATTCTGTCCTCTTCTGTCATCTTCTGTCATCTTCTGTCATTCTGTCCTCTTCTGTCATCTTCTGTCATCTTCTGTCATTCTGTCATCTTCTGTCATTCTGTCCTCTTCTGTCATTCTGCCAACTTCTGTCATCTTCTGTCCTCTTCTGTCATTCTGTCATCTTCTGTCACTCTGTCCTCTTCTGTCATTCTGTCATCTTCTGTCATACATACATAGATACATAGAAGATAGGAGCAGGAGTAGGCCATTCGGCCCTTCGTGCCTGCTCCGCCATTCGATGAGATCATGGCTGATCCTTTAATTCAGTATCCCGTCCCCGCCTTCTCTCCGTAACCCTTAACCCCTTTTGCCCGTAGAAATATATCTAATTCCCTCTTAAATATATTTAATGAGCTGGCGTACACTGCCCTCTTTGGCAATGAGTTCCACAGGTTCACCACTCTCTGAGTGAAGAAATTCCCCCTCATCTCTGTCCTAAATGGTTTAGCCCTTATCCTTAAATTATGTCCTCTAGTTCTGTTCTCACCCGCCAAGGGAAACATTCCTTCTGCATCCAGTCTGTCTAGACCTGTCAGAATTTTATACACTTCTATGAGGTCCCCTCTCAATCTTCTAAACTCCAGTGTGTACATCCCTAAACTACATAGTCTCTCCTCATAGGTCATTCCCGCCATTCCTGGTATCAGCCTGGTGAATCGCCGCTGCACCCCCTCCATGGCAAGAACATCCTTCCTCAGATGAGGCGACCAAAACTGTACACAGTACTCGAGGTGTGGTCTCACCAGTGCCCTGTACAGCTGCAGCAAGGTATCCCTGTTCCTGTATTCTAACCCTTTTGCTATGAAGGCCAGCATACCGTTTGCCTTCTTGACCGCCTGTTGCACCTGCATGCTCGCCTTCAGTGACTGGTGTACAAGAACACCCAGGTCTCTCTGTACTTCCCCCTCTCCCAATCTATTGCCATTTAAATAATAATTTGCCCTCCCGTTCCTGCACCCAAGGTGGATAACTTCGCACTTGTCCACATTATAGTGCATCTGCCATTTATCCGCCCAATCGCCCAGTCTGTCCAAATCGCTCTGGAGCTTCCTGGTCTCTTCCTCTGAGCCCACCCCCCCTCCTAGTTTAGTGTCGTCTGCAAATTTGGAAATGCTGCATCCGACTCCCTGATCCAGGTCATTAATGTAAATTGTGAACAGCTGGGGGCCCAGGACAGATCCCTGTGGTACCCCACTTGTTACTGCCTGCCATTCAGAAAATGAGCCGTTTATTCCAACTCTCTGTTTTCTATCTGACAGCCAGTTCCCTATCCACGCCAAAACTTTCCCCTTTATCCCATGAGCCTCAATTTTCCATGCTAATCTTTTATGTGGGACCTTATCGAAGGCCTTTTGGAAGTCCAGGTACACCACATCTACTGGCTCTCCCCCATCTATTCTACCAGTTACTCCCTCAAAAAATTCCAATAGATTAGTCAAGCACGATTTACCCTTTGTAAATCCATGTTGACTCTGTCCTATCCTGTCCCCATTTGCTAAGTGCTCCGCTATTTCATCCTTAATGATGGACTCCAGCATTTTGCCCACAACTGATGTAAGGCTTACAGGTCTGTAATTACCTGCTTTTTCCCTACCCCCCTTTTTGAATAGTGGGGTAACGTTAGCTACCCTCCAATCCATCGGCACTGTTCCCGAGTCTAATGAATTCTGAAAAATCATCCTTAGTGCATCCGCTATCTCTAGGGCCACCTCCTTCAGTACCCTAGGATGCATGTTATCAGGCCCTGGGGATTTGTCATCTTCTGTCATCTTCTGTCCTCTTCTGTCATTCTGTCATCTTCTGTCCTCTTCTGTCATTCTGTCATCTTCTGTCATCTTCTGTCCTATTCTGTCATTCTGTCATCTTCTGTCATCTTCTGTCATTCTGTCATCTTCTGTCCTCTTCTGTCATTCTGTCATCTTCTGTCATCTTCTGTCATCTTCTGTCCTCTTCTGTCATCTGCTGTCATCTTCTGTCATTCTGTCCTCTTCTGTCCTCTTCTGTCATCTTCTGTCATCTTCTGTCATCTTCTGTCATCTTCTGTCATTCTGTCCTCTTTTGTCATCTTCAGTCATCTTCTGTCCTCTTCTGTCATCTTCTGTCTTCTTCTGTCACCTTCTGTCATCTTCTGTCATCTTCGGTCATCTTCTGTCATTCTGTCCTCTTCCGTCATCTTCTGTCATCTTCTGTCGTTCTGTCATCTTCTCTCATTCTGTCCTCTTCTCTCATTCTGTCATCTTCTGTCATCTTCTGTCCTCTTCTGTCCTCTTCTGTCCTCTTCTGTCCTCTTCTGTCATCTTCTGTCATTCTGTCATCTTCTGTCATTCTGTCCTCTTCTGTCATTCTGTCATCTTCTCTCATCTTCTGTCCTCTTCTGTCATTCTGTCATCTTCTGTCATCTTCTGTCCTCTTCTGTCATCTTCTGTCATCTTCTGTCATCTTCAGTCATCTTCTGTCATCTTCTGTCCTCTTCTGTCATCTTCTGTCATTCTGTCATCTTCTGTCATTCTGTCCTCTTCTGTCATTCTGTCATCTTCTGTCATCTTCTGTCCTCTTCTGTCATTCTGTCATCTTCTGTCATTCTGTCCTCTTCTGTCATTCTGTCATCTTCTGTCATCTTCTGTCATCTTCTGCCCTCTTCTGTCATCTTCTGTCCTATTCTGTCATTCTGTCATCTTCTGCCATCTTCTGTCATCTTCTGTCATTCTGTCATCTTCTGTCCTCTTCTGTCATCTTCTGTCAGCTTCTGTCATCTTCTGTCATTCTGTCCTCTTCTGTCATTCTGTCATCTTCTGTCATCTTCTGTCATCTTCTGTCATTCTGTGCTCTTCTGTCATTCTGTCATCTTCCGCCATCTTCTGTCCTCTTCTGTCATTCTGTCTTCTTCTTCCATTCTGTCCTCTTCTGTCATTCTGTCATCTTCTGTCATTCTGTCCTCTTCTGTCATTCTGTCATCTTCTGTCATCTTCTGTCCTCTTCTGTCATTCTGTCATCTTCTGTCATTCTGTCCTCTTCTCTCATTCTGTCATCTTCTGTCATCTTCTGTCATCTTCTGTCCTCTTCTGTCATCTTCTGTCATCTTCTGTCATCTTCAGTCATCTTCTGTCATCTTCTGTCCTCTTCTGTCATCTTCTGTCATTCTGTCATCTTCTGTCATTCTGTCCTCTTCTGTCATTCTGTCATCTTCTGTCATCTTCTGTCCTCTTCTGTCATTCTGTCATCTTCTGTCATTCTGTCCTCTTCTGTCATTCTGTCATCTTCTGTCATCTTCTGTCATCTTCTGCCCTCTTCTGTCATCTTCTGTCCTATTCTGTCATTCTGTCATCTTCTGCCATCTTCTGTCATCTTCTGTCATTCTGTCATCTTCTGTCTGCTTCTGTCATCTTCTGTCAGCTTCTGTCATCTTCTGTCATTCTGTCCTCTTCTGTCATTCTGTCATCTTCTGTCATCTTCTGTCATCTTCTGTCATTCTGTGCTCTTCTGTCATTCTGTCATCTTCCGCCATCTTCTGTCCTCTTCTGTCATTCTGTCTTCTTCTTCCATTCTGTCCTCTTCTGTCATTCTGTCATCTTCTGTCATTCTGTCCTCTTCTGTCATTCTGTCATCTTCTGTCATCTTCTGTCCTCTTCTGTCATTCTGTCATCTTCTGTCATTCTGTCCTCTTCTCTCATTCTGTCATCTTCTGTCATCTTCTGTCATTCTGTCATCTTCTGTCATTCTGTCCTCTTCTGTCATCTTCTGTCATCTTCTGTCATTCTGTCCTCTTCTGCCATCTTCTGTCATCTTCTGTCATTCTGTCATCTTCTGTCATTCTGTCCTCTTCTGTCATTCTGCCAACTTCTGTCATCTTCTGTCCTCTTCTGTCATTCTGTCATCTTCTGTCACTCTGTCCTCTTCTGTCATTCTGTCATCTTCTGTCATCTTCTGTCCTCTTCTGTCATTCTGTCATCTTCTGTCCTCTTCTGTCATTCTGACATCTTCTGTCATCTTCTGTCCTATTCTCTCATTCTGTCATCTTCTGTCATCTTCTGTCATTCTGTCATCTTCTGTCCTCTTCTGTCATTCTGTCATCTTCTGTCATCTTCTGTCATCTTCTGTCCTCTTCTGTCATCTTCTGTCATCTTCTGTCATTCTGTCCTCTTCTGTCCTCTTCTGTCATCTTCTGTCATCTTCTGTCATCTTCTGTCATCTTCTGTCATTCTGTCCTCTTTTGTCACCTTCTGTCATCTTCTGTCCTCTTCTGTCATCTTCTGTCTTCTTCTGTCATCTTCTGTCATCTTCTATCATCTTCTGTCATCTTCTTTCATTCTGTCCTCTTCGGTCATCTTCTGTCATCTTCTGTCGTTCTGTCATCTTCTCTCATTCTGTCCTCTTCTGTCATTCTGTCATCTTCTGTCATCTTCTGTCCTCTTCTGTCATTCTGTCATCTTCTGTCATTCTGTCCTCTTCTGTCATTCTGTCATCTTCTGTCAATCTGTCCTCTTCTGTCATTCTGTCATCTTCTGTCATCTTCTGTCATCTTCTGTCCTCTTCTGTCATTCTGTCATCTTCTGTCATCCTCTGTCCTATTCTGTCATTCTGTCATCTTCTGTCCTCTTCTGTCATTCTGTCATCTTCTGTCATCCTCTGTCCTATTCTGTCATTCTGTCATCTTCTGTCATCTTCTGCCATCTTCTGTCATTCTGTCATCTTCTGTCCTCTTCTGTCATTCGGTCATCTTCTGTCATCTTCTGTCATCTTCTGTCATCTTCTGTCGTCTTCTGTCATCTTCTGTCCTCTTCTGTCATCTTCTGTCATCTTCTGTCATTCTGTCCTCTTCTGTCATCTTCTGTCATCTTCTGTCATTCTGTCCTCTTCTGCCATCTTCTGTCATCTTCTGTCCTCTTCTGTCATCTTCTGTCCTCTTCTGTCATCTTCTGTCATCTTCTGTCATTCTGTCCTCTTCTGTCCTCTTCTGTCATCTTCTGTCATCTTCTGTCATCTTCTGTCATTCTGTCCTCTTTTGTCATCTTCTGTCATCTTCTGTCCTCTTCTGTCTTCTTCTGTCATCTTCTGTCATCTTCTGTCATCTTCTGTCATCTTCTGTCATTCTGTCCTCTTTGGTCATCTTCTGTCATCTTCTGTCGTTCTGTCATCTTCTCTCATTCTGTCCTCTTCTGTCATTCTGTCATCTTCTGTCATCTTCTGTCCTCTTCTGTCATTCTGTCATCTTCTGTCATTCTGTCCTCTTCTGTCATTCTGTTATCTTCTGTCACTCTGTCCTCTTCTGTCATTCTGTCATCTTCTGTCATCTTATGTCCTCTTCTGTCATTCTGTCATCTTCTGTCCGCTTCTGTCATTCTGTCATCTTCTGTCATCTTCTGTCCTATTCTGTCATTCTGTCATCTTCTGTCATCTTCTGTCATTCTGTCATCTTCTGTCCTCTTCTGTCATTCTGTCATCTTCTGTCATCTTCTGTCATCTTCTGTCATCTTCTGTCGTCTTCTGTCATCTTCTGTCATCTTCTGTCCTCTTCTGTCATCTTCTGTCATCTTCTGTCATTCTGTCCTCTTCTGTCATCTTCTGTCATCTTCTGTCATTCTGTCCTCTTCTGTCATCTTCTGTCATTCTGTCATCTTCTGTCATTCTGTGCTCTTCTGTCATTCTGTCATCTTCCGCCATCTTCTGTCCTCTTCTGTCATTCTGTCTTCTTCTGTCATTCTGTCCTCTTCTGTCATTCTGTCATCTTCTGTCATTCTGTCCTCTTCTGTCATTCTGTCATCTTCTGTCATCTTCTGTCATCTTCTGTCCTCTTCTGTCATCTTCTGTCATCTTCTGTCATTCTGTCATCTTCTGTCATTCTGTCATCTTCTGTCATTCTGTCATCTTCTGTCATTCTGTCATCTTCTGTCATTCTGTCATCTTCTGTCCTCTTCTGTCATTCTGTCATCTTCCGTCATCTTTTGTCATCTTCTGTCCTCTTCTGTCATCTTCTGTCATTCTGTCCTCTTCTGTCATCTTCTGTCATCTTCTGTCATCTTCTGTCCTCTTCTGTCATCTTCTGTCATCTTCTGTCATTCAGTCCTCTTCTGTCATCTTCTGTCATCTTCTGTCATCTTCTGTCATTCTGTCATCTTCTGTCCTGTTCTGTTATTCTGTCATCTTCTGTCATCTTCTGTCATCTTCAGTCATCTTCTGTCATCTTCTGTCCTCTTCTGTCATTTTCTGTCATTCTGTCATCTTCTGTCATTCTGTCCTCTTCTGTCATTCTGTCATCTTCTGTCATCTTCTGTCCTCTTCTGTCATTCTGTCATCTTCTGTCATCTTCTGTCCTCTTCTGTCATCTTCTGTCATCTTCTGTCATCTTCAGTCATCTTCTGTCATCTTCTGTCCTCTTCTGTCATCTTCTGACATTCTGTCATCTTCTGTCATTCTGTCCTCTTCTGTCATTCTGTCATCTTCTGTCATCTTCTGTCCTCTTCTGTCATTCTGTCATCTTCTGTCATTCTGTCCTCTTCTGTCATTCTGTCATCTTCTGTCATCTTCTGTCATCTTCTGCCCTCTTCTGTCATCTTCTGTCCTATTCTGTCATTCTGTCATCTTCTGCCATCTTCTGTCATCTTCTGTCATTCTGTCATCTTCTGTCCTCTTCTGTCATCTTCTGTCAGCTTCTGTCATCTTCTGTCATTCTGTACCCTTCTGTCATTCTGTCATCTTCTGTCATCTTCTGTCATCTTCTGTCATTCTGTCATCTTCTGTCATCTTCTGTCATCTTCTGTCATTCTGTGCTCTTCTGTCATTCTGTCATCTTCCGCCATCTTCTGTCCTCTTCTGTCATTCTGTCTTCTTCTTCCATTCTGTCCTCTTCTGTCATTCTGTCATCTTCTGTCATTCTGTCCTCTTCTGTCATTCTGTCATCTTCTGTCATCTTCTGTCCTCTTCTGTCATTCTGTCATCTTCTGTCATCTTCTGTCATCTTCTGTCATACTGTCCTCTTCTGTCATTCTGTCATCTTCTGTCATTCTGTCCTCTTCTCTCATTCTGTCATCTTCTGTCATCTTCTGTCATTCTGTCATCTTCTGTCATTCTGTCCTCTTCTGTCATCTTCTGTCCTCTTCTGTCATCTTCTGTCATTCTGTCCTCTTCTGTCATCTTCTGTAATTCTGTCCTCTTCTGTCATCTTCTGTCATCTTCTGTCATTCTGTCATCTTCTGTCATTCTGTCCTCTTCTGTCAATCTGTCATCTTCTGTCACTCTGTCCTCTTCTGTCATTCTGTCATCTTCTGTCATCTTCTGTCATCTTCTGTCCTCTTCTGTCATTCTGTCATTTTCTGTCCTCTTCTGTCATTCTGTCATCTTCTGTCATCTTCTGTCCTATTCTGTCATTCTGTCATCTTCTTTCATCTTCTGTCATCTTCTGTCATCTTCTGTCATCTTCTGTCATTCTGTCATCTTCTGTCCTCTTCTGTCATTCTGTCATCTTCTGTCATCTTCTGTCATCTTCTGTCCTCTTCTGTCATCTTCTGTCATCTTCTGTCACTCTGTCCTCTTCTGTCATCTTCTGTCATCTTCTGTCATCTTCTGTCATCTTCTGTCATTCTGTCCTCTTTTTTGATCTTCTGTCATCTTCTGTCCTCTTCTGTCATCTTCTGTCTTCTTCTGTCATCTTCTGTCATCTTCTGTCCTCTTCTGTCATCTTCTGTCATCTTCTGTCATTCTGTCCTCTTCGGTCATCTTCTGTCATCTTCTGTCGTTCTGTCATCTTCTCTCATTCTGTCCTCTTCTTTCATCTTCTGTCATCTTCTGTCCTCTTCTGTCATTCTGTCATCTTCTGTCATTCTCTCCTCTTCTGTCATTCTGTCATCTTCTGTCATTCTGTCCTCTTCTGTCATTCTGTCATCTTCTGTCATCTTCTGTCCTCTTCTATCATTCTGTCATCTTCTGTCCTCTTCTGTCATTCTGTCATCTTCTGTCATCTTCTGTCCTATTCTGTCATTCTGTCATCTTCTGTCATTCTGTCATCTTCTGTCATCTTCTGTCATCTTCTGTCAACTTCTGTCGTCTTCTGTCATCTTCTGTCATCTTCTGTCATCTTCTGTCAGCTTCTGTCATTCTGTCCTCTTCTGTCATCTTCTGTCATTCTGTCCTCTTCTGTCATCTTCTGTCATTCTGTCATCTTCTGTCATTCTGTGCTCTTCTGTCATTCTGTCATCTTCCACCATCTTCTGTCCTCTTCTGTCATTCTGTCATCTTCTGTCATTCTGTCCTCTTCTGTCATTCTGTCATCTTCTGTCCTCTTCTGTCATTCTGTCATCTTCCGTCATCTTTTGTCATCTTCTGTCATCTTCTGTCCTCTTCTGTCATCTTCTGCCATCTTCTGTCATTCTGTCCTCTTCTGTCATCTTCTTTCATCTTCTGTCATTCTGTCCTCTTCTGTCATCTTCTGTCATCTTCTGTTATTCTGTCATCTTCTGTCATTCTGTCATCTTCTGTCATCTTCTGTCATTCTGTCATCATCTGTAATTCTGTCCTCTTCTGTCATTCAGTCATCTTCTGTCATTCTGTCCTCTTCTGTCATTCTGTCATCTTCTGTCATCTTCTGTCTTCTTCTGTGATCTTCTAACATTCTGTAATCTTCTGTCCTCCTTTGTCATTCTGTCCACTTCTGTCATCTTCTGTCATCTTCTGTCCTCTTCTGTCATCTTCTGTCATTCTGTCATCCTCTGTCATCTTCTGTCATTCTGTCCTCTTCTGTCATCTTCTGTCATCTTCTGTCATCTTCTGTCATTCTGTCATCTTCTGTCATTCTGTGCTCTTCTGTCATTCTGTCATCTTCTGTCATTCTGTCCTCTTCTGTCATTCTGTCATCTTCTGTCATCTTCTGTCCTATTCTGTCATTCTGTCATCTTCTGTCATTCTGTCATCTTCTGCCATCTTCTGTCATTCTGTCCTCTTCTGTCATCTTCTGGCACCTTCTGTCATTCTGTCCTCTTCTGTCATCTTCTGTCATCTTCTGTCATCTTCTGTCATCTTCTGCCATCTTCTGTCCTCTTCTGTCATCTTCTGTCATCTTCTGTCATTCTGTCCTCTTCTGTCATCTTCTGTCATCTTCTGCAATTCTGTCCTCTTCTGTCATCTTCTGTCATCTTCTGTCATTCTGTCATCTTCTGTCATTCTGTCCTCTTCTGTCAATCTGTCATCTTCTGTCACTCTGTCCTCTTCTGTCATTCTGTCATCTTCTGTCATCTTCTGTCCTCTTCTGTCATCTTCTGTCCTCTTCTGTCATTCTGTCATCTTCTGTCATCTTCTGTCCTATTCTGTCATTCTGTCATCTTCTGTCATCTTCTGTCATCTTCTGTCATCTTCTGTCATTCTGTCATCTTCTGTCCTCTTCTGTCATTCTGTCATCTTCTGTCATCTTCTGTCATCTTCTGTCATCTTCTGTCCTCTTCTGTCATCTTCTGTCATCTTCTGTCACTCTGTCCTCTTCTGTCATCTTCTGTCATCTTCTGTCATCTTCTGTCATTCTGCCCTCTTTTGTCATCTTCTGTCATCTTCTGTCCTCTTCTGTCATCTTCTGTCATCTTCTGTCCTCTTCTGTCATCTTCTGTCATCTTCTGTCATTCTGTCCTCTTCGGTCATCTTCTGTCATCTTCTGTCGTTCTGTCATCTTCTCTCATTCTGTCCTCTTCTGTCATCTTCTGTCATCTTCTGTCCTCTTCTGTCATTCTGTCATCTTCTGTCATTCTGTCCTCTTCTGTCATTCTGTCATCTTCTGTCATTCTGTCCTCTTCTGTCATTCTGTCATCTTCTGTCATCTTCTGTCCTCTTCTATCATTCTGTCATCTTCTGTCCTCTTCTGTCATTCTGTCATCTTCTGTCATCTTCTGTCCTATTCTGTCATTCTGTCATCTTCTGTCATCTTCTGTCATCTTCTGTCATTCTGTCATCTTCTGTCCTCTTCTGTCATTCTGTCATCTTCTGTCATCTTCTGTCATCTTCTGTCAACTTCTGTCGTCTTCTGTCATCTTCTGTCATCTTCTGTCATCTTCTGTCAGCTTCTGTCATTCTGTCCTCTTCTGTCATCTTCTGTCATTCTGTCCTCTTCTGTCATCTTCTGTCATTCTGTCATCTTCTGTCATTCTGTGCTCTTCTGTCATTCTGTCATCTTCCGCCATCTTCTGTCCTCTTCTTTCATTCTGTCATCTTCTGTCATTCTGTCCTCTTCTGTCATTCTGTCATCTTCTGTCATTCTGTCCTCTTTTGTCATTCTGTCATCTTCTGTCCTCTTCTGTCATTCTGTCATCTTCCGTCATCTTTTGTCATCTTCTGTCATCTTCTGTCCTCTTCTGTCATCTTCTGCCATCTTCTGTCATTCTGTCCTCTTCTGTCATCTTCTTTCATCTTCTGTCATTCTGTCCTCTTCTGTCATCTTCTGTCATCTTCTGTTATTCTGTCATCTTCTGTCATTCTGTCATCTTCTGTCATCTTCTGCCCTCTTCTGTCATTCTGTCATCGTCTGTAATTCTGTCCTCTTCTGTCATTCAGTCATCTTCTGTCATTCTGTCCTCTTCTGTCATTCTGTCATCTTCTGTCATCTTCTGTCTTCTTCTGTGATCTTCTAACATTCTGTAATCTTCTGTCCTCCTTTGTCATTCTGTCCACTTCTGTCATCTTCTGTCATCTTCTGTCCTCTTCTGTCATCTTCTGTCATTCTGTCATCTTCTGTCATCTTCTGTCATTCTGTCCTCTTCTGTCATCTTCTGTCATCTTCTGTCATCTTCTGTCATTCTGTCATCTTCTGTCATTCTGTGCTCTTCTGTCATTCTGTCATCTTCTGTCATTCTGTCCTCTTCTGTCATTCTGTCATCTTCTGTCAACTTCTGTCATCTTCTGACCTCTTCTGTCATTCTCTCATCTTCAGTCCTCTTCTGTCATTCTGTCATCTTCTGTCCTATTCTGTCATTCTGTCATCTTCTGTCATTCTGTCATCTTCTGTCATCTTCTGTCATTCTGTCCTCTTCTGTCATCTTCTGTCATTCTGTCCTCTTCTGTCATCTTCTGTCATCTTCTGTCATCTTCTGTCCTCTTCTTTCATCTTCTGTCATCTTCTGTAATTCAGTCCGCTTCTGTCATCTTCTGTCATGTTCTGTCATTCTTTCCTCTTCTGTCATCTTCTGTCATCTTCTGTCATTCTGTCAACTTCTGTCATCTTCTGTCCTCTTCTGTCATTCTGTCATCTTCTCTCACTCTGTCCTTTTCTGTCATTCTGTCAGCTTCTGTCATCTTCTGTCATCTTCTGTCCTCTTCTGTCATTCTGTCATCTTCTGTCCTCTTCTGTCATTCTGTCATCTTCTGTCATCTTCTGTCCTATTCTGTCATTCTGTCATCTTCTGTCATCTTCTGTCATCTTCTGTCATCTTCTGTCCTCTTCTGTCATCTTCTGTCATCTTCTGTCATCTTCTGTCATTCTGCCCTCTTTTGTCATCTTCTGTCATCTTCTGTCATCTTCTGTCATCTTCCGTCCTCTTCTGTCATCTTCTGTCATCTTCTGACATCTTCTGCCATCTTCTGTCATCTTCTGTCCTCTTCTGTCATCTTCTGTCATCTTCTGTCCTCTTCTGTCATATTCTGTCATCTTCAGTCATCTTCTGTCCTCTTCGGTCATCTTCTGTCATTCTGTCATCTTCTGTCATTCTGTCCTCTTCTGTCATCTTCTGTCATCTTCTGTCATCTTCTGTCATCTGCTGTCATTCTGTCATCTTCTGTCATTCTGTCCTCTTCTGTCATTCTGTCATCTTCTGTCATCTTCTGTCATCTTCTGTCCTCTTCTGTCATTCTGTCACCTTCTGTCATTCTGTCCTCTTCTGACAATCTGTCATCTTCTGTCATCGTCTATCATCCTCTGTCCTCTTCTGTCATTCTGTCATCTTCTGTCATCTTCTGTCATTCTGTCATCTTCTGTCATCATCTGTCATCTTCTGTCCTATTCTGTCATTCTGTCATCTTCTGTCATCTTCTGTCACCTTCTGTCATTCTGTCATCTTCTGTCCTCTTCTGTCATCTTCTGTCAGCTTCTGTCATCTTCTGTCATCTTCTGTCATCTTCTGTCATTCTGTCCTCTTCTGTCATTCTGTCATCTTCAGTCATTCTGTCCTCTTCTGTCATTCTGTCATCTTCTGTCATCTTCTGTCATCTTCTGTCATCTTCTGTCATTCTGTCATCTTCTGTCATCTTCTGTCATCTTCTGTCATTCTGTCTTCTTCTTCCATTCTGTCCTCTTCTGTCATTCTGTCATCTTCTGTCATTCTGTCCTCTTCTGTCATTCTGTCATCTTCTGTCATCTTCTGTCCTCTTCTGTCATTCTGTCATCTTCTGTCATCTTCTGTCATTCTGTCATCTTCTGTCATTCTGTCCTCTTCTGTCATCTTCTGTCATCTTCTGTCATTCTGTCCTCTTCTGTCATCTTCTGTCATCTTCTGTCATTCTGTCATCTTCTGTCATTCTGTCCTCTTCTGTCATTCTGCCAACTTCTGTCATCTTCTGTCCTCTTCTGTCATTCTGTCATCTTCTGTCACTCTGTCCTCTTCTGTCATTCTGTCATCTTCTGTCATACATACATAGATACATAGAAGATAGGAGCAGGAGTAGGCCATTCGGCCCTTCGTGCCTGCTCCGCCATTCGATGAGATCATGGCTGATCCTTTAATTCAGTATCCCGTCCCCGCCTTCTCTCCGTAACCCTTAACCCCTTTTGCCCGTAGAAATATATCTAATTCCCTCTTAAATATATTTAATGAGCTGGCGTACACTGCCCTCTGTGGCAATGAGTTCCACAGGTTCACCACTCTCTGAGTGAAGAAATTCCCCCTCATCTCTGTCCTAAATGGTTTAGCCCTTATCCTTAAATTATGTCCTCTAGTTCTGTTCTCACCCGCCAAGGGAAACATTCCTTCTGCATCCAGTCTGTCTAGACCTGTCAGAATTTTATACACTTCTATGAGGTCCCCTCTCAATCTTCTAAACTCCAGTGTGTACATCCCTAAACTACATAGTCTCTCCTCATAGGTCATTCCCGCCATTCCTGGTATCAGCCTGGTGAATCGCCGCTGCACCCCCTCCATGGCAAGAACATCCTTCCTCAGATGAGGCGACCAAAACTGTACACAGTACTCGAGGTGTGGTCTCACCAGTGCCCTGTACAGCTGCAGCAAGGTATCCCTGTTCCTGTATTCTAACCCTTTTGCTATGAAGGCCAGCATACCGTTTGCCTTCTTGACCGCCTGTTGCACCTGCATGCTCGCCTTCAGTGACTGGTGTACAAGAACACCCAGGTCTCTCTGTACTTCCCCCTCTCCCAATCTATTGCCATTTAAATAATAATTTGCCCTCCCGTTCCTGCACCCAAGGTGGATAACTTCGCACTTGTCCACATTATAGTGCATCTGCCATTTATCCGCCCAATCGCCCAGTCTGTCCAAATCGCTCTGGAGCTTCCTGGTCTCTTCCTCTGAGCCCACCCCCCCTCCTAGTTTAGTGTCGTCTGCAAATTTGGAAATGCTGCATCCGACTCCCTGATCCAGGTCATTAATGTAAATTGTGAACAGCTGGGGGCCCAGGACAGATCCCTGTGGTACCCCACTTGTTACTGCCTGCCATTCAGAAAATGAGCCGTTTATTCCAACTCTCTGTTTTCTATCTGACAGCCAGTTCCCTATCCACGCCAAAACTTTCCCCTTTATCCCATGAGCCTCAATTTTCCATGCTAATCTTTTATGTGGGACCTTATCGAAGGCCTTTTGGAAGTCCAGGTACACCACATCTACTGGCTCTCCCCCATCTATTCTACCAGTTACTCCCTCAAAAAATTCCAATAGATTAGTCAAGCACGATTTACCCTTTGTAAATCCATGTTGACTCTGTCCTATCCTGTCCCCATTTGCTAAGTGCTCCGCTATTTCATCCTTAATGATGGACTCCAGCATTTTGCCCACAACTGATGTAAGGCTTACAGGTCTGTAATTACCTGCTTTTTCCCTACCCCCCTTTTTGAATAGTGGGGTAACGTTAGCTACCCTCCAATCCATCGGCACTGTTCCCGAGTCTAATGAATTCTGAAAAATCATCCTTAGTGCATCCGCTATCTCTAGGGCCACCTCCTTCAGTACCCTAGGATGCATGTTATCAGGCCCTGGGGATTTGTCATCTTCTGTCATCTTCTGTCCTCTTCTGTCATTCTGTCATCTTCTGTCCTCTTCTGTCATTCTGTCATCTTCTGTCATCTTCTGTCCTATTCTGTCATTCTGTCATCTTCTGTCATCTTCTGTCATTCTGTCATCTTCTGTCCTCTTCTGTCATTCTGTCATCTTCTGTCATCTTCTGTCATCTTCTGTCCTCTTCTGTCATCTGCTGTCATCTTCTGTCATTCTGTCCTCTTCTGTCCTCTTCTGTCATCTTCTGTCATCTTCTGTCATCTTCTGTCATCTTCTGTCATTCTGTCCTCTTTTGTCATCTTCAGTCATCTTCTGTCCTCTTCTGTCATCTTCTGTCTTCTTCTGTCACCTTCTGTCATCTTCTGTCATCTTCGGTCATCTTCTGTCATTCTGTCCTCTTCCGTCATCTTCTGTCATCTTCTGTCGTTCTGTCATCTTCTCTCATTCTGTCCTCTTCTCTCATTCTGTCATCTTCTGTCATCTTCTGTCCTCTTCTGTCCTCTTCTGTCCTCTTCTGTCCTCTTCTGTCATCTTCTGTCATTCTGTCATCTTCTGTCATTCTGTCCTCTTCTGTCATTCTGTCATCTTCTCTCATCTTCTGTCCTCTTCTGTCATTCTGTCATCTTCTGTCATCTTCTGTCCTCTTCTGTCATCTTCTGTCATCTTCTGTCATCTTCAGTCATCTTCTGTCATCTTCTGTCCTCTTCTGTCATCTTCTGTCATTCTGTCATCTTCTGTCATTCTGTCCTCTTCTGTCATTCTGTCATCTTCTGTCATCTTCTGTCCTCTTCTGTCATTCTGTCATCTTCTGTCATTCTGTCCTCTTCTGTCATTCTGTCATCTTCTGTCATCTTCTGTCATCTTCTGCCCTCTTCTGTCATCTTCTGTCCTATTCTGTCATTCTGTCATCTTCTGCCATCTTCTGTCATCTTCTGTCATTCTGTCATCTTCTGTCCTCTTCTGTCATCTTCTGTCAGCTTCTGTCATCTTCTGTCATTCTGTCCTCTTCTGTCATTCTGTCATCTTCTGTCATCTTCTGTCATCTTCTGTCATTCTGTGCTCTTCTGTCATTCTGTCATCTTCCGCCATCTTCTGTCCTCTTCTGTCATTCTGTCTTCTTCTTCCATTCTGTCCTCTTCTGTCATTCTGTCATCTTCTGTCATTCTGTCCTCTTCTGTCATTCTGTCATCTTCTGTCATCTTCTGTCCTCTTCTGTCATTCTGTCATCTTCTGTCATTCTGTCCTCTTCTCTCATTCTGTCATCTTCTGTCATCTTCTGTCATCTTCTGTCCTCTTCTGTCATCTTCTGTCATCTTCTGTCATCTTCAGTCATCTTCTGTCATCTTCTGTCCTCTTCTGTCATCTTCTGTCATTCTGTCATCTTCTGTCATTCTGTCCTCTTCTGTCATTCTGTCATCTTCTGTCATCTTCTGTCCTCTTCTGTCATTCTGTCATCTTCTGTCATTCTGTCCTCTTCTGTCATTCTGTCATCTTCTGTCATCTTCTGTCATCTTCTGCCCTCTTCTGTCATCTTCTGTCCTATTCTGTCATTCTGTCATCTTCTGCCATCTTCTGTCATCTTCTGTCATTCTGTCATCTTCTGTCCGCTTCTGTCATCTTCTGTCAGCTTCTGTCATCTTCTGTCATTCTGTCCTCTTCTGTCATTCTGTCATCTTCTGTCATCTTCTGTCATCTTCTGTCATTCTGTGCTCTTCTGTCATTCTGTCATCTTCCGCCATCTTCTGTCCTCTTCTGTCATTCTGTCTTCTTCTTCCATTCTGTCCTCTTCTGTCATTCTGTCATCTTCTGTCATTCTGTCCTCTTCTGTCATTCTGTCATCTTCTGTCATCTTCTGTCCTCTTCTGTCATTCTGTCATCTTCTGTCATTCTGTCCTCTTCTCTCATTCTGTCATCTTCTGTCATCTTCTGTCATTCTGTCATCTTCTGTCATTCTGTCCTCTTCTGTCATCTTCTGTCATCTTCTGTCATTCTGTCCTCTTCTGCCATCTTCTGTCATCTTCTGTCATTCTGTCATCTTCTGTCATTCTGTCCTCTTCTGTCATTCTGCCAACTTCTGTCATCTTCTGTCCTCTTCTGTCATTCTGTCATCTTCTGTCACTCTGTCCTCTTCTGTCATTCTGTCATCTTCTGTCATCTTCTGTCCTCTTCTGTCATTCTGTCATCTTCTGTCCTCTTCTGTCATTCTGACATCTTCTGTCATCTTCTGTCCTATTCTCTCATTCTGTCATCTTCTGTCATCTTCTGTCATTCTGTCATCTTCTGTCCTCTTCTGTCATTCTGTCATCTTCTGTCATCTTCTGTCATCTTCTGTCCTCTTCTGTCATCTTCTGTCATCTTCTGTCATTCTGTCCTCTTCTGTCCTCTTCTGTCATCTTCTGTCATCTTCTGTCATCTTCTGTCATCTTCTGTCATTCTGTCCTCTTTTGTCACCTTCTGTCATCTTCTGTCCTCTTCTGTCATCTTCTGTCTTCTTCTGTCATCTTCTGTCATCTTCTATCATCTTCTGTCATCTTCTTTCATTCTGTCCTCTTCGGTCATCTTCTGTCATCTTCTGTCGTTCTGTCATCTTCTCTCATTCTGTCCTCTTCTGTCATTCTGTCATCTTCTGTCATCTTCTGTCCTCTTCTGTCATTCTGTCATCTTCTGTCATTCTGTCCTCTTCTGTCATTCTGTCATCTTCTGTCAATCTGTCCTCTTCTGTCATTCTGTCATCTTCTGTCATCTTCTGTCATCTTCTGTCCTCTTCTGTCATTCTGTCATCTTCTGTCATCCTCTGTCCTATTCTGTCATTCTGTCATCTTCTGTCCTCTTCTGTCATTCTGTCATCTTCTGTCATCCTCTGTCCTATTCTGTCATTCTGTCATCTTCTGTCATCTTCTGCCATCTTCTGTCATTCTGTCATCTTCTGTCCTCTTCTGTCATTCGGTCATCTTCTGTCATCTTCTGTCATCTTCTGTCATCTTCTGTCGTCTTCTGTCATCTTCTGTCCTCTTCTGTCATCTTCTGTCATCTTCTGTCATTCTGTCCTCTTCTGTCATCTTCTGTCATCTTCTGTCATTCTGTCCTCTTCTGCCATCTTCTGTCATCTTCTGTCCTCTTCTGTCATCTTCTGTCCTCTTCTGTCATCTTCTGTCATCTTCTGTCATTCTGTCCTCTTCTGTCCTCTTCTGTCATCTTCTGTCATCTTCTGTCATCTTCTGTCATTCTGTCCTCTTTTGTCATCTTCTGTCATCTTCTGTCCTCTTCTGTCTTCTTCTGTCATCTTCTGTCATCTTCTGTCATCTTCTGTCATCTTCTGTCATTCTGTCCTCTTTGGTCATCTTCTGTCATCTTCTGTCGTTCTGTCATCTTCTCTCATTCTGTCCTCTTCTGTCATTCTGTCATCTTCTGTCATCTTCTGTCCTCTTCTGTCATTCTGTCATCTTCTGTCATTCTGTCCTCTTCTGTCATTCTGTTATCTTCTGTCACTCTGTCCTCTTCTGTCATTCTGTCATCTTCTGTCATCTTATGTCCTCTTCTGTCATTCTGTCATCTTCTGTCCGCTTCTGTCATTCTGTCATCTTCTGTCATCTTCTGTCCTATTCTGTCATTCTGTCATCTTCTGTCATCTTCTGTCATTCTGTCATCTTCTGTCCTCTTCTGTCATTCTGTCATCTTCTGTCATCTTCTGTCATCTTCTGTCATCTTCTGTCGTCTTCTGTCATCTTCTGTCATCTTCTGTCCTCTTCTGTCATCTTCTGTCATCTTCTGTCATTCTGTCCTCTTCTGTCATCTTCTGTCATCTTCTGTCATTCTGTCCTCTTCTGTCATCTTCTGTCATTCTGTCATCTTCTGTCATTCTGTGCTCTTCTGTCATTCTGTCATCTTCCGCCATCTTCTGTCCTCTTCTGTCATTCTGTCTTCTTCTGTCATTCTGTCCTCTTCTGTCATTCTGTCATCTTCTGTCATTCTGTCCTCTTCTGTCATTCTGTCATCTTCTGTCATCTTCTGTCATCTTCTGTCCTCTTCTGTCATCTTCTGTCATCTTCTGTCATTCTGTCATCTTCTGTCATTCTGTCATCTTCTGTCATTCTGTCATCTTCTGTCATTCTGTCATCTTCTGTCATTCTGTCATCTTCTGTCCTCTTCTGTCATTCTGTCATCTTCCGTCATCTTTTGTCATCTTCTGTCCTCTTCTGTCATCTTCTGTCATTCTGTCCTCTTCTGTCATCTTCTGTCATCTTCTGTCATCTTCTGTCCTCTTCTGTCATCTTCTGTCATCTTCTGTCATTCAGTCCTCTTCTGTCATCTTCTGTCATCTTCTGTCATCTTCTGTCATTCTGTCATCTTCTGTCCTGTTCTGTTATTCTGTCATCTTCTGTCATCTTCTGTCATCTTCAGTCATCTTCTGTCATCTTCTGTCCTCTTCTGTCATTTTCTGTCATTCTGTCATCTTCTGTCATTCTGTCCTCTTCTGTCATTCTGTCATCTTCTGTCATCTTCTGTCCTCTTCTGTCATTCTGTCATCTTCTGTCATCTTCTGTCCTCTTCTGTCATCTTCTGTCATCTTCTGTCATCTTCAGTCATCTTCTGTCATCTTCTGTCCTCTTCTGTCATCTTCTGACATTCTGTCATCTTCTGTCATTCTGTCCTCTTCTGTCATTCTGTCATCTTCTGTCATCTTCTGTCCTCTTCTGTCATTCTGTCATCTTCTGTCATTCTGTCCTCTTCTGTCATTCTGTCATCTTCTGTCATCTTCTGTCATCTTCTGCCCTCTTCTGTCATCTTCTGTCCTATTCTGTCATTCTGTCATCTTCTGCCATCTTCTGTCATCTTCTGTCATTCTGTCATCTTCTGTCCTCTTCTGTCATCTTCTGTCAGCTTCTGTCATCTTCTGTCATTCTGTACCCTTCTGTCATTCTGTCATCTTCTGTCATCTTCTGTCATCTTCTGTCATTCTGTCATCTTCTGTCATCTTCTGTCATCTTCTGTCATTCTGTGCTCTTCTGTCATTCTGTCATCTTCCGCCATCTTCTGTCCTCTTCTGTCATTCTGTCTTCTTCTTCCATTCTGTCCTCTTCTGTCATTCTGTCATCTTCTGTCATTCTGTCCTCTTCTGTCATTCTGTCATCTTCTGTCATCTTCTGTCCTCTTCTGTCATTCTGTCATCTTCTGTCATCTTCTGTCATCTTCTGTCATACTGTCCTCTTCTGTCATTCTGTCATCTTCTGTCATTCTGTCCTCTTCTCTCATTCTGTCATCTTCTGTCATCTTCTGTCATTCTGTCATCTTCTGTCATTCTGTCCTCTTCTGTCATCTTCTGTCCTCTTCTGTCATCTTCTGTCATTCTGTCCTCTTCTGTCATCTTCTGTAATTCTGTCCTCTTCTGTCATCTTCTGTCATCTTCTGTCATTCTGTCATCTTCTGTCATTCTGTCCTCTTCTGTCAATCTGTCATCTTCTGTCACTCTGTCCTCTTCTGTCATTCTGTCATCTTCTGTCATCTTCTGTCATCTTCTGTCCTCTTCTGTCATTCTGTCATTTTCTGTCCTCTTCTGTCATTCTGTCATCTTCTGTCATCTTCTGTCCTATTCTGTCATTCTGTCATCTTCTTTCATCTTCTGTCATCTTCTGTCATCTTCTGTCATCTTCTGTCATTCTGTCATCTTCTGTCCTCTTCTGTCATTCTGTCATCTTCTGTCATCTTCTGTCATCTTCTGTCCTCTTCTGTCATCTTCTGTCATCTTCTGTCACTCTGTCCTCTTCTGTCATCTTCTGTCATCTTCTGTCATCTTCTGTCATCTTCTGTCATTCTGTCCTCTTTTTTGATCTTCTGTCATCTTCTGTCCTCTTCTGTCATCTTCTGTCTTCTTCTGTCATCTTCTGTCATCTTCTGTCCTCTTCTGTCATCTTCTGTCATCTTCTGTCATTCTGTCCTCTTCGGTCATCTTCTGTCATCTTCTGTCGTTCTGTCATCTTCTCTCATTCTGTCCTCTTCTGTCATCTTCTGTCATCTTCTGTCCTCTTCTGTCATTCTGTCATCTTCTGTCATTCTCTCCTCTTCTGTCATTCTGTCATCTTCTGTCATTCTGTCCTCTTCTGTCATTCTGTCATCTTCTGTCATCTTCTGTCCTCTTCTATCATTCTGTCATCTTCTGTCCTCTTCTGTCATTCTGTCATCTTCTGTCATCTTCTGTCCTATTCTGTCATTCTGTCATCTTCTGTCATTCTGTCATCTTCTGTCATCTTCTGTCATCTTCTGTCAACTTCTGTCGTCTTCTGTCACCTTCTGTCATCTTCTGTCATCTTCTGTCAGCTTCTGTCATTCTGTCCTCTTCTGTCATCTTCTGTCATTCTGTCCTCTTCTGTCATCTTCTGTCATTCTGTCATCTTCTGTCATTCTGTGCTCTTCTGTCATTCTGTCATCTTCCACCATCTTCTGTCCTCTTCTGTCATTCTGTCATCTTCTGTCATTCTGTCCTCTTCTGTCATTCTGTCATCTTCTGTCATTCTGTCCTCTTCTGTCATTCTGTCATCTTCTGTCCTCTTCTGTCATTCTGTCATCTTCCGTCATCTTTTGTCATCTTCTGTCATCTTCTGTCCTCTTCTGTCATCTTCTGCCATCTTCTGTCATTCTGTCCTCTTCTGTCATCTTCTTTCATCTTCTGTCATTCTGTCCTCTTCTGTCATCTTCTGTCATCTTCTGTTATTCTGTCATCTTCTGTCATTCTGTCATCTTCTGTCATCTTCTGTCATTCTGTCATCATCTGTAATTCTGTCCTCTTCTGTCATTCAGTCATCTTCTGTCATTCTGTCCTCTTCTGTCATTCTGTCATCTTCTGTCATCTTCTGTCTTCTTCTGTGATCTTCTAACATTCTGTAATCTTCTGTCCTCCTTTGTCATTCTGTCCACTTCTGTCATCTTCTGTCATCTTCTGTCCTCTTCTGTCATCTTCTGTCATTCTGTCATCCTCTGTCATCTTCTGTCATTCTGTCCTCTTCTGTCATCTTCTGTCATCTTCTGTCATCTTCTGTCATTCTGTCATCTTCTGTCATTCTGTGCTCTTCTGTCATTCTGTCATCTTCTGTCATTCTGTCCTCTTCTGTCATTCTGTCATCTTCTGTCATCTTCTGTCCTATTCTGTCATTCTGTCATCTTCTGTCATTCTGTCATCTTCTGCCATCTTCTGTCATTCTGTCCTCTTCTGTCATCTTCTGGCACCTTCTGTCATTCTGTCCTCTTCTGTCATCTTCTGTCATCTTCTGTCATCTTCTGTCATCTTCTGCCATCTTCTGTCCTCTTCTGTCATCTTCTGTCATCTTCTGTCATTCTGTCCTCTTCTGTCATCTTCTGTCATCTTCTGCAATTCTGTCCTCTTCTGTCATCTTCTGTCATCTTCTGTCATTCTGTCATCTTCTGTCATTCTGTCCTCTTCTGTCAATCTGTCATCTTCTGTCACTCTGTCCTCTTCTGTCATTCTGTCATCTTCTGTCATCTTCTGTCCTCTTCTGTCATCTTCTGTCCTCTTCTGTCATTCTGTCATCTTCTGTCATCTTCTGTCCTATTCTGTCATTCTGTCATCTTCTGTCATCTTCTGTCATCTTCTGTCATCTTCTGTCATTCTGTCATCTTCTGTCCTCTTCTGTCATTCTGTCATCTTCTGTCATCTTCTGTCATCTTCTGTCATCTTCTGTCCTCTTCTGTCATCTTCTGTCATCTTCTGTCACTCTGTCCTCTTCTGTCATCTTCTGTCATCTTCTGTCATCTTCTGTCATTCTGCCCTCTTTTGTCATCTTCTGTCATCTTCTGTCCTCTTCTGTCATCTTCTGTCATCTTCTGTCCTCTTCTGTCATCTTCTGTCATCTTCTGTCATTCTGTCCTCTTCGGTCATCTTCTGTCATCTTCTGTCGTTCTGTCATCTTCTCTCATTCTGTCCTCTTCTGTCATCTTCTGTCATCTTCTGTCCTCTTCTGTCATTCTGTCATCTTCTGTCATTCTGTCCTCTTCTGTCATTCTGTCATCTTCTGTCATTCTGTCCTCTTCTGTCATTCTGTCATCTTCTGTCATCTTCTGTCCTCTTCTATCATTCTGTCATCTTCTGTCCTCTTCTGTCATTCTGTCATCTTCTGTCATCTTCTGTCCTATTCTGTCATTCTGTCATCTTCTGTCATCTTCTGTCATCTTCTGTCATTCTGTCATCTTCTGTCCTCTTCTGTCATTCTGTCATCTTCTGTCATCTTCTGTCATCTTCTGTCAACTTCTGTCGTCTTCTGTCATCTTCTGTCATCTTCTGTCATCTTCTGTCAGCTTCTGTCATTCTGTCCTCTTCTGTCATCTTCTGTCATTCTGTCCTCTTCTGTCATCTTCTGTCATTCTGTCATCTTCTGTCATTCTGTGCTCTTCTGTCATTCTGTCATCTTCCGCCATCTTCTGTCCTCTTCTGTCATTCTGTCATCTTCTGTCATTCTGTCCTCTTCTGTCATTCTGTCATCTTCTGTCATTCTGTCCTCTTTTGTCATTCTGTCATCTTCTGTCCTCTTCTGTCATTCTGTCATCTTCCGTCATCTTTTGTCATCTTCTGTCATCTTCTGTCCTCTTCTGTCATCTTCTGCCATCTTCTGTCATTCTGTCCTCTTCTGTCATCTTCTTTCATCTTCTGTCATTCTGTCCTCTTCTGTCATCTTCTGTCATCTTCTGTTATTCTGTCATCTTCTGTCATTCTGTCATCTTCTGTCATCTTCTGCCCTCTTCTGTCATTCTGTCATCGTCTGTAATTCTGTCCTCTTCTGTCATTCAGTCATCTTCTGTCATTCTGTCCTCTTCTGTCATTCTGTCATCTTCTGTCATCTTCTGTCTTCTTCTGTGATCTTCTAACATTCTGTAATCTTCTGTCCTCCTTTGTCATTCTGTCCACTTCTGTCATCTTCTGTCATCTTCTGTCCTCTTCTGTCATCTTCTGTCATTCTGTCATCTTCTGTCATCTTCTGTCATTCTGTCCTCTTCTGTCATCTTCTGTCATCTTCTGTCATCTTCTGTCATTCTGTCATCTTCTGTCATTCTGTGCTCTTCTGTCATTCTGTCATCTTCTGTCATTCTGTCCTCTTCTGTCATTCTGTCATCTTCTGTCAACTTCTGTCATCTTCTGACCTCTTCTGTCATTCTCTCATCTTCAGTCCTCTTCTGTCATTCTGTCATCTTCTGTCCTATTCTGTCATTCTGTCATCTTCTGTCATTCTGTCATCTTCTGTCATCTTCTGTCATTCTGTCCTCTTCTGTCATCTTCTGTCATTCTGTCCTCTTCTGTCATCTTCTGTCATCTTCTGTCATCTTCTGTCCTCTTCTTTCATCTTCTGTCATCTTCTGTAATTCAGTCCGCTTCTGTCATCTTCTGTCATGTTCTGTCATTCTTTCCTCTTCTGTCATCTTCTGTCATCTTCTGTCATTCTGTCAACTTCTGTCATCTTCTGTCCTCTTCTGTCATTCTGTCATCTTCTCTCACTCTGTCCTTTTCTGTCATTCTGTCAGCTTCTGTCATCTTCTGTCATCTTCTGTCCTCTTCTGTCATTCTGTCATCTTCTGTCCTCTTCTGTCATTCTGTCATCTTCTGTCATCTTCTGTCCTATTCTGTCATTCTGTCATCTTCTGTCATCTTCTGTCATCTTCTGTCATCTTCTGTCCTCTTCTGTCATCTTCTGTCATCTTCTGTCATCTTCTGTCATTCTGCCCTCTTTTGTCATCTTCTGTCATCTTCTGTCATCTTCTGTCATCTTCCGTCCTCTTCTGTCATCTTCTGTCATCTTCTGACATCTTCTGCCATCTTCTGTCATCTTCTGTCCTCTTCTGTCATCTTCTGTCATCTTCTGTCCTCTTCTGTCATATTCTGTCATCTTCAGTCATCTTCTGTCCTCTTCGGTCATCTTCTGTCATTCTGTCATCTTCTGTCATTCTGTCCTCTTCTGTCATCTTCTGTCATCTTCTGTCATCTTCTGTCATCTGCTGTCATTCTGTCATCTTCTGTCATTCTGTCCTCTTCTGTCATTCTGTCATCTTCTGTCATCTTCTGTCATCTTCTGTCCTCTTCTGTCATTCTGTCACCTTCTGTCATTCTGTCCTCTTCTGACAATCTGTCATCTTCTGTCATCGTCTATCATCCTCTGTCCTCTTCTGTCATTCTGTCATCTTCTGTCATCTTCTGTCATTCTGTCATCTTCTGTCATCATCTGTCATCTTCTGTCCTATTCTGTCATTCTGTCATCTTCTGTCATCTTCTGTCACCTTCTGTCATTCTGTCATCTTCTGTCCTCTTCTGTCATCTTCTGTCAGCTTCTGTCATCTTCTGTCATCTTCTGTCATCTTCTGTCATTCTGTCCTCTTCTGTCATTCTGTCATCTTCAGTCATTCTGTCCTCTTCTGTCATTCTGTCATCTTCTGTCATCTTCTGTCATCTTCTGTCATCTTCTGTCATTCTGTCATCTTCTGTCATTCTGTCCTCTTCTGTCATTCTGTCATCTTCTGTCATCTTCTGTCATTCTGTCATCTTCTGTCATTCTGTCCTCTTCTGTCATTCTGTCATCTTCTGTCATCTTCTGTCATACTGTCCTCTTCTGTCATTCTGTCATCTTCTGTCATTCTGTCCTCTTCTCTCATTCTGTCATCTTCTGTCATCTTCTGTCATCTTCTGTCATTCTGTCATCTTCTGTCATTCTGTCCTCTTCTATCATCTTCTGTCATTCTGTCCTCTTCTGTCATCTTCTGTCATCTTCTGTCATTCTGTCATCTTCTGTCATTCTGTCCTCTTCTGTCATTCTGTCAACTTCTGTCATCTTCTGTCCTCTTCTGTCATTCTGTCATCTTCTGTCACTCTGTCCTCTTCTGTCATTCTGTCATCTTCTGTCATCTTCTGTCATCTTCTGTCCTCTTCTGTCATTCTGTCATCTTCTGTCCTCTTCTGTCATTCTGTCATCTTCTGTCATCTTCTGTCCTATTCTGTCATTCTGTCATCTTCTGTCATCTTCTGTCATTCTGTCATCTTCTGTCCCCTTCTGTCATTCTGTCATCTTCTGTCATCTTCTGTCATCTTCTGTCATCTTCTGTCCTCTTCTGTCATCTTCTGTCATCTTCTGTCATTCTGTCCTCTTCTGTCCTCTTCTGTCATCTTCTGTCATCTTCTGTCATCTTCTGTCATTCTGTCCTCTTTTGTCATCTTCTGTCATCTTCTGTCCTCTTCTGTCATCTTCTGTCTTCTTCTGTCATCGTCTGTCATCTTCTGTCCTCTTCTGTCATCTTCTGTCTTCTTCTGTCATTCTGTCCTCTTCTGTCCTCTTCTGTCATCTTCTGTCATCTTCTGTCATCTTCTGTCATTCTGTCCTCTTTTGTCATCTTCTGTCATCTTCTGTCCTCTTCTGTCATCTTCTGTCTTCTTCTGTCATCTTCTGTCATCTTCTGTCATCTTCTGTCATCTTCTGTCATTCTGTAATCTTCTGTCATTCTGTCATCTTCTGTCATCTTCTGTCCTCTTCTGTCATTCTGTCATCTTCTGTCATCTTCTGTCATTCTGTCCTCTTCTGTCATTCTGTCAACTTCTGTCATCTTCTGTCATCTTCTGTCCTCTTCTGTCATTCTGTCATCTTCTGCCCTCTTCTGTCATTCTGTCATCTTCTGTCATCTTCTGTCCTATTCTGTCATTCTGTCATCTTCTGTCATCTTCTGTCCTCTTCTGTCATTCTGTCATCTTCTGTCCTCTTCTGTCATTCTGTCATCTTCTGTCATTTTCTGTCATCTTCTGTCATCTTCTGTCGTCTTCTGCCATCTTCTGTCTTCTTCTGTCCTCTTCTGTCATCTTCTGTCATTCTGTCCTCTTCTGTCATCTTCTGTCATCTTCTTTCATTCTGTCCGCTTCTGTCATCTTCTGCCATCTTCTGTCATTCTGTCATCTTCTGTCATTCTGTGCTCTTCTGTCATTCTGTCATCTTCCGCCATCTTCTGTCCTCTTCTGTCATTCTGTTCTCTTCTGTCATTCTGTCCACTTCTGTCATTCTGTCATCTTCTGTCATTCTGTCCTCTTCTGTCATTCTGTCATCTTCTGTCATCTTCTGTCATCTTCTGTCATCTTCTGTCCTCTTCTGTCATCTTCTGTCATCTTCTGTCATTCTGTCCTCTTCTGTCATTCTGTCATCTTCTGTCATTCTGTCCTCTTCTGTCATCTTCTTTCATCATCTGTCATTCTGTCCTCTTCTGTCATCTTCTGTCATCTTCTGTCATCTTCTGTTATTCTGTCATCTTCTGTCATCTTCTGCCCTCTTCTGTCATTCTGTCATCTTCTGTCATTCTGTCCTCTTCTGTCATTCTGTCATCTTCTGTCATTCTGTCCTCTTCTGTCATTCTGTCATCTTCTGTCATCTTCTGTCTTCTTCTGTGATCTTCTAACATTCTGTAATCTTCTGTCCTCCTTTGTCATTCTGTCCACTTCTGTCATCTTCTGTCATCTTCTGTCATCTTCTGTCCTCTTCTGTCCTCTTCTGTCATCTTCTGTCATTCTGTCATCTTCTGTCATTCTGTGCTCTTCTGTCATTCTGTCATCTTCCGCCATCTTCTGTCCTCTTCTGTCATTCTGTCATCTTCTGTCATTCTGTCCTCTTCTGTCATTCTGTCATCTTCTGTCCTCTTCTGTCATTCTGTCATCTTCCGTCATCTTTTGTCATCTTCTGTCATCTTCTGTCCTCTTCTGTCATCTTCTGCCATCTTCTGTCATTCTGTCCTCTTCTGTCATCTTCTTTCATCTTCTGTCATTCTGTCCTCTTCTGTCATCTTCTGTCATCTTCTGTCATCTTCTGTTATTCTGTCATCTTCTGTCATTCTGTCATCTTCTGTCATCTTCTGCCCTCTTCTGTCATTCTGTCATCGTCTGTAATTCTGTCCTCTTCTGTCATTCAGTCATCTTCTGTCATTCTGTCCTCTTCTGTCATTCTGTCATCTTCTGTCATCTTCTGTCTTCTTCTGTGATCTTCTAACATTCTGTAATCTTCTGTCCTCCTTTGTCATTCTGTCCACTTCTGTCATCTTCTGTCATCTTCTGTCCTCTTCTGTCATCTTCTGTCATTCTGTCATCTTCTGTCATCTTCTGTCATTCTGTCCTCTTCTGTCCTCTTCTGTCATCTTCTGTCATCTTCTGTCATTCTGTCATCTTCTGTCATTCTGTGCTCTTCTGTCATTCTGTCATCTTCTGTCATTCTGTCCTCTTCTGTCATTCTGTCATCTTCTGTCAACTTCTGTCATCTTCTGACCTCTTCTGTCATTCTCTCATCTTCAGTCCTCTTCTGTCATTCTGTCATCTTCTGTCCGATTCTGTCATTCTGTCATCTTCTGTCATTCTGTCATCTTCTGTCATCTTCTGTCATTCTGTCCTCTTCTGTCATCTTCTGTCATTCTGTCCTCTTCTGTCATCTTCTGTCATCTTCTGTCATCTTCTGTCCTCTTCTTTCATCTTCTGTCATCTTCTGTAATTCAGTCCGCTTCTGTCATCTTCTGTCATGTTCTGTCATTCTTTCCTCTTCTGTCATCTTCTGTCATCTTCTGTCATTCTGTCAACTTCTGTCATCTTCTGTCCTCTTCTGTCATTCTGTCATCTTCTCTCACTCTGTCCTTTTCTGTCATTCTGTCAGCTTCTGTCATCTTCTGTCATCTTCTGTCCTCTTCTGTCATTCTGTCATCTTCTGTCCTCTTCTGTCATTCTGTCATCTTCTGTCATCTTCTGTCCTATTCTGTCATTCTGTCATCTTCTGTCATCTTCTGTCATCTTCTGTCATCTTCTGTCATCTTCTGTCATCTTCTGTCATTCTGCCCTCTTTTGTCATCTTCTGTCATCTTCTGTCATCTTCTGTCATCTTCCGTCCTCTTCTGTCATCTTCTGTCATCTTCTGTCATTCTGTCATCTTCTGTCCTATTCTGTCATTCTGTCATCTTCTGTCATCTTCTGTCATCTTCTGTCAACTTCTGTCATCTTCTGTCATCTTCTGTCATCTTCTGTCATTCTGCCCTCTTTTGTCATCTTCTGTCATCTTCTGTCATCTTCTGTCATCTTCCGTCCTCTTCTGTCATCTTCTGTCATCTTCTGACATCTTCTGCCATCTTCTGTCCTATTCTGTCATTCTGTCATCTTCTGTCATCTTCTGTCATCTTCTGTCATCTTCTGTCATCTTCTGTCATCTTCTGTCATCTTCTGTCATTCTGCCCTCTTTTGTCATCTTCTGTCATCTTCTGTCATCTTCTGTCATCTTCCGTCCTCTTCTGTCAGCTTCTGTCATCTTCTGTCATCTTCTGTCCTCTTCTGTCATTCTGTCATCTTCTGTCCTCTTCTGTCATTCTGTCATCTTCTGTCATCTTCTGTCCTATTCTGTCATTCTGTCATCTTCTGTCATCTTCTGTCATCTTCTGTCATCTTCTGTCATCTTCTGTCATCTTCTGTCATTCTGCCCTCTTTTGTCATCTTCTGTCATCTTCTGTCATCTTCTGTCATCTTCCGTCCTCTTCTGTCATCTTCTGTCATCTTCTGACATCTTCTGCCATCTTCTGTCCTATTCTGTCATTCTGTCATCTTCTGTCATCTTCTGTCATCTTCTGTCATCTTCTGTCATCTTCTGTCATCTTCTGTCATCTTCTGTCATTCTGCCCTCTTTTGTCATCTTCTGTCATCTTCTGTCATCTTCTGTCATCTTCCGTCCTCTTCTGTCATCTTCTGTCATCTTCTGTCATCTTCTGCCCTCTTCTGTCATATTCTGTCATGTTCTGTCATCTTCTGTCATCTTCTGTCATCTTCTGTCATCTTCTGTCATCTTCTGTCATTCTGCCCTCTTTTGTCATCTTCTGTCATCTTCTGTCATCTTCTGTCATCTTCCGTCCTCTTCTGTCATCTTCTGTCATCTTCTGACATCTTCTGCCATCTTCTGTCCTATTCTGTCATTCTGTCATCTTCTGTCATCTTCTGTCATCTTCTGTCATCTTCTGTCATCTTCTGTCATCTTCTGTCATCTTCTGTCATTCTGCCCTCTTTTGTCATCTTCTGTCATCTTCTGTCATCTTCTGTCATCTTCCGTCCTCTTCTGTCATCTTCTGTCATCTTCTGTCATCTTCTGCCCTCTTCTGTCATATTCTGTCATGTTCTGTCATCTTCTGTCATCTTCTGTCCTCTTCGGTCATCTTCTGTCATTCTGTCATCTTCTGTCATCTTCTGTCATCTTCTGTCATTCTGTCCTCTTCTGTCATCTTCTGTCATCTTCCGTCCTCTTCTGTCATCTTCTGTCATCTTCTGACATCTTCTGCCATCTTCTGTCCTATTCTGTCATTCTGTCATCTTCTGTCATCTTCTGTCATCTTCTGTCATCTTCTGTCATCTTCTGTCATCTTCTGTCATCTTCTGTCATTCTGCCCTCTTTTGTCATCTTCTGTCATCTTCTGTCATCTTCTGTCATCTTCCGTCCTCTTCTGTCATCTTCTGTCATCTTCTGTCATCTTCTGCCCTCTTCTGTCATATTCTGTCATGTTCTGTCATCTTCTGTCATCTTCTGTCCTCTTCGGTCATCTTCTGTCATTCTGTCATCTTCTGTCATCTTCTGTCATCTTCTGTCATTCTGTCCTCTTCTGTCATCTTCTGTCATCTTCTGTCATCTTCTGTCATCTGCTGTCATTCTGTCATCTTCTGTCATTCTGTCCTCTTCTGTCCTTCTGTCATCTTCTGTCATCTTCTGTCATCTTCTGTCCTCTTCTGTCATTCTGTCACCTTCTGTCATTCTGTCCTCTTCTGACAATCTGTCATCTTCTGTCATCGTCTATCATCCTCTGTCCTCTTCTGTCATTCTGTCATCTTCTGTCATCTTCTGTCATTCTGTCATCTTCTGTCATCATCTGTCATCTTCTGTCCTATTCTGTCATTCTGTCATCTTCTGTCATCTTCTGTCACCTTCTGTCATTCTGTCATCTTCTGTCCTCTTCTGTCATCTTCTGTCAGCTTCTGTCATCTTCTGTCATCTTCTGTCATCTTCTGTCATTCTGTCCTCTTCTGTCATTCTGTCATCTTCAGTCATTCTGTCCTCTTGTCATTCTGTCATCTTCTGTCCCCTTCTGTCATCTTCTGTCATCTTCTGTCATTCTGTCATCTTCTGTCATCTTCTGTCATTCTGTCCACTTCTGCCATTCTGTCATCTTCTGTCATCTTCTGTCATCTTCTGTCATTCTGTCCTCTTCTGTCATTCTGTCATCTTCTGTCATCTTCTGTCATTCTGTCATCTTCTGTCATTCTGTCCTCTTCTGTCATTCTGTCATCTTCTGTCATCTTCTGTCATACTGTCCTCTTCTGTCATTCTGTCATCTTCTGTCATTCTGTCCTCTTCTCTCATTCTGTCATCTTCTGTCATCTTCTGTCATTCTGTCATCTTCTGTCATTCTGTCCTCTTCTGTCATCTTCTGTCATTCTGTCCTCTTCTGTCATCTTCTGTCATCTTCTGTCATTCTGTCATCTTCTGTCATTCTGTCCTCTTCTGTCATTCTGTCAACTTCTGTCATCTTCTGTCCTCTTCTGTCATTCTGTCATCTTCTGTCACTCTGTCCTCTTCTGTCATTCTGTCATCTTCTGTCATCTTCTGTCATCTTCTGTCCTCTTCTGTCATTCTGTCATCTTCTGTCCTCTTCTGTCATTCTGTCATCTTCTGTCATCTTCTGTCCTATTCTGTCATTCTGTCATCTTCTGTCATCTTCTGTCATTCTGTCATCTTCTGTCCCCTTCTGTCATTCTGTCATCTTCTGTCATCTTCTGTCATCTTCTGTCCTCTTCTGTCATCTTCTGTCATCTTCTGTCATTCTGTCCTCTTCTGTCCTCTTCTGTCATCTTCTGTCATCTTCTGTCATCTTCTGTCATTCTGTCCTCTTTTGTCATCTTCTGTCATCTTCTGTCCTCTTCTGTCATCTTCTGTCTTCTTCTGTCATCGTCTGTCATCTTCTGTCCTCTTCTGTCATCTTCTGTCTTCTTCTGTCATTCTGTCCTCTTCTGTCCTCTTCTGTCATCTTCTGTCATCTTCTGTCATTCTGTCCTCTTTTGTCATCTTCTGTCATCTTCTGTCCTCTTCTGTCATCTTCTGTCTTCTTCTGTCATCTTCTGTCATCTTCTGTCATCTTCTGTCATCTTCTCTCATTCTGTAATCTTCTGTCATTCTGTCATCTTCTGTCATCTTCTGTCCTCTTCTGTCATTCTGTCATCTTCTGTCATCTTCTGTCATTCTGTCCTCTTCTGTCATTCTGTCAACTTCTGTCATCTTCTGTCATCTTCTGTCCTCTTCTGTCATTCTGTCATCTTCTGCCCTCTTCTGTCATTCTGTCATCTTCTGTCATCTTCTGTCCTATTCTGTCATTCTGTCATCTTCTGTCATCTTCTGTCCTCTTCTGTCATTCTGTCATCTTCTGTCCTCTTCTGTCATTCTGTCATCTTCTGTCATTTTCTGTCATCTTCTGTCATCTTCTGTCGTCTTCTGCCATCTTCTGTCTTCTTCTGTCCTCTTCTGTCATCTTCTGTCATCTTCTGTCATTCTGTCCTCTTCTGTCATCTTCTGTCATCTTCTGTCATTCTGTCCGCTTCTGTCATCTTCTGCCATCTTCTGTCATTCTGTCATCTTCTGTCATTCTGTGCTCTTCTGTCATTCTGTCATCTTCCGCCATCTTCTGTCCTCTTCTGTCATTCTGTTCTCTTCTGTCATTCTGTCCACTTCTGTCATTCTGTCATCTTCTGTCATTCTGTCCTCTTCTGTCATTCTGTCATCTTCTGTCATCTTCTGTCATCTTCTGTCATCTTCTGTCCTCTTCTGTCATCTTCTGTCATCTTCTGTCATTCTGTCCTCTTCTGTCATTCTGTCATCTTCTGTCATTCTGTCCTCTTCTGTCATCTTCTTTCATCATCTGTCATTCTGTCCTCTTCTGTCATCTTCTGTCATCTTCTGCCCTCTTCTGTCATTCTGTCATCTTCTGTCATTCTGTCCTCTTCTGTCATTCTGTCATCTTCTGTCATTCTGTCCTCTTCTGTCATTCTGTCATCTTCTGTCATCTTCTGTCTTCTTCTGTGATCTTCTAACATTCTGTAATCTTCTGTCCTCCTTTGTCATTCTGTCCACTTCTGTCATCTTCTGTCATCTTCTGTCCTCTTCTGTCCTCTTCTGTCATCTTCTGTCATTCTGTCATCTTCTGTCATCTTCTGTCATTCTGTGCTCTTCTGTCATTCTGTCATTTTCTGTCATTCTATCCTCTTCTGTCATTCTGTCATCTTCTGTCATCTTCTGCCATCTTCTGTCCTCTTCTGTCATTCTGTCATCTTCAGTCCTCTTCTGTCATCTTCTGTCATTCTGTCATCTTCTGTCATCTTCTGTCATTCTGTCCTCTTCTGTCATCTTCTGTCATTCTGTCCTCTTCTGTCATCTTCCGTCATCTTCTGTCATCTTCTGTCATCTTCTGTAATTCAGTCCTCTTCTGTCATCTTCTGTCATGTTCTGTCATTCTGTCAACTTCTGTCATCTTCTGTCCTCTTCTGTCATTCTGTCATCTTCTGTCACTCTGTCCTCTTCTGTCATTCTGTCAGCTTCTGTCATCTTCTGTCATCTTTTGTCCTCTTCTGTCATCTTCTGTCATCTTCTGTAATTCTGTCATCTTCTGTCCTCTTCTGTTATTCTGTCATCTTCTGTCATCTTCTGTCATCTTCTGTCATCTTCTGTCCTCTTCTGTCATCTTCTGTCATTTTCTGTCATTCTGTCCTCTTCTGTCATCTTCCGTCATCTTCTGTCATTCTGTCCTCTTCTGTCATCTTCTGTCATCTTCTGTCATCTTCTGTCATCTTCTGTCATTCGTCCTCTTTTGTCATCTTCTGTCATCTTCTGTCATCTTCTGTCATCTTCTGTCCTCTCCTGTCATCTTCTGTCATCTTCTGTCATCTTCTGACATCTTCTGACATCTTCTGTCATCCTCTGTCCTCTTCTGTCATCTTCTGTCATCTTCTGTCATTCTGTCCTCTTCTGTCCTCTTCTGTCATCTTCTGTCATCTTCTGTCATTCTGTCCTCTTTGGTCATCTTCTGTCATCTTCTGTCCTCTTCTGTCATCTTCTGTCTTCTTCTGTCATCTTCTGTCATCTTCTGACAGCTTCTGTCACCTTCTGTCATTCTGTCCTCTTTGGTCATCTTCTGTCATCTTCTGTCGTTCTGTCATCTTCTCTCATTCTGTCCTCTTCTGTCATTCTGTCATCTTCTGTCATCATCTGTCCTCTTCTGTCATTCTGTCATCTTCTGTCACTCTGTCCTCTTCTTACATTCTGTCAGCTTCTGTCATCTTCTGTCATCTTCTGTCCTCTTCTGTCATTCTGTCATCTTCTCTCCTCTTCTGTCATTCTGTCATCTTCTGTCATCTTCTGTCATCTTCTGTCATCTTCTGTCATCTTCTGTCATCTTCTGTCCTCTTCTGTCATCTTCTGTCATCTTCTGTCATTCTGTCCTCTTCTGTCATCTTCTGCCATTCTGTTCTCTTCTGTCATCTTCTGTCATCTTCTGTCATTCTGTCATCTTCTGTCATTCTGTGCTCTTCTGTCATTCTGTCCTCTTCTGTCATTCTGTCATCTTCTGTCATTCTGTCCTCTTCTGTCATTCTGTCATCTTCTGTCATCTTCTGTCATCTTCTGTCCTATTCTGTCATTCTGTCATCTTCTGTCATCTTCTGTCATCTTCTGTCATTCTGTCATCTTCTGTCCTCTTCTGTCATTCTGTCATCTTCTGTCATCTTCTGTCATCTTCTGTCGTCTTCTGTCATCTTCTGTCATCTTCTGTCCTCTTCTGTCATCTTCTGTCATCTTCTGTCATTCTGTCCTCTTCTGTCATCTTCTGTCATCTTCTGTCATTCTGTTCTCTTCTGTCATCTTCTGTCATCTTCTGTCATTCTGTCATCTTCTGTCATTCTGTGCTCTTCTGTCATTCTGTCCTCTTCTGTCATTCTGTCATCTTCTGTCATTCTGTCCTCTTCTGTCATTCTGTCATCTTCTGTCATCTTCTGTCATCTTCTGTCATCTTCTGTCCTCTTCTGTCATCTTCTGTCATCTTCTGTCATTCTGTCATTCTGTCATCTTCTGTCATTCTGTCATCTTCTGTCATTCTGTCATCTTCTGTCATTCTGTCATCTTCTGTCATTCTGTCATCTTCTGTCCTCTTCTGTCATTCTGTCATCTTCTGTCATCTTTTGTCATCTTCTGTCATCTTCTGTCATCTTCTGTCCTCTTCTGTCATCTTCTGTCATCTTCTGTCATTCTGTCCTCTTCTGTCATCTTCTTTCATCTTCTGTCATTCTGTCCTCTTCTGTCATCTTCTGTCATCTTCTGTCATCTTCTGTTATTCTCTCATCTTCTGTCATTCTGTCATCTTCTGTCATCTTCTGCCCTCTTCTGTCATTCTGTCATCTTCTGTCATTCTGTCCTCTTCTGTCATTCTGTCATCTTCTGTCATTCTGTCCTCTTCTGCCATTCTGTCATCTTCTATCATCTTTTGTCTTCTTCTGTGATCTTCTAACATTCTGTAATCTTCTGTCCTCCTTTTCATTCTGTCCAGTTCTGTCATCTTCTGTCATCTTCTGTCCTCTTCTGTCATCTTCTGTCATTCTGTCATCTTCTGTCATCTTCTGTCATCTTCTGTCATTCTGTCATCTTCTGTCATTCTGTGCTCTTCTGTCATTCTGTCATCTTCTGTCATTCTGTCCTCTTCTGTCATTCTGTCATCTTCTGTCATCTTCTGTCATCTTCTGTCCTCTTCTATCATTCTGTCATCTTCAGTCCTCTTCTGTCATTCTGTCATCTTCTGTCCTATTCTGTCATTCTATCATCTTCTGTCATTCTGTCATCTTCTGTCATCTTCTGTCATTCTGTCCTCTTCTGTCATCTTCTGTCATTCTGTCCTCTTCTGTCATCTTCTGTCATCTTCTGTCCTCTTCTGTCATCTTCTGTCACCTTCTGTCATTCAGTCATCTTCTGTCATCTTCTGTCATCTTCTGCCCTCTTCTGTCATCTTCTGTCATCTTCTGTCATCTTCTGTCATTCTGTCATCTTCTGTCCTCTTCTGTTATTCTGTCATATTCTGTCATCTTCTGTCATCTTCAGTCATCTTCTGTCATCTTCTGTCCTCTTCTGTCATCTTCTGTCATTCTGTCATCTTCTGTCATTCTGTCCTCTTCTGTCATTCTGTCATCTTCTGTCATCTTCTGTCCTCTTCTTTCATTCTGTCATCTTCTGTCATCTTCTGTCCTCTTCTGTCATCTTCTGTCATCTTCTGTCATCTTCAGTCATCTTCTGTCCTCTTCTGTCATCTTCTGACATTCTGTCATCTTCTGTCATTCTGTCCTCTTCTGTCATTCTGTCATCTTCTGTCATCTTCTGTCCTCTTCTGTCATTCTGTCATCTTCTGTCATTCTGTCCTCTTCTGTCATTATGTCATCTTCTGTCATCTTCTGTCATCTTCTGCCCTCTTCTGTCATCTTCTGTCCTATTCTGTCATTCTGTCATCTTCTGCCATCTTCTGTCATCTTCTGTCATTCTGTCATCTTCTGTCCTCTTCTGTCATCTTCTGTCAGCTTCTGTCATCTTCTGTCATTCTGTCCCCTTCTGTCATTCTGTCATCTTCTGTCATCTTCTGTCATTCTGTCATCTTCTGTCATCTTCTGTCATTCTGTGCTCTTCTGTCATTTTGTCATCTTCCGCCATCTTCTGTCCTCTTCTGTCATTCTGTCTTCTTCTTCCATTCTCTCCTCTTCTGTCATTCTGTCATCTTCTGTCATTCTGTCCTCTTCTGTCATTCTGTCATCTTCTGTCATCTTCTGTCCTCTTCTGTCATTCTGTCATCTTCTGTCATCTTCTGTCATCTTCTGTCATACTGTCCTCTTCTGTCATTCTGTCCTCTTCTCTCATTCTGTCATCTTCTGTCATCTTCTGTCATTCTGTCATCTTCTGTCATTCTGTCCTCGTCTGTCATCTTCTGTCATCTTCTGTCATTCTGTCCTCTTCTGTCATCTTCTGTCATCTTCTGTCATTCTGTCATCTTCTGTCATTCTGTCCTCTTCTGTCATTCTGCCAACTTCTGTCATCTTCTGTCCTCTTCTGTCATTCTGTCATCTTCTGTCACTCTGTCCTCTTCTGTCATTCTGTCATCTTCTGTCATCTTCTGTCATCTTCTGTCCTCTTCTGTCATTCTGTCATCTTCTGTCCTCTTCTGTCATTCTGTCATCTTCTGTCATCTTCTGTCCTATTCTGTCATTCTGTCATCTTCTGTCATCTTCTGTCATTCTGTCATCTTCTGTCCTCTTCTGTCATTCTGTCATCTTCTGTCATCTTCTGTCATCTTCTGTCCTCTTCTGTCATCTGCTGTCATCTTCTGTCATTCTGTCCTCTTCTGTCCTCTTCTGTCATCTTCTGTCATCTTCTGTCATCTTCTGCCATTCTGTCCTCTTTTGTCATCTTCAGTCATCTTCTGTCCTCTTCTGTCATCTTCTGTCTTCTTCTGTCACCTTCTGTCATCTTCTGTCATCTTCTGTCATCTTCTGTCATTCTGTCCTCTTCCGTCATCTTCTGTCATCTTCTGTCGTTCTGTCATCTTCTCTCATTCTGTCCTCTTCTGTCATTCTGTCATCTTCTGTCATCTTCTGTCCTCTTCTGTCCTCTTCTGTCCTCTTCTGTCATCTTCTGTCATTCTGTCATCTTCTGTCATTCTGTCCTCTTCTGTCATTCTGTCATCTTCTCTCATCTTCTGTCCTCTTCTGTCATTCTGTCATCTTCTGTCATCTTCTGTCCTCTTCTGTCATCTTCTGTCATCTTCTGTCATCTTCAGTCATCTTCTGTCATCTTCTGTCCTCTTCTGTCATCTTCTGTCATTCTGTCATCTTCTGTCATTCTGTCCTCTTCTGTCATTCTGTCATCTTCTGTCATCTTCTGTCCTCTTCTGTCATTCTGTCATCTTCTGTCATTCTGTCCTCTTCTGTCATTCTGTCATCTTCTGTCATCTTCTGTCATCTTCTGCCCTCTTCTGTCATCTTCTGTCCTATTCTGTCATTCTGTCATCTTCTGCCATCTTCTGTCATCTTCTGTCATTCTGTCATCTTCTGTCCTCTTCTGTCATCTTCTGTCAGCTTCTGTCATCTTCTGTCATTCTGTCCTCTTCTGTCATTCTGTCATCTTCTGTCATCTTCTGTCATCTTCTGTCATTCTGTGCTCTTCTGTCATTCTGTCATCTTCCGCCATCTTCTGTCCTCTTCTGTCATTCTGTCTTCTTCTTCCATTCTGTCCTCTTCTGTCATTCTGTCATCTTCTGTCATTCTGTCCTCTTCTGTCATTCTGTCATCTTCTGTCATCTTCTGTCCTCTTCTGTCATTCTGTCATCTTCTGTCATTCTGTCCTCTTCTCTCATTCTGTCATCTTCTGTCATCTTCTGTCATTCTGTCACCTTCTGTCATTCTGTCCTCTTCTGTCATCTTCTGTCATCTTCTGTCATTCTGTCCTCTTCTGTCATCTTCTGTCATCTTCTGTCATTCTGTCATCTTCTGTCATTCTGTCCTCTTCTGTCATTCTGCCAACTTGTGTCATCTTCTGTCCTCTTCTGTCATTCTGTCATCTTCTGTCACTCTGTCCTCTTCTGTCATTCTGTCATCTTCTGTCATCTTCTGTCATCTTCTGTCCTCTTCTGTCATTCTGTCATCTTCTGTCCTCTTCTGTCATTCTGACATCTTCTGTCATCTTCTGTCCTATTCTCTCATTCTGTCATCTTCTGTCATCTTCTGTCATTCTGTCATCTTCTGTCCTCTTCTGTCATTCTGTCATCTTCTGTCATCTTCTGTCATCTTCTGTCCTCTTCTGTCATCTTCTGTCATCTTCTGTCATTCTGTCCTCTTCTGTCCTCTTCTGTCATCTTCTGTCATCTTCTGTCATCTTCTGTCATCTTCTGTCATTCTGTCCTCTTTTGTCACCTTCTGTCATCTTCTGTCCTCTTCTGTCATCTTCTGTCTTCTTCTGTCATCTTCTGTCATCTTCTATCATCTTCTGTCATCTTCTTTCATTCTGTCCTCTTCGGTCATCTTCTGTCATCTTCTGTCGTTCTGTCATCTTCTCTCATTCTGTCCTCTTCTGTCATTCTGTCATCTTCTGTCATCTTCTGTCCTCTTCTGTCATTCTGTCATCTTCTGTCATTCTGTCCTCTTCTGTCATTCTGTCATCTTCTGTCAATCTGTCCTCTTCTGTCATTCTGTCATCTTCTGTCATCTTCTGTCATCTTCTGTCCTCTTCTGTCATTCTGTCATCTTCTGTCCTCTTCTGTCATTCTGTCATCTTCTGTCATCCTCTGTCCTATTCTGTCATTCTGTCATCTTCTGTCATCTTCTGTCATCTTCTGTCATTCTGTCATCTTCTGTCCTCTTCTGTCATTCTGTCATCTTCTGTCATCTTCTGTCATCTTCTGTCATCTTCTGTCGTCTTCTGTCATCTTCTGTCCTCTTCTGTCATCTTCTGTCATTCTGTCCTCTTCTGTCATCTTCTGTCATCTTCTGTCATTCTGTCCTCTTCTGCCATCTTCTGTCATCTTCTGTCCTCTTCTGTCATCTTCTGTCATCTTCTGTCATTCTGTCCTCTTCTGTCCTCTTCTGTCATCTTCTGTCATCTTCTGTCATCTTCTGTCATTCTGTCCTCTTTTGTCATCTTCTGTCATCTTCTGTCCTCTTCTGTCTTCTTCTGTCATCTTCTGTCATCTTCTGTCATCTTCTGTCATCTTCTGTCATTCTGTCCTCTTTGGTCATCTTCTGTCATCTTCTGTCGTTCTGTCATCTTCTCTCATTCTGTCCTCTTCTGTCATTCTGTCATCTTCTGTCATCTTCTGTCCTCTTCTGTCATTCTGTCATCTTCTGTCATTCTGTCCTCTTCTGTCATTCTGTTATCTTCTGTCACTCTGTCCTCTTCTGTCATTCTGTCATCTTTGTCATCTTCTGTCATCTTATGTCCTCTTCTGCCATTCTGTCATCTTCTGTCCGCTTCTGTCATTCTGTCATCTTCTGTCATCTTCTGTCCTCTTCTGTCATTCTGTCATCTTCTGTCATCTTCTGTCATTCTGTCATCTTCTGTCCTCTTCTGTCATTCTGTCATCTTCTGTCATCTTCTGTCATCTTCTGTCATCTTCTGTCGTCTTCTGTCATCTTCTGTCATCTTCTGTCCTCTTCTGTCATCTTCTGTCATCTTCTGTCATTCTGTCCTCTTCTGTCATCTTCTGTCATCTTCTGTCATTCTGTCCTCTTCTGTCATCTTCTGTCATTCTGTCATCTTCTGTCATTCTGTCATCTTCTGTCATTCTGTGCTCTTCTGTCATTCTGTCATCTTCCGCCATCTTCTGTCCTCTTCTGTCATTCTGTCTTCTTCTGTCATTCTGTCCTCTTCTGTCATTCTGTCATCTTCTGTCATTCTGTCCTCTTCTGTCATTCTGTCATCTTCTGTCATCTTCTGTCATCTTCTGTCCTCTTCTGTCATCTTCTGTCATCTTCTGTCATTCTGTCCTCTTCTGTCATTCTGTCATCTTCTGTCATTCTGTCATCTTCTGTCATTCTGTCATCTTCTGTCATTCTGTCATCTTCTGTCATTCTGTCATCTTCTGTCCTCTTCTGTCATTCTGTCATCTTCCGTCATCTTTTGTCATCTTCTGTCCTCTTCTGTCATCTTCTGTCATTCTGTCCTCTTCTGTCATCTTCTGTCATCTTCTGTCATCTTCTGTCCTCTTCTGTCATCTTCTGTCATTCAGTCCTCTTCTGTCATCTTCTGTCATCTTCTGTCATCTTCTGTCATTCTGTCATCTTCTGTCCTGTTCTGTTATTCTGTCATCTTCTGTCATCTTCTGTCATCTTCAGTCATCTTCTGTCATCTTCTGTCCTCTTCTGTCATCTTCTGTCATTCTGTCATCTTCTGTCATTCTGTCCTCTTCTGTCATTCTGTCATCTTCTGTCATCTTCTGTCCTCTTCTGTCATTCTGTCATCTTCTGTCATCTTCTGTCCTCTTCTGTCATCTTCTGTCATCTTCTGTCATCTCCAGTCATCTTCTGTCATCTTCTGTCCTCTTCTGTCATCTTCTGACATTCTGTCATCTTCTGTCATTCTGTCCTCTTCTGTCATTCTGTCATCTTCTGTCATCTTCTGTCCTCTTCTGTCATTCTGTCATCTTCTGTCATTCTGTCCTCTTCTGTCATTCTGTCATCTTCTGTCATCTTCTGTCATCTTCTGCCCTCTTCTGTCATCTTCTGTCCTATTCTGTCATTCTGTCATCTTCTGCCATCTTCTGTCATCTTCTGTCATTCTGTCATCTTCTGTCCTCTTCTGTCATCTTCTGTCAGCTTCTGTCATCTTCTGTCATTCTGTACCCTTCTGTCATTCTGTCATCTTCTGTCATCTTCTGTCATCTTCTGTCATTCTGTCATCTTCTGTCATCTTCTGTCATCTTCTGTCATTCTGTGCTCTTCTGTCATTCTGTCATCTTCCGCCATCTTCTGTCCTCTTCTGTCATTCTGTCTTCTTCTTCCATTCTGTCCTCTTCTGTCATTCTGTCATCTTCTGTCATTCTGTCCTCTTCTGTCATTCTGTCATCTTCTGTCATCTTCTGTCCTCTTCTGTCATTCTGTCATCTTCTGTCATCTTCTGTCATCTTCTGTCATACTGTCCTCTTCTGTCATTCTGTCATCTTCTGTCATTCTGTCCTCTTCTCTCATTCTGTCATCTTCTGTCATCTTCTGTCATTCTGTCATCTTCTGTCATTCTGTCCTCTTCTGTCATCTTCTGTCATCTTCTGTCATTCTGTCCTCTTCTGTCATCTTCTGTCATCTTCTGTCATTCTGTCATCTTCTGTCATTCTGTCCTCTTCTGTCATTCTGCCAACTTCTGTCATCTTCTGTCCTCTTCTGTCATTCTGTCATCTTCTGTCACTCTGTCCTCTTCTGTCATTCTGTCATCTTCTGTCATCTTCTGTCCTCTTCTGTCATTCTGTCATCTTCTGTCCTCTTCTGTCATTCTGTCATCTTCTGTCATCTTCTGTCCTATTCTGTCATTCTGTCATCTTCTGTCATCTTCTGTCATCTTCTGTCATTCTGTCATCTTCTGTCTTCTTCTGTCATTCTGTCATCTTCTGTCATCTTCTGTCATCTTCTGTCATCTTCTGTCCTCTTCTGTCATCTTCTGTCATCTTCTGTCATTCTGTCCTCTTCTGTCCTCTTCTGTCATCTTCTGTCATCTTCTGTCATCTTCTGTCATTCTGTCCTCTTTTGTCATCTTCAGTCATCTTCTGTCCTCTTCTGTCATCTTCTGTCTTCTTCTGTCATCTTCTGTCATCTTCTGTCATCTTCTGTCATCTTCTGTTATTCTGTCCTCTTCCGTCATCTTCTGTCTTCTTCTGTCGTTCTGTCATCTTCTCTCATTCTGTCCTCTTCTGTCATTCTGTCATCTTCTGTCATCTTCTGTCCTCTTCTGTCCTCTTCTGTCCTCTTCTGTCATCTTCTGTCATTCTGTCATCTTCTGTCATTCTGTCCTCTTCTGTCATTCTGTCATCTTCTGTCATCTTCTGTCCTCTTCTGTCATTCTGTCATCTTCTGTCATCTTCTGTCATCTTCTGTCCTCTTCTGTCATTCTGTCATCTTCTGTCCTCTTCTGTCATTCTGTCATCTTCTGTCGTCCTCTGTCCTATTCTGTCATTCTGTCATCTTCTGTCATCTTCTGTCATCTTCTGTCATTCTGTCATCTTCTGTCCTCTTCTGTCATTCTGTCATCTTCTGTCATCTTCTGTCATCTTCTGTCGTCTTCTGTCATCTTCTGTCATCTTCTGTCCTCTTCTGTCATCTTCTGTCATCTTCTGTCATTCTGTCCTCTTCTGCCATCTTCTGTCATCTTCTGTCCTCTTCTGTCATCTTCTGTCCTCTTCTGTCATCTTCTGTCATCTTCTGTCATTCTGTCCTCTTCTGTCCTCTTCTGTCATCTTCTGTCATCTTCTGTCATCTTCTGTCATCTTCTGTCATTCTGTCCTCTTTTGTCATCTTCTGTCATCTTCTGTCCTCTTCTGTCTTCTTCTGTCATCTTCTGTCATCTTCTGTCATCTTCTGTCATCTTCTGTCATTCTGTCCTCTTTGGTCATCTTCTGTCATCTTCTGTCGTTCTGTCATCTTCTCTCATTCTGTCCTCTTCTGTCATTCTGTCATCTTCTGTCATCTTCTGTCCTCTTCTGTCATTCTGTCATCTTCTGTCATTCTGTCCTCTTCTGTCATTCTGTCATCTTCTGTCACTCTGTCCTCTTCTGTCATTCTGTCATCTTCTGTCATCTTCTGTCATCTTATGTCCTCTTCTGTCATTCTGTCATCTTCTGTCCTCTTCTGTCATTCTGTCATCTTCTGTCATCTTCTGTCCTATTCTGTCATTCTGTCATCTTCTGTCATCTTCTGTCATCTTCTGTCATTCTGTCATCTTCTGTCCTCTTCTGTCATTCTGTCATCTTCTGTCATCTTCTGTCATCTTCTGTCATCTTCTGTCGTCTTCTGTCATCTTCCGTCATCTTCTGTCCTCTTCTGTCATCTTCTGTCATCTTCTGTCATTCTGTCCTCTTCTGTCATCTTCTGTCATCTTCTGTCATTCTGTCCTCTTCTGTCATCTTCTGTCATCTTCTGTCATTCTGTCATCTTCTGTCATTCTGTGCTCTTCTGTCATTCTGTCATCTTCCGCCATCTTCTGTCCTCTTCTGTCATTCTGTCTTCTTCTGTCATTCTGTCCTCTTCTGTCATTCTGTCATCTTCTGTCATTCTGTCCTCTTCTCTCATTCTGTCATCTTCTGTCATCTTCTGTCATCTTCTGTCATCTTCTGTCCTCTTCTGTCATCTTCTGTCATCTTCTGTCATTCTGTCCTCTTCTGTCATTCTGTCATCTTCTGTCATTCTGTCATCTTCTGTCATTCTGTCATCTTCTGTCATTCTGTCATCTTCTGTCATTCTGTCATCTTCTGTCCTCTTCTGTCATTCTGTCATCTTCCGTCATCTTTTGTCATCTTCTGTCCTCTTCTGTCATCTTCTGTCATTCTGTCCTCTTCTGTCATCTTCTGTCATCTTCTGTCATCTTCTGTCCTCTTCTGTCATCTTCTGTCATCTTCTGTCATCTTCTGTCATTCTGTCATCTTCTGTCCTCTTCTGTTATTCTGTCATCTTCTGTCATCTTCTGTCATCTTCAGTCATCTTCTGTCATCTTCTGTCCTCTTCTGTCATCTTCTGTCATTCTGTCATCTTCTGTCATTCTGTCCTCTTCTGTCATTCTGTCATCTTCTGTCATCTTCTGTCCTCTTCTGTCATCTTCTGTCATCTTCTGTCATCTTCAGTCATCTTCTGTCATCTTCTGTCATTCTGTCATCTTCTGTCCTCTTCTGTTATTCTGTCATCTTCTGTCATCTTCTGTCATCTTCAGTCATCTTCTGTCATCTTCTGTCCTCTTCTGTCATCTTCAGTCATCTTCTGTCATCTTCTGTCCTCTTCTGTCATCTTCTGTCATTCTGTCATCTTCTGTCATTCTGTCCTCTTCTGTCATTCTGTCATCTTCTGTCATCTTCTGTCCTCTTCTGTCATTCTGTCATCTTCTGTCATCTTCTGTCCTCTTCTGTCATCTTCTGTCATCTTCTGTCATCTTCAGTCATCTTCTGTCATCTTCTGTCCTCTTCTGTCATCTTCTGACATTCTGTCATCTTCTGTCATTCTGTCCTCTTCTGTCATTCTGTCATCTTCTGTCATCTTCTGTCCTCTTCTGTCATTCTGTCATCTTCTGTCATTCTGTCCTCTTCTGTCATTCTGTCATCTTCTGTCATCTTCTGTCATCTTCTGCCCTCTTCTGTCATCTTCTGTCCTATTCTGTCATTCTGTCATCTTCTGCCATCTTCTGTCATCTTCTGTCATTCTCTCATCTTCTGTCCTCTTCTGTCATCTTCTGTCAGCTTCTGTCATCTTCTGTCATTCTGTCCCCTTCTGTCATTCTGTCATCTTCTGTCATCTTCTGTCATCTTCTGTCATTCTGTCATCTTCTGTCATCTTCTGTCATTCTGTGCTCTTCTGTCATTCTGTCATCTTCCGCCATCTTCTGTCCTCTTCTGTCATTCTGTCTTCTTCTTCCATTCTGTCCTCTTCTGTCATTCTGTCATCTTCTGTCATTCTGTCCTCTTCTGTCATTCTGTCATCTTCTGTCATCTTCTGTCCTCCTCTGTCATTCTGTCATCTTCTGTCATCTTCTGTCATCTTCTGTCATACTGTCCTCTTCTGTCATTCTGTCATCTTCTGTCATTCTGTCCCCTTCTCTCATTCTGTCATCTTCTGTCATCTTCTGTCATTCTGTCATCTTCTGTCATTCTGTCCTCTTCTGTCCTCTTCTGTCATCTTCTGTCATTCTGTCCTCTTCTGTCATCTTCTGTCATCTTCTGTCATTCTGTCATCTTCTGTCATTCTGTCCTCTTCTGTCATTCTGCCAACTTCTGTCATCTTCTGTCCTCTTCTGTCATTCTGTCATCTTCTGTCACTCTGTCCTCTTCTGTCATTCTGTCATCTTCTGTCATCTTCTGTCCTCTTCTGTCATTCTGTCATCTTCTGTCCTCTTCTGTCATTCTGTCATCTTCTGTCATCTTCTGTCCTATTCTGTCATTCTGTCATCTTCTGTCATCTTCTGTCATTCTGTCATCTTCTGTCCTCTTCTGTCATTCTGTCATCTTCTGTCATCTTCTGTCATCTTCTGTCCTCTTCTGTCATCTTCTGTCATCTTCTGTCATTCTGTCCTCTTCTGTCCTCTTCTGTCATCTTCTGTCATCTTCTGTCATCTTCTGTCATCTTCTGTCATTCTGTCCTCTTTTGTCATCTTCAGTCATCTTCTGTCCTCTTCTGTCATCTTCTGTCTTCTTCTGTCATCTTCTGTCATCTTCTGTCATCTTCTGTCATTCTGTCCTCTTCCGTCATCTTCTGTCATCTTCTGTCGTTCTGTCATCTTCTCTCATTCTGTCCTCTTCTGTCATTCTGTCATCTCCTGTCATCTTCTGTCCTCTTCTGTCCTCTTCTGTCATCTTCTGTCATTCTGTCTTCTTCTGTCATTCTGTCCTCTTCTGCCATTCTGTCATCTTCTGTCATCTTCTTTCCTCTTCTGTCATTCTGTCATCTTCTGTCATCTTCCGTCCTCTTCTGTCATCCTCTGTCACCTTCTGTCATCTTCTGTCATCTTCTGTCATCTTCTGTCCTCTTCTGTCATCTTCTGCCATTCTGTCATCTTCTGTCATTCTGTCCTCTTCTGTCATTCTGTCATCTTCTGTCATCTTCTGTCCTCTTCTGTCATTCTGTCATCTTCTGTCATTCTGTCCTCTTCTGTCATTCTGTCATCTTCTGTCATCTTCTGTCATCTTCTGCCCTCTTCTGTCATCTTCTGTCCTATTCTGTCATTCTGTCATCTTCTGCCATCTTCTGTCATCTTCTGTCATTCTGTCATCTTCTGTCCTCTTCTGTCATCTTCTGTCATCTTCTGTCATCTTCTGTCATTCTGTCCTCTTCTGTCATCTGTCATCTTCTGTCATCTTCTGTCATTCTGTCATCTTCTGTCATCTTCTGTCATCTTCTGTCATTCTGTGCTCTTCTGTCATTCTGTCATCTTCCGGCATCTTCTGTCCTCTTCTGTCATTCTGTCTTCTTCTTCCATTCTGTCCTCTTCTGTCATTCTGTCATCTTCTGTCATTCTGTCCTCTTTTGTCATTCTGTCATCTTCTGTCCTCTTCTGTCATTCTGTCATCTTCTGTCATTCTGTCCTCTTCTCTCATTCTGTCATCTTCTGTCCTCTTCTGTCATTCTGTCATCTTCTGTCATTCTGTCCTCTTCTGTCATTCTGTCATCTTCTGTCCTCTTCTGTCATTCTGTCATCTTCTGTCATTCTGTCCTCTTCTCTCATTCTGTCATCTTCTGTCATTCTGTCCTCTTCTGTCATCTTCTGTCATTCTGTCATCTTCTGTCATTCTGTCCTCTTCTGTCATTCTGCCAACTTCTGTCATCTTCTGTCCTCTTCTGTCATTCTGTCATCTTCTGTCACTCTGTCCTCTTCTGTCATTCTGTCATCTTCTGTCATCTTCTGTCATCTTCTGTCCTCTTCTGTCATTCTGTCATCTTCTGTCCTCTTCTGTCATCTTCTGTCCTATTCTCTCATTCTGTCATCTTCTGTCATCTTCTGTCATCTTCTGTCATTCTGTCATCTTCTGTCCTCTTCTGTCATTCTGACATCTTCTGTCATCTTCTGTCATCTTCTGTCCTCTTCTGTCATCTTTTGTCATCTTCTGTCATTCTGTCCTCTTCTGTCCTCTTCTGTCATCTTCTGTCATCTTCTGTCATCTTCTGTCATCTTCTGTCATTCTGTCCTCTTTTGTCACCTTCTGTCATCTTCTGTCCTCTTCTGTCATCTTCTGTCTTCTTCTGTCATCTTCTGTCATCTTCTATCATCTTCTGTCATCTTCTTTCATTCTGTCCTCTTCGGTCATCTTCTGTCATCTTCTGTCGTTCTGTCATCTTCTCTCATTCTGTCCTCTTCTGTCATTCTGTCATCTTCTGTCATCTTCTGTCCTCTTCTGTCATTCTGTCATCTTCTGTCATTCTGTCCTCTTCTGTCATTCTGTCATCTTCTGTCATCTTCTGTCCTCTTCTGTCATTCTGTCATCTTCTGTCATCCTCTGTCCTATTCTGTCATTCTGTCATCTTCTGTCATCTTCTGTCATCTTCTGTCATTCTGTCATCTTCTGTCCTCTTCTGTCATTCTGTCATCTTCTGTCATCTTCTGTCATCTTCTGTCATCTTCTGTCGTCTTCTGTCATCTTCTGTCCTCTTCTGTCATCTTCTGTCATCTTCTGTCATTCTGTCCTCTTCTGTCATCTTCTGTCATCTTCTGTCATTCTGTCCTCTTCTGCCATCTTCTGTCATCTTCTGTCCTCTTCTGTCATCTTCTGTCCTCTTCTGTCATCTTCTGTCATATTCTGTCATTCTGTCCTCTTTTGTCATCTTCTGTCATCTTCTGTCCTCTTCTGTCTTCTTCTGTCATCTTCTGACATCTTCTGTCATCTTCTGTCATCTTCTGTCATTCTGTCCTCTTTGGTCATCTTCTGTCATCTTCTGTCCTCTTCTGTCATTCTGTCATCTTCTGTCATTCTCTCCTCTTCTGTCATTCTGTCATCTTCTGTCACTCTGTCCTCTTCTGTCATTCTGTCATCTTCTGTCATCTTCTGTCATCTTATGTCCTCTTCTGTCATTCTGTCATCTTCTGTCCTCTTCTGTCATTCTGTCATCTTCTGTCATCTTCTGTCCTATTCTGTCATTCTGTCATCTTCAGTCATCTTCTGTCATCTTCTGTCATTCTGTCATCTTCTGTCCTCTTCTGTCATTCTGTCATCTTCTGTCATCTTCTGTCATCTTCTGTCGTCTTCTGTCATCTTCTGTCCTCTTCTTTCATCTTCTGTCATCTTCTGTCATTCTGTCCTCTTCTGTCATCTTCTGTCATCTTCTGTCATTCTGTCCTCTTCTGTCCTCTTCTGTCATCTTCTGTCATCTTCTGTCATTCTGTGCTCTTCTGTCATTCTGTCATCTTCCGCCATCTTCTGTCCTCTTCTGTCATTCTGTCTTCTTCTGTCATTCTGTCCTCTTCTGTCATTCTGTCATCTTCTGTCATTCTGTCCTCTTCTGTCATTCTGTCATCTTCTGTCATCTTCTGTCATCTTCTGTCATCTTCTGTCCTCTTCTGTCATCTTCTGTCATCTTCTGTCATTCTGTCCTCTTCTGTCATTCTGTCATCTTCTGTCATTCTGTCATCTTCTGTCATTCTGTCATCTTCTGTCATTCTGTCATCTTCTGTCATTCTGTCATCTTCTGTCCTCTTCTGTCATTCTGTCATCTTCCGTCATCTTTTGTCATCTTCTGTCATCTTCTGTCATCTTCTGTCCTCTTCTGTCATCTTCTGTCATCTTTTGTCATCTTCTGTCATTCTGTCCTCTTCTGTCCTCTTCTGTCATTCTGTCACCTTCCGTCATCTTTTGTCATCTTCTGTCATTCTGTCCTCTTCTCTCATCTTCTTTCATCTTCTGTCATTCTGTCCTCTTCTGTCATCTTCTGTCATCTTCTGTCATCTTCTGTTATTCTGTCATCTTCTGTCATTCTGTCATCTTCTGTCATCTTCTGCCCTCTTCTGTCATTCTGTCATCTTCTGTCATTCTGTCCTCTTCTGTCATTCTGTCATCTTCTGTCATTCTGTCCTCTTCTGTCATTCTGTCATCTTCTGTCATCTTCTGTCTTCTTCTGTGATCTTCTAACATTCTGTAATCTTCTGTCCTCCTTTGTCATTCTGTCCACTCCTGTCATCTTCTGTCTTCTTCTGTCCTCTTCTGTCATCTTCTGTCATTCTGTCATCTTCTGTCATCTTCTGTCATCTTCTGTCATTCTGTCATCTTCTGTCATTCTGTGCTCTTCTGTCATTCTGTCATCTTCTGTCATTCTGTCCTCTTCTGTCATCTTCTGTCATCTTCTGTCCTCTTCTATCATTCTGTCATCTTCAGTCCTCTTCTGTCATTCTGTCATCTTCTGTCCTATTCTGTCATTCTATCATCTTCTGTCATTCTGTCATCTTCTGTCATTCTGTCCTCTTCTGTCATCTTCTGTCATTCTGTCCTCTTCTGTCATCTTCTGTCATCTTCTGTCATCTTCTGTCCTCTTCTGTCATCTTCTGTCATCTTCTGTCATTCAGTCCTCTTCTGTCATCTTCTGTCATGTTCTGTCATTCTGTCAACTTCTGTCATCTTCTGTCCTCTTCTGTCATTCTGTCATCTTCTGTCACTCTTTCCTCTTCTGTCATTCTGTCAGCTTCTGTCATCTTCTGTCATCTTCTGTCCTCTTCTGTCATTCTGTCATCTTCTGTCCTCTTCTGTCATTCTGCCATCTTCTGTCATCTTCTGTCCTATTCTGTCATTCTGTCATCTTCTGTCATCTTCTGTCATTCTGTCATCTTCTGTCCTCTTCTGTTATTCTCTCATCTTCTGTCATCTTCTGTCATCTTCTGTCATCTTCTGTCCTCTTCTGTCATCTTCTGTCATTCTGTCATCTTCTGTCATTCTGTCCTCTTCTTTCATTCTGTCATCTTCTGTCTTCTTCTGTCATTCTGTCATCTTCTGTCATTCTGTCCTCTTCTGTCATTCTGTCATCTTCTGTCATCTTCTGTCATCTTCTGTACTCTTCTGTCATTCTGTCATCTTCTGTCATTCTGTCCTCTTCTGACAATCTGTCATCTTCTGTCATCGTCTATCATCTTCTGTCCTCTTCTGTCATTCTGTCATCTTCTGTCATCTTCTGTCATTCTGTCATCTTCGGTCATCTTCTGTCATCTTCTGTCCAATTCTGTCATTCTGTCATCTTCTGTCATCTTCTGTCATCTTCTGTCATTCTGTCATCTTCTGTCCTCTTCTGTCATCTTCTGTCAGCTTCTGTCGTCTTCTGTCATTCTGTCCTCTTCTGTCATTCTGTCATCTTCTGTCATTCTGTCCTCTTCTGTCATTCTGTCATCTTCTGTCATCTTCTGTCATCTTCTGTCATTCTGTGCTCTTCTGTCATTCTGTCATCTTCCGCCATCTTCTGTCCTCTTCTGTCATTCTGTCTTCTTCTTCCATTCTGTCCTCTTCTGTCATTCTGTCATCTTCTGTCATTCTGTCCTCTTCTGTCATTCTGTCATCTTCTGTCATCTTCTGTCCTCTTCTGTCATTCTGTCATCTTCTGTCATTCTGTCCTCTTCTCTCATTCTGTCATCTTCTGTCATCTTCTGTCATTCTGTCATCTTCTGTCATTCTGTCCTCTTCTGTCATCTTCTGTCATCTTCTGTCATTCTGTCCTCTTCTGTCATCTTCTGTCATCTTCTGTCATTCTGTCATCTTCTGTCATTCTGTCCTCTTCTCTCATTCTGTCATCTTCTGTCCTCTTCTGTCATTCTGTCATCTTCTGTCATTCTGTCCTCTTCTCTCATTCTGTCATCTTCTGTCCTCTTCTGTCATTCTGTCATCTTCTGTCATTCTGTCCTCTTCTGTCATTCTGTCATCTTCTGTCCTCTTCTGTCATTCTGTCATCTTCTGTCATTCTGTCCTCTTCTCTCATTCTGTCATCTTCTGTCATTCTGTCCTCTTCTGTCATCTTCTGTCATTCTGTCATCTTCTGTCATTCTGTCCTCTTCTGTCATTCTGCCAACTTCTGTCATCTTCTGTCCTCTTCTGTCATTCTGTCATCTTCTGTCACTCTGTCCTCTTCTGTCATTCTGTCATCTTCTGTCATCTTCTGTCATCTTCTGTCCTCTTCTGTCATTCTGTCATCTTCTGTCCTCTTCTGTCATCTTCTGTCCTATTCTCTCATTCTGTCATCTTCTGTCATCTTCTGTCATCTTCTGTCATTCTGTCATCTTCTGTCCTCTTCTGTCATTCTGACATCTTCTGTCATCTTCTGTCATCTTCTGTCCTCTTCTGTCATCTTCTGTCATCTTCTGTCATTCTGTCCTCTTCTGTCCTCTTCTGTCATCTTCTGTCATCTTCTGTCATCTTCTGTCATCTTCTGTCATTCTGTCCTCTTTTGTCACCTTCTGTCATCTTCTGTCCTCTTCTGTCATCTTCTGTCTTCTTCTGTCATCTTCTGTCATCTTCTATCATCTTCTGTCATCTTCTTTCATTCTGTCCTCTTCGGTCATCTTCTGTCATCTTCTGTCGTTCTGTCATCTTCTCTCATTCTGTCCTCTTCTGTCATTCTGTCATCTTCTGTCATCTTCTGTTCTCTTCTGTCATTCTGTCATCTTCTGTCATTCTGTCCTCTTCTGTCATTCTGTCATCTTCTGTCATCTTCTGTCCTCTTCTGTCATTCTGTCATCTTCTGTCATCCTCTGTCCTATTCTGTCATTCTGTCATCTTCTGTCATCTTCTGTCATCTTCTGTCATTCTGTCATCTTCTGTCCTCTTCTGTCATTCTGTCATCTTCTGTCATCTTCTGTCATCTTCTGTCATCTTCTGTCGTCTTCTGTCATCTTCTGTCCTCTTCTGTCATCTTCTGTCATCTTCTGTCATTCTGTCCTCTTCTGTCATCTTCTGTCATCTTCTGTCATTCTGTCCTCTTCTGCCATCTTCTGTCATCTTCTGTCCTCTTCTGTCCTCTTCTGTCATCTTCTGTCATATTCTGTCATTCTGTCCTCTTTTGTCATCTTCTGTCATCTTCTGTCCTCTTCTGTCTTCTTCTGTCATCTTCTGACATCTTCTGTCATCTTCTGTCATCTTCTGTCATTCTGTCCTCTTTGGTCATCTTCTGTCATCTTCTGTCGTTCTGTCATCTTCTCTCATTCTGTCCTCTTCTGTCATTCTGTCATCTTCTGTCATCTTCTGTCCTCTTCTGTCATTCTGTCATCTTCTGTCATTCTCTCCTCTTCTGTCATTCTGTCATCTTCTGTCACTCTGTCCTCTTCTGTCATTCTGTCATCTTCTGTCATCTTCTGTCATCTTATGTCCTCTTCTGTCATTCTGTCATCTTCTGTCCTCTTCTGTCATTCTGTCATCTTCTGTCATCTTCTGTCCTATTCTGTCATTCTGTCATCTTCTGTCATCTTCTGTCATCTTCTGTCATTCTGTCATCTTCTGTCCTCTTCTGTCATTCTGTCATCTTCTGTCATCTTCTGTCATCTTCTGTCGTCTTCTGTCATCTTCTGTCCTCTTCTTTCATCTTCTGTCATCTTCTGTCATTCTGTCCTCTTCTGTCATCTTCTGTCATCTTCTGTCATTCTGTCCTCTTCTGTCCTCTTCTGTCATCTTCTGTCATCTTCTGTCATTCTGTGCTCTTCTGTCATTCTGTCATCTTCCGCCATCTTCTGTCCTCTTCTGTCATTCTGTCTTCTTCTGTCATTCTGTCCTCTTCTGTCATTCTGTCATCTTCTTTCATTCTGTCCTCTTCTGTCATTCTGTCATCTTCTGTCATCTTCTGTCATCTTCTGTCATCTTCTGTCCTCTTCTGTCATCTTCTGTCATCTTCTGTCATTCTGTCCTCTTCTGTCATTCTGTCATCTTCTGTCATTCTGTCATCTTCTGTCATTCTGTCATCTTCTGTCATTCTGTCATCTTCTGTCATTCTGTCATCTTCTGTCCTCTTCTGTCATTCTGTCATCTTCCGTCATCTTTTGTCATCTTCTGTCATCTTCTGTCATCTTCTGTCATCTTCTGTCATCTTTTGTCATCTTCTGTCATTCTGTCCTCTTCTGTCCTCTTCTGTCATTCTGTCACCTTCCGTCATCTTTTGTCATCTTCTGTCATTCTGTGCTCTTCTCTCATCTTCTTTCATCTTCTGTCATTCTGTCCTCTTCTGTCATCTTCTGTCATCTTCTGTTATTCTGTCATCTTCTGTCATTCTGTCATCTTCTGTCATCTTCTGCCCTCTTCTGTCATTCTGTCATCTTCTGTCATTCTGTCCTCTTCTGTCATTCTGTCATCTTCTGTCATTCTGTCCTCTTCTGTCATTCTGTCATCTTCTGTCATCTTCTGTCTTCTTCTGTGATCTTCTAACATTCTGTAATCTTCTGTCCTCCTTTGTCATTCTGTCCACTCCTGTCATCTTCTGTCTTCTTCTGTCCTCTTCTGTCATCTTCTGTCATTCTGTCATCTTCTGTCATCTTCTGTCATCTTCTGTCATTCTGTCATCTTCTGTCATTCTGTGCTCTTCTGTCATTCTGTCATCTTCTGTCATTCTGTCCTCTTCTGTCATCTTCTGTCATCTTCTGTCCTCTTCTATCATTCTGTCATCTTCAGTCCTCTTCTGTCATTCTGTCATCTTCTGTCCTATTCTGTCATTCTATCATCTTCTGTCATTCTGTCATCTTCTGTCATTCTGTCCTCTTCTGTCATCTTCTGTCATTCTGTCCTCTTCTGTCATCTTCTGTCATCTTCTGTCATCTTCTGTCCTCTTCTGTCATCTTCTGTCATCTTCTGTCATTCAGTCCTCTTCTGTCATCTTCTGTCATGTTCTGTCATTCTGTCAACTTCTGTCATCTTCTGTCCTCTTCTGTCATTCTGTCATCTTCTGTCACTCTTTCCTCTTCTGTCATTCTGTCAGCTTCTGTCATCTTCTGTCATCTTCTGTCCTCTTCTGTCATTCTGTCATCTTCTGTCCTCTTCTGTCATTCTGCCATCTTCTGTCATCTTCTGTCCTATTCTGTCATTCTGTCATCTTCTGTCATCTTCTGTCATCTTCTGTCATTCTCTCATCTTCTGTCCTCTTCTGTTATTCTCTCATCTTCTGTCATCTTCTGTCATCTTCTGTCATCTTCTGTCCTCTTCTGTCATCTTCTGTCATTCTGTCATCTTCTGTCATCCTGTCCTCTTCTTTCATTCTGTCATCTTCTGTCTTCTTCTGTCATTCTGTCATCTTCTGTCATTCTGTCCTCTTCTGTCATTCTGTCATCTTCTGTCATCTTCTGTCATCTTCTGTACTCTTCTGTCATTCTGTCATCTTCTGTCATTCTGTCCTCTTCTGACAATCTGTCATCTTCTGTCATCGTCTATCATCTTCTGTCCTCTTCTGTCATTCTGTCATCTTCTGTCATCTTCTGTCATTCTGTCATCTTCGGTCATCTTCTGTCATCTTCTGTCCAATTCTGTCATTCTGTCATCTTCTGTCCTCTTCTGTCATCTTCTGTCAGCTTCTGTCATCTTCTGTCATTCTGTCCTCTTCTGTCATTCTGTCATCTTCTGTCATTCTGTCCTCTTCTGTCATTCTGTCATCTTCTGTCATCTTCTGTCATTCTGTGCTCTTCTGTCATTCTGTCATCTTCCGCCATCTTCTGTCCTCTTCTGTCATTCTGTCTTCTTCTTCCATTCTGTCCTCTTCTGTCATTCTGTCATCTTCTGTCATTCTGTCCTCTTCTGTCATTCTGTCATCTTCTGTCATCTTCTGTCCTCTTCTGTCATTCTGTCATCTTCTGTCATTCTGTCCTCTTCTCTCATTCTGTCATCTTCTGTCATCTTCTGTCATTCTGTCATCTTCTGTCATTCTGTCCTCTTCTGTCATCTTCTGTCATCTTCTGTCATTCTGTCCTCTTCTGTCATCTTCTGTCATCTTCTGTCATTCTGTCATCTTCTGTCATTCTGTCCTCTTCTGTCATTCTGCCAACTTGTGTCATCTTCTGTCCTCTTCTGTCATTCTGTCATCTTCTGTCACTCTGTCCTCTTCTGTCATTCTGTCATCTTCTGTCATCTTCTGTCATCTTCTGTCCTCTTCTGTCATTCTGTCATCTTCTGTCCTCTTCTGTCATTCTGACATCTTCTGTCATCTTCTGTCCTATTCTCTCATTCTGTCATCTTCTGTCATCTTCTGTCATTCTGTCATCTTCTGTCCTCTTCTGTCATTCTGTCATCTTCTGTCATCTTATGTCATCTTCTGTCCTCTTCTGTCATCTTCTGTCATCTTCTGTCATTCTGTCCTCTTCTGTCCTCTTCTGTCATCTTCTGTCATCTTCTGTCATCTTCTGTCATTCTGTCCTCTTTTGTCACCTTCTGTCATCTTCTGTCCTCTTCTGTCATCTTCTGTCTTCTTCTGTCATCTTCTGTCATCTTCTATCATCTTCTGTCATCTTCTTTCATTCTGTCCTCTTCGGTCATCTTCTGTCATCTTCTGTCGTTCTGTCATCTTCTCTCATTCTGTCCTCTTCTGTCATTCTGTCATCTTCTGTCATCTTCTGTCCTCTTCTGTCATTCTGTCATCTTCTGTCATTCTGTCCTCTTCTGTCATTCTGTCATCTTCTGTCAATCTGTCCTCTTCTGTCATTCTGTCATCTTCTGTCATCTTCTGTCCTCTTCTGTCATTCTGTCATCTTCTGTCCTCTTCTGTCATTCTGTCATCTTCTGTCATCCTCTGTCCTATTCTGTCATTCTGTCATCTTCTGTCATCTTCTGTCATCTTCTGTCATTCTGTCATCTTCTGTCCTCTTCTGTCATTCTGTCATCTTCTGTCATCTTCTGTCATCTTCTGTCATCTTCTGTCGTCTTCTGTCATCTTCTGTCCTCTTCTGTCATCTTCTGTCATCTTCTGTCATTCTGTCCTCTTCTGTCATCTTCTGTCATCTTCTGTCATTCTGTCCTCTTCTGCCATCTTCTGTCATCTTCTGTCCTCTTCTGTCATCTTCTGTCCTCTTCTGTCATCTTCTGTCATCTTCTGTCATTCTGTCCTCTTCTGTCCTCTTCTGTCATCTTCTGTCATCTTCTGTCATCTTCTGTCAGTCTGTCCTCTTTTGTCATCTTCTGTCATCTTCTGTCCTCTTCTGTCTTCTTCTGTCATCTTCTGTCATCTTCTGTCATCTTCTGTCATCTTCTGTCATTCTCTCCTCTTTGGTCATCTTCTGTCATCTTCTGTCGTTCTGTCATCTTCTCTCATTCTGTCCTCTTCTGTCATACTGTCATCTTCTGTCATCTTCTGTCCTCTTCTGTCATTCTGTCATCTTCTGTCATTCTGTCCTCTTCTGTCATTCTGTTATCTTCTGTCACTCTGTCCTCTTCTGTCATTCTGTCATCTTCTGTCATCTTCTGTCATCTTATGTCCTCTTCTGCCATTCTGTCATCTTCTGTCCGCTTCTGTCATTCTGTCATCTTCTGTCATCTTCTGTCCTATTCTGTCATTCTGTCATCTTCTGTCATCTTCTGTCATTCTGTCATCTTCTGTCCTCTTCTGTCATTCTGTCATCTTCTGTCATCTTCTGTCATCTTCTGTCATCTTCTGTCGTCTTCTGTCATCTTCTGTCATCTTCTGTCCTCTTCTGTCATCTTCTGTCATCTTCTGTCATTCTGTCCTCTTCTGTCATCTTCTGTCATCTTCTGTCATTCTGTCCTCTTCTGTCGTCTTCTGTCATTCTGTCATCTTCTGTCATTCTGTGCTCTTCTGTCATTCTGTCATCTTCCGCCATCTTCTGTCCTCTTCTGTCATTCTGTCTTCTTCTGTCATTCTGTCCTCTTCTGTCATTCTGTCATCTTCTGTCATTCTGTCCTCTTTTGTCATTCTGTCATCTTCTGTCATCTTCTGTCATCTTCTGTCCTCTTCTGTCATCTTCTGTCATCTTCTGTCATTCTGTCCTCTTCTGTCATTCTGTCATCTTCTGACATTCTGTCATCTTCTGTCATTCTGTCATCTTCTGTCATTCTGTCATCTTCTGTCATTCTGTCATCTTCTGTCCTCTTCTGTCATTCTGTCATCTTCCGTCATCTTTTGTCATCTTCTGTCCCCTTCTGTCATCTTCTGTCATTCTGTCCTCTTCTGTCATCTTCTGTCATCTTCTGTCATCTTCTGTCCTCTTCTGTCATCTTCTGTCATCTTCTGTCATTCAGTCCTCTTCTGTCATCTTCTGTCATCTTCTGTCATCTTCTGTCATTCTGTCATCTTCTGTCCTGTTCTGTTATTCTGTCATCTTCTGTCATCTTCTGTCATCTTCAGTCATCTTCTGTCATCTTCTGTCATTCTGTCATCTTCTGTCATTCTGTCCTCTTCTGTCATTCTGTCATCTTCTGTCATCTTCTGTCCTCTTCTGTCATTCTGTCATCTTCTGTCATCTTCTGTCCTCTTCTGTCATCTTCTGTCATCTTCTGTCATCTCCAGTCATCTTCTGTCATCTTCTGTCCTCTTCTGTCATCTTCTGACATTCTGTCATCTTCTGTCATTCTGTCCTCTTCTGTCATTCTGTCATCTTCTGTCATCTTCTGTCCTCTTCTGTCATTCTGTCATCTTCTGTCATTCTGTCCTCTTCTGTCATTCTGTCATCTTCTGTCATCTTCTGCCCTCTTCTGTCATCTTCTGTCCTATTCTGTCATTCTGTCATCTTCTGCCATCTTCTGTCATCTTCTGTCATTCTGTCATCTTCTGTCCTCTTCTGTCATCTTCTGTCAGCTTCTGTCATCTTCTGTCATTCTGTACCCTTCTGTCATTCTGTCATCTTCTGTCATCTTCTGTCATCTTCTGTCATTCTGTCATCTTCTGTCATCTTCTGTCATCTTCTGTCATTCTGTGCTCTTCTGTCATTCTGTCATCTTCCGCCATCTTCTGTCCTCTTCTGTCATTCTGTCTTCTTCTTCCATTCTGTCCTCTTCTGTCATTCTGTCATCTTCTGTCATTCTGTCCTCTTCTGTCATTCTGTCATCTTCTGTCATCTTCTGTCCTCTTCTGTCATTCTGTCATCTTCTGTCATCTTCTGTCATCTTCTGTCATACTGTCCTCTTCTGTCATTCTGTCATCTTCTGTCATTCTGTCCTCTTCTCTCATTCTGTCATCTTCTGTCATCTTCTGTCATTCTGTCATCTTCTGTCATTCTGTCCTCTTCTGTCATCTTCTGTCATCTTCTGTCATTCTGTCCTCTTCTGTCATCTTCTGTCATCTTCTGTCATTCTGTCATCTTCTGTCATTCTGTCCTCTTCTGTCATTCTGCCAACTTCTGTCATCTTCTGTCCTCTTCTGTCATTCTGTCATCTTCTGTCACTCTGTCCTCTTCTGTCATTCTGTCATCTTCTGTCATCTTCTGTCCTCTTCTGTCATTCTGTCATCTTCTGTCCTCTTCTGTCATTCTGTCATCTTCTGTCATCTTCTGTCCTATTCTGTCATTCTGTCATCTTCTGTCATCTTCTGTCATCTTCTGTCATTCTGTCATCTTATGTCTTCTTCTGTCATTCTGTCATCTTCTGTCATCTTCTGTCATCTTCTGTCATCTTCTGTCCTCTTCTGTCATCTTCTGTCATCTTCTGTCATTCTGTCCTCTTCTGTCCTCTTCTGTCATCTTCTGTCATCTTCTGTCATCTTCTGTCATTCTGTCCTCTTTTGTCATCTTCAGTCATCTTCTGTCCTCTTCTGTCATCTTCTGTCTTCTTCTGTCATCTTCTGTCATCTTCTGTCATCTTCTGTCATCTTCTGTTATTCTGTCCTCTTCCGTCATCTTCTGTCTTCTTCTGTCGTTCTGTCATCTTCTCTCATTCTGTCCTCTTCTGTCATTCTGTCATCTTCTGTCATCTTCTGTCCTCTTCTGTCCTCTTCTGTCCTCTTCTGTCATCTTCTGTCATTCTGTCATCTTCTGTCATTCTGTCCTCTTCTGTCATTCTGTCATCTTCTGTCATCTTCTGTCCTCTTCTGTCATTCTGTCATCTTCTGTCATCTTCTGTCATCTTCTGTCCTCTTCTGTCATTCTGTCATCTTCTGTCCTCTTCTGTCATTCTGTCATCTTCTGTCGTCCTCTGTCCTATTCTGTCATTCTGTCATCTTCTGTCATCTTCTGTCATCTTCTGTCATTCTGTCATCTTCTGTCCTCTTCTGTCATTCTGTCATCTTCTGTCATCTTCTGTCATCTTCTGTCGTCTTCTGTCATCTTCTGTCATCTTCTGTCCTCTTCTGTCATCTTCTGTCATCTTCTGTCATTCTGTCCTCTTCTGCCATCTTCTGTCATCTTCTGTCCTCTTCTGTCCTCTTCTGTCATCTTCTGTCATCTTCTGTCATTCTGTCCTCTTCTGTCCTCTTCTGTCATCTTCTGTCATCTTCTGTCATCTTCTGTCATCTTCTGTCATTCTGTCCTCTTTTGTCATCTTCTGTCATCTTCTGTCCTCTTCTGTCTTCTTCTGTCATCTTCTGTCATCTTCTGTCATCTTCTGTCATCTTCTGTCATTCTGTCCTCTTTGGTCATCTTCTGTCATCTTCTGTCGTTCTGTCATCTTCTCTCATTCTGTCCTCTTCTGTCATTCTGTCATCTTCTGTCATCTTCTGTCCTCTTCTGTCATTCTGTCATCTTCTGTCATTCTGTCCTCTTCTGTCATTCTGTCATCTTCTGTCACTCTGTCCTCTTCTGTCATTCTGTCATCTTCTGTCATCTTCTGTCATCTTATGTCCTCTTCTGTCATTCTGTCATCTTCTGTCCTCTTCTGTCATTCTGTCATCTTCTGTCATCTTCTGTCCTATTCTGTCATTCTGTCATCTTCTGTCATCTTCAGTCATCTTCTGTCATTCTGTCATCTTCTGTCCTCTTCTGTCATTCTGTCATCTTCTGTCATCTTCTGTCATCTTCTGTCATCTTCTGTCGTCTTCTGTCATCTTCTGTCATCTTCTGTCCTCTTCTGTCATCTTCTGTCATCTTCTGTCATTCTGTCCTCTTCTGTCATCTTCTGTCATCTTCTGTCATTCTGTCCTCTTCTGTCATCTTCTGTCATCTTCTGTCATTCTGTCATCTTCTGTCATTCTGTGCTCTTCTGTCATTCTGTCATCTTCCGCCATCTTCTGTCCTCTTCTGTCATTCTGTCTTCTTCTGTCATTCTGTCCTCTTCTGTCATTCTGTCATCTTCTGTCATTCTGTCCTCTTCTCTCATTCTGTCATCTTCTGTCATCTTCTGTCATCTTCTGTCATCTTCTGTCATCTTCTGTCCTCTTCTGTCATCTTCTGTCATCTTCTGTCATTCTGTCCTCTTCTGTCATTCTGTCATCTTCTGTCATTCTGTCATCTTCTGTCATTCTGTCATCTTCTGTCATTCTGTCATCTTCTGTCCTCTTCTGTCATTCTGTCATCTTCCGTCATCTTTTGTCATCTTCTGTCCTCTTCTGTCATCTTCTGTCATTCTGTCCTCTTCTGTCATCTTCTGTCATCTTCTGTCATCTTCTGTCCTCTTCTGTCATCTTCTGTCATCTTCTGTCATCTTCTGTCATTCTGTCATCTTCTGTCCTCTTCTGTTATTCTGTCATCTTCTGTCATCTTCTGTCATCTTCAGTCATCTTCTGTCATCTTCTGTCCTCTTCTGTCATCTTCTGTCATTCTGTCATCTTCTGTCATTCTGTCCTCTTCTGTCATTCTGTCATCTTCTGTCATCTTCTGTCCTCTTCTGTCATCTTCTGTCATCTTCTGTCATCTTCAGTCATCTTCTGTCATCTTCTGTCATTCTGTCATCTTCTGTCCTCTTCTGTTATTCTGTCATCTTCTGTCATCTTCTGTCATCTTCAGTCATCTTCTGTCATCTTCTGTCCTCTTCTGTCATCTTCAGTCATCTTCTGTCATCTTCTGTCCTCTTCTGTCATCTTCTGTCATTCTGTCATCTTCTGTCATTCTGTCCTCTTCTGTCATTCTGTCATCTTCTGTCATCTTCTGTCCTCTTCTGTCATTCTGTCATCTTCTGTCATCTTCTGTCCTCTTCTGTCATCTTCTGTCATCTTCTGTCATCTTCAGTCATCTTCTGTCCTCTTCTGTCATCTTCTGACATTCTGTCATCTTCTGTCATTCTGTCCTCTTCTGTCATTCTGTCATCTTCTGTCATCTTCTGTCCTCTTCTGTCATTCTGTCATCTTCTGTCATTCTGTCCTCTTCTGTCATTCTGTCATCTTCTGTCATCTTCTGTCATCTTCTGCCCTCTTCTGTCATCTTCTGTCATTCTGTCCTCTTCTGTCATTCTGTCATCTTCTGTCATTCTGTCATCTTCTGCCATCTTCTGTCATCTTCTGTCATTCTGTCATCTTCTGTCCTCTTCTGTCATCTTCTGTCAGCTTCTGTCATCTTCTGTCATTCTGTCCCCTTCTGTCATTCTGTCATCTTCTGTCATCTTCTGTCATCTTCTGTCATCTTCTGTCATTCTGTCATCTTCTGTCATCTTCTGTCATTCTGTGCTCTTCTGTCATTCTGTCATCTTCCGCCATCTTCTGTCCTCTTCTGTCATTCTGTCTTCTTCTTCCATTCTGTCCTCTTCTGTCATTCTGTCATCTTCTGTCATTCTGTCCTCTTCTGTCATTCTGTCATCTGCTGTCATCTTCTGTCCTCCTCTGTCATTCTGTCATCTTCTGTCATCTTCTGTCATCTTCTGTCATACTGTCCTCTTCTGTCATTCTGTCATCTTCTGTCATTCTGTCCCCTTCTCTCATTCTGTCATCTTCTGTCATCTTCTGTCATTCTGTCATCTTCTGTCATTCTGTCCTCTTCTGTCCTCTTCTGTCATCTTCTGTCATTCTGTCCTCTTCTGTCATCTTCTGTCATCTTCTGTCATTCTGTCATCTTCTGTCATTCTGTCCTCTTCTGTCATTCTGCCAACTTCTGTCATCTTCTGTCCTCTTCTGTCATTCTGTCATCTTCTGTCACTCTGTCCTCTTCTGTCATTCTGTCATCTTCTGTCATCTTCTGTCATCTTCTGTCCTCTTCTGTCATTCTGTCATCTTCTGTCCTCTTCTGTCATTCTGTCATCTTCTGTCATCTTCTGTCCTATTCTGTCATTCTGTCATCTTCTGTCATCTTCTGTCATTCTGTCATCTTCTGTCCTCTTCTGTCATTCTGTCATCTTCTGTCATCTTCTGTCATCTTCTGTCATTCTGTGCTCTTCTGTCATTCTGTCATCTTCCGCCATCTTCTGTCCTCTTCTGTCATTCTGTCTTCTTCTTCCATTCTGTCCTCTTCTGTCATTCTGTCATCTTCTGTCATTCTGTCCTCTTCTGTCATTCTGTCATCTTCTGTCATCTTCTGTCCTCTTCTGTCATTCTGTCATCTTCTGTCATCTTCTGTCATCTTCTGTCATACTGTCCTCTTCTGTCATTCTGTCATCTTCTGTCATTCTGTCCTCTTCTCTCATTCTGTCATCTTCTGTCATCTTCTGTCATTCTGTCATCTTCTGTCATTCTGTCCTCTTCTGTCATCTTCTGTCATCTTCTGTCATTCTGTCCTCTTCTGTCATCTTCTGTCATCTTCTGTCATTCTGTCATCTTCTGTCATTCTGTCCTCTTCTGTCATTCTGCCAACTTCTGTCATCTTCTGTCCTCTTCTGTCATTCTGTCATCTTCTGTCACTCTGTCCTCTTCTGTCATTCTGTCATCTTCTGTCATCTTCTGTCCTCTTCTGTCATTCTGTCATCTTCTGTCCTCTTCTGTCCTATTCTGTCATTCTGTCATCTTCTGTCATCTTCTGTCATCTTCTGTCATTCTGCCAACTTCTGTCATCTTCTGTCCTCTTCTGTCATTCTGTCATCTTCTGTCACTCTGTCCTCTTCTGTCATTCTGTCATCTTCTGTCATCTTCTGTCCTCTTCTGTCATTCTGTCATCTTCTGTCATCTTCTGTCCTATTCTGTCATTCTGTCATCTTCTGTCATCTTCTGTCATCTTCTGTCATTCTGTCATCTTCTGTCAGCTTCTGTCATCTTCTGTCATTCTGTCCCCTTCTGTCATTCTGTCATCTTCTGTCATCTTCTGTCATCTTCTGTCATCTTCTGTCATTCTGTCATCTTCTGTCATCTTCTGTCATTCTGTGCTCTTCTGTCATTCTGTCATCTTCCGCCATCTTCTGTCCTCTTCTGTCATTCTGTCTTCTTCTTCCATTCTGTCCTCTTCTGTCATTCTGTCATCTTCTGTCATTCTGTCCTCTTCTGTCATTCTGTCATCTGCTGTCATCTTCTGTCCTCCTCTGTCATTCTGTCATCTTCTGTCATCTTCTGTCATCTTCTGTCATACTGTCCTCTTCTGTCATTCTGTCATCTTCTGTCATTCTGTCCCCTTCTCTCATTCTGTCATCTTCTGTCATCTTCTGTCATTCTGTCATCTTCTGTCATTCTGTCCTCTTCTGTCCTCTTCTGTCATCTTCTGTCATTCTGTCCTCTTCTGTCATCTTCTGTCATCTTCTGTCATTCTGTCATCTTCTGTCATTCTGTCCTCTTCTGTCATTCTGCCAACTTCTGTCATCTTCTGTCCTCTTCTGTCATTCTGTCATCTTCTGTCACTCTGTCCTCTTCTGTCATTCTGTCATCTTCTGTCATCTTCTGTCATCTTCTGTCCTCTTCTGTCATTCTGTCATCTTCTGTCCTCTTCTGTCATTCTGTCATCTTCTGTCATCTTCTGTCCTATTCTGTCATTCTGTCATCTTCTGTCATCTTCTGTCATTCTGTCATCTTCTGTCCTCTTCTGTCATTCTGTCATCTTCTGTCATCTTCTGTCATCTTCTGTCATTCTGTGCTCTTCTGTCATTCTGTCATCTTCCGCCATCTTCTGTCCTCTTCTGTCATTCTGTCTTCTTCTTCCATTCTGTCCTCTTCTGTCATTCTGTCATCTTCTGTCATTCTGTCCTCTTCTGTCATTCTGTCATCTTCTGTCATCTTCTGTCCTCTTCTGTCATTCTGTCATCTTCTGTCATCTTCTGTCATCTTCTGTCATACTGTCCTCTTCTGTCATTCTGTCATCTTCTGTCATTCTGTCCTCTTCTCTCATTCTGTCATCTTCTGTCATCTTCTGTCATTCTGTCATCTTCTGTCATTCTGTCCTCTTCTGTCATCTTCTGTCATCTTCTGTCATTCTGTCCTCTTCTGTCATCTTCTGTCATCTTCTGTCATTCTGTCATCTTCTGTCATTCTGTCCTCTTCTGTCATTCTGCCAACTTCTGTCATCTTCTGTCCTCTTCTGTCATTCTGTCATCTTCTGTCACTCTGTCCTCTTCTGTCATTCTGTCATCTTCTGTCATCTTCTGTCCTCTTCTGTCATTCTGTCATCTTCTGTCCTCTTCTGTCATTCTGTCATCTTCTGTCATCTTCTGTCCTATTCTGTCATTCTGTCATCTTCTGTCATCTTCTGTCATCTTCTGTCATTCTGTCATCTTCTGTCTTCTTCTGTCATTCTGTCATCTTCTGTCATCTTCTGTCATCTTCTGTCATCTTCTGTCCTCTTCTGTCATCTTCTGTCATCTTCTGTCATTCTGTCCTCTTCTGTCCTCTTCTGTCATCTTCTGTCATCTTCTGTCATCTTCTGTCATTCTGTCCTCTTTTGTCATCTTCAGTCATCTTCTGTCCTCTTCTGTCATCTTCTGTCTTCTTCTGTCATCTTCTGTCATCTTCTGTCATCTTCTGTCATCTTCTGTTATTCTGTCCTCTTCCGTCATCTTCTGTCTTCTTCTGTCGTTCTGTCATCTTCTCTCATTCTGTCCTCTTCTGTCATTCTGTCATCTTCTGTCATCTTCTGTCCTCTTCTGTCCTCTTCTGTCCTCTTCTGTCATCTTCTGTCATTCTGTCATCTTCTGTCATTCTGTCCTCTTCTGTCATTCTGTCATCTTCTGTCATCTTCTGTCCTCTTCTGTCATTCTGTCATCTTCTGTCATCTTCTGTCATCTTCTGTCCTCTTCTGTCATTCTGTCATCTTCTGTCCTCTTCTGTCATTCTGTCATCTTCTGTCGTCCTCTGTCCTATTCTGTCATTCTGTCATCTTCTGTCATCTTCTGTCATCTTCTGTCATTCTGTCATCTTCTGTCCTCTTCTGTCATTCTGTCATCTTCTGTCATCTTCTGTCATCTTCTGTCGTCTTCTGTCATCTTCTGTCATCTTCTGTCCTCTTCTGTCATCTTCTGTCATCTTCTGTCATTCTGTCCTCTTCTGCCATCTTCTGTCATCTTCTGTCCTCTTCTGTCATCTTCTGTCCTCTTCTGTCATCTTCTGTCATCTTCTGTCATTCTGTCCTCTTCTGTCCTCTTCTGTCATCTTCTGTCATCTTCTGTCATCTTCTGTCATCTTCTGTCATTCTGTCCTCTTTTGTCATCTTCTGTCATCTTCTGTCCTCTTCTGTCTTCTTCTGTCATCTTCTGTCATCTTCTGTCATCTTCTGTCATCTTCTGTCATTCTGTCCTCTTTGGTCATCTTCTGTCATCTTCTGTCGTTCTGTCATCTTCTCTCATTCTGTCCTCTTCTGTCATTCTGTCATCTTCTGTCATCTTCTGTCCTCTTCTGTCATTCTGTCATCTTCTGTCATTCTGTCCTCTTCTGTCATTCTGTCATCTTCTGTCACTCTGTCCTCTTCTGTCATTCTGTCATCTTCTGTCATCTTCTGTCATCTTATGTCCTCTTCTGTCATTCTGTCATCTTCTGTCCTCTTCTGTCATTCTGTCATCTTCTGTCATCTTCTGTCCTATTCTGTCATTCTGTCATCTTCTGTCATCTTCTGTCATCTTCTGTCATTCTGTCATCTTCTGTCCTCTTCTGTCATTCTGTCATCTTCTGTCATCTTCTGTCATCTTCTGTCATCTTCTGTCGTCTTCTGTCATCTTCTGTCATCTTCTGTCCTCTTCTGTCATCTTCTGTCATCTTCTGTCATTCTGTCCTCTTCTGTCATCTTCTGTCATCTTCTGTCATTCTGTCCTCTTCTGTCATCTTCTGTCATCTTCTGTCATTCTGTCATCTTCTGTCATTCTGTGCTCTTCTGTCATTCTGTCATCTTCCGCCATCTTCTGTCCTCTTCTGTCATTCTGTCTTCTTCTGTCATTCTGTCCTCTTCTGTCATTCTGTCATCTTCTGTCATTCTGTCCTCTTCTCTCATTCTGTCATCTTCTGTCATCTTCTGTCATCTTCTGTCATCTTCTGTCATTCTGTCCTCTTTGGTCATCTTCTGTCATCTTCTGTCGTTCTGTCATCTTCTCTCATTCTGTCCTCTTCTGTCATTCTGTCATCTTCTGTCATCTTCTGTCCTCTTCTGTCATCTTCTGTCATCTTCTGTCATTCTGTCCTCTTCTGTCATTCTGTCATCTTCTGTCATTCTGTCATCTTCTGTCATTCTGTCATCTTCTGTCATTCTGTCATCTTCTGTCATTCTGTCATCTTCTGTCCTCTTCTGTCATTCTGTCATCTTCCGTCATCTTTTGTCATCTTCTGTCCTCTTCTGTCATCTTCTGTCATTCTGTCCTCTTCTGTCATCTTCTGTCATCTTCTGTCATCTTCTGTCCTCTTCTGTCATTCTGTCATCTTCTGTCATCTTCTGTCATCTTCTGTCATTCTGTGCTCTTCTGTCATTCTGTCATCTTCCGCCATCTTCTGTCCTCTTCTGTCATTCTGTCTTCTTCTTCCATTCTGTCCTCTTCTGTCATTCTGTCATCTTCTGTCATTCTGTCCTCTTCTGTCATTCTGTCATCTTCTGTCATCTTCTGTCCTCTTCTGTCATTCTGTCATCTTCTGTCATCTTCTGTCATCTTCTGTCATACTGTCCTCTTCTGTCATTCTGTCATCTTCTGTCATTCTGTCCTCTTCTCTCATTCTGTCATCTTCTGTCATCTTCTGTCATTCTGTCATCTTCTGTCATTCTGTCCTCTTCTGTCATCTTCTGTCATCTTCTGTCATTCTGTCCTCTTCTGTCATCTTCTGTCATCTTCTGTCATTCTGTCATCTTCTGTCATTCTGTCCTCTTCTGTCATTCTGCCAACTTCTGTCATCTTCTGTCCTCTTCTGTCATTCTGTCATCTTCTGTCACTCTGTCCTCTTCTGTCATTCTGTCATCTTCTGTCATCTTCTGTCCTCTTCTGTCATTCTGTCATCTTCTGTCCTCTTCTGTCATTCTGTCATCTTCTGTCATCTTCTGTCCTATTCTGTCATTCTGTCATCTTCTGTCATCTTCTGTCATCTTCTGTCATTCTGTCATCTTCTGTCTTCTTCTGTCATTCTGTCATCTTCTGTCATCTTCTGTCATCTTCTGTCATCTTCTGTCCTCTTCTGTCATCTTCTGTCATCTTCTGTCATTCTGTCCTCTTCTGTCCTCTTCTGTCATCTTCTGTCATCTTCTGTCATCTTCTGTCATTCTGTCCTCTTTTGTCATCTTCAGTCATCTTCTGTCCTCTTCTGTCATCTTCTGTCTTCTTCTGTCATCTTCTGTCATCTTCTGTCATCTTCTGTCATCTTCTGTTATTCTGTCCTCTTCCGTCATCTTCTGTCTTCTTCTGTCGTTCTGTCATCTTCTCTCATTCTGTCCTCTTCTGTCATTCTGTCATCTTCTGTCATCTTCTGTCCTCTTCTGTCCTCTTCTGTCCTCTTCTGTCATCTTCTGTCATTCTGTCATCTTCTGTCATTCTGTCCTCTTCTGTCATTCTGTCATCTTCTGTCATCTTCTGTCCTCTTCTGTCATTCTGTCATCTTCTGTCATCTTCTGTCATCTTCTGTCCTCTTCTGTCATTCTGTCATCTTCTGTCCTCTTCTGTCATTCTGTCATCTTCTGTCGTCCTCTGTCCTATTCTGTCATTCTGTCATCTTCTGTCATCTTCTGTCATCTTCTGTCATTCTGTCATCTTCTGTCCTCTTCTGTCATTCTGTCATCTTCTGTCATCTTCTGTCATCTTCTGTCGTCTTCTGTCATCTTCTGTCATCTTCTGTCCTCTTCTGTCATCTTCTGTCATCTTCTGTCATTCTGTCCTCTTCTGCCATCTTCTGTCATCTTCTGTCCTCTTCTGTCATCTTCTGTCCTCTTCTGTCATCTTCTGTCATCTTCTGTCATTCTGTCCTCTTCTGTCCTCTTCTGTCATCTTCTGTCATCTTCTGTCATCTTCTGTCATCTTCTGTCATTCTGTCCTCTTTTGTCATCTTCTGTCATCTTCTGTCCTCTTCTGTCTTCTTCTGTCATCTTCTGTCATCTTCTGTCATCTTCTGTCATCTTCTGTCATTCTGTCCTCTTTGGTCATCTTCTGTCATCTTCTGTCGTTCTGTCATCTTCTCTCATTCTGTCCTCTTCTGTCATTCTGTCATCTTCTGTCATCTTCTGTCCTCTTCTGTCATTCTGTCATCTTCTGTCATTCTGTCCTCTTCTGTCATTCTGTCATCTTCTGTCACTCTGTCCTCTTCTGTCATTCTGTCATCTTCTGTCATCTTCTGTCATCTTATGTCCTCTTCTGTCATTCTGTCATCTTCTGTCCTCTTCTGTCATTCTGTCATCTTCTGTCATCTTCTGTCCTATTCTGTCATTCTGTCATCTTCTGTCATCTTCTGTCATCTTCTGTCATTCTGTCATCTTCTGTCCTCTTCTGTCATTCTGTCATCTTCTGTCATCTTCTGTCATCTTCTGTCATCTTCTGTCGTCTTCTGTCATCTTCTGTCATCTTCTGTCCTCTTCTGTCATCTTCTGTCATCTTCTGTCATTCTGTCCTCTTCTGTCATCTTCTGTCATCTTCTGTCATTCTGTCCTCTTCTGTCATCTTCTGTCATCTTCTGTCATTCTGTCATCTTCTGTCATTCTGTGCTCTTCTGTCATTCTGTCATCTTCCGCCATCTTCTGTCCTCTTCTGTCATTCTGTCTTCTTCTGTCATTCTGTCCTCTTCTGTCATTCTGTCATCTTCTGTCATTCTGTCCTCTTCTCTCATTCTGTCATCTTCTGTCATCTTCTGTCATCTTCTGTCATCTTCTGTCATTCTGTCCTCTTTGGTCATCTTCTGTCATCTTCTGTCGTTCTGTCATCTTCTCTCATTCTGTCCTCTTCTGTCATTCTGTCATCTTCTGTCATCTTCTGTCCTCTTCTGTCATCTTCTGTCATCTTCTGTCATTCTGTCCTCTTCTGTCATTCTGTCATCTTCTGTCATTCTGTCATCTTCTGTCATTCTGTCATCTTCTGTCATTCTGTCATCTTCTGTCATTCTGTCATCTTCTGTCCTCTTCTGTCATTCTGTCATCTTCCGTCATCTTTTGTCATCTTCTGTCCTCTTCTGTCATCTTCTGTCATTCTGTCCTCTTCTGTCATCTTCTGTCATCTTCTGTCATCTTCTGTCCTCTTCTGTCATCTTCTGTCATCTTCTGTCATCTTCTGTCATTCTGTCATCTTCTGTCCTCTTCTGTTATTCTGTCATCTTCTGTCATCTTCTGTCATCTTCAGTCATCTTCTGTCATCTTCTGTCCTCTTCTGTCATCTTCTGTCATTCTGTCATCTTCTGTCATTCTGTCCTCTTCTGTCATTCTGTCATCTTCTGTCATCTTCTGTCCTCTTCTGTCATCTTCTGTCATCTTCTGTCATCTTCAGTCATCTTCTGTCATCTTCTGTCATTCTGTCATCTTCTGTCCTCTTCTGTTATTCTGTCATCTTCTGTCATCTTCTGTCATCTTCAGTCATCTTCTGTCATCTTCTGTCCTCTTCTGTCATCTTCAGTCATCTTCTGTCATCTTCTGTCCTCTTCTGTCATCTTCTGTCATTCTGTCATCTTCTGTCATTCTGTCCTCTTCTGTCATTCTGTCATCTTCTGTCATCTTCTGTCCTCTTCTGTCATTCTGTCATCTTCTGTCATCTTCTGTCCTCTTCTGTCATCTTCTGTCATCTTCTGTCATCTTCAGTCATCTTCTGTCATCTTCTGTCCTCTTCTGTCATCTTCTGACATTCTGTCATCTTCTGTCATTCTGTCCTCTTCTGTCATTCTGTCATCTTCTGTCATCTTCTGTCCTCTTCTGTCATTCTGTCATCTTCTGTCATTCTGTCCTCTTCTGTCATTCTGTCATCTTCTGTCATCTTCTGTCATCTTCTGCCCTCTTCTGTCATCTTCTGTCCTATTCTGTCATTCTGTCATCTTCTGCCATCTTCTGTCATCTTCTGTCATTCTCTCATCTTCTGTCCTCTTCTGTCATCTTCTGTCAGCTTCTGTCATCTTCTGTCATTCTGTCCCCTTCTGTCATTCTGTCATCTTCTGTCATCTTCTGTCATCTTCTGTCATTCTGTCATCTTCTGTCATCTTCTGTCATTCTGTGCTCTTCTGTCATTCTGTCATCTTCCGCCATCTTCTGTCCTCTTCTGTCATTCTGTCTTCTTCTTCCATTCTGTCCTCTTCTGTCATTCTGTCATCTTCTGTCATTCTGTCCTCTTCTGTCATTCTGTCATCTTCTGTCATCTTCTGTCCTCCTCTGTCATTCTGTCATCTTCTGTCATCTTCTGTCATCTTCTGTCATACTGTCCTCTTCTGTCATTCTGTCATCTTCTGTCATTCTGTCCCCTTCTCTCATTCTGTCATCTTCTGTCATCTTCTGTCATTCTGTCATCTTCTGTCATTCTGTCCTCTTCTGTCCTCTTCTGTCATCTTCTGTCATTCTGTCCTCTTCTGTCATCTTCTGTCATCTTCTGTCATTCTGTCATCTTCTGTCATTCTGTCCTCTTCTGTCATTCTGCCAACTTCTGTCATCTTCTGTCCTCTTCTGTCATTCTGTCATCTTCTGTCACTCTGTCCTCTTCTGTCATTCTGTCATCTTCTGTCATCTTCTGTCCTCTTCTGTCATTCTGTCATCTTCTGTCCTCTTCTGTCATTCTGTCATCTTCTGTCATCTTCTGTCCTATTCTGTCATTCTGTCATCTTCTGTCATCTTCTGTCATTCTGTCATCTTCTGTCCTCTTCTGTCATTCTGTCATCTTCTGTCATCTTCTGTCATCTTCTGTCCTCTTCTGTCATCTTCTGTCATCTTCTGTCATTCTGTCCTCTTCTGTCCTCTTCTGTCATCTTCTGTCATCTTCTGTCATCTTCTGTCATCTTCTGTCATTCTGTCCTCTTTTGTCATCTTCAGTCATCTTCTGTCCTCTTCTGTCATCTTCTGTCTTCTTCTGTCATCTTCTGTCATCTTCTGTCATCTTCTGTCATTCTGTCCTCTTCCGTCATCTTCTGTCATCTTCTGTCGTTCTGTCATCTTCTCTCATTCTGTCCTCTTCTGTCATTCTGTCATCTCCTGTCATCTTCTGTCCTCTTCTGTCCTCTTCTGTCATCTTCTGTCATTCTGTCTTCTTCTGTCATTCTGTCCTCTTCTGCCATTCTGTCATCTTCTGTCATCTTCTTTCCTCTTCTGTCATTCTGTCATCTTCTGTCATCTTCCGTCCTCTTCTGTCATCCTCTGTCACCTTCTGTCATCTTCTGTCATCTTCTGTCATCTTCTGTCCTCTTCTGTCATCTTCTGCCATTCTGTCATCTTCTGTCATTCTGTCCTCTTCTGTCATTCTGTCATCTTCTGTCATCTTCTGTCCTCTTCTGTCATTCTGTCATCTTCTGTCATTCTGTCCTCTTCTGTCATTCTGTCATCTTCTGTCATCTTCTGTCATCTTCTGCCCTCTTCTGTCATCTTCTGTCCTATTCTGTCATTCTGTCATCTTCTGCCATCTTCTGTCATCTTCTGTCATTCTGTCATCTTCTGTCCTCTTCTGTCATCTTCTGTCATCTTCTGTCATCTTCTGTCATTCTGTCCTCTTCTGTCATCTGTCATCTTCTGTCATCTTCTGTCATTCTGTCATCTTCTGTCATCTTCTGTCATCTTCTGTCATTCTGTGCTCTTCTGTCATTCTGTCATCTTCCGGCATCTTCTGTCCTCTTCTGTCATTCTGTCTTCTTCTTCCATTCTGTCCTCTTCTGTCATTCTGTCATCTTCTGTCATTCTGTCCTCTTTTGTCATTCTGTCATCTTCTGTCCTCTTCTGTCATTCTGTCATCTTCTGTCATTCTGTCCTCTTCTCTCATTCTGTCATCTTCTGTCCTCTTCTGTCATTCTGTCATCTTCTGTCATTCTGTCCTCTTCTCTCATTCTGTCATCTTCTGTCATTCTGTCCTCTTCTGTCATCTTCTGTCATTCTGTCATCTTCTGTCATTCTGTCCTCTTCTGTCATTCTGCCAACTTCTGTCATCTTCTGTCCTCTTCTGTCATTCTGTCATCTTCTGTCACTCTGTCCTCTTCTGTCATTCTGTCATCTTCTGTCATCTTCTGTCATCTTCTGTCCTCTTCTGTCATTCTGTCATCTTCTGTCCTCTTCTGTCATCTTCTGTCCTATTCTCTCATTCTGTCATCTTCTGTCATCTTCTGTCATCTTCTGTCATTCTGTCATCTTCTGTCCTCTTCTGTCATTCTGACATCTTCTGTCATCTTCTGTCATCTTCTGTCCTCTTCTGTCATCTTCTGTCATCTTCTGTCATTCTGTCCTCTTCTGTCCTCTTCTGTCATCTTCTGTCATCTTCTGTCATCTTCTGTCATCTTCTGTCATTCTGTCCTCTTTTGTCACCTTCTGTCATCTTCTGTCCTCTTCTGTCATCTTCTGTCTTCTTCTGTCATCTTCTGTCATCTTCTATCATCTTCTGTCATCTTCTTTCATTCTGTCCTCTTCGGTCATCTTCTGTCATCTTCTGTCGTTCTGTCATCTTCTCTCATTCTGTCCTCTTCTGTCATTCTGTCATCTTCTGTCATCTTCTGTCCTCTTCTGTCATTCTGTCATCTTCTGTCATTCTGTCCTCTTCTGTCATTCTGTCATCTTCTGTCATCTTCTGTCCTCTTCTGTCATTCTGTCATCTTCTGTCATCCTCTGTCCTATTCTGTCATTCTGTCATCTTCTGTCATCTTCTGTCATCTTCTGTCATTCTGTCATCTTCTGTCCTCTTCTGTCATTCTGTCATCTTCTGTCATCTTCTGTCATCTTCTGTCATCTTCTGTCGTCTTCTGTCATCTTCTGTCCTCTTCTGTCATCTTCTGTCATCTTCTGTCATTCTGTCCTCTTCTGTCATCTTCTGTCATCTTCTGTCATTCTGTCCTCTTCTGCCATCTTCTGTCATCTTCTGTCCTCTTCTGTCATCTTCTGTCCTCTTCTGTCATCTTCTGTCATATTCTGTCATTCTGTCCTCTTTTGTCATCTTCTGTCATCTTCTGTCCTCTTCTGTCTTCTTCTGTCATCTTCTGACATCTTCTGTCATCTTCTGTCATCTTCTGTCATTCTGTCCTCTTTGGTCATCTTCTGTCATCTTCTGTCCTCTTCTGTCATTCTGTCATCTTCTGTCATTCTCTCCTCTTCTGTCATTCTGTCATCTTCTGTCACTCTGTCCTCTTCTGTCATTCTGTCATCTTCTGTCATCTTCTGTCATCTTATGTCCTCTTCTGTCATTCTGTCATCTTCTGTCCTCTTCTGTCATTCTGTCATCTTCTGTCATCTTCTGTCCTATTCTGTCATTCTGTCATCTTCAGTCATCTTCTGTCATCTTCTGTCATTCTGTCATCTTCTGTCCTCTTCTGTCATTCTGTCATCTTCTGTCATCTTCTGTCATCTTCTGTCGTCTTCTGTCATCTTCTGTCCTCTTCTTTCATCTTCTGTCATCTTCTGTCATTCTGTCCTCTTCTGTCATCTTCTGTCATCTTCTGTCATTCTGTCCTCTTCTGTCCTCTTCTGTCATCTTCTGTCATCTTCTGTCATTCTGTGCTCTTCTGTTATTCTGTCATCTTCCGCCATCTTCTGTCCTCTTCTGTCATTCTGTCTTCTTCTGTCATTCTGTCCTCTTCTGTCATTCTGTCATCTTCTGTCATTCTGTCCTCTTCTGTCATTCTGTCATCTTCTGTCATCTTCTGTCATCTTCTGTCATCTTCTGTCCTCTTCTGTCATCTTCTGTCATCTTCTGTCATTCTGTCCTCTTCTGTCATTCTGTCATCTTCTGTCATTCTGTCATCTTCTGTCATTCTGTCATCTTCTGTCATTCTGTCATCTTCTGTCATTCTGTCATCTTCTGTCCTCTTCTGTCATTCTGTCATCTTCCGTCATCTTTTGTCATCTTCTGTCATCTTCTGTCATCTTCTGTCCTCTTCTGTCATCTTCTGTCATCTTTTGTCATCTTCTGTCATTCTGTCCTCTTCTGTCCTCTTCTGTCATTCTGTCACCTTCCGTCATCTTTTGTCATCTTCTGTCATTCTGTCCTCTTCTCTCATCTTCTTTCATCTTCTGTCATTCTGTCCTCTTCTGTCATCTTCTGTCATCTTCTGTCATCTTCTGTTATTCTGTCATCTTCTGTCATTCTGTCATCTTCTGTCATCTTCTGCCCTCTTCTGTCATTCTGTCATCTTCTGTCATTCTGTCCTCTTCTGTCATTCTGTCATCTTCTGTCATTCTGTCCTCTTCTGTCATTCTGTCATCTTCTGTCATCTTCTGTCTTCTTCTGTGATCTTCTAACATTCTGTAATCTTCTGTCCTCCTTTGTCATTCTGTCCACTCCTGTCATCTTCTGTCTTCTTCTGTCCTCTTCTGTCATCTTCTGTCATTCTGTCATCTTCTGTCATCTTCTGTCATCTTCTGTCATTCTGTCATCTTCTGTCATTCTGTGCTCTTCTGTCATTCTGTCATCTTCTGTCATTCTGTCCTCTTCTGTCATCTTCTGTCATCTTCTGTCCTCTTCTATCATTCTGTCATCTTCAGTCCTCTTCTGTCATTCTGTCATCTTCTGTCCTATTCTGTCATTCTATCATCTTCTGTCATTCTGTCATCTTCTGTCATTCTGTCCTCTTCTGTCATCTTCTGTCATTCTGTCCTCTTCTGTCATCTTCTGTCATCTTCTGTCATCTTCTGTCCTCTTCTGTCATCTTCTGTCATCTTCTGTCATTCAGTCCTCTTCTGTCATCTTCTGTCATGTTCTGTCATTCTGTCAACTTCTGTCATCTTCTGTCCTCTTCTGTCATTCTGTCATCTTCTGTCACTCTTTCCTCTTCTGTCATTCTGTCAGCTTCTGTCATCTTCTGTCATCTTCTGTCCTCTTCTGTCATTCTGTCATCTTCTGTCCTCTTCTGTCATTCTGCCATCTTCTGTCATCTTCTGTCCTATTCTGTCATTCTGTCATCTTCTGTCATCTTCTGTCATTCTGTCATCTTCTGTCCTCTTCTGTTATTCTCTCATCTTCTGTCATCTTCTGTCATCTTCTGTCATCTTCTGTCCTCTTCTGTCATCTTCTGTCATTCTGTCATCTTCTGTCATTCTGTCCTCTTCTTTCATTCTGTCATCTTCTGTCTTCTTCTGTCATTCTGTCATCTTCTGTCATTCTGTCCTCTTCTGTCATTCTGTCATCTTCTGTCATCTTCTGTCATCTTCTGTACTCTTCTGTCATTCTGTCATCTTCTGTCATTCTGTCCTCTTCTGACAATCTGTCATCTTCTGTCATCGTCTATCATCTTCTGTCCTCTTCTGTCATTCTGTCATCTTCTGTCATCTTCTGTCATTCTGTCATCTTCGGTCATCTTCTGTCATCTTCTGTCCAATTCTGTCATTCTGTCATCTTCTGTCATCTTCTGTCATCTTCTGTCATTCTGTCATCTTCTGTCCTCTTCTGTCATCTTCTGTCAGCTTCTGTCGTCTTCTGTCATTCTGTCCTCTTCTGTCATTCTGTCATCTTCTGTCATTCTGTCCTCTTCTGTCATTCTGTCATCTTCTGTCATCTTCTGTCATCTTCTGTCATTCTGTGCTCTTCTGTCATTCTGTCATCTTCCGCCATCTTCTGTCCTCTTCTGTCATTCTGTCTTCTTCTTCCATTCTGTCCTCTTCTGTCATTCTGTCATCTTCTGTCATTCTGTCCTCTTCTGTCATTCTGTCATCTTCTGTCATCTTCTGTCCTCTTCTGTCATTCTGTCATCTTCTGTCATTCTGTCCTCTTCTCTCATTCTGTCATCTTCTGTCATCTTCTGTCATTCTGTCATCTTCTGTCATTCTGTCCTCTTCTGTCATCTTCTGTCATCTTCTGTCATTCTGTCCTCTTCTGTCATCTTCTGTCATCTTCTGTCATTCTGTCATCTTCTGTCATTCTGTCCTCTTCTCTCATTCTGTCATCTTCTGTCCTCTTCTGTCATTCTGTCATCTTCTGTCATTCTGTCCTCTTCTCTCATTCTGTCATCTTCTGTCCTCTTCTGTCATTCTGTCATCTTCTGTCATTCTGTCCTCTTCTGTCATTCTGTCATCTTCTGTCCTCTTCTGTCATTCTGTCATCTTCTGTCATTCTGTCCTCTTCTCTCATTCTGTCATCTTCTGTCATTCTGTCCTCTTCTGTCATCTTCTGTCATTCTGTCATCTTCTGTCATTCTGTCCTCTTCTGTCATTCTGCCAACTTCTGTCATCTTCTGTCCTCTTCTGTCATTCTGTCATCTTCTGTCACTCTGTCCTCTTCTGTCATTCTGTCATCTTCTGTCATCTTCTGTCATCTTCTGTCCTCTTCTGTCATTCTGTCATCTTCTGTCCTCTTCTGTCATCTTCTGTCCTATTCTCTCATTCTGTCATCTTCTGTCATCTTCTGTCATCTTCTGTCATTCTGTCATCTTCTGTCCTCTTCTGTCATTCTGACATCTTCTGTCATCTTCTGTCATCTTCTGTCCTCTTCTGTCATCTTCTGTCATCTTCTGTCATTCTGTCCTCTTCTGTCCTCTTCTGTCATCTTCTGTCATCTTCTGTCATCTTCTGTCATCTTCTGTCATTCTGTCCTCTTTTGTCACCTTCTGTCATCTTCTGTCCTCTTCTGTCATCTTCTGTCTTCTTCTGTCATCTTCTGTCATCTTCTATCATCTTCTGTCATCTTCTTTCATTCTGTCCTCTTCGGTCATCTTCTGTCATCTTCTGTCGTTCTGTCATCTTCTCTCATTCTGTCCTCTTCTGTCATTCTGTCATCTTCTGTCATCTTCTGTTCTCTTCTGTCATTCTGTCATCTTCTGTCATTCTGTCCTCTTCTGTCATTCTGTCATCTTCTGTCATCTTCTGTCCTCTTCTGTCATTCTGTCATCTTCTGTCATCCTCTGTCCTATTCTGTCATTCTGTCATCTTCTGTCATCTTCTGTCATCTTCTGTCATTCTGTCATCTTCTGTCCTCTTCTGTCATTCTGTCATCTTCTGTCATCTTCTGTCATCTTCTGTCATCTTCTGTCGTCTTCTGTCATCTTCTGTCCTCTTCTGTCATCTTCTGTCATCTTCTGTCATTCTGTCCTCTTCTGTCATCTTCTGTCATCTTCTGTCATTCTGTCCTCTTCTGCCATCTTCTGTCATCTTCTGTCCTCTTCTGTCCTCTTCTGTCATCTTCTGTCATATTCTGTCATTCTGTCCTCTTTTGTCATCTTCTGTCATCTTCTGTCCTCTTCTGTCTTCTTCTGTCATCTTCTGACATCTTCTGTCATCTTCTGTCATCTTCTGTCATTCTGTCCTCTTTGGTCATCTTCTGTCATCTTCTGTCGTTCTGTCATCTTCTCTCATTCTGTCCTCTTCTGTCATTCTGTCATCTTCTGTCCTCTTCTGTCATTCTGTCATCTTCTGTCATTCTCTCCTCTTCTGTCATTCTGTCATCTTCTGTCACTCTGTCCTCTTCTGTCATTCTGTCATCTTCTGTCATCTTCTGTCATCTTATGTCCTCTTCTGTCATTCTGTCATCTTCTGTCCTCTTCTGTCATTCTGTCATCTTCTGTCATCTTCTGTCCTATTCTGTCATTCTGTCATCTTCTGTCATCTTCTGTCATCTTCTGTCATTCTGTCATCTTCTGTCCTCTTCTGTCATTCTGTCATCTTCTGTCATCTTCTGTCATCTTCTGTCGTCTTCTGTCATCTTCTGTCCTCTTCTTTCATCTTCTGTCATCTTCTGTCATTCTGTCCTCTTCTGTCATCTTCTGTCATCTTCTGTCATTCTGTCCTCTTCTGTCCTCTTCTGTCATCTTCTGTCATCTTCTGTCATTCTGTGCTCTTCTGTCATTCTGTCATCTTCCGCCATCTTCTGTCCTCTTCTGTCATTCTGTCTTCTTCTGTCATTCTGTCCTCTTCTGTCATTCTGTCATCTTCTTTCATTCTGTCCTCTTCTGTCATTCTGTCATCTTCTGTCATCTTCTGTCATCTTCTGTCATCTTCTGTCCTCTTCTGTCATCTTCTGTCATCTTCTGTCATTCTGTCCTCTTCTGTCATTCTGTCATCTTCTGTCATTCTGTCATCTTCTGTCATTCTGTCATCTTCTGTCATTCTGTCATCTTCTGTCATTCTGTCATCTTCTGTCCTCTTCTGTCATTCTGTCATCTTCCGTCATCTTTTGTCATCTTCTGTCATCTTCTGTCATCTTCTGTCCTCTTCTGTCATCTTCTGTCATCTTTTGTCATCTTCTGTCATTCTGTCCTCTTCTGTCCTCTTCTGTCATTCTGTCACCTTCCGTCATCTTTTGTCATCTTCTGTCATTCTGTCCTCTTCTCTCATCTTCTTTCATCTTCTGTCATTCTGTCCTCTTCTGTCATCTTCTGTCATCTTCTGTTATTCTGTCATCTTCTGTCATTCTGTCATCTTCTGTCATCTTCTGCCCTCTTCTGTCATTCTGTCATCTTCTGTCATTCTGTCCTCTTCTGTCATTCTGTCATCTTCTGTCATTCTGTCCTCTTCTGTCATTCTGTCATCTTCTGTCATCTTCTGTCTTCTTCTGTGATCTTCTAACATTCTGTAATCTTCTGTCCTCCTTTGTCATTCTGTCCACTCCTGTCATCTTCTGTCTTCTTCTGTCCTCTTCTGTCATCTTCTGTCATTCTGTCATCTTCTGTCATCTTCTGTCATCTTCTGTCATTCTGTCATCTTCTGTCATTCTGTGCTCTTCTGTCATTCTGTCATCTTCTGTCATTCTGTCCTCTTCTGTCATCTTCTGTCATCTTCTGTCCTCTTCTATCATTCTGTCATCTTCAGTCCTCTTCTGTCATTCTGTCATCTTCTGTCCTATTCTGTCATTCTATCATCTTCTGTCATTCTGTCATCTTCTGTCATTCTGTCCTCTTCTGTCATCTTCTGTCATTCTGTCCTCTTCTGTCATCTTCTGTCATCTTCTGTCATCTTCTGTCCTCTTCTGTCATCTTCTGTCATCTTCTGTCATTCAGTCCTCTTCTGTCATCTTCTGTCATGTTCTGTCATTCTGTCAACTTCTGTCATCTTCTGTCCTCTTCTGTCATTCTGTCATCTTCTGTCACTCTTTCCTCTTCTGTCATTCTGTCAGCTTCTGTCATCTTCTGTCATCTTCTGTCCTCTTCTGTCATTCTGTCATCTTCTGTCCTCTTCTGTCATTCTGCCATCTTCTGTCATCTTCTGTCCTATTCTGTCATTCTGTCATCTTCTGTCATCTTCTGTCATCTTCTGTCATTCTGTCATCTTCTGTCCTCTTCTATTATTCTCTCATCTTCTGTCATCTTCTGTCATCTTCTGTCATCTTCTGTCCTCTTCTGTCATCTTCTGTCATTCTGTCATCTTCTGTCATTCTGTCCTCTTCTTTCATTCTGTCATCTTCTGTCTTCTTCTGTCATTCTGTCATCTTCTGTCATTCTGTCCTCTTCTGTCATTCTGTCATCTTCTGTCATCTTCTGTCATCTTCTGTACTCTTCTGTCATTCTGTCATCTTCTGTCATTCTGTCCTCTTCTGTCATTCTGTCATCTTCTGTCATCGTCTATCATCTTCTGTCCTCTTCTGTCATTCTGTCATCTTCTGTCATCTTCTGTCATTCTGTCATCTTCGGTCATCTTCTGTCATCTTCTGTCCAATTCTGTCATTCTGTCATCTTCTGTCCTCTTCTGTCATCTTCTGTCAGCTTCTGTCATCTTCTGTCATTCTGTCCTCTTCTGTCATTCTGTCATCTTCTGTCATTCTGTCCTCTTCTGTCATTCTGTCATCTTCTGTCATCTTCTGTCATTCTGTGCTCTTCTGTCATTCTGTCATCTTCCGCCATCTTCTGTCCTCTTCTGTCATTCTGTCTTCTTCTTCCATTCTGTCCTCTTCTGTCATTCTGTCATCTTCTGTCATTCTGTCCTCTTCTGTCATTCTGTCATCTTCTGTCATCTTCTGTCCTCTTCTGTCATTCTGTCATCTTCTGTCATTCTGTCCTCTTCTCTCATTCTGTCATCTTCTGTCATCTTCTGTCATTCTGTCATCTTCTGTCATTCTGTCCTCTTCTGTCATCTTCTGTCATCTTCTGTCATTCTGTCCTCTTCTGTCATCTTCTGTCATCTTCTGTCATTCTGTCATCTTCTGTCATTCTGTCCTCTTCTGTCATTCTGCCAACTTGTGTCATCTTCTGTCCTCTTCTGTCATTCTGTCATCTTCTGTCACTCTGTCCTCTTCTGTCATTCTGTCATCTTCTGTCATCTTCTGTCATCTTCTGTCCTCTTCTGTCATTCTGTCATCTTCTGTCCTCTTCTGTCATTCTGACATCTTCTGTCATCTTCTGTCCTATTCTCTCATTCTGTCATCTTCTGTCATCTTCTGTCATTCTGTCATCTTCTGTCCTCTTCTGTCATTCTGTCATCTTCTGTCATCTTCTGTCATCTTCTGTCCTCTTCTGTCATCTTCTGTCATCTTCTGTCATTCTGTCCTCTTCTGTCCTCTTCTGTCATCTTCTGTCATCTTCTGTCATCTTCTGTCATTCTGTCCTCTTTTGTCACCTTCTGTCATCTTCTGTCCTCTTCTGTCATCTTCTGTCTTCTTCTGTCATCTTCTGTCATCTTCTATCATCTTCTGTCATCTTCTTTCATTCTGTCCTCTTCGGTCATCTTCTGTCATCTTCTGTCGTTCTGTCATCTTCTCTCATTCTGTCCTCTTCTGTCATTCTGTCATCTTCTGTCATCTTCTGTCCTCTTCTGTCATTCTGTCATCTTCTGTCATTCTGTCCTCTTCTGTCATTCTGTCATCTTCTGTCAATCTGTCCTCTTCTGTCATTCTGTCATCTTCTGTCATCTTCTGTCCTCTTCTGTCATTCTGTCATCTTCTGTCCTCTTCTGTCATTCTGTCATCTTCTGTCATCCTCTGTCCTATTCTGTCATTCTGTCATCTTCTGTCATCTTCTGTCATCTTCTGTCATTCTGTCATCTTCTGTCCTCTTCTGTCATTCTGTCATCTTCTGTCATCTTCTGTCATCTTCTGTCATCTTCTGTCGTCTTCTGTCATCTTCTGTCCTCTTCTGTCATCTTCTGTCATCTTCTGTCATTCTGTCCTCTTCTGTCATCTTCTGTCATCTTCTGTCATTCTGTCCTCTTCTGCCATCTTCTGTCATCTTCTGTCCTCTTCTGTCATCTTCTGTCCTCTTCTGTCATCTTCTGTCATCTTCTGTCATTCTGTCCTCTTCTGTCCTCTTCTGTCATCTTCTGTCATCTTCTGTCATCTTCTGTCAGTCTGTCCTCTTTTGTCATCTTCTGTCATCTTCTGTCCTCTTCTGTCTTCTTCTGTCATCTTCTGTCATCTTCTGTCATCTTCTGTCATCTTCTGTCATTCTCTCCTCTTTGGTCATCTTCTGTCATCTTCTGTCGTTCTGTCATCTTCTCTCATTCTGTCCTCTTCTGTCATACTGTCATCTTCTGTCATCTTCTGTCCTCTTCTGTCATTCTGTCATCTTCTGTCATTCTGTCCTCTTCTGTCATTCTGTTATCTTCTGTCACTCTGTCCTCTTCTGTCATTCTGTCATCTTCTGTCATCTTCTGTCATCTTATGTCCTCTTCTGCCATTCTGTCATCTTCTGTCCGCTTCTGTCATTCTGTCATCTTCTGTCATCTTCTGTCCTATTCTGTCATTCTGTCATCTTCTGTCATCTTCTGTCATTCTGTCATCTTCTGTCCTCTTCTGTCATTCTGTCATCTTCTGTCATCTTCTGTCATCTTCTGTCATCTTCTGTCGTCTTCTGTCATCTTCTGTCATCTTCTGTCCTCTTCTGTCATCTTCTGTCATCTTCTGTCATTCTGTCCTCTTCTGTCATCTTCTGTCATCTTCTGTCATTCTGTCCTCTTCTGTCGTCTTCTGTCATTCTGTCATCTTCTGTCATTCTGTGCTCTTCTGTCATTCTGTCATCTTCCGCCATCTTCTGTCCTCTTCTGTCATTCTGTCTTCTTCTGTCATTCTGTCCTCTTCTGTCATTCTGTCATCTTCTGTCATTCTGTCCTCTTTTGTCATTCTGTCATCTTCTGTCATCTTCTGTCATCTTCTGTCCTCTTCTGTCATCTTCTGTCATCTTCTGTCATTCTGTCCTCTTCTGTCATTCTGTCATCTTCTGTCATTCTGTCATCTTCTGTCATTCTGTCATCTTCTGTCATTCTGTCATCTTCTGTCATTCTGTCATCTTCTGTCCTCTTCTGTCATTCTGTCATCTTCCGTCATCTTTTGTCATCTTCTGTCCCCTTCTGTCATCTTCTGTCATTCTGTCCTCTTCTGTCATCTTCTGTCATCTTCTGTCATCTTCTGTCCTCTTCTGTCATCTTCTGTCATCTTCTGTCATTCAGTCCTCTTCTGTCATCTTCTGTCATCTTCTGTCATCTTCTGTCATTCTGTCATCTTCTGTCCTGTTCTGTTATTCTGTCATCTTCTGTCATCTTCTGTCATCTTCAGTCATCTTCTGTCATCTTCTGTCATTCTGTCATCTTCTGTCATTCTGTCCTCTTCTGTCATTCTGTCATCTTCTGTCATCTTCTGTCCTCTTCTGTCATTCTGTCATCTTCTGTCATCTTCTGTCCTCTTCTGTCATCTTCTGTCATCTTCTGTCATCTCCAGTCATCTTCTGTCATCTTCTGTCCTCTTCTGTCATCTTCTGACATTCTGTCATCTTCTGTCATTCTGTCCTCTTCTGTCATTCTGTCATCTTCTGTCATCTTCTGTCCTCTTCTGTCATTCTGTCATCTTCTGTCATTCTGTCCTCTTCTGTCATTCTGTCATCTTCTGTCATCTTCTGCCCTCTTCTGTCATCTTCTGTCCTATTCTGTCATTCTGTCATCTTCTGCCATCTTCTGTCATCTTCTGTCATTCTGTCATCTTCTGTCCTCTTCTGTCATCTTCTGTCAGCTTCTGTCATCTTCTGTCATTCTGTACCCTTCTGTCATTCTGTCATCTTCTGTCATCTTCTGTCATCTTCTGTCATTCTGTCATCTTCTGTCATCTTCTGTCATCTTCTGTCATTCTGTGCTCTTCTGTCATTCTGTCATCTTCCGCCATCTTCTGTCCTCTTCTGTCATTCTGTCTTCTTCTTCCATTCTGTCCTCTTCTGTCATTCTGTCATCTTCTGTCATTCTGTCCTCTTCTGTCATTCTGTCATCTTCTGTCATCTTCTGTCCTCTTCTGTCATTCTGTCATCTTCTGTCATCTTCTGTCATCTTCTGTCATACTGTCCTCTTCTGTCATTCTGTCATCTTCTGTCATTCTGTCCTCTTCTCTCATTCTGTCATCTTCTGTCATCTTCTGTCATTCTGTCATCTTCTGTCATTCTGTCCTCTTCTGTCATCTTCTGTCATCTTCTGTCATTCTGTCCTCTTCTGTCATCTTCTGTCATCTTCTGTCATTCTGTCATCTTCTGTCATTCTGTCCTCTTCTGTCATTCTGCCAACTTCTGTCATCTTCTGTCCTCTTCTGTCATTCTGTCATCTTCTGTCACTCTGTCCTCTTCTGTCATTCTGTCATCTTCTGTCATCTTCTGTCCTCTTCTGTCATTCTGTCATCTTCTGTCCTCTTCTGTCATTCTGTCATCTTCTGTCATCTTCTGTCCTATTCTGTCATTCTGTCATCTTCTGTCATCTTCTGTCATCTTCTGTCATTCTGTCATCTTCTGTCTTCTTCTGTCATTCTGTCATCTTCTGTCATCTTCTGTCATCTTCTGTCATCTTCTGTCCTCTTCTGTCATCTTCTGTCATCTTCTGTCATTCTGTCCTCTTCTGTCCTCTTCTGTCATCTTCTGTCATCTTCTGTCATCTTCTGTCATTCTGTCCTCTTTTGTCATCTTCAGTCATCTTCTGTCCTCTTCTGTCATCTTCTGTCTTCTTCTGTCATCTTCTGTCATCTTCTGTCATCTTCTGTCATCTTCTGTTATTCTGTCCTCTTCCGTCATCTTCTGTCTTCTTCTGTCGTTCTGTCATCTTCTCTCATTCTGTCCTCTTCTGTCATTCTGTCATCTTCTGTCATCTTCTGTCCTCTTCTGTCCTCTTCTGTCCTCTTCTGTCATCTTCTGTCATTCTGTCATCTTCTGTCATTCTGTCCTCTTCTGTCATTCTGTCATCTTCTGTCATCTTCTGTCCTCTTCTGTCATTCTGTCATCTTCTGTCATCTTCTGTCATCTTCTGTCCTCTTCTGTCATTCTGTCATCTTCTGTCCTCTTCTGTCATTCTGTCATCTTCTGTCGTCCTCTGTCCTATTCTGTCATTCTGTCATCTTCTGTCATCTTCTGTCATCTTCTGTCATTCTGTCATCTTCTGTCCTCTTCTGTCATTCTGTCATCTTCTGTCATCTTCTGTCATCTTCTGTCGTCTTCTGTCATCTTCTGTCATCTTCTGTCCTCTTCTGTCATCTTCTGTCATCTTCTGTCATTCTGTCCTCTTCTGCCATCTTCTGTCATCTTCTGTCCTCTTCTGTCCTCTTCTGTCATCTTCTGTCATCTTCTGTCATTCTGTCCTCTTCTGTCCTCTTCTGTCATCTTCTGTCATCTTCTGTCATCTTCTGTCATCTTCTGTCATTCTGTCCTCTTTTGTCATCTTCTGTCATCTTCTGTCCTCTTCTGTCTTCTTCTGTCATCTTCTGTCATCTTCTGTCATCTTCTGTCATCTTCTGTCATTCTGTCCTCTTTGGTCATCTTCTGTCATCTTCTGTCGTTCTGTCATCTTCTCTCATTCTGTCCTCTTCTGTCATTCTGTCATCTTCTGTCATCTTCTGTCCTCTTCTGTCATTCTGTCATCTTCTGTCATTCTGTCCTCTTCTGTCATTCTGTCATCTTCTGTCACTCTGTCCTCTTCTGTCATTCTGTCATCTTCTGTCATCTTCTGTCATCTTATGTCCTCTTCTGTCATTCTGTCATCTTCTGTCCTCTTCTGTCATTCTGTCATCTTCTGTCATCTTCTGTCCTATTCTGTCATTCTGTCATCTTCTGTCATCTTCAGTCATCTTCTGTCATTCTGTCATCTTCTGTCCTCTTCTGTCATTCTGTCATCTTCTGTCATCTTCTGTCATCTTCTGTCATCTTCTGTCGTCTTCTGTCATCTTCTGTCATCTTCTGTCCTCTTCTGTCATCTTCTGTCATCTTCTGTCATTCTGTCCTCTTCTGTCATCTTCTGTCATCTTCTGTCATTCTGTCCTCTTCTGTCATCTTCTGTCATCTTCTGTCATTCTGTCATCTTCTGTCATTCTGTGCTCTTCTGTCATTCTGTCATCTTCCGCCATCTTCTGTCCTCTTCTGTCATTCTGTCTTCTTCTGTCATTCTGTCCTCTTCTGTCATTCTGTCATCTTCTGTCATTCTGTCCTCTTCTCTCATTCTGTCATCTTCTGTCATCTTCTGTCATCTTCTGTCATCTTCTGTCATCTTCTGTCCTCTTCTGTCATCTTCTGTCATCTTCTGTCATTCTGTCCTCTTCTGTCATTCTGTCATCTTCTGTCATTCTGTCATCTTCTGTCATTCTGTCATCTTCTGTCATTCTGTCATCTTCTGTCCTCTTCTGTCATTCTGTCATCTTCCGTCATCTTTTGTCATCTTCTGTCCTCTTCTGTCATCTTCTGTCATTCTGTCCTCTTCTGTCATCTTCTGTCATCTTCTGTCATCTTCTGTCCTCTTCTGTCATCTTCTGTCATCTTCTGTCATCTTCTGTCATTCTGTCATCTTCTGTCCTCTTCTGTTATTCTGTCATCTTCTGTCATCTTCTGTCATCTTCAGTCATCTTCTGTCATCTTCTGTCCTCTTCTGTCATCTTCTGTCATTCTGTCATCTTCTGTCATTCTGTCCTCTTCTGTCATTCTGTCATCTTCTGTCATCTTCTGTCCTCTTCTGTCATCTTCTGTCATCTTCTGTCATCTTCAGTCATCTTCTGTCATCTTCTGTCATTCTGTCATCTTCTGTCCTCTTCTGTTATTCTGTCATCTTCTGTCATCTTCTGTCATCTTCAGTCATCTTCTGTCATCTTCTGTCCTCTTCTGTCATCTTCAGTCATCTTCTGTCATCTTCTGTCCTCTTCTGTCATCTTCTGTCATTCTGTCATCTTCTGTCATTCTGTCCTCTTCTGTCATTCTGTCATCTTCTGTCATCTTCTGTCCTCTTCTGTCATTCTGTCATCTTCTGTCATCTTCTGTCCTCTTCTGTCATCTTCTGTCATCTTCTGTCATCTTCAGTCATCTTCTGTCATCTTCTGTCCTCTTCTGTCATCTTCTGACATTCTGTCATCTTCTGTCATTCTGTCCTCTTCTGTCATTCTGTCATCTTCTGTCATCTTCTGTCCTCTTCTGTCATTCTGTCATCTTCTGTCATTCTGTCCTCTTCTGTCATTCTGTCATCTTCTGTCATCTTCTGTCATCTTCTGCCCTCTTCTGTCATCTTCTGTCCTATTCTGTCATTCTGTCATCTTCTGCCATCTTCTGTCATCTTCTGTCATTCTGTCATCTTCTGTCCTCTTCTGTCATCTTCTGTCAGCTTCTGTCATCTTCTGTCATTCTGTCCCCTTCTGTCATTCTGTCATCTTCTGTCATCTTCTGTCATCTTCTGTCATCTTCTGTCATTCTGTCATCTTCTGTCATCTTCTGTCATTCTGTGCTCTTCTGTCATTCTGTCATCTTCCGCCATCTTCTGTCCTCTTCTGTCATTCTGTCTTCTTCTTCCATTCTGTCCTCTTCTGTCATTCTGTCATCTTCTGTCATTCTGTCCTCTTCTGTCATTCTGTCATCTGCTGTCATCTTCTGTCCTCCTCTGTCATTCTGTCATCTTCTGTCATCTTCTGTCATCTTCTGTCATACTGTCCTCTTCTGTCATTCTGTCATCTTCTGTCATTCTGTCCCCTTCTCTCATTCTGTCATCTTCTGTCATCTTCTGTCATTCTGTCATCTTCTGTCATTCTGTCCTCTTCTGTCCTCTTCTGTCATCTTCTGTCATTCTGTCCTCTTCTGTCATCTTCTGTCATCTTCTGTCATTCTGTCATCTTCTGTCATTCTGTCCTCTTCTGTCATTCTGCCAACTTCTGTCATCTTCTGTCCTCTTCTGTCATTCTGTCATCTTCTGTCACTCTGTCCTCTTCTGTCATTCTGTCATCTTCTGTCATCTTCTGTCATCTTCTGTCCTCTTCTGTCATTCTGTCATCTTCTGTCCTCTTCTGTCATTCTGTCATCTTCTGTCATCTTCTGTCCTATTCTGTCATTCTGTCATCTTCTGTCATCTTCTGTCATTCTGTCATCTTCTGTCCTCTTCTGTCATTCTGTCATCTTCTGTCATCTTCTGTCATCTTCTGTCATCTTCTGTCCTCTTCTGTCATCTTCTGTCATCTTCTGTCATTCTGTCCTCTTCTGTCCTCTTCTGTCATCTTCTGTCATCTTCTGTCATCTTCTGTCATCTTCTGTCATTCTGTCCTCTTTTGTCATCTTCAGTCATCTTCTGTCCTCTTCTGTCATCTTCTGTCTTCTTCTGTCATCTTCTGTCATCTTCTGTCATCTTCTGTCATTCTGTCCTCTTCCGTCATCTTCTGTCATCTTCTGTCGTTCTGTCATCTTCTCTCATTCTGTCCTCTTCTGTCATTCTGTCATCTCCTGTCATCTTCTGTCCTCTTCTGTCCTCTTCTGTCATCTTCTGTCATTCTGTCTTCTTCTGTCATTCTGTCCTCTTCTGCCATTCTGTCATCTTCTGTCATCTTCTTTCCTCTTCTGTCATTCTGTCATCTTCTGTCATCTTCCGTCCTCTTCTGTCATCCTCTGTCACCTTCTGTCATCTTCTGTCATCTTCTGTCATCTTCTGTCCTCTTCTGTCATCTTCTGCCATTCTGTCATCTTCTGTCATTCTGTCCTCTTCTGTCATTATGTCATCTTCTGTCATCTTCTGTCCTCTTCTGTCATTCTGTCATCTTCTGTCATTCTGTCCTCTTCTGTCATTCTGTCATCTTCTGTCATCTTCTGTCATCTTCTGCCCTCTTCTGTCATCTTCTGTCCTATTCTGTCATTCTGTCATCTTCTGCCATCTTCTGTCATCTTCTGTCATTCTGTCATCTTCTGTCCTCTTCTGTCATCTTCTGTCAGCTTCTGTCATCTTCTGTCATTCTGTCCTCTTCTGTCATTCTGTCATCTTCTGTCATCTTCTGTCATTCTGTCATCTTCTGTCATCTTCTGTCATTCTGTGCTCTTCTGTCATTCTGTCATCTTCCGGCATCTTCTGTCCTCTTCTGTCATTCTGTCTTCTTCTTCCATTCTGTCCTCTTCTGTCATTCTGTCATCTTCTGTCATTCTGTCCTCTTCTGTCATTCTGTCATCTTCTGTCCTCTTCTGTCATTCTGTCATCTTCTGTCATTCTGTCCTCTTCTCTCATTCTGTCATCTTCTGTCCTCTTCTGTCATTCTGTCATCTTCTGTCATTCTGTCCTCTTCTGTCATTCTGTCATCTTCTGTCCTCTTCTGTCATTCTGTCATCTTCTGTCATTCTGTCCTCTTCTCTCATTCTGTCATCTTCTGTCATTCTGTCCTCTTCTGTCATCTTCTGTCATTCTGTCATCTTCTGTCATTCTGTCCTCTTCTGTCATTCTGCCAACTTCTGTCATCTTCTGTCCTCTTCTGTCATTCTGTCATCTTCTGTCACTCTGTCCTCTTCTGTCATTCTGTCATCTTCTGTCATCTTCTGTCCTCTTCTGTCATTCTGTCATCTTCTGTCCTCTTCTGTCATCTTCTGTCCTATTCTCTCATTCTGTCATCTTCTGTCATCTTCTGTCATCTTCTGTCATTCTGTCATCTTCTGTCCTCTTCTGTCATTCTGACATCTTCTGTCATCTTCTGTCATCTTCTGTCCTCTTCTGTCATCTTCTGTCATCTTCTGTCATTCTGTCCTCTTCTGTCCTCTTCTGTCATCTTCTGTCATCTTCTGTCATCTTCTGTCATCTTCTGTCATTCTGTCCTCTTTTGTCACCTTCTGTCATCTTCTGTCCTCTTCTGTCATCTTCTGTCTTCTTCTGTCATCTTCTGTCATCTTCTATCATCTTCTGTCATCTTCTTTCATTCTGTCCTCTTCGGTCATCTTCTGTCATCTTCTGTCGTTCTGTCATCTTCTCTCATTCTGTCCTCTTCTGTCCTCTTCTGTCATCTTCTGTCATCTTCTGTCATCTTCTGTGATCTTCTGTCATTCTGTCCTCTTTTGTCACCTTCTGTCATCTTCTGTCCTCTTCTGTCATCTTCTGTCTTCTTCTGTCATCTTCTGTCATCTTCTATCATCTTCTGTCATCTTCTTTCATTCTGTCCTCTTCGGTCATCTTCTGTCATCTTCTGTCGTTCTGTCATCTTCTCTCATTCTGTCCTCTTCTGTCATTCTGTCATCTTCTGTCATCTTCTGTCCTCTTCTGTCATTCTGTCATCTTCTGTCATTCTGTCCTCTTCTGTCATTCTGTCATCTTCTGTCATCTTCTGTCCTCTTCTGTCATTCTGTCATCTTCTGTCATCCTCTGTCCTATTCTGTCATTCTGTCATCTTCTGTCATCTTCTGTCATCTTCTGTCATTCTGTCAACTTCTGTCCTCTTCTGTCATTCTGTCATCTTCTGTCATCTTCTGTCATCTTCTGTCATCTTCTGTCGTCTTCTGTCATCTTCTGTCCTCTTCTGTCATCTTCTGTCATCTTCTGTCATTCTGTCCTCTTCTGTCATCTTCTGTCATCTTCTGTCATTCTGTCCTCTTCTGTCATTCTGTCATCTTCTGTCATTCTGTCCTCTTCTGTCATTCTGTCATCTTCTGTCATCTTCTGTCCTCTTCTGTCATTCTGTCATCTTCTGTCATCCTCTGTCCTATTCTGTCATTCTGTCATCTTCTGTCATCTTCTGTCATCTTCTGTCATTCTGTCAACTTCTGTCCTCTTCTGTCATTCTGTCATCTTCTGTCATCTTCTGTCATCTTCTGTCATCTTCTGTCGTCTTCTGTCATCTTCTGTCCTCTTCTGTCATCTTCTGTCATCTTCTGTCATTCTGTCCTCTTCTGTCATCTTCTGTCATCTTCTGTCATTCTGTCCTCTTCTGCCATCTTCTGTCATCTTCTGTCCTCTTCTGTCATCTTCTGTCCTCTTCTGTCATCTTCTGTCATATTCTGTCATTCTGTCCTCTTTTGTCATCTTCTGTCCTCTTCTATCACTCTGTCATCTTCAGTCCTCTTCTGTTATTCTGTCATCTTCTGTCCTATTCTGTCATTCTATCATCTTCTGTCATTCTGTCATCTTCTGTCATTCTGTCCTCTTCTGTCATCTTCTGTCATTCTGTCCTCTTCTGTCATCTTCTGTCATCTTCTGTCATCTTCTGTCCTCTTCTGTCATCTTCTGTCATCTTCTGTCATCTTCTGTCCTCTTCTGTCTTCTTCTGTCATCTTCTGACATCTTCTGTCATCTTCTGTCATCTTCTGTCATTCTGTCCTCTTTGGTCATCTTCTGTCATCTTCTGTCGTTCTGTCATCTTCTCTCATTCTGTCCTCTTCTGTCATTCTGTCATCTTCTGTCATCTTCTGTCCTCTTCTGTCATTCTGTCATCTTCTGTCATTCTCTCCTCTTCTGTCATTCTGTCATCTTCTGTCACTCTGTCCTCTTCTGTCATTCTGTCATCTTCTGTCATCTTCTGTCATCTTATGTCCTCTTCTGTCATTCTGTCATCTTCTGTCCTCTTCTGTCATTCTGTCATCTTCTGTCATCTTCTGTCCTATTCAGTCATTCTGTCATCTTCTGTCATCTTCTGTCATCTTCTGTCATTCTGTCATCTTCTGTCCTCTTCTGTCATTCTGTCATCTTCTGTCATCTTCTGTCATCTTCTGTCGTCTTCTGTCATCTTCTGTCCTCTTCTTTCATCTTCTGTCATCTTCTGTCATTCTGTCCTCTTCTGTCATCTTCTGTCATCTTCTGTCATTCTGTCCTCTTCTGTCCTCTTCTGTCATCTTCTGTCATTCTGTCATCTTCTGTCATTCTGTGCTCTTCTGTCATTCTGTCATCTTGCGCCATCTTCTGTCCTCTTCTGTCATTCTGTCTTCTTCTGTCATTCTGTCCTCTTCTGTCATTCTGTCATCTTCTGTCATTCTGTCCTCTTCTGTCATTCTGTCATCTTCTGTCATCTTCTGTCATCTTCTGTCATCTTCTGTCCTCTTCTGTCATCTTCTGTCATCTTCTGTCATTCTGTCCTCTTCTGTCATTCTGTCATCTTCTGTCATTCTGTCATCTTCTGTCATTCTGTCATCTTCTGTCATTCTGTCATCTTCTGTCATTCTGTCATCTTCTGTCCTCTTCTGTCATTCTGTCATCTTCCGTCATCTTTTGTCATCTTCTGTCATCTTCTGTCCTCTTCTGTCATCTTCTGTCATCTTTTGTCATCTTCTGTCATTCTGTCCTCTTCTGTCCTCTTCTGTCATTCTGTCACCTTCCGTCATCTTTTGTCATCTTCTGTCATTCTGTCCTCTTCTCTCATCTTCTTTCATCTTCTGTCATTCTGTCCTCTTCTGTCATCTTCTGTCATCTTCTGTCATCTTCTGTTATTCTGTCATCTTCTGTCATTCTGTCATCTTCTGTCATCTTCTGCCCTCTTCTGTCATTCTGTCATCTTCTGTCATTCTGTCCTCTTCTGTCATTCTGTCATCTTCTGTCATTCTGTCCTCTTCTGTCATTCTGTCATCTTCTGTCATCTTCTGTCTTCTTCTGTGATCTTCTAACATTCTGTAATCTTCTGTCCTCCTTTGTCATTCTGTCCACTCCTGTCATCTTCTGTCTTCTTCTGTCCTCTTCTGTCATCTTCTGTCATTCTGTCATCTTCTGTCATCTTCTGTCATCTTCTGTCATTCTGTCATCTTCTGTCATTCTGTGCTCTTCTGTCATTCTGTCATCTTCTGTCATTCTGTCCTCTTCTGTCATCTTCTGTCATCTTCTGTCCTCTTCTATCACTCTGTCATCTTCAGTCCTCTTCTGTCATTCTGTCATCTTCTGTCCTATTCTGTCATTCTATCATCTTCTGTCATTCTGTCATCTTCTGTCATTCTGTCCTCTTCTGTCATCTTCTGTCATTCTGTCCTCTTCTGTCATCTTCTGTCATCTTCTGTCATCTTCTGTCCTCTTCTGTCATCTTCTGTCATCTTCTGTCATTCAGTCCTCTTCTGTCATCTTCTGTCATGTTCTGTCATTCTGTCAACTTCTGTCATCTTCTGTCCTCTTCTGTCATTCTGTCATCTTCTGTCACTCTTTCCTCTTCTGTCATTCTGTCAGCTTCTGTCATCTTCTGTCATCTTCTGTCCTCTTCTGTCATTCTGTCATCTTCTGTCCTCTTCTGTCATTCTGCCATCTTCTGTCATCTTCTGTTCTATTCTGTCATTCTGTCATCTTCTGTCATCTTCTGTCATCTTCTGTCATTCTGTCATCTTCTGTCCTCTTCTGTTATTCTCTCATCTTCTGTCATCTTCTGTCATCTTCTGTCATCTTCTGTCCTCTTCTGTCATCTTCTGTCATTCTGTCATCTTCTGTCATTCTGTCCTCTTCTTTCATTCTGTCATCTTCTGTCTTCTTCTGTCATTCTGTCATCTTCTGTCATTCTGTCCTCTTCTGTCATTCTGTCCTCTTCTGTCATCTTCTGTCATCTTCTGTCATTCTGTCCTCTTCTGTCATCTTCTGTCATTCTGTCATCTTCTGTCATTCTGTGCTCTTCTGTCATTCTGTCATCTTCCGCCATCTTCTGTCATCTTCTGTCATTCTGTCTTCTTCTGTCATTCTGTCCTCGTCTGTCATTCTGTCATCTTCTGTCATTCTGTCCTCTTCTGTCATTCTGTCATCTTCTGTCATCTTCTGTCATCTTCTGTCATCTTCTGTCCTCTTCTGTCATCTTCTGTCATCTTCTGTCATTCTGTCCTCTTCTGTCATTCTGTCATTCTATCAACTTCTGTCATTCTGTCATCTTCTGTCATTCTGTCATCTTCTGTCCTCTTCTGTCATTCTGTCATCTTCCGTCATCTTTTGTCATCTTCTGTCATCTTCTGTCATCTTCTGTCCTCTTCTGTCCTCTTCTGTCATCTTCTTTCATCTTCTGTCATTCTGTCCTCTTCTGTCATCTTCTGTCATCTTCTGTTATTCTGTCATCTTCTGTCATTCTGTCATCTTCTGTCATCTTCTGCCCTCTTCTGTCATTCTGTCATCTTCTGTCATTCTGTCCTCTTCTGTCATTCTGTCATCTTCTGTCATTCTGTCCTCTTCTGTCATTCTGTCATCTTCTGTCATCTTCTGTCATCTTCTGTCATTCTGTCATCTTCTGTCATCTTCTGTCATCTTCTGTCATTCTGTGCTCTTCTGTCATTCTGTCATCTTCCGCCATCTTCTGTCCTCTTCTGTCATTCTGTCTTCTTCTGTCATTCTGTCCTCTTCAGTCATTCTGTCATCTTCTGTCATTCTGTCCTCTTCTGTCATTCTGTCATCTTCTTTCATCTTCTGTCCTCTTCTGTCATTCTGTCATCTTCTGTCATCTTCTGTCATCTTCTGTCATTCTGTCCCATTCTGTCATTTTGTCATCTTCTGTCATCTTCTGTCCTCTTCTGTCATTCTGTCATCTTCTGTCATCTTCTGTCCTCTTCTGTCATTCTGTCATCTTCTGTCATCTTCTGTCATTCTGTCCTCTTCTGTCATTCTGTCATCTTCTGTCATTTTCTGTCATCTTCTGTCATTCTGTCATCTTCTGTCATTCTGTCCTCTTCTGTCCTCTTCTGTCATCTTCTGTCATTCTGTCCTCTTCTGTCATCTTCTGTCATCTTCTGTCATTCTGTCATCTTCTGTCATTCTGTCCTCTTCTGTCATTCTGTCAACTTCTGTCATCTTCTGTCCTCTTCTGTCAATCTGTCATCTTCTGTCACTCTGTCCTCTTCTGTCATTCTGTCATCTTCTGTCATCTTCTGTCATCTTCTGTCCTCTTCTGTCATTCTGTCATCTTCTGTCCTCTTCTGTCATTCTGTCATCTTCTGTCATCTTCTGTCCTATTCTGTCATTCTGTCATCTTCTGTCATCTTCTGTCATCTTCTGTCATTCTGTCATTCTGTCCTCTTCTGTCATTCTGTCATCTTCTGTCATCTTCTGTCATCTTCTGTCCTCTTCTGTCATCTTCTGTCATCTTCTGTCCTCTTCTGTCATCTTCTGTCATCTTCTGTCATCTTCTGTCATCTTCTGTCATTCTGTCCTCTTTTGTCACCTTCTGTCATCTTCTGTCCTCTTCTGTCATCTTCTGTCTTCTTCTGTCATCTTCTGTCATCTTCTATCATCTTCTGTCATCTTCTTTCATTCTGTCCTCTTCGGTCATCTTCTGTCATCTTCTGTCGTTCTGTCATCTTCTCTCATTCTGTCCTCTTCTGTCATCTTCTGTCCTCTTCTGTCATTCTGTCATCTTCTGTCATTCTGTCCTCTTCTGTCATTCTGTCATCTTCTGTCAATCTGTCCTCTTCTGTCATTCTGTCATCGTCTGTCATCTTCCGTCATCTTCTGTCCTCTTCTGTCATTCTGTCATCTTCTGTCATCCTCTGTCCTATTCTGTCATTCTGTCATCTTCTGTCATCTTCTGTCATCTTCTGTCATTCTGTCATCTTCTGTCCTCTTCTGTCATTCTGTCATCTTCTGTCATCTTCTGTCATCTTCTGTCATCTTCTGTCGTCTTCTGTCATCTTCTGTCCTCTTCTGTCATCTTCTGTCATCTTCTGTCATTCTGTCCTCTTCTATCATCTTCTGTCAACTTCTGTCATTCTGTCCTCTTCTGCCATCTTCTGTCATCTTCTGTCCTCTTCTGTCATCTTCTGTCCTCTTCTGTCATCTTCTGTCATATTCTGTCATTCTGTCCTCTTCTGTCCTCTTCTGTCATCTTCTGTCATCTTCTGTCATCTTCTGTCATCTTCTGTCCTCTTCTGTCTTCTTCTGTCATCTTCTGTCATCTTCTGTCATCTTCTGTCATTCTGTCCTCTTTGGTCATCTTCTGTCATCTTCTGTCGTTCTGTCATCTTCTCTCATTCTGTCCTCTTCTGTCATTCTGTCATCTTCTGTCATCTTCTGTCCTCTTCTGTCATTCTGTCATCTTCTGTCATTCTCTCCTCTTCTGTCATTCTGTCATCTTCTGTCACTCTGTCCTCTTCTGTCATTCTGTCATCTTCTGTCATCTTCTGTCATCTTATGTCCTCTTCTGTCATTCTGTCATCTTCTGTCCTCTTCTGTCATTCTGTCATCTTCTGTCATCTTCTGTCCTATTCTGTCATTCTGTCATCTTCTGTCATCTTCTGTCATCTTCTGTCATTCTGTCATCTTCTGTCCTCTTCTGTCATTCTGTCATCTTCTGTCATCTTCTGTCATCTTCTGTCGTCTTCTGTCATCTTCTGTCCTCTTCTGTCATCTTCTGTCATCTTCTGTCATTCTGTCCTCTTCTGTCATCTTCTGTCATCTTCTGTCATTCTGTCCTCTTCTGTCATCTTCTGTCATCTTCTGTCATTCTGTCATCTTCTGTCATTCTGTGCTCTTCTGTCATTCTGTCATCTTCCGCCATCTTCTGTCCTCTTCTGTCATTCTGTCTTCTTCTGTCATTCTGTCCTCTTCTGTCATTCTGTCATCTTCTGTCATTCTGTCCTCTTCTGTCATTCTGTCATCTTCTGTCATCTTCTGTCATCTTCTGTCATCTTCTGTCCTCTTCTGTCATCTTCTGTCATCTTCTGTCATTCTGTCATCTTCTGTCATTCTGTCATCTTCTGTCCTCTTCTGTCATTCTGTCATCTTCTGTCATTCTGTCCTCTTCTGTCATTCTGTCATCTTCTGTCATCTTCTGTCATCTTCTGTCATCTTCTGTCCTCTTCTGTCATCTTCTGTCATCTTCTGTCATTCTGTCATCTTCTGTCATTCTGTCATCTTCTGTCCTCTTCTGTCATTCTGTCATCTTCCGTCATCTTTTGTCATCTTCTGTCATCTTCTGTCATCTTCTGTCCTCTTCTGTCATCTTCTGTCATCTTTTGTCATCTTCTGTAATTCTGTCTTCTTCTGTCCTCTTCTGTCATTCTGTCACCTTCCGTCATCTTTTGTCATCTTCTGTCATTCTGTCCTCTTCTCTCATCTTCTTTCATCTTCTGTCATTCTGTCCTCTTCTGTCATCTTCTGTCATCTTCTGTTATTCTGTCATCTTCTGTCATTCTGGCATCTTCTGTCATCTTCTGCCCTCTTCTGTCATTCTGTCATCTTCTGTCATCTTCTGTCCTCTTCTGTCATCTTCTGTCATCTTCTGTCCTCTTCTGTCATCTTCTGTCATCTTCTGTCCTCTTCTGTCATCTTCTGTCATCTTCTGTCATCTTCTGTTATTCTGTCATCTTCTGTCATTCTGTCATCTTCTGTCATCTTCTGCCCTCTTCTGTCATCTTCTGTCATCTTCTGTCATCTTCTGTCCTCTTCTGTCATCTTCTGTCATCTTCTGTCCTCTTCTGTCATCTTCTGTCATCTTCTGTCATCTTCTGTCATCTTCTGTCATTCTGTCCTCTTTTGTCACCTTCTGTCATCTTCTGTCCTCTTCTGTCATCTTCTGTCTTCTTCTGTCATCTTCTGTCATCTTCTATCATCTTCTGTCATCTTCTTTCATTCTGTCCTCTTCGGTCATCTTCTGTCATCTTCTGTCGTTCTGTCATCTTCTCTCATTCTGTCCTCTTCTGTCATTCTGTCATCTTCTGTCATCTTCTGTCCTCTTCTGTCATTCTGTCATCTTCTGTCATTCTGTCCTCTTCTGTCATTCTCTCATCTTCTGTCAATCTGTCCTCTTCTGTCATTCTGTCATCGTCTGTCATCTTCTGTCATCTTCTGTCCTCTTCTGTCATTCTGTCATCTTCTGTCATCCTCTGTCCTATTCTGTCATTCTGTCATCTTCTGTCATCTTCTGTCATCTTCTGTCATTCTGTCATCTTCTGTCCTCTTCTGTCATTCTGTCATCTTCTGTCATCTTCTGTCATCTTCTGTCGTCTTCTGTCATCTTCTGTCCTCTTCTGTCATCTTCTGTCATCTTCTGTCATTCTGTCCTCTTCTATCATCTTCTGTCATCTTCTGTCATTCTGTCCTCTTCTGCCATCTTCTGTCATCTTCTGTCCTCTTCTGTCATCTTCTGTCCTCTTCTGTCATCTTCTGTCATATTCTGTCATTCTGTCCTCTTCTGTCCTCTTCTGTCATCTTCTGTCATCTTCTGTCATCTTCTGTCATCTTCTGTCATTCTGTCCTCTTTTGTCATCTTCTGTCATCTTCTGTCCTCTTCTGTCTTCTTCTGTCATCTTCTGTCATCTTCTGTCATCTTCTGTCATCTTCTGTCATTCTGTCCTCTTTGGTCATCTTCTGTCATCTTCTGTCGTTCTGTCATCTTCTCTCATTCTGTCCTCTTCTGTCATTCTGTCATCTTCTGTCATCTTCTGTCCTCTTCTGTCATTCTGTCATCTTCTGTCATTCTCTCCTCTTCTGTCATTCTGTCATCTTCTGTCACTCTGTCCTCTTCTGTCATTCTGTCATCTTCTGTCACTCTGTCCTCTTCTGTCATTCTGTCATCTTCTGTCATCTTCTGTCATCTTATGTCCTCTTCTGTCATTCTGTCATCTTCTGTCCTCTTCTGTCATTCTGTCATCTTCTGTCATCTTCTGTCCTATTCTGTCATTCTGTCATCTTCTGTCATCTTCTGTCATCTTCTGTCATTCTGTCATCTTCTGTCCTCTTCTGTCATTCTGTCATCTTCTGTCATCTTCTGTCATCTTCTGTCGTCTTCTGTCATCTTCTGTCCTCTTCTGTCATCTTCTGTCATCTTCTGTCATTCTGTCCTCTTCTGTCATCTTCTGTCATCTTCTGTCATTCTGTCCTCTTCTGTCATCTTCTGTCATCTTCTGTCATTCTGTCATCTTCTGTCATTCTGTGCTCTTCTGTCATTCTGTCATCTTCCGCCATCTTCTGTCCTCTTCTGTCATTCTGTCTTCTTCTGTCATTCTGTCCTCTTCTGTCATTCTGTCATCTTCTGTCATTCTGTCCTCTTCTGTCATTCTGTCATCTTCTGTCATCTTCTGTCATCTTCTGTCATCTTCTGTCCTCTTCTGTCATCTTCTGTCATCTTCTGTCATTCTGTCCTATTCTGTCATTCTGTCATCTTCTGTCATTCTGTCATCTTCTGTCATTCTGTCATCTTCTGTCATTCTGTCATCTTCTGTCCTCTTCTGTCATTCTGTCATCTTCCGTCATCTTTTGTCATCTTCTGTCATCTTCTGTCATCTTCTGTCCTCTTCTGTCATCTTCTGTCATCTTTTGTCATCTTCTGTAATTCTGTCTTCTTCTGTCCTCTTCTGTCATTCTGTCACCTTCCGTCATCTTTTGTCATCTTCTGTCATTCTGTCCTCTTCTCTCATCTTCTTTCATCTTCTGTCATTCTGTCCTCTTCTGTCATCTTCTGTCATCTTCTGTCATCTTCTGTTATTCTGTCATCTTCTGTCATTCTGTCATCTTCTGTCATCTTCTGCCCTCTTCTGTCATTCTGTCATCTTCTGTCATTCTGTCCTCTTCTGTCATTCTGTCATCTTCTGTCATTCTGTCCTCTTCTGTCATTCTGTCATCTTCTGTCATCTTCTGCCCTCTTCTGTCATTCTGTCATCTTCTGTCATTCTGTCCTCTTCTGTCATTCTGTCATCTTCTGTCATTCTGTCCTCTTCTGTCATTCTGTCATCTTCTGTCTTCTTCTGTGATCTTCTAACATTCTGTAATCTTCTGTCCTCCTTTGTCATTCTGTCCACTCCTGTCATCTTCTGTCTTCTTCTGTCTTCTTCTGTCATCTTCTGTCATTCTGTCATCTTCTGTCATCTTCTGTCATCTTCTGTCATTCTGTCATCTTCTGTCATTCTGTGCTCTTCTGTCATTCTGTCATCTTCTGTCATTCTGTCCTCTTCTGTCATCTTCTGTCATCTTCTGTCCTCTTCTATCATTCTGTCATCTTCAGTCCTCTTCTGTCATTCTGTCATCTTCTGTCCTATTCTGTCATTCTATCATCTTCTGTCATTCTGTCATCTTCTGTCATTCTGTCCTCTTCTGTCATTCTGTCCTCTTTTGTCATCTTCTGTCATCTTCTGTCCTCTTCTGTCTTCTTCTGTCATCTTCTGTCATCTTCTGTCATCTTCTGTCATCTTCTGTCATTCTGTCCTCTTTGGTCATCTTCTGTCATCTTCTGTCGTTCTGTCATCTTCTCTCATTCTGTCCTCTTCTGTCATTCTGTCATCTTCTGTCATCTTCTGTCCTCTTCTGTCATTCTGTCATCTTCTGTCATTCTCTCCTCTTCTGTCATTCTGTCATCTTCTGTCACTCTGTCCTCTTCTGTCATTCTGTCATCTTCTGTCATCTTCTGTCATCTTATGTCCTCTTCTGTCATTCTGTCATCTTCTGTCCTCTTCTGTCATTCTGTCATCTTCTGTCATCTTCTGTCCTATTCTGTCATTCTGTCATCTTCTGTCATCTTCTGTCATCTTCTGTCATTCTGTCATCTTCTGTCCTCTTCTGTCATTCTGTCATCTTCTGTCATCTTCTGTCATCTTCTGTCGTCTTCTGTCATCTTCTGTCCTCTTCTGTCATCTTCTGTCATCTTCTGTCATTCTGTCCTCTTCTGTCATCTTCTGTCATCTTCTGTCATTCTGTCCTCTTCTGTCATCTTCTGTCATCTTCTGTCATTCTGTCATCTTCTGTCATTCTGTGCTCTTCTGTCATTCTGTCATCTTCCGCCATCTTCTGTCCTCTTCTGTCATTCTGTCTTCTTCTGTCATTCTGTCCTCTTCTGTCATTCTGTCATCTTCTGTCATTCTGTCCTCTTCTGTCATTCTGTCATCTTCTGTCATCTTCTGTCATCTTCTGTCCTCTTCTGTCATCTTCTGTCATCTTCTGTCATTCTGTCCTCTTCTGTCATTCTGTCATCTTCTGTCATTCTGTCATCTTCTGTCATTCTGTCATCTTCTGTCATTCTGTCATCTTCTGTCATTCTGTCATCTTCTGTCCTCTTCTGTCATTCTGTCATCTTCCGTCATCTTTTGTCATCTTCTGTCATCTTCTGTCATCTTCTGTCCTCTTCTGTCATCTTCTGTCATCTTTTGTCATCTTCTGTCATTCTGTCTTCTTCTGTCCTCTTCTGTCATTCTGTCACCTTCCGTCATCTTTTGTCATCTTCTGTCACTCTGTCCTCTTCTCTCATCTTCTTTCATCTTCTGTCATTCTGTCCTCTTCTGTCATCTTCTGTCATCTTCTGTCATCTTCTGTTATTCTGTCATCTTCTGTCATTCTGTCATCTTCTGTCATCTTCTGCCCTCTTCTGTCATTCTGTCATCTTCTGTCATTCTGTCCTCTTCTGTCATTCTGTCATCTTCTGTCATTCTGTCCTCTTCTGTCATTCTGTCATCTTCTGTCATCTTCTGCCCTCTTCTGTCATTCTGTCATCTTCTGTCATTCTGTCCTCTTCTGTCATTCTGTCATCTTCTGTCATTCTGTCCTCTTCTGTCATTCTGTCATCTTCTGTCATCTTCTGTCTTCTTCTGTGATCTTCTAACATTCTGTAATCTTCTGTCCTCCTTTGTCATTCTGTCCACTCCTGTCATCTTCTGTCTTCTTCTGTCTTCTTCTGTCATCTTCTGTCATTCTGTCATCTTCTGTCATCTTCTGTCATCTTCTGTCATTCTGTCATCTTCTGTCATTCTGTGCTCTTCTGTCATTCTGTCATCTTCTGTCATTCTGTCCTCTTCTGTCATCTTCTGTCATCTTCTGTCCTCTTCTATCATTCTGTCATCTTCAGTCCTCTTCTGTCATTCTGTCATCTTCTGTCCTATTCTGTCATTCTATCATCTTCTGTCATTCTGTCATCTTCTGTCATTCTGTCCTCTTCTGTCATTCTGTCCTCTTTTGTCATCTTCTGTCATCTTCTGTCCTCTTCTGTCTTCTTCTGTCATCTTCTGTCATCTTCTGTCATCTTCTGTCATCTTCTGTCATTCTGTCCTCTTTGGTCATCTTCTGTCATCTTCTGTCGTTCTGTCATCTTCTCTCATTCTGTCCTCTTCTGTCATTCTGTCATCTTCTGTCATCTTCTGTCCTCTTCTGTCATTCTGTCATCTTCTGTCATTCTCTCCTCTTCTGTCATTCTGTCATCTTCTGTCACTCTGTCCTCTTCTGTCATTCTGTCATCTTCTGTCATCTTCTGTCATCTTATGTCCTCTTCTGTCATTCTGTCATCTTCTGTCCTCTTCTGTCATTCTGTCATCTTCTGTCATCTTCTGTCCTATTCTGTCATTCTGTCATCTTCTGTCATCTTCTGTCATCTTCTGTCATTCTGTCATCTTCTGTCCTCTTCTGTCATTCTGTCATCTTCTGTCATCTTCTGTCATCTTCTGTCGTCTTCTGTCATCTTCTGTCCTCTTCTGTCATCTTCTGTCATCTTCTGTCATTCTGTCCTCTTCTGTCATCTTCTGTCATCTTCTGTCATTCTGTCCTCTTCTGTCATCTTCTGTCATCTTCTGTCATTCTGTCATCTTCTGTCATTCTGTGCTCTTCTGTCATTCTGTCATCTTCCGCCATCTTCTGTCCTCTTCTGTCATTCTGTCTTCTTCTGTCATTCTGTCCTCTTCTGTCATTCTGTCATCTTCTGTCATTCTGTCCTCTTCTGTCATTCTGTCATCTTCTGTCATCTTCTGTCATCTTCTGTCCTCTTCTGTCATCTTCTGTCATCTTCTGTCATTCTGTCCTCTTCTGTCATTCTGTCATCTTCTGTCATTCTGTCATCTTCTGTCATTCTGTCATCTTCTGTCATTCTGTCATCTTCTGTCATTCTGTCATCTTCTGTCCTCTTCTGTCATTCTGTCATCTTCCGTCATCTTTTGTCATCTTCTGTCATCTTCTGTCATCTTCTGTCCTCTTCTGTCATCTTCTGTCATCTTTTGTCATCTTCTGTCATTCTGTCTTCTTCTGTCCTCTTCTGTCATTCTGTCACCTTCCGTCATCTTTTGTCATCTTCTGTCATTCTGTCCTCTTCTCTCATCTTCTTTCATCTTCTGTCATTCTGTCCTCTTCTGTCATCTTCTGTCATCTTCTGTCATCTTCTGTTATTCTGTCATCTTCTGTCATTCTGTCATCTTCTGTCATCTTCTGCCCTCTTCTGTCATTCTGTCATCTTCTGTCATTCTGTCCTCTTCTGTCATTCTGTCATCTTCTGTCATCTTCTGTCTTCTTCTGTGATCTTCTAACATTCTGTAATCTTCTGTCCTCCTTTGTCATTCTGTCCACTCCTGTCATCTTCTGTCTTCTTCTGTCCTCTTCTGTCATCTTCTGTCATTCTGTCATCTTCTGTCATCTTCTGTCATCTTCTGTCATTCTGTCATCTTCTGTCATTCTGTGCTCTTCTGTCATTCTGTCATCTTCTGTCATTCTGTCCTCTTCTGTCATCTTCTGTCATCTTCTGTCCTCTTCTATCATTCTGTCATCTTCAGTCCTCTTCTGTCATTCTGTCATCTTCTGTCCTATTCTGTCATTCTATCATCTTCTGTCATTCTGTCATCTTCTGTCATTCTGTCCTCTTCTGTCATCTTCTGTCATTCTGTCCTCTTCTGTCATCTTCTGTCATCTTCTGTCATGTTCTGTCATTCTGTCAACTTCTGTCATCTTCTGTCCTCTTCTGTCATTCTGTCATCTTCTGTCACTCTTTCCTCTTCTGTCATTCTGTCAGCTTCTGTCATCTTCTGTCATCTTCTGTCCTCTTCTGTCATTCTGTCATCTTCTGTCCTCTTCTGTCATTCTGCCATCTTCTGTCATCTTCTGTCCTATTCTGTCATTCTGTCATCTTCTGTCATCTTCTGTCATCTTCTGTCATTCTGTCATCTTCTGTCCTCTTCTGTTATTCTGTCATCTTCTGTCATCTTCTGTCATCTTCTGTCATCTTCTGTCCTCTTCTGTCATCTTCTGTCATTCTGTCATCTTCTGTCATTCTGTCCTCTTCTTTCATTCTGTCATCTTCTGTCATCTTCTGTCTTCTTCTGTCATTCTGTCATCTTCTGTCATTCTGTCCTCTTCTGTCATTCTGTCATCTTCTGTCATCTTCTGTCATCTTCTGTACTCTTCTGTCATTCTGTCATCTTCTGTCATTCTGTCCTCTTCTGACAATCTGTCATCTTCTGTCATCGTCTATCATCTTCTGTCCTCTTCTGTCATTCTGTCATCTTCTGTCATCTTCTGTCATTCTGTCATCTTCGGTCATCTTCTGTCATCTTCTGTCCTATTCTGTCATTCTGTCATCTTCTGTCATCTTCTGTCATCTTCTGTCATTCTGTCATCTTCTGTCCTCTTCTGTCATCTTCTGTCAGCTTCTGTCATCTTCTGTCATTCTGTCCTCTTCTGTCATTCTGTCATCTTCTGTCATTCTGTCCTCTTCTGTCATTCTGTCATCTTCTGTCATCTTCTGTCCTCTTCTGTCATTCTGTCATCTTCTGTCATCTTCTGTCATCTTCTGTCATACTGTCCTCTTCTGTCATTCTGTCATCTTCTGTCATTCTGTCCTCTTCTGTCATTCTGTCATCTTCTGTCATCTTCTGTCATTCTGTCATCTTCTGTCATTCTGTCCTCTTGTCATCTTCTGTCATCTTCTGTCATTCTGTCCTCTTCTGTCACTCTGTCCTCTTCTGTCATTCTGTCATATTCTGTCATCTTCTGTCCTCTTCTGTCATTCTGTCATCTTCTGTCCTCTTCTGTCATTCTGTCATCTTCTGTCATCTTCTGTCCTATTCTGTCATTCTGTCATCTTCTGTCGTCTTCTGTCATCTTCTGTCCTCTTCTGTCATCTTCTGTCATCTTCTGTCATTCTGTCCTCTTCTGTCATCTTCTGTCATCTTCTGTCATTCTGTCCTCTTCTGTCATCTTTTGTCATCTTCTGTCATTCTGTCATCTTCTGTCATTCTGTGCTCTTCTGTCATTCTGTCATCTTCCGCCATCTTCTGTCCTCTTCTGTCATTCTGTCTTCTTCTGTCATTCTGTCCTCTTCTGTCATTCTGTCATCTTCTGTCATTCTGTCCTCTTCTGTCATTCTGTCATCTTCTGTCATCTTCTGTCATCTTCTGTCATCTTCTGTCCTCTTCTGTCATCTTCTGTCATCTTCTGTCATTCTGTCCTCTTCTGTCATTCTGTCATCTTCTGTCATTCTGTCATCTTCTGTCATTCTGTCATCTTCTGTCATTCTGTCATCTTCTGTCATTCTGTCATCTTCTGTCCTCTTCTGTCATTCTGTCATCTTCCGTCATCTTTTGTCATCTTCTGTCATCTTCTGTCATCTTCTGTCCTCTTCTGTCATCTTCTGTCATCTTTTGTCATCTTCTGTAATTCTGTCTTCTTCTGTCCTCTTCTGTCATTCTGTCACCTTCCGTCATCTTTTGTCATCTTCTGTCATTCTGTCCTCTTCTCTCATCTTCTTTCATCTTCTGTCATTCTGTCCTCTTCTGTCATCTTCTGTCATCTTCTGTCATCTTCTGTTATTCTGTCATCTTCTGTCATTCTGTCATCTTCTGTCATCTTCTGCCCTCTTCTGTCATTCTGTCATCTTCTGTCATTCTGTCCTCTTCTGTCATTCTGTCATCTTCTGTCATTCTGTCCTCTTCTGTCATTCTGTCATCTTCTGTCATCTTCTGCCCTCTTCTGTCATTCTGTCATCTTCTGTCATTCTGTCCTCTTCTGTCATTCTGTCATCTTCTGTCATTCTGTCCTCTTCTGTCATTCTGTCATCTTCTGTCATCTTCTGTCTTCTTCTGTGATCTTCTAACATTCTGTAATCTTCTGTCCTCCTTTGTCATTCTGTCCACTCCTGTCATCTTCTGTCTTCTTCTGTCTTCTTCTGTCATCTTCTGTCATTCTGTCATCTTCTGTCATCTTCTGTCATCTTCTGTCATTCTGTCATCTTCTGTCATTCTGTGCTCTTCTGTCATTCTGTCATCTTCTGTCATTCTGTCCTCTTCTGTCATCTTCTGTCATCTTCTGTCCTCTTCTATCATTCTGTCATCTTCAGTCCTCTTCTGTCATTCTGTCATCTTCTGTCCTATTCTGTCATTCTATCATCTTCTGTCATTCTGTCATCTTCTGTCATTCTGTCCTCTTCTGTCATTCTGTCCTCTTTTGTCATCTTCTGTCATCTTCTGTCCTCTTCTGTCTTCTTCTGTCATCTTCTGTCATCTTCTGTCATCTTCTGTCATCTTCTGTCATTCTGTCCTCTTTGGTCATCTTCTGTCATCTTCTGTCGTTCTGTCATCTTCTCTCATTCTGTCCTCTTCTGTCATTCTGTCATCTTCTGTCATCTTCTGTCCTCTTCTGTCATTCTGTCATCTTCTGTCATTCTCTCCTCTTCTGTCATTCTGTCATCTTCTGTCACTCTGTCCTCTTCTGTCATTCTGTCATCTTCTGTCATCTTGTCATCTTATGTCCTCTTCTGTCATTCTGTCATCTTCTGTCCTCTTCTGTCATTCTGTCATCTTCTGTCATCTTCTGTCCTATTCTGTCATTCTGTCATCTTCTGTCATCTTCTGTCATCTTCTGTCATTCTGTCATCTTCTGTCCTCTTCTGTCATTCTGTCATCTTCTGTCATCTTCTGTCATCTTCTGTCGTCTTCTGTCATCTTCTGTCCTCTTCTGTCATCTTCTGTCATCGTCTGTCATTCTGTCCTCTTCTGTCATCTTCTGTCATCTTCTGTCATTCTGTCCTCTTCTGTCATCTTCTGTCATCTTCTGTCATTCTGTCATCTTCTGTCATTCTGTGCTCTTCTGTCATTCTGTCATCTTCCGCCATCTTCTGTCCTCTTCTGTCATTCTGTCTTCTTCTGTCATTCTGTCCTTTCTGTCATTCTGTCATCTTCTGTCATTCTGTCCTCTTCTGTCATTCTGTCATCTTCTGTCATCTTCTGTCATCTTCTGTCATCTTCTGTCCTCTTCTGTCATCTTTTGTCATCTTCTGTCATTCTGTCCTCTTCTGTCATTCTGTCATCTTCTGTCATTCTGTCATCTTCTGTCATTCTGTCATCTTCTGTCATTCTGTCATCTTCTGTCATTCTGTCATCTTCTGTCCTCTTCTGTCATTCTGTCATCTTCCGTCATCTTTTGTCATCTTCTGTCATCTTCTGTCATCTTCTGTCCTCTTCTGTCATCTTCTGTCATCTTTTGTCATCTTCTGTCATTCTGTCTTCTTCTGTCCTCTTCTGTCATTCTGTCACCTTCCGTCATCTTTTGTCATCTTCTGTCATTCTGTCCTCTTCTCTCATCTTCTTTCATCTTCTGTCATTCTGTCCTCTTCTGTCATCTTCTGTCATCTTCTGTCATCTTCTGTTATTCTGTCATCTTCTGTCATTCTGTCATCTTCTGTCATCTTCTGCCCTCTTCTGTCATTCTGTCATCTTCTGTCATTCTGTCCTCTTCTGTCATTCTGTCATCTTCTGTCATCTTCTGTCTTCTTCTGTGATCTTCTAACATTCTGTTATCTTCTGTCCTCCTTTGTCATTCTGTCCACTCCTGTCATCTTCTGTCTTCTTCTGTCCTCTTCTGTCATCTTCTGTCATTCTGTCATCTTCTGTCATCTTCTGTCATTCTGTCATCTTCTGTCATTCTGTGCTCTTCTGTCATTCTGTCATCTTCTGTCATTCTGTCCTCTTCTGTCATCTTCTGTCATCTTCTGTCCTCTTCTATCATTCTGTCATCTTCAGTCCTCTTCTGTCATTCTGTCATCTTCTGTCCTATTCTGTCATTCTATCATCTTCTGTCATTCTGTCATCTTCTGTCATTCTGTCCTCTTCTGTCATCTTCTGTCATTCTGTCCTCTTCTGTCATCTTCTGTCATCTTCTGTCATCTTCTGTCCTCTTCTGTCATCTTCTGTCATCTTCTGTCATTCAGTCCTCTTCTGTCATCTTCTGTCATGTTCTGTCATTCTGTCAACTTCTGTCATCTTCTGTCCTCTTCTGTCATTCTGTCATCTTCTGTCACTCTTTCCTCTTCTGTCATTCTGTCAGCTTCTGTCATCTTCTGTCATCTTCTGTCCTCTTCTGTCATTCTGTCATCTTCTGTCCTCTTCTGTCATTCTGCCATCTTCTGTCATCTTCTGTCCTATTCTGTCATTCTGTCATCTTCTGTCATCTTCTGTCATCTTCTGTCATTCTGTCATCTTCTGTCCTCTTCTGTTATTCTGTCATCTTCTGTCATCTTCTGTCATCTTCTGTCCTCTTCTGTCATCTTCTGTCATTCTGTCATCTTCTGTCATTCTGTCCTCTTCTTTCATTCTGTCATCTTCTGTCATCTTCTGTCTTCTTCTGTCATTCTGTCATCTTCTGTCATTCTGTCCTCTTCTGTCATTCTGTCATCTTCTGTCATCTTCTGTCATCTTCTGTACTCTTCTGTCATTCTGTCATCTTCTGTCATTCTGTCCTCTTCTGACAATCTGTCATCTTCTGTCATCGTCTATCATCTTCTGTCCTCTTCTGTCATTCTGTCATCTTCTGTCATTCTGTCATCTTCGGTCATCTTCTGTCATCTTCTGTCCTATTCTGTCATTCTGTCATCTTCTGTCATCTTCTGTCATCTTCTGTCATTCTGTCATCTTCTGTCCTCTTCTGTCATCTTCTGTCAGCTTCTGTCATCTTCTGTCATTCTGTCCTCTTCTGTCATTCTGTCATCTTCTGTCATTCTGTCCTCTTCTGTCATTCTGTCATCTTCTGTCATCTTCTGTCCTCTTCTGTCATTCTGTCATCTTCTGTCATCTTCTGTCATCTTCTGTCATACTGTCCTCTTCTGTCATTCTGTCATCTTCTGTCATTCTGTCCTCTTCTGTCATTCTGTCATCTTCTGTCATCTTCTGTCATCTTCTGTCATTCTGTCATCTTCTGTCATTCTGTCCTCTTCTGTCATCTTCTGTCATCTTCTGTCATTCTGTCCTCTTCTGTCACTCTGTCCTCTTCTGTCATTCTGTCATATTCTGTCATCTTCTGTCCTCTTCTGTCATTCTGTCATCTTCTGTCCTCTTCTGTCATTCTGTCATCTTCTGTCATCTTCTGTCCTATTCTGTCATTCTGTCATCTTCTGTCATCTTCTGTCATTCTGTCATTCTGTCCTCTTCTGTCATTCTGTCATCTTCTGTCATCTTCTGTCATCTTCTGTCATCTTCTGTCCTCTTCTGTCATCTTCTGTCATCTTCTGTCATTCTGTCCTCTTCTGTCCTCTTCTGTCATCTTCTGTCCTCTTCTGTCATCTTCCGTCATCTTCTGTCATTCTGTCCTCTTTTGTCATCTTCTGTCATCTTCTGTCCTCTTCTGTCATCTTCTGTCTTCTTCTGCCATCTTCTGTCATCTTCTGTCATCTTCTGTCATTCTGTCCTCTTCGGTCATCTTCCGTCATCTTCTGTCGTTCTGTCATCTTCTCTCATTCTGTCCTCTTCTGTCATTCTGTCATCTTCTGTCATCTTCTGTCCTCTTCTGTCATTCTGTCATCTTCTGTCATTCTGTCCTCTTCTGTCATTCTGTCATCTTGTCAATCTGTCCTCTTCTGTCATTCTGTCATCTTCTGTCATCTTCTGTCCTCTTCTGTCATTCTGTCATCTTCTGTCCTCTTCTGTCATTCTGTCATCTTCTGTCATCTCCTGTCCTATTCTGTCATTCTGTCATCTTCTGTCATCTTCTGTCATCTTCTGTCATTCTGTCATGTTCTGTCCTCTTCTGTCATTCTGTCATCTTCTGTCATCTTCTGTCATCTTCTTTCATCTTCTGTCGTCTTCTGTCATCTTCTGTCATCTTCTGTCCTCTTCTGTCATCTTCTGTCATCTTCTGTCATTTTGTCCTCTTCTGTCATCTTCTGTCATCTTCTGTCATTCTGTCCTCTTCTGTCATCTTCTGTCATCTTCTGTCATTCTGTCATCTTCTGTCATTCTGTGCTCTTCTGTCATTCTGTCATCTTCCGCCATCTTCTGTCATCTTCTGTCATTCTGTCTTCTTCTGTCATTCTGTCCTCGTCTGTCATTCTGTCATCTTCTGTCATTCTGTCCTCTTCTGTCATTCTGTCATCTTCTGTCATCTTCTGTCATCTTCTGTCCTCTTCTGTCATCTTCTGTCATCTTCTGTCATTCTGTCCTCTTCTGTCATTCTGTCATCTTCTGTCAATCTGTCCTCTTCTGTCATTCTGTCATCTTCTGTCATCTTCTGTCATCTTCTGTCCTCTTCTGTCATTCTGTCATCTTCTGTCCTCTTCTGTCATTCTGTCATCTTCTGTCATCCTCTGTCCTATTCTGTCATTCTGTCATCTTCTGTCATCTTCTGTCATCTTCTGTCATTCTGTCATCTTCTGTCCTCTTCTGTCATTCTGTCATCTTCTGTCATCTTCTGTCATTCTGTCATCTTCTGTCATTCTGTCATCTTCTGTCGTTCTGTCATCTTCTGTCATTCTGTCATCTTCTGTCATCTTCTGTCATCTTCTGTCATTCTCTCATCTTCTGTCATTCTTTCCTTCTGTCATCTTCTGTCATCTGCTGTCTTTCTGTCATTTTCTGTCATTCTGTCATCTTCTGTCTTCTTCTGTCATCTTCTGTCATACTGTCATCTTCTGTCATCTTCTGTCATTCTGTCATCTTCTGTCATCTTCTGTCATTCTGTGCTCTTCTGTCATTCTGTCATCTTCTGTGATATTCTGTCATCTTCTGTCATCTTCTATCATCTTCTGTCATCTTATGTCATCTTCTGTCATTCTGTCATCTTCTGTCATCTTCTGTCACCCTGTCATCTTCTGTCATCTTCTGTCATTCTGTCATCTTCTGTCATTCTGTCCTCTTCTGTCATATTCTGTCATATTCTGTCATCTTCTGTCATCTTCTGTCATCTTCTGTCATCTTCTGTCATCTTTTGTCATTCTGTCATCTTCTGTCATCTTCTGTCATTCTGTCATCTTCTGACATTCTGTCATCTTCTGTCATCGTCTGTCCTCTTCTGTCATTCTGTCATCTTCTGTCATCTTCTGTCATCTTCTGTCATCTTCTGTCATCTTCTGTCATCTTCTGTCATTCTGTCATCTTCTGTCATCTTCTGTCATCTTCTGTCATCCTGTCATCTTCTGTCATCTTCTGTCATTCTGTCATCTTCTGTCATTCTGTCCACTTCTGTCATATTCTGTCATCTTCTGACATCTTCTGTCATCTTCTGTCATCTTCTGTCATCTTCTGTCATTCTGTCATCTTCTGTCATCTTCTGTCATTCTGTCATCTTCTGTCATCGTCTGTCATCTTCTGTCATCTTCTGTCATCTTCTGCCATCTTCTGTCATTCTGTCCTCTTCTGTCATATTCTGTCATCTTCTGTCATCTTCTGTCATTCTGTCATCTTCTGTCATTCTGTCATCTTCTGTCATTCTGTCATCTTCAGTCATCTTCTGTCATCTTCTGTCATTCTGTCATCTTCTGTCATCTTCTGTCATCTTCTTTCATTTTCTGTCATCTTCTGTCATCTTCTGTCATTCTGTCACCTTCTGTCATCTTCTGTCATTCTGTCATCTTCTGTCATCTTCTGTCATCTTCTTTCACTATGTCATCTTCTGTCATTCTGTCATATTCTGTCATCTTCTGTCATTCTGTCATCTTCTGTCATCTTCTGTCATTCTCTCATCTTCTGTCATCTTCTGTCATTCTGTACTCTTCTGTCATTCTGTCATCTTCTTTCACCTTCTGTCATCTTCTGTCATCTTCTGTCATTCTGTCATCTTCTGTCATCTTCTGTCATTCTGTCATCTTCTGTCATTCTGTCCTCTTCTGTCATCTTCTGTCATTCTGTCATCTTCTGTCCTCTTCTGTCATTCTGTCCTCTTCTGTCATTCTGTCATCTTCTGTCATCTTCTGTCATCTTCTGTCATATTCTGTCATCTTCTGTCATATTCTGTCATCTTCTGTCATCTTCTGTCGTCCTCTGTCATCTTCTGCCATCATCTGTCATTCTGTCCTCATCTGTCATATTCTGTCATCTTCTGTCATTCTGTCATCTTCTGTCATTCTGTCATCTTCTGTCATCTTCATTCATCCTCTGTCATTCTGTCATCTTCTGTCATTCTGTAATCTTCTGTCATTCTGTCCTCTTCTGTCATTCTGTCATATTCTGTCATCTTCTGTCATCTTCTGTCACTCTATCATCTTCTGTCATCTTCTGTCATCTTCTGTCATTCTGTCATCTTCTGTCATTCTGTAATCTTCTGTCATTCTGTCCTCTTCTCTCATCTTCTCTCATCTTCTGTCATTCTGTCATCTTCTGTCATCTTCTGTCATTCTGTCATCTTCTGTCATCTTCTGTCATTCTGTCATCTTCTGTCATCTTCTGTCATTCTGTCATCTTCTGTCATTCTCTCCATCTGTCATCTTCTGTCATTCTGTCATCTTCTGTCATCTTCTGTCATTCTGTCATCTTCTGTCATTCTGTCATCTTCTGTCATCTTCTGTCATCTTCTGTCATCTTCTGTCATTCTGTCATCTTCTGTCATTCTGTCATCTTCTGTCATCTTCTGTAATCTTCTGTCATTCTGTCATCTTCTGTCATTCTGTCATCTTCTGTCATATTCTGTCATATTCTGCCATCTTCTGTCATCTTCTGTCATCTTCTGTCATTCTGTCCTTCTGTCATCTTCTGTCATCTTCTGTCATTCTGTCATCTTCTGTCATTCTGTCATCTTCTGTCATCTTCTGTCATCTTCTGTCATTCTGTCATCTTCTGTCATCTTCTGTCATTCTGTCATCTTCAGTCATCTTCTGTCATTCTGTCCTTCTGTCATCTTCTGTCATCTGCTGTCATTCTGTCATCTTCTGTCATTCTGTCATCTTCTGTCATCTTCTGTCATCTTCTGTCACTCTGTCATCTTCTGTTATTCTGTCCTTCTGTCATCTTCTGTCATCTTCTCTCATTCTGTCATCTTCTGTCATTCTGTCATCTTCTGTCATCGTCTGTCATCTTCTGTCAAATTCTGTCATCTTCTGTCATCTTCTGTCATTCTGTCCTCTTCTGTCATATTCTGTCATCTTCTGTCATCTTCTGTCATTCTGTCATCTTCTGTCATTCTGTCATCTTCTGTCATTCTGTCATCTTCAGTCATCTTCTGTCATCTTCTGTCATTCTGTCATATTCTGTCATCTTCTGTCATCTTCTTTCATTTTCTGTCATCTTCTGTCATCTTCTGTCATTCTGTCACCTTCTGTCATCTTCTGTCATTCTGTCATCTTCTGTCATCTTCTGTCATCTTCTGTCACTATGTCATCTTCTGTCATCTTCTGTCATTCTGTCATATTCTGTCATCTTCTGTCATTCTGTCATTTTCTGTCATCTTCTGTCATTCTGTCATCTTCTGTCATCTTCTGTCATTCTATCCTCTTCTGTCATTCTGTCATCTTCTTTCACCTTCTGTCATCTTCTGTCATTCTGTCATCTTCTGTCATCTTCTGTCATCTTCTGTCTTTCTGTCATCATCTGTCATTCTATCATCATCTGTCATTCTGTCCTCTTCTGTCATCTTCTGTCATCTTCTGTCATCTTCTGTCATCTTCTGTCCTATTCTGTCATCTTCTGTCATCTTCTGTCATTCTGTCATCTTCTGTCATTCTGTCATCTTCTGTCATCTTCTTTCATCCTCTGTCATTCTGTCATCTTCTGTCATCTTCTGTCATTCTGTAATCTTCTGTCGTTCTGTCCTCTTCTGTCATTCTGTCATATTCTGTCATCTTCTGTCATCTGTCATTCTATCATCTTCTGTCATCTTCTGTCATCTTCTGTCATTCTGTCATCTTCTGTCATTGTGTAATCTTCTGTCATTCTGTCCTCTTCTGACATTCTGTCATCTTCTGTCATCTTCTCTCATCTTCTGTCATTCTGTCATCTTCTGTCATTCTGTCATCTTCTGTCATCTTCTGTCATTCTGTCATCTTCTGTCATCTTCTGTCATTCTGTCATTTCTGTCATCTTCTGTCATTCTCTCCTTCTGTCATCTTCTGTCATTCTTTCATCTTCTGTCATCTTCTGTCATTTTGTCATCTTCTGTCATTCTGTCCTCTTCTGTCATTCTGTCATCTTCTGTCATTCTGTCATCTTCTGTCATTCTGTCATCTTCTGTCATCTTCTGTCATCTTCTGTCATCTTCTGTCATATTCTGTCATCTTCTGTCATTCTGTCATCTTCTGTCATCTTCTGTCATCTTCTGTCATTCTGTCATCTTCTGTCATATTCTGTCATCTTCTGTCATATTCTGCCATCTTCTGTCATCTTCTGTCATCCTGTCCTTCTGTCATTTTCTGTCATCTTCTGTCATTCTGTCATCTTCTGTCATTCTGTCATCTTCTGTCATCTTCTGTCATTCTGTCATCTTCTATCATCTTCTGTCATCTTCTGTCATTCTGTCATCTTCTGTCATTCTGTCCTTCTGTCATCTGCTGTCATTCTGTCATCTTCTGTCATTCTGTCATCTTCTGTCATCTTCTGTCATCTTCTGTCATACTGTCATCTTCTGTCATCTTCTGTCATTCTGTCCTTCTGATCTTCTGTCATTCTGTCATCTTCTGTCATCTTCTGTCATTCTGTCCTCTTCTGTCATTCTGTCATCTTCTGTGATATTCTGTCATCTTCTGTCATCTTCTGTCATCTTCTGTCATCTTCTGTCATTCTGCCATCTTCTGTCATCTTCTGTCATCTTCTGTCATCCTGTCATCTTCTGTCATCTTCTGTCATTCTGTCATCTTCTGTCATTCTGACCTCTTCTGTCATATTCTGTCATATTCTGTCATCATCTGACATCTTCTGTCACCTTCTGTCATCTTCTGTCATCTTCTGTCATTCTGTCATCTTCTGTCATTCTGTCATCTTCTGTCATTCTGTCATCTTCTGTCATTCTGTCATCTTCTGTCATTCTGTCCTCTTCTGTCATCTTCTGTCATCTTCTGTCATTCTGTCATCTTCTGTCATCTTCTTTCATCTTCTGTCATTCTGTCATCTTCTGTCATCTTCTGTCATTCTGTCATCTTCACAGAATCACAGAATCACAGAATCACAGAAACCCCACAGTGCAGATAGAGGCCATTTCGGCCCATCGAGCCTGCACCGACACATATCCCACCCGATCCCTGTAACCCCTACACCAACACATATCCCACCCTATCCCCACGTATTTAATCCCCCTAACACTAAGGGTCAATTTATCATAGCCAATCATCCTAACCCGCACATCTTTGGACTGTGGGAGGAAACCGGAGCACCCGGAGGAAACCCACGCAAACACGGGGAGAATGTGCAAACTCCACACAGACAGTCACCTGAGGCCGGATTCGAACCCGGGTCCCTGGCGCTGTGAGGCAACAGTGCTAACCACTATGCCACCGTTCTGTCATCTTCTTTCATTCTGTCATCTTCTGTCATCTTCTGTCATCGTCTGTCACTCTGTCATCTTCTGTCATCTTCTGTCATCTTCTGTCATCTTCTGTCACTCTGTCATCTTCTGTCATCTTCTGTCATTCTGTCATATTCTGTCATCTTCTGTCATCTTCTGTCATTCTGTCATCTTCTGTCATTCTGTCATCTTCTGTCATATTCTGTCATATTCTGCCATCTTCTGTCATCTTCTGTCATTCTGTCCTTCTGTCATCTTCTGTCATCTTCTGTCATTCTGTCCTCTTCTGTCATTCTGTCATCTTCTGTCATTCTGTCATCTTCTGTCATTCTCTCATCTTCTGTCATTCTGTCATCTTCTGTCATTCTATCATCTTCTGTCATCTTCTGTCATTCTGTCATCTTCTGTCATCTTCTGTCATTCTGTCATTTCTGTCATCTTCTGTCATTCTTTCATCTTCTGTCATTCTCTCCTTCTGTCATCTTCTGTCATCTTCTGTCATTCTGTCATCTTCTGTCATCTTCTGTCATTTTGTCATCTTCTGTCATTCTGTCCTCTTCTGTCATTCTGTCATCTTCTGTCATTCTGTCATCTTCTGTCATTCTGTCATCTTCTGTCATAGTCTGTCATCTTCTGTCATTCTGTCATCTTCTGTCATCTTCTGTCATCTTCTGTCATTCTGTCATCTTCTGTCATCTTCTGTCATCTTCTGTCATCTTCTGTCATTCTGTCATCTTCTGTCATTCTGTCATCTTCTGTCATATTCTGTCATCTTCTGTCATATTCTGCCATCTCCTGTCATCTTCTGTCATCTTCTGTCATCCTGTCCTTCTGTCATTTTCTGTCATCTTCTGTCATTCTGTCATCTTCTGTCATTCTGTCATCTTCTGTCATTCTGTCATCTTCTGTCATATTCTCTCATTCTGTCATCTTCTATCATCTTCTGTCATCTTCTGTCATTCTGTCATCTTCTGTCATCTTCTGTCATTTTGTCCTTCTGTCACCTTCTGTCATCTGCTGTCATTCTGTCATCTTCTGTCATTCTGTCATCTTCTGTCATCTTCTGTCATCTTCTGTCATACTCTCATCTTCTGTCATCTTCTGTCATTCTGTCCTTCTGTCATCTTCTGTCATCTTCTGTCATTCTGTCATCTTCTGTCATCTTCTGTCATTCTGTCCTCTTCTGTCATTCTGTCATCTTCTGTGATATTCTGTCATCTTCTGTCATCTTCTGTCATCTTCTGTCATCTTCTGTCATTCTGTCATCTTCTGTCATCTTCTGTCATCTTCTGTCATCCTGTCATCTTCTGTCATCTTCTGTCATTCTGTCATCTTCTGTCATTCTGTCCTCTTCTGTCATATTCTGTCATATTCTGTCATCATCTGACATCTTCTGTCACCTTCTGTCATCTTCTGTCATCTTCTGTCATCTTCTGTCATTCTGTCATCTTCTGTCATTCTGTCATCTTCTGTCATTCTGTAATCTTCTGTCATTCTGTCCTCTTCTGTCATCTTCTGTCATCTTCTGTCATTCTGTCATCTTCTGTCATCTTCTGTCATCTTCTGTCATTCTGTCATCTTCTGTCATCTTCTGTCATCTTCTGTCATTCTGTCATCTTCTGTCATCTTCTTTCATTCTGTCATCTTCTGTCATCTTCTGTCATCTTCTGTCACTCTGTCATCTTCTGTCATCTTCTGTCATTCTGTCATATTCTGTCATCTTCTGTCATCTTCTGTCATCTTCTGTCATTCTGTCATCTTCTGTCATTCTGTCATCTTCTGTCATATTCTGTCATATTCTGCCATCTTCTGTCATCTTCTGTCATCTTCTGTCATTCTGTCCTTCTGTCATCTTCTGTCATCTTCTGTCATTCTGTCCTCTTCTGTCATTCTGTCATATTCTGTCATTCTGTCATCTTCTGTCATTCTGTCATAGTCTGTCATCTTCTGTCGTTCTGTCATCTTCTGTCATATTCTGTCATTTCTGTCATCTTCTGTCATCTTCTGTCATTCTGTCATCTTCTGTCATTCTGTCATCTTCTGTCATCTTCTGTTAACTTCTGTCATTCTGTCATCTTCTGTCATTCTGTCATCTTCTGTCATATTCTGTCATCTTCTGTCATATTCTGCCATCTTCTTTCAACTTCTGTCATCTTCTGTCATTCTGTCCTTCTGTCATCTTCTGTCATCTTCTGTCATTCTGTCATCTTCTGTCATTCTGTCATCTTCTGTCATTCTGTCATCTTCTGTCATATTCTGTCATATTCTGCCATCTTCTGTCATCTTCTGTCATCTTCTGTCATTCTGTCCTTCTGTCATCTTCTGTCATCTTCTGTCATTCTGTCCTCTTCTGTCATTCTGTCATATTCTGTCATTCTGTCATCTTCTTTCATTTTCTGTCATCTTCTGTCATCTTCTGTCATTCTGTCACCTTCTGTCATCTTCTGTCATTCTGTCATCTTCTGTCATCTTCTGTCATCTTCTGTCACTATGTCATCTTCTGTCATCTTCTGTCATTCTGTCATATTCTGTCATCTTCTGTCATTCTGTCATTTTCTGTCATCTTCTGTCATTCTGTCATCTTCTGTCATCTTCTGTCATTCTATCCTCTTCTGTCATTCTGTCATCTTCTTTCACCTTCTGTCATCTTCTGTCATTCTGTCATCTTCTGTCATCTTCTGTCATCTTCTGTCTTTCTGTCATCATCTGTCATTCTGTCATCATCTGTCATTCTGTCCTCTTCTGTCATCTTCTGTCATCTTCTGTCATCTTCTGTCATCTTCTGTCCTATTCTGTCATCTTCTGTCATCTTCTGTCATTCTGTCATCTTCTGTCATTCTGTCATCTTCTGTCATCTTCTTTCATCCTCTGTCATTCTGTCATCTTCTGTCATCTTCTGTCATTCTGTAATCTTCTGTCGTTCTGTCCTCTTCTGTCATTCTGTCATATTCTGTCATCTTCTGTCATCTGTCATTCTATCATCTTCTGTCATCTTCTGTCATCTTCTGTCATTCTGTCATCTTCTGTCATTGTGTAATCTTCTGTCATTCTGTCCTCTTCTGACATTCTGTCATTTCTGTCATCTTCTCTCATCTTCTGTCATTCTGTCATCTTCTGTCATTCTGTCATCTTCTGTCATCTTCTGTCATTCTGTCATCTTCTGTCATCTTCTGTCATTCTGTCATTTCTGTCATCTTCTGTCATTCTCTCCTTCTGTCATCTTCTGTCATTCTTTCATCTTCTGTCATCTTCTGTCATTTTGTCATCTTCTGTCATTCTGTCCTCTTCTGTCATTCTGTCATCTTCTGTCATTCTGTCATCTTCTGTCATTCTGTCATCTTCTGTCATAGTCTGTCATCTTCTGACATTCTGTCATCTTCTGTCATCTTCTGTCATATTCTGTCATTTCTGTCATCTTCTGTCATCTTCTGTCATTCTGTCATCTTCTGTCATCTTCTGTCATCTTCTGTCATTCTGTCATCTTCTGTCATATTCTGTCATCTTCTGTCATATTCTGCCATCTCCTGTCATCTTCTGTCATCTTCTGTCATCCTGTCCTTCTGTCATTTTCTGTCATCTTCTGTCATTCTGTCATCTTCTGTCATTCTGTCATCTTCTGTCATTCTGTCATCTTCTGTCATCTTCTGTCATTCTGTCATCTTCTATCATCTTCTGTCATCTTCTGTCATTCTGTCATCTTCTGTCATCTTCTGTCATTCTGTCCTTCTGTCACCTTCTGTCATCTGCTGTCATTCTGTCATCTTCTGTCATTCTGTCATCTTCTGTCATCTTCTGTCATCTTCTGTCATACTGTCATCTTCTGTCATCTTCTGTCATTCTGTCCTTCTGTCATCTTCTGTCATCTTCTGTCATTCTGTCATCTTCTGTCATCTTCTGTCATTCTGTCCTCTTCTGTCATTCTGTCATCTTCTGTGATATTCTGTCATCTTCTGTCATCTTCTGTCATCTTCTGTCATCTTCTGTCATTCTGCCATCTTCTGTCATCTTCTGTCATCTTCTGTCATCCTGTCATCTTCTGTCATCTTCTGTCATTCTGTCATCTTCTGTCATTCTGACCTCTTCTGTCATATTCTGTCATATTCTGTCATCATCTGACATCTTCTGTCACCTTCTGTCATCTTCTGTCATCTTCTGTCATTCTGTCATCTTCTGTCATCTTCTGTCATTCTGTCATCTTCTGTCATTCTGTCATCTTCTGTCATTCTGTCATCTTCTGTCATTCTGTAATCTTCTGTCATTCTGTCCTCTTCTGTCATCTTCTGTCATCTTCTGTCATTCTGTCATCTTCTGTCATCTTCTTTCATCTTCTGTCATTCTGTCATCTTCTGTCATCTTCTGTCATCTTCTGTCATCTTCTGTCATTCTGTCATCTTCTGTCATCTTCTTTCATTCTGTCATCTTCTGTCATCTTCTGTCATCGTCTGTCACTCTGTCATCTTCTGTCATCTTCTGTCATCTTCTGTCATCTTCTGTCACTCTGTCATCTTCTGTCATCTTCTGTCATTCTGTCATATTCTGTCATCTTCTGTCATCTTCTGTCATTCTGTCATCTTCTGTCATTCTGTCATCTTCTGTCATATTCTGTCATATTCTGCCATCTTCTGTCATCTTCTGTCATTCTGTCCTTCTGTCATCTTCTGTCATCTTCTGTCATTCTGTCCTCTTCTGTCATTCTGTCATCTTCTGTCATTCTGTCATCTTCTGTCATTCTCTCATCTTCTGTCATTCTGTCATCTTCTGTCATTCTGTCATCTTCTGTCATCTTCTGTCATTCTGTCATCTTCTGTCATCTTCTGTCATTCTGTCATTTCTGTCATCTTCTGTCATTCTTTCATCTTCTGTCATTCTCTCCTTCTGTCATCTTCTGTCATCTTCTGTCATTCTGTCATCTTCTGTCATCTTCTGTCATTTTGTCATCTTCTGTCATTCTGTCCTCTTCTGTCATTCTGTCATCTTCTGTCATTCTGTCATCTTCTGTCATTCTGTCATCTTCTGTCATCTTCTGTCATCTTCTGTCATTCTGTCATCTTCTGTCATCTTCTGTCATCTTCTGTCATCTTCTGTCATTCTGTCATCTTCTGTCATTCTGTCATCTTCTGTCATATTCTGTCATCTTCTGTCATATTCTGCCATCTCCTGTCATCTTCTGTCATCTTCTGTCATCCTGTCCTTCTGTCATTTTCTGTCATCTTCTGTCATTCTGTCATCTTCTGTCATTCTGTCATCTTCTGTCATTCTGTCATCTTCTGTCATATTCTCTCATTCTGTCATCTTCTATCATCTTCTGTCATCTTCTGTCATTCTGTCATCTTCTGTCATTCTGTCCTTCTGTCACCTTCTGTCATCTTCTGTCATTCTGTCATCTTCTGTCATCTTCTGTCATCTTCTGTCATACTCTCATCTTCTGTCATCTTCTGTCATTCTGTCCTTCTGTCATCTTCTGTCATCTTCTGTCATTCTGTCATCTTCTGTCATCTTCTGTCATTCTGTCCTCTTCTGTCATTCTGTCATCTTCTGTGATATTCTGTCATCTTCTGTCATCTTCTGTCATCTTCTGTCATCTTCTGTCATCTTCTGTCATTCTGTCATCTTCTGTCATCTTCTGTCATCTTCTGTCATCCTGTCATCTTCTGTCATCTTCTGTCATTCTGTCATCTTCTGTCATTCTGTCCTCTTCTGTCATATTCTGTCATATTCTGTCATCATCTGACATCTTCTGTCACCTTCTGTCATCTTCTGTCATCTTCTGTCATCTTCTGTCATTCTGTCATCTTCTGTCATTCTGTCATCTTCTGTCATTCTGTCATCTTCTGTCATTCTGTAATCTTCTGTCATTCTGTCCTCTTCTGTCATCTTCTGTCATCTTCTGTCATTCTGTCATCTTCTGTCATCTTCTGTCATCTTCTGTCATTCTGTCATCTTCTGTCATCTTCTGTCATCTTCTGTCATTCTGTCATCTTCTGTCATCTTCTTTCATTCTGTCATCTTCTGTCATCTTCTGTCATCTTCTGTCACTCTGTCATCTTCTGTCATCTTCTGTCATTCTGTCATATTCTGTCATCTTCTGTCATCTTCTGTCATCTTCTGTCATTCTGTCATCTTCTGTCATTCTGTCATCTTCTGTCATATTCTGTCATATTCTGCCATCTTCTGTCATCTTCTGTCATCTTCTGTCATTCTGTCCTTCTGTCATCTTCTGTCATCTTCTGTCATTCTGTCCTCTTCTGTCATTCTGTCATATTCTGTCATTCTGTCATCTTCTGTCATTCTGTCATAGTCTGTCATCTTCTGTCGTTCTGTCATCTTCTGTCATATTCTGTCATTTCTGTCATCTTCTGTCATCTTCTGTCATTCTGTCATCTTCTGTCATTCTGTCATCTTCTGTCATCTTCTGTCATCTTCTGTCATTCTGTCATCTTCTGTCCTCTTCTGTCATCTTCTGTCAGCTTCTGTCATCTTCTGTCATTCTGTCCTCTTCTGTCATTCTGTCATCTTCTGTCATTCTGTCCTCTTCTGTCATTCTGTCATCTTCTGTCATCTTCTGTCCTCTTCTGTCATTCTGTCATCTTCTGTCATCTTCTGTCATCTTCTGTCATACTGTCCTCTTCTGTCATTCTGTCATCTTCTGTCATTCTGTCCTCTTCTGTCATTCTGTCATCTTCTGTCATCTTCTGTCATCTTCTGTCATTCTGTCATCTTCTGTCATTCTGTCCTCTTCTGTCATCTTCTGTCATCTTCTGTCATTCTGTCCTCTTCTGTCACTCTGTCTTCTTCTGTCATTCTGTCATATTCTGTCATCTTCTGTCCTCTTCTGTCATTCTGTCATCTTCTGTCCTCTTCTGTCATTCTGTCATCTTCTGTCATCTTCTGTCCTATTCTGTCATTCTGTCATCTTCTGTCATCTTCTGTCATTCTGTCATTCTGTCCTCTTCTGTCATTCTGTCATCTTCTGTCATCTTCTGTCATCTTCTGTCATCTTCTGTCCTCTTCTGTCATCTTCTGTCATCTTCTGTCATTCTGTCCTCTTCTGTCCTCTTCTGTCATCTTCTGTCCTCTTCTGTCATCTTCCGTCATCTTCTGTCATTCTGTCCTCTTTTGTCATCTTCTGTCATCTTCTGTCCTCTTCTGTCATCTTCTGTCTTCTTCTGCCATCTTCTGTCATCTTCTGTCATCTTCTGTCATCTTCTGTCATTCTGTCCTCTTCGGTCATCTTCCGTCATCTTCTGTCGTTCTGTCATCTTCTCTCATTCTGTCCTCTTCTGTCATTCTGTCATCTTCTGTCATCTTCTGTCCTCTTCTGTCATTCTGTCATCATCTGTCATTCTGTCCTCTTCTGTCATTCTGTCATCTTCTGTCAATCTGTCCTCTTCTGTCATTCTGTCATCTTCTGTCATCTTCTGTCCTCTTCTGTCATTCTGTCATCTTCTGTCCTCTTCTGTCATTCTGTCATCTTCTGTCATCTTCTGTCCTATTCTGTCATTCTGTCATCTTCTGTCATCTTCTGTCATCTTCTGTCATTCTGTCATCTTCTGTCCTCTTCTGTCATTCTGTCATCTTCTGTCATCTTCTGTCATCTTCTTTCATCTTCTGTCGTCTTCTGTCATATTCTGTCATCTTCTGTCCTCTTCTGTCATCTTCTGTCATCTTCTGTCATTCTGTCCTCTTCTGTCATCTTCTGTCATCTTCTGTCATTCTGTCCTCTTCTGTCATCTTCTGTCATCTTCTGTCATTCTGTCATCTTCTGTCATTCTGTGCTCTTCTGTCATTCTGTCATCTTCCGCCATCTTCTGTCATCTTCTGTCATTCTGTCTTCTTCTGTCATTCTGTCCTCGTCTGTCATTCTGTCATCTTCTGTCATTCTGTCCTCTTCTGTCATTCTGTCATCTTCTGTCATCTTCTGTCATCTTCTGTCCTCTTCTGTCATCTTCTGTCATCTTCTGTCATTCTGTCCTCTTCTGTCATTCTGTCATCTTCTGTCATTCTATCAACTTCTGTCATTCTGTCATCTTCTGTCATTCTGTCATCTTCTGTCCTCTTCTGTCATTCTGTCATCTTCCGTCATCTTTTGTCATCTTCTGTCATCTTCTGTCATCTTCTGTCCTCTTCTGTCCTCTTCTGTCATCTTCTTTCATCTTCTGTCATTCTGTCCTCTTCTGTCATCTTCTGTCATCTTCTGTTATTCTGTCATCTTCTGTCATTCTGTCATCTTCTGTCATCTTCTGCCCTCTTCTGTCATTCTGTCATCTTCTGTCATTCTGTCCTCTTCTGTCATTCTGTCATCTTCTGTCATTCTGTCCTCTTCTGTCATTCTGTCATCTTCTGTCATCTTCTGTCATCTTCTGTCATTCTGTCATCTTCTGTCATCTTCTGTCATCTTCTGTCATTCTGTGCTCTTCTGTCATTCTGTCATCTTCCGCCATCTTCTGTCCTCTTCTGTCATTCTGTCTTCTTCTGTCATTCTGTCCTCTTCAGTCATTCTGTCATCTTCTGTCATTCTGTCCTCTTCTGTCATTCTGTCATCTTCTTTCATCTTCTGTCCTCTTCTGTCATTCTGTCATCTTCTGTCATCTTCTGTCATCTTCTGTCATTCTGTCCCATTCTGTCATTTTGTCATCTTCTGTCATCTTCTGTCCTCTTCTGTCATTCTGTCATCTTCTGTCATCTTCTGTCCTCTTCTGTCATTCTGTCATCTTCTGTCATCTTCTGTCATTCTGTCCTCTTCTGTCATTCTGTCATCTTCTGTCATTTTCTGTCATCTTCTGTCATTCTGTCATCTTCTGTCATTCTGTCCTCTTCTGTCCTCTTCTGTCATCTTCTGTCATTCTGTCCTCTTCTGTCATCTTCTGTCATCTTCTGTCATCTTCTGTCATTCTGTCATCTTCTGTCATTCTGTCCTCTTCTGTCATTCTGTCAACTTCTGTCATCTTCTGTCCTCTTCTGTCAATCTGTCATCTTCTGTCACTCTGTCCTCTTCTGTCATTCTGTCATCTTCTGTCATCTTCTGTCATCTTCTGTCCTCTTCTGTCATTCTGTCATCTTCTGTCCTCTTCTGTCATTCTGTCATCTTCTGTCATCTTCTGTCCTATTCTGTCATTCTGTCATCTTCTGTCATCTTCTGTCATCTTCTGTCATTCTGTCATTCTGTCCTCTTCTGTCATTCTGTCATCTTCTGTCATCTTCTGTCATCTTCTGTCCTCTTCTGTCATCTTCTGTCATCTTCTGTCCTCTTCTGTCATCTTCTGTCATCTTCTGTCATCTTCTGTCATCTTCTGTCATTCTGTCCTCTTTTGTCACCTTCTGTCATCTTCTGTCCTCTTCTGTCATCTTCTGTCTTCTTCTGTCATCTTCTGTCATCTTCTATCATCTTCTGTCATCTTCTTTCATTCTGTCCTCTTCGGTCATCTTCTGTCATCTTCTGTCGTTCTGTCATCTTCTCTCATTCTGTCATCTTCTGTCATCTTCTGTCCTCTTCTGTCATTCTGTCATCTTCTGTCATTCTGTCCTCTTCTGTCATTCTGTCATCTTCTGTCAATCTGTCCTCTTCTCTCATTCTGTCATCGTCTGTCATCTTCCGTCATCTTCTGTCCTCTTCTGTCATTCTGTCATCTTCTGTCATCCTCTGTCCTATTCTGTCATTCTGTCATCTTCTGTCATCTTCTGTCATCTTCTGTCATTCTGTCATCTTCTGTCCTCTTCTGTCATTCTGTCATCTTCTGTCATCTTCTGTCATCTTCTGTCATCTTCTGTCGTCTTCTGTCATCTTCTGTCCTCTTCTGTCATCTTCTGTCATCTTCTGTCATTCTGTCCTCTTCTATCATCTTCTGTCATCTTCTGTCATTCTGTCCTCTTCTGCCATCTTCTGTCATCTTCTGTCCTCTTCTGTCATCTTCTGTCCTCTTCTGTCATCTTCTGTCATATTCTGTCATTCTGTCCTCTTCTGTCCTCTTCTGTCATCTTCTGTCATCTTCTGTCATCTTCTGTCATTCTGTCCTCTTTTGTCATCTTCTGTCATCTTCTGTCCTCTTCTGTCTTCTTCTGTCATCTTCTGTCATCTTCTGTCATCTTCTGTCATCTTCTGTCATTCTGTCCTCTTTGGTCATCTTCTGTCATCTTCTGTCGTTCTGTCATCTTCTCTCATTCTGTCCTCTTCTGTCATTCTGTCATCTTCTGTCATCTTCTGTCCTCTTCTGTCATTCTGTCATCTTCTGTCATTCTCTCCTCTTCTGTCATTCTGTCATCTTCTGTCACTCTGTCCTCTTCTGTCATTCTGTCATCTTCTGTCATCTTCTGTCATCTTATGTCCTCTTCTGTCATTCTGTCATCTTCTGTCCTCTTCTGTCATTCTGTCATCTTCTGTCATCTTCTGTCCTATTCTGTCATTCTGTCATCTTCTGTCATCTTCTGTCATCTTCTGTCATTCTGTCATCTTCTGTCCTCTTCTGTCATTCTGTCATCTTCTGTCATCTTCTGTCATCTTCTGTCGTCTTCTGTCATCTTCTGTCCTCTTCTGTCATCTTCTGTCATCTTCTGTCATTCTGTCCTCTTCTGTCATCTTCTGTCATCTTCTGTCATTCTGTCCTCTTCTGTCATCTTCTGTCATCTTCTGTCATTCTGTCATCTTCTGTCATTCTGTGCTCTTCTGTCATTCTGTCATCTTCCGCCATCTTCTGTCCTCTTCTGTCATTCTGTCTTCTTCTGTCATTCTGTCCTCTTCTGTCATTCTGTCATCTTCTGTCATTCTGTCCTCTTCTGTCATTCTGTCATCTTCTGTCATCTTCTGTCATCTTCTGTCATCTTCTGTCCTCTTCTGTCATCTTCTGTCATCTTCTGTCATTCTGTCCTCTTCTGTCATTCTGTCATCTTCTGTCATTCTGTCATCTTCTGTCATTCTGTCATCTTCTGTCATTCTGTCATCTTCTGTCATTCTGTCATCTTCTGTCCTCTTCTGTCATTCTGTCATCTTCCGTCATCTTTTGTCATCTTCTGTCATCTTCTGTCATCTTCTGTCCTCTTCTGTCATCTTCTGTCATCTTTTGTCATCTTCTGTAATTCTGTCTTCTTCTGTCCTCTTCTGTCATTCTGTCACCTTCCGTCATCTTTTGTCATCTTCTGTCATTCTGTCCTCTTCTCTCATCTTCTTTCATCTTCTGTCATTCTGTCCTCTTCTGTCATCTTCTGTCATCTTCTGTCATCTTCTGTTATTCTGTCATCTTCTGTCATTCTGGCATCTTCTGTCATCTTCTGCCCTCTTCTGTCATTCTGTCATCTTCTGTCATCTTCTGTCCTCTTCTGTCATCTTCTGTCATCTTCTGTCCTCTTCTGTCATCTTCTGTCATCTTCTGTCCTCTTCTGTCATCTTCTGTCATCTTCTGTCATCTTCTGTTATTCTGTCATCTTCTGTCATTCTGTCATCTTCTGTCATCTTCTGCCCTCTTCTGTCATCTTCTGTCATCTTCTGTCATCTTCTGTCCTCTTCTGTCATCTTCTGTCATCTTCTGTCCTCTTCTGTCATCTTCTGTCATCTTCTGTCATCTTCTGTCATCTTCTGTCATTCTGTCCTCTTTTGTCACCTTCTGTCATCTTCTGTCCTCTTCTGTCATCTTCTGTCTTCTTCTGTCATCTTCTGTCATCTTCTATCATCTTCTGTCATCTTCTTTCATTCTGTCCTCTTCGGTCATCTTCTGTCATCTTCTGTCGTTCTGTCATCTTCTCTCATTCTGTCCTCTTCTGTCATTCTGTCATCTTCTGTCATCTTCTGTCCTCTTCTGTCATTCTGTCATCTTCTGTCAATCTGTCCTCTTCTGTCATTCTGTCATCGTCTGTCATCTTCTGTCATCTTCTGTCCTCTTCTGTCATTCTGTCATCTTCTGTCATCCTCTGTCCTATTCTGTCATTCTGTCATCTTCTGTCATCTTCTGTCATCTTCTGTCATTCTGTCATCTTCTGTCCTCTTCTGTCATTCTGTCATCTTCTGTCATCTTCTGTCATCTTCTGTCATCTTCTGTCGTCTTCTGTCATCTTCTGTCCTCTTCTGTCATCTTCTGTCATCTTCTGTCATTCTGTCCTCTTCTATCATCTTCTGTCATCTTCTGTCATTCTGTCCTCTTCTGCCATCTTCTGTCATCTTCTGTCCTCTTCTGTCATCTTCTGTCCTCTTCTGTCATCTTCTGTCATATTCTGTCATTCTGTCCTCTTCTGTCCTCTTCTGTCATCTTCTGTCATCTTCTGTCATCTTCTGTCATCTTCTGTCATCTTCTGTCATTCTGTCCTCTTTTGTCATCTTCTGTCATCTTCTGTCCTCTTCTGTCTTCTTCTGTCATCTTCTGTCATCTTCTGTCATCTTCTGTCATCTTCTGTCATTCTGTCCTCTTTGGTCATCTTCTGTCATCTTCTGTCGTTCTGTCATCTTCTCTCATTCTGTCCTCTTCTGTCATTCTGTCATCTTCTGTCATCTTCTGTCCTCTTCTGTCATTCTGTCATCTTCTGTCATTCTCTCCTCTTCTGTCATTCTGTCATCTTCTGTCACTCTGTCCTCTTCTGTCATTCTGTCATCTTCTGTCACTCTGTCCTCTTCTGTCATTCTGTCATCTTCTGTCATCTTCTGTCATCTTATGTCCTCTTCTGTCATTCTGTCATCTTCTGTCCTCTTCTGTCATTCTGTCATCTTCTGTCATCTTCTGTCCTATTCTGTCATTCTGTCATCTTCTGTCATCTTCTGTCATCTTCTGTCATTCTGTCATCTTCTGTCCTCTTCTGTCATTCTGTCATCTTCTGTCATCTTCTGTCATCTTCTGTCGTCTTCTGTCATCTTCTGTCCTCTTCTGTCATCTTCTGTCATCTTCTGTCATTCTGTCCTCTTCTGTCATCTTCTGTCATCTTCTGTCATTCTGTCCTCTTCTGTCATCTTCTGTCATCTTCTGTCATTCTGTCATCTTCTGTCATTCTGTGCTCTTCTGTCATTCTGTCATCTTCCGCCATCTTCTGTCCTCTTCTGTCATTCTGTCTTCTTCTGTCATTCTGTCCTCTTCTGTCATTCTGTCATCTTCTGTCATTCTGTCCTCTTCTGTCATTCTGTCATCTTCTGTCATCTTCTGTCATCTTCTGTCATCTTCTGTCCTCTTCTGTCATCTTCTGTCATCTTCTGTCATTCTGTCCTCTTCTGTTATTCTGTCATCTTCTGTCATTCTGTCATCTTCTGTCATTCTGTCATCTTCTGTCATTCTCTCATCTTCTGTCCTCTTCTGTCATTCTGTCATCTTCCGTCATCTTTTGTCATCTTCTGTCATCTTCTGTCATCTTCTGTCCTCTTCTGTCATCTTCTGTCATCTTTTGTCATCTTCTGTAATTCTGTCTTCTTCTGTCCTCTTCTGTCATTCTGTCACCTTCCGTCATCTTTTGTCATCTTCTGTCATTCTGTCCTCTTCTCTCATCTTCTTTCATCTTCTGTCATTCTGTCCTCTTCTGTCATCTTCTGTCATCTTCTGTCATCTTCTGTTATTCTGTCATCTTCTGTCATTCTGTCATCTTCTGTCATCTTCTGCCCTCTTCTGTCATTCTGTCATCTTCTGTCATTCTGTCCTCTTCTGTCATTCTGTCATCTTCTGTCATTCTGTCCTCTTCTGTCATTCTGTCATCTTCTGTCATCTTCTGCCCTCTTCTGTCATTCTGTCATCTTCTGTCATTCTGTCCTCTTCTGTCATTCTGTCATCTTCTGTCATTCTGTCCTCTTCTGTCATTCTGTCATCTTCTGTCATCTTCTGTCTTCTTCTGTGATCTTCTAACATTCTGTAATCTTCTGTCCTCCTTTGTCATTCTGTCCACTCCTGTCATCTTCTGTCTTCTTCTGTCTTCTTCTGTCATCTTCTGTCATTCTGTCATCTTCTGTCATCTTCTGTCATCTTCTGTCATTCTGTCATCTTCTGTCATTCTGTGCTCTTCTGTCATTCTGTCATCTTCTGTCATTCTGTCCTCTTCTGTCATCTTCTGTCATCTTCTGTCCTCTTCTATCATTCTGTCATCTTCAGTCCTCTTCTGTCATTCTGTCATCTTCTGTCCTATTCTGTCATTCTATCATCTTCTGTCATTCTGTCATCTTCTGTCATTCTGTCCTCTTCTGTCATTCTGTCCTCTTTTGTCATCTTCTGTCATCTTCTGTCCTCTTCTGTCTTCTTCTGTCATCTTCTGTCATCTTCTGTCATCTTCTGTCATCTTCTGTCATTCTGTCCTCTTTGGTCATCTTCTGTCATCTTCTGTCGTTCTGTCATCTTCTCTCATTCTGTCCTCTTCTGTCATTCTGTCATCTTCTGTCATCTTCTGTCCTCTTCTGTCATTCTGTCATCTTCTGTCATTCTCTCCTCTTCTGTCATTCTGTCATCTTCTGTCACTCTGTCCTCTTCTGTCATTCTGTCATCTTCTGTCATCTTCTGTCATCTTATGTCCTCTTCTGTCATTCTGTCATCTTCTGTCCTCTTCTGTCATTCTGTCATCTTCTGTCATCTTCTGTCCTATTCTGTCATTCTGTCATCTTCTGTCATCTTCTGTCATCTTCTGTCATTCTGTCATCTTCTGTCCTCTTCTGTCATTCTGTCATCTTCTGTCATCTTCTGTCATCTTCTGTCGTCTTCTGTCATCTTCTGTCCTCTTCTGTCATCTTCTGTCATCTTCTGTCATTCTGTCCTCTTCTGTCATCTTCTGTCATCTTCTGTCATTCTGTCCTCTTCTGTCATCTTCTGTCATCTTCTGTCATTCTGTCATCTTCTGTCATTCTGTGCTCTTCTGTCATTCTGTCATCTTCCGCCATCTTCTGTCCTCTTCTGTCATTCTGTCTTCTTCTGTCATTCTGTCCTCTTCTGTCATTCTGTCATCTTCTGTCATTCTGTCCTCTTCTGTCATTCTGTCATCTTCTGTCATCTTCTGTCATCTTCTGTCCTCTTCTGTCATCTTCTGTCATCTTCTGTCATTCTGTCCTCTTCTGTCATTCTGTCATCTTCTGTCATTCTGTCATCTTCTGTCATTCTGTCATCTTCTGTCATTCTGTCATCTTCTGTCATTCTGTCATCTTCTGTCCTCTTCTGTCATTCTGTCATCTTCCATCATCTTTTGTCATCTTCTGTCATCTTCTGTCATCTTCTGTCCTCTTCTGTCATCTTCTGTCATCTTTTGTCATCTTCTGTCATTCTGTCTTCTTCTGTCATTCTGTCATCTTCTGTCATTCTGTCATCTTCTGTCATTCTGTCATCTTCTGTCCTCTTCTGTCATTCTGTCATCTTCCGTCATCTTTTGTCATCTTCTGTCATCTTCTGTCATCTTCTGTCCTCTTCTGTCATCTTCTGTCATCTTTTGTCATCTTCTGTCATTCTGTCTTCTTCTGTCCTCTTCTGTCATTCTGTCACCTTCCGTCATCTTTTGTCATCTTCTGTCATTCTGTCCTCTTCTCTCATCTTCTTTCATCTTCTGTCATTCTGTCCTCTTCTGTCATCTTCTGTCATCTTCTGTCATCTTCTGTTATTCTGTCATCTTCTGTCATTCTGTCATCTTCTGTCATCTTCTGCCCTCTTCTGTCATTCTGTCATCTTCTGTCATTCTGTCCTCTTCTGTCATTCTGTCATCTTCTGTCATCTTCTGTCTTCTTCTGTGATCTTCTAACATTCTGTAATCTTCTGTCCTCCTTTGTCATTCTGTCCACTCCTGTCATCTTCTGTCTTCTTCTGTCCTCTTCTGTCATCTTCTGTCATTCTGTCATCTTCTGTCATCTTCTGTCATCTTCTGTCATTCTGTCATCTTCTGTCATTCTGTGCTCTTCTGTCATTCTGTCATCTTCTGTCATTCTGTCCTCTTCTGTCATCTTCTGTCATCTTCTGTCCTCTTCTATCATTCTGTCATCTTCAGTCCTCTTCTGTCATTCTGTCATCTTCTGTCCTATTCTGTCATTCTATCATCTTCTGTCATTCTGTCATCTTCTGTCATTCTGTCCTCTTCTGTCATCTTCTGTCATTCTGTCCTCTTCTGTCATCTTCTGTCATCTTCTGTCATCTTCTGTCCTCTTCTGTCATCTTCTGTCATCTTCTGTCATTCAGTCCTCTTCTGTCATCTTCTGTCATGTTCTGTCATTCTGTCAACTTCTGTCATCTTCTGTCCTCTTCTGTCATTCTGTCATCTTCTGTCACTCTTTCCTCTTCTGTCATTCTGTCAGCTTCTGTCATCTTCTGTCATCTTCTGTCCTCTTCTGTCATTCTGTCATCTTCTGTCCTCTTCTGTCATTCTGCCATCTTCTGTCATCTTCTGTCCTATTCTGTCATTCTGTCATCTTCTGTCATCTTCTGTCATCTTCTGTCATTCTGTCATCTTCTGTCCTCTTCTGTTATTCTGTCATCTTCTGTCATCTTCTGTCATCTTCTGTCATCTTCTGTCCTCTTCTGTCATCTTCTGTCATTCTGTCATCTTCTGTCATTCTGTCCTCTTCTTTCATTCTGTCATCTTCTGTCATCTTCTGTCTTCTTCTGTCATTCTGTCATCTTCTGTCATTCTGTCCTCTTCTGTCATTCTGTCATCTTCTGTCATCTTCTGTCATCTTCTGTACTCTTCTGTCATTCTGTCATCTTCTGTCATTCTGTCCTCTTCTGACAATCTGTCATCTTCTGTCATCGTCTATCATCTTCTGTCCTCTTCTGTCATTCTGTCATCTTCTGTCATCTTCTGTCATTCTGTCATCTTCGGTCATCTTCTGTCATCTTCTGTCCTATTCTGTCATTCTGTCATCTTCTGTCATCTTCTGTCATCTTCTGTCATTCTGTCATCTTCTGTCCTCTTCTGTCATCTTCTGTCAGCTTCTGTCATCTTCTGTCATTCTGTCCTCTTCTGTCATTCTGTCATCTTCTGTCATTCTGTCCTCTTCTGTCATCTTCTGTCATCTTCTGTCATTCTGTCATCTTCTGTCCTCTTCTGTCATCTTCTGTCAGCTTCTGTCATCTTCTGTCATTCTGTCCTCTTCTGCCATTCTGTCATCTTCTGTCATTCTGTCATCTTCTGTCATCTTCTGTCATCTTCTGTCATCTTCTGTCCTCTTCTGTCATCTTCTGTCATCTTCTGTCATTCTGTCCTCTTCTGTCCTCTTCTGTCATCTTCTGTCCTCTTCTGTCATCTTCCGTCATCTTCTGTCATTCTGTCCTCTTTTGTCATCTTCTGTCATCTTCTGTCCTCTTCTGTCATCTTCTGTCTTCTTCTGCCATCTTCTGTCATCTTCTGTCATCTTCTGTCATCTTCTGTCATTCTGTCCTCTTCGGTCATCTTCCGTCATCTTCTGTCGTTCTGTCATCTTCTCTCATTCTGTCCTCTTCTGTCATTCTGTCATCTTCTGTCATCTTCTGTCCTCTTCTGTCATTCTGTCATCATCTGTCATTCTGTCCTCTTCTGTCATTCTGTCATCTTCTGTCAATCTGTCCTCTTCTGTCATTCTGTCATCTTCTGTCATCTTCTGTCCTCTTCTGTCATTCTGTCATCTTCTGTCATCTTCTGTCAATCTGTCCTCTTCTGTCATTCTGTCATCTTCTGTCTTCTTCTGTCCTCTTCTGTCATCTTCTGTCATTCTGTCATCTTCTGTCATCTTCTGTCATCTTCTGTCATTCTGTCATCTTCTGTCATTCTGTGCTCTTCTGTCATTCTGTCATCTTCTGTCATTCTGTCCTCTTCTGTCATCTTCTGTCATCTTCTGTCCTCTTCTATCATTCTGTCATCTTCAGTCCTCTTCTGTCATTCTGTCATCTTCTGTCCTATTCTGTCATTCTATCATCTTCTGTCATTCTGTCATCTTCTGTCATTCTGTCCTCTTCTGTCATCTTCTGTCATTCTGTCCTCTTCTGTCATCTTCTGTCATCTTCTGTCATCTTCTGTCCTCTTCTGTCATCTTCTGTCATCTTCTGTCATTCAGTCCTCTTCTGTCATCTTCTGTCATGTTCTGTCATTCTGTCAACTTCTGTCATCTTCTGTCCTCTTCTGTCATTCTGTCATCTTCTGTCACTCTTTCCTCTTCTGTCATTCTGTCAGCTTCTGTCATCTTCTGTCATCTTCTGTCCTCTTCTGTCATTCTGTCATCTTCTGTCCTCTTCTGTCATTCTGCCATCTTCTGTCATCTTCTGTCCTATTCTGTCATTCTGTCATCTTCTGTCATCTTCTGTCATCTTCTGTCATTCTGTCATCTTCTGTCCTCTTCTGTTATTCTGTCATCTTCTGTCATCTTCTGTCATCTTCTGTCCTCTTCTGTCATCTTCTGTCATTCTGTCATCTTCTGTCATTCTGTCCTCTTCTTTCATTCTGTCATCTTCTGTCATCTTCTGTCTTCTTCTGTCATTCTGTCATCTTCTGTCATTCTGTCCTCTTCTGTCATTCTGTCATCTTCTGTCATCTTCTGTCATCTTCTGTACTCTTCTGTCATTCTGTCATCTTCTGTCATTCTGTCCTCTTCTGACAATCTGTCATCTTCTGTCATCGTCTATCATCTTCTGTCCTCTTCTGTCATTCTGTCATCTTCTGTCATTCTGTCATCTTCGGTCATCTTCTGTCATCTTCTGTCCTATTCTGTCATTCTGTCATCTTCTGTCATCTTCTGTCATCTTCTGTCATTCTGTCATCTTCTGTCCTCTTCTGTCATCTTCTGTCAGCTTCTGTCATCTTCTGTCATTCTGTCCTCTTCTGTCATTCTGTCATCTTCTGTCATTCTGTCCTCTTCTGTCATTCTGTCATCTTCTGTCATCTTCTGTCCTCTTCTGTCATTCTGTCATCTTCTGTCATCTTCTGTCATCTTCTGTCATACTGTCCTCTTCTGTCATTCTGTCATCTTCTGTCATTCTGTCCTCTTCTGTCATTCTGTCATCTTCTGTCATCTTCTGTCATCTTCTGTCATTCTGTCATCTTCTGTCATTCTGTCCTCTTCTGTCATCTTCTGTCATCTTCTGTCATTCTGTCCTCTTCTGTCACTCTGTCCTCTTCTGTCATTCTGTCATATTCTGTCATCTTCTGTCCTCTTCTGTCATTCTGTCATCTTCTGTCCTCTTCTGTCATTCTGTCATCTTCTGTCATCTTCTGTCCTATTCTGTCATTCTGTCATCTTCTGTCATCTTCTGTCATTCTGTCATTCTGTCCTCTTCTGTCATTCTGTCATCTTCTGTCATCTTCTGTCATCTTCTGTCATCTTCTGTCCTCTTCTGTCATCTTCTGTCATCTTCTGTCATTCTGTCCTCTTCTGTCCTCTTCTGTCATCTTCTGTCCTCTTCTGTCATCTTCCGTCATCTTCTGTCATTCTGTCCTCTTTTGTCATCTTCTGTCATCTTCTGTCCTCTTCTGTCATCTTCTGTCTTCTTCTGCCATCTTCTGTCATCTTCTGTCATCTTCTGTCATTCTGTCCTCTTCGGTCATCTTCCGTCATCTTCTGTCGTTCTGTCATCTTCTCTCATTCTGTCCTCTTCTGTCATTCTGTCATCTTCTGTCATCTTCTGTCCTCTTCTGTCATTCTGTCATCTTCTGTCATTCTGTCCTCTTCTGTCATTCTGTCATCTTGTCAATCTGTCCTCTTCTGTCATTCTGTCATCTTCTGTCATCTTCTGTCCTCTTCTGTCATTCTGTCATCTTCTGTCCTCTTCTGTCATTCTGTCATCTTCTGTCATCTCCTGTCCTATTCTGTCATTCTGTCATCTTCTGTCATCTTCTGTCATCTTCTGTCATTCTGTCATGTTCTGTCCTCTTCTGTCATTCTGTCATCTTCTGTCATCTTCTGTCATCTTCTTTCATCTTCTGTCGTCTTCTGTCATCTTCTGTCATCTTCTGTCCTCTTCTGTCATCTTCTGTCATCTTCTGTCATTCTGTCCTCTTCTGTCATCTTCTGTCATCTTCTGTCATTCTGTCCTCTTCTGTCATCTTCTGTCATCTTCTGTCATTCTGTCATCTTCTGTCATTCTGTGCTCTTCTGTCATTCTGTCATCTTCCGCCATCTTCTGTCATCTTCTGTCATTCTGTCTTCTTCTGTCATTCTGTCCTCGTCTGTCATTCTGTCATCTTCTGTCATTCTGTCCTCTTCTGTCATTCTGTCATCTTCTGTCATCTTCTGTCATCTTCTGTCATCTTCTGTCCTCTTCTGTCATCTTCTGTCATCTTCTGTCATTCTGTCCTCTTCTGTCATTCTGTCATCTTCTGTCAATCTGTCCTCTTCTGTCATTCTGTCATCTTCTGTCATCTTCTGTCATCTTCTGTCCTCTTCTGTCATTCTGTCATCTTCTGTCCTCTTCTGTCATTCTGTCATCTTCTGTCATCCTCTGTCCTATTCTGTCATTCTGTCATCTTCTGTCATCTTCTGTCATCTTCTGTCATTCTGTCATCTTCTGTCCTCTTCTGTCATTCTGTCATCTTCTGTCATCTTCTGTCATTCTGTCATCTTCTGTCATTCTGTCATCTTCTGTCGTTCTGTCATCTTCTGTCATTCTGTCATCTTCTGTCATCTTCTGTCATCTTCTGTCATTCTCTCATCTTCTGTCATTCTTTCCTTCTGTCATCTTCTGTCATCTGCTGTCTTTCTGTCATTTTCTGTCATTCTGTCATCTTCTGTCTTCTTCTGTCATCTTCTGTCATACTGTCATCTTCTGTCATCTTCTGTCATTCTGTCCTTCTGTCATCTTCTGTCATCTTCTGTCATCTTCTGTCATTCTGTCATCTTCTGTCATCTTCTGTCATTCTGTGCTCTTCTGTCATTCTGTCATCTTCTGTGATATTCTGTCATCTTCTGTCATCTTCTATCATCTTCTGTCATCTTATGTCATCTTCTGTCATTCTGTCATCTTCTGTCATCTTCTGTCACCCTGTCATCTTCTGTCATCTTCTGTCATTCTGTCATCTTCTGTCATTCTGTCCTCTTCTGTCATATTCTGTCATATTCTGTCATCTTCTGTCATCTTCTGTCATCTTCTGTCATCTTCTGTCATCTTTTGTCATTCTGTCATCTTCTGTCATCTTCTGTCATTCTGTCATCTTCTGACATTCTGTCATCTTCTGTCATCGTCTGTCCTCTTCTGTCATTCTGTCATCTTCTGTCATCTTCTGTCATCTTCTGTCATCTTCTGTCATCTTCTGTCATTCTGTCATCTTCTGTCATCTTCTGTCATCTTCTGTCATCCTGTCATCTTCTGTCATCTTCTGTCATTCTGTCATCTTCTGTCATTCTGTCCACTTCTGTCATATTCTGTCATCTTCTGACATCTTCTGTCATCTTCTGTCATCTTCTGTCATCTTCTGTCATTCTGTCATCTTCTGTCATCTTCTGTCATTCTGTCATCTTCTGTCATCGTCTGTCATCTTCTGTCATCTTCTGTCATCTTCTGTCATCTTCTGTCATTCTGTCCTCTTCTGTCATATTCTGTCATCTTCTGTCATCTTCTGTCATTCTGTCATCTTCTGTCATTCTGTCATCTTCTGTCATTCTGTCATCTTCAGTCATCTTCTGTCATCTTCTGTCATTCTGTCATCTTCTGTCATCTTCTGTCATCTTCTTTCATTTTCTGTCATCTTCTGTCATCTTCTGTCATTCTGTCACCTTCTGTCATCTTCTGTCATTCTGTCATCTTCTGTCATCTTCTGTCATCTTCTTTCACTATGTCATCTTCTGTCATTCTGTCATATTCTGTCATCTTCTGTCATTCTGTCATCTTCTGTCATCTTCTGTCATTCTCTCATCTTCTGTCATCTTCTGTCATTCTGTACTCTTCTGTCATTCTGTCATCTTCTTTCACCTTCTGTCATCTTCTGTCATCTTCTGTCATTCTGTCATCTTATGTCATCTTCTGTCATTCTGTCATCTTCTGTCATTCTGTCCTCTTCTGTCATCTTCTGTCATTCTGTCATCTTCTGTCCTCTTCTGTCATTCTGTCCTCTTCTGTCATTCTGTCATCTTCTGTCATCTTCTGTCATCTTCTGTCATATTCTGTCATCTTCTGTCATATTCTGTCATCTTCTGTCATCTTCTGTCGTCCTCTGTCATCTTCTGCCATCATCTGTCATTCTGTCCTCATCTGTCATATTCTGTCATCTTCTGTCATTCTGTCATCTTCTGTCATTCTGTCATCTTCTGTCATCTTCATTCATCCTCTGTCATTCTGTCATCTTCTGTCATTCTGTAATCTTCTGTCATTCTGTCCTCTTCTGTCATTCTGTCATATTCTGTCATCTTCTGTCATCTTCTGTCACTCTATCATCTTCTGTCATCTTCTGTCATCTTCTGTCATTCTGTCATCTTCTGTCATTCTGTAATCTTCTGTCATTCTGTCCTCTTCTCTCATCTTCTCTCATCTTCTGTCATTCTGTCATCTTCTGTCATCTTCTGTCATTCTGTCATCTTCTGTCATCTTCTGTCATTCTGTCATCTTCTGTCATCTTCTGTCATTCTGTCATCTTCTGTCATTCTCTCCATCTGTCATCTTCTGTCATTCTGTCATCTTCTGTCATCTTCTGTCATTCTGTCATCTTCTGTCATTCTGTCATCTTCTGTCATCTTCTGTCATTCTGTCATCTTATGTCATATTCTGTCATCTTCTGTCATCTTCTGTCATTCTGTCATCTTCTGTCATTCTGTCATCTTCTGTCATCTTCTGTCATCTTCTGTAATCTTCTGTCATTCTGTCATCTTCTGTCATTCTGTCATCTTCTGTCATATTCTGCCATCTTCTGTCATCTTCTGTCATCTTCTGTCATTCTGTCCTTCTGTCATCTTCTGTCATTCTGTCATCTTCTGTCATTCTGTCATCTTCTGTCATCTTCTGTCATCTTCTGTCATTCTGTCATCTTCTGTCATCTTCTGTCATTCTGTCATCTTCAGTCATCTTCTGTCATTCTGTCCTTCTGTCATCTTCTGTCATCTGCTGTCATTCTGTCATCTTCTGTCATTCTGTCATCTTCTGTCATCTTCTGTCATCTTCTGTCACTCTGTCATCTTCTGTTATTCTGTCCTTCTGTCATCTTCTGTCATCTTCTCTCATTCTGTCATCTTCTGTCATTCTGTCATCTTCTGTCATCGTCTGTCATCTTCTGTCAAATTCTGTCATCTTCTGTCATCTTCTGTCATTCTGTCCTCTTCTGTCATATTCTGTCATCTTCTGTCATTCTGTCATCTTCTGTCATTCTGTCATCTTCTGTCATTCTGTCATCTTCAGTCATCTTCTGTCATCTTCTGTCATTCTGTCATATTCTGTCATCTTCTTTCATTTTCTGTCATCTTCTGTCATCTTCTGTCATTCTGTCACCTTCTGTCATCTTCTGTCATTCTGTCATCTTCTGTCATCTTCTGTCATCTTCTGTCACTATGTCATCTTCTGTCATCTTCTGTCATTCTGTCATATTCTGTCATCTTCTGTCATTCTGTCATTTTCTGTCATCTTCTGTCATTCTGTCATCTTCTGTCATCTTCTGTCATTCTATCCTCTTCTGTCATTCTGTCATCTTCTTTCACCTTCTGTCATCTTCTGTCATTCTGTCATCTTCTGTCATCTTCTGTCATCTTCTGTCTTTCTGTCATCATCTGTCATTCTATCATCATCTGTCATTCTGTCCTCTTCTGTCATCTTCTGTCATCTTCTGTCATCTTCTGTCATCTTCTGTCCTATTCTGTCATCTTCTGTCATCTTCTGTCATTCTGTCATCTTCTGTCATTCTGTCATCTTCTGTCATCTTCTTTCATCCTCTGTCATTCTGTCATCTTCTGTCATCTTCTGTCATTCTGTAATCTTCTGTCGTTCTGTCCTCTTCTGTCATTCTGTCATATTCTGTCATCTTCTGTCATCTGTCATTCTATCATCTTCTGTCATCTTCTGTCATCTTCTGTCATTCTGTCATCTTCTGTCATTGTGTAATCTTCTGTCATTCTGTCCTCTTCTGACATTCTGTCATCTTCTGTCATCTTCTCTCATCTTCTGTCATTCTGTCATCTTCTGTCATTCTGTCATCTTCTGTCATCTTCTGTCATTCTGTCATCTTCTGTCATCTTCTGTCATTCTGTCATTTCTGTCATCTTCTGTCATTCTCTCCTTCTGTCATCTTCTGTCATTCTTTCATCTTCTGTCATCTTCTGTCATTTTGTCATCTTCTGTCATTCTGTCCTCTTCTGTCATTCTGTCATCTTCTGTCATTCTGTCATCTTCTGTCATTCTGTCATCTTCTGTCATAGTCTGTCATCTTCTGTCATTCTGTCATCTTCTGTCATCTTCTGTCATCTTCTGTCATATTCTGTCATCTTCTGTCATTCTGTCATCTTCTGTCATCTTCTGTCATCTTCTGTCATTCTGTCATCTTCTGTCATATTCTGTCATCTTCTGTCATATTCTGCCATCTCCTGTCATCTTCTGTCATCTTCTGTCATCCTGTCCTTCTGTCATTTTCTGTCATCTTCTGTCATTCTGTCATCTTCTGTCATTCTGTCATCTTCTATCATCTTCTGTCATCTTCTGTCATTCTGTCATCTTCTGTCATCTTCTGTCATTCTGTCCTTCTGTCATCTGCTGTCATTCTGTCATCTTCTGTCATTCTGTCATCTTCTGTCATCTTCTGTCATTCTGTCCTTCTGTCATCTTCTGTCATCTTCTGTCATTCTGTCATCTTCTGTCATCTTCTGTCATTCTGTCCTCTTCTGTCATTCTGTCATCTTCTGTGATATTCTGTCATCTTCTGTCATCTTCTGTCATCTTCTGTCATTCTGCCATCTTCTGTCATCTTCTGTCATCTTCTGTCATCCTGTCATCTTCTGTCATCTTCTGTCATTCTGTCATCTTCTGTCATTCTGACCTCTTCTGTCATATTCTGTCATATTCTGTCATCATCTGACATCTTCTGTCACCTTCTGTCATCTTCTGTCATCTTCTGTCATTCTGTCATCTTCTGTCATCTTCTGTCATTCTGTCATCTTCTGTCATTCTGTCATCTTCTGTCATTCTGTCATCTTCTGTCATTCTGTAATCTTCTGTCATTCTGTCCTCTTCTGTCATCTTCTGTCATTCTGTCATCTTCTGTCATCTTCTTTCATCTTCTGTCATTCTGTCATCTTCTGTCATCTTCTGTCATCTTCTGTCATTCTGTCATCTTCACAGAATCACAGAATCACAGAATCACAGAAACCCCACAGTGCAGATAGAGGCCATTTCGGCCCATCGAGCCTGCACCGACACATATCCCACCCGATCCCTGTAACCCCTACACCAACACATATCCCACCCTATCCCCACGTATTTAATCCCCCTAACACTAAGGGTCAATTTATCATAGCCAATCATCCTAACCCGCACATCTTTGGACTGTGGGAGGAAACCGGAGCACCCGGAGGAAACCCACGCAAACACGGGGAGAATGTGCAAACTCCACACAGACAGTCACCCGAGGCCGGATTCGAACCCGGGTCCCTGGCGCTGTGAGGCAACAGTGCTAACCACTATGCCACCGTTCTGTCATCTTCTTTCATTCTGTCATCTTCTGTCATCTTCTGTCATCGTCTGTCACTCTGTCATCTTCTGTCATCTTCTGTCATCTTCTGTCATCTTCTGTCACTCTGTCATCTTCTGTCATCTTCTGTCATTCTGTCATATTCTGTCATCTTCTGTCATCTTCTGTCATTCTGTCATCTTCTGTCATTCTGTCATCTTCTGTCATATTCTGTCATATTCTGCCATCTTCTGTCATCTTCTGTCATTCTGTCCTTCTGTCATCTTCTGTCATCTTCTGTCATTCTGTCCTCTTCTGTCATTCTGTCATCTTCTGTCATTCTGTCATCTTCTGTCATTCTCTCATCTTCTGTCATTCTGTCATCTTCTGTCATTCTGTCATCTTCTGTCATCTTCTGTCATTCTGTCATCTTCTGTCATCTTCTGTCATTCTGTCATTTCTGTCATCTTCTGTCATTCTTTCATCTTCTGTCATTCTCTCCTTCTGTCATCTTCTGTCATCTTCTGTCATTCTGTCATCTTCTGTCATCTTCTGTCATTTTGTCATCTTCTGTCATTCTGTCCTCTTCTGTCATTCTGTCATCTTCTGTCATTCTGTCATCTTCTGTCATTCTGTCATCTTCTGTCATAGTCTGTCATCTTCTGTCATTCTGTCATCTTCTGTCATCTTCTGTCATCTTCTGTCATTCTGTCATCTTCTGTCATCTTCTGTCATCTTCTGTCATCTTCTGTCATTCTGTCATCTTCTGTCATTCTGTCATCTTCTGTCATATTCTGTCATCTTCTGTCATATTCTGCCATCTCCTGTCATCTTCTGTCATCTTCTGTCATCCTGTCCTTCTGTCATTTTCTGTCATCTTCTGTCATTCTGTCATCTTCTGTCATTCTGTCATCTTCTGTCATTCTGTCATCTTCTGTCATATTCTCTCATTCTGTCATCTTCTATCATCTTCTGTCATCTTCTGTCATTCTGTCATCTTCTGTCATCTTCTGTCATTTTGTCCTTCTGTCACCTTCTGTCATCTGCTGTCATTCTGTCATCTTCTGTCATTCTGTCATCTTCTGTCATCTTCTGTCATACTCTCATCTTCTGTCATCTTCTGTCATTCTGTCCTTCTGTCATCTTCTGTCATCTTCTGTCATTCTGTCATCTTCTGTCATCTTCTGTCATTCTGTCCTCTTCTGTCATTCTGTCATCTTCTGTGATATTCTGTCATCTTCTGTCATCTTCTGTCATCTTCCGTCATCTTCTGTCATCTTCTGTCATTCTGTCATCTTCTGTCATCTTCTGTCATCTTCTGTCATCCTGTCATCTTCTGTCATCTTCTGTCATTCTGTCATCTTCTGCCATTCTGTCCTCTTCTGTCATATTCTGTCATATTCTGTCATCATCTGACATCTTCTGTCACCTTCTGTCATCTTCTGTCATCTTCTGTCATCTTCTGTCATTCTGTCATCTTCTGTCATTCTGTCATCTTCTGTCATTCTGTCATCTTCTGTCATTCTGTAATCTTCTGTCATTCTGTCCTCTTCTGTCATCTTCTGTCATCTTCTGTCATTCTGTCATCTTCTGTCATCTTCTGTCATCTTCTGTCATTCTGTCATCTTCTGTCATCTTCTGTCATCTTCTGTCATTCTGTCATCTTCTGTCATCTTCTTTCATTCTGTCATCTTCTGTCATCTTCTGTCATCTTCTGTCACTCTGTCATCTTCTGTCATCTTCTGTCATTCTGTCATATTCTGTCATCTTCTGTCATCTTCTGTCATCTTCTGTCATTCTGTCATCTTCTGTCATTCTGTCATCTTCTGTCATATTCTGTCATATTCTGCCATCTTCTGTCATCTTCTGTCATCTTCTGTCATTCTGTCCTTCTGTCATCTTCTGTCATCTTCTGTCATTCTGTCCTCTTCTGTCATTCTGTCATATTCTGTCATTCTGTCATCTTCTGTCATTCTGTCATAGTCTGTCATCTTCTGTCGTTCTGTCATCTTCTGTCATATTCTGTCATTTCTGTCATCTTCTGTCATCTTCTGTCATTCTGTCATCTTCTGTCATTCTGTCATCTTCTGTCATCTTCTGTCATCTTCTGTCATTCTGTCATCTTCTGTCATTCTGTCATCTTCTGTCATATTCTGTCATCTTCTGTCATATTCTGCCATCTTCTTTCAACTTCTGTCATCTTCTGTCATTCTGTCCTTCTGTCATCTTCTGTCATCTTCTGTCATTCTGTCATCTTCTGTCATTGTGTCATCTTCTGTCATTCTGTCATCTTCTGTCATATTCTGTCATATTCTGCCATCTTCTGTCATCTTCTGTCATCTTCTGTCATTCTGTCCTTCTGTCATCTTCTGTCATCTTCTGTCATTCTGTCCTCTTCTGTCATTCTGTCATATTCTGTCATTCTGTCATCTTCTTTCATTTTCTGTCATCTTCTGTCATCTTCTGTCATTCTGTCACCTTCTGTCATCTTCTGTCATTCTGTCATCTTCTGTCATCTTCTGTCATCTTCTGTCACTATGTCATCTTCTGTCATCTTCTGTCATTCTGTCATATTCTGTCATCTTCTGTCATTCTGTCATTTTCTGTCATCTTCTGTCATTCTGTCATCTTCTGTCATCTTCTGTCATTCTATCCTCTTCTGTCATTCTGTCATCTTCTTTCACCTTCTGTCATCTTCTGTCATTCTGTCATCTTCTGTCATCTTCTGTCATCTTCTGTCTTTCTGTCATCATCTGTCATTCTGTCATCATCTGTCATTCTGTCCTCTTCTGTCATCTTCTGTCATCTTCTGTCATCTTCTGTCCTATTCTGTCATCTTCTGTCATCTTCTGTCATTCTGTCATCTTCTGTCATTCTGTCATCTTCTGTCATCTTCTTTCATCCTCTGTCATTCTGTCATCTTCTGTCATCTTCTGTCATTCTGTAATCTTCTGTCGTTCTGTCCTCTTCTGTCATTCTGTCATATTCTGTCATCTTCTGTCATCTGTCATTCTATCATCTTCTGTCATCTTCTGTCATCTTCTGTCATTCTGTCATCTTCTGTCATTGTGTAATCTTCTGTCATTCTGTCCTCTTCTGACATTCTGTCATTTCTGTCATCTTCTCTCATCTTCTGTCATTCTGTCATCTTCTGTCATTCTGTCATCTTCTGTCATCTTCTGTCATTCTGTCATCTTCTGTCATCTTCTGTCATTCTGTCATTTCTGTCATCTTCTGTCATTCTCTCCTTCTGTCATCTTCTGTCATTCTTTCATCTTCTGTCATCTTCTGTCATTTTGTCATCTTCTGTCATTCTGTCCTCTTCTGTCATTCTGTCATCTTCTGTCATTCTGTCATCTTCTGTCATTCTGTCATCTTCTGTCATAGTCTGTCATCTTCTGTCATTCTGTCATCTTCTGTCATCTTCTGTCATATTCTGTCATTTCTGTCATCTTCTGTCATCTTCTGTCATTCTGTCATCTTCTGTCATCTTCTGTCATCTTCTGTCATTCTGTCATCTTCTGTCATATTCTGTCATCTTCTGTCATATTCTGCCATCTCCTGTCATCTTCTGTCATCTTCTGTCATCCTGTCCTTCTGTCATTTTCTGTCATCTTCTGTCATTCTGTCATCTTCTGTCATTCTGTCATCTTCTGTCATTCTGTCATCTTCTGTCATCTTCTGTCATTCTGTCATCTTCTATCATCTTCTGTCATCTTCTGTCATTCTGTCATCTTCTGTCATCTTCTGTCATTCTGTCCTTCTGTCACCTTCTGTCATCTGCTGTCATTCTGTCATCTTCTGTCATTCTGTCATCTTCTGTCATCTTCTGTCATCTTCTGTCATACTGTCATCTTCTGTCATCTTCTGTCATCTTCTGTCATTCTGTCATCTTCTGTCATCTTCTGTCATTCTGTCCTCTTCTGTCATTCTGTCATCTTCTGTGATATTCTGTCATCTTCTGTCATCTTCTGTCATCTTCTGTCATCTTCTGTCATTCTGCCATCTTCTGTCATCTTCTGTCATCTTCTGTCATCCTGTCATCTTCTGTCATCTTCTGTCATTCTGTCATCTTCTGTCATTCTGACCTCTGCTGTCATATTCTGTCATATTCTGTCATCATCTGACATCTTCTGTCACCTTCTGTCATCTTCTGTCATCTTCTGTCATTCTGTCATCTTCTGTCATCTTCTGTCATTCTGTCATCTTCTGTCATTCTGTCATCTTCTGTCATTCTGTCATCTTCTGTCATTCTGTAATCTTATGTCATTCTGTCCTCTTCTGTCATCTTCTGTCATCTTCTGTCATTCTGTCATCTTCTGTCATCTTCTTTCATCTTCTGTCATTCTGTCATCTTCTGTCATCTTCTGTCATCTTCTGTCATCTTCTGTCATTCTGTCATCTTCTGTCATCTTCTTTCATTCTGTCATCTTCTGTCATCTTCTGTCATCGTCTGTCACTCTGTCATCTTCTGTCATCTTCTGTCATCTTCTGTCATCTTCTGTCACTCTGTCATCTTCTGTCATCTTCTGTCATTCTGTCATATTCTGTCATCTTCTGTCATCTTCTGTCATTCTGTCATCTTCTGTCATTCTGTCATCTTCTGTCATATTCTGTCATATTCTGCCATCTTCTGTCATCTTCTGTCATTCTGTCCTTCTGTCATCTTCTGTCATCTTCTGTCATTCTGTCCTCTTCTGTCATTCTGTCATCTTCTGTCATTCTGTCATCTTCTGTCATTCTCTCATCTTCTGTCATTCTGTCATCTTCTGTCATTCTGTCATCTTCTGTCATCTTCTGTCATTCTGTCATCTTCTGTCATCTTCTGTCATTCTGTCATTTCTGTCATCTTCTGTCATTCTTTCATCTTCTGTCATTCTCTCCTTCTGTCATCTTCTGTCATCTTCTGTCATTCTGTCATCTTCTGTCATCTTCTGTCATTTTGTCATCTTCTGTCATTCTGTCCTCTTCTGTCATTCTGTCATCTTCTGTCATTCTGTCATCTTCTGTCATTCTGTCATCTTCTGTCATAGTCTGTCATCTTCTGTCATTCTGTCATCTTCTGTCATCTTCTGTCATCTTCTGTCATTCTGTCATCTTCTGTCATCTTCTGTCATCTTCTGTCATCTTCTGTCATTCTGTCATCTTCTGTCATTCTGTCATCTTCTGTCATATTCTGTCATCTTCTGTCATATTCTGCCATCTCCTGTCATCTTCTGTCATCTTCTGTCATCCTGTCCTTCTGTCATTTTCTGTCATCTTCTGTCATTCTGTCATCTTCTGTCATTCTGTCATCTTCTGTCATTCTGTCATCTTCTGTCATATTCTCTCATTCTGTCATCTTCTATCATCTTCTGTCATCTTCTGTCATTCTGTCATCTTCTGTCATCTTCTGTCATTCTGTCCTTCTGTCACCTTCTGTCATCTGCTGTCATTCTGTCATCTTCTGTCATTCTGTCATCTTCTGTCATCTTCTGTCATCTTCTGTCATACTCTCATCTTCTGTCATCTTCTGTCATTCTGTCCTTCTGTCATCTTCTGTCATCTTCTGTCATTCTGTCATCTTCTGTCATCTTCTGTCATTCTGTCCTCTTCTGTCATTCTGTCATCTTCTGTGATATTCTGTCATCTTCTGTCATCTTCTGTCATCTTCTGTCATCTTCTGTCATCTTCTGTCATTCTGTCATCTTCTGTCATCTTCTGTCATCTTCTGTCATCCTGTCATCTTCTGTCATCTTCTGTCATTCTGTCATCTTCTGTCATTCTGTCCTCTTCTGTCATATTCTGTCATATTCTGTCATCATCTGACATCTTCTGTCACCTTCTGTCATCTTCTGTCATCTTCTGTCATCTTCTGTCATTCTGTCATCTTCTGTCATTCTGTCATCTTCTGTCATTCTGTCATCTTCTGTCATTCTGGAATCTTCTGTCATTCTGTCCTCTTCTGTCATCTTCTGTCATCTTCTGTCATTCTGTCATCTTCTGTCATCTTCTGTCATCTTCTGTCATTCTGTCATCTTCTGTCATCTTCTGTCATCTTCTGTCATTCTGTCATCTTCTGTCATCTTCTTTCATTCTGTCATCTTCTGTCATCTTCTGTCATCTTCTGTCACTCTGTCATCTTCTGTCATCTTCTGTCATTCTGTCATATTCTGTCATCTTCTGTCATCTTCTGTCATCTTCTGTCATTCTGTCATCTTCTGTCATTCTGTCATCTTCTGTCATATTCTGTCATATTCTGCCATCTTCTGTCATCTTCTGTCATCTTCTGTCATTCTGTCCTTCTGTCATCTTCTGTCATTCTGTCCTCTTCTGTCATTCTGTCATATTCTGTCATTCTGTCATCTTCTGTCATTCTGTCATAGTCTGTCATCTTCTGTCGTTCTGTCATCTTCTGTCATATTCTGTCATTTCTGTCATCTTCTGTCATCTTCTGTCATTCTGTCATCTTCTGTCATTCTGTCATCTTCTGTCATCTTCTGTCATCTTCTGTCATTCTGTCATCTTCTGTCATATTCTGTCATCTTCTGTCATATTCTGCCATCTTCTTTCAACTTCTGTCATCTTCTGTCATTCTGTCCTTCTGTCATCTTCTGTCATCTTCTGTCATTCTGTCATCTTCTGTCATTCTGTCATCTTCTGTCATTCTGTCATCTTCTGTCATATTCTGTCATATTCTGCCATCTTCTGTCATCTTCTGTCATCTTCTGTCATTCTGTCCTTCTGTCATCTTCTGTCATCTTCTGTCATTCTGTCCTCTTCTGTCATTCTGTCATATTCTGTCATTCTGTCATCTTCTGTCATTCTGTCATAGTCTGTCATCTTCTGTCGTTCTGTCATCTTCTGTCATATTCTGTCATTTCTGTCATCTTCTGTCATCTTCTGTCATTCTGTCATCTTCTGTCATTCTGTCATCTTCTGTCATCTTCTGTCATTCTGTCATCTTCTGTCATTCTGTCATCTTCTGTCATATTCTGTCATCTTATGTCATATTCTGCCATCTTCTGTCATCTTCTGTCATCTTCTGTCATTCTGTCCTTCTGTCATCTTCTGTCATCTTCTGTCATTCTGTCATCTTCTGTCATTCTGTCATCTTCTGTCGTTCTGTCATCTTCTGTCATTCTGTCATCTTCTGTCATCTTCTGTCATCTTCTGTCATTCTCTCATCTTCTGTCATTCTTTCCTTCTGTCATCTTCTGTCATCTGCTGTCATTCTGTCATTTTCTGTCATTCTGTCATCTTCTGTCATCTTCTGTCATCTTCTGTCATACTGTCATCTTCTGTCATCTTCTGTCATTCTGTCCTTCTGTCATCTTCTGTCATCTTCTGTCATCTTCTGTCATTCTGTCATCTTCTGTCATCTTCTGTCATTCTGTGCTCTTCTGTCATTCTGTCATCTTCTGTGATATTCTGTCATCTTCTCTCATCTTCTATCATCTTCTGTCATCTTATGTCATCTTCTGTCATTCTGTCATCTTCTGTCATCTTCTGTCATCTTCTGTCACCCTGTCATCTTCTGTCATTCTGTCATCTTCTGTCATTCTGTCCTCTTCTGTCATATTCTGTCATATTCTGTCATCTTCTGACATCTTCTGTCATCTTCTGTCATCTTCTGTCATTCTGTCATCTTCTGTCATCTTCTGTCATTCTGTCATCTTCTGACATTCTGTCATCTTCTGTCATCGTCTGTCATCTTCTGTCATTCTGTCCTCTTCTGTCATATTCTGTCATCTTCTGTCATCTTCTGTCATTCTGTCATCTTCTGTCATTCTGTCATCTTCTGTCATTCTGTCCTTCTGTCATCATCTGTCATTCTGTCATCTTCTGTCATTCTGTCCTCTTCTGTCATCTTCTGTCATCTTCTGTCATTCTGTTATCTTCTGTCATCTTCTGTCATTCTGTCATCTTCTGTCATCTTCTGTCATCGTCTGTCACCTTCTGTCATTCTGTCATCTTATGTCATCTTCTGTCATTCTGTCATCTTCTGTCATCTTCTGTCACTCTGTCATCTTCTGTCATCTTCTGTCATTCTGTCATATTCTGTCATCTTCTGTCATCTTCTGTCATTCTGTCATCTTTTGTCATTCTGTCATCTTCTGTCATATTCTGTCATATTCTGCCATCTTCTGTCATCTTCTGTCATCTTCTGTCATTCTGTCCTTCTGTCATCTTCTGTCATCTTCTGTCATTCTGTCATCTTCTGTCATTCTGTCATCTTCTGTCATTCTGTCATCTTCTGTCATCTTCTGTCACTCTGTCATCTTCTGTCATCTTCTGTCATCTTCTGTCATTCTGTCATCTTCTGTCATCTTCTGTCATTCTGTCCTTCTGTCATCTTCTGTCATCTTCTGTCACCTGCTGTCATTCTGTCATCTTCTTTCATTCTGTCATCTTCTGTCATCTTCTGTCATCTTCTGTCATTCTGTCATCTTCTGTCATCTTCTGTCATTCTGTCCTTCTGTCATCTTCTGTCATCTTCTGTCATCTTCTGTCATTCTGTCATCTTCTGTCATTCTGTCATCTTCTGTCATCGTCTGTCATCTTCTGTCATCTTCTGTCATCTTCTGTCATCTTCTGTCATTCTGTCCTCTTCTGTCATATTCTGTCATCTTCTGTCATCTTCTGTCATTCTGTCATCTTCTGTCATTCTGTCATCTTCTGTCATTCTGTCATCTTCAGTCATCTTCTGTCATCTTCTTTCATTCTGTAATCTTCTGTCATTCTCTCCTCTTCTGTCATCTTCAGTCATCTTCTGTCATTCTGTCATCTTCTGTCATCTTCTGTCATCTTCTGTCATTCTGTCATTCTGTCATCTTCTGTCAGCTTCTGTCATCTTCTGTCATCATCTGTCATTCTGTCACCTTCTGTCATCTTCTGTCATTCTGTCATCTTCTGTCATCTTCTGTCACTCTGTCATCTTCTGTTATCTTCTGTCATTCTGTCATATTCTGTCATTCTGTCATCTTCTGTCATCTTCTGTCATTCTGTCATCTTATGTCATTCTGTCCTCTTCTTTCATTCTGTCATCTTCTGTCATTCTGTCATCTTCTGTCATTCTGTCATCTTCTGTCATCTTCTTTCATGCTCTGTCATTCTGTCATCTACTGTCATCTTCTGTCATTCTGTAATCTTCTGTCATTCTGTCCTCTTCTGTCATTCTGTCATATTCTGTCATCTTCTGTCATCTTCTGTCATTCTATCAACTTCTGTCATCTTCTGTCATCTTCTGTCATTCTGTCATCTTCTGTCATTCTGTAATCTTCTGTCATTCTGTCCTCTTCTGACATTCTGTCATCTTCTGTCATCTTCTCTCATCTTCTGTCATTCTGTCATCTTCTGTCATCTTCTGTCATTCTGTCATCTTCTGTCATCTTCTGTCATTCTTTCATTTTCTGTCATTCTCTCCTTCTGTCATCTTCTGTCATCTTCTGTCATTCTGTCATCTTCTGTCATCTTCTGTCATTCTGTCATCTTCTGTCATTCTGTCCTCTTCTGTCATTCTGTCATCTTCAGTCATTCTGTCATCTTCTGTCATCTTCTGTCATTCTGTCATCTTCTGTCATAGTCTGTCACCTTCTGTCATTCTGTCATCTTCTGTCATATTCTGTCATTTCTGTCATCTTCTGTCATCTTCTGTCATTCTGTCATCTTCTGTCATCTTCTGCCATCTTCTGTCATCTTCTGTCATCTTCTGTCATTCTGTCCTTCTGTCATCTTCTGTCATCTTCTGTCATTCTGTCATCTTCTGTCATTCTGTCATCTTCTGTTATTCTGTCATCTTCTGTCATCTTCTGTCATCTTCTGTCATTCTGTCATCATCTTTCATTCTGTCATCTTCTGTCATCTTCTGTCATTCTGTCATCTTCTGTCATCTTCAGTCATTCTGTCCTTCTGTCATCTTCTGTCATCTTCTGTCATCTTCTGTCATCTTCTGTCATTCTGTCCTCTTCTGTCATTCTGTCATCTTCTGTGATATTCTGTCATCTTCTGTCATCTTCTGTCATCTTCTGTCATTCTGTCATCTTCTGTCATCTTCTGTCATCCTGTCATCTTCTGTCATCTTCTGTCATTCTGTCATCTTCTGTCATTCTGTCCTCTTCTGTCATATTCTGTCAACTTCTGACATCTTCTGTCACCTTCTGTCATCTTCTGTCATCTTCTGTTATTCTGTCATCTTCTGTCATCTTCTGTCATTCTGTCATCTTCTGTCATTCTGTCATCTTCTGTCATCGTCTCTCATCTTCTGTCATCTTCTGTCATGTTCTGTCATCTTCTGTCATTCTGTCCTCTTCTATCATATTCTGTCATCTTCTGTCATCTTCTGACATTCTGTCATCTTCTGTCATCTGTCATCTTCTGTCATTCTGTCCTTCTGTCATCTTCTGTCATTCTGTAATCTTCTGTCATTCTGTCCTCTTCTGTCATCTTCTGTCATCTTCTGTCATTCTGTCCTCTTCTTTCATATTCTGTCATCTTCTGTCATCTTCTGTCATTCTGTCATCTTCTGTCATCTTCTGTCATCTTCTGTCACTCTGTCATCTTCTGTCATTCTGTCATATTCTGTCATCTTCTGTCATTCTGTCATCTTCTGTCATCTTCTGTCATTCTGTCATCTTCTGTCCTCTTCTGTCATTCTGTCATCTTCTTTCACCTTCTGTCATCTTCTGTCCTCTTCTGTCATTCTGTCATCTTCTTTCACCTTCTGTCATCTTCTGTCATCTTCTGTCATTCTGTAATCTTCTGTCATCTTCTGTCATCTTCTGTCATTCTGTCATCATCTGTCATTCTGTCATCTTCTGTCATCTTCTGTCATTCTGTCATCTTCTGTCATTCTGTCATCTTCTGTCATCTTCTGTCATTCTGTCATCTTCTGTACTCTTCTGTCATTCTGTCATCTTCTTTCACCTTCTGTCATCTTCTGTCATCTTCTGTCATTCTGTCATCTTCTGTCATCTTCTGTCATCTTCTGTCATTCTGTCATCTTCTGTCATTCTGTCATCTTCTGTCATCTTCTGTCATTCTGTCATCTTCTGTCATTCTGTCATCTTCTATCATCTTCTGTCATCTTCTGTCATTCTGTCATCTTCTGTCATTCTGTCCTTTTCTGTCATTCTGTCATCTTCTGTCATTCTGTCATCTTCTATCATCTTCTGTCATCTTCTGTCATTCTGTCATCTTCTGTCATTCTGTCCTTTTCTGTCATTCTGTCATCTTCTGTCATTCTGTCATCTTCTGTCATTCTGTCCTTCTGTCATCTTCTGTCATTCTGTCATCTTCTGTCATCTTCTGTCTTTCTGTCATCTTCTGTCATCTTCTGCCATTCTGTCATCTTCTGTCATTCTGTCATCCTCTGTCATCTTCTGTCATCTTCTGTCATTCTGTCATCTTCTGTCATTCTGTCATCTTCTGTCACGTTCTGTCATTCTGTCATCTTCTGTCATATTCTGTCATCTTCTGTCATTCTGCCATCTTCTGTCATCTTCTGTCATTCTGTCATCTTCTGTCATTCTCTCATCTTCTGTCATATTCTGTCATCTTCTGTCATTCTGCCATCTTCTGTCATGTTCTGTCATCTTCTGTTATTCTGTAATCTTCTGTCATTCTGTCATCTTCTGTCATCTTCTGTCATTCTGTCATCTTCTGTCCTCTTCTGTCATTCTGTCATCTTCAGTCATTCTGTCATCTTCTGTCATATTCTGTCATCTTCTGTCATCTTCTGTCCTCTTCTGTCATTCTGTCATCTTCTGTCATTCTGTCATCTTCTGTCATTCTGTCATCTTCTGTCATATTCTGTCATATTCTGCCATCTTCTGTCATCTTCTGTCATCTTCTGTCATTCTGTCCTTCTGTCATCTTCTGTCATCTTCTGTCATTCTGTCCTCTTCTGTCATTCTGTCATATTCTGTCATTCTGTCATCTTCTGTCATTCTGTCATAGTCTGTCATCTTCTGTCGTTCTGTCATCTTCTGTCATATTCTGTCATTTCTGTCATCTTCTGTCATCTTCTGTCATTCTGTCATCTTCTGTCATTCTGTCATCTTCTGTCATCTTCTGTCATTCTGTCATCTTCTGTCATTCTGTCATCTTCTGTCATATTCTGTCATCTTCTGTCATATTCTGCCATCTTCTGTCATCTTCTGTCATCTTCTGTCATTCTGTCCTTCTGTCATCTTCTGTCATCTTCTGTCATTCTGTCATCTTCTGTCATTCTGTCATCTTCTGTCGTTCTGTCATCTTCTGTCATTCTGTCATCTTCTGTCATCTTCTGTCATCTTCTGTCATTCTCTCATCTTCTGTCATTCTTTCCTTCTGTCATCTTCTGTCATCTGCTGTCATTCTGTCATTTTCTGTCATTCTGTCATCTTCTGTCATCTTCTGTCATCTTCTGTCATACTGTCATCTTCTGTCATCTTCTGTCATTCTGTCCTTCTGTCATCTTCTGTCATCTTCTGTCATCTTCTGTCATTCTGTCATCTTCTGTCATCTTCTGTCATTCTGTGCTCTTCTGTCATTCTGTCATCTTCTGTGATATTCTGTCATCTTCTCTCATCTTCTATCATCTTCTGTCATCTTATGTCATCTTCTGTCATTCTGTCATCTTCTGTCATCTTCTGTCATCTTCTGTCACCCTGTCATCTTCTGTCATTCTGTCATCTTCTGTCATTCTGTCCTCTTCTGTCATATTCTGTCATATTCTGTCATCTTCTGACATCTTCTGTCATCTTCTGTCATCTTCTGTCATTCTGTCATCTTCTGTCATCTTCTGTCATTCTGTCATCTTCTGACATTCTGTCATCTTCTGTCATCGTCTGTCATCTTCTGTCATTCTGTCCTCTTCTGTCATATTCTGTCATCTTCTGTCATCTTCTGTCATTCTGTCATCTTCTGTCATTCTGTCATCTTCTGTCATTCTGTCCTTCTGTCATCATCTGTCATTCTGTCATCTTCTGTCATTCTGTCCTCTTCTGTCATCTTCTGTCATCTTCTGTCATTCTGTTATCTTCTGTCATCTTCTGTCATTCTGTCATCTTCTGTCATCTTCTGTCATCGTCTGTCACCTTCTGTCATTCTGTCATCTTATGTCATCTTCTGTCATTCTGTCATCTTCTGTCATCTTCTGTCACTCTGTCATCTTCTGTCATCTTCTGTCATTCTGTCATATTCTGTCATCTTCTGTCATCTTCTGTCATTCTGTCATCTTTTGTCATTCTGTCATCTTCTGTCATATTCTGTCATATTCTGCCATCTTCTGTCATCTTCTGTCATCTTCTGTCATTCTGTCCTTCTGTCATCTTCTGTCATCTTCTGTCATTCTGTCATCTTCTGTCATTCTGTCATCTTCTGTCATTCTGTCATCTTCTGTCATCTTCTGTCACTCTGTCATCTTCTGTCATCTTCTGTCATCTTCTGTCATTCTGTCATCTTCTGTCATCTTCTGTCATTCTGTCCTTCTGTCATCTTCTGTCATCTTCTGTCACCTGCTGTCATTCTGTCATCTTCTTTCATTCTGTCATCTTCTGTCATCTTCTGTCATCTTCTGTCATTCTGTCATCTTCTGTCATCTTCTGTCATTCTGTCCTTCTGTCATCTTCTGTCATCTTCTGTCATCTTCTGTCATTCTGTCATCTTCTGTCATTCTGTCATCTTCTGTCATCGTCTGTCATCTTCTGTCATCTTCTGTCATCTTCTGTCATCTTCTGTCATTCTGTCCTCTTCTGTCATATTCTGTCATCTTCTGTCATCTTCTGTCATTCTGTCATCTTCTGTCATTCTGTCATCTTCAGTCATCTTCTGTCATCTTCTTTCATTCTGTAATCTTCTGTCATTCTCTCCTCTTCTGTCATCTTCAGTCATCTTCTGTCATTCTGTCATCTTCTGTCATCTTCTGTCATCTTCTGTCATTCTGTCATTCTGTCATCTTCTGTCAGCTTCTGTCATCTTCTGTCATCATCTGTCATTCTGTCACCTTCTGTCATCTTCTGTCATTCTGTCATCTTCTGTCATCTTCTGTCACTCTGTCATCTTCTGTTATCTTCTGTCATTCTGTCATATTCTGTCATTCTGTCATCTTCTGTCATCTTCTGTCATTCTGTCATCTTATGTCATTCTGTCCTCTTCTTTCATTCTGTCATCTTCTGTCATTCTGTCATCTTCTGTCATTCTGTCATCTTCTGTCATCTTCTTTCATGCTCTGTCATTCTGTCATCTACTGTCATCTTCTGTCATTCTGTAATCTTCTGTCATTCTGTCCTCTTCTGTCATTCTGTCATATTCTGTCATCTTCTGTCATCTTCTGTCATTCTATCAACTTCTGTCATCTTCTGTCATCTTCTGTCATTCTGTCATCTTCTGTCATTCTGTAATCTTCTGTCATTCTGTCCTCTTCTGACATTCTGTCATCTTCTGTCATCTTCTCTCATCTTCTGTCATTCTGTCATCTTCTGTCATCTTCTGTCATTCTGTCATCTTCTGTCATCTTCTGTCATTCTTTCATTTTCTGTCATTCTCTCCTTCTGTCATCTTCTGTCATCTTCTGTCATTCTGTCATCTTCTGTCATCTTCTGTCATTCTGTCATCTTCTGTCATTCTGTCCTCTTCTGTCATTCTGTCATCTTCAGTCATTCTGTCATCTTCTGTCATCTTCTGTCATTCTGTCATCTTCTGTCATAGTCTGTCACCTTCTGTCATTCTGTCATCTTCTGTCATATTCTGTCATTTCTGTCATCTTCTGTCATCTTCTGTCATTCTGTCATCTTCTGTCATCTTCTGCCATCTTCTGTCATCTTCTGTCATCTTCTGTCATTCTGTCCTTCTGTCATCTTCTGTCATCTTCTGTCATTCTGTCATCTTCTGTCATTCTGTCATCTTCTGTTATTCTGTCATCTTCTGTCATCTTCTGTCATCTTCTGTCATTCTGTCATCTTCTGTCATCTTCTGTCATTCTGTCCTTCTGTCATCCTCTGCCATCTGCTGTCATTCTGTCATCATCTGTCATTCTGTCATCTTCTGTCATCTTCTGTCATTCTGTCATCTTCTGTCATCTTCAGTCATTCTGTCCTTCTGTCATCTTCTGTCATCTTCTGTCATCTTCTGTCATCTTCTGTCATTCTGTCCTCTTCTGTCATTCTGTCATCTTCTGTGATATTCTGTCATCTTCTGTCATCTTCTGTCATCTTCTGTCATTCTGTCATCTTCTGTCATCTTCTGTCATCCTGTCATCTTCTGTCATCTTCTGTCATTCTGTCATCTTCTGTCATTCTGTCCTCTTCTGTCATATTCTGTCAACTTCTGACATCTTCTGTCACCTTCTGTCATCTTCTGTCATCTTCTGTTATTCTGTCATCTTCTGTCATCTTCTGTCATTCTGTCATCTTCTGTCATTCTGTCATCTTCTGTCATCGTCTCTCATCTTCTGTCATCTTCTGTCATGTTCTGTCATCTTCTGTCATTCTGTCCTCTTCTATCATATTCTGTCATCTTCTGTCATCTTCTGACATTCTGTCATCTTCTGTCATCTGTCATCTTCTGTCATTCTGTCCTTCTGTCATCTTCTGTCATTCTGTAATCTTCTGTCATTCTGTCCTCTTCTGTCATCTTCTGTCATCTTCTGTCATTCTGTCCTCTTCTTTCATATTCTGTCATCTTCTGTCATCTACTGTCATTCTGTCATCTTCTGTCATCTTCTGTCATCTTCTGTCACTCTGTCATCTTCTGTCATTCTGTCATATTCTGTCATCTTCTGTCATTCTGTCATCTTCTGTCATCTTCTGTCATTCTGTCATCTTCTGTCCTCTTCTGTCATTCTGTCATCTTCTTTCACCTTCTGTCATCTTCTGTCCTCTTCTGTCATTCTGTCATCTTCTTTCACCTTCTGTCATCTTCTGTCATCTTCTGTCATTCTGTAATCTTCTGTCATCTTCTGTCATCTTCTGTCATTCTGTCATCATCTGTCATTCTGTCATCTTCTGTCATCTTCTGTCATTCTGTCATCTTCTGTCATTCTGTCATCTTCTGTCATCTTCTGTCATTCTGTCATCTTCTGTACTCTTCTGTCATTCTGTCATCTTCTTTCACCTTCTGTCATCTTCTGTCATCTTCTGTCATTCTGTCATCTTCTGTCATCTTCTGTCATCTTCTGTCATTCTGTCATCTTCTGTCATTCTGTCATCTTCTGTCATCTTCTGTCATTCTGTCATCTTCTGTCATTCTGTCATCTTCTATCATCTTCTGTCATCTTCTGTCATTCTGTCATCTTCTGTCATTCTGTCCTTTTCTGTCATTCTGTCATCTTCTGTCATTCTGTCATCTTCTATCATCTTCTGTCATCTTCTGTCATTCTGTCATCTTCTGTCATTCTGTCCTTTTCTGTCATTCTGTCATCTTCTGTCATTCTGTCATCTTCTGTCATTCTGTCCTTCTGTCATCTTCTGTCATTCTGTCATCTTCTGTCATCTTCTGTCTTTCTGTCATCTTCTGTCATCTTCTGCCATTCTGTCATCTTCTGTCATTCTGTCATCCTCTGTCATCTTCTGTCATCTTCTGTCATTCTGTCATCTTCTGTCATTCTGTCATCTTCTGTCACGTTCTGTCATTCTGTCATCTTCTGTCATATTCTGTCATCTTCTGTCATTCTGCCATCTTCTGTCATCTTCTGTCATTCTGTCATCTTCTGTCATTCTCTCATCTTCTGTCATATTCTGTCATCTTCTGTCATTCTGCCATCTTCTGTCATGTTCTGTCATCTTCTGTTATTCTGTAATCTTCTGTCATTCTGTCATCTTCTGTCATCTTCTGTCATTCTGTCATCTTCTGTCCTCTTCTGTCATTCTGTCATCTTCAGTCATTCTGTCATCTTCTGTCATATTCTGTCATCTTCTGTCATATTCTGCCATCTTCTGTCATCTTCTGTCATCTTCTGTCATCTTCTGTCATTCTGTCATCTTCTGTCATTCTGTCATCTTCTGTCATTCTGTCATTCTGTCATCTTCTGTCATCTACTGTCATCTTCTGTCATTCTGTCATCTTCTGTGATCTTCTGTCATCTTCTGTCATCTTCTGTCATTCTGTCCTTCTGTCATCTTCTGTCATCTGCTGTCATTCTGTCATCTTCTGTCATTCTGTCATCTTCTGTCATCTTCTGTCATCTTCTGTCATTCTGTCCTCTTCTTTCATTCTGTCATCTTCTGTCATTTTCTGTCATCTTCTGTCATCTTCTGTCATCTTCTGTCATCTTCCGTCATTCTGTCATCTTCTGTCATCTTCTGTCATCCTGTCATCTTCTGTCATCTTCTGTCATTCTGTCATCTTCTGTCATTCTGTCCTCTTCTGTCATATTCTGTCATCTTCTGACATCTTCTGTCATCTTCTGTCATTCTGTCATCGTCTGTCATCTTCTGTCATCTTCTGTCATCTTCTGTCATTCTGTCCTCTTCTTTCATATTCTGTCATCTTCTGTCATCTTCTGTCATTCTGTCATCTTCTGTCATTCTGTCATCTTCTGTCATTCTGTCCTTCTGTCATCTTCTGTCATTCTGTAATCTTCTGTCATTCTGTCCTCTTCTGTCATCTTCTGTCATTCTGTCATCTTCTGTCATCTTCTGTCATCTTCTGTCATTCTGTCATCTTCTGTCATCTTCTGTCATCTTCTGTCATTCTGTCATCTTCTGTCATCTTCTGTCATTCTGTCATCTTCTGTCCTCTTCTGTCATTCTGTCATCTTCTGTCATTCTGTCATCTTCTGTCATATTCTGTCATCTTCTGTCATATTCTGCCATCTTCTGTCATCTTCTGTCATCTTCTGTCATCTTCTGTCATCTTCTGTCATTCTGTCGTCTTCTGTCATTCTGTCATCTTCTGTCATTCTGTCATCTTCTGTCATTCTGTCATTCTGTCATCTTCTGTCATTCTGTCATCTACTGTCATCTACTGTCATTCTGTCCTTCTGTCATCTTCTGTCATCTGCTGTCATTCTGTCATCTTCTGTCATTCTGTCATCTTCTGTCATCTTCTGTCATTCTGTCATCTTCTGTCATTCTGTCCTTCTGTCATCTTCTGTCATCTTCTGTCAACTTCTGTCATTCTGTCATCTTCTGTCATCTTCTGTCATCTTCTGTCATTCTGTCCTCTTCTGTCATTCTGTCATCTTCTGTCATCTTCTGTCATCTTCTGTCATCTTCCGTCATTCTGTCATCTTCTGTCATCTTCTGTCATCCTGTCATCTTCTGTCATCTTCTGTCATCTTCTGACATCTTCTGTCATCTTCTGTCATCTTCTGTCATTCTGTCATCGTCTGTCATCTTCTGTCATCTTCTGTCATCTTCTTTCATCTTTTGTCATTCTGTCCTCTTCTTTCATATTCTGTCATCTTCTGTCATCTTCTGTCATTCTGTCATCTTCTGTCATTCTGTCATCTTCTGTCATTCTGTCCTTCTGTCATCTTCTGTCATTCTGTAATCTTCTGTCATTCTGTCATCTTCTGTCATCTTCTGTCATCTTCTGTCATTCTGTCATCTTCTGTCATCTTCTGTCATTCTGTCATCTTCTGTCATCTTCTGTCATCTTCTGTCATCTTCTGTCATTCTGTCATCTTCTGTCATTCTGTCATCTTCTGTCATTCTGTCCTTCTGTCATCTTCTGTCATTCTGTAATCTTCTGTCATTCTGTCCTCTTCTGTCATCTTCTGTCATTCTGTCATCTTCTGTCATCTTCTGTCATTTTCTGTCATCTTCTGTCATTCTGTCCTCTTCTGTCATTGTGTCATCTTCTGTCATCTTCTGTCATCTTCTGTCATCTTCTGTCATTGTGTCATCTTCTGTCATCTTCTGTCATCTTCTGTCATCTTCTGTCATCTTCTGTCTTCTTTCATCTTCTGTCATATTCTGTCATCTTCTGTCATTCTGCCATCTTCTGTCATCTTCTGTCATTCTGTAATCTTCTGTCATTCTGTCATCTTCTGTCATCTTCTGTCATCTTCTGACCTATTCTATCATCTTCTGTCATCTTCTGTCATTCTGTCATCTTCTGTCGTCTTCTGTCTTTCTGTCATCTTCTGTCATCTTCTGTCATCTTCTGTCATCTTCTGTCCTATTCTATCATCTTCTGTCATCTTCTGTCATTCTGTCATCTTCTGTCATCTTCTGTCATCTTCTGTCCTATTCTATCATCTTCTGTCATCTTCTATCATTCTGTCATCTTCTGTCATTCTGTCCTCTTCTGTCATTCTGTCCTCTTCTGTCATTCTGTCATCTTCTGTCATATTCTGCCATCTTCTGTCATCTTCTGTCATCTTCTGTCATTCTGTCATCTTCTGTCATTCTGTCATCTTCTGTCATCTTCTGTCATTCTGTCATATTCTGCCCTCTTCTGTCATTCTGTCATCTTCTTTCAACTTCTGTCATCTTCTGTCATCTTCTGTCATTCTGTCGTCTTCTCTCATCTTCTGTCATTCTGTCATCTTCTGTCATTCTGTCCTCATCTGTCATTGTGTCATCTTCTGTCATCTTCTGTCATCTTCTCTCATCTTCTGTCCTATTCTGTCATCTTCTGTCATTCTGTCATCTTCTGTCGTTCTGTCATCTTCTGTCATCTTCTTTCATCCTCTGTCATTCTGCAATCTTCTGTCATTCTGTCCTCTTCTGTCATTCTGTCATATTCTCTCATCTTCTGTCATCTTCTGTCATTCTATCATCTTCTGTCATCTTCTGTCATCTTCTGTCCTATTCTGTCATCTTCTGTCATTCTGTCATCTTCTGTCGTTCTGTCATCTTCTGTCATCTTCTTTCATCCTCTGTCATTCTGCAATCTTCTGTCATTCTGTCATCTTCTGTCATTCTGTCCTCTTCTGTCATCTTCTGTCATCTTCTCTCATCTTCTGTCATTCTGTCATCTTCTCTCATCTTCTGCCATCTTCTGTCATTCTGTCATCTTCTGTCATCTTCTGTCATTCTGTCATCTTCTGTCATCTTCTTTCATTCTGTCATCTTCTGTCATCTTTATCATTCTTTCATCTTCTGTCATTCTCTCCTTCTGTCATCTTCTGTCATTCTGTCATCTTCTGTCATCTTCTGTCATTCTGTCATCTTCTGTCATTCTGTCATCTTCTGTCATTCTGTCATCTTCTGTCATCTTCTGTCATCTTCTGTCATAGTCTGTCATCTTCTGTCATTCTGTCATCTTCTGTCATTCTGTCATCTTCTGTCATCTTCTGTCATCTTCTGTCATCTTCTGTCATCTTCTGTCATCTTCTGTCATTCTGTCATCTTCTGTCATCTTCTGTCATCTTCTGTCATTCTGTCCTCTTCTGTCATTGTGTCATCTTCTGTCATCTTCTGTCATTCTGTCCTCTTCTGTCATTGTGTCATCTTCTGTCATCTTCTGTCATCTTCTGTCATTCTGTCATCTTCTGTCATCTTCTGTCATCTTCTGTCATTCTGTCCTCTTCTGTCATTCTGTCATCTTCTGTTATTCTGTCATCTTCTGTCATTCTGTCATCTTGTCATATTCTGTCATCTTCTGTCATATTCTGCCATCTTCTGTCATCTTCTGTCATCTTCTGTCATTCTGTCATCTTCTGTCATTCTGTCATCTTCTGTCATATTCTGTCATCTCCTGTCATTCTGCCATCTTCTGTGATCTTCTGTCATCTTCTGTTATTCTGTCATCTTCTGTCATTCTGTCATCTTCTGTCATATTCTGTCATTCTGTCATCTTCTGTCATTCTGTCATCTTCTGTCATATTCTGTCATCTTCTGTCATATTCTGCCATCTTCTGTCATCTTCTGTCATCTTCTGTCATTCTGTCCTTCTGTCATCTTCTGTCATCTTCTGTCATTCTGTCATCTTCTGTCATTCTGTCATCTTCTGTCATTCTGTCATCTACTGTCATCTTCTGTCATTCTGACATCTTCTGTCATCTTCTGTCATCTTCTGTCATTCTGTCATCTTCTGTCATCTTCTGTCATCTTCTGACATCTTCTGTCATCTTCTGTCATCTTCTGTCATCTGCTGTCAACTTCTGTCACTCTGTTATCTTCTGTCATATTCTGTCATCTTCTATCATCTTCTGTCATCTTCTGTCATTCTGTCATCTTCTGTCATCTTCTGTCATTCTGTCCTTCTGTCATCTTCTGTCATCTTCTGTCAACTTCTGTCACTCTGTTATCTTCTGTCATATTCTGTCATCTTCTGTCATCTTATGTCATCTTCTGTCATTCTGTGATCTTCTGTCATCTTCTGTCATCCTGTCATCTTCTGTCATCTTCTGTCATTCTGTCCTCTTCTGTCATATTCTGTCATCTTCTGACATCTTCTGTCATCTTCTGTCATCTTCTGTCATTCTGTCATCTTCTGTCATCTTCTGTCATTCTGTCATCTTCTGTCATTCTCTCCTTCTGTCATCTTCTGTCATTCTGTCATCTTCTGTCATTCTGTCATCTTCTGTCATTCTGTCATCTTCTGTCATTCTGTCCTTCTGTCATCTTCTGTCATTCTGTAATCTTCTGTCATTCTGTCCTCTTCTGTCATCTTCTGTCAATCTGTCATCTTCTGTCATCTTCTGTCATCTTCTGTCATTCTGTCATCTTCTGTCATCTTCTGTCATCTTCTGTCATTCTGTCATCTTCTGTCATCTTCTGTCATTCTGTCATCTTCTGTCATCTTCTGTCATCTTCTGTCACTCTGTCATCTTCTGTCATCTTCTGTCATTCTGTCATATTCTGCCCTCTTCTGTCATTCTGTCATCTTCTTTCAACTTCTGTCATCTTCTGTCATCTTCTGTCATTCTGTCGTCTTCTCTCATCTTCTGTCATTCTGTCATCTTCTGTCATTCTGTCCTCATCTGTCATTGTGTCATCTTCTGTCATCTTCTGTCATCTTCTGTCATCTTCTGTCATCTTCTGTCCTATTCTGTCATCTTCTGTCATTCTGTCATCTTCTGTCGTTCTGTCATCTTCTGTCATCTTCTTTCATCCTCTGTCATTCTGTCATCTTCTGTCATCTTCTGTCATTCTGTAATCTTCTGTCATTCTGTCCTCTTCTGTCATTCTGTCATATTCTGTCATCTTCTGTCATTCTATCATCTTCTGTCATCTTCTGTCATCTTCTGTCATTCTGTCATCTTCTGTCATTCTGTAATCTTCTGTCATCTTCTCTCATCTTCTGTCATTCTGTCATCTTCTGCCATCTTCTGTCATTCTTTCATCTTCTGTCGTCTTCTGTCATTCTGTCATCTTCTGTCATCTTCTGTCATTCTGTCATCTTCTGTCATCTTTATCATTCTTTCATCTTCTGTCATTCTCTCCTTCTGTCATCTTCTGTCATTCTGTCATCTTCTGTCATCTTCTGTCATTCTGTCATCTTCTGTCATTCTGTCATCTTCTGTCATTCTGTCATCTTCTGTCATCTTCTGTCATCTTCTGACCTATTCTATCATCTTCTGTCATCTTCTGTCATTCTGTCATCTTCTGTCGTCTTCTGTCTTTCTGTCATCTTCTGTCATCTTCTGTCATCTTCTGTCATCTTCTGTCCTATTCTATCATCTTCTGTCATCTTCTGTCATTCTGTCATCTTCTGTCATCTTCTGTCATCTTCTGTCCTATTCTATCATCTTCTGTCATCTTCTATCATTCTGTCCTCTTCTGTCATTCTGTCCTCTTCTGTCATTCTGTCCTCTTCTGTCATTCTGTCATCTTCTGTCATATTCTGCCATCTTCTGTCATCTTCTGTCATCTTCTGTCATTCTGTCATCTTCTGTCATTCTGTCATCTTCTGTCATCTTCTGTCATTCTGTCATATTCTGCCCTCTTCTGTCATTCTGTCATCTTCTTTCAACTTCTGTCATCTTCTGTCATCTTCTGTCATTCTGTCGTCTTCTCTCATCTTCTGTCATTCTGTCATCTTCTGTCATTCTGTCATATTCTCTCATCTTCTGTCATCTTCTGTCATTCTATCATCTTCTGTCATCTTCTGTCATCTTCTGTCCTATTCTGTCATCTTCTGTCATTCTGTCATCTTCTGTCGTTCTGTCATCTTCTGTCATCTTCTTTCATCCTCTGTCATTCTGCAATCTTCTGTCATTCTGTCATCTTCTGTCATTCTGTCCTCTTCTGTCATCTTCTCTCATCTTCTCTCATCTTCTGTCATTCTGTCATCTTCTCTCATCTTCTGCCATCTTCTGTCATTCTGTCATCTTCTGTCATCTTCTGTCATTCTGTCATCTTCTGTCATCTTCTGTCATTCTGTCATCTTCTGTCATCTTTATCATTCTTTCATCTTCTGTCATTCTCTCCTTCTGTCATCTTCTGTCATTCTGTCATCTTCTGTCATCTTCTGTCATTCTGTCATCTTCTGTCATTCTGTCATCTTCTGTCATTCTGTCATCTTCTGTCATCTTCTGTCATCTTCTGTCATAGTCTGTCATCTTCTGTCATTCTGTCATCTTCTGTCATTCTGTCATCTTCTGTCATCTTCTGTCATCTTCTGTCCTCTTCTGTCATTGTGTCATCTTCTGTCATCTTCTGTCATTCTGTCCTCTTCTGTCATTGTGTCATCTTCTGTCATCTTCTGTCATCTTCTGTCATTCTGTCATCTTCTGTCATCTTCTGTCATTCTGTCCTCTTCTGTCATTCTGTCATCTTCTGTTATTCTGTCATCTTCTGTCATTCTGTCATCTTCTGTCATATTCTGTCATCTTCTGTCATATTCTGCCATCTTCTGTCATCTTCTGTCATCTTCTGTCATTCTGTCATCTTCTGTCATTCTGTCATCTTCTGTCATATTCTGTCATCTCCTGTCATTCTGCCATCTTCTGTGATCTTCTGTCATCTTCTGTTATTCTGTCATCTTCTGTCATTCTGTCATCTTCTGTCATCTTCTGTCATATTCTGTCATTCTGTCATCTTCTGTCATTCTGTCATCTTCTGTCATATTCTGTCATCTTCTGTCATATTCTGCCATCTTCTGTCATCTTCTGTCATCTTCTGTCATTCTGTCCTTCTGTCATCTTCTGTCATCTTCTGTCATTCTGTCATCTTCTGTCATTCTGTCATCTTCTGTCATTCTGTCATCTACTGTCATCTTCTGTCATTCTGACATCTTCTGTCATCTTCTGTCATCTTCTGACATTCTGTCATCTTCTGTCATCTTCTGTCATCTTCTGACATCTTCTGTCATCTTCTGTCATCTTCTGTCATCTGCTGTCAACTTCTGTCACTCTGTTATCTTCTGTCATATTCTGTCATCTTCTATCATCTTCTGTCATCTTCTGTCATTCTGTCATCTTCTGTCATCTTCTGTCATTCTGTCCTTCTGTCATCTTCTGTCATCTTCTGTCAACTTCTGTCACTCTGTTATCTTCTGTCATATTCTGTCATCTTCTGTCATCTTATGTCATCTTCTGTCATTCTGTGATCTTCTGTCATCTTCTGTCATCCTGTCATCTTCTGTCATCTTCTGTCATTCTGTCCTCTTCTGTCATATTCTGTCATCTTCTGACATCTTCTGTCATCTTCTGTCATCTTCTGTCATTCTGTCATCTTCTGTCATCTTCTGTCATTCTGTCATCTTCTGTCATTCTGTCATCGTCTGTCATCTTCTGTCATCTTCTGTCATCTTCTGTCATCTTCTGTCATTCTGTCCTCTTCTGTCATATTCTGTCATCTTCTGTCATCTTCTGTCATCTTCTGTCATTCTGTCATCTTCTGTCATTCTGTCATCTTCTGTCATTCTGTCCTTCTGTCATCTTCTGTCATTCTGTAATCATCTGTCATTCTGTCCTCTTCTGTCATCTTCTGTCAATCTGTCATCTTCTGTCATCTTCTGTCATCTTCTGTCATTCTGTCATCTTCTGTCATCTTCTGTCATCTTCTGTCATTCTGTCATCTTCTGTCATCTTCTGTCATTCTGTCATCTTCTGTCATCTTCTGTCATCTTCTGTCACTCTGTCATCTTCTGTCATCTTCTGTCATTCTGTCATATTCTGCCCTCTTCTGTCATTCTGTCATCTTCTTTCAAATTCTGTCATCTTCTGTCATTCTGTCGTCTTCTCTCATCTTCTGTCATTCTGTCATCTTCTGTCATTCTGTCCTCATCTGTCATTGTGTCATCTTCTGTCATCTTCTGTCATCTTCTGTCATCTTCTGTCATCTTCGGTCCTATTCTGTCATCTTCTGTCATTCTGTCATCTTCTGTCGTTCTGTCATCTTCTGTCATCTTCTTTCATCCTCTGTCATTCTGTCATCTTCTGTCATCTTCTGTCATTCTGTAATCTTCTGTCATTCTGTCCTCTTCTGTCATTCTGTCATATTCTGTCATCTTCTGTCATTCTATCATCTTCTGTCATCTTCTGTCATCTTCTGTCATTCTGTCATCTTCTGTCATTCTGTAATCTTCTGTCATCTTCTCTCATCTTCTGTCATTCTGTCATCTTCTGCCATCTTCTGTCATTCTTTCATCTTCTGTCATCTTCTGTCATTCTGTCATCTTCTGTCATCTTCTGTCATTCTGTCATCTTCTGTCATCTTTATCATTCTTTCATCTTCTGTCATTCTCTCCTTCTGTCATCTTCTGTCATTCTGTCATCTTCTGTCATCTTCTGTCATTCTGTCATCTTCTGTCATTCTGTCATCTTCTGTCATTCTGTCATCTTCTGTCATCTTCTGTCATCTTCTGTCATTCTGTCATCTTCTGTCATTCTGTCATCTTCTGTCATAGTCTGTCATCTTCTGTCATTCTGTCATCTTCTGTCATTCTGTCATCTTCTGTCATCTTCTGTCATCTTCTGTCATTCTGTCATCTTCTGTCATATTCTGTCATCTCCTGTCATATTCTGCCATCTTCTGTCATCTTCTGTCATCTTCTGTCATTCTGTCCTTCTGTAATCTTCTGTCACCTTCTGTCATTCTGTCATCTTCTGTCATCTTCTGTCATCTTCTGTCATTCTGTCATCTTCTGTCATCTTCTGTCATTCTGTCATCTCCTGTCCTCTTCTGTCATCTTCTGTCATCTTCTTTCATCTTCTGTCATTCTGTCATCTTCTGTCATCTTCTGTCATCTTCTGTCATCCTGTCATCTTCTGTCATCTTCTGTCATTCTGTCATCTTCTGTCATTCTGTCCTCTTCTGTCATATTCTGTCATCTTCTGACATCTTCTGTCATCTTCTGTCATCTTCTGTCATCTTCTGTCATTCTGTTATCTTCTGTCATCTTCTGTCATTCTGTCATCTCTCATTCTGTCATCTTCTGTCATCCTCTGTCATCTTCTGTCATCTTCTGTCATCTTCTGTCATCTTCTGTCATCTTCTGTCATTCTGTCCTCTTCTGTCATATTCTGTCATCTTCTGTCATCTTCTGTCATTCTGTCATCTTCTGTCACTTCTGTCATTCTGTCCTTCTGTCATTTTCTGTCATTCTGTAATCTTCTGTCATTCTGTCCTCTTCTGTCATCTTCTGTCATCGTCTGTCATTCTGTCATCTTCTGTCATCTTCTGTCATCTTCTCTCATTCTGTCATCTTCTGTCATCTTCTCTCATCTTCTGTCATTCTGTCATCTTCTGTCATCTTCTGTCATTCTGTCATCTTCTGTCATCTTCTGTCACTCTGTCATCTTCTGTCATCTTCTGTCATTCTGTCATATTCTGTCATTCTGTCATCTTCTGTCATCTCCTGTCATTCTGTCATCTTCTGTCATCTTATGTCATTCCGTCATATTCTGACATCTTCTGTCATTCTGTCATATTCTGTCCTCTTCTGTCATTCTGTCATCTTCTTTCACCTTCTGTCATTTTCTGTCATTCTGTCTTCTTCTGTCATCTTCTGTCATTCCGTCATCTTCTGTCATTCTGTCCTCTTCTGTCAGCTTCTGTCATTCTGTCATCTTCTGTCATTCTGTCCTCTTCTGTCATTCTGTCATCTTCTGTCATTCTGTCATCTTCTGTCATTCTGTCCTTCTGTCATCTTCTGTCATCTTCTGTCATTCTGTCATCTTCTGTCAACTTCTGTCATCTTCTGTCATTCTGTCATCTTCTGTCATCTTCTGTCATTCTGTCATCTTCTGTCATCTTCTGTCATCTTCTGTCATTCTCTCATCTTCTGTCATTCTGTCATCTACTGTCATATTCTGTCATCTTCTGTCATTCTGCCATCTTCTGTCATCTTCTGTCATCTTCTGTTATTCTGTCATCTTCTGTCATTCTGTCATCTTCTGTCATATTCTGTCATCTTCTGTCATATTCTGTCATCTTCTGTCATATTCTGCCATCTTCTGTCATCTTCTGTCATCTTCTGTCATCTTCTGTAATTCTGTCATCTTCTTTCATCTTTATCATTCTTTCATCTTCTGTCATTCTCTCCTTCTGTCATCTTCTGTCATTCTGTCATCTTCTGTCATCTTCTGTCATTCTGTCATCTTCTGTCATTCTGTCATCTTCTGTCATTCTGTCATCTTCTGTCATCTTCTGTCATCTTCTGTCATTCTGTCATCTTCTGTCATTCTGTCATCTTCTGTCATAGTCTGTCATCTTCTGTCATTCTGTCATCTTCTGTCATATTCTGTCATCTTCATTCATCTTCTGTCATTCTGTCATCTTCTGTCATTCTGTCATCTTCTGTCATCTTCTGTCATCTTACGTCATTCTGTCATCTTCTGTCATTCTGTCATCTTCTGTCATATTCTGTCATCTCCTGTCATATTCTGCCATCTTCTGTCATCTTCTGTCATCTTCTGTCATTCTGTCCTTCTGTCATCTTCTGTCATCTTCTGTCATTCTGTCATCTTCTGTCATTCTGTCATCTTCTGTCATTCTGTCATCTTCTGTCACCTTCTGTCATTCTGTCATCTTCTGTCATCTTCTGTCATCTCCTGTCATTCTGTCATCTTCTGTCATCTTCTGTCATTCTGTCATCTTCTGTCCTCTTCTGTCATTCTGTCATCTTCTGTGATATTCTGTCATCTTCTGTCATCTTCTGTCATCTTCTGTCATCTTCTGTCATCTTCTGTCATCCTCTGTCATCTTCTGTCATCCTCTGTCATCCTGTCATCTTCTGTCATCTTCTGTCATTCTGTCCTCTTCTGTCATATTCTGTCATCTTCTGACATCTTCTGTCATCTTCTGTCATCTTCTGTCATCTTCTGTCATTCTGTCATCTTCTGTCATCTTCTGTCATTCTGTCATCTGTCATTCTGTCATCTTCTGTCATCCTCTGTCATCTTCTGTCATCTTCTGTCATCTTCTGTCATTCTGTCCTCTTCTGTCATATTGTGTCACCTTCTGTCATCTTCTGTCATTCTGTCACTTCTGTCATTCTGTCCTTCTGTCATCTTCTGTCATTCTGTAATCTTCTGTCATTCTGTCCTCTTCTGTCATCTTCTGTCATCGTCTGTCATTCTGTCATCTTCTGTCATCTTCTGTCATCTTCTCTCATTCTGTCATCTTCTGTCATCTTCTGTCATCTTCTGTCATTCTGTCATCTTCTGTCATCTTCTGTCATCTTCTGTCACTCTGTCATCTTCTGTCATCTTCTGTCATTCTGTCACATTCTGTCATCTTCTGACATTCTGTCATCTTCTGTCATCTCCTGTCATTCTGTCATCTTCTGTCATCTTCTGTCACTCTGTCATCTTCTGTCATCTTCTGTCATTTTGTCATCTTCTGTCATATTCTGCCATCTTCTGTCATCTTCTGTCATCTTCTGTCATTCTGTCCTTCTGTCATCTTCTGTCATCTTCTGTCATTTTGTCATCTTCTGTCATTCTGTCATCTTCTGTCATTCTGTCATCCACTGTCATCTTCTGTCATTCTGTCATCTTCTGTCATCTTCTGTCATCTTCTGTCATTCTGTCATCTTCTGTCATCTTCTGTCATTCTGTCCTTCTGTCATCTTCTGTCATCTGCTGTCAACTTCTGTCACTCTGTTATCTTCTGTCATATTCTGTCATCTTCTGTCATCTTCTGTCATTCTGTCATCTTCTGTCATCTTCTGTCATTCTGTCCTTCTGTCATCTTCTGTCATCTTCTGTCAACTTCTGTCACTCTGTTATCTTCTGTCATCTTCTTTCATCTTCTGTCATCTTCTGTCATCTTCTCTCATTCTGTCATCTTCTGTCATCTTCTGTCATCCTGTCATCTTCTGTCATCTTCTGTCATTCTGTCCTCTTCTGTCATATTCTGTCATCTTCTGACATCTTCTGTCATCTTCTGTCATCTTCTGTCATTCTGTCATCTTCTGTCATCTTCTGTCATTCTGTCATCTTCTGTCATTCTGTCATCTTCTGTTATCGTCTGTCATCTTCTGTCATCTTCTGTCATCTTTTGTCATCTTCTGTCATTCTGTCCTCTTCTGTCATATTCTGTCATCTTCTGTCATCTTCTGTCATCTTTTGTCATCTTCTGTCATCTTCTGTCATTCTGTCATCTTCTGTCATCGTCTGTCATCTTCTGTCATCTTCTGTCATCTTCTGTCATCTTCTGTCATTCTGTCCTCTTCTGTCATATTCTGTCATCTTCTGTCATCTTTTGTCATCTTTTGTCATCTTCTGTCATCTTCTGTCATTCTGTCATCTTCTGTCATTCTGTCCTCTTCTGTCATCTTCTGTCAATCTGTCATCTTCTGTCATCTTCTGTCATCTTCTGTCATTCTGTCATCTTCTGTCATCTTCTGTCATTCTGTCATCTTCTGTCATTCTGTCATCTTCTGTCATCTTCTGTCATTCTGTCATCTTCTGTCATCTTCTGTCATCTTCTGTCACTCTCTCATCTTCTGTCATCTTCTGTCATTCTGTCATATTCTGTCATCTTCTGTCATCTTCTGTCATTCTGTCGTCTTCTCTCATCTTCTGTCATTCTGTCATCTTCTGTCATTCTGTCCTCTTCTGTCATCTTCTGTCATCTTCTGTCATCTTCTGTCATCTTCTGTCCTATTCTGTCACTTTCTGTCATCTTCTGTCATTCTGTCATCTTCTGTCGTTCTGTCATTTTCTGTCATCTTCTTTCATCCTCTGTCATTCTGTCATCTTCTGTCATCTTCTGTCATCTTCTGTCATTCTGTAATCTTCTTTCATTCTGTCCTCTTCTGTCATTCTGTCATATTCTGTCATCTTCTGTCATCTTCTGTCATTCTATCAGCTTCTGTCATCTTCTGTCATCTTCTGTCATTCTGTCATCTTCTGTCATTCTGTCCTCTTCTGTCATTCTGTCATCTTCTCTCATCTTCTCTCATCTTCTGTCATTCTGTCATCTTCTGTCATCTTCTGCCATCTTCTGTCATTCTGTCATCTTCTGTCATCTTCTGTCATTCTGTCATCTTCTGTCATCTTCTGTCATCTTCTGTCATTCTGTCATCTTCTGTCATCTTTATCATTCTTTCATCTTCTGTCATTCTCTCCTTCTGTCATCTTCTGTCATTCTGTCATCTTCTGTCATCTTCTGTCATTCTGTCATCTTCTGTCATTCTGTCATCTTCTGTGATTCTGTCATCTTCTGTCATCTTCTGTCATCTTCTGTCATTCTGTCATCTTCTGTCATTCTGTCATCTTCTGTCATAGTCTGTCATCTTCTGTCATTCTGTCATCTTCTGTCTTTCTGTCATCTTCTGTCATTTTGTCATCTTCTGTCATCTTCTGTCATCTTACGTCATTCTGTCATCTTCTGTCATTCTGTCATCTTCTGTCATATTCTGGCATCTCCTGTCATATTCTGCCATCTTCTGTCATCTTCTGTCATTCTGTCCTTCTGTCATCTTCTGTCATCTTCTGTCATTCTGTCATCTTCTGTCATTCTGTCATCTTCTGTCATTCTGTCATCTTCTGTCACCTTCTGTCATTCTGTCATCTTCTGTCATCTTCTGTCCTCTTCTGTCATCTTCTGTCATCTTCTGTCATTCTGTCATCTTCTGTCATCTTCTGTCATCTTCTGTCATCCTGTCATCTTCTGTCATCTTCTGTCATTCTGTCATCTTCTGTCATTTTGTCCTCTTCTGTCATATTCTGTCATCTTCTGACATCTTCTGTCATCTTCTGTCATTCTGTCATCTTCTGTCATCTTCTGTCATCTTCTGTCATCCTGTCATCTTCTGTCATCTTCTGTCATTCTGTCATCTTCTGTCATTTTGTCCTCTTCTGTCATATTCTGTCATCTTCTGACATCTTCTGTCATCTTCTGTCATCTTCTGTCATCTTCTGTCATTCTGTCATCTTCTGTCATCTTCTTTCATTCTGTCATCTGTCATTCTGTCATCTTCTGTCATCCTCTGTCATCTTCTGTCATCTTCTGTCATCTTCTGTCATCTTCTGTCATTCTGTCCTCTTCTGTCATATTCTGTCATCTTCTGTCATCTTCTGTCATTCTGTCATCTTCTGTCATTCTGTCACTTCTGTCATTCTGTCCTTCTGTCATTTTCTGTCATTCTGTAATCTTCTGTCATTCTGTCCTCTTCTGTCATCTTCTGTCATCGTCTGTCATTCTGTCATCTTCTGTCATCTTCTGTCATCTTCTCTCATTCTGTCATCTTCTGTCATCTTCTGTCATCTTCTGTCATTCTGTCATCTTCTGTCATCTTCTGTCATTCTGTCATCTTCTGTCATCTTCTGTCACTCTGTCATCTTCTGTCATCTTCTGTCATTCTGTCATATTCTGTCATTCTGTCATCTTCTGTCATCTTCTGTCATTCTGTCATATTCTGTCATCTTCTGTCATTCTGTCATCTTCTGTCATCTTCTGTCATTCTGTCATCTTCTGTCATCTTCTGTCACTCTGTCATCTTCTGCCATTCTGTCATATTCTGTCATTCTGTCATCTCCTGTCATTCTGTCATCTTCTGTCATCTTATGTCACTCTGTCATCTTCTGTCATCTTCTGTCATTCTGCCATCTCCTGTCATCTTCTGTCATTCTGTCATCTTCTGTCATATTCTGTCATCTTCTGCCATCTTCTGTCATTCTGTCATCTTCTCTCATCTTCTGTCATTCTGTCCTTCTGTCATCTTCTGTCATCTTCTGTCATTCTGTCATCTTCTGTCATATTCTGTCATCTTCTGTCATCTTCTGTCATCTTCTGTCATTCTGTCATCTTCTGTCATCTTCTGTCATCTTCTGTCATTCTGTCATCTTCTGTCATCTTCTGTCATTCTGTCATCTTCTGTCATTCTGACCTCTTCTGTCATATTCTGTCATCTTCTGTCATCTTCTGTCATCTTCTGTCATCTTCTGTCATCTTCTGTCATTCTGTCATCTTCTGTCATCTTCTGTCATCTTCTGTCATTCTGTCATCTTCTGTCATCGTCTGTCATCTTCTGTCATCTTCTCTCATCTTCTGTCATCTTCTGTCATCTTCTGTCATTCTGTCATCTTCTGTCATTCTGTCATCTTCTGTCATTCTGTCCTTCTGTCATCTTCTGTCATCTTCTGTCATTCTGTCATCTTCTCTCATCTTCTCTCATCTTCTGTCATTCTGTCATCTTCTGTCATCTTCTGCCATCTTCTGTCATTCTGTCATCTTCTGTCATCTTCTGTCATTCTGTCATCATCTGTCATCTTCTGTCATCTTCTGTCATTCTGTCATCTTCTGTCATCTTTATCATTCTTTCATCTTCTGTCATTCTCTCCTTCTGTCATCTTCTGTCATTCTGTCATCTTCTGTCATCTTCTGTCATTCTGTCATCTTCTGTCATTCTGTCATCTTCTGTCATTCTGTCATCTTCTGTCATCTTCTGTCATCTTCTGTCATTCTGTCATCTTCTGTCATTCTGTCATCTTCTGTCATAGTCTGTCATCTTCTGTCATTCTGTCATCTTCTGTCATTCTGTCATCTTCTGTCATTTTGTCATCTTCTGTCATCTTCTGTCATCTTCTGTCATCTTACGTCATTCTGTCATCTTCTGTCATTCTGTCATCTTCTGTCATATTCTGGCATCTCCTGTCATATTCTGCCATCTTCTGTCATCTTCTGTCATCTTCTGTCATTCTGTCCTTCTGTCATCTTCTGTCATCTTCTGTCATTCTGTCATCTTCTGTCATTCTGTCATCTTCTGTCATTCTGTCATCTTCTGTCACCTTCTGTCATTCTGTCATCTTCTGTCATCTTCTGTCCTCTTCTGTCATCTTCTGTCATCTTCTGTCATTCTGTCATCTTCTGTCATCTTCTGTCATCTTCTGTCATCCTGTCATCTTCTGTCATCTTCTGTCATTCTGTCATCTTCTGTCATTTTGTCCTCTTCTGTCATATTCTGTCATCTTCTGACATCTTCTGTCATCTTCTGTCATCTTCTGTCATTCTGTCATCTTCTGTCATCTTCTGTCATCTTCTGTCATCCTGTCATCTTCTGTCATCTTCTGTCATTCTGTCATCTTCTGTCATTTTGTCCTCTTCTGTCATATTCTGTCATCTTCTGACATCTTCTGTCATCTTCTGTCATCTTCTGTCATCTTCTGTCATTCTGTCATCTTCTGTCATCTTCTTTCATTCTGTCATCTGTCATTCTGTCATCTTCTGTCATCCTCTGTCATCTTCTGTCATCTTCTGTCATCTTCTGCCATCTTCTGTCATTCTGTCCTCTTCTGTCATATTCTGTCATCTTCTGTCATCTTCTGTCATTCTGTCATCTTCTGTCATTCTGTCACTTCTGTCATTCTGTCCTTCTGTCATTTTCTGTCATTCTGTAATCTTCTGTCATTCTGTCCTCTTCTGTCATCTTCTGTCATCGTCTGTCATTCTGTCATCTTCTGTCATCTTCTGTCATCTTCTCTCATTCTGTCATCTTCTGTCATCTTCTGTCATCTTCTGTCATTCTGTCATCTTCTGTCATCTTCTGTCATTCTGTCATCTTCTGTCATCTTCTGTCACTCTGTCATCTTCTGTCATCTTCTGTCATTCTGTCATATTCTGTCATTCTGTCATCTTCTGTCATCTTCTGTTATTCTGTCATATTCTGTCATCTTCTGTCATTCTGTCATCTTCTGTCATCTTCTGTCATTCTGTCATCTTCTGTCATCTTCTGTCACTCTGTCATCTTCTGTCATTCTGTCATATTCTGTCATTCTGTCATCTTCTGTCATCTCCTGTCATTCTGTCATCTTCTGTCATCTTATGTCACTCTGTCATCTTCTGTCATCTTCTGTCATTCTGCCATCTCCTGTCATCTTCTGTCATTCTGTCATCTTCTGTCATTCTGTCATCTTCTGTCATATTCTGTCATCTTCTGCCATCTTCTGTCATTCTGTCATCTTCTCTCATCTTCTGTCATTCTGTCCTTCTGTCATCTTCTGTCATCTTCTGTCATTCTGTCATCTTCTGTCATATTCTGTCATCTTCTGTCATCTTCTGTCATCTTCTGTCATCTTCTGTCATCTTCTGTCATTCTGTCATCTTCTGTCATCTTCTGTCATTCTGTCATCTTCTGTCATTCTGACCTCTTCTGTCATATTCTGTCATCTTCTGTCATCTTCTGTCATCTTCTGTCATCTTCTGTCATGTTCTGTCATTCTGTCATCTTCTGTCATCTTCTGTCATCTTCTGCCATTCTGTCATCTTCTGTCATCGTCTGTCATCTTCTGTCATCTTCTCTCATCTTCTGTCATCTTCTGTCAACTTCTGTCATTCTGTCATCTTCTGTCATTCTGTCATCTTCTGTCATTCTGTCCTTCTGTCATCTTCTGTCATCTTCTGTCATTCTGTCATCTTCTGTCATCTTCTGTCATCTTCTGTCATTCTGTCATCTTCTGTCATTCTGTCATCTTCTGTCATTCTGTCATCTTCTGTCATCTTCTGTCATTCTGTCATCTTCTGTCATCTTCTGTCATCTTCTGCCATTCTGTCATCTTCTGTCATTCTGTCATCTTCTGTCATCTTCTGTCATCTTCTGTCATTCTGTCATCTTCTGTCATTCTGTCCTTCTGTCATCTTCTGTCATCTGCTGTCATTCTGTCATCTTCTGTCATTCTGTCATCTTCTCTCATTTTCTGTCATTCTGTCCTTCTGTCATCTTCTGTCGTCTTCTGTCATTCTGTAATCTTCTGTCATCTTCTATCATATTCTGTCATCTTCTGTCATTCTGTCCTCTTCTGTCATTCTGTCATCTTCTGTCATATTCAGTCATCTTCTGTCATCTTCTGTCATTCTGTCATCTTCTGTCATCTTCTGTCATCTTCTGTCATTCTGTCATCTTCTGTCATCTTCTGTCATTCTGTAATCTTCTGTCATTCTGTCATCTTCTGTCATATTCTGTCATCTTCTGTCATCTTCTGTCATTCTGTCATCTTCTGTCATTCTGTCATCTTCTGTCATTCTGTCCTTCTGTCATCTTCTGTCATCTTCTGTCATTCTGTCATCTTCTGTCATCTTCTGTCATTCTGTCATATTCTGTCATCTTCTTTCATTCTGTCATCTTCTGTCATCTTCTGTAATTCTGTCATCTTCTGTCATCTTCTGTCCTCTTCTGTCATTCTGTCATCTTCTGTCATCTTCTGTCATTCTGTAATCTTCTGTCATTCTGTCCTCTTCTGTCATCTTCTGTCATCTTCTGTCATTCTGTCCTCTTCTGTCATTCTGTCATCTTCTGTCATTCTGTCATCTTCTGTCATCTTCAATCATTCTGTCATCTTCTGTCATCTTCTGTCATCATCTTTCATTCTGTCATCTTCTGTCATTCTGTCCTTCTGTCATCTTCTGTCATCTTCTGTCATTCTGTCATCTTCTGTCATTCTGTCATCTTCTGTCATTCTGTCATCTTCTGTCATATTCTGTCATCTTCTGTCATTCTGTGCTCTTCTGTCATTCTGTCATCTTCTGTCATCTTCTGTCATCTTCTGTCATCTTCTGTCATTCTGTCCTCTTCTGTCATTCTGTCTTCTTCTGTCATTCTGTCATCTTCTGACCTCTTCTGTCATTCTGTCATCTTCGGTCATTCTGTCATCTTCTGCGATATTCTGTCATCTTCTGTCACTCTGTCATCTTCTGTCATATTCTGTCATCTTCTGTCATATTCTGTCATCTTCTGTCATCTTCTGTCATTTTCTGTCATTCTGTCCTTCTGTCATCTTCTGTCATCTTCTGTCAACTTCTGTCACTCTGTTATCTTCTGTCATCTTCTGTCATCTTCTGTCATCTTCTGTCATCTTCTGTCATTCTGTCATCTTCTGTCATCTTCTGTCATCCTGTCATCTTCTGTCATCTTCTGTCATTCTGTCCTCTTCTGTCATATTCTGTCATCTTCTGACATCTTCTGTCATCTTCTGTCATCTTCTGTCATTCTGTCATCTTCTGTCATCTTCTGTCATTCTGTCATCTTCTGTCATTCTGTCATCTTCTGTCATCGTCTGTCATCTTCTGTCATCTTCTGTCATCTTCTGTCATCTTCTGTCATCTTCTGTGATTCTGTCCTCTTCTGTCATATTCTGTCATCTTCTGTCATCTTCTGTCATTCTGTCATCTTCTGTCATCGTCTGTCATCTTCTGTCATCTTCTGTCATCTTCTGTCATCTTCTGTCATCTTCTGTCATTCTGTCATCTTCTGTCATCGTCTGTCATCTTCTGTCATCTTCTGTCATCTTCTGTCATCTTCTGTCATCTTCTGTCATCTTTTGTCATCTTTTGTCATCTTCTGTCATCTTCTGTCATTCTGTCATCTTCTGTCATTCTGTCCTCTTCTGTCATCTTCTGTCAATCTGTCATCTTCTGTCATCTTCTGTCATTCTGTCATCTTCTGTCATTCTGTCATCTTCTGTCATCTTCTGTCATTCTGTCATCTTCTGTCATCTTCTGTCATCTTCTGTCACTCTGTCATCTTCTGTCATCTTCTGTCATTCTGTCATATTCTGTCATCTTCTGTCATCTTCTGTCATTCTGTCATATTCTGTCATCTTCTGTCATCTTCTGTTATCTTCTGTCCTATTCTGTCACTTTCTGTCATCTTCTGTCGTTCTGTCATTTTCTGTCATCTTCTTTCATCCTCTGTCATTCTGTCATATTCTGTCATCTTCTGTCATCTTCTGTCATTCTGTCATCTTCTGTCATCTTCTGTCATCTTCTGTCATTCTGTCATCTTCTGTCATTCTGTCCTCTTCTGTCATTCTGTCATCTTCTCTCATCTTCTCTCATCTTCTGTCATTCTGTCATCTTCTGTCATCTTCTGCCATCTTCTGTCATTCTGTCATCTTCTGTCATCTTCTGTCATTCTGTCATTCTGTCCTCTTCTGTCATCTTCTGTCAACTTCTGTCATTCTGTCCTCTTCTGTCATCTTCTGACATCTTCTGTCATCTTCTGTCATCTTCTGTCATTCTGTCATCTTCTGTCATTCTGTCATCTTCTGTCATCTTCTGTCATCTTTTGTCATCTTCTGTCATTCTGTCCTCTTCTGTCATATTCTGTCATCTTCTGTCATCTTCTGTCATCTTTTGTCATCTTCTGTCATCTTCTGTCATTCTGTCATCTTCTGTCATCGTCTGTCATCTTCTGTCATCTTCTGTCATCTTCTGTCATTCTGTCATCTTCTGTCATCTTTTGTCATCTTTTGTCATCTTCTGTCATCTTCTGTCATTCTGTCATCTTCTGTCATTCTGTCCTCTTCTGTCATCTTCTGTCAATCTGTCATCTTCTGTCATCTTCTGTCATCTTCTGTCATTCTGTCATCTTCTGTCATCTTCTGTCATTCTGTCATCTTCTGTCATTCTGTCATCTTCTGTCATCTTCTGTCATTCTGTCATCTTCTGTCATCTTCTGTCATCTTCTGTCACTCTGTCATCTTCTGTCATCTTCTGTCATTCTGTCATATTCTGTCATCTTCTGTCATCTTCTGTCATTCTGTCGTCTTCTCTCATCTTCTGTCATTCTGTCATCTTCTGTCATTCTGTCCTCTTCTGTCATCTTCTGTCATCTTCTGTCATCTTCTGTCATCTTCTGTCCTATTCTGTCACTTTCTGTCATCTTCTGTCATTCTGTCATCTTCTGTCGTTCTGTCATTTTCTGTCACCTTCTTTCATCCTCTGTCATTCTGTCATCTTCTGTCATCTTCTGTCATCTTCTGTCATTCTGTAATCTTCTGTCATTCTGTCCTCTTCTGTCATTCTGTCATATTCTGTCATCTTCTGTCATCTTCTGTCATTCTATCATCTTCTGTCATCTTCTGTCATCTTCTGTCATTCTGTTATCTTCTGTCATTCTGTCCTCTTCTGTCATTCTGTCATCTTCTCTCATCTTCTCTCATCTTCTGTCATTCTGTCATCTTCTGTCATCTTCTGCCATCTTCTGTCATTCTGTCATCTTCTGTCATTCTGTCATCTTCTGTCATCTTCTGTCATCTTCTGTCATTCTGTCATCTTCTGTCATCTTTATCATTCTTTCATTTTCTGTCATTCTCTCCTTCTGTCATCTTCTGTCATTCTGTCATCTTCTGTCATCTTCTGTCATTCTGTCATCTTCTGTCATACTGTCATCTTCTGTCATTCTGTCATCTTCTGTCATCTTCTATCATCTTCTGTCATTCTGTCATCTTCTGTCATTCTGTCATCTTCTGTCATAGTCTGTCATCTTCTGTCATTCTGTCATCTTCTGTCATTCTGTCATCTTCTGTCATTTTGTCATCTTCTGTCATCTTCTGTCATCTTACGTCATTCTGTCATCTTCTGTCATTCTGTCATCTTCTGTCATATTCTGGCATCTCCTGTCATATTCTGCCATCTTCTGTCATCTTCTGTCATCTTCTGTCATTCTGTCCTTCTGTCATCTTCTGTCATCTTCTGTCATTCTGTCCTCTTCTGTCATATTCTGTCATCTTCTGACATCTTCTGTCATCTTCTGTCATCTTCTGTCATTCTGTCATCTTCTGTCATCTTCTGTCATTCTGTCATCTTCTGTCATTCTGTCATCTTCTGTCATCGTCTGTCATCTTCTGTCATCTTCTGTCATCTTCTGTCATCTTCTGTCATCTTCTGTGATTCTGTCCTCTTCTGTCATATTCTGTCATCTTCTGTCATCTTCTGTCATTCTGTCATCTTCTGTCATCGTCTGTCATCTTCTGTCATCTTCTGTCATCTTCTGTCATCTTCTGTCATCTTCTGTCATTCTGTCCTCTTCTGTCATATTCTGTCATCTTCTGTCATCTTTTGTCATCTTTTGTCATCTTCTGTCATCTTCTGTCATTCTGTCATCTTCTGTCATTCTGTCCTCTTCTGTCATCTTCTGTCAATCTGTCATCTTCTGTCATTCTGTCATCTTCTGTCATCTTCTGTCATCTTCTGTCATCTTCTGTCATTCTGTCCTCTTCTGTCATATTCTGTCATCTTCTGTCATCTTTTGTCATCTTTTGTCATCTTCTGTCATCTTCTGTCATTCTGTCATCTTCTGTCATTCTGTCATCTTCTGTCATCTTCTGTCATTCTGTCATCTTCTGTCATTCTGTCATCTTCTGTCATCTTCTGTCATTCTGTCATCTTCTGTCATCTTCTGTCATCTTCTGTCACTCTGTCATCTTCTGTCATCTTCTGTCATTCTGTCATATTCTGTCATCTTCTGTCATCTTCTGTCATTCTGTCATATTCTGTCATCTTCTGTCATCTTCTGTCATCTTCTGTCCTATTCTGTCACTTTCTGTCATCTTCTGTCGTTCTGTCATTTTCTGTCATCTTCTTTCATCCTCTGTCATTCTGTCATATTCTGTCATCTTCTGTCATCTTCTGTCATCTTCTGTCATTCTGTCCTTCTGTCATCTTCTGTCATCTTCTGTCATTCTGTCCTCTTCTGTCATATTCTGTCATCTTCTGACATCTTCTTTCATCTTCTGTCATCTTCTGTCATTCTGTCATCTTCTGTCATCTTCTGTCATTCTGTCATCTTCTGTCATTCTGTCATCTTCTGTCATCGTCTGTCATCTTCTGTCATCTTCTGTCATCTTCTGTCATCTTCTGTGATTCTGTCCTCTTCTGTCATATTCTGTCATCTTCTGTCATCTTCTGTCATTCTGTCATCTTCTGTCATCGTCTGTCATCTTCTGTCATCTTCTGTCATCTTCTGTCATCTTCTGTCATCTTCTGTCATTCTGTCCTCTTCTGTCATATTCTGTCATCTTCTGTCATATTCTGTCATCTTCTGTCATCTTTTGTCATCTTTTGTCATCTTCTGTCATCTTCTGTCATTCTGTCATCTTCTGTCATTCTGTCCTCTTCTGTCATCTTCTGTCAATCTGTCATCTTCTGTCATCTTCTGTCATCTTCTGTCATTCTGTCATCTTCTGTCATCTTCTGTCATTCTGTCATCTTCTGTCATTCTGTCATCTTCTGTCATCTTCTGTCATTCTGTCATCTTCTGTCATCTTCTGTCATCTTCTGTCACTCTGTCATCTTCTGTCATCTTCTGTCATTCTGTCATATTCTGTCATCTTCTGTCATCTTCTGTCATTCTGTCATATTCTGTCATCTTCTGTCATCTTCTGTCATCTTCTGTCCTATTCTGTCACTTTCTGTCATCTTCTGTCGTTCTGTCATTTTCTGTCATCTTCTTTCATCCTCTGTCATTCTGTCATATTCTGTCATCTTCTGTCATCTTCTGTCATTCTGTCATCTTCTGTCATCTTCTGTCATCTTCTGTCATTCTGTCATCTTCTGTCATTCTGTCCTCTTCTGTCATTCTGTCATCTTCTCTCATCTTCTCTCATCTTCTGTCATTCTGTCATCTTCTGTCATCTTCTGCCATCTTCTGTCATTCTGTCATCTTCTGTCATCTTCTGTCATTCTGTCATTCTGTCCTCTTCTGTCATCTTCTGTCAACTTCTGTCATTCTGTCCTCTTCTGTCATCTTCTGACATCTTCTGTCATCTTCTGTCATCTTCTGTCATTCTGTCATCTTCTGTCATTCTGTCATCTTCTGTCATCGTCTGTCATCTTCTGTCATCTTTTGTCATCTTCTGTCATTCTGTCCTCTTCTGTCATATTCTGTCATCTTCTGTCATCTTCTGTCATCTTTTGTCATCTTCTGTCATCTTCTGTCATTCTGTCATCTTCTGTCATCGTCTGTCATCTTCTGTCATCTTCTGTCATCTTCTGTCATTCTGTCATCTTCTGTCATCTTTTGTCATCTTTTGTCATCTTCTGTCATCTTCTGTCATTCTGTCATCTTCTGTCATTCTGTCCTCTTCTGTCATCTTCTGTCAATCTGTCATCTTCTGTCATCTTCTGTCATCTTCTGTCATTCTGTCATCTTCTGTCATCTTCTGTCATTCTGTCATCTTCTGTCATTCTGTCATCTTCTGTCATCTTCTGTCATTCTGTCCTCTTCTGTCATCTTCTGTCATCTTCTGTCATCTTCTGTCATCTTCTGTCCTATTCTGTCACTTTCTGTCATCTTCTGTCATTCTGTCATCTTCTGTCGTTCTGTCATTTTCTGTCACCTTCTTTCATCCTCTGTCATTCTGTCATCTTCTGTCATCTTCTGTCATCTTCTGTCATTCTGTAATCTTCTGTCATTCTGTCCTCTTCTGTCATTCTGTCATATTCTGTCATCTTCTGTCATCTTCTGTCATTCTATCATCTTCTGTCATCTTCTGTCATCTTCTGTCATTCTGTTATCTTCTGTCATTCTGTCCTCTTCTGTCATTCTGTCATCTTCTCTCATCTTCTCTCATCTTCTGTCATTCTGTCATCTTCTGTCATCTTCTGCCATCTTCTGTCATTCTGTCATCTTCTGTCATTCTGTCATCTTCTGTCATCTTCTGTCATCTTCTGTCATTCTGTCATCTTCTGTCATCTTTATCATTCTTTCATTTTCTGTCATTCTCTCCTTCTGTCATCTTCTGTCATTCTGTCATCTTCTGTCATCTTCTGTCATTCTGTCATCTTCTGTCATTCTGTCATCTTCTGTCATTCTGTCATCTTCTGTCATCTTCTATCATCTTCTGTCATTCTGTCATCTTCTGTCATTCTGTCATCTTCTGTCATAGTCTGTCATCTTCTGTCATTCTGTCATCTTCTGTCATTCTGTCATCTTCTGTCATTTTGTCATCTTCTGTCATCTTCTGTCATCTTACGTCATTCTGTCATCTTCTGTCATTCTGTCATCTTCTGTCATATTCTGGCATCTCCTGTCATATTCTGCCATCTTCTGTCATCTTCTGTCATCTTCTGTCATTCTGTCCTTCTGTCATCTTCTGTCATCTTCTGTCATTCTGTCCTCTTCTGTCATATTCTGTCATCTTCTGACATCTTCTGTCATCTTCTGTCATCTTCTGTCATTCTGTCATCTTCTGTCATCTTCTGTCATTCTGTCATCTTCTGTCATTCTGTCATCTTCTGTCATCGTCTGTCATCTTCTGTCATCTTCTGTCATCTTCTGTCATCTTCTGTCATCTTCTGTGATTCTGTCCTCTTCTGTCATATTCTGTCATCTTCTGTCATCTTCTGTCATTCTGTCATCTTCTGTCATCGTCTGTCATCTTCTGTCATCTTCTGTCATCTTCTGTCATCTTCTGTCATCTTCTGTCATTCTGTCCTCTTCTGTCATATTCTGTCATCTTCTGTCATCTTTTGTCATCTTTTGTCATCTTCTGTCATCTTCTGTCATTCTGTCATCTTCTGTCATTCTGTCCTCTTCTGTCATCTTCTGTCAATCTGTCATCTTCTGTCATTCTGTCATCTTCTGTCATCTTCTGTCATCTTCTGTCATCTTCTGTCATCTTCTGTCATTCTGTCCTCTTCTGTCATATTCTGTCATCTTCTGTCATCTTTTGTCATCTTTTGTCATCTTCTGTCATCTTCTGTCATTCTGTCATCTTCTGTCATTCTGTCATCTTCTGTCATCTTCTGTCATTCTGTCATCTTCTGTCATTCTGTCATCTTCTGTCATCTTCTGTCATTCTGTCATCTTCTGTCATCTTCTGTCATCTTCTGTCACTCTGTCATCTTCTGTCATCTTCTGTCATTCTGTCATATTCTGTCATCTTCTGTCATCTTCTGTCATTCTGTCATATTCTGTCATCTTCTGTCATCTTCTGTCATCTTCTGTCCTATTCTGTCACTTTCTGTCATCTTCTGTCGTTCTGTCATTTTCTGTCATCTTCTTTCATCCTCTGTCATTCTGTCATATTCTGTCATCTTCTGTCATCTTCTGTCATCTTCTGTCATTCTGTCCTTCTGTCATCTTCTGTCATCTTCTGTCATTCTGTCCTCTTCTGTCATATTCTGTCATCTTCTGACATCTTCTGTCATCTTCTGTCATCTTCTGTCATTCTGTCATCTTCTGTCATCTTCTGTCATTCTGTCATCTTCTGTCATTCTGTCATCTTCTGTCATCGTCTGTCATCTTCTGTCATCTTCTGTCATCTTCTGTCATCTTCTGTCATCTTCTGTGATTCTGTCCTCTTCTGTCATATTCTGTCATCTTCTGTCATCTTCTGTCATTCTGTCATCTTCTGTCATCGTCTGTCATCTTCTGTCATCTTCTGTCATCTTCTGTCATCTTCTGTCATCTTCTGTCATTCTGTCCTCTTCTGTCATATTCTGTCATCTTCTGTCATATTCTGTCATCTTCTGTCATCTTTTGTCATCTTTTGTCATCTTCTGTCATCTTCTGTCATTCTGTCATCTTCTGTCATTCTGTCCTCTTCTGTCATCTTCTGTCAATCTGTCATCTTCTGTCATCTTCTGTCATCTTCTGTCATTCTGTCATCTTCTGTCATTCTGTCATCTTCTGTCATTCTGTCATCTTCTGTCATCTTCTGTCATTCTGTCATCTTCTGTCATCTTCTGTCATCTTCTGTCACTCTGTCATCTTCTGTCATCTTCTGTCATTCTGTCATATTCTGTCATCTTCTGTCATCTTCTGTCATTCTGTCATATTCTGTCATCTTCTGTCATCTTCTGTCATCTTCTGTCCTATTCTGTCACTTTCTGTCATCTTCTGTCGTTCTGTCATTTTCTGTCATCTTCTTTCATCCTCTGTCATTCTGTCATATTCTGTCATCTTCTGTCATCTTCTGTCATTCTGTCATCTTCTGTCATCTTCTGTCATCTTCTGTCATTCTGTCATCTTCTGTCATTCTGTCCTCTTCTGTCATTCTGTCATCTTCTCTCATCTTCTCTCATCTTCTGTCATTCTGTCATCTTCTGTCATCTTCTGCCATCTTCTGTCATTCTGTCATCTTCTGTCATCTTCTGTCATTCTGTCATTCTGTCCTCTTCTGTCATCTTCTGTCAACTTCTGTCATTCTGTCCTCTTCTGTCATCTTCTGACATCTTCTGTCATCTTCTGTCATCTTCTGTCATTCTGTCATCTTCTGTCATTCTGTCATCTTCTGTCATCGTCTGTCATCTTCTGTCATCTTTTGTCATCTTCTGTCATTCTGTCCTCTTCTGTCATATTCTGTCATCTTCTGTCATCTTCTGTCATCTTTTGTCATCTTCTGTCATCTTCTGTCATTCTGTCATCTTCTGTCATCGTCTGTCATCTTCTGTCATCTTCTGTCATCTTCTGTCATTCTGTCATCTTCTGTCATCTTTTGTCATCTTTTGTCATCTTCTGTCATCTTCTGTCATTCTGTCATCTTCTGTCATACTGTCCTCTTCTGTCATCTTCTGTCAATCTGTCATCTTCTGTCATCTTCTGTCATCTTCTGTCATTCTGTCATCTTCTGTCATCTTCTGTCATTCTGTCATCTTCTGTCATTCTGTCATCTTCTGTCATCTTCTGTCATTCTGTCATCTTCTGTCATCTTCTGTCATCTTCTGTCACTCTGTCATCTTCTGTCATCTTCTGTCATTCTGTCATATTCTGTCATCTTCTGTCATCTTCTGTCATTCTGTCGTCTTCTCTCATCTTCTGTCATTCTGTCATCTTCTGTCATTCTGTCCTCTTCTGTCATCTTCTGTCATCTTCTGTCATCTTCTGTCATCTTCTGTCCTATTCTGTCACTTTCTGTCATCTTCTGTCATTCTGTCATCTTCTGCCGTTCTGTCATTTTCTGTCACCTTCTTTCATCCTCTGTCATTCTGTCATCTTCTGTCATCTTCTGTCATCTTCTGTCATTCTGTAATCTTCTGTCATTCTGTCCTCTTCTGTCATTCTGTCATATTCTGTCATCTTCTGTCATCTTCTGTCATTCTATCATCTTCTGTCATCTTCTGTCATCTTCTGTCATTCTGTCATCTTCTGTCATTCTGTCCTCTTCTGTCATTCTGTCATCTTCTCTCATCTTCTCTCATCTTCTGTCATTCTGTCATCTTCTGTCATCTTCTGCCATCTTCTGTCATTCTGTCATCTTCTGTCATTCTGTCATCTTCTGTCATCTTCTGTCATCTTCTCTCCTTCTGTCATCTTCTGTCATTCTGTCATCTTCTGTCATCTTCTGTCATTCTGTCATCTTCTGTCATTCTGTCATCTTCTGTCATTCTGTCATCTTCTGTCATCTTCTATCATCTTCTGTCATTCTGTCATCTTCTGTCATTCTGTCATCTTCTGTCATAGTCTGTCATCTTCTGTCATTCTGTCATCTTCTGTCATTCTGTCATCTTCTGTCATTTTGTCATCTTCTGTCATCTTCTGTCATCTTCTGTCATCTTACGTCATTCTGTCATCTTCTGTCATTCTGTCATCTTCTGTCATATTCTGGCATCTCCTGTCATATTCTGCCATCTTCTGTCATCTTCTGTCATCTTCTGTCATTCTGTCCTTCTGTCATCTTCTGTCATCTTCTGTCATTCTGTCATCTTCTGTCATTCTGTCATCTTCTGTCATTCTGTCATCTTCTGTCACCTTCTGTCATTCTGTCATCTTCTGTCATCTTCTGTCCTCTTCTGTCATCTTCTGTCATCTTCTGTCATTCTGTCATCTTCTGTCATCTTCTGTCATCTTCTGTCATCCTGTCATCTTCTTTCATCTTCTGTCATTCTGTCATCTTCTGTCATTTTGTCCTCTTCTGTCATATTCTGTCATCTTCTGACATCTTCTGTCATCTTCTGTCATCTTCTGTCATCTTCTCTCATTCTGTCATCTTCTGTCATCTTCTGTCATCTTCTGTCATCTTCTCTCATTCTGTCATCTTCTGTCATCTTCTGTCATATTCTGTCATTCTGTCATCTTCTGTCATCTCCTGTCATTCTGTCATCTTCTGTCATCTTATGTCACTCTGTCATCTTCTGTCATCTTCTGTCATTCTGTCATATTCTGTCATCTTCTGTCATTCTGTCATCTTCTGTCATCTTCTGTCATTCTGTCATCTTCTGTCATCTTCTGTCACTCTGTCATCTTCTGTCATCTTCTGTCATTCTGTCCTCTTCTGTCATATTCTGTCATCTTCTGTCATCTTTTGTCATCTTTTGTCATCTTCTGTCATCTTCTGTCATTCTGTCATCTTCTGTCATTCTGTCATCTTCTGTCATCTTCTGTCATCTTCTGTCAATCTGTCATCTTCTGTCATCTTCTGTCATCTTCTGTCATTCTGTCATCTTCTGTCATCTTCTGTCATTCTGTCATCTTCTGTCATTCTGTCATCTTCTGTCATCTTCTGTCATTCTGTCATCTTCTGTCATCTTCTGTCATCTTCTGTCACTCTGTCATCTTCTGTCATCTTCTGTCATTCTGTTATATTCTGTCATCTTCTGTCATCTTCTGTCATTCTGTCGTCTTCTCTCATCTTCTGTCATTCTGTCATCTTCTGTCATTCTGTCCTCTTCTGTCATCTTCTGTCATCTTCTGTCATCTTCTGTCCAATTCTGTCACTTTCTGTCATCTTCTGTCATTCTGTCATCTTCTGTCGTTCTGTCATTTTCTGTCATCTTCTTTCATCCTCTGTCATTCTGTCATCTTCTGTCATCTTCTGTCATCTTCTGTCATTCTGTAATCTTCTGTCATTCTGTCCTCTTCTGTCATTCTGTCATATTCTGTCATCTTCTGTCATCTTCTGTCATTCTATCATCTTCTGTCATCTTCTGTCATTCTGTCATCTTCTGTCATTCTGTCCTCTTCTGTCATTCTGTCATCTTCTCTCATCTTCTCTCATCTTCTGTCATTCTGTCATCTTCTGTCATCTTCTGCCATCTTCTGTCATTCTGTCATCTTCTGTCATCTTCTGTCATTCTGTCATCTTCTGTCATCTTCTGTCATCTTCTGTCATTCTGTCATCTTCTGTCATCTTTATCATTCTTTCATCTTCTGTCATTCTCTCCTTCTGTCATCTTCTGTCATTCTGTCATCTTCTGTCATCTTCTGTCATTCTGTCATCTTCTGTCATTCTGTCATCTTCTGTCATTCTGTCATCTTCTGTCATCTTCTGTCATCTTCTGTCATTCTGTCATCTTCTGTCATTCTGTCATCTTCTGTCATTCTGTCATCTTCTGTCATTCTGTCATCTTCTGTCATTTTGTCATCTTCTGTCATCTTCTGTCATCTTCTGTCATCTTACGTCATTCTGTCATCTTCTGTCATTCTGTCATCTTCTGTCATATTCTGGCATCTCCTGTCATATTCTGCCATCTTCTGTCATCTTCTGTCATCTTCTGTCATTCTGTCCTTCTGTCATCTTCTGTCATCTTCTGTCATTCTGTCATCTTCTGTCATTCTGTCATCTTCTGTCATTCTGTCATCTTCTGTCACCTTCTGTCATTCTGTCATCTTCTGTCATCTTCTGTCCTCTTCTGTCATCTTCTGTCATTCTGTCATCTTCTGTCATCTTCTGTCATCTTCTGTCATCCTGTCATCTTCTGTCATCTTCTGTCATTCTGTCATCTTCTGTCATTTTGTCCTCTTCTGTCATATTCTGTCATCTTCTGACATCTTCTGTCATCTTCTGTCATCTTCTGTCATTCTGTCATCTTCTGTCATCTTCTGTCATCCTGTCATCTTCTGTCATCTTCTGTCATTCTGTCATCTTCTGTCATTTTGTCCTCTTCTGTCATATTCTGTCATCTTCTGACATCTTCTGCCATCTTCTGTCATCTTCTGTCATCTTCTGTCATTCTGTCATCTTCTGTCATCTTCTTTCATTCTGTCATCTGTCATTCTGTCATCTTCTGTCATCCTCTGTCATCTTCTGTCATCTTCTGTCATCTTCTGTCATTCTGTCCTCTTCTGTCATATTCTGTCATCTTCTGTCATCTTCTGTCATTCTGTCATCTTCTGTCATTCTGTCACTTCTGTCATTCTGTCCTTCTGTCATTTTCTGTCATTCTGTAATCTTCTGTCATTCTGTCCTCTTCTGTCATCTTCTGTCATCGTCTGTCATTCTGTCATCTTCTGTCATCTTCTGTCATCTTCTCTCATTCTGTCATCTTCTGTCATCTTCTGTCATCTTCTGTCATTCTGTCATCTTCTGTCATCTTCTGTCATTCTGTCATCTTCTGTCATCTTCTGTCACTCTGTCATCTTCTGTCATCTTCTGTCATTCTGTCATATTCTGTCATTCTGTCATCTTCTGTCATCTCCTGTCATTCTGTCATCTTCTGTCATCTTCTGTCATTCTGTCATATTCTGTCATCTTCTGTCATTCTGTCATCTTCTGTCATCTTCTGTCATTCTGTCATCTTCTGTCATCTTCTGTCACTCTGTCATCTTCTGTCATCTTCTGTCATTCTGTCATATTCTGTCATTCTGTCATCTTCTGTCATCTCCTGTCATTCTGTCATCTTCTGTCATCTTATGTCACTCTGTCATCTTATTTCATCTTCTGTCATTCTGCCATCTCCTGTCATCTTCTGTCATTCTGTCATCTTCTATCATTCTGTTAGCTTCTGTCATATTCTGTCATCTTCTGCCATCTTCTGTCATTCTGTCATCTTCTCTCATCTTCTGTCATTCTGTCCTTCTGTCATCTTCTGTCATCTTCTGTCATTCTGTCATCTTCTGTCATATTCTGTCATCTTCTGTCATCTTCTGTCATCTTCTGTCATTCTGTCATCTTCTGTCATCTTCTGTCATCTTCTGTCATTCTGTCATCTTCTGTCATCTTCTGTCATTCTGTCATCTTCTGTCATTCTGACCTCTTCTGTCATATTCTGTCATCTTCTGTCATCTTCTGTCATCTTCTGTCATCTTCTGTCATGTTCTGTCATTCTGTCATCTTCTGTCATCTTCTGTCATATTCTGTCATCGTCTGTCATCTTCTGTCATCTTCTCTCATCTTCTGTCATCTTCTGTCATCTTCTGTCATTCTGTCATCTTCTGTCATTCTGTCATCTTCTGTCATTGTGTCCTTCTGTCATCTTCTGTCATCTTCTGTCATTCTGTCATCTTCTGTCATCTTCTGTCATCTTCTGTCATTCTGTCATCTTCTGTCATTCTGTCATCTTCTGTCATTCTGTCATCTTCTGTCATCTTCTGTCATTCTGTCATCTTCTGTCATCTTCTGTCATCTTCTGTCATTCTGTCATCTTCTGTCATCTTCTGTCATTCTGTCATCTTCTGTCATCATCTGTCATCTTCTGTCATTCTGTAATCTTCTGTCATCTTCTGTCATTCTGTCCTTCTGTCATCTTCTGTCATCTGCTGTCATTCTGTCATCTTCTGTCATTCTGTCATCTTCTCTCATTTTCTGTCATTCTGTCCTTCTGTCATCTTCTGTCATCTTCTGTCATTCTGTAATCTTCTGTCATCTTCTATCATATTCTGTCATCTTCTGTCATTCTGTCCTCTTCTGTCATTCTGTCATCTTCTGTCATATTCAGTCATCTTCTGTCATCTTCTGTCATTCTGTCATCTTCTGTCATCTTCTGTCATCTTCTGTCATTCTGTCATCTTCTGTCATCTTCTGTCATTCTGTAATCTTCTGTCATTCTGTCATCTTCTGTCATATTCTGTCATCTTCTGTCATCTTCTGTCATTCTGTCATCTTCTGTCCTTCTGTCATCTTCTGTCATCTTCTGTCATTCTGTCATCTTCTGTCATCTTCTGTCATCTTCTGTCATTCTGTCATATTCTGTCATCTTCTGTCATTCTGTCATCTTCTGTCATCTTCTGTAATTCTGTCATCTTCTGTCATCTTCTGTCCTCTTCTGTCATTCTGTCATCTTCTGTCATCTTCTGTCATTCTGTAATCTTCTGTCATTCCGTCCTCTTCTGTCATCTTCTGTCATCTTCTGTCATTCTGTCATTTTCTGTCATTGTGTCATCTTCTGTCATCTTCTGTCATCTTCTGTCATTCTGTCCTCTTCTGTCATTCTGTCATCTTCTGTCATTCTGTCATCTTCTGTCATCTTCAGTCATTCTGTCATCTTCTGTCATCTTCTGTCATCATCTTTCATTCTGTCATCTTCTGTCATCTTCTGTCATTCTGTCCTTCTGTCATCTTCTGTCATCTTCTGTCATTCTGTCATCTTCTGTCATTCTGTCATCTTCTGTCATTCTGTCATCTTCTGTCATATTCTGTCATCTTCTGTCATTCTGTGCTCTTCTGTCATTCTGTCATCTTCTTGTCATCTTCTGTCATCTTCTGTCATCTTCTGTCATTCTGTCCTCTTCTGTCATTCTGTCTTCTTCTGTCATTCTGTCATCTTCTGACCTCTTCTGTCATTCTGTCATCTTCGGTCATTCTGTCATCTTCTGCGATATTCTGTCATCTTCTGTCACTCTGTCATCTTCTGTCATCTTCTGTCATTCTGTCATCTTCGGTCATTCTGTCATCTTCTGTCATCTTCTGTCATCTTCTGTCATTCTGTCATCTTCTGTCATTCTGTCATCTTCTGTCATACTCAGTCATCTTCTGTCATCTTCTGTCATTTTGTCATCTTCTGTCATTTTGTCATCTTCTGTCATTCTGTCATCTTCTGTCATATTCTGTCATCCTGTCATCTTCTGTCATATTCTGTCATCTTCTGTCATCTTCTGTCATTCTGTCATCTTCTGTCATTCTGTCATCTTCTGTCATTCTGTCAACTTCTGTCATATTCTGTCATCTTCTGTCATATTCTGCCATCTTCTGTCATTCTGTCCTCCTGTCATCTTCTGTCATCTTCTGTCATTCTGTCATCTTCTGTCATTCTGTCATCTTCTGCTATTCTGTCATCTTCTGTCATCTTCTGTCATTCTGTCCTTCTGTCATCTTCTGTCATCTTCTTTCATTCTGTCATCTGTCATTCTGTCATCTTCTGTCATCCTCTGTCATCTTCTGTCATCTTCTGTCATCTTCTTTCATCTTCTGTCATTCTGTCCTCTTCTGTCATATTCTGTCATCTTCTGTCATCTTCTGTCATTCTGTCATCTTCTGTCATTCTGTCACTTCTGTCATTCTGTCCTTCTGTCATTTTCTGTCATTCTGTAATCTTCTGTCATTCTGTCCTCTTCTGTCATCTTCTGTCATCGTCTGTCATTCTGTCATCTTCTGTCATCTTCTGTCCTCTTCTCTCATTCTGTCATCTTCTGTCATCTTCTGTCATCTTCTGTCATCTTCTCTCATTCTGTCATCTTCTGTCATCTTCTGTCATATTCTGTCATTCTGTCATCTTCTGTCATCTCCTGTCATTCTGTCATCTTCTGTCATCTTATGTCACTCTGTCATCTTCTGTCATCTTCTGTCATTCTGTCATATTCTGTCATCTTCTGTCATTCTGTCATCTTCTGTCATCTTCTGTCATTCTGTCATCTTCTGTCATCTTCTGTCACTCTGTCATCTTCTGTCATCATTTGTCATTCTGTCCTCTTCTGTCATATTCTGTCATCTTCTGTCATCTTTTGTCATCTTTTGTCATCTTCTGTCATCTTCTGTCATTCTGTCATCTTCTGTCATTCTGTCATCTTCTGTCATCTTCTGTCATCTTCTGTCAATCTGTCATCTTCTGTCATCTTCTGTCATCTTCTGTCATTCTGTCATCTTCTGTCATCTTCTGTCATTCTGTCATCTTCTGTCATTCTGTCATCTTCTGTCATCTTCTGTCATTCTGTCATCTTCTGTCATCTTCTGTCATCTTCTGTCACTCTGTCATCTTCTGTCATCTTCTGTCATTCTGTCATATTCTGTCATCTTCTGTCATCTTCTGTCATTCTGTCGTCTTCTCTCATCTTCTGTCATTCTGTCATCTTCTGTCATTCTGTCCTCTTCTGTCATCTTCTGTCATCTTCTGTCATCTTCTGTCATCTTCTGTCCAATTCTGTCACTTTCTGTCATCTTCTGTCATTCTGTCATCTTCTGTCGTTCTGTCATTTTCTGTCATCTTCTTTCATCCTCTGTCATTCTGTCATCTTCTGTCATCTTCTGTCATCTTCTGTCATTCTGTAATCTTCTGTCATTCTGTCCTCTTCTGTCATTCTGTCATATTCTGTCATCTTCTGTCATCTTCTGTCATTCTATCATCTTCTGTCATCTTCTGTCATTCTGTCATCTTCTGTCATTCTGTCCTCTTCTGTCATTCTGTCATCTTCTCTCATCTTCTCTCATCTTCTGTCATTCTGTCATCTTCTGTCATCTTCTGCCATCTTCTGTCATTCTGTCATCTTCTGTCATCTTCTGTCATTCTGTCATCTTCTGTCATCTTCTGTCATCTTCTGTCATTCTGTCATCTTCTGTCATCTTTATCATTCTTTCATCTTCTGTCATTCTCTCCTTCTGTCATCTTCTGTCATTCTGTCATCTTCTGTCATCTTCTGTCATTCTGTCATCTTCTGTCATTCTGTCATCTTCTGTCATTCTGTCATCTTCTGTCATCTTCTGTCATCTTCTGTCATTCTGTCATCTTCTGTCATTCTGTCATCTTCTGTCAAAGTCTGTCATCTTCTGTCATTCTGTCATCTTCTGTCATTCTGTCATCTTCTGTCATTTTGTCATCTTCTGTCATCTTCTGTCATCTTCTGTCATCTTACGTCATTCTGTCATCTTCTGTCATTCTGTCATCTTCTGTCATATTCTGGCATCTCCTGTCATATTCTGCCATCTTCTGTCATCTTCTGTCATCTTCTGTCATTCTGTCCTTCTGTCATCTTCTGTCATCTTCTGTCATTCTGTCATCTTCTGTCATTCTGTCATCTTCTGTCATTCTGTCATCTTCTGTCACCTTCTGTCATTCTGTCATCTTCTGTCATCTTCTGTCCTCTTCTGTCATCTTCTGTCATCTTCTGTCATTCTGTCATCTTCTGTCATCTTCTGTCATCTTCTGTCATCCTGTCATCTTCTGTCATCTTCTGTCATTCTGTCATCTTCTGTCATTTTGTCCTCTTCTGTCATATTCTGTCATCTTCTGACATCTTCTGTCATCTTCTGTCATCTTCTGTCATTCTGTCATCTTCTGTCATCTTCTGTCATCCTGTCATCTTCTGTCATCTTCTGTCATTCTGTCATCTTCTGTCATTTTGTCCTCTTCTGTCATATTCTGTCATCTTCTGACATCTTCTGCCATCTTCTGTCATCTTCTGTCATCTTCTGTCATTCTGTCATCTTCTGTCATCTTCTTTCATTCTGTCATCTGTCATTCTGTCATCTTCTGTCATCCTCTGTCATCTTCTGTCATCTTCTGTCATCTTCTGTCATCTTCTGTCATTCTGTCCTCTTCTGTCATATTCTGTCATCTTCTGTCATCTTCTGTCATTCTGTCATCTTCTGTCATTCTGTCACTTCTGTCATTCTGTCCTTCTGTCATTTTCTGTCATTCTGTAATCTTCTGTCATTCTGTCCTCTTCTGTCATCTTCCGTCATCGTCTGTCATTCTGTCATCTTCTGTCATCTTCTCTCATCTTCTCTCATTCTGTCATCTTCTGTCATCTTCTGTCATCTTCTGTCATTCTGTCATCTTCTGTCATCTTCTGTCATTCTGTCATCTTCTGTCATCTTCTGTCACTCTGTCATCTTCTGTCATCTTCTGTCATTCTGTCATATTCTGTCATTCTGTCATCTTCTGTCATCTCCTGTCATTCTGTCATCTTCTGTCATCTTATGTCACTCTGTCATCTTCTGTCATCTTCTGTCATTCTGTCATATTCTGTCATCTTCTGTCATTCTGTCATCTTCTGTCATCTTCTGTCATTCTGTCATCTTCTGTCATCTTCTGTCACTCTGTCATCTTCTGTCATCTTCTGTCATTCTGTCATATTCTGTCATTCTGTCATCTTCTGTCATCTCCTGTCATTCTGTCATCTTCTGTCATCTCCTGTCATTCTGTCATCTTCTGTCATCTTATGTCACTCTGTCATCTTATTTCAGCTTCTGTCATTCTGCCATCTCCTGTCATCTTCTGTCATTCTGTCATCTTCTATCATTCTGTCATCTTCTGTCATATTCTGTCATCTTCTGCCATCTTCTGTCATTCTGTCATCTTCTCTCATCTTCTGTCATTCTGTCCTTCTGTCATCTTCTGTCATCTTCTGTCATTCTGTCATCTTCTGTCATATTCTGTCATCTTCTGTCATCTTCTGTCATCTTCTGTCATTCTGTCATCTTCTGTCATCTTCTGTCATCTTCTGTCATTCTGTCATCTTCTGTCATCTTCTGTCATTCTGTCATCTTCTGTCATTCTGACCTCTTCTGTCATATTCTGTCATCTTCTGTCATCTTCTGTCATCTTCTGTCATCTTCTGTCATGTTCTGTCATTCTGTCATCTTCTGTCATCTTCTGTCATATTCTGTCATCTTCTGTCATCGTCTGTCATCTTCTGTCATCTTCTCTCATCTTCTGTCATCTTCTGTCATCTTCTGTCATTCTGTCATCTTCTGTCATTCTGTCATCTTCTGTCATTGTGTCCTTCTGTCATCTTCTGTCATTCTGTCATCTTCTGTCATCTTCTGTCATCTTCTGTCATTCTGTCATCTTCTGTCATTCTGTCATCTTCTGTCATTCTGTCATCTTCTGTCATCTTCTGTCATTCTGTCATCTTCTGTCATCTTCTGTCATCTTCTGTCATTCTGTCATCTTCTGTCATCTTCTGTCATTCTGTCATCTTCTGTCATCATCTGTCATCTTCTGTCATTCTGTAATCTTCTGTCATCTTCTGTCATTCTGTCCTTCTGTCATCTTCTGTCATCTGCTGTCATTCTGTCATCTTCTGTCATTCTGTCATCTTCTCTCATGTTCTGTCATTCTGTCCTTCTGTCATCTTCTGTCATCTTCTGTCATTCTGTAATCTTCTGTCATCTTCTATCATATTCTGTCATCTTCTGTCATTCTGTCCTCTTCTGTCATTCTGTCATCTTCTGTCATATTCAGTCATCTTCTGTCATCTTCTGTCATTCTGTCATCTTCTGTCATCTTCTGTCATCTTCTGTCATTCTGTCATCTTCTGTCATCTTCTGTCATTCTGTAATCTTCTGTCATTCTGTCATCTTCTGTCATATTCTGTCATCTTCTGTCATCTTCTGTCATTCTGTCATCTTCTGTCATTCTGTCCTTCTGTCATCTTCTGTCATCTTCTGTCATTCTGTCATCTTCTGTCATCTTCTGTCATCTTCTGTCATTCTGTCATATTCTGTCATCTTCTGTCATTCTGTCATCTTCTGTCATCTTCTGTAATTCTGTCATCTTCTGTCATCTTCTGTCCTCTTCTGTCATTCTGTCATCTTCTGTCACCTTCTGTCATTCTGTAATCTTCTGTCATTCCGTCCTCTTCTGTCATCTTCTGTCATCTTCTGTCATTCTGTCATCTTCTGTCATTGTGTCATCTTCTGTCATCTTCTGTCATCTTCTGTCATTCTGTCCTCTTCTGTCATTCTGTCATCTTCTGTCATTCTGTCATCTTCTGTCATCTTCAGTCATTCTGTCATCTTCTGTCATCTTCTGTCATCATCTTTCATTCTGTCATCTTCTGTCATCTTCTGTCATTCTGTCATCTTCTGTCATTCTGTCATCTTCTGTCATTCTGTCATCTTCTGTCATATTCTGTCATCTTCTGTCATTCTGTGCTCTTCTGTCATTCTGTCATCTTCTTGTCATCTTCTGTCATCTTCTGTCATCTTCTGTCATCTTCTGTCATTCTGTCCTCTTCTGTCATTCTGTCTTCTTCTGTCATTCTGTCATCTTCTGACCTCTTCTGTCATTCTGTCATCTTCGGTCATTCTGTCATCTTCTGCGATATTCTGTCATCTTCTGTCACTCTGTCATCTTCTGTCATCTTCTGTCATTCTGTCATCTTCGGTCATTCTGTCATCTTCTGTCATCTTCTGTCATCTTCTGTCATTCTGTCATCTTCTGTCATTCTGTCATCTTCTGTCATACTCAGTCATCTTCTGTCATCTTCTGTCATTTTGTCATCTTCTGTCATTTTGTCATCTTCTGTCATTCTGTCATCTTCTGTCATATTCTGTCATCCTGTCATCTTCTGTCATATTCTGTCATCTTCTGTCATCTTCTGTCATTCTGTCATCTTCTGTCATTCTGTCATCTTCTGTCATTCTGTCAACTTCTGTCATATTCTGTCATCTTCTGTCATATTCTGTCATCTTCTGTCATTCTGTCCTCCTGTCATCTTCTGTCATCTTCTGTCATTCTGTCATCTTCTGTCATTCTGTCATCTTCTGCTATTCTGTCATCTTCTGTCATCTTCTGTCATTCTGTCCTTCTGTCATCTTCTGTCATCTGCTGTCATTCTGTCATCTTCTGTCATTCTGTCATCTTCTGTCATCTTCTGTCATCGTCTGTCATTCTGTCATCTTCTCTCATCTTCTGTCATTCTGTCCTTCTTTCATCTTCTGTCATCTTCTGTCATTCTGTCATCTTCTGTCATATTCTGTCATCTTCTGTCATCTTCTGTCATCTTCTGTCATTCTGTCATCTTCTCTCATCTTCTGTCATTCTGTCCTTCTGTCATCTTCTGTCATCTTCTGTCATTCTGTCATCTTCTGTCATATTCTGTCATCTTCTGTCATATTCTGTCACCTTCTGTCATTCTGTCCTCTTCTGTCATTCTGTCATCTTAGGTCATATTCTGTCATCTTCTGTCATCTTCTATCATCTTCTGTCATTCTGTCATCTTCTGTCATCTTCTGTCATTCTGTCATCTTCTGTCATCTTCTGTCATTCTGTCATCTTCTGTCATTCTGACCTCTTCTGTCATCTTCTGTCATCTTCTGTCATCTTCTGTCATCTTCTGTCATGTTCTGTCATTCTGTCATCTTCTGTCATCTTCTGTCATTCTGTCATCTTCTGTCATTCTGTCATCTTCTGTCATCGTCTGTCATCTTCTGTCATCTTCTCTCATCTTCTGTCATCTTCTGTCATCTTCTGTCATTCTGTCATCTTCTGTCATTCTGTCCTTCTGTCATCTTCTGTCATCTTCTGTCATTCTGTCATCTTCTGTCATCTTCTGTCATCTTCTGTCATTCTGCCATCTTCTGTCATCTTCTGTCATTCTGTAATCTTCTGTCATTCTGTCCTCTTCTGTCATCTTCTGTCATCTTCTGTCATTCTGTCATCTTCTGTCATCTTCTGTCATTCTGTCATCTTCTGTCATCTTCTGTCATCTTCTGTCATTCTGTCATCTTCTGTCATCTTCTGTCATCTTCTGTCACTCTGTCATCTTCTGTCATCTTCTGTCATTCTATCATATTCTGTCATCTTCTGTCATTCTGCCATCTTCTGTCATCTTCTGTCATTCTGTCATCTTCTGTCATCTTCTGTCATTCTGTAATATTCTGTTATTCTGTCCGCTTCTGTCATTCTGTCATCTTCTGTCATTCTGTCACCTTCTGTCATCTTCTGTCATCTTCTTTCATTCTGTCATCTTCTGTCATCTTCTGTCATTCTGTCATCTTCTGCCATCTTCTGTCATTCTGTCATCTTCTGTTATTCTGTCCGCTTCTGTCATTCTGTCATCTTCTGTCATTCTGTCACCTTCTGTCATCTTCTGTCATCTTCTTTCATTCTGTCATCTTCTGTCATTCTGTCACCTTCTGTCATATTCTGTCACGTTCTGTCATTCTTTCATCTTCTGTCATCTTCTGTCATTCTGTCATCTTCTGTGACTTTGTCATCTTCTATCATATTCTGTCATCTTCTGTCATATTCTGTCATCTTCTGTCATATTCTGTCATCTTCTGTCATTCTGCCATCTTCTGTCATCTTCTGTCATCTTCTGTCATTCTGTCATCTTCTGTCATTCTGTCATCTTCTGTCATATTCTGTCATCTTCTGTCATTCTGTCATATTCTGTCCTCTTCTGTCATCTTCTGTCATCTTGTGTCATTCTGTCATCTTCTGTCATTCTGTCATCTTCTGTCATATTCTGTCATCTTCTGTCATATTCTGCCATCTTCTGTCATCTTCTGTCATCTTCTGTCATTCTGTCCTTCTGTCATCTTCTGTCATCTTATGTCATTCAGTCATCTTCTGTCATTCTGTCATCTTCTGTCATCGTCAGTCATTCTGTCATCTTCTGTCATCTTCTGTCATCATCTTTCATTCTGTCATCTTCTGTCATCTTCTGTCATTCTGTCCTTCTGTCATCTTCTGTCATCTTCTGTCATTCTGTCATCTTCTGTCATTCTGTCATCTTCTGTCATTCTGTCACCTTCTGTCATCTTCTGTCATATTCTGTCATCTTCTGTCATTCTGTGCTCTTCTGTCGTTCTGTCATCTTCTGTCATCTTCTGTCATCTTCTGTCATCTTCTGTCATTTTCTGTCATTCTGTTATCTTCTGTCATTCTGTCCTCTTCTGTCGTTCTGTCATCTTTTGTCATTCTGTCATCTTCTGTCATATTCTGTCATCTTCTGTCATCTTCTGTCATTCTGTCATCTTCTGTCATTCTGTCATCTTCTGTCATCTTCTGTCATCTTCTGTCATTCTGTCATCTTCTGTCATTCTGTCATTTCTGTCATTCTGTCATCTTCTGTCATCTTCTGTCATTCTGTCATCTTCTGTCATCTTCTGTCATTTTGCCATCTTCTGTCATTTTGTCATCTTCTGTCATTCTGTCATCTTCTGTCATATTCTGTCATCCTGTCATCTTCTGTCATATTCTGTCATCTTCTGTCATTCTGTCATCTTCTGTCATTCTGTCATCTTCTGTCATATTCTTTCATCTTCTGTCATATTCTGCCATCTGCTGTCATCTTCTGTCATCTTCTGTCATTCTGTCCTCCTGTCATCTTCTGTCATCTTCTGTCATTCTGTTATCTTCTGTCATTCTGTCATCTTCTGTCATCTTCTGTCATTCTGTCATCTTCTGTCATCTTCTGTCATTCTGTCATATTCTGTCATCTTCTGTCATATTCTGCCATCTGCTGTCATCTTCTGTCATCTTCTGTCATTCTGTCCTCCTGTCATCTTCTGTCATTCTGTCATCTTCTGTCATTCTGTCATCTTCTGTCATCTTCTGTCATCTTCTGTCATTCTGTCATCTTCTCTCATCTTCAGTCATTCTGTCCTTCTGTCATCTTCTGTCATCTTCTGTCATTCTGTCATCTTCTGTCCTCTTCTGTCATATTCTGTCATCTTCTGTCATTCTGTCCTCTTCTGTCATTCTGTCATCTTCTGTCATATTCTGTCATCTTCTGTCATCTTCTGTCATTTTCTGTCATTCTGTCATCTTCTGTCATCTTCTGTCATCTTCTGTCATTCTGTCATCTTCTCTCATCTTCTGTCATTCTGTCATCTTCTGTCATTCTGACCTCTTCGGTCATTTTCTGTCATCTTCTGTCATCTTCTGTCATCTTCTGTCATTCTGTCATCTTCGGTCATTCTGTCATCTTCTGTCATCTTCTGTCATCTTCTGTCATTCTGTCATCTTCTGTCATTCTGTCATCTTCTGTCATACTCAGTCATCTTCTGTCATCTTCTGTCATTTTGTCATCTTCTGTCATTTTGTCATCTTCTGTCATTCTGTCATCTTCTGTCATATTCTGTCATCCTGTCATCTTCTGTCATATTCTGTCATCTTCTGTCATCTTCTGTCATTCTGTCATCTTCTGTCATTCTGTCATCTTCTGTCATTCTGTCAACTTCTGTCATATTCTGTCATCTTCTGTCATATTCTGTCATCTTCTGTCATTCTGTCCTCCTGTCATCTTCTGTCATCTTCTGTCATTCTGTCATCTTCTGTCATTCTGTCATCTTCTGCTATTCTGTCATCTTCTGTCATCTTCTGTCATTCTGTCCTTCTGTCATCTTCTGTCATCTGCTGTCATTCTGTCATCTTCTGTCATTCTGTCATCTTCTGTCATCTTCTGTCATCGTCTGTCATTCTGTCATCTTCTCTCATCTTCTGTCATTCTGTCCTTCTTTCATCTTCTGTCATCTTCTGTCATTCTGTCATCTTCTGTCATATTCTGTCATCTTCTGTCATCTTCTGTCATCTTCTGTCATCTTCTGTCATTCTGTCATCTTCTCTCATCTTCTGTCATTCTGTCCTTCTGTCATCTTCTGTCATCTTCTGTCATTCTGTCATCTTCTGTCATATTCTGTCATCTTCTGTCATATTCTGTCACCTTCTGTCATTCTGTCCTCTTCTGTCATTCTGTCATCTTAGGTCATATTCTGTCATCTTCTGTCATCTTCTATCATCTTCTGTCATTCTGTCATCTTCTGTCATCTTCTGTCATTCTGTCATCTTCTGTCATCTTCTGTCATTCTGTCATCTTCTGTCATTCTGACCTCTTCTGTCATCTTCTGTCATCTTCTGTCATCTTCTGTCATCTTCTGTCATGTTCTGTCATTCTGTCATCTTCTGTCATCTTCTGTCATTCTGTCATCTTCTGTCATTCTGTCATCTTCTGTCATCGTCTGTCATCTTCTGTCATCTTCTCTCATCTTCTGTCATCTTCTGTCATCTTCTGTCATTCTGTCATCTTCTGTCATTCTGTCCTTCTGTCATCTTCTGTCATCTTCTGTCATTCTGTCATCTTCTGTCATCTTCTGTCATCTTCTGTCATTCTGCCATCTTCTGTCATCTTCTGTCATTCTGTAATCTTCTGTCATTCTGTCCTCTTCTGTCATCTTCTGTCATCTTCTGTCATTCTGTCATCTTCTGTCATCTTCTGTCATTCTGTCATCTTCTGTCATCTTCTGTCATCTTCTGTCATTCTGTCATCTTCTGTCATCTTCTGTCATCTTCTGTCACTCTGTCATCTTCTGTCATCTTCTGTCATTCTATCATATTCTGTCATCTTCTGTCATTCTGCCATCTTCTGTCATCTTCTGTCATTCTGTCATCTTCTGTCATCTTCTGTCATTCTGTAATATTCTGTTATTCTGTCCGCTTCTGTCATTCTGTCATCTTCTGTCATTCTGTCACCTTCTGTCATCTTCTGTCATCTTCTTTCATTCTGTCATCTTCTGTCATCTTCTGTCATCTTCTGTCATTCTGTCATCTTCTGCCATCTTCTGTCATTCTGTCATCTTCTGTTATTCTGTCCGCTTCTGTCATTCTGTCATCTTCTGTCATTCTGTCACCTTCTGTCATCTTCTGTCATCTTCTTTCATTCTGTCATCTTCTGTCATTCTGTCACCTTCTGTCATATTCTGTCACGTTCTGTCATTCTTTCATCTTCTGTCATCTTCTGTCATTCTGTCATCTTCTGTGACTTTGTCATCTTCTATCATATTCTGTCATCTTCTGTCATATTCTGTCATCTTCTGTCATATTCTGTCATCTTCTGTCATTCTGCCATCTTCTGTCATCTTCTGTCATCTTCTGTCATTCTGTCATCTTCTGTCATTCTGTCATCTTCTGTCATATTCTGTCATCTTCTGTCATTCTGTCATATTCTGTCCTCTTCTGTCATCTTCTGTCATCTTGTGTCATTCTGTCATCTTCTGTCATTCTGTCATCTTCTGTCATATTCTGTCATCTTCTGTCATATTCTGCCATCTTCTGTCATCTTCTGTCATCTTCTGTCATTCTGTCCTTCTGTCATCTTCTGTCATCTTATGTCATTCAGTCATCTTCTGTCATTCTGTCATCTTCTGTCATCGTCAGTCATTCTGTCATCTTCTGTCATCTTCTGTCATCATCTTTCATTCTGTCATCTTCTGTCATCTTCTGTCATTCTGTCCTTCTGTCATCTTCTGTCATCTTCTGTCATTCTGTCATCTTCTGTCATTCTGTCATCTTCTGTCATTCTGTCACCTTCTGTCATCTTCTGTCATATTCTGTCATCTTCTGTCATTCTGTGCTCTTCTGTCGTTCTGTCATCTTCTGTCATCTTCTGTCATCTTCTGTCATCTTCTGTCATTTTCTGTCATTCTGTTATCTTCTGTCATTCTGTCCTCTTCTGTCGTTCTGTCATCTTTTGTCATTCTGTCATCTTCTGTCATATTCTGTCATCTTCTGTCATCTTCTGTCATTCTGTCATCTTCTGTCATTCTGTCATCTTCTGTCATCTTCTGTCATCTTCTGTCATTCTGTCATCTTCTGTCATTCTGTCATTTCTGTCATTCTGTCATCTTCTGTCATCTTCTGTCATTCTGTCATCTTCTGTCATCTTCTGTCATTTTGCCATCTTCTGTCATTTTGTCATCTTCTGTCATTCTGTCATCTTCTGTCATATTCTGTCATCCTGTCATCTTCTGTCATATTCTGTCATCTTCTGTCATTCTGTCATCTTCTGTCATTCTGTCATCTTCTGTCATATTCTTTCATCTTCTGTCATATTCTGCCATCTGCTGTCATCTTCTGTCATCTTCTGTCATTCTGTCCTCCTGTCATCTTCTGTCATCTTCTGTCATTCTGTTATCTTCTGTCATTCTGTCATCTTCTGTCATCTTCTGTCATTCTGTCATCTTCTGTCATCTTCTGTCATTCTGTCATATTCTGTCATCTTCTGTCATATTCTGCCATCTGCTGTCATCTTCTGTCATCTTCTGTCATTCTGTCCTCCTGTCATCTTCTGTCATTCTGTCATCTTCTGTCATTCTGTCATCTTCTGTCATCTTCTGTCATCTTCTGTCATTCTGTCATCTTCTCTCATCTTCAGTCATTCTGTCCTTCTGTCATCTTCTGTCATCTTCTGTCATTCTGTCATCTTCTGTCCTCTTCTGTCATATTCTGTCATCTTCTGTCATTCTGTCCTCTTCTGTCATTCTGTCATCTTCTGTCATATTCTGTCATCTTCTGTCATCTTCTGTCATTTTCTGTCATTCTGTCATCTTCTGTCATCTTCTGTCATCTTCTGTCATTCTGTCATCTTCTCTCATCTTCTGTCATTCTGTCATCTTCTGTCATTCTGACCTCTTCGGTCATTTTCTGTCATCTTCTGTCATCTTCTGTCATCTTCTGTCATGTTCTATCATTCTGTCATCTTCTGTCATCATCTGTCATTCTGTCATCTTCTGTCATTCTGTCATCTTCTGTCATCTTCTGTCATCTTCTGTCATCTTCTGTCATTCTGTCATCTTCTGTCATTCTGTCATCTTCTGTCATCTTCTGTCATCTTCTGTCATCTTCTGTCATCTTCTGTCATTCTGTCATCTTCTGTCATTCTGTCATCTTCTGTCATCTTCTGTCATATTCTGTCATCTTCTGTCATCTTCTGTCATTCTGTCATCTTCTGTCATTCTGTCATCTTCTGTCATTCTGTCCTTCTGTCATCTTCTGTCATCTTCTGTCATTCTGTCATCCTCTGTCATCTTCTGTCATCTTGTCATCTTCTGTCATCTTCTGTCATTCTGTAATCTTCTGTCATTCTGTCCTCTTCTGTCATCTTCTGTCATCTTCTGTCATTCTGTCATCTTCTGTCATCTTCTGTCATTCTGTCATCTTCTGTCATCTTCTGTCATCCTATGTCATCTTCTGTCATCTTGTCATCTTCTGTCATTCTGTCATCTTCTGTCATCTTCTGTCATCTTCTGTCATCTTCTGTCATTCTGTCATCTTCTGTCATCTTCTGTCATTCTGTCCTCTTCTGTCATTCTGTCATCTTCTGTCATCTTCTGTCATCTTCTGTCATCTTCTGTCATTCTGTCCTCTTCTGCCATTCTGTCATCTTCTGTCATCTTCTGTCATCTTCTGTCATTCTGTCCTCTTCTGTCATATTCTGTCATCTTCTGTCATCTTTTGTCATTCTGTAATCTTCTGTCATCTTCTGTCATTCTGTCCTCTTCTGTCATATTCTGTCATCTTCTGTCATCTTCTGTCATATTGTCATCTTCTGTCATTCTGTCATTTTCTGTCATTCTGTCCTTCTGTCATCTTCTGTCATCTTCTGTCATTCTGTCATCTTCTCTCATATTCTGTCACGTTCTGTCATTCTGTCATCTTCTGTCATATTCTGTCATCTTCTGTCATCTTCTGTCATCTTCTGTCATTCTGTCATCTTCTGTCATTCTGTCATCTTCTGTCATATTCTGTCATCTTCTGTCATATTCTGCCATCTTCTGTCATCTTCTGTCATCTTCTGTCATTCTGTCATCTTCTCTCATTCTGTCACCTTCTGTCATCTTCTGTCATCTTCTGTCACCTTCTGTCATCTTCTGTCATGTTCTCTCATTCTGTCACCCTCTGTCATCTTCTGTCATCGTCCGTCATCTTCTGTCATCTTCTGTCATATTCTGTCATCTTCTGTCATCTTCTGTCATTCTGTCCTTCTGTCATCTTCTGTCATCTTCTGTCATTCTGTCATCTTCTGTCATCTTCTGTCATTCTGTCATCTTCTGTCATTCTGTCCTTCTGTCATCTTCTGTCATCTTCTGTCATTCTGTCATCCTCTGTCCTCTTCTGTCATTCTGTCATCTTCTGTCATTCTGTCACCTTCTGTCATCTTCTGTCATCTTCTGTCATTCTGTCATCTTCTGTCATTCTGTCATCTTCTGTCATCTTCTGTCATTCTGTCCTTCTGTCATCTTCTGTCATCTTCTGTCATTCTGTCATCTTCTGTCATATTCTGTCATCTTCTGTCATCTTCTGTCATCTTCTGTCATTCTGTCATCTGCTCTCATCTTCTGTCATTCTGTCATCTTCTGTCATATTCTGTCATCTTCTGTCATATTCTGTCATCTTCTGTCATTCTGTCCTCTTCTGTCATTCTGTCATCTTCTGTCATATTCTGTCATCTTCTGTCATCTTCTATCATCTTCTGTCATTCTGTCATCTTCTGTCATCTTCTGTCATCTTCTGTCATTCTGTCATCTTCTGTCATCTTCTGTCATTCTGTCATCTTCTGTCATTCTGACCTCTTCTGTCATATTCTGTCATCTTCTGTCATCTTCTGTCATCTTCTGTCATGTTCTGTCATTCTGTCATCTTCTGTCATCTTCTGTCATTCTGTCATCTTCTGTCATTCTGTCATCTTCTGTCATCGTCTGTCATCTTCTGTCATCTTCTCTCATCTTCTGTCATCTTCTGTCATCTTCTGTCATTCTGTCATCTTCTGTCATTCTGTCATCTTCTGTCATTCTGTCCTTCTGTCATCTCCTGTCATCTTCTGTCATTCTGTCATCTTCTGTCATCTTCTGTCATCTTCTGTCATTCTGTCATCTTCTGTCATCTTCTGTCATTCTGTAATCTTCTGTCATTCTGTCCTCTTCTGTCATCTTCTGTCATCTTCTGTCATTCTGACATCTTCTGTCATCTTCTGTCATTCTGTCATCTTCTGTCATCTTCTGTCATCTTCTGTCATTCTGTCATCTTCTGTCATCTTCTGTCATCTTCTGTCATTCTGTCATATTCTGTCATCTTCTGTCATTCTGCCATCTTCTGTCATCTTCTGTCATTCTGTCATCTTCTGTCATCTTCTGTCATTCTGTAATATTCTGTTATTCTGTCCGCTTCTGTCATCTTCTGTCATTCTGTCACCTTCTGTCATCTTCTGTCATCTTCTTTCATTCTGTCATCTTCTGTCATCTTCTGTCATCTTCTGTCATTCTGTCATCTTCTGCCATCTTCTGTCATTCTGTCATCTTCTGTTATTCTGTCCGCTTCTGTCATTCTGTCATCTTCTGTCATTCTGTCACCTTCTGTCATCTTCTGTCATCTTCTTTCATTCTGTCATCTTCTGTCATTCTGTCATCTTCTGTCATATTCTGTCACGTTCTGTCATTCTGTCATCTTCTGTCATCTTCTGTCATTCTGTCATCTTCTGTGACTTTGTCATCTTCTATCATATTCTGTCATCTTCTGTCATATTCTGTCATCTTCTGTCATATTCTGTCATCTTCTGTCATTCTGCCATCTTCTGTCATCTACTGTCATTCTGTCATCTTCTGTCATTCTGTCATCTTCTGTCATATTCTGTCATCTTCTGTCATTCTGTCATCTTCTGTCATATTCTGTCATATTCTGTCCTCTTCTGTCATCTTGTGTCATTCTGTCATCTTGTGTCATTCTGTCATCTTCTGTCATATTCTGTCATCTTCTGTCATATTCTGCCATCTTCTGTCATCTTCTGTCATCTTCTGTCATTCTGTCCTTCTGTCATCTTCTGTCATCTTCTGTCATTCAGTCATCTTCTGTCATTCTGTCATCTTCTGTCATCGTCAGTCATTCTGTCATCTTCTGTCATCTTCTGTCATCATCTTTCATTCTGTCATCTTCTGTCATCTTCTGTCATTCTGTCCTTCTGTCATCTTCTGTCATCTTCTGTCATTCTGTCATCTTCTGTCATTCTGTCATCTTCTGTCATTCTGTCACCTTCTGTCATCTTCTGTCATATTCTGTCATCTTCTGTCATTCTGTGCTCTTCTGTCGTTCTGTCATCTTCTGTCATCTTCTGTCATCTTCTGTCATCTTCTGTCATTCTGTTATCTTCTGTCATTCTGTCCTCTTCTGTCGTTCTGTCATCTTTTGTCATTCTGTCATCTTCTGTCATATTCTGTCATCTTCTGTCATTCTGTCATCTTCTGTCATTCTGTCATCTTCTGTCATCTTCTGTCATCTTCTGTCATTCTGTCATCTTCTGTCATTCTGTCATTTCTGTCATTCTGTCATCTTCTGTCATCTTCTGTCATTCTGTCATCTTCTGTCATCTTCTGTCATTTTGCCATCTTCTGTCATTTTGTCATCTTCTGTCATTCTGTCATCTTCTGTCATATTCTGTCATCCTGTCATCTTCTGTCATATTCTGTCATCTTCTGTCATTCTGTCATCTTCTGTCATTCTGTCATCTTCTGTCATATTCTTTCATCTTCTGTCATATTCTGCCATCTGCTGTCATCTTCTGTCATCTTCTGTCATTCTGTCCTCCTGTCATCTTCTGTCATCTTCTGTCATTCTGTCATCTTCTGTCATTCTGTCATCTTCTGTCATCTTCTGTCATTCTGTCATCTTCTGTCATCTTCTGTCATTCTGTCATATTCTGTCATCTTCTGTCATATTCTGCCATCTGCTGTCATCTTCTGTCATCTTCTGTCATTCTGTCCTCCTGTCATCTTCTGTCATCTTCTGTCATTCTGTCATCTTCTGTCATTCTGTCATCTTCTGTCATCTTCTGTCATCTTCTGTCATTCTGTCATCTTCTCTCATCTTCAGTCATTCTGTCCTTCTGTCATCTTCTGTCATCTTCTGTCATTCTGTCATCTTCTGTCCTCTTCTGTCATATTCTGTCATCTTCTGTCATTCTGTCCTCTTCTGTCATTCTGTCATCTTCTGTCATATTCTGTCATCTTCTGTCATCTTCTGTCATTTTCTGTCATTCTGTCATCTTCTGTCATCTTCTGTCATCTTCTGTCATTCTGTCATCTTCTCTCATTCTGACCTCTTCGGTCATTTTCTGTCATCTTCTGTCATCTTCTGTCATCTTCTGTCATGTTCTATCATTCTGTCATCTTCTGTCATCTTCTGTCATTCTGTCATCTTCTGTCATTCTGTCATCTTCTGTCATCTTCTGTCATCTTCTGTCATCTTCTGTCATTCTGTCATCTTCTGTCATTCTGTCAACTTCTGTCATCTTCTGTCATCTTCTGTCATCTTCTGCCATCTTCTGTCATTCTGTCATCTTCTGTCATTCTGTCATCTTCTGTCATCTTCTGTCATATTCTGTCATCTTCTGTCATCTTCTGTCATTCTGTCATCTTCTGTCATTCTGTCATCTTCTGTCATTCTGTCCTTCTGTCATCTTCTGTCATCTTCTGTCATTCTGTCATCCTCTGTCATCTTCTGTCATCTTGTCATCTTCTGTCATCTTCTGTCATTCTGTAATCTTCTGTCATTCTGTCCTCTTCTGTCATCTTCCGTCATCTTCTGTCATTCTGTCATCTTCTGTCATCTTCTGTCATTCTGTCATCTTCTGTCATCTTCTGTCATCTTCTGTCATCCTATGTCATCTTCTGTCATCTTGTCATCTTCTGTCATTCTGTCATCTTCTGTCATCTTCTGTCATTCTGTCATCTTCTGTCATCTTCTGTCATCTTCTGTCATTCTGTCATCTTCTGTCATCGTCTGTCATCTTCTGTCATCTTCTGTCATCTTCTGTCATCTTCTGTGATTCTGTCATCTTCTGTCATCTTCTGTCATTCTGTCCTCTTCTGTCATTCTGTCATCTTCTGTCATCTTCTGTCACCTTCTGTCATCTTCTGTCATTCTGTCCTCTTCTGCCATTCTGTCATCTTCTGTCATCTTCTGTCATCTTCTGTCATCTTCTGTCATTCTGTCCTCTTCTGTCATATTCTGTCATCTTCTGTCATCTTTTGTCATTCTGTAATCTTCTGTCATCTTCTGTCATCTTCTGTCATTCTGTCCTCTTCTGTCATATTCTGTCATCTTCTGTCATCTTCTGTCATATTGTCATCTTCTGTCATTCTGTCATTTTCTGTCATTCTGTCCTTCTGTCATCTTCTGTCATCTTCTGTCATTCTGTCATCTTCTGTCATCTTCTGTCATCTTCTGTTATTCTGTCCTCTTCTGTCATTCTGTCATCTTCTGTCATCTTCTGTCATCTTATGTCATTCTGTCATCTTCTGTCATTCTGTCATCTTCTGTCATATTCTGTCACGTTCTGTCATTCTGTCATCTTCTGTCATATTCTGTCATCTTCTGTCATCTTCTGTCATCTTCTGTCATTCTGTCATCTTCTGTCATTCTGTCATCTTCTGTCATATTCTGTCATCTTCTGTCATATTCTGCCATCTTCTGTCATCTTCTGTCATCTTCTGTCATTCTGTCATCTTCTCTCATTCTGTCACCTTCTGTCATCTTCTGTCATCTTCTGTCACCTTCTGTCATCTTCTGTCATGTTCTCTCATTCTGTCATCCTCTGTCATCTTCTGTCATCGTCCGTCATCTTCTGTCATCTTCTGTCATATTCTGTCATCTTCTGTCATCTTCTGTCATTCTGTCCTTCTGTCATCTTCTGTCATCTTCTGTCATTCTGTCATCTTCTGTCATCTTCTGTCATCTTCTGTCATTCTGTCATCTTCTGTCATTCTGTCCTTCTGTCATCTTCTGTCATCTTCTGTCATTCTGTCATCCTCTGTCCTCTTCTGTCATTCTGTCATCTTCTGTCATTCTGTCACCTTCTGTCATCTTCTGTCATTCTGTCATCTTCTGTCATTCTGTCATCTTCTGTCATGTTCTGTCACGTTCTGTCATTCTGTCATCTTCTGTCATCTTCTGTCATTGTCATCTTCTGTCACTCTGTCATCTTCTGTCATATTCTGCCATCTTCTGTCATTCTGCCGTCTTCTGTCATCTTCTGTCATCTTCTGTCATTCTTTCATCTTCTGTCATATTCTGTCATCTTCTGACATATTCTGCCATCTTTTGTCATCTTCTGTCATCTTCTGTCATTCTGTCCTTCTGTCATCTTCTGTCATCTTCTGTCATTCTGTCATCTTCTGTCATTCTGTCATCTTCTGTCATCTTCTGTCATTCTGTCATCTTCTGTCATCTTCTGTCATCTTCTGTCATTCTGTCATCTTCTGTCATTCTGTCATCTTCTGTGATCTTCTGTCATCTTCTGTCATCTTCTGTCATCTTCTGTCATTCTGTCCTCTTCTGTCATATTCTGTCATCTTCTGTCATCTTCTGTCATTCTGTCATCTTCTGTCATTCTGTCATCTTCTGTCATCTTCTGTCATCTTCTGTCATCTTCTGTCATTCTGTCCTCTTCTGACATATTCTGTCATCTTCTGTCATCTTCTGTTAATCTGTCACTTCTGTCATTCTGTCCTTCTGTCATCTTTTGTCATTATTTAATCTTCTGTCATTCTGTCCTCTTCTGTCATCTTCTGTCGTCGTCTGTCATTCTGTCATCTTCTGTCATCTTCTGTCATCTTCTGTCATCTTCTGTCATTCTGTCATCTTCTGTCATTCTGTCATCTTCTGTCATCTTCTGTCATCTTCTGTCATCTTCTGCCATCTTCTGTCATTCTGTCATCTTCTGTCATTCTGTCATCTTCTGTCATCTTCTGTCATATTCTGTCATCTTCTGTCATCTTCTGTCATTCTGTCATCTTCTGTCATTCTGTCATCTTCTGTCATTCTGTCCTTCTGTCATCTTCTGTCATCTTCTGTCATTCTGTCATCCTCTGTCATCTTCTGTCATCTTGTCATCTTCTGTCATCTTCTGTCATTCTGTAATCTTCTGTCATTCTGTCCTCTTCTGTCATCTTCCGTCATCTTCTGTCATTCTGTCATCTTCTGTCATCTTCTGTCATTCTGTCATCTTCTGTCATCTTCTGTCATCTTCTGTCATCCTATGTCATCTTCTGTCATCTTGTCATCTTCTGTCATTCTGTCATCTTCTGTCATCTTCTGTCATTCTGTCATCTTCTGTCATCTTCTGTCATCTTCTGTCATTCTGTCATCTTCTGTCATCGTCTGTCATCTTCTGTCATCTTCTGTCATCTTCTGTCATCTTCTGTGATTCTGTCATCTTCTGTCATCTTCTGTCATTCTGTCCTCTTCTGTCATTCTGTCATCTTCTGTCATCTTCTGTCACCTTCTGTCCTCTTCTGCCATTCTGTCATCTTCTGTCATCTTCTGTCATCTTCTGTCATTCTGTCCTCTTCTGTCATATTCTGTCATCTTCTGTCATCTTTTGTCATTCTGTAATCTTCTGTCATCTTCTGTCATCTTCTGTCATTCTGTCCTCTTCTGTCATATTCTGTCATCTTCTGTCATCTTCTGTCATATTGTCATCTTCTGTCATTCTGTCATTTTCTGTCATTCTGTCCTTCTGTCATCTTCTGTCATCTTCTGTCATTCTGTCATCTTCTGTCATCTTCTGTCATCTTCTGTTATTCTGTCCTCTTCTGTCATTCTGTCATCTTCTGTCATCTTCTGTCATCTTATGTCATTCTGTCATCTTCTGTCATTCTGTCATCTTCTGTCATATTCTGTCACGTTCTGTCATTCTGTCATCTTCTGTCATATTCTGTCATCTTCTGTCATCTTCTGTCATCTTCTGTCATTCTGTCATCTTCTGTCATTCTGTCATCTTCTGTCATATTCTGTCATCTTCTGTCATATTCTGCCATCTTCTGTCATCTTCTGTCATCTTCTGTCATTCTGTCATCTTCTCTCATTCTGTCACCTTCTGTCATCTTCTGTCATCTTCTGTCACCTTCTGTCATCTTCTGTCATGTTCTCTCATTCTGTCATCCTCTGTCATCTTCTGTCATCGTCCGTCATCTTCTGTCATCTTCTGTCATATTCTGTCATCTTCTGTCATCTTCTGTCATTCTGTCCTTCTGTCATCTTCTGTCATCTTCTGTCATTCTGTCATCTTCTGTCATCTTCTGTCATCTTCTGTCATTCTGTCATCTTCTGTCATTCTGTCCTTCTGTCATCTTCTGTCATCTTCTGTCATTCTGTCATCCTCTGTCCTCTTCTGTCATTCTGTCATCTTCTGTCATTCTGTCACCTTCTGTCATCTTCTGTCATTCTGTCATCTTCTGTCATTCTGTCATCTTCTGTCATGTTCTGTCACGTTCTGTCATTCTGTCATCTTCTGTCATCTTCTGTCATTGTCATCTTCTGTCACTCTGTCATCTTCTGTCATATTCTGCCATCTTCTGTCATTCTGCCGTCTTCTGTCATCTTCTGTCATCTTCTGTCATTCTTTCATCTTCTGTCATATTCTGTCATCTTCTGACATATTCCGCCATCTTCTGTCATCTTCTGTCATCTTCTGTCATTCTGTCCTTCTGTCATCTTCTGTCATCTTCTGTCATTCTGTCATCTTCTGTCATTCTGTCATCTTCTGTCATCTTCTGTCATTCTGTCATCTTCTGTCATCTTCTGTCATCTTCTGTCATTCTGTCATCTTCTGTCATTCTGTCATCTTCTGTGATCTTCTGTCATCTTCTGTCATCTTCTGTCATCTTCTGTCATTCTGTCCTCTTCTGTCATATTCTGTCATCTTCTGTCATCTTCTGTCATTCTGTCATCTTCTGTCATTCTGTCATCTTCTGTCATCTTCTGTCATCTTCTGTCATCTTCTGTCATTCTGTCCTCTTCTGACATATTCTGTCATCTTCTGTCATCTTCTGTTAATCTGTCACTTCTGTCATTCTGTCCTTCTGTCATCTTTTGTCATTATTTAATCTTCTGTCATTCTGTCCTCTTCTGTCATCTTCTGTCGTCGTCTGTCATTCTGTCATCTTCTGTCATCTTCTGTCATCTTCTCTCATTCTGTCATCTTCTGTCATCTTCTGTCATCTTCTGTCATTCTGTCATCTTCTGTCATCTTCTGTCATTCTGTCATCTTCTGTCATCTTCTGTCACTCTGTCATCTTCTGTCATCTTCTGTCATTCTGTCATATTCTGTCATCTTCTGTCATTCTGTCATCTTCTGTCATTCTGTCATCTTCTGTCATCTCCTGTCATCTTCTGTCATTCTGTCATCTTCTGTCATCTTCTGTCATTCTGTCATCTTCTGTCATCTTCTGTCATCTTCTGTCATTCTCTCATCTTCTGTCATTCTGCCATCTTCTGTCATCTTCTGTCATCTTCTGTCATTCTGTCATCTTCTGTCATCTTCTGTCAGCTTCTGTCATTCTGCCATCTTCTGTCATCTTCTGTCATCTTCTGTTATTCTGTCATCTTCTGTCATTCTGTCATCTTCTGTCATCTTCTGTCATCTTCTGTCATATTCCGCCATCTTCTGTCATCTTCTGCCCTTCTGTCATCTTCTGTCATTCTGTCATCTTCTGTCATTCTGTCATTCTGTCATCTTCTGTCATTCTGCCATCTTCTGTCATTCTGTCATCTTCTGTCATCTTCTGTCATTCTGTCATCTTCTGTCATTCTGTCATCTTCTGTCATCTTCTGTCATTCTGTCATCTTCTGTCATTCTGTCATTCTGTCATCTTCTGTCATCTTCTGTCATCTTTTGTCATTCTGTCATTTTCTGTCATCTTCCTTCATTCTGTCATCTTCTGTCATCTTCTGTTATTCTGTCCTCTTCTGCCATTCTGTCATCTTCTGTCATTCTGTCATCTTCTGTCATCTTCTGTCATTCTGTCATCTTCTGTCATTCTGTCATCTTCTGTCATATTCTGTCATCTTCTGTCATCTTCTGTCATTCTGTCATCTTCTCTCATTCTGTCACCTTCTGTCATCTTCTGTCATCTTCTGTCATCTTCTGTCATGTTCTCTCATTCTGTCATCTTCTGTCATCTTCTGTCATTCTGTCCTCTTCTGTCATATTCTGTCATCTTCGGTCATCTTCTGTCATTCTGTCATCTTCTGTCATTCTCTCCTTCTGTCATCTTCTGTCATCTTCTGTCATTCTGTCATCTTCTGTCATCTTCTGTCATCTTCTGTCATTCTGTCATCTTCTGTCATCTTCTGTCATTCTGTCATCTTCTGTCATCTTCTGTCATCTTCTGTCATTCTGTCATCTTCTGTCATCTTCTGTCATCTTCTATCATCTTCTGTCATTCTGTCATCTTCTGTCATCTTCTGTCATCTTCTGTCATTCTGTCATCTTCTGTCATTCTGTCCTCCTCTGTCATCTTCTTTCATCTTCTGTCATTCTGTCATCTTCTGTCATCTTCTGTCATTCTGTCATCTTCTGTCATCTTCTGTCATTCTGTCATCTTCTGTCATCTTGTCATCTTCTGTCATTCTGTCATCTTCTGTCATCTTCTGTCATCTTCTGTCATTCTGTCATCTTCTGTCATCTTCTGTCATCTTCTATCATCTTCTGTCATTCTGTCATCTTCTGTCATCTTCTGTCATCTTCTGTCATTCTGTCCTCTTCTGTCATTCTGTCATCTTCTGTCATTCTGTCATCTTCTGTCATCTTCTGTCATCTTCTGTCATCTTCTATCATTCTGTCCTCTTCTGTCATATTCTGTCATCTTCTGTCATTCTGTCATCTTCTGTCATTCTGTCATCTTCTGTCATTCTGTCATCTTCTGTCATATTCTGTCACGTTCTGTCATTCTGTCATCTTCTGTCATCTTCTGTCATCTTCTGTCATCTTCTGTCATCTTCTATCATTCTGTCCTCTTCTGTCATATTCTGTCACCTTCTGTCATCTTCTGTCACCTTCTGTCATTCTGTCATCTTCTGTCATTCTGTCATCTTCTGTCATATTCTGTCACGTTCTGTCATTCTGTCATTTTCTGTCATCTTCTGTCATCTTCTGTCATTGTCATCTTCTGTCACTCTGTCATCTTCTGTCATATTCTGCCATCTTCTGTCATCTTCTGTCATTCTTTCATCTTCTGTCATATTCTGTCTTCTTCTGTCATATTCTGCCATCTTCTGTCATCTTCTGTCATCTTCTGTCATTCTGTCCTTCTGTCATCTTCTGTCATCTTCTGTCATTCTGTCATCTTCTGTCATTCTGTCATCTTCTGTCATTCTGTCATCTTCTGTCATCTTCAGTCATTCTGTCATCTTCTGTCATTCTGTCATCTTCTGTCATCTTCAGTCATTCTGTCATCTTCTGTCATTCTGTCATCTTCTGTCATCCTCTGTCATCTTCTGTCATCTTCTTTCATCTTCTGTCATCTTCTGTCATTCTGTCCTCTTCTGTCATATTCTGTCATCTTCTGTCATCTTCTGTCATTCTGTCATCTTCTGTCATTCTGTCACTTCTGTCATTCTGTCCTTCTGTCATCTTCTGTCATTCTGTAATCTTCTGTCATTCTGTCCTCTTCTGTCATCTTCTGTCATCGTCTGTCATTCTGTCATCTTCTGTCATCTTCTGTCATCTTCTCTCATTCTGTCATCTTCTGTCATCTTCTGTCATCTTCTGTCATTCTGTCATCTTCTGTCATCTTCTTTCATTCTGTCATCTTCTGTCATTCTGTCATATTCTGTCATCTTCTGTCATCTTCTGTCATCTTCTGTCATCTTCTGTCATTCTGTCCTCTTCTGTCATTCTGTCATATTCTGTCATCTTCTGTCATCTTCTGTCACTCTATCATCTTCTGTCATCTTCTGTCATCTTCTGTCATTCTGTCATCTTCTGTCATTCTGTAATCTTCTGTCATTCTGTCCTCTTCTCTCATCTTCTCTCATCTTCTGTCATTCTGTCATCTTCTGTCATTCTGTCATCTTCTGTCATCTTCTGTCATTCTGTCATCTTCTGTCATCTTCTGTCATTCTGTCATCTTCTGTCATCTTCTGTCATTCTGTCATCTTCTGTCATTCTCTCCATCTGTCATCTTCTGTCATCTTCTGTCATTCTGTCATCTTCTGTCAGCTTCTGTCATTCTGTCATCTTCTGTCATTCTGTCATCTTCTGTCATAGTCTGTCATCTTCTGTCATTCTGTCATCTTCTGTCATATTCTGTCATCTTCTGTCATCTTCTGTCATCTTCTGTCATTCTGTCATCTTCTGTCATTCTGTCATCTTCTGTCATCTTCTGTCATCTTCTGTAATCTTCTGTCATTCTGTCATCTTCTGTCATTCTGTCATCTTCTGTCATATTCTGTCATATTCTGCCATCTTCTGTTATCTTCTGTCATCTTCTGTCATTCTGTCCTTCTGTCACCTTCTGTCATCTTCTGTCATTCTGTCATCTTCTGTCATTCTGTCGTCTTCTGTCATTCTGTCATCTTCTGTCATCTTCTGTCATTCTGTCATCTTCTGTCATCTTCTGTCATTCTGTCATCTTCAGTCATCTTCTGTCATTCTGTCCTTCTGTCATCTTCTGTCATCTGCTGTCATTCTGTCATCTTCTGTCATTCTGTCATCTTCTGTCATCTTCTGTCACTCTGTCATCTTCTGTTATTCTGTCCTTCTGTCATCTTCTGTCATCTTCTGTCATCTTCTCTCATTCTGTCATCTTCTGTCATCTTCTCTCATTCTGTCCTCTTCTGTCATTCTGTCATCTTCTGTCATATTCTGTCATCTTCTGTCATCTTCTGTCATCTTCTGTCATTCTGTCATCTTCTGTCATCTTCTGTCATCCTGTCATCTTCTGTCATCTTCTGTCATTCTGTCATCTTCTGTCATCTTCTGTCATTCTGTCATCTTCTGTCATTCTGTCATCTTCTGTCATCGTCTGTCTTCTTCTGTCATCTTCTGTCATTCTGTCATCTTCTGTCATTCTGTCATCTTCTGTCATTCTGTCATCTTCAGTCATCTTCTGTCATCTTCTGTCATTCTGTCATCTTCTGTCATCTTCTGTCATCTTCTTTCATTTTCTGTCATCTTCTGTCATCTTCTGTCATTCAGTCACCTTCTGTCATCTTCTGTCATTCTGTCATCTTCTGTCATCTTCTGTCATCTTCTGTCACTATGTCATCTTATGTCATCTTCTGTCATTCTGTCATATTCTGTCATCTTCTGTCATTCTGTCATCTTCTGTCATCTTCTGTCATTCTGTCATCTTCTGTCATCTTCTGTCATTCTGTCCTCTTCTGTCATTCTGTCATCTTCTGTCACTATGTCATCTTATGTCATCTTCTGTCATTCTGTCATATTCTGTCATCTTCTGTCATTCTGTCATCTTCTGTCCTCTTCTTTCATATTCTGTCATCTTCTGTCATCTTCTGTCATTCTGTCATCTTCTGTCATCTTCTGTCATCTTCTGTCACTCTGTCATCTTCTGTCATCTTCTGTCATTCTGTCATATTCTGTCATCTTCTGTCATTCTGTCATCTTCTGTCATCTTCTGTCATTCTGTCATCTTCTGTCCTCTTCTGTCATTCTGTCATCTTCTTTCACCTTCTGTCATCTTCTGTCATCTTCTGTCATTCTGTCATCTTCTGTCATCTTCTGTCATCTTCTGTCATTCTGTCATCATCTGTCATTCTGTCATCTTCTGTCATTCTGTCATCTTCTGTCATTCTGTCATCTTCTGTCATCTTCTGTCATTCTGTCATCTTCTGTACTCTTCTGTCATTCTGTCATCTTCTTTCACCTTCTGTCATCTTCTGTCATCTTCTGTCATTCTGTCATCTTCTGTCATCTTCTGTCATCTTCTCTCATTCTGTCATCTTCTGTCATTCTGTCATCTTCTGTCATCTTCTGTCATTCTGTCATCTTCTGTCATTCTGTCATCTTCTATCATCTTCTGTCATCTTCTGTCATTCTGTCATCTTCTGTCATTCTGTCCTTTTCTGTCATTCTGTCATCTTCTGTCATTCTGTCATCTTCTGTCATTCTGTCCTTCTGTCATCTTCTGTCATTCTGTCATCTTCTGTCATCTTCTGTCATCTTCTGTCTTTCTGTCATCTTCTGTCATCTTCTGCCATTGTGTCATCTTCTGTCATTCTGTCATCCTCTGTCATCTTCTGTCATCTTCTGTCATTCTGTCATCTTCTGTCATTCTGTCATCTTCTGTCATATACTGTCACGTTCTGTCATTCTGTCATCTTCTGTCATATTCTGTCATCTTCTGTCATTCTGCCATCTTCTGTCATCTTCTGTCATTCTGTCATCTTCTGTCATTCTGTCATCTTCTGTCATATTCTGTCATCTTCTGTCATTCTGCCATCTTCTGTCATGTTCTGTCATCTTCTGTTATTCTGTCATCTTCTGTCATTCTGTCATCTTCTGTCATCTTCTGTCATTCTGTCATCTTCTGTCCTCTTCTGTCATTCTGTCATCTTCTGTCATTCTGTCATCTTCTGTCATATTCTGTCATCTTCTGTCATATTCTGCCATCTTCTGTCATCTTCTGTCATCTTCTGTCATCTTCTGTCATCTTCTGTCATTCTGTCATCTTCTGTCATTCTGTCATCTTCTGTCATTCTGTCATTCTGTCATCTTCTGTCATTCTGTCATCTACTGTCATCTTCTGTCATTCTGTCATCTTCTGTGATCTTCTGTCATCTTCTGTCATTCTGTCCTTCTGTCATCTTCTGTCATCTGCTGTCATTCTGTCATCTTCTGTCATTCTGTCATCTTCTGTCATCTTCTGTCATCTTCTGTCATTCTGTCATCTTCTGTCATTCTGTCCTTCTGTCATCTTCTGTCATCTTCTGTCAACTTCTGTCATTCTGTCATCTTCTGTCATCTTCTGTCATCTTCTGTCATTCTGTCCTCTTCTTTCATTCTGTCATCTTCTGTCATCTTCTGTCATCTTCTGTCATCTTCTGTCATCTTCCGTCATTCTGTCATCTTCTGTCATCTTCTGTCATCCTGTCATCTTCTGTCATCTTCTGTCATTCTGTCAACTTCTGTCATTCTGTCCTCTTCTGTCATATTCTGTCATCTTCTGACATCTTCTGTCATCTTCTGTCATCTTCTGTCATTCTGTCATCGTCTGTCATCTTCTGTCATCTTCTCTCATCTTCTGTCATCTTCTGTCATTCTGTCCTCTTCTTTCATATTCTGTCATCTTCTGTCATCTTCTGTCATTCTGTCATCTTCTGTCATTCTGTCATCTTCTGTCATTCTGTCCTTCTGTCATCTTCTGTCATTCTGTAATCTTCTGTCATTCTGTCCTCTTCTGTCATCTTCTGTCATTCTGTCATCTTCTGTCATCTTCTGTCATCTTCTGTCATTCTGTCATCTTCTGTCATCTTCTGTCATCTTCTGTCATTCTGTCATCTTCTGTCATCTTCTGTCATTCTGTCATCTTCTGTCCTCTTCTGTCATTCTGTCATCTTCTTTCACCTTCTGTCATCTTCTGTCATCTTCTGTCATTCTGTCATCTTCTGTCATCTTCTGTCATCTTCTGTCATTCTGTCATCATCTGTCATTCTGTCATCTTCTGTCATTCTGTCATCTTCTGTCATTCTGTCATCTTCTGTCATCTTCTGTCATTCTGTCATCTTCTGTACTCTTCTGTCATTCTGTCATCTTCTTTCACCTTCTGTCATCTTCTGTCATCTTCTGTCATTCTGTCATCTTCTGTCATCTTCTGTCATCTTCTGTCATTCTGTCATCTTCTGTCATTCTGTCATCTTCTGTCATCTTCTGTCATTCTGTCATCTTCTGTCATTCTGTCATCTTCTATCATCTTCTGTCATCTTCTGTCATTCTGTCATCTTCTGTCATTCTGTCCTTTTCTGTCATTCTGTCATCTTCTGTCATTCTGTCATCTTCTGTCATTCTGTCCTTCTGTCATCTTCTGTCATTCTGTCATCTTCTGTCATCTTCTGTCATCTTCTGTCATCTTCTGTCTTTCTGTCATCTTCTGTCATCTTCTGCCATTCTGTCATCTTCTGTCATTCTGTCATCTTCTGTCATCTTCTGTCATTCTGTCATCTTCTGTCATTCTGTCATCTTCTGTCATATTCTGTCACGTTCTGTCATTCTGTCATCTTCTGTCATATTCTGACATCTTCTGTCATTCTGCCATCTTCTGTCATCTTCTGTCATTCTGTCATCTTCTGTCATTCTGTCATCTTCTGTCATATTCTGTCATCTTCTGTCATTCTGCCATCTTCTGTCATGTTCTGTCATCTTCTGTTATTCTGTCATCTTCTGTCATTCTGTCATCTTCTGTCATCTTCTGTCATTCTGTCATCTTCTGTCCTCTTCTGTCATTCTGTCATCTTCTGTCATTCTGTCATCTTCTGTCATATTCTGTCATCTTCTGTCATATTCTGCCATCTTCTGTCATCTTCTGTCATCTTCTGTCATCTTCTGTCATCTTCTGTCATTCTGTCATCTTCTGTCATTCTGTCATCTTCTGTCATTCTGTCATTCTGTCATCTTCTGTCATTCTGTCATCTACTGTCATCTTCTGTCATTCTGTCATCTTCTGTGATCTTCTGTCATCTTCTGTCATTCTGTCCTTCTGTCATCTTCTGTCATCTGCTGTCATTCTGTCATCTTCTGTCATTCTGTCATCTTGTCATCTTCTGTCATCTTCTGTCATTCTGTCATCTTCTGTCATTCTGTCCTTCTGTCATCTTCTGTCATCTTCTGTCAACTTCTGTCATTCTGTCATCTTCTGTCATCTTCTGTCATCTTCTGTCATTCTGTCCTCTTCTTTCATTCTGTCATCTTCTGTCATCTTCTGTCATCTTCTGTCATCTTCTGTCATCTTCCGTCATTCTGTCATCTTCTGTCATCTTCTGTCATCCTGTCATCTTCTGTCATCTTCTGTCATCTTCTGTCATTCTGTCCTCTTCTGTCATATTCTGTCATCTTCTGACATCTTCTGTCATCTTCTGTCATCTTCTGTCATTCTGTCATCGTCTGTCATCTTCTGTCATCTTCTGTCATCTTCTGTCATTCTGTCCTCTTCTTTCATATTCTGTCATCTTCTGTCATCTTCTGTCATTCTGTCATCTTCTGTCATTCTGTCATCTTCTGTCATTCTGTCCTTCTGTCATCTTCTGTCATTCTGTAATCTTCTGTCATTCTGTCCTCTTCTGTCATCTTCTGTCATTCTGTCATCTTCTGTCATCTTCTGTCATCTTCTGTCATTCTGTCATCTTCTGTCATCTTCTGTCATCTTCTGTCATTCTGTCATCTTCTGTCATCTTCTGTCATTCTGTCATCTTCTGTCCTCTTCTGTCATTCTGTCATCTTCTGTCATTCTGTCATCTTCTGTCATATTCTGTCATCTTCTGTCATATTCTGCCATCTTCTGTCATCTTCTGTCATCTTCTGTCATCTTCTGTCATTCTGTCATCTTCTGTCATTCTGTCATCTTCTGTCATTCTGTCATCTTCTGTCATTCTGTCATCTTCTGTCATTCTGTCATCTACTGTCATCTTCTGTCATTCTGTCATCTTCTGTGATCTTCTGTCATCTTCTGTCATCTTCTGTCATTCTGTCCTTCTGTCATCTTCTGTCATCTGCTGTCATTCTGTCATCTTCTGTCATTCTGTCATCTTCTGTCATCTTCTGTCATCTTCTGTCATTCTGTCATCTTCTGTCATTCTGTCCTTCTGTCATCTTCTGTCATCTTCTGTCATTCTGTCCTCTTCTGTCATTCTGTCATCTTCTGTCATCTTCTGTCATCTTCTGTCATCTTCCGTCATTCTGTCATCTTCTGTCATCTTCTGTCATCCTGTCATCTTCTGTCATCTTCTGTCATCTTCTGACATCTTCTGTCATCTTCTGTCATCTTCTGTCATTCTGTCATCGTCTGTCATCTTCTTTCATCATTTGTCATTCTGTCCTCTTCTTTCATATTCTGTCATCTTCTGTCATCTTCTGTCATTCTGTCATCTTCTGTCCTTCTGTCATCTTCTGTCATTCTGTAATCTTCTGTCATTCTGTCCTCTTCTGTCATCTTCTGTCATTCTGTCATCTTCTGTCATCTTCTGTCATCTTCTGTCATTCTGTCATCTTCTGTCATCTTCTGTCATCTTCTGTCATTCTGTCATCTTCTGTCATTCTGTCATCTTCTGTCATCTTCTGTCATCTTCTGTCACTCTGTCATCTTCTGTCATCTTCTGTCATTCTGTCATCTTCTGTCATTCTGTCATCTTCTGTCATCTTCTGTCATCGTCTGTCATCTTCTGTCATCTTCTGTCATCTTCTGTCATATTCTGTCATCTTCTGTCATCTTCTGTCATTCTGTCATCTTCTGTCATTCTGTCATCTTCTGTCATTCTGTCCTTCTGTCATCTTCTGTCATTCTGTAATCTTCTGTCATTCTGTCCTCTTCTGTCATCTTCTGTCATTCTGTCATCTTCTGTCATCTTCTGTCATCTTCTGTCACTCTGTCATCTTCTGTCATCTTCTGTCATTCAGTCCTCTTCTGTCATTGTGTCATCTTCTGTCATCTTCTGTCATCTTCTGTCATCTTCTGTCATTGTGTCATCTTCCGTCATCTTCTGTCATCTTCTGTCATCTTCCGTCATCTTCTGTCATCTTCTGTCATCTTCTGTCATTCTGCCATCTTCTGTCATCTTCTGTCATTCTGTCATCTTCTGTCATCTTCTGTCATCTTCTGACCTATTCTATCATCTTCTGTCATCTTCTGTCATTCTGTCATCTTCTGTCATCTTCTGTCATCTTCTGTCATCTTCTGTCCTATTCTATCATCTTCTGTCATCTTCTGTCATCTTCTGTCATCTTCTGTCATCTTCTGTCATCTTCTGTCATCTTCTGTCATCTTCTGTCCTATTCTATCATCTTCTGTCATCTTCTATCATTCTGTCCTCTTCTGTCATTCTGTCCTCTTCTGTCATTCTGTCATCTTCTGTCATTCTGTCATCTTCTGTCATCTTCTGTCATCTTCTGTCATCTTCTGTCCTATTCTATCATCTTCTGTCATCTTCTATCATTCTGTCCTCTTCTGTCATTCTGTCCTCTTCTGTAATTCTGTCCTCTTCTGTCATTCTGTCATCTTCTGTCATTCTGTCCTCTTCTGTCATTCTGTCATTCTGTCATCTTCTGTCATATTCTGCCATCTTCTGTCATCTTCTGTCATCTTCTGTCATTCTGTCATATTCTGTCATTCTGTCGTCTTCTCTCATCTTCTGTCATTCTGTCATCTTCTGTCATTCTGTCCTCATCTGTCATTGTGTCATCTTCTCTCATCTTCTGTCATCTTCTGTCATTCTATCATCTTCTGTCATCTTCTGTCATCTTCTGTCCTATTCTGTCATCTTCTGTCATTCTGTCATCTTCTGTCGTTCTGTCATCTTCTGTCATCTTCTTTCATCCTCTGTCATTCTGCAATCTTCTGTCATTCTGTCCTCTTCTGTCATCTTCTCTCATCTTCTCTCATCTTCTGTCATTCTGTCATCTTCTGTCATCTTCTGCCATCTTCTGTCATTCTGTCATCTTCTGTCATCTTCTGTCATTCTGTCATCTTCTGTCATCTTCTGTCATTCTGTCATCTTCTGTCATCTTTATCATTCTTTCATCTTCTGTCATTCTCTCCTTCTGTCATCTTCTGTCATTCTGTCATCTTCTGTCATAGTCTGTCATCTTCTGTCATTCTGTCATCTTCTGTCATTCTGTCATCTTCTGTCATCTTCTGTCATCTTCTGTCATCTTATGTCATCTTCTGTCATTCTGTGATCTTCTGTCATCTTCTGTCATCCTGTCATCTTCTGTCATTCTGACCTCTTCGGTCATTTTCTGTCATCTTCTGTCATCTTCTGTCATCTTCTGTCATGTTCTATCATTCTGTCATCTTCTGTCATCTTCTGTCATTCTGTCATCTTCTGTCATTCTGTCATCTTCTGTCATCTTCTGTCATCTTCTGTCATCTTCTGTCATTCTGTCATCTTCTGTCATTCTGTCATCTTCTGTCATTCTGTCATCTTCTGTCATCTTCTGTCATCTTCTGTCATCTTCTGTCATTCTGTCATCTTCTGTCATTCTGTCATCTTCTGTCATCTTCTGTCATATTCTGTCATCTTCTGTCATCTTCTGTCATTCTGTCATCTTCTGTCATTCTGTCACCTTCTGTCATTCTGTCCTTCTGTCATCTTCTGTCATCTTCTGTCATTCTGTCATCCTCTGTCATCTTCTGTCATCTTGTCATCTTCTGTCATCTTATGTCATTCTGTAATCTTCTGTCATTCTGTCCTCTTCTGTCATCTTCTGTCATTCTGTCATCTTCTGTCATCTTCTGTCATTCTGTCATCTTCTGTCATCTTCTGTCATCCTATGTCATCTTCTGTCATCTTGTCATCTTCTGTCATTCTGTCATCTTCTGTCATCTTCTGTCATTCTGTCATCTTCTGTCATCTTCTGTCATCTTCTGTCATCTTCTGTCATCTTCTGTCATTCTGTCATCTTCTGTCATTCTGTCCTCTTCTGTCATTCTGTCATCTTCTGTCATCTTCTGTCATCTTCTGTCATCTTCTGTCATTCTGTCCTCTTCTGCCATTCTGTCATCTTCTGTCATCTTCTGTCATCTTCTGTCATCTTCTGTTATTCTGTCCTCTTCTGTCATATTCTGTCATCTTCTGTCATCTTTTGTCATTCTGTAATCTTCTGTCATCTTCTGTCATTCTGTCCTCTTCTGTCATATTCTGTCATCTTCTGTCATCTTCTGTCATATTGTCATCTTCTGTCATTCTGTCATTTTCTGTCATTCTGTCCTTCTGTCATCTTCTGTCATCTTCTGTCATTCTGTCATCTTCTGTCATCTTCTGTCATCTTCTGTTATTCTGTCCACTTCTGTCATTCTGTCATCTTCTGTCATCTTCTGTCATCTTATGTCATTCTGTCATCTTCTGTCATTCTGTCATCTTCTGTCATATTCTGTCACGTTCTGTCATTCTGTCATCTTCTGTCATATTCTGTCATCTTCTGTCATCTTCTGTCATCTTCTGTCATTCTGTCATCTTCTGTCATTCTGTCATCTTCTGTCATATTCTGTCATCTTCTGTCATATTCTGCCATCTTCTGTCATCTTCTGTCATCTTCTGTCATTCTGTCATCTTCTCTCATTCTGTCACCTTCTGTCATCTTCTGTCATCTTCTGTCACCTTCTGTCATCTTCTGTCATGTTCTCTCATTCTGTCATCCTCTGTCATCTTCTGTCATCGTCCGTCATCTTCTGTCATATTCTGTCATCTTCTGTCATTCTGTCCTTCTGTCATCTTCTGTCATCTTCTGTCATTCTGTCATCTTCTGTCATCTTCTGTCATCTTCTGTCATTCTGTCATCTTCTGTCATTCTGTCCTTCTGTCATCTTCTGTCATCTTCTGTCATTCTGTCATCCTCTGTCCTCTTCTGTCATTCTGTCATCTTCTGTCATTCTGTCACCTTCTGTCATCTTCTGTCATCTTCTGTCATTCTGTCATCTTCTGTCATTCTGTCATCTTCTGTCATCTTCTGTCATTCTGTCCTTCTGTCATCTTCTGTCATCTTCTGTCATTCTGTCATCTTCTGTCATATTCTGTCATCTTCTGTCATCTTCTGTCATCTTCTGTCATTCTGTCCTTCTGTCATCTTCTGTCATCTTCTGTCATTCTGTCATCTTCTGTCATATTCTGTCATCTTCTGTCATATTCTGTCATCTTCTGTCATTCTGTCCTCTTCTGTCATTCTGTCATCTTCTGTCATATTCTGTCATCTTCTGTCATCTTCTATCATCTTCTGTCATTCTGTCATCTTCTGTCATCTTCTGTCATCTTCTGTCATTCTGTCATCTTCTGTCATCTTCTGTCATTCTGTCATCTTCTGTCATTCTGACCTCTTCTGTCATATTCTGTCATCTTCTGTCATCTTCTGTCATCTTCTGTCATTCTGTCATCTTCTGTCATTCTGTCATCTTCTGTCATCGTCTGTCATCTTCTGTCATCTTCTCTCATCTTCTGTCATCTTCTGTCATCTTCTGTCATTCTGTCATCTTCTGTCATTCTGTCATCTTCTGTCATTCTGTCCTTCTGTCATCTCCTGTCATCTTCTGTCATTCTGTCATCTTCTGTCATCTTCTGTCATCTTCTGTCATTCTGTCATCTTCTGTCATCTTCTGTCATTCTGTAATCTTCTGTCATTCTGTCCTCTTCTGTCATCTTCTGTCATCTTCTGTCATTCTGACATCTTCTGTCATCTTCTGTCATTCTGTCATCTTCTGTCATCTTCTGTCATCTTCTGTCATTCTGTCATCTTCTGTCATCTTCTGTCACTCTGTCATCTTCTGTCATCTTCTGTCATTCTGTCATATTCTGTCATCTTCTGTCATTCTGCCATCTTCTGTCATCTTCTGTCATTCTGTCATCTTCTGTCATCTTCTGTCATTCTGTAATATTCTGTTATTCTGTCCGCTTCTGTCATTCTGTCATCTTCTGTCATTCTGTCACCTTCTGTCATCTTCTGTCATCTTCTTTCATTCTGTCATCTTCTGTCATCTTCTGTCATCTTCTGTCATTCTGTCATCTTCTGCCATCTTCTGTCATTCTGTCATCTTCTGTTATTCTGTCCGCTTCTGTCATTCTGTCATCTTCTGTCATTCTGTCACCTTCTGTCATCTTCTGTCATCTTCTTTCATTCTGTCATCTTCTGTCATTCTGTCATCTTCTGTCATATTCTGTCACGTTCTGTCATTCTGTCATCTTCTGTCATCTTCTGTCATTCTGTCATCTTCTGTGACTTTGTCATCTTCTATCATATTCTGTCATCTTCTGTCATATTCTGTCATCTTCTGTCATATTCTGTCATCTTCTGTCATTCTGCCATCTTCTGTCATCTTCTGTCATCTTCTGTCATTCTGTCATCTTCTGTCATTCTGTCATCTTCTGTCATATTCTGTCATCTTCTGTCATTCTGTCATCTTCTGTCATATTCTGTCATATTCTGTCCTCTTCTGTCATCTTGTGTCATTCTGTCATCTTGTGTCATTCTGTCACCTTCTGTCATATTCTGTCATCTTCTGTCATATTCTGCCATCTTCTGTCATCTTCTGTCATCTTCTGTCATTCTGTCCTTCTGTCATCTTCTGTCATCTTCTGTCATTCAGTCATCTTCTGTCATTCTGTCATCTTCTGTCATCGTCAGTCATTCTGTCATCTTCTGTCATCTTCTGTCATCATCTTTCATTCTGTCATCTTCTGTCATCTTCTGTCATTCTGTCCTTCTGTCATCTTCTGTCATCTTCTGTCATTCTGTCATCTTCTGTCATTCTGTCATCTTCTGTCATTCTGTCACCTTCTGTCATCTTCTGTCATATTCTGTCATCTTCTGTCATTCTGTGCTCTTCTGTCGTTCTGTCATCTTCTGTCATCTTCTGTCATCTTCTGTCATTCTGTTATCTTCTGTCATTCTGTCCTCTTCTGTCGTTCTGTCATCTTTTGTCATTCTGTCATCTTCTGTCATATTCTGTCATCTTCTGTCATCTTCTGTCATTCTGTCATCTTCTGTCATTCTGTCATCTTCTGTCATCTTCTGTCATCTTCTGTCATTCTGTCATCTTCTGTCATTCTGTCATTTCTGTCATTCTGTCATCTTCTGTCATCTTCTGTCATTCTGTCATCTTCTGTCATCTTCTGTCATTTTGCCATCTTCTGTCATTTTGTCATCTTCTGTCATTCTGTCACCTTCTGTCATATTCTGTCATCCTGTCATCTTCTGTCATTCTGTCATCTTCTGTCATATTCTTTCATCTTCTGTCATATTCTGCCATCTGCTGTCATCTTCTGTCATCTTCTGTCATTCTGTCCTCCTGTCATCTTCTGTCATCTTCTGTCATTCTGTCATCTTCTGTCATTCTGTCATCTTCTGTCATCTTCTGTCATTCTGTCATCTTCTGTCATCTTCTGTCATTCTGTCATATTCTGTCATCTTCTGTCATATTCTGCCATCTGCTGTCATCTTCTGTCATCTTCTGTCATTCTGTCCTCCTGTCATCTTCTGTCATCTTCTGTCATTCTGTCATCTTCTGTCATTCTGTCATCTTCTGTCATCTTCTGTCATCTTCTGTCATTCTGTCATCTTCTCTCATCTTCAGTCATTCTGTCCTTCTGTCATCTTCTGTCATCTTCTGTCATTCTGTCATCTTCTGTCCTCTTCTGTCATATTCTGTCATCTTCTGTCATTCTGTCCTCTTCTGTCATTCTGTCATCTTCTGTCATATTCTGTCATCTTCTTTCATCTTCTGTCATTTTCTGTCATTCTGTCATCTTCTGTCATCTTCTGTCATCTTCTGTCATCTTCTGTCATTCTGTCATCTTCTCTCATCTTCTGTCATTCTGTCATCTTCTGTCATTCTGACCTCTTCGGTCATTTTCTGTCATCTTCTGTCATCTTCTGTCATCTTCTGTCATGTTCTATCATTCTGTCATCTTCTGTCATCTTCTGTCATTCTGTCATCTTCTGTCATTCTGTCATCTTCTGTCATCTTCTGTCATCTTCTGTCATCTTCTGTCATTCTGTCATCTTCTGTCATTCTGTCATCTTCTGTCATCTTCTGTCATCTTCTGTCATCTTCTGCCATCTTCTGTCATTCTGTCATCTTCTGTCATTCTGTCATCTTCTGTCATCTTCTGTCATATTCTGTCATCTTCTGTCATCTTCTGTCATTCTGTCATCTTCTGTCATTCTGTCATCTTCTGTCATTCTGTCCTTCTGTCATCTTCTGTCATCTTCTGTCATTCTGTCATCCTCTGTCATCTTCTGTCATCTTGTCATCTTCTGTCATCTTCTGTCATTCTGTAATCTTCTGTCATTCTGTCCTCTTCTGTCATCTTCCGTCATCTTCTGTCATTCTGTCATCTTCTGTCATCTTCTGTCATTCTGTCATCTTCTGTCATCTTCTGTCATCTTCTGTCATCCTATGTCATCTTCTGTCATCTTGTCATCTTCTGTCATTCTGTCATCTTCTGTCATCTTCTGTCATTCTGTCATCTTCTGTCATCTTCTGTCATCTTCTGTCATTCTGTCATCTTCTGTCATCGTCTGTCATCTTCTGTCATCTTCTGTCATCTTCTGTCATCTTCTGTCATTCTGTCATCTTCTGTCATCTTCTGTCATTCTGTCCTCTTCTGTCATTCTGTCATCTTCTGTCATCTTCTGTCACCTTCTGTCATCTTCTGTCATTCTGTCCTCTTCTGCCATTCTGTCATCTTCTGTCATCTTCTGTCATCTTCTGTCATCTTCTGTCATCTTCTGTCATTCTGTCCTCTTCTGTCATATTCTGTCATCTTCTGTCATCTTTTGTCATTCTGTAATCTTCTGTCATCTTCTGTCATCTTCTGTCATTCTGTCCTCTTCTGTCATATTCTGTCATCTTCTGTCATCTTCTGTCATATTGTCATCTTCTGTCATTCTGTCATTTTCTGTCATTCTGTCCTTCTGTCATCTTCTGTCATCTTCTGTCATCTTCTGTCATCTTCTGTCATTCTGTCCTCTTCTGTCATATTCTGTCATCTTCTGTCATCTTCTGTCATATTGTCATCTTCTGTCATTCTGTCATTTTCTGTCATTCTGTCCTTCTGTCATCTTCTGTCATATTCTGTCATCTTCTGTCATCTTTTGTCATTCTGTAATCTTCTGTCATCTTCTGTCATCTTCTGTCATTCTGTCCTCTTCTGTCATATTCTGTCATCTTCTGTCATCTTCTGTCATATTGTCATCTTCTGTCATTCTGTCATTTTCTGTCATTCTGTCATTCTGTCATCTTCTGTCATCTTCTGTCATCTTCTGTTATTCTGTCCTCTTCTGTCATTCTGTCATCTTCTGTCATCTTCTGTCATCTTATGTCATTCTGACATCTTCTGTCATTCTGTCATCTTCTGTCATATTCTGTCACGTTCTGTCATTCTGTCATCTTCTGTCATATTCTGTCATCTTCTGTCATCTTCTGTCATCTTCTGTCATTCTGTCATCTTCTGTCATTCTGTCATCTTCTGTCATATTCTGTCATCTTCTGTCATATTCTGCCATCTTCTGTCATCTTCTGTCATCTTCTGTCATTCTGTCATCTTCTCTCATTCTGTCACCTTCTGTCATCTTCTGTCATCTTCTGTCACCTTCTGTCATCTTCTGTCATGTTCTCTCATTCTGTCATCCTCTGTCATCTTCTGTCATCGTCCGTCATCTTCTGTCATCTTCTGTCATATTCTGTCATCTTCTGTCATCTTCTGTCATTCTGTCCTTCTGTCATCTTCTGTCATCTTCTGTCATTCTGTCATCTTCTGTCATCTTCTGTCATCTTCTGTCATTCTGTCATCTTCTGTCATTCTGTCCTTCTGTCATCTTCTGTCATCTTCTGTCATTCTGTCATCCTCTGTCCTCTTCTGTCATTCTGTCATCTTCTGTCATTCTGTCACCTTCTGTCATCTTCTGTCATCTTCTGTCATTCTGTCATCTTCTGTCATTCTGTCATCTTCTGTCATGTTCTGTCACGTTCTGTCATTCTGTCATCTTCTGTCATCTTCTGTCATTGTCATCTTCTGTCACTCTGTCATCTTCTGTCATATTCTGCCATCTTCTGTCATTCTGCCGTCTTCTGTCATCTTCTGTCATCTTCTGTCATTCTTTCATCTTCTGTCATATTCTGTCATCTTCTGACATATTCTGCCATCTTCTGTCATCTTCTGTCATCTTCTGTCATTCTGTCCTTCTGTCATCTTCTGTCATCTTCTGTCATTCTGTCATCTTCTGTCATTCTGTCATCTTCTGTCATCTTCTGTCATTCTGTCATCTTCTGTCATCTTCTGTCATCTTCTGTCATTCTGTCATCTTCTGTCATTCTGTCATCTTCTGTCATCTTCTGTCATCTTCTGTCATCTTCTGTCATCTTCTGTCATTCTGTCCTCTTCTGTCATATTCTGTCATCTTCTGTCATCTTCTGTCATTCTGTCATCTTCTGTCATTCTGTCATCTTCTGTCATCTTCTGTCATCTTCTGTCATCTTCTGTCATTCTGTCCTCTTCTGTCATATTCTGTCATCTTCTGTCATCTTCTGTCAATCTGTCACTTCTGTCATTCTGTCCTTCTGTCATCTTTTGTCATTATTTAATCTTCTGTCATTCTGTCCTCTTCTGTCATCTTCTGTCATCGTCTGTCATTCTGTCATCTTCTGTCATCTTCTGTCATCTTCTCTCATTCTGTCATCTTCTGTCATCTTCTGTCATCTTCTGTCATTCTGTCATCTTCTGTCATCTTCTGTCATACTGTCATCTTCTGTCATCTTCTGTCACTCTGTCATCTTCTGTCATCTTCTGTCATTCTGTCATATTCTGTCATCTTCTGTCATTCTGTCATCTTCTGTCATTCTGTCCTTCTGTCATCTTCTGTCATCTTCTGTCATTCTGTCATCTTCTGTCATCTCCTGTCATCTTCTGTCATTCTGTCATCTTCTGTCATCTTCTGTCATTCTGTCATCTTCTGTCATCTTCTGTCATCTTCTGTAATTCTCTCATCTTCTGTCATTCTGCCATCTTCTGTCATCTTCTGTCATCTTCTGTCATTCTGTCATCTTCTGTCATCTTCTGTCAGCTTCTGTCATTCTGCCATCTTCTGTCATCTTCTGTCATCTTCTGTTATTCTGTCATCTTCTGTCATTCTGTCATCTTCTGTCATCTTCTGTCATCTTCTGTCATATTCCGCCATCTTCTGTCATCTTCTGCCCTTCTGTCATCTTCTGTCATTCTGTCATTTTCTGTCATTCTGTCATTCTGTCATCTTCTGTCATTCTGCCATCTTCTGTCATTCTGTCATCTTCTGTCATCTTCTGTCATTCTGTCATCTTCTGTCATTCTGTCATCTTCTGTCATCTTCTGTCATTCTGTCATCTTCTGTCATTCTGTCATTCTGTCATCTTCTGTCATCTTCTGTCATCTTTTGTCATTCTGTCATTTTCTGTCATCTTCCTTCATTCTGTCATCTTCTGTCATCTTCTGTTATTCTGTCCTCTTCTGCCATTCTGTCATCTTCTGTCATTCTGTCATCTTCTGTCATCTTCTGTCATTCTGTCATCTTCTGTCATTCTGTCATCTTCTGTCATATTCTGTCATCTTCTGTCATCTTCTGTCATTCTGTCATCTTCTCTCATTCTGTCACCTTCTGTCATCTTCTGTCATCTTCTGTCATCTTCTGTCATGTTCTCTCATTCTGTCATCTTCTGTCATCTTCTGTCATCTTCTGTCATTCTGTCCTCTTCTGTCATATTCTGTCATCTTCTGTCATCTTCTGTCATTCTGTCATTTTCTGTCATTCTGTCCTTCTGTCATCTTCTGTCATCTTCTGTCATTCTGTCATCTTCTGTCATCTTCTGTCATCTTCTGTTATTCTGTCCTCTTCTGTCATTCTGTCATCTTCTGTCATCTTCTGTCATCTTATGTCATTCTGACATCTTCTGTCATTCTGTCATCTTCTGTCATATTCTGTCACGTTCTGTCATTCTGTCATCTTCTGTCATATTCTGTCATCTTCTGTCATCTTCTGTCATCTTCTGTCATTCTGTCATCTTCTGTCATTCTGTCATCTTCTGTCATATTCTGTCATCTTCTGTCATATTCTGCCATCTTCTGTCATCTTCTGTCATCTTCTGTCATTCTGTCATCTTCTCTCATTCTGTCACCTTCTGTCATCTTCTGTCATCTTCTGTCACCTTCTGTCATCTTCTGTCATGTTCTCTCATTCTGTCATCCTCTGTCATCTTCTGTCATCGTCCGTCATCTTCTGTCATCTTCTGTCATATTCTGTCATCTTCTGTCATCTTCTGTCATTCTGTCCTTCTGTCATCTTCTGTCATCTTCTGTCATTCTGTCATCTTCTGTCATCTTCTGTCATCTTCTGTCATTCTGTCATCTTCTGTCATTCTGTCCTTCTGTCATCTTCTGTCATCTTCTGTCATTCTGTCATCCTCTGTCCTCTTCTGTCATTCTGTCATCTTCTGTCATTCTGTCACCTTCTGTCATCTTCTGTCATCTTCTGTCATTCTGTCATCTTCTGTCATTCTGTCATCTTCTGTCATGTTCTGTCACGTTCTGTCATTCTGTCATCTTCTGTCATCTTCTGTCATTGTCATCTTCTGTCACTCTGTCATCTTCTGTCATATTCTGCCATCTTCTGTCATTCTGCCGTCTTCTGTCATCTTCTGTCATCTTCTGTCATTCTTTCATCTTCTGTCATATTCTGTCATCTTCTGACATATTCTGCCATCTTCTGTCATCTTCTGTCATCTTCTGTCATTCTGTCCTTCTGTCATCTTCTGTCATCTTCTGTCATTCTGTCATCTTCTGTCATTCTGTCATCTTCTGTCATCTTTTGTCATTCTGTCATCTTCTGTCATCTTCTGTCATCTTCTGTCATTCTGTCATCTTCTGTCATTCTGTCATCTTCTGTCATCTTCTGTCATCTTCTGTCATCTTCTGTCATCTTCTGTCATTCTGTCCTCTTCTGTCATATTCTGTCATCTTCTGTCATCTTCTGTCATTCTGTCATCTTCTGTCATTCTGTCATCTTCTGTCATCTTCTGTCATCTTCTGTCATCTTCTGTCATTCTGTCCTCTTCTGTCATATTCTGTCATCTTCTGTCATCTTCTGTCAATCTGTCACTTCTGTCATTCTGTCCTTCTGTCATCTTTTGTCATTATTTAATCTTCTGTCATTCTGTCCTCTTCTGTCATCTTCTGTCATCGTCTGTCATTCTGTCATCTTCTGTCATCTTCTGTCATCTTCTCTCATTCTGTCATCTTCTGTCATCTTCTGTCATCTTCTGTCATTCTGTCATCTTCTGTCATCTTCTGTCATACTGTCATCTTCTGTCATCTTCTGTCACTCTGTCATCTTCTGTCATCTTCTGTCATTCTGTCATATTCTGTCATCTTCTGTCATTCTGTCATCTTCTGTCATTCTGTCCTTCTGTCATCTTCTGTCATCTTCTGTCATTCTGTCATCTTCTGTCATCTCCTGTCATCTTCTGTCATTCTGTCATCTTCTGTCATCTTCTGTCATTCTGTCATCTTCTGTCATCTTCTGTCATCTTCTGTCATTCTCTCATCTTCTGTCATTCTGCCATCTTCTGTCATCTTCTGTCATCTTCTGTCATTCTGTCATCTTCTGTCAGCTTCTGTCATTCTGCCATCTTCTGTCATCTTCTGTCATCTTCTGTTATTCTGTCATCTTCTGTCATTCTGTCATCTTCTGTCATCTTCTGTCATCTTCTGTCATATTCCGCCATCTTCTGTCATCTTCTGCCCTTCTGTCATCTTCTGTCATTCTGTCATTTTCTGTCATTCTGTCATTCTGTCATCTTCTGTCATTCTGCCATCTTCTGTCATTCTGTCATCTTCTGTCATCTTCTGTCATTCTGTCATCTTCTGTCATTCTGTCATCTTCTGTCATCTTCTGTCATTCTGTCATCTTCTGTCATTCTGTCATTCTGTCATCTTCTGTCATCTTTTGTCATTCTATCATTTTCTGTCATCTTCCTTCATTCTGTCATCTTCTCTCATCTTCTGTTATTCTGTCCTCTTCTGCCATTCTGTCATCTTCTGTCATTCTGTCATCTTCTGTCATCTTCTGTCATTCTGTCATCTTCTGTCATTCTGTCATCTTCTGTCATATTCTGTCATCTTCTGTCATCTTCTGTCATTCTGTCATCTTCTCTCATTCTGTCACCTTCTGTCATCTTCTGTCATCTTCTGTCATCTTCTGTCATGTTCTCTCATTCTGTCATCTTCTGTCATCTTCTGTCATCTTCTGTCATTCTGTCCTCTTCTGTCATATTCTGTCATCTTCTGTCATCTTCTGTCATTCTGTCATCTTCTGTCATTCTCTCCTTCTGTCATCTTCTGTCATCTTCTGTCATTCTGTCATCTTCTGTCATCTTCTGTCATCTTCTGTCATTCTGTCATCTTCTGTCATTCTGTAATCTTCTGTCATTCTGTCCTCCTCTGTCATCTTCTTTCATCTTCTGTCATTCTGTCATCTTCTGTCATCTTCTGTCATTCTGTCATCTTCTGTCATCTTCTGTCATTCTGTCATCTTCTGTCATCTTGTCATCTTCTGTCATTCTGTCATCTTCTGTCATCTTCTGTCATCTTCTGTCATTCTGTCATCTTCTGTCATCTTCTGTCATCTTCTATCATCTTCTGTCATTCTGTCATCTTCTGTCATCTTCTGTCATCTTCTGTCATTCTGTCCTCTTCTGTCATTCTGTCATCTTCTGTCATTCTGTCATCTTCTCTCATCTTCTGTCATCTTCTGTCATCTTCTATCATTCTGTCCTCTTCTGTCATATTCTGTCATCTTCTGTCATTCTGTCATCTTCTGTCATTCTGTCATCTTCTGTCATTCTGTCATCTTCTGTCATATTCTGTCACGTTCTGTCATTCTGTCATCTTCTGTCATCTTCTGTCATCTTCTGTCATCTTCTATCATTCTGTCCTCTTCTGTCATATTCTGTCACCTTCTGTCATCTTCTGTCACCTTCTGTCATTCTGTCATCTTCTGTCATTCTGTCATCATCTGTCATATTCTGTCACGTTCTGTCATTCTGTCATTTTCTGTCATCTTCTGTCATCTTCTGTCATTGTCATCTTCTGTCACTCTGTCATCTTCTGTCATATTCTGCCATCTTCTGTCATCTTCTGTCATCTTCTGTCATTCTTTCATCTTCTGTCATATTCTGTCATCTTCTGTCATTCTGCCATCTTCTGTCATCTTCTGTCATCTTCTGTCATTCTGTCATCTTCTGTCATTCTGTCATCTTCTGTCATATTCTGTCATCTTCTGTCATTCTGTCATCTTCTGTCATATTCTGTCATATTCTGTCCTCTTCTGTCATCTTGTGTCATTCTGTCATCTTGTGTCATTCTGTCACCTTCTGTCATATTCTGTCATCTTCTGTCATATTCTGCCATCTTCTGTCATCTTCTGTCATCTTCTGTCATTCTGTCCTTCTGTCATCTTCTGTCATCTTCTGTCATTCAGTCATCTTCTGTCATTCTGTCATCTTCTGTCATCGTCAGTCATTCTGTCATCTTCTGTCATCTTCTGTCATCATCTTTCATTCTGTCATCTTCTGTCATCTTCTGTCATTCTGTCCTTCTGTCATCTTCTGTCATCTTCTGTCATTCTGTCATCTTCTGTCATTCTGTCATCTTCTGTCATTCTGTCACCTTCTGTCATCTTCTGTCATATTCTGTCATCTTCTGTCATTCTGTGCTCTTCTGTCGTTCTGTCATCTTCTGTCATCTTCTGTCATCTTCTGTCATTCTGTTATCTTCTGTCATTCTGTCCTCTTCTGTCGTTCTGTCATCTTTTGTCATTCTGTCATCTTCTGTCATATTCTGTCATCTTCTGTCATCTTCTGTCATTCTGTCATCTTCTGTCATTCTGTCATCTTCTGTCATCTTCTGTCATCTTCTGTCATTCTGTCATCTTCTGTCATTCTGTCATTTCTGTCATTCTGTCATCTTCTGTCATCTTCTGTCATTCTGTCATCTTCTGTCATCTTCTGTCATTTTGCCATCTTCTGTCATTTTGTCATCTTCTGTCATTCTGTCACCTTCTGTCATATTCTGTCATCCTGTCATCTTCTGTCATTCTGTCATCTTCTGTCATATTCTTTCATCTTCTGTCATATTCTGCCATCTGCTGTCATCTTCTGTCATCTTCTGTCATTCTGTCCTCCTGTCATCTTCTGTCATCTTCTGTCATTCTGTCATCTTCTGTCATTCTGTCATCTTCTGTCATCTTCTGTCATTCTGTCATCTTCTGTCATCTTCTGTCATTCTGTCATATTCTGTCATCTTCTGTCATATTCTGCCATCTGCTGTCATCTTCTGTCATCTTCTGTCATTCTGTCCTCCTGTCATCTTCTGTCATCTTCTGTCATTCTGTCATCTTCTGTCATTCTGTCATCTTCTGTCATCTTCTGTCATCTTCTGTCATTCTGTCATCTTCTCTCATCTTCAGTCATTCTGTCCTTCTGTCATCTTCTGTCATCTTCTGTCATTCTGTCATCTTCTGTCCTCTTCTGTCATATTCTGTCATCTTCTGTCATTCTGTCCTCTTCTGTCATTCTGTCATCTTCTGTCATATTCTGTCATCTTCTTTCATCTTCTGTCATTTTCTGTCATTCTGTCATCTTCTGTCATCTTCTGTCATCTTCTGTCATCTTCTGTCATTCTGTCATCTTCTCTCATCTTCTGTCATTCTGTCATCTTCTGTCATTCTGACCTCTTCGGTCATTTTCTGTCATCTTCTGTCATCTTCTGTCATCTTCTGTCATGTTCTATCATTCTGTCATCTTCTGTCATCTTCTGTCATTCTGTCATCTTCTGTCATTCTGTCATCTTCTGTCATCTTCTGTCATCTTCTGTCATCTTCTGTCATTCTGTCATCTTCTGTCATTCTGTCATCTTCTGTCATCTTCTGTCATCTTCTGCCATCTTCTGTCATTCTGTCATCTTCTGTCATTCTGTCATCTTCTGTCATCTTCTGTCATATTCTGTCATCTTCTGTCATCTTCTGTCATTCTGTCATCTTCTGTCATTCTGTCATCTTCTGTCATTCTGTCCTTCTGTCATCTTCTGTCATCTTCTGTCATTCTGTCATCCTCTGTCATCTTCTGTCATCTTGTCATCTTCTGTCATCTTCTGTCATTCTGTAATCTTCTGTCATTCTGTCCTCTTCTGTCATCTTCCGTCATCTTCTGTCATTCTGTCATCTTCTGTCATCTTCTGTCATTCTGTCATCTTCTGTCATCTTCTGTCATCTTCTGTCATCCTATGTCATCTTCTGTCATCTTGTCATCTTCTGTCATTCTGTCATCTTCTGTCATCTTCTGTCATTCTGTCATCTTCTGTCATCTTCTGTCATCTTCTGTCATTCTGTCATCTTCTGTCATCGTCTGTCATCTTCTGTCATCTTCTGTCATCTTCTGTCATCTTCTGTCATTCTGTCATCTTCTGTCATCTTCTGTCATTCTGTCCTCTTCTGTCATTCTGTCATCTTCTGTCATCTTCTGTCACCTTCTGTCATCTTCTGTCATTCTGTCCTCTTCTGCCATTCTGTCATCTTCTGTCATCTTCTGTCATCTTCTGTCATCTTCTGTCATTCTGTCCTCTTCTGTCATATTCTGTCATCTTCTGTCATCTTTTGTCATTCTGTAATCTTCTGTCATCTTCTGTCATCTTCTGTCATTCTGTCCTCTTCTGTCATATTCTGTCATCTTCTGTCATCTTCTGTCATATTGTCATCTTCTGTCATTCTGTCATTTTCTGTCATTCTGTCCTTCTGTCATCTTCTGTCATCTTCTGTCATTCTGTCATCTTCTGTCATCTTCTGTCATCTTCTGTTATTCTGTCCTCTTCTGTCATTCTGTCATCTTCTGTCATCTTCTGTCATCTTATGTCATTCTGACATCTTCTGTCATTCTGTCATCTTCTGTCATATTCTGTCACGTTCTGTCATTCTGTCATCTTCTGTCATATTCTGTCATCTTCTGTCATCTTCTGTCATCTTCTGTCATTCTGTCATCTTCTGTCATTCTGTCATCTTCTGTCATATTCTGTCATCTTCTGTCATATTCTGCCATCTTCTGTCATCTTCTGTCATCTTCTGTCATTCTGTCATCTTCTCTCATTCTGTCACCTTCTGTCATCTTCTGTCATCTTCTGTCACCTTCTGTCATCTTCTGTCATGTTCTCTCATTCTGTCATCCTCTGTCATCTTCTGTCATCGTCCGTCATCTTCTGTCATCTTCTGTCATATTCTGTCATCTTCTGTCATCTTCTGTCATTCTGTCCTTCTGTCATCTTCTGTCATCTTCTGTCATTCTGTCATCTTCTGTCATCTTCTGTCATCTTCTGTCATTCTGTCATCTTCTGTCATTCTGTCCTTCTGTCATCTTCTGTCATCTTCTGTCATTCTGTCATCCTCTGTCCTCTTCTGTCATTCTGTCATCTTCTGTCATTCTGTCACCTTCTGTCATCTTCTGTCATCTTCTGTCATTCTGTCATCTTCTGTCATTCTGTCATCTTCTGTCATGTTCTGTCACGTTCTGTCATTCTGTCATCTTCTGTCATCGTCATCTTCTGTCACTCTGTCATCTTCTGTCATATTCTGCCATCTTCTGTCATTCTGCCGTCTTCTGTCATCTTCTGTCATCTTCTGTCATTCTTTCATCTTCTGTCATATTCTGTCATCTTCTGACATATTCTGCCATCTTCTGTCATCTTCTGTCATCTTCTGTCATTCTGTCCTTCTGTCATCTTCTGTCATCTTCTGTCATTCTGTCATCTTCTGTCATTCTGTCATCTTCTGTCATCTTCTGTCATTCTGTCATCTTCTGTCATCTTCTGTCATCTTCTGTCATTCTGTCATCTTCTGTCATTCTGTCATCTTCTGTCATCTTCTGTCATCTTCTGTCATCTTCTGTCATCTTCTGTCATTCTGTCCTCTTCTGTCATATTCTGTCATCTTCTGTCATCTTCTGTCATTCTGTCATCTTCTGTCATTCTGTCATCTTCTGTCATCTTCTGTCATCTTCTGTCATCTTCTGTCATTCTGTCCTCTTCTGTCATATTCTGTCATCTTCTGTCATCTTCTGTCAATCTGTCACTTCTGTCATTCTGTCCTTCTGTCATCTTTTGTCATTATTTAATCTTCTGTCATTCTGTCCTCTTCTGTCATCTTCTGTCATCGTCTGTCATTCTGTCATCTTCTGTCATCTTCTGTCATCTTCTCTCATTCTGTCATCTTCTGTCATCTTCTGTCATCTTCTGTCATTCTGTCATCTTCTGTCATCTTCTGTCATACTGTCATCTTCTGTCATCTTCTGTCACTCTGTCATCTTCTGTCATCTTCTGTCATTCTGTCATATTCTGTCATCTTCTGTCATTCTGTCATCTTCTGTCATTCTGTCCTTCTGTCATCTTCTGTCATCTTCTGTCATTCTGTCATCTTCTGTCATCTCCTGTCATCTTCTGTCATTCTGTCATCTTCTGTCATCTTCTGTCATTCTGTCATCTTCTGTCATCTTCTGTCATCTTCTGTAATTCTCTCATCTTCTGTCATTCTGCCATCTTCTGTCATCTTCTGTCATCTTCTGTCATTCTGTCATCTTCTGTCATCTTCTGTCAGCTTCTGTCATTCTGCCATCTTCTGTCATCTTCTGTCATCTTCTGTTATTCTGTCATCTTCTGTCATTCTGTCATCTTCTGTCATCTTCTGTCATCTTCTGTCATATTCCGCCATCTTCTGTCATCTTCTGCCCTTCTGTCATCTTCTGTCATTCTGTCATTTTCTGTCATTCTGTCATTCTGTCATCTTCTGTCATTCTGCCATCTTCTGTCATTCTGTCATCTTCTGTCATCTTCTGTCATTCTGTCATCTTCTGTCATTCTGTCATCTTCTGTCATCTTCTGTCATTCTGTCATCTTCTGTCATTCTGTCATTCTGTCATCTTCTGTCATCTTCTGTCATCTTTTGTCATTCTGTCATTTTCTGTCATCTTCCTTCATTCTGTCATCTTCTGTCATCTTCTGTTATTCTGTCCTCTTCTGCCATTCTGTCATCTTCTGTCATTCTGTCATCTTCTGTCATCTTCTGTCATTCTGTCATCTTCTGTCATTCTGTCATCTTCTGTCATATTCTGTCATCTTCTGTCATCTTCTGTCATTCTGTCATCTTCTCTCATTCTGTCACCTTCTGTCATCTTCTGTCATCTTCTGTCATCTTCTGTCATGTTCTCTCATTCTGTCATCTTCTGTCATCTTCTGTCATCTTCTGTCATTCTGTCCTCTTCTGTCATATTCTGTCATCTTCTGTCATCTTCTGTCATTCTGTCATTTTCTGTCATTCTGTCCTTCTGTCATCTTCTGTCATCTTCTGTCATTCTGTCATCTTCTGTCATCTTCTGTCATCTTCTGTTATTCTGTCCTCTTCTGTCATTCTGTCATCTTCTGTCATCTTCTGTCATCTTATGTCATTCTGACATCTTCTGTCATTCTGTCATCTTCTGTCATATTCTGTCACGTTCTGTCATTCTGTCATCTTCTGTCATATTCTGTCATCTTCTGTCATCTTCTGTCATCTTCTGTCATTCTGTCATCTTCTGTCATTCTGTCATCTTCTGTCATATTCTGTCATCTTCTGTCATATTCTGCCATCTTCTGTCATCTTCTGTCATCTTCTGTCATTCTGTCATCTTCTCTCATTCTGTCACCTTCTGTCATCTTCTGTCATCTTCTGTCACCTTCTGTCATCTTCTGTCATGTTCTCTCATTCTGTCATCCTCTGTCATCTTCTGTCATCGTCCGTCATCTTCTGTCATCTTCTGTCATATTCTGTCATCTTCTGTCATCTTCTGTCATTCTGTCCTTCTGTCATCTTCTGTCATCTTCTGTCATTCTGTCATCTTCTGTCATCTTCTGTCATCTTCTGTCATTCTGTCATCTTCTGTCATTCTGTCCTTCTGTCATCTTCTGTCATCTTCTGTCATTCTGTCATCCTCTGTCCTCTTCTGTCATCTTCTGTCATTCTGTCATCTTCTGTCATTCTGTCATCTTCTGTCATCTTCTGTCATTCTGTCATCTTCTGTCATTCTGTCATTCTGTCATCTTCTGTCATCTTCTGTCATCTTTTGTCATTCTGTCATTTTCTGTCATCTTCCTTCATTCTGTCATCTTCTCTCATCTTCTGTTATTCTGTCCTCTTCTGCCATTCTGTCATCTTCTGTCATTCTGTCATCTTCTGTCATCTTCTGTCATTCTGTCATCTTCTGTCATTCTGTCATCTTCTGTCATATTCTGTCATCTTCTGTCATCTTCTGTCATTCTGTCATCTTCTCTCATTCTGTCACCTTCTGTCATCTTCTGTCATCTTCTGTCATCTTCTGTCATGTTCTCTCATTCTGTCATCTTCTGTCATCTTCTGTCATCTTCTGTCATTCTGTCCTCTTCTGTCATATTCTGTCATCTTCTGTCATCTTCTGTCATTCTGTCATCTTCTGTCATTCTCTCCTTCTGTCATCTTCTGTCATCTTCTGTCATTCTGTCATCTTCTGTCATCTTCTGTCATCTTCTGTCATTCTGTCATCTTCTGTCATTCTGTAATCTTCTGTCATTCTGTCCTCCTCTGTCATCTTCTTTCATCTTCTGTCATTCTGTCATCTTCTGTCATCTTCTGTCATTCTGTCATCTTCTGTCATCTTCTGTCATTCTGTCATCTTCTGTCATCTTGTCATCTTCTGTCATTCTGTCATCTTCTGTCATCTTCTGTCATCTTCTGTCATTCTGTCATCTTCTGTCATCTTCTGTCATCTTCTATCATCTTCTGTCATTCTGTCATCTTCTGTCATCTTCTGTCATCTTCTGTCATTCTGTCCTCTTCTGTCATTCTGTCATCTTCTGTCATTCTGTCATCTTCTGTCATCTTCTGTCATCTTCTGTCATCTTCTATCATTCTGTCCTCTTCTGTCATATTCTGTCATCTTCTGTCATTCTGTCATCTTCTGTCATTCTGTCATCTTCTGTCATTCTGTCATCTTCTGTCATATTCTGTCACGTTCTGTCATTCTGTCATCTTCTGTCATCTTCTGTCATCTTCTGTCATCTTCTATCATTCTGTCCTCTTCTGTCATATTCTGTCACCTTCTGTCATCTTCTGTCACCTTCTGTCATTCTGTCATCTTCTGTCATTCTGTCATCTTCTGTCATATTCTGTCACGTTCTGTCATTCTGTCATTTTCTGTCATCTTCTGTCATCTTCTGTCATTGTCATCTTCTGTCACTCTGTCATCTTCTGTCATATTCTGCCATCTTCTGTCATCTTCTGTCATCTTCTGTCATTCTTTCATCTTCTGTCATATTCTGTCTTCTTCTGTCATATTCTGCCATCTTCTGTCATCTTCTGTCATCTTCTGTCATTCTGTCCTTCTGTCATCTTCTGTCATCTTCTGTCATTCTGTCATCTTCTGTCATTCTGTCATCTTCTGTCATTCTGTCATCTTCTGTCATCTTCAGTCATTCTGTCATCTTCTGTCATTCTGTCATCTTCTGTCATCTTCAGTCATTCTGTCATCTTCTGTCATTCTGTCATCTTCTGTCATCCTCTGTCATCTTCTGTCATCTTCTGTCATCTTCTGTCATCTTCTGTCATTCTGCCCTCTTCTGTCATATTCTGTCATCTTCTGTCATCTTCTGTCATTCTGTCATCTTCTGTCATTCTGTAATCTTCTGTCATTCTGTCCTCTTCTGTCATCTTCTGTCATCTTCTGTCATCTTCTGTCATCTTCTCTCATTCTGTCATCTTCTGTCATCTTCTGTCATCTTCTGTCATTCTGTCATCTTCTGTCATCTTCTTTCATTCTGTCATCTTCTGTCATTCTGTCATATTCTGTCATCTTCTGTCATCTTCTGTCATCTTCTGTCATCTTCTGTCATTCTGTCCTCTTCTGTCATTCTGTCATATTCTGTCATCTTCTGTCATCTTCTGTCACTCTATCATCTTCTGTCATCTTCTGTCATTCTGTCATCTTCTGTCATTCTGTAATCTTCTGTCATTCTGTCCTCTTCTCTCATCTTCTCTCATCTTCTGTCATTCTGCCATCTTCTGTCATCTTCTGTCATTCTGTCATCTTCTGTCATCTTCTGTCATTCTGTCATCTTCTGTCATCTTCTGTCATTCTGTCATCTTCTGTCATCTTCTGTCATTCTGTCATCTTCTGTCATTCTCTCCATCTGTCATCTTCTGTCATCTTCTGTCATTCTGTCATCTTCTGTCAGCTTCTGTCATTCTGTCATCTTCTGTCATTCTGTCATCTTCTGTCATAGTCTGTCATCTTCTGTCATTCTGTCATCTTCTGTCATATTCTGTCATCTTCTGTCATCTTCTGTCATCTTCTGTCATTCTGTCATCTTCTGTCATTCTGTCATCTTCTGTCATCTTCTGTCATCTTCTGTAATCTTCTGTCATTCTGTCATCTTCTGTCATTCTGTCATCTTCTGTCATATTCTGTCATATTCTGCCATCTTCTGTCATCTTCTGTCATCTTCTGTCATTCTGTCCTTCTGTCACCTTCTGTCATCTTCTGTCATTCTGTCATCTTCTGTCATTCTGTCATCTTCTGTCATTCTGTCATCTTCTGTCATCTTCTGTCATTCTGTCATCTTCTGTCATCTTCTGTCATTCTGTCATCTTCAGTCATCTTCTGTCATTCTGTCCTTCTGTCATGTTCTGTCATCTGCTGTCATTCTGTCATCTTCTGTCATTCTGTCATCTTCTGTCATCTTCTGTCACTCTGTCATCTTCTGTTATTCTGTCCTTCTGTCATCTTCTGTCATCTTCTGTCATCTTCTCTCATTCTGTCATCTTCTGTCATCTTCTGTCATCTTCTCTCATTCTGTCCTCTTCTGTCATTCTGTCATCTTCTGTCATATTCTGTCATCTTCTGTCATCTTCTGTCATCTTCTGTCATTCTGTCATCTTCTGTCATCTTCTGTCATCCTGTCATCTTCTGTCATCTTCTGTCATTCTGTCATCTTCTGTCATTCTGTCCTCTTCTGTCATATTCTGTCATCTTCTGACATCTTCTGTCATCTTCTGTCATCTTCTGTCATTCTGTCATCTTCTGTCATCTTCTGTCATTCTGTCATCTTCTGTCATTCTGTCATCTTCTGTCATCGTCTGTCTTCTTCTGTCATCTTCTGTCATTCTGTCATCTTCTGTCATTCTGTCATCTTCTGTCATTCTGTCATCTTCAGTCATCTTCTGTCATCTTCTGTCATTCTGTCATCTTCTGTCATCTTCTGTCATCTTCTTTCATTTTCTGTCATCTTCTGTCATCTTCTGTCATTCAGTCACCTTCTGTCATCTTCTGTCATTCTGTCATCTTCTGTCATCTTCTGTCATCTTCTGTCACTATGTCATCTTATGTCATCTTCTGTCATTCTGTCATATTCTGTCATCTTCTGTCATTCTGTCATCTTCTGTCATCTTCTGTCATTCTGTCATCTTCTGTCATCTTCTGTCATTCTGTCCTCTTCTGTCATTCTGTCATCTTCTGTCATCGTCTGTCTTCTTCTGTCATCTTCTGTCACTATGTCATCTTATGTCATCTTCTGTCATTCTGTCATATTCTGTCATCTTCTGTCATTCTGTCATCTTCTGTCATCTTCTGTCATTCTGTCATCTTCTGTCATCTTCTGTCATTCTGTCATCTTCTGTCATTCTGTCATCTTCTGTCATTCTGTCATCTTCAGTCATCTTCTGTCATCTTCTGTCATTCTGTCATCTTCTGTCATCTTCTGTCATCTTCTTTCATTTTCTGTCATCTTCTGTCATCTTCTGTCATTCAGTCACCTTCTGTCATCTTCTGTCATTCTGTCATCTTCTGTCATCTTCTGTCATCTTCTGTCACTATGTCATCTTAAGTCATCTTCTGTCATTCTGTCATATTCTGTCATCTTCTGTCATTCTGTCATCTTCTGTCATCTTCTGTCATTCTGTCATCTTCTGTCATCTTCTGTCATTCTGTCCTCTTCTGTCATTCTGTCATCTTCTGTCACTATGTCATCTTATGTCATCTTCTGTCATTCTGTCACATTCTGTCATCTTCTGTCATTCTGTCATCTTCTGTCCTCTTCTTTCATATTCTGTCATCTTCTGTCATCTTCTGTCATTCTGTCATCTTCTGTCATCTTCTGTCATCTTCTGTCACTCTGTCATCTTCTGTCATCTTCTGTCATTCTGTCATATTCTGTCATCTTCTGTCATTCTGTCATCTTCTGTCATCTTCTGTCATTCTGTCATCTTCTGTCCTCTTCTGTCATTCTGTCATCTTCTTTCACCTTCTGTCATCTTCTGTCATCTTCTGTCATTCTGTCATCTTCTGTCATCTTCTGTCATCTTCTGTCATTCTGTCATCATCTGTCATTCTGTCATTCTGTCATCTTCTGTCATTCTGTCATCTTCTGTCATCTTCTGTCATTCTGTCATCTTCTGTACTCTTCTGTCATTCTGTCATCTTCTTTCACCTTCTGTCATCTTCTGTCATCTTCTGTCATTCTGTCATCTTCTGTCATCTTCTGTCATCTTCTCTCATTCTGTCATCTTCTGTCATTCTGTCATCTTCTGTCATCTTCTGTCATTCTGTCATCTTCTGTCATTCTGTCATCTTCTATCATCTTCTGTCATCTTCTGTCATTCTGTCATCTTCTGTCATTCTGTCCTTTTCTGTCATTCTGTCATCTTCTGTCATTCTGTCATCTTCTGTCATTCTGTCCTTCTGTCATCTTCTGTCATTCTGTCATCTTCTGTCATCTTCTGTCATCTTCTGTCTTTCTGTCATCTTCTGTCATCTTCTGTCATTCTGTCATCTTCTGTCATTCTGTCATCTTCTGTCATATACTGTCACGTTCTGTCATTCTGTCATCTTCTGTCATATTCTGTCATCTTCTGTCATTCTGCCATCTTCTGTCATCTTCTGTCATTCTGTCATCTTCTGTCATTCTGTCATCTTCTGTCATATTCTGTCATCTTCTGTCATTCTGCCATCTTCTGTCATGTTCTGTCATCTTCTGTTATTCTGTCATCTTCTGTCATTCTGTCATCTTCTGTCATCTTCTGTCATTCTGTCATCTTCTGTCCTCTTCTGTCATTCTGTCATCTTCTGTCATTCTGTCATCTTCTGTCATATTCTGTCATCTTCTGTCATATTCTGCCATCTTCTGTCATCTTCTGTCATCTTCTGTCATCTTCTGTCATTCTGTCATCTTCTGTCATTCTGTCATCTTCTGTCATTCTGTCATTCTGTCATCTTCTGTCATTCTGTCATCTACTGTCATCTTCTGTCATTCTGTCATCTTCTGTGATCTTCTGTCATCTTCTGTCATCTTCTGTCATTCTGTCCTTCTGTCATCTTCTGTCATCTGCTGTCATTCTGTCATCTTCTGTCATTCTGTCATCTTCTGTCATCTTCTGTCATCTTCTGTCATTCTGTCATCTTCTGTCATTCTGTCCTTCTGTCATCTTCTGTCATCTTCTGTCAACTTCTGTCATCTTCTGTCATCTTCTGTCATCTTCTGTCATTCTGTCCTCTTCTTTCATTCTGTCATCTTCTGTCATCTTCTGTCATCTTCTGTCATCTTCCGTCATTCTGTCATCTTCTGTCATCTTCTGTCATCCTGTCATCTTCTGTCATCTTCTGTCATTCTGTCAACTTCTGTCATTCTGTCCTCTTCTGTCATATTCTGTCATCTTCTGACATCTTCTGTCATCTTCTGTCATCTTCTGTCATTCTGTCATCGTCTGTCATCTTCTGTCATCTTCTCTCATCTTCTGTCATCTTCTGTCATTCTGTCCTCTTCTTTCATATTCTGTCATCTTCTGTCATCTTCTGTCATTCTGTCATCTTCTGTCATTCTGTCATCTTCTGTCATTCTGTCCTTCTGTCATCTTCTGTCATTCTGTAATCTTCTGTCATTCTGTCCTCTTCTGTCATCTTCTGTCATTCTGTCATCTTCTGTCATCTTCTGTCATCTTCTGTCATTCTGTCATCTTCTGTCATCTTCTGTCATTCTGTCATCTTCTGTCCTCTTCTGTCATTCTGTCATCTTCTTTCACCTTCTGTCATCTTCTGTCATCTTCTGTCATTCTGTCATCTTCTGTCATCTTCTGTCATCTTCTGTCATTCTGTCATCATCTGTCATTCTGTCATCTTCTGTCATTCTGTCATCTTCTGTCATTCTGTCATCTTCTGTCATCTTCTGTCATTCTGTCATCTTCTGTACTCTTCTGTCATTCTGTCATCTTCTTTCACCTTCTGTCATCTTCTGTCATCTTCTGTCATTCTGTCATCTTCTGTCATCTTCTGTCATCTTCTGTCATTCTGTCATCTTCTGTCATTCTGTCATCTTCTGTCATCTTCTGTCATTCTGTCATCTTCTGTCATTCTGTCATCTTCTATCATCTTCTGTCATCTTCTGTCATTCTGTCATCTTCTGTCATTCTGTCCTTTTCTGTCATTCTGTCATCTTCTGTCATTCTGTCATCTTCTGTCATTCTGTCCTTCTGTCATCTTCTGTCATTCTGTCATCTTCTGTCATCTTCTGTCATCTTCTGTCATCTTCTGTCTTTCTGTCATCTTCTGTCATCTTCTGCCATTCTGTCATCTTCTGTCATTCTGTCATCTTCTGTCATCTTCTGTCATTCTGTCATCTTCTGTCATTCTGTCATCTTCTGTCATATTCTGTCACGTTCTGTCATTCTGTCATCTTCTGTCATATTCTGACATCTTCTGTCATTCTGCCATCTTCTGTCATCTTCTGTCATTCTGTCATCTTCTGTCATTCTGTCATCTTCTGTCATATTCTGTCATCTTCTGTCATTCTGCCATCTTCTGTCATGTTCTGTCATCTTCTGTTATTCTGTCATCTTCTGTCATTCTGTCATCTTCTGTCATCTTCTGTCATTCTGTCATCTTCTGTCCTCTTCTGTCATTCTGTCATCTTCTGTCATTCTGTCATCTTCTGTCATATTCTGTCATCTTCTGTCATATTCTGCCATCTTCTGTCATCTTCTGTCATCTTCTGTCATTCTGTCATCTTCTGTCATTCTGTCATCTTCTGTCATTCTGTCATCTTCTGTCATTCTGTCATTCTGTCATCTTCTGTCATTCTGTCATCTACTGTCATCTTCTGTCATTCTGTCATCTTCTGTGATCTTCTGTGATCTTCTGTCATCTTCTGTCATTCTGTCCTTCTGTCATCTTCTGTCATCTGCTGTCATTCTGTCATCTTCTGTCATTCTGTCATCTTGTCATCTTCTGTCATCTTCTGTCATTCTGTCATCTTCTGTCATTCTGTCCTTCTGTCATCTTCTGTCATCTTCTGTCAACTTCTGTCATTCTGTCATCTTCTGTCATCTTCTGTCATCTTCTGTCATCTTCTGTCATCTTCCGTCATTCTGTCATCTTCTGTCATCTTCTGTCATCCTGTCATCTTCTGTCATCTTCTGTCATCTTCTGTCATTCTGTCCTCTTCTGTCATATTCTGTCATCTTCTGACATCTTCTGTCATCTTCTGTCATCTTCTGTCATTCTGTCATCGTCTGTCATCTTCTGTCATCTTCTGTCATCTTCTGTCATTCTGTCCTCTTCTTTCATATTCTGTCATCTTCTGTCATCTTCTGTCATTCTGTCATCTTCTGTCATTCTGTCATCTTCTGTCATTCTGTCCTTCTGTCATCTTCTGTCATTCTGTAATCTTCTGTCATTCTGTCCTCTTCTGTCATCTTCTGTCATTCTGTCATCTTCTGTCATCTTCTGTCATCTTCTGTCATTCTGTCATCTTCTGTCATCTTCTGTCATCTTCTGTCATTCTGTCATCTTCTGTCATCTTCTGTCATTCTGTCATCTTCTGTCCTCTTCTGTCATTCTGTCATCTTCTGTCATTCTGTCATCTTCTGTCATATTCTGTCATCTTCTGTCATATTCTGCCATCTTCTGTCATCTTCTGTCATCTTCTGTCATCTTCTGTCATTCTGTCAACTTCTGTCATTCTGTCATCTTCTGTCATTCTGTCATCTTCTGTCATTCTGTCATTCTGTCATCTTCTGTCATTCTGTCATCTACTGTCATCTTCTGTCATTCTGTCATCTTCTGTGATCTTCTGTCATCTTCTGTCATCTTCTGTCATTCTGTCCTTCTGTCATCTTCTGTCATCTGCTGTCATTCTGTCATCTTCTGTCATTCTGTCATCTTCTGTCATCTTCTGTCATCTTCTGTCATTCTGTCATCTTCTGTCATTCTGTCCTTCTGTCATCTTCTGTCATCTTCTGTCATTCTGTCCTCTTCTGTCATTCTGTCATCTTCTGTCATCTTCTGTCATCTTCTGTCATCTTCCGTCATTCTGTCATCTTCTGTCATCTTCTGTCATCCTGTCATCTTCTGTCATCTTCTGTCATCTTCTGACATCTTCTGTCATCTTCTGTCATCTTCTGTCATTCTGTCATCGTCTGTCATCTTCTTTCATCATTTGTCATTCTGTCCTCTTCTTTCATATTCTGTCATCTTCTGTCATCTTCTGTCATTCTGTCATCTTCTGTCCTTCTGTCATCTTCTGTCATTCTGTAATCTTCTGTCATTCTGTCCTCTTCTGTCATCTTCTGTCATTCTGTCATCTTCTGTCATCTTCTGTCATCTTCTGTCATTCTGTCATCTTCTGTCATCTTCTGTCATCTTCTGTCATTCTGTCATCTTCTGTCATTCTGTCATCTTCTGTCATCTTCTGTCATCTTCTGTCACTCTGTCATCTTCTGTCATCTTCTGTCATTCTGTCATCTTCTGTCATTCTGTCATCTTCTGTCATCTTCTGTCATCGTCTGTCATCTTCTGTCATCTTCTGTCATCTTCTGTCATATTCTGTCATCTTCTGTCATCTTCTGTCATTCTGTCATCTTCTGTCATTCTGTCATCTTCTGTCATTCTGTCCTTCTGTCATCTTCTGTCATTCTGTCATTCTGTCATCTTCTGTCATCTTCTGTCATCTTCTGTCATTCTGTCATCTTCTGTCATCTTCTGTCATCTTCTGTCATTCAGTCCTCTTCTGTCATTGTGTCATCTTCTGTCATCTTCTGTCATTCAGTCCTCTTCTGTCATTCTGTCCTTCTGTCATCTTCTGTCATTCTGTCATTCTGTCATATTCTGTCATCTTCTGTCATCTTCTGTCATTCTGTCATCTTCTGTCATCTTCTGTCATCTTCTGTCACTCTGTCATCTTCTGTCATCTTCTGTCATTCAGTCCTCTTCTGTCATTGTGTCATCTTCTGTCATCTTCTGTCATCTTCTGTCATCTTCTGTCATTGTGTCATCTTCCGTCATCTTCTGTCATCTTCTGTCATCTTCCGTCATCTTCTGTCATCTTCTGTCATCTTCTGTCATTCTGCCATCTTCTGTCATCTTCTGTCATTCTGTCATCTTCTGTCATCTTCTGTCATCTTCTGACCTATTCTATCATCTTCTGTCATCTTCTGTCATTCTGTCATCTTCTGTCATCTTCTGTCATCTTCTGTCATCTTCTGTCCTATTCTATCATCTTCTGTCATCTTCTGTCATTCTGTCATCTTCTGTCATCTTCTGTCATCTTCTGTCATCTTCTGTCCTATTCTATCATCTTCTGTCATCTTCTATCATTCTGTCCTCTTCTGTCATTCTGTCCTCTTCTGTCATTCTGTCATCTTCTGTCATTCTGTCATCTTCTGTCATCTTCTGTCATCTTCTGTCATCTTCTGTCCTATTCTATCATCTTCTGTCATCTTCTGTCATTCTGTCATCTTCTGTCATTCTGTCATCTTCTGTCATATTCTGCCATCTTCTGTCATCTTCTGTCATCTTCTGTCATTCTGTCATATTCTGTCATTCTGTCGTCTTCTCTCATCTTCTGTCATTCTGTCATCTTCTGTCATTCTGTCCTCATCTGTCATTGTGTCATCTTCTCTCATCTTCTGTCATCTTCTGTCATTCTATCATCTTCTGTCATCTTCTGTCATCTTCTGTCCTATTCTGTCATCTTCTGTCATTCTGTCATCTTCTGTCGTTCTGTCATCTTCTGTCATCTTCTTTCATCCTCTGTCATTCTGCAATCTTCTGTCATTCTGTCCTCTTCTGTCATCTTCTCTCATCTTCTCTCATCTTCTGTCATTCTGTCATCTTCTGTCATCTTCTGCCATCTTCTGTCATTCTGTCATCTTCTGTCATCTTCTGTCATTCTGTCATCTTCTGTCATCTTCTGTCATTCTGTCATCTTCTGTCATCTTTATCATTCTTTCATCTTCTGTCATTCTCTCCTTCTGTCATCTTCTGTCATTCTGTCATCTTCTGTCATCTTCTGTCATTCTGTCATCTTCTGTCATTCTGTCATCTTCTGTCATTCTGTCATCTTCTGTCATCTTCTGTCATCTTCTGTCATCTTATGTCATCTTCTGTCATTCTGTGATCTTCTGTCATCTTCTGTCATCCTGTCATCTTCTGTCATTCTGACCTCTTCGGTCATTTTCTGTCATCTTCTGTCATCTTCTGTCATCTTCTGTCATGTTCTATCATTCTGTCATCTTCTGTCATCTTCTGTCATTCTGTCATCTTCTGTCATTCTGTCATCTTCTGTCATCTTCTGTCATCTTCTGTCATCTTCTGTCATTCTGTCATCTTCTGTCATTCTGTCATCTTCTGTCATCTTCTGTCATCTTCTGTCATCTTCTGTCATTCTGTCATCTTCTGTCATTCTGTCATCTTCTGTCATCTTCTGTCATATTCTGTCATCTTCTGTCATCTTCTGTCATTCTGTCATCTTCTGTCATTCTGTCATCTTCTGTCATTCTGTCCTTCTGTCATCTTCTGTCATCTTCTGTCATTCTGTCATCCTCTGTCATCTTCTGTCATCTTGTCATCTTCTGTCATCTTATGTCATTCTGTAATCTTCTGTCATTCTGTCCTCTTCTGTCATCTTCTGTCATTCTGTCATCTTCTGTCATCTTCTGTCATTCTGTCATCTTCTGTCATCTTCTGTCATCCTATGTCATCTTCTGTCATCTTGTCATCTTCTGTCATTCTGTCATCTTCTGTCATTCTGTCATCTTCTGTCATCTTCTGTCATCTTCTGTCATCTTCTGTCATCTTCTGTCATCTTCTGTCATTCTGTCATCTTCTGTCATTCTGTCCTCTTCTGTCATTCTGTCATCTTCTGTCATCTTCTGTCATCTTCTGTCATCTTCTGTCATTCTGTCCTCTTCTGCCATTCTGTCATCTTCTGTCATCTTCTGTCATCTTCTGTCATCTTCTGTCATCTTCTGTCATTCTGTCCTCTTCTGTCATATTCTGTCATCTTCTGTCATCTTTTGTCATTCTGTAATCTTCTGTCATCTTCTGTCATTCTGTCCTCTTCTGTCATATTCTGTCATCTTCTGTCATCTTCTGTCATATTGTCATCTTCTGTCATTCTGTCATTTTCTGTCATTCTGTCCTTCTGTCATCTTCTGTCATCTTCTGTCATTCTGTCATCTTCTGTCATCTTCTGTCATCTTCTGTTATTCTGTCCACTTCTGTCATTCTTTCATCTTCTGTCATCTTTTGTCATCTTATGTCATTCTGTCATCTTCTGTCATTCTGTCATCTTCTGTCATATTCTGTCACGTTCTGTCATTCTGTCATCTTCTGTCATATTCTGTCATCTTCTGTCATCTTCTGTCATCTTCTGTCATTCTGTCATCTTCTGTCATTCTGTCATCTTCTGTCATATTCTGTCATCTTCTGTCATATTCTGCCATCTTCTGTCATCTTCTGTCATCTTCTGTCATTCTGTCATCTTCTCTCATTCTGTCACCTTCTGTCATCTTCTGTCATCTTCTGTCACCTTCTGTCATCTTCTGTCATGTTCTCTCATTCTGTCATCCTCTGTCATCTTCTGTCATCGTCCGTCATCTTCTGTCATATTCTGTCATCTTCTGTCATCTTCTGTCATTCTGTCCTTCTGTCATCTTCTGTCATCTTCTGTCATTCTGTCATCTTCTGTCATCTTCTGTCATCTTCTGTCATTCTGTCATCTTCTGTCATTCTGTCCTTCTGTCATCTTCTGTCATCTTCTGTCATTCTGTCATCCTCTGTCCTCTTCTGTCATTCTGTCATCTTCTGTCATTCTGTCACCTTCTGTCATCTTCTGTCATCTTCTGTCATTCTGTCATCTTCTGTCATTCTGTCATCTTCTGTCATCTTCTGTCATTCTGTCCTTCTGTCATCTTCTGTCATCTTCTGTCATTCTGTCATCTTCTGTCATATTCTGTCATCTTCTGTCATCTTCTGTCATCTTCTGTCATTCTGTCCTTCTGTCATCTTCTGTCATCTTCTGTCATTCTGTCATCTTCTGTCATATTCTGTCATCTTCTGTCATATTCTGTCATCTTCTGTCATTCTGTCCTCTTCTGTCATTCTGTCATCTTCTGTCATATTCTGTCATCTTCTGTCATCTTCTATCATCTTCTGTCATTCTGTCATCTTCTGTCATCTTCTGTCATCTTCTGTCATTCTGTCATCTTCTGTCATCTTCTGTCATTCTGTCATCTTCTGTCATTCTGACCTCTTCTGTCATATTCTGTCATCTTCTGTCATCTTCTGTCATCTTCTGTCATCTTCTGTCATTCTGTCATCTTCTGTCATCTTCTGTCATTCTGTCATCTTCTGTCATTCTGTCATCTTCTGTCATCGTCTGTCATCTTCTGTCATCTTCTCTCATCTTCTGTCATCTTCTGTCATCTTCTGTCATTCTGTCATCTTCTGTCATTCTGTCATCTTCTGTCATTCTGTCCTTCTGTCATCTCCTGTCATCTTCTGTCATTCTGTCATCTTCTGTCATCTTCTGTCATCTTCTGTCATTCTGTCATCTTCTGTCATCTTCTGTCATTCTGTAATCTTCTGTCATTCTGTCCTCTTCTGTCATCTTCTGTCATCTTCTGTCATTCTGACATCTTCTGTCATCTTCTGTCATTCTGTCATCTTCTGTCATCTTCTGTCATCTTCTGTCATTCTGTCATCTTCTGTCATCTTCTGTCACTCTGTCATCTTCTGTCATCTTCTGTCATTCTGTCATATTCTGTCATCTTCTGTCATTCTGCCATCTTCTGTCATCTTCTGTCATTCTGTCATCTTCTGTCATCTTCTGTCATTCTGTAATATTCTGTTATTCTGTCCGCTTCTGTCATTCTGTCATCTTCTGTCATTCTGTCACCTTCTGTCATCTTCTGTCATCTTCTTTCATTCTGTCATCTTCTGTCATCTTCTGTCATCTTCTGTCATTCTGTCATCTTCTGCCATCTTCTGTCATTCTGTCATCTTCTGTTATTCTGTCCGCTTCTGTCATTCTGTCATCTTCTGTCATTCTGTCACCTTCTGTCATCTTCTGTCATCTTCTTTCATTCTGTCATCTTCTGTCATTCTGTCATCTTCTGTCATATTCTGTCACGTTCTGTCATTCTGTCATCTTCTGTCATCTTCTGTCATTCTGTCATCTTCTGTGACTTTGTCATCTTCTATCATATTCTGTCATCTTCTGTCATATTCTGTCATCTTCTGTCATATTCTGTCATCTTCTGTCATTCTGCCATCTTCTGTCATCTTCTGTCATCTTCTGTCATTCTGTCATCTTCTGTCATTCTGTCATCTTCTGTCATATTCTGTCATCTTCTGTCATTCTGTCATCTTCTGTCATATTCTGTCATATTCTGTCCTCTTCTGTCATCTTGTGTCATTCTGTCATCTTGTGTCATTCTGTCACCTTCTGTCATATTCTGTCATCTTCTGTCATATTCTGCCATCTTCTGTCATCTTCTGTCATCTTCTGTCATTCTGTCCTTCTGTCATCTTCTGTCATCTTCTGTCATTCAGTCATCTTCTGTCATTCTGTCATCTTCTGTCATCGTCAGTCATTCTGTCATCTTCTGTCATCTTCTGTCATCATCTTTCATTCTGTCATCTTCTGTCATCTTCTGTCATTCTGTCCTTCTGTCATCTTCTGTCATCTTCTGTCATTCTGTCATCTTCTGTCATTCTGTCATCTTCTGTCATTCTGTCACCTTCTGTCATCTTCTGTCATATTCTGTCATCTTCTGTCATTCTGTGCTCTTCTGTCGTTCTGTCATCTTCTGTCATCTTCTGTCATCTTCTGTCATTCTGTTATCTTCTGTCATTCTGTCCTCTTCTGTCGTTCTGTCATCTTTTGTCATTCTGTCATCTTCTGTCATATTCTGTCATCTTCTGTCATCTTCTGTCATTCTATCATCTTCTGTCATCTTCTGTCATTCTGTCATCTTCTGTCATCTTCTGTCATTCTGTCATCTTCTGTCATCTTCTGTCATCCTATGTCATCTTCTGTCATCTTGTCATCTTCTGTCATTCTGTCATCTTCTGTCATTCTGTCATCTTCTGTCATCTTCTGTCATCTTCTGTCATCTTCTGTCATCTTCTGTCATCTTCTGTCATTCTGTCATCTTCTGTCATTCTGTCCTCTTCTGTCATTCTGTCATCTTCTGTCATCTTCTGTCATCTTCTGTCATTCTGTCCTCTTCTGCCATTCTGTCATCTTCTGTCATCTTCTGTCATCTTCTGTCATCTTCTGTCATCTTCTGTCATTCTGTCCTCTTCTGTCATATTCTGTCATCTTCTGTCATCTTTTGTCATTCTGTAATCTTCTGTCATCTTCTGTCATTCTGTCCTCTTCTGTCATATTCTGTCATCTTCTGTCATCTTCTGTCATATTGTCATCTTCTGTCATTCTGTCATTTTCTGTCATTCTGTCCTTCTGTCATCTTCTGTCATCTTCTGTCATTCTGTCATCTTCTGTCATCTTCTGTCATCTTCTGTTATTCTGTCCACTTCTGTCATTCTTTCATCTTCTGTCATCTTTTGTCATCTTATGTCATTCTGTCATCTTCTGTCATTCTGTCATCTTCTGTCATATTCTGTCACGTTCTGTCATTCTGTCATCTTCTGTCATATTCTGTCATCTTCTGTCATCTTCTGTCATCTTCTGTCATTCTGTCATCTTCTGTCATTCTGTCATCTTCTGTCATATTCTGTCATCTTCTGTCATATTCTGCCATCTTCTGTCATCTTCTGTCATCTTCTGTCATTCTGTCATCTTCTCTCATTCTGTCACCTTCTGTCATCTTCTGTCATCTTCTGTCACCTTCTGTCATCTTCTGTCATGTTCTCTCATTCTGTCATCCTCTGTCATCTTCTGTCATCGTCCGTCATCTTCTGTCATATTCTGTCATCTTCTGTCATCTTCTGTCATTCTGTCCTTCTGTCATCTTCTGTCATCTTCTGTCATTCTGTCATCTTCTGTCATCTTCTGTCATCTTCTGTCATTCTGTCATCTTCTGTCATTCTGTCCTTCTGTCATCTTCTGTCATCTTCTGTCATTCTGTCATCCTCTGTCCTCTTCTGTCATTCTGTCATCTTCTGTCATTCTGTCACCTTCTGTCATCTTCTGTCATCTTCTGTCATTCTGTCATCTTCTGTCATTCTGTCATCTTCTGTCATCTTCTGTCATTCTGTCCTTCTGTCATCTTCTGTCATCTTCTGTCATTCTGTCATCTTCTGTCATATTCTGTCATCTTCTGTCATCTTCTGTCATCTTCTGTCATTCTGTCCTTCTGTCATCTTCTGTCATCTTCTGTCATTCTGTCATCTTCTGTCATATTCTGTCATCTTCTGTCATATTCTGTCATCTTCTGTCATTCTGTCCTCTTCTGTCATTCTGTCATCTTCTGTCATATTCTGTCATCTTCTGTCATCTTCTATCATCTTCTGTCATTCTGTCATCTTCTGTCATCTTCTGTCATCTTCTGTCATTCTGTCATCTTCTGTCATCTTCTGTCATTCTGTCATCTTCTGTCATTCTGACCTCTTCTGTCATATTCTGTCATCTTCTGTCATCTTCTGTCATCTTCTGTCATCTTCTGTCATTCTGTCATCTTCTGTCATCTTCTGTCATTCTGTCATCTTCTGTCATTCTGTCATCTTCTGTCATCGTCTGTCATCTTCTGTCATCTTCTCTCATCTTCTGTCATCTTCTGTCATCTTCTGTCATTCTGTCATCTTCTGTCATTCTGTCATCTTCTGTCATTCTGTCCTTCTGTCATCTCCTGTCATCTTCTGTCATTCTGTCATCTTCTGTCATCTTCTGTCATCTTCTGTCATTCTGTCATCTTCTGTCATCTTCTGTCATTCTGTAATCTTCTGTCATTCTGTCCTCTTCTGTCATCTTCTGTCATCTTCTGTCATTCTGACATCTTCTGTCATCTTCTGTCATTCTGTCATCTTCTGTCATCTTCTGTCATCTTCTGTCATTCTGTCATCTTCTGTCATCTTCTGTCACTCTGTCATCTTCTGTCATCTTCTGTCATTCTGTCATATTCTGTCATCTTCTGTCATTCTGCCATCTTCTGTCATCTTCTGTCATTCTGTCATCTTCTGTCATCTTCTGTCATTCTGTAATATTCTGTTATTCTGTCCGCTTCTGTCATTCTGTCATCTTCTGTCATTCTGTCACCTTCTGTCATCTTCTGTCATCTTCTTTCATTCTGTCATCTTCTGTCATCTTCTGTCATTCTGTCATCTTCTGCCATCTTCTGTCATTCTGTCATCTTCTGTTATTCTGTCCGCTTCTGTCATTCTGTCATCTTCTGTCATTCTGTCACCTTCTGTCATCTTCTGTCATCTTCTTTCATTCTGTCATCTTCTGTCATTCTGTCATCTTCTGTCATATTCTGTCACGTTCTGTCATTCTGTCATCTTCTGTCATCTTCTGTCATTCTGTCATCTTCTGTGACTTTGTCATCTTCTATCATATTCTGTCATCTTCTGTCATATTCTGTCATCTTCTGTCATATTCTGTCATCTTCTGTCATTCTGCCATCTTCTGTCATCTTCTGTCATCTTCTGTCATTCTGTCATCTTCTGTCATTCTGTCATCTTCTGTCATATTCTGTCATCTTCTGTCATTCTGTCATCTTCTGTCATATTCTGTCATATTCTGTCCTCTTCTGTCATCTTGTGTCATTCTGTCATCTTGTGTCATTCTGTCACCTTCTGTCATATTCTGTCATCTTCTGTCATATTCTGCCATCTTCTGTCATCTTCTGTCATCTTCTGTCATTCTGTCCTTCTGTCATCTTCTGTCATCTTCTGTCATTCAGTCATCTTCTGTCATTCTGTCATCTTCTGTCATCGTCAGTCATTCTGTCATCTTCTGTCATCTTCTGTCATCATCTTTCATTCTGTCATCTTCTGTCATCTTCTGTCATTCTGTCCTTCTGTCATCTTCTGTCATCTTCTGTCATTCTGTCATCTTCTGTCATTCTGTCATCTTCTGTCATTCTGTCACCTTCTGTCATCTTCTGTCATATTCTGTCATCTTCTGTCATTCTGTGCTCTTCTGTCGTTCTGTCATCTTCTGTCATCTTCTGTCATCTTCTGTCATTCTGTTATCTTCTGTCATTCTGTCCTCTTCTGTCGTTCTGTCATCTTTTGTCATTCTGTCATCTTCTGTCATATTCTGTCATCTTCTGTCATCTTCTGTCATTCTATCATCTTCTGTCATTCTGTCATCTTCTGTCATCTTCTGTCATCTTCTGTCATTCTGTCGTCTTCTGTCATTCTGTCATTTCTGTCATTCTGTCATCTTCTGTCATCTTCTGTCATTCTGTCATCTTCTGTCATCTTCTGTCATTTTGCCATCTTCTGTCATTTTGTCATCTTCTGTCATTCTGTCACCTTCTGTTATATTCTGTCATCCTGTCATCTTCTGTCATTCTGTCATCTTCTGTCATATTCTTTCATCTTCTGTCATATTCTGCCATCTGCTGTCATCTTCTGTCATCTTCTGTCATTCTGTCCTCCTGTCATCTTCTGTCATCTTCTGTCATTCTGTCATCTTCTGTCATCTTCTGTCATCTTCTGTCATTCTGTCATATTCTGTCATCTTCTGTCATTCTGTGCTCTTCTGTCGTTCTGTCATCTTCTGTCATCTTCTGTCATCTTCTGTCATTCTGTTATCTTCTGTCATTCTGTCCTCTTCTGTCGTTCTGTCATCTTTTGTCATTCTGTCATCTTCTGTCATATTCTGTCATCTTCTGTCATCTTCTGTCATTCTATCATCTTCTGTCATCTTCTGTCATTCTGTCATCTTCTGTCATCTTCTGTCATTCTGTCATCTTCTGTCATCTTCTGTCATCCTATGTCATCTTCTGTCATCTTGTCATCTTCTGTCATTCTGTCATCTTCTGTCATTCTGTCATCTTCTGTCATCTTCTGTCATCTTCTGTCATCTTCTGTCATCTTCTGTCATCTTCTGTCATTCTGTCATCTTCTGTCATTCTGTCCTCTTCTGTCATTCTGTCATCTTCTGTCATCTTCTGTCATCTTCTGTCATCTTCTGTCATTCTGTCCTCTTCTGCCATTCTGTCATCTTCTGTCATCTTCTGTCATCTTCTGTCATCTTCTGTCATCTTCTGTCATTCTGTCCTCTTCTGTCATATTCTGTCATCTTCTGTCATCTTCTGTCATTCTGTCATCTTCTGTCATTCTGACCTCTTCTGTCATATTCTGTCATCTTCTGTCATCTTCTGTCATCTTCTGTCATCTTCTGTCATTCTGTCATCTTCTGTCATCTTCTGTCATTCTGTCATCTTCTGTCATTCTGTCATCTTCTGTCATCGTCTGTCATCTTCTGTCATTCTGTCCTTCTGTCATCTTCTGTCATCTTCTGTCATTCTGTCATCTTCTGTCATATTCTGTCATCTTCTGTCATATTCTGTCATCTTCTGTCATTCTGTCCTCTTCTGTCATTCTGTCATCTTCTGTCATATTCTGTCATCTTCTGTCATCTTCTATCATCTTCTGTCATTCTGTCATCTTCTGTCATCTTCTGTCATTCTGTCATCTTCTGTCATATTCTGTCATCTTCTGTCATTCTGTCATCTTCTGTCATATTCTGTCATATTCTGTCCTCTTCTGTCATCTTGTGTCATTCTGTCATCTTGTGTCATTCTGTCACCTTCTGTCATATTCTGTCATCTTCTGTCATATTCTGCCATCTTCTGTCATCTTCTGTCATCTTCTGTCATTCTGTCCTTCTGTCATCTTCTGTCATCTTCTGTCATTCAGTCATCTTCTGTCATTCTGTCATCTTCTGTCATCGTCAGTCATTCTGTCATCTTCTGTCATCTTCTGTCATCATCTTTCATTCTGTCATCTTCTGTCATCTTCTGTCATTCTGTCCTTCTGTCATCTTCTGTCATCTTCTGTCATTCTGTCATCTTCTGTCATTCTGTCATCTTCTGTCATTCTGTCACCTTCTGTCATCTTCTGTCATATTCTGTCATCTTCTGTCATTCTGTGCTCTTCTGTCGTTCTGTCATCTTCTGTCATCTTCTGTCATCTTCTGTCATTCTGTTATCTTCTGTCATTCTGTCCTCTTCTGTCGTTCTGTCATCTTTTGTCATTCTGTCATCTTCTGTCATATTCTGTCATCTTCTGTCATCTTCTGTCATTCTATCATCTTCTGTCATCTTCTGTCATTCTGTCATCTTCTGTCATCTTCTGTCATTCTGTCATCTTCTGTCATCTTCTGTCATCCTATGTCATCTTCTGTCATCTTGTCATCTTCTGTCATTCTGTCATCTTCTGTCATTCTGTCATCTTCTGTCATCTTCTGTCATCTTCTGTCATCTTCTGTCATCTTCTGTCATCTTCTGTCATTCTGTCATCTTCTGTCATTCTGTCCTCTTCTGTCATTCTGTCATCTTCTGTCATCTTCTGTCATCTTCTGTCATCTTCTGTCATTCTGTCCTCTTCTGCCATTCTGTCATCTTCTGTCATCTTCTGTCATCTTCTGTCATCTTCTGTCATCTTCTGTCATTCTGTCCTCTTCTGTCATATTCTGTCATCTTCTGTCATCTTTTGTCATTCTGTAATCTTCTGTCATCTTCTGTCATTCTGTCCTCTTCTGTCATATTCTGTCATCTTCTGTCATCTTCTGTCATATTGTCATCTTCTGTCATTCTGTCATTTTCTGTCATTCTGTCCTTCTGTCATCTTCTGTCATCTTCTGTCATTCTGTCATCTTCTGTCATCTTCTGTCATCTTCTGTTATTCTGTCCACTTCTGTCATTCTTTCATCTTCTGTCATCTTTTGTCATCTTATGTCATTCTGTCATCTTCTGTCATTCTGTCATCTTCTGTCATATTCTGTCACGTTCTGTCATTCTGTCATCTTCTGTCATATTCTGTCATCTTCTGTCATCTTCTGTCATCTTCTGTCATTCTGTCATCTTCTGTCATTCTGTCATCTTCTGTCATATTCTGTCATCTTCTGTCATATTCTGCCATCTTCTGTCATCTTCTGTCATCTTCTGTCATTCTGTCATCTTCTCTCATTCTGTCACCTTCTGTCATCTTCTGTCATCTTCTGTCACCTTCTGTCATCTTCTGTCATGTTCTCTCATTCTGTCATCCTCTGTCATCTTCTGTCATCGTCCGTCATCTTCTGTCATATTCTGTCATCTTCTGTCATCTTCTGTCATTCTGTCCTTCTGTCATCTTCTGTCATCTTCTGTCATTCTGTCATCTTCTGTCATCTTCTGTCATCTTCTGTCATTCTGTCATCTTCTGTCATTCTGTCCTTCTGTCATCTTCTGTCATCTTCTGTCATTCTGTCATCCTCTGTCCTCTTCTGTCATTCTGTCATCTTCTGTCATTCTGTCACCTTCTGTCATCTTCTGTCATCTTCTGTCATTCTGTCATCTTCTGTCATTCTGTCATCTTCTGTCATCTTCTGTCATTCTGTCCTTCTGTCATCTTCTGTCATCTTCTGTCATTCTGTCATCTTCTGTCATATTCTGTCATCTTCTGTCATCTTCTGTCATCTTCTGTCATTCTGTCCTTCTGTCATCTTCTGTCATCTTCTGTCATTCTGTCATCTTCTGTCATATTCTGTCATCTTCTGTCATATTCTGTCATCTTCTGTCATTCTGTCCTCTTCTGTCATTCTGTCATCTTCTGTCATATTCTGTCATCTTCTGTCATCTTCTATCATCTTCTGTCATTCTGTCATCTTCTGTCATCTTCTGTCATCTTCTGTCATTCTGTCATCTTCTGTCATCTTCTGTCATTCTGTCATCTTCTGTCATTCTGACCTCTTCTGTCATATTCTGTCATCTTCTGTCATCTTCTGTCATCTTCTGTCATCTTCTGTCATTCTGTCATCTTCTGTCATCTTCTGTCATTCTGTCATCTTCTGTCATTCTGTCATCTTCTGTCATCGTCTGTCATCTTCTGTCATCTTCTCTCATCTTCTGTCATCTTCTGTCATCTTCTGTCATTCTGTCATCTTCTGTCATTCTGTCATCTTCTGTCATTCTGTCCTTCTGTCATCTCCTGTCATCTTCTGTCATTCTGTCATCTTCTGTCATCTTCTGTCATCTTCTGTCATTCTGTCATCTTCTGTCATCTTCTGTCATTCTGTAATCTTCTGTCATTCTGTCCTCTTCTGTCATCTTCTGTCATCTTCTGTCATTCTGACATCTTCTGTCATCTTCTGTCATTCTGTCATCTTCTGTCATCTTCTGTCATCTTCTGTCATTCTGTCATCTTCTGTCATCTTCTGTCACTCTGTCATCTTCTGTCATCTTCTGTCATTCTGTCATATTCTGTCATCTTCTGTCATTCTGCCATCTTCTGTCATCTTCTGTCATTCTGTCATCTTCTGTCATCTTCTGTCATTCTGTAATATTCTGTTATTCTGTCCGCTTCTGTCATTCTGTCATCTTCTGTCATTCTGTCACCTTCTGTCATCTTCTGTCATCTTCTTTCATTCTGTCATCTTCTGTCATCTTCTGTCATCTTCTGTCATTCTGTCATCTTCTGCCATCTTCTGTCATTCTGTCATCTTCTGTTATTCTGTCCGCTTCTGTCATTCTGTCATCTTCTGTCATTCTGTCACCTTCTGTCATCTTCTGTCATCTTCTTTCATTCTGTCATCTTCTGTCATTCTGTCATCTTCTGTCATATTCTGTCACGTTCTGTCATTCTGTCATCTTCTGTCATCTTCTGTCATTCTGTCATCTTCTGTGACTTTGTCATCTTCTATCATATTCTGTCATCTTCTGTCATATTCTGTCATCTTCTGTCATATTCTGTCATCTTCTGTCATTCTGCCATCTTCTGTCATCTTCTGTCATCTTCTGTCATTCTGTCATCTTCTGTCATTCTGTCATCTTCTGTCATATTCTGTCATCTTCTGTCATTCTGTCATCTTCTGTCATATTCTGTCATATTCTGTCCTCTTCTGTCATCTTGTGTCATTCTGTCATCTTGTGTCATTCTGTCACCTTCTGTCATATTCTGTCATCTTCTGTCATATTCTGCCATCTTCTGTCATCTTCTGTCATCTTCTGTCATTCTGTCCTTCTGTCATCTTCTGTCATCTTCTGTCATTCAGTCATCTTCTGTCATTCTGTCATCTTCTGTCATCGTCAGTCATTCTGTCATCTTCTGTCATCTTCTGTCATCATCTTTCATTCTGTCATCTTCTGTCATCTTCTGTCATTCTGTCCTTCTGTCATCTTCTGTCATCTTCTGTCATTCTGTCATCTTCTGTCATTCTGTCATCTTCTGTCATTCTGTCACCTTCTGTCATCTTCTGTCATATTCTGTCATCTTCTGTCATTCTGTGCTCTTCTGTCGTTCTGTCATCTTCTGTCATCTTCTGTCATCTTCTGTCATTCTGTTATCTTCTGTCATTCTGTCCTCTTCTGTCGTTCTGTCATCTTTTGTCATTCTGTCATCTTCTGTCATATTCTGTCATCTTCTGTCATCTTCTGTCATTCTATCATCTTCTGTCATTCTGTCATCTTCTGTCATCTTCTGTCATCTTCTGTCATTCTGTCGTCTTCTGTCATTCTGTCATTTCTGTCATTCTGTCATCTTCTGTCATCTTCTGTCATTCTGTCATCTTCTGTCATCTTCTGTCATTTTGCCATCTTCTGTCATTTTGTCATCTTCTGTCATTCTGTCACCTTCTGTTATATTCTGTCATCCTGTCATCTTCTGTCATTCTGTCATCTTCTGTCATATTCTTTCATCTTCTGTCATATTCTGCCATCTGCTGTCATCTTCTGTCATCTTCTGTCATTCTGTCCTCCTGTCATCTTCTGTCATCTTCTGTCATTCTGTCATCTTCTGTCATTCTGTCATCTTCTGTCATTCTGTCATCTTCTGTCATCTTCTGTCATTCTGTCATATTCTGTCATCTTCTGTCATATTCTGCCATCTGCTGTCATCTTCTGTCATCTTCTGTCATTCTGTCCTCCTGTCATCTTCTGTCATCTTCTGTCATTCTGTCATCTTCTGTCATTCTGTCATCTTCTGTCATCTTCTGTCATCTTCTGTCATTCTGTCATCTTCTCTCATCTTCAGTCATTCTGTCCTTCTGTCATCTTCTGTCATCTTCTGTCATTCTGTCATCTTCTGTCCTCTTCTGTCATATTCTGTCATCTTCTGTCATTCTGTCCTCTTCTGTCATTCTGTCATCTTCTGTCATATTCTGTCATCTTCTTTCATCTTCTGTCATTTTCTGTCATTCTGTCATCTTCTGTCATCTTCTGTCATCTTCTGTCATCTTCTGTCATTCTGTCATCTTCTCTCATCTTCTGTCATTCTGTCATCTTCTGTCATTCTGACCTCTTCGGTCATTTTCTGTCATCTTCTGTCATCTTCTGTCATCTTCTGTCATGTTCTATCATTCTGTCATCTTCTGTCATCTTCTGTCATTCTGTCATCTTCTGTCATTCTGTCATCTTCTGTCATCTTCTGTCATCTTCTGTCATCTTCTGTCATTCTGTCTTCTTCTGTCATTCTGTCATCTTCTGTCATCTTCTGTCAAATTCTGTCATCTTCTGCCATCTTCTGTCATTCTGTCATCTTCTGTCATTCTGTCATCTTCTGTCATCTTCTCTCATATTCTGTCATCTTCTGTCATCTTCTGTCATTCTGTCATCTTCTGTCATTCTGTCATCTTCTGTCATTCTGTCCTTCTGTCATCTTCTGTCATCTTCTGTCATTCTGTCATCCTCTGTCATCTTCTGTCATCTTGTCATCTTCTGTCATCTTCTGTCATTCTGTAATCTTCTGTCATTCTGTCCTCTTCTGTCATCTTCCGTCATCTTCTGTCATTCTGTCATCTTCTGTCATCTTCTGTCATTCTGTCATCTTCTGTCATCTTCTGTCATCTTCTGTCATCCTATGTCATCTTCTGTCATCTTGTCATCTTCTGTCATTCTGTCATCTTCTGTCATCTTCTGTCATTCTGTCATCTTCTGTCATCTTCTGTCATCTTCTGTCATTCTGTCATCTTCTGTCATCTTCTCTCATATTCTGTCCTCTTCTGTCATCTTGTGTCATTCTGTCATCTTCTGTCATCTTCTGTCAAATTCTGTCATCTTCTGCCATCTTCTGTCATTCTGTCATCTTCTGTCATTCTGTCATCTTCTGTCATCTTCTCTCATATTCTGTCATCTTCTGTCATCTTCTGTCATTCTGTCATCTTCTGTCATTCTGTCATCTTCTGTCATTCTGTCCTTCTGTCATCTTCTGTCATCTTCTGTCATTCTGTCATCCTCTGTCATCTTCTGTCATCTTGTCATCTTCTGTCATCTTCTGTCATTCTGTAATCTTCTGTCATTCTGTCCTCTTCTGTCATCTTCCGTCATCTTCTGTCATTCTGTCATCTTCTGTCATCTTCTGTCATTCTGTCATCTTCTGTCATCTTCTGTCATCTTCTGTCATCCTATGTCATCTTCTGTCATCTTGTCATCTTCTGTCATTCTGTCATCTTCTGTCATCTTCTGTCATTCTGTCATCTTCTGTCATCTTCTGTCATCTTCTGTCATTCTGTCATCTTCTGTCATCTTCTCTCATATTCTGTCCTCTTCTGTCATCTTGTGTCATTCTGTCATCTTGTGTCATTCTGTCACCTTCTGTCATATTCTGTCATCTTCTGTCATATTCTGCCATCTTCTGTCATCTTCTGTCATCTTCTGTCATTCTGTCCTTCTGTCATCTTCTGTCATCTTCTGTCATTCAGTCATCTTCTGTCATTCTGTCATCTTCTGTCATCGTCAGTCATTCTGTCATCTTCTGTCATCTTCTGTCATCATCTTTCATTCTGTCATCTTCTGTCATCTTCTGTCATTCTGTCCTTCTGTCATCTTCTGTCATCTTCTGTCATTCTGTCATCTTCTGTCATTCTGTCATCTTCTGTCATTCTGTCACCTTCTGTCATCTTCTGTCATATTCTGTCATCTTCTGTCATTCTGTGCTCTTCTGTCGTTCTGTCATCTTCTGTCATCTTCTGTCATCTTCTGTCATTCTGTTATCTTCTGTCATTCTGTCCTCTTCTGTCGTTCTGTCATCTTTTGTCATTCTGTCATCTTCTGTCATATTCTGTCATCTTCTGTCATCTTCTGTCATTCTATCATCTTCTGTCATCTTCTGTCATTCTGTCATCTTCTGTCATCTTCTGTCATTCTGTCATCTTCTGTCATCTTCTGTCATCCTATGTCATCTTCTGTCATCTTGTCATCTTCTGTCATTCTGTCATCTTCTGTCATTCTGTCATCTTCTGTCATCTTCTGTCATCTTCTGTCATCTTCTGTCATCTTCTGTCATTCTGTCATCTTCTGTCATTCTGTCCTCTTCTGTCATTCTGTCATCTTCTGTCATCTTCTGTCATCTTCTGTCATCTTCTGTCATTCTGTCCTCTTCTGCCATTCTGTCATCTTCTGTCATCTTCTGTCATCTTCTGTCATCTTCTGTCATCTTCTGTCATTCTGTCCTCTTCTGTCATATTCTGTCATCTTCTGTCATCTTTTGTCATTCTGTAATCTTCTGTCATCTTCTGTCATTCTGTCCTCTTCTGTCATATTCTGTCATCTTCTGTCATCTTCTGTCATATTGTCATCTTCTGTCATTCTGTCATTTTCTGTCATTCTGTCCTTCTGTCATCTTCTGTCATCTTCTGTCATTCTGTCATCTTCTGTCATCTTCTGTCATCTTCTGTTATTCTGTCCACTTCTGTCATTCTTTCATCTTCTGTCATCTTTTGTCATCTTATGTCATTCTGTCATCTTCTGTCATTCTGTCATCTTCTGTCATATTCTGTCACGTTCTGTCATTCTGTCATCTTCTGTCATATTCTGTCATCTTCTGTCATCTTCTGTCATCTTCTGTCATTCTGTCATCTTCTGTCATTCTGTCATCTTCTGTCATATTCTGTCATCTTCTGTCATATTCTGCCATCTTCTGTCATCTTCTGTCATCTTCTGTCATTCTGTCATCTTCTCTCATTCTGTCACCTTCTGTCATCTTCTGTCATCTTCTGTCACCTTCTGTCATCTTCTGTCATGTTCTCTCATTCTGTCATCCTCTGTCATCTTCTGTCATCGTCCGTCATCTTCTGTCATATTCTGTCATCTTCTGTCATCTTCTGTCATTCTGTCCTTCTGTCATCTTCTGTCATCTTCTGTCATTCTGTCATCTTCTGTCATCTTCTGTCATCTTCTGTCATTCTGTCATCTTCTGTCATTCTGTCCTTCTGTCATCTTCTGTCATCTTCTGTCATTCTGTCATCCTCTGTCCTCTTCTGTCATTCTGTCATCTTCTGTCATTCTGTCACCTTCTGTCATCTTCTGTCATCTTCTGTCATTCTGTCATCTTCTGTCATTCTGTCATCTTCTGTCATCTTCTGTCATTCTGTCCTTCTGTCATCTTCTGTCATCTTCTGTCATTCTGTCATCTTCTGTCATATTCTGTCATCTTCTGTCATCTTCTGTCATCTTCTGTCATTCTGTCCTTCTGTCATCTTCTGTCATCTTCTGTCATTCTGTCATCTTCTGTCATATTCTGTCATCTTCTGTCATATTCTGTCATCTTCTGTCATTCTGTCCTCTTCTGTCATTCTGTCATCTTCTGTCATATTCTGTCATCTTCTGTCATCTTCTATCATCTTCTGTCATTCTGTCATCTTCTGTCATCTTCTGTCATCTTCTGTCATTCTGTCATCTTCTGTCATCTTCTGTCATTCTGTCATCTTCTGTCATTCTGACCTCTTCTGTCATATTCTGTCATCTTCTGTCATCTTCTGTCATCTTCTGTCATCTTCTGTCATTCTGTCATCTTCTGTCATCTTCTGTCATTCTGTCATCTTCTGTCATTCTGTCATCTTCTGTCATCGTCTGTCATCTTCTGTCATCTTCTCTCATCTTCTGTCATCTTCTGTCATCTTCTGTCATTCTGTCATCTTCTGTCATTCTGTCATCTTCTGTCATTCTGTCCTTCTGTCATCTCCTGTCATCTTCTGTCATTCTGTCATCTTCTGTCATCTTCTGTCATCTTCTGTCATTCTGTCATCTTCTGTCATCTTCTGTCATTCTGTAATCTTCTGTCATTCTGTCCTCTTCTGTCATCTTCTGTCATCTTCTGTCATTCTGACATCTTCTGTCATCTTCTGTCATTCTGTCATCTTCTGTCATCTTCTGTCATCTTCTGTCATTCTGTCATCTTCTGTCATCTTCTGTCACTCTGTCATCTTCTGTCATCTTCTGTCATTCTGTCATATTCTGTCATCTTCTGTCATTCTGCCATCTTCTGTCATCTTCTGTCATTCTGTCATCTTCTGTCATCTTCTGTCATTCTGTAATATTCTGTTATTCTGTCCGCTTCTGTCATTCTGTCATCTTCTGTCATTCTGTCACCTTCTGTCATCTTCTGTCATCTTCTTTCATTCTGTCATCTTCTGTCATCTTCTGTCATCTTCTGTCATTCTGTCATCTTCTGCCATCTTCTGTCATTCTGTCATCTTCTGTTATTCTGTCCGCTTCTGTCATTCTGTCATCTTCTGTCATTCTGTCACCTTCTGTCATCTTCTGTCATCTTCTTTCATTCTGTCATCTTCTGTCATTCTGTCATCTTCTGTCATATTCTGTCACGTTCTGTCATTCTGTCATCTTCTGTCATCTTCTGTCATTCTGTCATCTTCTGTGACTTTGTCATCTTCTATCATATTCTGTCATCTTCTGTCATATTCTGTCATCTTCTGTCATATTCTGTCATCTTCTGTCATTCTGCCATCTTCTGTCATCTTCTGTCATCTTCTGTCATTCTGTCATCTTCTGTCATTCTGTCATCTTCTGTCATATTCTGTCATCTTCTGTCATTCTGTCATCTTCTGTCATATTCTGTCATATTCTGTCCTCTTCTGTCATCTTGTGTCATTCTGTCATCTTGTGTCATTCTGTCACCTTCTGTCATATTCTGTCATCTTCTGTCATATTCTGCCATCTTCTGTCATCTTCTGTCATCTTCTGTCATTCTGTCCTTCTGTCATCTTCTGTCATCTTCTGTCATTCAGTCATCTTCTGTCATTCTGTCATCTTCTGTCATCGTCAGTCATTCTGTCATCTTCTGTCATCTTCTGTCATCATCTTTCATTCTGTCATCTTCTGTCATCTTCTGTCATTCTGTCCTTCTGTCATCTTCTGTCATCTTCTGTCATTCTGTCATCTTCTGTCATTCTGTCATCTTCTGTCATTCTGTCACCTTCTGTCATCTTCTGTCATATTCTGTCATCTTCTGTCATTCTGTGCTCTTCTGTCGTTCTGTCATCTTCTGTCATCTTCTGTCATCTTCTGTCATTCTGTTATCTTCTGTCATTCTGTCCTCTTCTGTCGTTCTGTCATCTTTTGTCATTCTGTCATCTTCTGTCATATTCTGTCATCTTCTGTCATCTTCTGTCATTCTATCATCTTCTGTCATTCTGTCATCTTCTGTCATCTTCTGTCATCTTCTGTCATTCTGTCGTCTTCTGTCATTCTGTCATTTCTGTCATTCTGTCATCTTCTGTCATCTTCTGTCATTCTGTCATCTTCTGTCATCTTCTGTCATTTTGCCATCTTCTGTCATTTTGTCATCTTCTGTCATTCTGTCACCTTCTGTTATATTCTGTCATCCTGTCATCTTCTGTCATTCTGTCATCTTCTGTCATATTCTTTCATCTTCTGTCATATTCTGCCATCTGCTGTCATCTTCTGTCATCTTCTGTCATTCTGTCCTCCTGTCATCTTCTGTCATCTTCTGTCATTCTGTCATCTTCTGTCATTCTGTCATCTTCTGTCATTCTGTCATCTTCTGTCATCTTCTGTCATTCTGTCATATTCTGTCATCTTCTGTCATATTCTGCCATCTGCTGTCATCTTCTGTCATCTTCTGTCATTCTGTCCTCCTGTCATCTTCTGTCATCTTCTGTCATTCTGTCATCTTCTGTCATTCTGTCATCTTCTGTCATCTTCTGTCATCTTCTGTCATTCTGTCATCTTCTCTCATCTTCAGTCATTCTGTCCTTCTGTCATCTTCTGTCATCTTCTGTCATTCTGTCATCTTCTGTCCTCTTCTGTCATATTCTGTCATCTTCTGTCATTCTGTCCTCTTCTGTCATTCTGTCATCTTCTGTCATATTCTGTCATCTTCTTTCATCTTCTGTCATTTTCTGTCATTCTGTCATCTTCTGTCATCTTCTGTCATCTTCTGTCATCTTCTGTCATTCTGTCATCTTCTCTCATCTTCTGTCATTCTGTCATCTTCTGTCATTCTGACCTCTTCGGTCATTTTCTGTCATCTTCTGTCATCTTCTGTCATCTTCTGTCATGTTCTATCATTCTGTCATCTTCTGTCATCTTCTGTCATTCTGTCATCTTCTGTCATTCTGTCATCTTCTGTCATCTTCTGTCATCTTCTGTCATCTTCTGTCATTCTGTCTTCTTCTGTCATTCTGTCATCTTCTGTCATCTTCTGTCAAATTCTGTCATCTTCTGCCATCTTCTGTCATTCTGTCATCTTCTGTCATTCTGTCATCTTCTGTCATCTTCTCTCATATTCTGTCATCTTCTGTCATCTTCTGTCATTCTGTCATCTTCTGTCATTCTGTCATCTTCTGTCATTCTGTCCTTCTGTCATCTTCTGTCATCTTCTGTCATTCTGTCATCCTCTGTCATCTTCTGTCATCTTGTCATCTTCTGTCATCTTCTGTCATTCTGTAATCTTCTGTCATTCTGTCCTCTTCTGTCATCTTCCGTCATCTTCTGTCATTCTGTCATCTTCTGTCATCTTCTGTCATTCTGTCATCTTCTGTCATCTTCTGTCATCTTCTGTCATCCTATGTCATCTTCTGTCATCTTGTCATCTTCTGTCATTCTGTCATCTTCTGTCATCTTCTGTCATTCTGTCATCTTCTGTCATCTTCTGTCATCTTCTGTCATTCTGTCATCTTCTGTCATCGTCTGTCATCTTCTGTCATCTTCTGTCATCTTCTGTCATCTTCTGTCATTCTGTCATCTTCTGTCATCTTCTGTCATTCTGTCCTCTTCTGTCATTCTGTCATCTTCTGTCATCTTCTGTCACCTTCTGTCATCTTCTGTCATTCTGTCCTCTTCTGCCATTCTGTCATCTTCTGTCATCTTCTGTCATCTTCTGTCATCTTCTGTCATCTTCTGTCATTCTGTCCTCTTCTGTCATATTCTGTCATCTTCTGTCATCTTTTGTCATTCTGTAATCTTCTGTCATCTTCTGTCATCTTCTGTCATTCTGTCCTCTTCTGTCATATTCTGTCATCTTCTGTCATCTTCTGTCATATTGTCATCTTCTGTCATTCTGTCATTTTCTGTCATTCTGTCCTTCTGTCATCTTCTGTCATCTTCTGTCATTCTGTCATCTTCTGTCATCTTCTGTCATCTTATGTCATTCTGACATCTTCTGTCATTCTGTCATCTTCTGTCATATTCTGTCACGTTCTGTCATTCTGTCATCTTCTGTCATATTCTGTCATCTTCTGTCATCTTCTGTCATCTTCTGTCATTCTGTCATCTTCTGTCATTCTGTCATCTTCTGTCATATTCTGTCATCTTCTGTCATATTCTGCCATCTTCTGTCATCTTCTGTCATCTTCTGTCATTCTGTCATCTTCTCTCATTCTGTCACCTTCTGTCATCTTCTGTCATCTTCTGTCACCTTCTGTCATCTTCTGTCATGTTCTCTCATTCTGTCATCCTCTGTCATCTTCTGTCATCGTCCGTCATCTTCTGTCATCTTCTGTCATATTCTGTCATCTTCTGTCATCTTCTGTCATTCTGTCCTTCTGTCATCTTCTGTCATCTTCTGTCATTCTGTCATCTTCTGTCATCTTCTGTCATCTTCTGTCATTCTGTCATCTTCTGTCATTCTGTCCTTCTGTCATCTTCTGTCATCTTCTGTCATTCTGTCATCCTCTGTCCTCTTCTGTCATTCTGTCATCTTCTGTCATTCTGTCACCTTCTGTCATCTTCTGTCATCTTCTGTCATTCTGTCATCTTCTGTCATTCTGTCATCTTCTGTCATCTTCTGTCATTGTCATCTTCTGTCACTCTGTCATCTTCTGTCATATTCTGCCATCTTCTGTCATTCTGCCGTCTTCTGTCATCTTCTGTCATCTTCTGTCATTCTTTCATCTTCTGTCATATTCTGTCATCTTCTGACATATTCTGCCATCTTCTGTCATCTTCTGTCATCTTCTGTCATTCTGTCCTTCTGTCATCTTCTGTCATCTTCTGTCATTCTGTCATCTTCTGTCATTCTGTCATCTTCTGTCATCTTCTGTCATTCTGTCATCTTCTGTCATCTTCTGTCATCTTCTGTCATTCTGTCATCTTCTGTCATTCTGTCATCTTCTGTCATCTTCTGTCATCTTCTGTCATCTTCTGTCATCTTCTGTCATTCTGTCCTCTTCTGTCATATTCTGTCATCTTCTGTCATCTTCTGTCATTCTGTCATCTTCTGTCATTCTGTCATCTTCTGTCATCTTCTGTCATCTTCTGTCATCTTCTGTCATCTTCTGTCATTCTGTCCTCTTCTGTCATATTCTGTCATCTTCTGTCATCTTCTGTCAATCTGTCACTTCTGTCATTCTGTCCTTCTGTCATCTTTTGTCATTATTTAATCTTCTGTCATTCTGTCCTCTTCTGTCATCTTCTGTCATCTTCTGTCATCTTCTGTCATCTTCTCTCATTCTGTAATCTTCTGTCATCTTCTGTCATCTTCTGTCATCTTCTGTCATTCTGTCATCTTCTGTCATCTTCTGTCATACTGTCATCTTCTGTCATCTTCTGTCACTCTGTCATCTTCTGTCATCTTCTGTCATTCTGTCATATTCTGTCATCTTCTGTCATTCTGTCATCTTCTGTCATTCTGTCCTTCTGTCATCTTCTGTCATCTTCTGTCATTCTGTCATCTTCTGTCATCTCCTGTCATCTTCTGTCATTCTGTCATCTTCTGTCATCTTCTGTCATTCTGTCATCTTCTGTCATCTTCTGTCATCTTCTGTAATTCTCTCATCTTCTGTCATTCTGCCATCTTCTGTCATCTTCTGTCATCTTCTGTCATTCTGTCATCTTCTGTCATCTTCTGTCAGCTTCTGTCATTCTGCCATCTTCTGTCATCTTCTGTCATCTTCTGTTATTCTGTCATCTTCTGTCATTCTGTCATCTTCTGTCATCTTCTGTCATATTCCGCCATCTTCTGTCATCTTCTGCCCTTCTGCCATCTTCTGTCATTCTGTCATTTTCTGTCATTCTGTCATTCTGTCATCTTCTGTCATTCTGCCATCTTCTGTCATTCTGTCATCTTCTGTCATCTTCTGTCATTCTGTCATCTTCTGTCATTCTGTCATCTTCTGTCATCTTCTGTCATTCTGTCATCTTCTGTCATTCTGTCATTCTGTCATCTTCTGTCATCTTCTGTCATCTTTTGTCATTCTGTCATTTTCTGTCATCTTCCTTCATTCTGTCATCTTCTGTCATCTTCTGTTATTCTGTCCTCTTCTGCCATTCTGTCATCTTCTGTCATTCTGTCATCTTCTGTCATCTTCTGTCATTCTGTCATCTTCTGTCATTCTGTCATCTTCTGTCATATTCTGTCATCTTCTGTCATTCTGTCATCTTCTCTCATTCTGTCACCTTCTGTCATCTTCTGTCATCTTCTGTCATCTTCTGTCATGTTCTCTCATTCTGTCATCTTCTGTCATCTTCTGTCATCTTCTGTCATTCTGTCCTCTTCTGTCATATTCTGTCATCTTCTGTCATCTTCTGTCATTCTGTCATTTTCTGTCATTCTGTCCTTCTGTCATCTTCTGTCATCTTCTGTCATTCTGTCATCTTCTGTCATCTTCTGTCATCTTCTGTTATTCTGTCCTCTTCTGTCATTCTGTCATCTTCTGTCATCTTCTGTCATCTTATGTCATTCTGACATCTTCTGTCATTCTGTCACGTTCTGTCATATTCTGTCACGTTCTGTCATTCTGTCATCTTCTGTCATATTCTGTCATCTTCTGTCATCTTCTGTCATCTTCTGTCATTCTGTCATCTTCTGTCATTCTGTCATCTTCTGTCATATTCTGTCATCTTCTGTCATATTCTGCCATCTTCTGTCATCTTCTGTCATCTTCTGTCATTCTGTCATCTTCTCTCATTCTGTCACCTTCTGTCATCTTCTGTCATCTTCTGTCACCTTCTGTCATCTTCAGTCATGTTCTCTCATTCTGTCATCCTCTGTCATCTTCTGTCATCGTCCGTCATCTTCTGTCATCTTCTGTCATATTCTGTCATCTTCTGTCATCTTCTGTCATTCTGTCCTTCTGTCATCTTCTGTCATCTTCTGTCATTCTGTCATCTTCTGTCATCTTCTGTCATCTTCTGTCATTCTGTCATCTTCTGTCATTCTGTCCTTCTGTCATCTTCTGTCATCTTCTGTCATTCTGTCATCCTCTGTCCTCTTCTGTCATTCTGTCATCTTCTGTCATTCTGTCACCTTCTGTCATCTTCTGTCATCTTCTGTCATTCTGTCATCTTCTGTCATTCTGTCATCTTCTGTCATGTTCTGTCACGTTCTGTCATTCTGTCATCTTCTGTCATCTTCTGTCATTGTCATCTTCTGTCACTCTGTCATCTTCTGTCATATTCTGCCATCTTCTGTCATTCTGCCGTCTTCTGTCATCTTCTGTCATCTTCTGTCATTCTTTCATCTTCTGTCATATTCTGTCATCTTCTGACATATTCTGCCATCTTCTGTCATATTCTGTCATCTTCTGTCATTCTGTCCTTCTGTCATCTTCTGTCATCTTCTGTCATTCTGTCATCTTCTGTCATTCTGTCATCTTCTGTCATCTTTTGTCATTCTGTCATCTTCTGTCATCTTCTGTCATCTTCTGTCATTCTGTCATCTTCTGTCATTCTGTCATCTTCTGTCATCTTCTGTCATCTTCTGTCATCTTCTGTCATCTTCTGTCATTCTGTCCTCTTCTGTCATATTCTGTCATCTTCTGTCATCTTCTGTCATTCTGTCATCTTCTGTCATTCTGTCATCTTCTGTCATCTTCTGTCATCTTCTGTCATCTTCTGTCATCTTCTGTCATTCTGTCCTCTTCTGTCATATTCTGTCATCTTCTGTCATCTTCTGTCAATCTGTCACTTCTGTCATTCTGTCCTTCTGTCATCTTTTGTCATTATTTAATCTTCTGTCATTCTGTCCTCTTCTGTCATCTTCTGTCATCTTCTGTCATCGTCTGTCATTCTGTCATCTTCTGTCATCTTCTGTCATCTTCTCTCATTCTGTCATCTTCTGTCATCTTCTGTCATCTTCTGTCATTCTGTCATCTTCTGTCATCTTCTGTCACTCTGTCATCTTCTGTCATCTTCTGTCATTCTGTCATATTCTGTCATCTTCTGTCATTCTGTCATCTTCTGTCATTCTGTCCTTCTGTCATCTTCTGTCATCTTCTGTCATTCTGTCATCTTCTGTCATCTCCTGTCATCTTCTGTCATTCTGTCATCTTCTGTCATCTTCTGTCATTCTGTCATCTTCTGTCATCTTCTGTCATCTTCTGTCATTCTCTCATCTTCTGTCATTCTGCCATCTTCTGTCATCTTCTGTCATCTTCTGTCATTCTGTCATCTTCTGTCATCTTCTGTCAGCTTCTGTCATTCTGCCATCTTCTGTCATCTTCTGTCATCTTCTGTTATTCTGTCATCTTCTGTCATTCTGTCATCTTCTGTCATCTTCTGTCATCTTCTGTCATATTCCGCCATCTTCTGTCATCTTCTGCCCTTCTGTCATCTTCTGTCATTCTGTCATTTTCTGTCATTCTGTCATTCTGTCATCTTCTGTCATTCTGCCATCTTCTGTCATTCTGTCATCTTCTGTCATCTTCTGTCATTCTGTCATCTTCTGTCATTCTGTCATCTTCTGTCATCTTCTGTCATTCTGTCATCTTCTGTCATTCTGTCATTCTGTCATCTTCTGTCATCTTCTGTCATCTTTTGTCATTCTGTCATTTTCTGTCATCTTCCTTCATTCTGTCATCTTCTGTCATCTTCTGTTATTCTGTCCTCTTCTGCCATTCTGTCATCTTCTGTCATTCTGTCATCTTCTGTCATCTTCTGTCATTCTGTCATCTTCTGTCATTCTGTCATCTTCTGTCATATTCTGTCATCTTCTGTCATCTTCTGTCATTCTGTCATCTTCTCTCATTCTGTCACCTTCTGTCATCTTCTGTCATCTTCTGTCATCTTCTGTCATGTTCTCTCATTCTGTCATCTTCTGTCATCTTCTGTCATTCTGTCCTCTTCTGTCATATTCTGTCATCTTCTGTCATCTTCTGTCATTCTGTCATCTTCTGTCATTCTCTCCTTCTGTCATCTTCTGTCATCTTCTGTCATTCTGTCATCTTCTGTCATCTTCTGTCATCTTCTGTCATTCTGTCATCTTCTGTCATTCTGTAATCTTCTGTCATTCTGTCCTCCTCTGTCATCTTCTTTCATCTTCTGTCATTCTGTCATCTTCTGTCATCTTCTGTCATTCTGTCATCTTCTGTCATCTTCTGTCATTCTGTCATCTTCTGTCATCTTGTCATCTTCTGTCATTCTGTCATCTTCTGTCATCTTCTGTCATCTTCTGTCATTCTGTCATCTTCTGTCATCTTCTATCATCTTCTGTCATTCTGTCATCTTCTGTCATCTTCTGTCATCTTCTGTCATTCTGTCCTCTTCTGTCATTCTGTCATCTTCTGTCATTCTGTCATCTTCTGTCATCTTCTGTCATCTTCTGTCATCTTCTATCATTCTGTCCTCTTCTGTCATATTCTGTCATCTTCTGTCATTCTGTCATCTTCTGTCATTCTGTCATCTTCTGTCATTCTGTCATCTTCTGTCATATTCTGTCACGTTCTGTCATTCTGTCATCTTCTGTCATCTTCTGTCATCTTCTGTCATCTTCTATCATTCTGTCCTCTTCTGTCATATTCTGTCACCTTCTGTCATCTTCTGTCACCTTCTGTCATTCTGTCATCTTCTGTCATTCTGTCATCTTCTGTCATATTCTGTCACGTTCTGTCATTCTGTCATTTTCTGTCATCTTCTGTCATCTTCTGTCATTGTCATCTTCTGTCACTCTGTCATCTTCTGTCATATTCTGCCATCTTCTGTCATCTTCTGTCATCTTCTGTCATTCTTTCATCTTCTGTCATATTCTGTCTTCTTCTGTCATATTCTGCCATCTTCTGTCATCTTCTGTCATCTTCTGTCATTCTGTCCTTCTGTCATCTTCTGTCATCTTCTGTCATTCTGTCATCTTCTGTCATTCTGTCATCTTCTGTCATTCTGTCATCTTCTGTCATCTTCAGTCATTCTGTCATCTTCTGTCATTCTGTCATCTTCTGTCATCTTCAGTCATTCTGTCATCTTCTGTCATTCTGTCATCTTCTGTCATCCTCTGTCATCTTCTGTCATCTTCTGTCATCTTCTGTCATCTTCTGTCATTCTGCCCTCTTCTGTCATATTCTGTCATCTTCTGTCATCTTCTGTCATTCTGTCACTTCTGTCATTCTGTCCTTCTGTCATCTTCTGTCATTCTGTAATCTTCTGTCATTCTGTCCTCTTCTGTCATCTTCTGTCATCTTCTGTCATCTTCTGTCATCTTCTGTCATCTTCTCTCATTCTGTCATCTTCTGTCATCTTCTGTCATCTTCTGTCATTCTGTCATCTTCTGTCATCTTCTTTCATTCTGTCATCTTCTGTCATTCTGTCATATTCTGTCATCTTCTGTCATCTTCTGTCATCTTCTGTCATCTTCTGTCATTCTGTCCTCTTCTGTCATTCTGTCATATTCTGTCATCTTCTGTCATCTTCTGTCACTCTATCATCTTCTGTCATCTTCTGTCATTCTGTCATCTTCTGTCATTCTGTAATCTTCTGTCATTCTGTCCTCTTCTCTCATCTTCTCTCATCTTCTGTCATTCTGCCATCTTCTGTCATCTTCTGTCATTCTGTCATCTTCTGTCATCTTCTGTCATTCTGTCATCTTCTGTCATCTTCTGTCATTCTGTCATCTTCTGTCATCTTCTGTCATTCTGTCATCTTCTGTCATTCTCTCCATCTGTCATCTTCTGTCATCTTCTGTCATTCTGTCATCTTCTGTCAGCTTCTGTCATTCTGTCATCTTCTGTCATTCTGTCATCTTCTGTCATAGTCTGTCATCTTCTGTCATTCTGTCATCTTCTGTCATATTCTGTCATCTTCTGTCATCTTCTGTCATCTTCTGTCATTCTGTCATCTTCTGTCATTCTGTCATCTTCTGTCATCTTCTGTCATCTTCTGTCATCTTCTGTCATTCTGTCATCTTCTGTCATATTCTGCCATCTTCCGTCATCTTCTGTCATCTTCTGTCATTCTGTCCTTCTGTCACCTTCTGTCATCTTCTGTCATTCTGTCATCTTCTGTCATTCTGTCATCTTCTGTCATTCTGTCATCTTCTGTCATCTTCTGTCATTCTGTCATCTTCTGTCATCTTCTGTCATTCTGTCATCTTCAGTCATCTTCTGTCATTCTGTCCTTCTGTCATGTTCTGTCATCTGCTGTCATTCTGTCATCTTCTGTCATTCTGTCATCTTCTGTCATCTTCTGTCACTCTGTCATCTTCTGTTATTCTGTCCTTCTGTCATCTTCTGTCATCTTCTGTCATCTTCTCTAATTCTGTCATCTTCTGTCATCTTCTGTCATCTTCTCTCATTCTGTCCTCTTCTGTCATTCTGTCATCTTCTGTCATATTCTGTCATCTTCTGTCATCTTCTGTCATCTTCTGTCATTCTGTCATCTTCTGTCATCCTGTCATCTTCTGTCATCTTCTGTCATTCTGTCATCTTCTGTCATTCTGTCCTCTTCTGTCATATTCTGTCATCTTCTGACATCTTCTGTCATCTTCTGTCATCTTCTGTCATTCTGTCATCTTCTGTCATCTTCTGTCATTCTGTCATCTTCTGTCATTCTGTCATCTTCTGTCATCGTCTGTCTTCTTCTGTCATCTTCTGTCATTCTGTCATCTTCTGTCATTCTGTCATCTTCTGTCATTCTGTCATCTTCTGTCATCTTCTGTCATCTTCTTTCATTTTCTGTCATCTTCTGTCATCTTCTGTCATTCAGTCACCTTCTGTCATCTTCTGTCATTCTGTCATCTTCTGTCATCTTCTGTCATCTTCTATCACTATGTCATCTTATGTCATCTTCTGTCATTCTGTCATATTCTGTCATCTTCTGTCATTCTGTCATCTTCTGTCATCTTCTGTCATTCTGTCATCTTCTGTCATCTTCTGTCATTCTGTCCTCTTCTGTCATTCTGTCATCTTCTGTCACTATGTCATCTTATGTCATCTTCTGTCATTCTGTCATATTCTGTCATCTTCTGTCATTCTGTCATCTTCTGTCCTCTTCTTTCATATTCTGTCATCTTCTGTCATCTTCTGTCATTCTGTCATCTTCTGTCATCTTCTGTCATCTTCTGTCACTCTGTCATCTTCTGTCATCTTCTGTCATTCTGTCATATTCTGTCATCTTCTGTCATTCTGTCATCTTCTGTCATCTTCTGTCATTCTGTCATCTTCTGTCCTCTTCTGTCATTCTGTCATCTTCTTTCACCTTCTGTCATCTTCTGTCATCTTCTGTCATTCTGTCATCTTCTGTCATCTTCTGTCATCTTCTGTCATTCTGTCATCATCTGTCATTCTGTCATCTTCTGTCATTCTGTCATCTTCTGTCATTCTGTCATCTTCTGTCATCTTCTGTCATTCTGTCATCTTCTGTACTATTCTGTCATTCTGTCATCTTCTTTCACCTTCTGTCATCTTCTGTCATCTTCTGTCATTCTGTCATCTTCTGTCATCTTCTGTCATCTTCTGTCATTCTGGCATCTTCTGTCATTCTGTCATCTTCTGTCATCTTCTGTCATTCTGTCATCTTCTGTCATTCTGTCATCTTCTATCATCTTCTGTCATCTTCTGTCATTCTGTCATCTTCTGTCATTCTGTCCTTTTCTGTCATTCTGTCATCTTCTGTCATTCTGTCATCTTCTGTCATTCTGTCCTTCTGTCATCTTCTGTCATTCTGTCATCTTCTGTCATCTTCTGTCATCTTCTGTCTTTCTGTCATCTTCTGTCATCTTCTGCCATTGTGTCATCTTCTGTCATTCTGTCATCCTCTGTCATCTTCTGTCATCTTCTGTCATTCTGTCATCTTCTGTCATTCTGTCATCTTCTGTCATATACTGTCACGTTCTGTCATTCTGTCATCTTCTGTCATATTCTGTCATCTTCTGTCATTCTGCCATCTTCTGTCATCTTCTGTCATTCTGTCATCTTCTGTCATTCTGTCATCTTCTGTCATATTCTATCATCTTCTGTCATTCTGCCATCTTCTGTCATGTTCTGTCATCTTCTGTTATTCTGTCATCTTCTGTCATTCTGTCATCTTCTGTCATCTTCTGTCATTCTGTCATCTTCTGTCCTCTTCTGTCATTCTGTCATCTTCTGTCATATTCTGTCATCTTCTGTCATCTTCTGTCATCTTCTGTCATCTTCTGTCATCTTCTGTCATTCTGTCATCTTCTGTCATTCTGTCATCTTCTGTCATTCTGTCATTCTGTCATCTTCTGTCATTCTGTCATCTACTGTCATCTTCTGTCATTCTGTCATCTTCTGTGATCTTCTGTGATCTTCTGTCATCTTCTGTCATTCTGTCCTTCTGTCATCTTCTGTCATCTGCTGTCATTCTGTCATCTTCTGTCATTCTGTCATCTTCTGTCATCTTCTGTCATCTTCTGTCATTCTGTCATCTTCTGTCATTCTGTCCTTCTGTCATCTTCTGTCATCTTCTGTCAACTTCTGTCATTCTGTCATCTTCTGTCATCTTCTGTCATCTTCTGTCATTCTGTCCTCTTCTTTCATTCTGTCATCTTCTGTCATCTTCTGTCATCTTCTGTCATCTTCTGTCATCTTCCGTCATTCTGTCATCTTCTGTCATCTTCTGTCATCCTGTCATCTTCTGTCATCTTCTGTCATTCTGTCAACTTCTGACATCTTCTGTCATATTCTGTCATCTTCTGACATCTTCTGTCATCTTCTGTCATCTTCTGTCATTCTGTCATCGTCTGTCATCTTCTGTCATCTTCTCTCATCTTCTGTCATCTTCTGTCATTCTGTCCTCTTCTTTCATATTCTGTCATCTTCTGTCATCTTCTGTCATTCTGTCATCTTCTGTCATTCTGTCATCTTCTGTCATTCTGTCCTTCTGTCATCTTCTGTCATTCTGTAATCTTCTGTCATTCTGTCCTCTTCTGTCATCTTCTGTCATTCTGTCATCTTCTGTCATCTTCTGTCATCTTCTGTCATTCTGTCATCTTCTGTCATCTTCTGTCATCTTCTGTCATTCTGTCATCTTCTGTCATCTTCTGTCATTCTGTCATCTTCTGTCCTCTTCTGTCATTCTGTCATCTTCTTTCACCTTCTGTCATCTTCTGTCATCTTCTGTCATTCTGTCATCTTCTGTCATCTTCTGTCATCTTCTGTCATTCTGTCATCATCTGTCATTCTGTCATCTTCTGTCATTCTGTCATCTTCTGTCATTCTGTCATCTTCTGTCATCTTCTGTCATTCTGTCATCTTCTGTACTCTTCTGTCATTCTGTCATCTTCTTTCACCTTCTGTCATCTTCTGTCATCTTCTGTCATTCTGTCATCTTCTGTCATCTTCTGTCATCTTCTGTCATTCTGTCATCTTCTGTCATTCTGTCATCTTCTGTCATCTTCTGTCATTCTGTCATCTTCTGTCATTCTGTCATCTTCTATCATCTTCTGTCATCTTCTGTCATTCTGTCATCTTCTGTCATTCTTTCCTTTTCTGTCATTCTGTCATCTTCTGTCATTCTGTCATCTTCTGTCATTCTGTCCTTCTGTCATCTTCTGTCATTCTGTCATCTTCTGTCATCTTCTGTCATCTTCTGTCTTTCTGTCATCTTCTGTCATCTTCTGCCATTCTGTCATCTTCTGTCATTCTGTCATCCTCTGTCATCTTCTGTCATCTTCTGTCATTCTATCATCTTCTGTCATTCTGTCATCTTCTGTCATATTCTGTCACGTTCTGTCATTCTGTCATCTTCTGTCATATTCTGACATCTTCTGTCATTCTGCCATCTTCTGTCATCTTCTGTCATTCTGTCATCTTCTGTCATTCTGTCATCTTCTGTCATATTCTGTCATCTTCTGTCATTCTGCCATCTTCTGTCATGTTCTGTCATCTTCTGTTATTCTGTCATCTTCTGTCATTCTGTCATCTTCTGTCATCTTCTGTCATTCTGTCATCTTCTGTCCTCTTCTGTCATTCTGTCATCTTCTGTCATTCTGTCATCTTCTGTCATATTCTGTCATCTTCTGTCATATTCTGCCATCTTCTGTCATCTTCTGTCATCTTCTGTCATCTTCTGTCATTCTGTCATCTTCTGTCATTCTGTCATCTTCTGGCATTCTGTCATCTTCTGTCATTCTGTCATTCTGTCATCTTCTGTCATTCTGTCATCTACTGTCATCTTCTGTCATTCTGTCATCTTCTGTGATCTTCTGTCATCTTCTGTCATCTTCTGTCATTCTGTCCTTCTGTCATCTTCTGTCATCTGCTGTCATTCTGTCATCTTCTGTCATTCTGTCATCTTGTCATCTTCTGTCATCTTCTGTCATTCTGTCATCTTCTGTCATTCTGTCCTTCTGTCATCTTCTGTCATCTTCTGTCAACTTCTGTCATTCTGTCATCTTCTGTCATCTTCTGTCATCTTCTGTCATTCTGTCCTCTTCTTTCATTCTGTCATCTTCTGTCATCTTCTGTCATCTTCTGTCATCTTCTGTCATCTTCCGTCATTCTGTCATCTTCTGTCATCTTCTGTCATCCTGTCATCTTCTGTCATCTTCTGTCATTCTGTCATCTTCTGTCATTCTGTCCTCTTCTGTCATATTCTGTCATCTTCTGACATCTTCTGTCATCTTCTGTCATCTTCTGTCATTCTGTCATCGTCTGTCATCTTCTGTCATCTTCTGTCATCTTCTGTCATTCTGTCCTCTTCTTTCATATTCTGTCATCTTCTGTCATTCTGTCATCTTCTGTCATTCTGTCATCTTCTGTCATTCTGTCCTTCTGTCATCTTCTGTCATTCTGTAATCTTCTGTCATTCTGTCCTCTTCTGTCATCTTCTGTCATTCTGTCATCTTCTGTCATCTTCTGTCATCTTCTGTCATTCTGTCATCTTCTGTCATCTTCTGTCATCTTCTGTCATTCTGTCATCTTCTGTCATCTTCTGTCATTCTGTCATCTTCTGTCCTCTTCTGTCATTCTGTCATCTTCTGTCATTCTGTCATCTTCTGTCATATTCTGTCATCTTCTGTCATATTCTGCCATCTTCTGTCATCTTCTGTCATCTTCTGTCATCTTCTGTCATCTTCTGTCATTCTGTCATCTTCTGTCATTCTGTCATCTTCTGTCATTCTGTCATCTTCTGTCATTCTGTCATTCTGTCATCTTCTGTCATTCTGTCATCTACTGTCATCTTCTGTCATTCTGTCATCTTCTGTGATCTTCTGTCATCTTCTGTCATCTTCTGTCATTCTGTCCTTCTGTCATCTTCTGTCATCTGCTGTCATTCTGTCATCTTCTGTCATTCTGTCATCTTCTGTCATCTTCTGTCATCTTCTGTCATTCTGTCATCTTCTGTCATTCTGTCCTTCTGTCATCTTCTGTCATCTTCTGTCATTCTGTCCTCTTCTGTCATTCTGTCATCTTCTGTCATCTTCTGTCATCTTCTGTCATCTTCCGTCATTCTGTCATCTTCTGTCATCTTCTGTCATCCTGTCATCTTCTGTCATCTTCTGTCATCTTCTGACATCTTCTGTCATCTTCTGTCATCTTCTGTCATTCTGTCATCGTCTGTCATCTTCTGTCATCTTCTGTCATCTTCTTTCATCATTTGTCATTCTGTCCTCTTCTTTCATATTCTGTCATCTTCTGTCATCTTCTGTCATTCTGTCATCTTCTGTCATTCTGTCATCTTCTGTCATTCTGTCATCTTCTGTCATCTTCTGTCATTCTGTCATCTTCTGTCATTCTGTCATCTTCTATCATCTTCTGTCATCTTCTGTCATTCTGTCATCTTCTGTCATTCTGTCCTTTTCTGTCATTCTGTCATCTTCTGTCATTCTGTCATCTTCTGTCATTCTGTCCTTCTGTCATCTTCTGTCATTCTGTCATCTTCTGTCATCTTCTGTCATCTTCTGTCTTTCTGTCATCTTCTGTCATCTTCTGCCATTGTGTCATCTTCTGTCATTCTGTCATCCTCTGTCATCTTCTGTCATCTTCTGTCATTCTGTCATCTTCTGTCATTCTGTCATCTTCTGTCATATACTGTCACGTTCTGTCATTCTGTCATCTTCTGTCATATTCTGTCATCTTCTGTCATTCTGCCATCTTCTGTCATCTTCTGTCATTCTGTCATCTTCTGTCATTCTGTCATCTTCTGTCATATTCTGTCATCTTCTGTCATTCTGCCATCTTCTGTCATGTTCTGTCATCTTCTGTTATTCTGTCATCTTCTGTCATTCTGTCATCTTCTGTCATCTTCTGTCATTCTGTCATCTTCTGTCCTCTTCTGTCATTCTGTCATCTTCTGTCATTCTGTCATCTTCTGTCATATTCTGTCATCTTCTGTCATCTTCTGTCATCTTCTGTCATCTTCTGTCATCTTCTGTCATTCTGTCATCTTCTGTCATTCTGTCATCTTCTGTCATTCTGTCATTCTGTCATCTTCTGTCATTCTGTCATCTACTGTCATCTTCTGTCATTCTGTCATCTTCTGTGATCTTCTGTGATCTTCTGTCATCTTCTGTCATTCTGTCCTTCTGTCATCTTCTGTCATCTGCTGTCATTCTGTCATCTTCTGTCATTCTGTCATCTTCTGTCATCTTCTGTCATCTTCTGTCATTCTGTCATCTTCTGTCATTCTGTCCTTCTGTCATCTTCTGTCATCTTCTGTCAACTTCTGTCATTCTGTCATCTTCTGTCATCTTCTGTCATCTTCTGTCATTCTGTCCTCTTCTTTCATTCTGTCATCTTCTGTCATCTTCTGTCATCTTCTGTCATCTTCTGTCATCTTCCGTCATTCTGTCATCTTCTGTCATCTTCTGTCATCCTGTCATCTTCTGTCATCTTCTGTCATTCTGTCAACTTCTGACATCTTCTGTCATATTCTGTCATCTTCTGACATCTTCTGTCATCTTCTGTCATCTTCTGTCATTCTGTCATCGTCTGTCATCTTCTGTCATCTTCTCTCATCTTCTGTCATCTTCTGTCATTCTGTCCTCTTCTTTCATATTCTGTCATCTTCTGTCATCTTCTGTCATTCTGTCATCTTCTGTCATTCTGTCATCTTCTGTCATTCTGTCCTTCTGTCATCTTCTGTCATTCTGTAATCTTCTGTCATTCTGTCCTCTTCTGTCATCTTCTGTCATTCTGTCATCTTCTGTCATCTTCTGTCATCTTCTGTCATTCTGTCATCTTCTGTCATCTTCTGTCATCTTCTGTCATTCTGTCATCTTCTGTCATCTTCTGTCATTCTGTCATCTTCTGTCCTCTTCTGTCATTCTGTCATCTTCTTTCACCTTCTGTCATCTTCTGTCATCTTCTGTCATTCTGTCATCTTCTGTCATCTTCTGTCATCTTCTGTCATTCTGTCATCATCTGTCATTCTGTCATCTTCTGTCATTCTGTCATCTTCTGTCATTCTGTCATCTTCTGTCATCTTCTGTCATTCTGTCATCTTCTGTACTCTTCTGTCATTCTGTCATCTTCTTTCACCTTCTGTCATCTTCTGTCATCTTCTGTCATTCTGTCATCTTCTGTCATCTTCTGTCATCTTCTGTCATTCTGTCATCTTCTGTCATTCTGTCATCTTCTGTCATCTTCTGTCATTCTGTCATCTTCTGTCATTCTGTCATCTTCTATCATCTTCTGTCATCTTCTGTCATTCTGTCATCTTCTGTCATTCTGTCCTTTTCTGTCATTCTGTCATCTTCTGTCATTCTGTCATCTTCTGTCATTCTGTCCTTCTGTCATCTTCTGTCATTCTGTCATCTTCTGTCATCTTCTGTCTTTCTGTCATCTTCTGTCATCTTCTGCCATTCTGTCATCTTCTGTCATTCTGTCATCCTCTGTCATCTTCTGTCATCTTCTGTCATTCTATCATCTTCTGTCATTCTGTCATCTTCTGTCATATTCTGTCACGTTCTGTCATTCTGTCATCTTCTGTCATATTCTGACATCTTCTGTCATTCTGCCATCTTCTGTCATCTTCTGTCATTCTGTCATCTTCTGTCATTCTGTCATCTTCTGTCATATTCTGTCATCTTCTGTCATTCTGCCATCTTCTGTCATGTTCTGTCATCTTCTGTTATTCTGTCATCTTCTGTCATTCTGTCATCTTCTGTCATCTTCTGTCATTCTGTCATCTTCTGTCCTCTTCTGTCATTCTGTCATCTTCTGTCATTCTGTCATCTTCTGTCATATTCTGTCATCTTCTGTCATATTCTGCCATCTTCTGTCATCTTCTGTCATCTTCTGTCATCTTCTGTCATTCTGTCATCTTCTGTCATTCTGTCATCTTCTGGCATTCTGTCATCTTCTGTCATTCTGTCATTCTGTCATCTTCTGTCATTCTGTCATCTACTGTCATCTTCTGTCATTCTGTCATCTTCTGTGATCTTCTGTCATCTTCTGTCATTCTGTCCTTCTGTCATCTTCTGTCATCTGCTGTCATTCTGTCATCTTCTGTCATTCTGTCATCTTGTCATCTTCTGTCATCTTCTGTCATTCTGTCATCTTCTGTCATTCTGTCCTTCTGTCATCTTCTGTCATCTTCTGTCAACTTCTGTCATTCTGTCATCTTCTGTTATCTTCTGTCATCTTCTGTCATTCTGTCCTCTTCTTTCATTCTGTCATCTTCTGTCATCTTCTGTCATCTTCTGTCATCTTCTGTCATCTTCCGTCATTCTGTCATCTTCTGTCATCTTCTGTCATCCTGTCATCTTCTGTCATCTTCTGTCATTCTGTCATCTTCTGTCATTCTGTCCTCTTCTGTCATATTCTGTCATCTTCTGACATCTTCTGTCATCTTCTGTCATCTTCTGTCATTCTGTCATCGTCTGTCATCTTCTGTCATCTTCTGTCATCTTCTGTCATTCTGTCCTCTTCTTTCATATTCTGTCATCTTCTGTCATCTTCTGTCATTCTGTCATCTTCTGTCATTCTGTCCTTCTGTCATCTTCTGTCATTCTGTAATCTTCTGTCATTCTGTCCTCTTCTGTCATCTTCTGTCATTCTGTCATCTTCTGTCATCTTCTGTCATCTTCTGTCATTCTGTCATCTTCTGTCATCTTCTGTCATCTTCTGTCATTCTGTCATCTTCTGTCATCTTCTGTCATTCTGTCATCTTCTGTCCTCTTCTGTCATTCTGTCATCTTCTGTCATTCTGTCATCTTCTGTCATATTCTGTCATCTTCTGTCATATTCTGCCATCTTCTGTCATCTTCTGTCATCTTCTGTCATCTTCTGTCATTCTGTCATCTTCTGTCATTCTGTCATCTTCTATCATTCTGTCATCTTCTGTCATTCTGTCATTCTGTCATCTTCTGTCATTCTGTCATCTACTGTCATCTTCTGTCATCTTCTGTCATCTTCTGTCATCTTCTGTCATTCTGTCATCTTCTGTCATTCTGTCATCTTCTGTCATCTTCTGTCATCTTCTGTCATCTTCTGTCATCTTCTGTCATTCTGTCATCTTCTGTCATTCTGTCATCTTCTGTCATTCTGTCATTCTGTCATCTTCTGTCATTCTGTCATCTACTGTCATCTTCTGTCATTCTGTCATCTTCTGTGATCTTCTGTGATCTTCTGTCATCTTCTGTCATTCTGTCCTTCTGTCATCTTCTGTCATCTGCTGTCATTCTGTCATCTTCTGTCATTCTGTCATCTTCTGTCATCTTCTGTCATCTTCTGTCATTCTGTCATCTTCTGTCATTCTGTCCTTCTGTCATCTTCTGTCATCTTCTGTCAACTTCTGTCATTCTGTCATCTTCTGTCATCTTCTGTCATCTTCTGTCATTCTGTCCTCTTCTTTCATTCTGTCATCTTCTGTCATCTTCTGTCATCTTCTGTCATCTTCTGTCATCTTCCGTCATTCTGTCATCTTCTGTCATCTTCTGTCATCCTGTCATCTTCTGTCATCTTCTGTCATTCTGTCAACTTCTGACATCTTCTGTCATATTCTGTCATCTTCTGACATCTTCTGTCATCTTCTGTCATCTTCTGTCATTCTGTCATCGTCTGTCATCTTCTGTCATCTTCTCTCATCTTCTGTCATCTTCTGTCATTCTGTCCTCTTCTTTCATATTCTGTCATCTTCTGTCATCTTCTGTCATTCTGTCATCTTCTGTCATTCTGTCATCTTCTGTCATTCTGTCCTTCTGTCATCTTCTGTCATTCTGTAATCTTCTGTCATTCTGTCCTCTTCTGTCATCTTCTGTCATTCTGTCATCTTCTGTCATCTTCTGTCATCTTCTGTCATTCTGTCATCTTCTGTCATCTTCTGTCATCTTCTGTCATTCTGTCATCTTCTGTCATCTTCTGTCATTCTGTCATCTTCTGTCCTCTTCTGTCATTCTGTCATCTTCTTTCACCTTCTGTCATCTTCTGTCATCTTCTGTCATTCTGTCATCTTCTGTCATCTTCTGTCATCTTCTGTCATTCTGTCATCATCTGTCATTCTGTCATCTTCTGTCATTCTGTCATCTTCTGTCATTCTGTCATCTTCTGTCATCTTCTGTCATTCTGTCATCTTCTGTACTCTTCTGTCATTCTGTCATCTTCTTTCACCTTCTGTCATCTTCTGTCATCTTCTGTCATTCTGTCATCTTCTGTCATCTTCTGTCATCTTCTGTCATTCTGTCATCTTCTGTCATTCTGTCATCTTCTGTCATCTTCTGTCATTCTGTCATCTTCTGTCATTCTGTCATCTTCTATCATCTTCTGTCATCTTCTGTCATTCTGTCATCTTCTGTCATTCTGTCCTTTTCTGTCATTCTGTCATCTTCTGTCATTCTGTCATCTTCTGTCATTCTGTCCTTCTGTCATCTTCTGTCATTCTGTCATCTTCTGTCATCTTCTGTCATCTTCTGTCTTTCTGTCATCTTCTGTCATCTTCTGCCATTCTGTCATCTTCTGTCATTCTGTCATCCTCTGTCATCTTCTGTCATCTTCTGTCATTCTATCATCTTCTGTCATTCTGTCATCTTCTGTCATATTCTGTCACGTTCTGTCATTCTGTCATCTTCTGTCATATTCTGACATCTTCTGTCATTCTGCCATCTTCTGTCATCTTCTGTCATTCTGTCATCTTCTGTCATTCTGTCATCTTCTGTCATATTCTGTCATCTTCTGTCATTCTGCCATCTTCTGTCATGTTCTGTCATCTTCTGTTATTCTGTCATCTTCTGTCATTCTGTCATCTTCTGTCATCTTCTGTCATTCTGTCATCTTCTGTCCTCTTCTGTCATTCTGTCATCTTCTGTCATTCTGTCATCTTCTGTCATATTCTGTCATCTTCTGTCATATTCTGCCATCTTCTGTCATCTTCTGTCATCTTCTGTCATCTTCTGTCATTCTGTCATCTTCTGTCATTCTGTCATCTTCTGGCATTCTGTCATCTTCTGTCATTCTGTCATTCTGTCATCTTCTGTCATTCTGTCATCTACTGTCATCTTCTGTCATTCTGTCATCTTCTGTGATCTTCTGTCATCTTCTGTCATCTTCTGTCATTCTGTCCTTCTGTCATCTTCTGTCATCTGCTGTCATTCTGTCATCTTCTGTCATTCTGTCATCTTGTCATCTTCTGTCATCTTCTGTCATTCTGTCATCTTCTGTCATTCTGTCCTTCTGTCATCTTCTGTCATCTTCTGTCAACTTCTGTCATTCTGTCATCTTCTGTCATCTTCTGTCATCTTCTGTCATTCTGTCCTCTTCTTTCATTCTGTCATCTTCTGTCATCTTCTGTCATCTTCTGTCATCTTCTGTCATCTTCCGTCATTCTGTCATCTTCTGTCATCTTCTGTCATCCTGTCATCTTCTGTCATCTTCTGTCATTCTGTCATCTTCTGTCATTCTGTCCTCTTCTGTCATATTCTGTCATCTTCTGACATCTTCTGTCATCTTCTGTCATCTTCTGTCATTCTGTCATCGTCTGTCATCTTCTGTCATCTTCTGTCATTCTGTCCTCTTCTTTCATATTCTGTCATCTTCTGTCATCTTCTGTCATTCTGTCATCTTCTGTCATTCTGTCATCTTCTGTCATTCTGTCCTTCTGTCATCTTCTGTCATTCTGTAATCTTCTGTCATTCTGTCCTCTTCTGTCATCTTCTGTCATTCTGTCATCTTCTGTCATCTTCTGTCATCTTCTGTCATTCTGTCATCTTCTGTCATCTTCTGTCATCTTCTGTCATTCTGTCATCTTCTGTCATCTTCTGTCATTCTGTCATCTTCTGTCCTCTTCTGTCATTCTGTCATCTTCTGTCATTCTGTCATCTTCTGTCATATTCTGTCATCTTCTGTCATATTCTGCCATCTTCTGTCATCTTCTGTCATCTTCTGTCATCTTCTGTCATCTTCTGTCATTCTGTCATCTTCTGTCATTCTGTCATCTTCTGTCATTCTGTCATCTTCTGTCATTCTGTCATTCTGTCATCTTCTGTCATTCTGTCATCTACTGTCATCTTCTGTCATTCTGTCATCTTCTGTGATCTTCTGTCATCTTCTGTCATCTTCTGTCATTCTGTCCTTCTGTCATCTTCTGTCATCTGCTGTCATTCTGTCATCTTCTGTCATTCTGTCATCTTCTGTCATCTTCTGTCATCTTCTGTCATTCTGTCATCTTCTGTCATTCTGTCCTTCTGTCATCTTCTGTCATCTTCTGTCATTCTGTCCTCTTCTGTCATTCTGTCATCTTCTGTCATCTTCTGTCATCTTCTGTCATCTTCCGTCATTCTGTCATCTTCTGTCATCTTCTGTCATCCTGTCATCTTCTGTCATCTTCTGTCATCTTCTGACATCTTCTGTCATCTTCTGTCATCTTCTGTCATTCTGTCATCGTCTGTCATCTTCTGTCATCTTCTGTCATCTTCTTTCATCATTTGTCATTCTGTCCTCTTCTTTCATATTCTGTCATCTTCTGTCATCTTCTGTCATTCTGTCATCTTCTGTCATTCTGTCATCTTCTGTCATTCTGTCCTTCTGTCATCTTCTGTCATTCTGTAATCTTCTGTCATTCTGTCCTCTTCTGTCATCTTCTGTCATTCTGTCATCTTCTGTCATCTTCTGTCATTCTGTCATCTTCTGTCATCTTCTGTCATCTTCTGTCATTCTGTCATCTTCTGTCATCTTCTGTCATTCTGTCATCTTCTGTCATCTTCTGTCATCTTCTGTCACTCTGTCATCTTCTGTCATCTTCTGTCATTCTGTCATCTTCTGTCATTCTGTCATCTTCTGTCATCTTCTGTCATCGTCTGTCATCTTCTGTTATCTTCTGTCATCTTCTGTCATATTCTGTCATCTTCTGTCATCTTCTGTCATTCTGTCATCTTCTGTCATTCTGTCATCTTCTGTCATTCTGTCCTTCTGTCATCTTCTGTCATTCTGTAATCTTCTGTCATTCTGTCCTCTTCTGTCATCTTCTGTCATTCTGTCATCTTCTGTCATCTTCTGTCATCTTCTGTCACTCTGTCATCTTCTGTCATCTTCTGTCATTCTGTCCTCTTCTGTCATTGTGTCATCTTCTGTCATCTTCTGTCATCTTCTGTCATCTTCTGTCATTGTGTCATCTTCTGTCATCTTCTGTCATCTTCTGTCATCTTCCGTCATCTTCTGTCATCTTCTGTCATCTTCTGTCATTCTGCCATCTTCTGTCATCTTCTGTCATTCTGTCATCTTCTGTCATCTTCTGTCATCTTCTGACCTATTCTATCATCTTCTGTCATCTTCTGTCATTCTGTCATCTTCTGTCATCTTCTGTCATCTTCTGTCATCTTCTGTCCTATTCTATCATCTTCTGTCATCTTCTGTCATTCTGTCATCTTCTGTCATCTTCTGTCCTATTCTATCATCTTCTGTCATCTTCTATCATTCTGTCCTCTTCTGTCATTCTGTCCTCTTCTGTAATTCTGTCCTCTTCTGTCATTCTGTCATCTTCTGTCATTCTGTCCTCTTCTGTCATTCTGTCATCTTCTGTCATTCTGTCATCTTCTGTCATATTCTGCCATCTTCTGTCATCTTCTGTCATCTTCTGTCATTCTGTCATCTTCTGTCATTCTGTCGTCTTCTCTCATCTTCTGTCATTCTGTCATCTTCTGTCATTCTGTCCTCATCTGTCATTGTGTCATCTTCTCTCATCTTCTGTCATCTTCTGTCATTCTATCATCTTCTGTCATCTTCTGTCATCTTCTGTCCTATTCTGTCATCTTCTGTCATTCTGTCATCTTCTGTCGTTCTGTCATCTTCTGTCATCTTCTTTCATCCTCTGTCATTCTGCAATCTTCTGTCATTCTGTCCTCTTCTGTCATCTTCTCTCATCTTCTCTCATCTTCTGTCATTCTGTCATCTTCTGTCATCTTCTGCCATCTTCTGTCATTCTGTCATCTTCTGTCATCTTCTGTCATTCTGTCATCTTCTGTCATCTTCTGTCATTCTGTCATCTTCTGTCATCTTTATCATTCTTTCATCTTCTGTCATTCTCTCCTTCTGTCATCTTCTGTCATTCTGTCATCTTCTGTCATCTTCTGTCATTCTGTCATCTTCTGTCATTCTGTCATCTTCTGTCATTCTGTCATCTTCTGTCATCTTCTGCCATCTTCTGTCATTCTGTCATCTTCTTTCATTCTGTCATCTTCTGTCATAGTCTGTCATCTTCTGTCATTCTGTCATCTTCTGTCATCTTCTGTCATCTTCTGTCATCTTCTGTCATCTTATGTCATCTTCTGTCATTCTGTGATCTTCTGTCATCTTCTGTCATCCTGTCATCTTCTGTCATCTTCTGTCATTCTGTCATCTTCAGTCATCTTCTGTCATTCTGTCCTTCTGCCATCTTCTGTCATCTGCTGTCATTCTGTCATCTTCTGTCATTCTGTCATCTTCTGTCACTCTGTCATCTTCTGTTATTCTGTCCTTCTGTCATCTTCTGTCATCTTCTGTCATCTTCTCTCATTCTGTCATCTTCTGTCATCTTCTGTCATCTTCTCTCATTCTGTCCTCTTCTGTCATTCTGTCATCTTCTGTCATATTCTGTCATCTTCTGTCATCTTCTGTCATCTTCTGTCATTCTGTCATCTTCTGTCATTCTGTCCTCTTCTGTCATATTCTGTCATCTTCTGACATCTTCTGTCATCTTCTGTCATCTTCTGTCATCTTCTGTCATTCTGTCATCTTCTGTCATCTTCTGTCATTCTGTCATCTTCTGTCATTCTGTCATCTTCTGTCATCGTCTGTCATCTTCTGTCATCTTCTGTCATCTTCTGTCATCTTCTGTCATTCTGTCCTCTTCTGTCATATTCTGTCTTCTTCTGTCATCTTCTGTCATTCTGTCATCTTCTGTCATTCTGTCATCTTCTGTCATTCTGTCATCTTCAGTCATCTTCTGTCATCTTCTGTCATTCTGTCATCTTCTGTCATCTTCTGTCATCTTCTTTCATTTTCTGTCATCTTCTGTCATCTTCTGTCATTCTGTCACCTTCTGTCATCTTCTGTCATTCTGTCATCTTCTGTCATCTTCTGTCATCTTCTGTCACTATGTCATCTTATGTCATCTTCTGTCATTCTGTCATATTCTGTCATCTTCTGTCATTCTGTCATCTTCTGTCATCTTCTGTCATTCTGTCATCTTCTGTCATCTTCTGTCATTCTGTCCTCTTCTGTCATTCTGTCATCTTCTGTCACTATGTCATCTTATGTCATCTTCTGTCATTCTGTCATATTCTGTCATCTTCTGTCATTCTGTCATCTTCTGTCCTCTTCTTTCATATTCTGTCATCTTCTGTCATCTTCTGTCATTCTGTCATCTTCTGTCATCTTCTGTCATCTTCTGTCACTCTGTCATCTTCTGTCATCTTCTGTCATTCTGTCATATTCTGTCATCTTCTGTCATTCTGTCATCTTCTGTCATCTTCTGTCATTCTGTCATCTTCTGTCCTCTTCTGTCATTCTGTCATCTTCTTTCACCTTCTGTCATCTTCTGTCATCTTCTGTCATTCTGTCATCATCTGTCATTCTGTCATCTTCTGTCATTCTGTCATCTTCTGTCATTATGTCATCCTCTGTCATTCTGTCATCTTCTGTCATCTTCTGTCATTCTGTCATCTTCTGTACTCTTCTGTCATTCTGTCATCTTCTTTCACCTTCTGTCATCTTCTGTCATCTTCTGTCATTCTGTCATCTTCTGTCATCTTCTGTCATCTTCTGTCATTCTGTCATCTTCTGTCATTCTGTCATCTTCTGTCATCTTCTGTCATTCTGTCATCTTCTGTCATTCTGTCATCTTCTATCATCTTCTGTCATCTTCTGTCATTCTGTCATCTTCTGTCATTCTGTCCTTTTCTGTCATTCTGTCATCTTCTGTCATTCTGTCATCTTCTGTCATTCTGTCCTTCTGTCATCTTCTGTCATTCTGTCATCTTCTGTCATCTTCTGTCATCTTCTGTCTTTCTGTCATCTTCTGTCATCTTCTGCCATTCTGTCATCTTCTGTCATTCTGTCATCCTCTGTCATCTTCTGTCATCTTCTGTCATTCTGTCATCTTCTGTCATTCTGTCATCTTCTGTCATATACTGTCACGTTCTGTCATTCTGTCATCTTCTGTCATATTCTGTCATCTTCTGTCATTCTGCCATCTTCTGTCATCTTCTGTCATTCTGTCATCTTCTGTCATTCTGTCATCTTCTGTCATATTCTGTCATCTTCTGTCATTCTGCCATCTTCTGTCATGTTCTGTCATCTTCTGTTATTCTGTCATCTTCTGTCATTCTGTCATCTTCTGTCATCTTCTGTCATTCTGTCATCTTCTGTCCTCTTCTGTCATTCTGTCATCTTCTGTCATTCTGTCATCTTCTGTCATATTCTGTCATCTTCTGTCATATTCTGCCATCTTCTGTCATCTTCTGTCATCTTCTGTCATCTTCTGTCATTCTGTCATTCTGTCATCTTCTGTCATTCTGTCATTCTGTCATCTTCTGTCATTCTGTCATCTACTGTCATCTTCTGTCATTCTGTCATCTTCTGTGATCTTCTGTCATCTTCTGTCATCTTCTGTAATTCTGTCCTTCTGTCATCTTCTGTCATCTGCTGTCATTCTGTCATCTTCTGTCATTCTGTCATCTTCTGTCATCTTCTGTCATCTTCTGTCATTCTGTCATCTTCTGTCATTCTGTCCTTCTGTCATCTTCTGTCATCTTCTGTCAACTTCTGTCATTACGTCATCTTCTGTCATCTTCTGTCATCTTCTGTCATTCTGTCCTCTTCTTTCATTCTGTCATCTTCTGTCATCTTCTGTCATCTTCTGTCATCTTCCGTCATTCTGTCATCTTCTGTCATCTTCTGTCATCCTGTCATCTTCTGTCATCTTCTGTCATTCTGTCAACTTCTGTCATTCTGTCCTCTTCTGTCATATTCTGTCATCTTCTGACATCTTCTGTCATCTTCTGTCATCTTCTGTCATTCTGTCATCGTCTGTCATCTTCTGTCATCTTCTCTCATCTTCTGTCATCTTCTGTCATTCTGTCCTCTTCTTTCATATTCTGTCATCTTCTGTCATCTTCTGTCATTCTGTCATCTTCTGTCATTCTGTCATCTTCTGTCATTCTGTCCTTCTGTCATCTTCTGTCATTCTGTAATCTTCTGTCATTCTGTCCTCTTCTGTCATCTTCTGTCATTCTGTCATCTTCTGTCATCTTCTGTCATCTTCTGTCATTCTGTCATCTTCTGTCATCTTCTGTCATCTTCTGTCATTCTGTCATCTTCTGTCATCTTCTGTCCTCTTCTGTCATTCTGTCATCTTCTTTCACCTTCTGTCATCTTCTGTCATCTTCTGTCATTCTGTCATCTTCTGTCATCTTCTGTCATCTTCTGTCATTCTGTCATCATCTGTCATTCTGTCATCTTCTGTCATTCTGTCATCTTCTGTCATTCTGTCATCTTCTGTCATCTTCTGTCATTCTGTCATCTTCTGTACTCTTCTGTCATTCTGTCATCTTCTTTCACCTTCTTTCATCTTCTGTCATCTTCTGTCATTCTGTCATCTTCTGTCATCTTCTGTCATTCTGTCATCTTCTGTCATTCTGTCATCTTCTGTCATCTTCTGTCATTCTGTCATCTTCTGTCATTCTGTCATCTTCTATCATCTTCTGTCATCTTCTGTCATTCTGTCATCTTCTGTCATTCTGTCCTTTTCTGTCATTCTATCATCTTCTGTCATTCTGTCATCTTCTGTCATTCTGTCCTTCTGTCATCTTCTGTCATTCTGTCATCTTCTGTCATCTTCTGTCATCTTCTGCCATTCTGTCATCTTCTGTCATTCTGTCATCCTCTGTCATCTTCTGTCATCTTCTGTCATTCTGTCATCTTCTGTCATTCTGTCATCTTCTGTCATATTCTGTCACGTTCTGTCATTCTGTCATCTTCTGTCATATTCTGACATCTTCTGTCATTCTGCCATCTTCTGTCATCTTCTGTCATTCTGTCATCTTCTGTCATTCTGTCATCTTCTGTCATATTCTGTCATCTTCTGTCATTCTGCCATCTTCTGTCATGTTCTGTCATCTTCTGTTATTCTGTCATCTTCTGTCATTCTGTCATCTTCTGTCATCTTCTGTCATTCTGTCATCTTCTGTCATTCTGTCATCTTCTGTCATATTCTGTCATCTTCTGTCATATTCTGCCATCTTCTGTCATCTTCTGTCATCTTCTGTCATCTTCTGTCATCTTCTGTCATTCTGTCATCTTCTGTCATTCTGTCATCTTCTGTCATTCTGTCATCTTCTGTCATTCTGTCATTCTGTCATCTTCTGTCATTCTGTCATCTACTGTCATCTTCTGTCATTCTGTCATCTTCTGTGATCTTCTGTCATCTTCTGTCATCTTCTGTCATTCTGTCCTTCTGTCATCTTCTGTCATCTGCTGTCATTCTGTCATCTTCTGTCATTCTGTCATCTTCTGTCATCTTCTGTCATCTTCTGTCATTCTGTCATCTTCTGTCATTCTGTCCTTCTGTCATCTTCTGTCATCTTCTGTCAACTTCTGTCATTCTGTCATCTTCTGTCATCTTCTGTCATTCTGTCCTCTTCTTTCATTCTGTCATCTTCTGTCATCTTCTGTCATCTTCTGTCATCTTCTGTCATCTTCCGTCATTCTGTCATCTTCTGTCATCTTCTGTCATCCTGTCATCTTCTGTCATCTTCTGTCATTCTGTCATCTTCTGTCATTCTGTCCTCTTCTGTCATATTCTGTCATCTTCTGACATCTTCTGTCATCTTCTGTCATCTTCTGTCATTCTGTCATCGTCTGTCATCTTCTGTCATCTTCTGTCATCTTCTGTCATCTTCTGTCATTCTGTCCTCTTCTTTCATATTCTGTCATCTTCTGTCATCTTCTGTCATTCTGTCATCTTCTGTCATTCTGTCATCTTCTGTCATTCTGTCCTTCTTTCATCTTCTGTCATTCTGTAATCTTCTGTCATTCTGTCCTCTTCTGTCATCTTCTGTCATTCTGTCATCTTCTGTCATCTTCTGTCATCATCTGTCATTCTGTCATCTTCTGTCATCTTCTGTCATCTTCTGTCATTCTGTCATCTTCTGTCATCTTCTGTCATTCTGTCATCTTCTGTCCTCTTCTGTCATTCTGTCATCTTCTGTCATTCTGTCATCTTCTGTCATATTCTGTCATCTTCTGTCATATTCTGCCATCTTCTGTCATCTTCTGTCATCTTCTGTCATCTTCTGTCATTCTGTCATCTTCTGTCATTCTGTCATCTTCTGTCATTCTGTCATCTTCTGTCATTCTGTCATTCTGTCATCTTCTGTCATTCTGTCATCTACTGTCATCTTCTGTCATTCTGTCATCTTCTGTGATCTTCTGTCATCTTCTGTCATCTTCTGTCATTCTGTCCTTCTGTCATCTTCTTTCATCTGCTGTCATTCTGTCATCTTCTGTCATTCTGTCATCTTCTGTCATCTTCTGTCATCTTCTGTCATTCTGTCATCTTCTGTCATTCTGTCCTTCTGTCATCTTCTGTCATCTTCTGTCAACTTCTGTCATTCTGTCATCTTCTGTCATCTTCTGTCATCTTCTGTCATTCTGTCCTCTTCTGTCATTCTGTCATCTTCTGTCATCTTCTGTCATCTTCTGTCATCTTCCGTCATTCTGTCATCTTCTGTCATCTTCTGTCATCCTGTCATCTTCTGTCATCTTCTGTCATCTTCTGACATCTTCTGTCATCTTCTGTCATCTTCTGTCATTCTGTCATCGTCTGTCATCTTCTGTCATCTTCTGTCATCTTCTTTCATCATTTGTCATTCTGTCCTCTTCTTTCACATTCTGTCATCTTCTGTCATCTTCTGTCATTCTGTCATCTTCTGTCATTCTGTCATCTTCTGTCATTCTGTCCTTCTGTCATCTTCTGTCATTCTGTAATCTTCTGTCATTCTGTCATCTTCTATCATCTTCTGTCATTCTGTCATCTTCTGTCATCTTCTGTCATCTTCTGTCATTCTGTCATCTTCTGTCATCTTCTGTCATTCTGTCATCTTCTGTCATCTTCTGTCATTCTGTCATCTTCTGTCATCTTCTGTCATCTTCTGTCACTCTGTCATCTTCTGTCATCTTCTGTCATTCTGTCATCTTCTGTCATTCTGTCATCTTCTGTCATCGTCTGTCATCTTCTGTCATCTTCTGTCATCTTCTGTCATCTTCTGTCATCTTCTGTCATTCTGTCCTCTTCTGTCATATTCTGTCATCTTCTGTCATCTTCTGTCATTCTGTCATCTTCTGTCATTCTGTCATCTTCTGTCATTCTGTCCTTCTGTCATCTTCTGTCATTCTGTAATCTTCTGTCATTCTGTCCTCTTCTGTCATCTTCTGTCATTCTGTCATCTTCTGTCATCTTCTGTCATCTTCTGTCACTCTGTCATCTTCTGTCATCTTCTGTCATTCTGTCCTCTTCTGTCATTTTGTCATCTTCTGTCATCTTCTGTCATCTTCTGTCATCTCCTGTCATTGTGTCATCTTCTGTCATCTTCTGTCATCTTCTGTCATCTTCCGTCATCTTCTGTCATCTTCTGTCATCTTCTGTCATTCTGCCATCTTCTGTCATCTTATGTCATTCTGTCATCTTCTGTCATCTTCTGTCATCTTCTGACCTATTCTATCATCTTCTGTCATCTTCTGTCATTCTGTCATCTTCTGTCATCTTCTGTCATCTTCTGTCCTATTCTATCATCTTCTGTCATCTTCTGTCATTCTGTCATCTTCTGTCATCTTCTGTCATCTTCTGTCATCTTCTGTCCTATTCTATCATCTTCTGTCATCTTCTATCATTCTGTCCTCTTCTGTCATTCTGTCCTCTTCTGTCATTCTGTCCTCTTCTGTCATTCTGTCATCTTCTGTCATTCTGTCCTCTTCTGTCATTCTGTCATCTTCTGTCATTCTGTCATCTTCTGTCATATTCTGCCATCTTCTGTCATCTTCTGTCATCTTCTGTCATCTTCTGTCATCTTCTGTCATTCTGTCATCTTCTGTCATTCTGTCATCTTCTGTCATTCTGTCATCTTCTGTCATTCTGTCATCTTCTGTCATTCTGTCATTCTGTCATCTTCTGTCATTCTGTCATCTTCTGTCATTCTGTCATCTTGTCATCTTCTGTCATTCTGTCCTTCTGTCATTCTGTCATCTTCTGTCATTCTGTCATCTTCTGTCATTCTGTCATTCTGTCATCTTCTGTCATTCTGTCATCTTCTGTCATTCTGTCATCTTGTCATCTTCTGTCATTCTGTCCTTCTGTCATTCTGTCATCTTCTGTCATTCTGTCATCTTCTGTCATTCTGTCATCTTCTGTCATTCTGTCATCTTCTGTCATTCTGTCATTCTGTCATCTTCTGTGATCTTCTGTCATCTTCTGTCATCTTCTGTCATTCTGTCCTTCTGTCATCTTCTTTCATCTGCTGTCATTCTGTCATCTTCTGTCATTCTGTCATCTTCTGTCATCTTCTGTCATCTTCTGTCATTCTGTCATCTTCTGTCATTCTGTCCTTCTGTCATCTTCTGTCATCTTCTGTCAACTTCTGTCATTCTGTCATCTTCTGTCATCTTCTGTCATCTTCTGTCATTCTGTCCTCTTCTGTCATTCTGTCATCTTCTGTCATCTTCTGTCATCTTCTGTCATCTTCCGTCATTCTGTCATCTTCTGTCATCTTCTGTCATCCTGTCATCTTCTGTCATCTTCTGTCATCTTCTGACATCTTCTGTCATCTTCTGTCATCTTCTGTCATTCTGTCATCGTCTGTCATCTTCTGTCATCTTCTGTCATCTTCTTTCATCATTTGTCATTCTGTCCTCTTCTTTCACATTCTGTCATCTTCTGTCATCTTCTGTCATTCTGTCATCTTCTGTCATTCTGTCATCTTCTGTCATTCTGTCCTTCTGTCATCTTCTGTCATTCTGTAATCTTCTGTCATTCTGTCATCTTCTATCATCTTCTGTCATTCTGTCATCTTCTGTCATCTTCTGTCATCTTCTGTCATTCTGTCATCTTCTGTCATCTTCTGTCATTCTGTCATCTTCTGTCATCTTCTGTCATTCTGTCATCTTCTGTCATCTTCTGTCATCTTCTGTCACTCTGTCATCTTCTGTCATCTTCTGTCATTCTGTCATCTTCTGTCATTCTGTCATCTTCTGTCATCGTCTGTCATCTTCTGTCATCTTCTGTCATCTTCTGTCATCTTCTGTCATCTTCTGTCATTCTGTCCTCTTCTGTCATATTCTGTCATCTTCTGTCATCTTCTGTCATTCTGTCATCTTCTGTCATTCTGTCATCTTCTGTCATTCTGTCCTTCTGTCATCTTCTGTCATTCTGTAATCTTCTGTCATTCTGTCCTCTTCTGTCATCTTCTGTCATTCTGTCATCTTCTGTCATCTTCTGTCATCTTCTGTCACTCTGTCATCTTCTGTCATCTTCTGTCATTCTGTCCTCTTCTGTCATTTTGTCATCTTCTGTCATCTTCTGTCATCTTCTGTCATCTCCTGTCATTGTGTCATCTTCTGTCATCTTCTGTCATCTTCTGTCATCTTCCGTCATCTTCTGTCATCTTCTGTCATCTTCTGTCATTCTGCCATCTTCTGTCATCTTCTGTCATTCTGTCATCTTCTGTCATCTTCTGTCATCTTCTGACCTATTCTATCATCTTCTGTCATCTTCTGTCATTCTGTCATCTTCTGTCATCTTCTGTCATCTTCTGTCCTATTCTATCATCTTCTGTCATCTTCTGTCATTCTGTCATCTTCTGTCATCTTCTGTCATCTTCTGTCATCTTCTGTCCTATTCTATCATCTTCTGTCATCTTCTATCATTCTGTCCTCTTCTGTCATTCTGTCCTCTTCTGTCATTCTGTCATCTTCTGTCATTCTGTCATCTTCTGTCATATTCTGCCATCTTCTGTCATCTTCTGTCATCTTCTGTCATTCTGTCATCTTCTGTCATTCTGTCGTCTTCTCTCATCTTCTGTCATTCTGTCATCTTCTGTCATTCTGTCCTCATCTGTCATTGTGTCATCTTCTCTCATCTTCTGTCATCTTCTGTCATTCTATCATCTTCTGTCATCTTCTGTCATCTTCTGTCCTATTCTGTCATCTTCTGTCGTTCTGTCATCTTCTGTCATCTTCTTTCATCCTCTGTCATACTGCAATCTTCAGTCATTCTGTCCTCTTCTGTCATCTTCTGTCATCTTCTCTCATCTTCTGTCATTCTGTCATCTTCTGTCATCTTCTGCCATCTTCTGTCATTCTGTCATCTTCTGTCATCTTCTGTCATTCTGTCATCTTCTGTCATCTTCTGTCATTCTGTCATCTTCTGTCATCTTTATCATTCTTTCATCTTCTGTCATTCTCTCCTTCTGTCATCTTCTGTCATTCTGTCATCTTCTGTCATCTTCTGTCATTCTGTCATCTTCTGTCATTCTGTCATCTTCTGTCATCTTCTGTCATCTTCTGTCATCTTCTGTCATCTTCTGTCATTCTGTGATCTTCTGTCATCTTCTGTCATCCTGTCATCTTCTGTCATCTTCTGTCATTCTGTCCTCTTCTGTCGTATTCTGTCATCTTCTGACATCTTCTGTCATCTTCTGTCATCTTCTGTCATTCTGTCATCTTCTGTCATCTTCTGTCATTCTGTCATCTTCTGTCATTCTGTCATCATCTGTCATCTTCTGTCATCTTCTGTCATCTTCTGTCATTCTGTCCTCTTCTGTCATTCTGTCATCTTCTGTCATTCTGTCCTTCTGTCATCTTCTGTCATTCTGTAATCTTCTGTCATTCTGTCCTCTTCTGTCATCTTCTGTCAATCTGTCATCTTCTGTCATCTTCTGTCATCTTCTGTCATTCTGTCATCTTCTGTCATCTTCTGTCATCTTCTGTCATTCTGTCATCTTCTGTCATCTTCTGTCATTCTGTCATCTTCTGTCATCTTCTGTCATCTTCTGTCATTCTGTCATCTTCTGTCATCTTCTGTCATCTTCTGTCAATCTGTCATCTTCTGTCATCTTCTGTCATCTTCTGTCATTCTGTCATCTTCTGTCATCTTCTGTCATCTTCTGTCATTCTGTCATCTTCTGTCATCTTCTGTCATTCTGTCATCTTCTGTCATCTTCTGTCATCTTCTGTCATTCTGTCATCTTCTGTCATCTTCTGTCATTCTGTCATCTTCTTTCAACTTCTGTCATCTTCTGTCATTCTGTCGTCTTCTCTCATCTTCTGTCATTCTGTCATCTTCTGTCATTCTGTCCTCATCTGTCATTGTGTCATCTTCTGTCATCTTCTGTCATCTTCTGTCATCTTCTGTCCTATTCTGTCATCTTCTGTCATCTTCTGTCATTCTGTCATCTTCTGTCGTTCTGTCATCTTCTGTCATCTTCTTTCATCCTCTGTCATTCTGTCATCTTCTGTCATCTTCTGTCATTCTGTCATCTTCTGTCATTCTGTCATCTTCTGTCATCTTCTGTCATTCTGTCATCTTCTGTGCTCTTCTGTCATTCTGTCATCTTCTGTCATTCTGTCATCTTCTGTCATATTCTGTCATCTTCTGTCATATTCTGCCATATTCTGTCATCTTCTGTCATCTTCTGTCATCTTCTGTCATTCTGTCATCTTCTGTCATTCTGTCATCTTCTGTCATTCTGTCATTCTGTCATCTTCTGTCATTCTGTCATCTACTGTCATCTTCTGTCATTCTGTCATCTTCTGTCATCTTCTGTCATCTTCTGTCATTCTGTCATCTTCTGTCATTCTGTCCTTCTGTCATCTTCTGTCAACTTCTGTCATTCTGTCATCTTCTGTCATCTTCTGTCATCTTCTGTCATTCTGTCCTCTTCTTTCATTCTGTCATCTTCTGTCATCTTCTGTCATCTTCTGTCATCTTCCGTCATTCTGTCATCTTCTGTCATCTTCTGTCATCTTCTGTCATTCTGTCATTCTGTCCTCTTCTGTCATATTCTGTCATCTTCTGACATCTTCTGTCATCTTCTGTCATCTTCTGTCATTCTGTCATCGTCTGTCATCTTCTGTCATCTTCTCTCATCTTCTGTCATCTTCTGTCATTCTGTCCTCTTCTTTCATATTCTGTCATCTTCTGTCATCTTCTGTCATTCTGTCATCTTCTGTCATTCTGTCATCTTCTGTCATTCTGTCCTTCTGTCATCTTCTGTCATTCTGTAATCTTCTGTCATTCTGTCCTCTTCTGTCATCTTCTGTCATTCTGTCATCTTCTGTCATCTTCTGTCATCTTCTGTCATTCTGTCATCTTCTGTCATCTCCTGTCATCTTCTGTCATTCTGTCATCTTCTGTCATCTTCTGTCATTCTGTCATCTTCTGTCCTCTTCTGTCATTCTGTCATCTTCTTTCACCTTCTGTCATCTTCTGTCATCTTCTGTCATTCTGTCATCTTCTGTCATCTTCTGTCATCTTCTGTCATTCTGTCATCATCTGTCATTCTGTCATTTTCTGTCATTCTGTCATCTTCTGTCATTCTGTCATCTTCTGTCATCTTCTGTCATTCTGTCATCTTCTGTACTCTTCTGTCATTCTGTCATCTTCTTTCACCTTCTGTCATCTTCTGTCATCTTCTGTCATTCTGTCATCTTCTGTCATCTTCTGTCATTCTGTCATCTTCTGTCATTCTGTCATCTTCTGTCATTCTGTCATCTTCTGTCATTCTGTCATCTTCTATCATCTTCTGTCATCTTCTGTCATTCTGTCATCTTCTGTCATTCTGTCCTTTTCTGTCATTCTGTCATCTTCTGTCATTCTGTCATCTTCTGTCATTCTGTCCTTCTGTCATCTTCTGTCATTCTGTCATCTTCTGTCATCTTCTGTCATCTTCTGTCTTTCTGTCATCTTCTGTCATCTTCTGCCATTCTGTCATCTTCTGTAATTCTGTCATCCTCTGTCATCTTCTGTCATCTTCTATCATTCTGTCATCTTCTGTCATTCTGTCATCTTCTGTCATATTCTGTCACGTTCTGTCATTCTGTCATCTTCTGTCATATTCTGACATCTTCTGTCATTCTGCCATCTTCTGTCATGTTCTGTCATTCTGTCATCTTCTGTCATTCTGTCATCTTCTGTCATATTCTGTCATCTTCTGTCATTCTGCCATCTTCTGTCATGTTCTGTCATCTTCTGTTATTCTGTCATCTTCTGTCATTCTGTCATCTTCTGTCATCTTCTGTCATTCTGTCATCTTCTGTCCTCTTCTGTCATTCTGTCATCTTCTGTCATTCTGTCATCTTCTGTCATCTTCTGTCATATTCTGCCATCTTCTGTCATCTTCTGTCATCTTCTGTCATCTTCTGTCATTCTGTCATCTTCTGTCATTCTGTCATCTTCTGTCATTCTGTCATTCTGTCATCTTCTGTCATTCTGTCATCTACTGTCATCTTCTGTCATTCTGTCATCTTCTGTGATCTTCTGTCATCTTCTGTCATCTTCTGTCATTCTGTCCTTCAGTCATCTTCCGTCATCTGCTGTCATTCTGTCATCTTCTGTCATTCTGTCATCTTCTGTCATCTTTTGTCATCTTCTGTCATTCTGTCATCTTCTGTCATTCTGTCCTTCTGTCATCTTCTGTCATCTTCTGTCAACTTCTGTCATTCTGTCATCTTCTGTCATCTTCTGTCATCTTCTGTCATTCTGTCCTCTTCTTTCATTCTGTCATCTTCTGTCATCTTCTGTCATCTTCTGTCATCTTCTGTCATCTTCCGTCATTCTGTCATCTTCTGTCATCTTCTGTCATCCTGTCATCTTCTGTCATCTTCTGTCATTCTGTCATCTTCTGTCATTCTGTCCTCTTCTCTCATATTCTGTCATCTTCTGACATCTTCTGTCATCTTCTGTCATCTTCTGTCATTCTGTCATCGTCTGTCATCTTCTGTCATCTTCTGTCATCTTCTGTCATCTTCTGTCATTCTGTCCTCTTCTTTCATATTCTGTCATCTTCTGTCATCTTCTGTCATTCTGTCATCTTCTGTCATTCTGTCATCTTCTGTCATTCTGTCCTTCTGTCATCTTCTGTCATTCTGTAATCTTCTGTCATTCTGTCCTCTTCTGTCATCTTCTGTCATTCTGTCATCTTCTGTCATCTTCTGTCATCTTCTGTAATTCTGTCATCTTCTGTCATCTTCTGTCATCTTCTGTCATTCTGTCATCTTCTGTCATTCTGTCATCTTCTGTCCTCTTCTGTCATTCTGTCATCTTCTGTCATTCTGTCATCTTCTGTCATATTCTGTCATCTTCTGTCATATTCTGCCATCTTCTGTCATCTTCTGTCATCTTCTGTCATTCTGTCATCTTCTGTCATTCTGTCATCTTCTGTCATTCTGTCATCTTCTGTCATTCTGTCATTCTGTCATCTTCTGTCATTCTGTCATCTACTGTCATCTTCTGTCATTCTGTCATCTTCTGTGATCTTCTGTCATCTTCTGTCATCTTCTGCCATTCTGTCCTTCTGTCATCTTCTGTCATCTGCTGTCATTCTGTCATCTTCTGTCATTCTGTCATCTTCTGTCATCTTCTGTCATCTTCTGTCATTCTGTCATCTTCTGTCATTCTGTCCTTCTGTCATCTTCTGTCATCTTCTGTCAACTTCTGTCATTCTGTCATCTTCTGTCATCTTCTGTCATCTTCTGTCATTCTGTCCTCTTCTGTCATTCTGTCATCTTCTGTCATCTTCTGTCATCTTCTGTCATCTTCCGTCATTCTGTCATCTTCTGTCATCTTCTGTCATCCTGTCATCTTCTGTCATCTTCTGTCATCTTCTGACATCTTCTGTCATCTTCTGTCATCTTCTGTCATTCTGTCATCGTCTGTCATCTTCTGTCATCTTCTTTCATCATTTGTCATTCTGTCCTCTTCTTTCATATTCTGTCATCTTCTGTCATCTTCTGTCATTCTGTCATCTTCTGTCATTCTGTCATCTTCTGTCATTCTGTCCTTCTGTCATCTTCTGTCATTCTGTAATCTTCTGTCATTCTGTCCTCTTCTGTCATCTTCTGTCATTCTGTCATCTTCTGTCATCTTCTGTCATTCTGTCATCTTCTGTCATCTTCTGTCATCTTCTGTCATTCTGTCATCTTCTGTCATCTTCTGTCATTCTGTCATCTTCTGTCATCTTCTGTCACTCTGTCATCTTCTGTCATCTTCTGTCATTCTGTCATCTTCTGTCATTCTGTCATCTTCTGTCATCTTCTGTCATCGTCTGTCATCTTCTGTCATCTTCTGTCATCTTCTGTCATTCTGTCCTCTTCTGTCATATTCTGTCATCTTCTGTCATCTTCTGTCATTCTGTCATCTTCTGTCATTCTGTCATCTTCTGTCATTCTGTCCTTCTGTCATCTTCTGTCATTCTGTAATCTTCTGTCATTCTGTCCTCTTCTGTCATCTTCTGTCATTCTGTCATCTTCTGTCATCTTCTGTCATCTTCTGTCACTCTGTCATCTTCTGTCATCTTCTGTCATTCTGTCCTCTTCTGTCATTGTGTCATCTTCTGTCATCTTCTTTCATCTTCTGTCATCTTCTGTCATTGTGTCATCTTCTGTCATCTTCTGTCACCTTCTGTCATCTTCCGTCATCTTCTGTCATCTTCTGTCATCTTCTGTCATTCTGCCATCTTCTGTCATCTTCTGTCATTCTGTCATCTTCTGTCATCTTCTGTCATCTTCTGACCTATTCTATCATCTTCTGTCATCTTCTGTCATTCTGTCATCTTCTGTCGTCTTCTGTCTTTCTGTCATCTTCTGTCATCTTCTGTCATCTTCTGTCATCTTCTGTCCTATTCTATCATCTTCTGTCATCTTCTGTCATTCTGTCATCTTCTGTCATCTTCTGTCATCTTCTGTCATCTTCTGTCCTATTCTATCATCTTCTGTCATCTTCTATCATTCTGTCCTCTTCTGTCATTCTGTCCTCTTCTGTCATTCTGTCCTCTTCTGTCATTCTGTCATCTTCTGTCATTCTGTCCTCTTCTGTCATTCTGTCATCTTCTGTCATTCTGTCATCTTCTGTCATCTTCTGTCATTCTGTCATCTTCTGTCATTCTGTCGTCTTCTCTCATCTTCTGTCATTCTGTCATCTTCTGTCATTCTGTCCTCATCTGTCATTGTGTCATCTTCTCTCATCTTCTGTCATCTTCTGTCATTCTATCATCTTCTGTCATCTTCTGTCATCTTCTGTCCTATTCTGTCATCTTCTGTCATTCTGTCATCTTCTCTCGTTCTGTCATCTTCTGTCATCTTCTTTCATCCTCTGTCATTCTGCAATCTTCTGTCATTCTGTCCTCTTCTGTCATCTTCTGTCATCTTCTCTCATCTTCTGTCATTCTGTCATCTTCTGTCATCTTCTGCCATCTTCTGTCATTCTGTCATCTTCTGTCATCTTCTGTCATTCTGTCATCTTCTGTCATCTTCTGTCATTCTGTCATCTTCTGTCATCTTTATCATTCTTTCATCTTCTGTCATTCTCTCCTTCTGTCATCTTCTGTCATTCTGTCATCTTCTGTCATCTTCTGTCATTCTGTCATCTTCTGTCATTCTGTCATCTTCTGTCATTCTGTCATCTTCTGTCATCTTCTGCCATCTTCTGTCATTCTGTCATCTTCTGTCATTCTGTCATCTTCTGTCATAGTCTGTCATCTTCTTTCATTCTGTCATCTTCTGTCATTCTGTCATCTTCTGTCATCTTCTGTCATCTTCTGTCATCTTCTGTCATCTTCTGTCATTCTGTCCTCTTCTGTCATATTCTGTCATCTTCTGACATCTTCTGTCATCTTCTGTCATCTTCTGTCATTCTGTCATCTTCTGTCATCTTCTGTCATTCTGTCATCTTCTGTCATTCTGTCATCGTCTGTCATCTTCTGTCATCTTCTGTCATCTTCTGTCATTCTGTCCTCTTCTGTCATATTCTGTCATCTTCTGTCATCTTCTGTCATCTTCTGTCATCTTCTGTCATTCTGTCATCTTCTGTCATTCTGTCCTTCTGTCATCTTCTGTCATTCTGTAATCTTCTGTCATTCTGTCCTCTTCTGTCATCTTCTGTCAATCTGTCATCTTCTGTCATCTTCTGTCATCTTCTGTCATTCTGTCATCTTCTGTCATCTTCTGTCATCTTCTGTCATTCTGTCATCTTCTGTCATCTTCTGTCATTCTGTCATCTTCTGTCATCTTCTGTCATCTTCTGTCACTCTGTCATCTTCTGTCATCTTCTGTCATTCTGTCATATTCTGCCCTCTTCTGTCATTCTGTCATCTTCTTTCAACTTCTGTCATCTTCTGTCATCTTCTGTCATCTTCTGTCATCTTCTGTCATCTTCTGTCATCTTCTGTCGTTCTGTCATCTTCTGTCATCTTCTTTCATCCTCTGTCATTCTGTCATCTTCTGTCCTCTTCTGTCATCTTCTGTCACTCTGTCATCTTCTGTCATCTTCTGTCATTCTGTCATATTCTGCCCTCTTCTGTCATTCTGTCATCTTCTTTCAACTTCTGTCATCTTCTGTCATCTTCTGTCATCTTCTGTCACCTTCTGTCATCTTCTGTCATTCTGTAATCTTCTGTCATTCTGTCCTCTTCTGTCATTCTGTCATCTTCTCTCATCTTCTCTCATCTTCTGTCATTCTGTCATCTTCTGCCATCTTCTGTCATTCTTTCATCTTCTGTCATCTTCTGTCATTCTGTCATCTTCTGTCATCTTCTGTCATTCTGTCATCTTCTGTCATTCTGTCATCTTCTGTCATCTTCTGTCATCTTCTGTCATCTTCTGTCATTCTGTCATCTTCTGTCATTCTGTCATCTTCTGTCATCTTCTGTCATCTTCTGTCATCTTCTGTCATCTTACGTCATTCTGTCATCTTCTGTCATTCTGTCATCTTCTGTCATATTCTGTCATCTCCTGTCATATTCTGCCATCTTCTGTCATCTACTGTCATCTTCTGTCATTCTGTCATCTTCTGTCATCTTCTGTCATCTTCTGACATCTTCTGTCATCTTCTGTCATCTTCTGTCATCTGCTGTCAACTTCTGTCACTCTGTTATCTTCTGTCATATTCTGTCATCTTCTGTCATCTTCTGTCATCTTCTGTCATTCTGTCATCTTCTGTCATCTTCTGTCATTCTGTCCTTCTGTCATCTTCTGTCATCTTCTGTCAACTTCTGTCAGTCTGTTATCTTCTGTCATATTCTATCATCTTCTGTCATCTTATGTCATCTTCTATCATTCTGTGATCTTCTGTCATCTTCTGTCATCCTGTCATCTTCTGTCATCTTCTGTCATTCTGTCCTCTTCTGTCATATTCTGTCATCTTCTGACATCTTCTGTCATCTTCTGTCATCTTCTGTCATTCTGTCATCTTCTGTCATCTTCTGTCATTCTGTCATCTTCTGTCATTCTGTCATCGTCTGTCATCTTCTGTCATCTTCTGTCATCTTCTGTCATCTTCTGTCATTCTGTCCTCTTCTGTCATATTCTGTCATCTTCTGTCATCTTCTGTCATCTTCTGTCATCTTCTGTCATTCTGTCATCTTCTGTCATTCTGTCATCTTCTGTCATTCTGTCCTTCTGTCATCTTCTGATCTTCTGTCATTCTGTCCTCTTCTGTCATATTCTGTCATCTTCTGTCATCTTCTGTCATCTTCTGTCATTCTGTCCTCTTCTGTCATATTCTGTCATCTTCTGTCATCTTCTGTCATCTTCTGTCATTCTGTCCTTCTGTCATCTTCTGTCATTCTGTAATCTTCTGTCATCTTCTGTCATCTTCTGTCATTCTGTCATCTTCTGTCATTCTGTCATCTTCTGTCATTCTGTCCTTCTGTCATCTTCTGTCATTCTGTAATCTTCTGTCATCTTCTGTCATCTTCTGTCATTCTGTCATCTTCTGTCCTTCTGTCATCTTCTGTCATTCTGTAATCTTCTGTCATTCTGTCATCTTCTGTCATCTTCTGTCATCTTCTGTCATTCTGTCATCTTCTGTCATCTTCTGTCATCTTCTGTCATTCTGTCATCTTCTGTCATCTTCTGTCATTCTGTCATCTTCTGTCATCTTCTGTCATCTTCTGTCACTCTGTCATCTTCTGTCATCTTCTGTCATTCTGTCATATTCTGCCCTCTTCTGTCATTCTGTCATCTTCTTTCAACTTCTGTCATCTTCTGTCATCTTCTGTCATTCTGTCGTCTTCTCTCATCTTCTGTCATTCTGTCATCTTCTGTCATTCTGTCCTCATCTGTCATTGTGTCATCTTCTGTCATCTTCTGTCATCTTCTGTCCTATTCTGTCATCTTCTGTCATTCTGTCATCTTCTGTCGTTCTGTCATCTTCTGTCATCTTCTTTCATCCTCTGTCATTCTGTCATCTTCTGTCATCTTCTGTCATTCTGTAATCTTCTGTCATTCTGTCCTCTTCTGTCATTCTGTCATATTCTGTCATCTTCTGTCATTCTATCATCTTCTGTCATCTTCTGTCATCTTCTGTCATTCTGTCATCTTCTGTCATTCTGTAATCTTCTGTCATTCTGTCCTCTTCTGTCATTCTGTCATCTTCTCTCATCTTCTCTCATCTTCTGTCATTCTGTCATCTTCTGCCATCTTCTGTCATCTTCTGTCATTCTGTCATCTTCTGTCATCTTCTGTCATTCTGTCATCTTCTGTCATCTTTATCATTCTTTCATCTTCTGTCATTCTCTCCTTATGTCATCTTCTGTCATTCTGTCATCTTCTGTCATCTTCTGTCATTCTGTCATCTTCTGTCATTCTGTCATCTTCTGTCATCTTCTGTCATCTTCTGTCATTCTGTCATCTTCTGTCATTCTGTCATCTTCTGTCATAGTCTGTCATCTTCTGTCATTCTGTCATCTTCTGTCATTCTGTCATCTTCTGTCATCTTCTGTCATCTTCTGTCATCTTACGTCATTCTGTCATCTTCTGTCATTCTGTCATCTTCTGTCATATTCTGTCATCTCCTGTCATATTCTGCCATCTTCTGTCATCTTCTGTCAGCTTCTGTCATTCTGTCCTTCTGTCATCTTCTGTCATCTTCTGTCATTCTGTCATCTTCTGTCACCTTCTGTCATTCTGTCATCTTCTGTCATCTTCTGTCATTCTGTCATCTTCTGTCCTCTTCTGTCATCTTCTGTCATCTTCTGTCATCTTCTGTCATCTTCTGTCATCCTGTCATCTTATGTCATCTTCTGTCATTCTGTCATCTTCTGTCATTCTGTCCTCTTCTGTCATATTCTGTCATCTTCTGACATCTTCTGTCATCTTCTGTCATCTTCTGTCATCTTCTGTCATTCTGTTATCTTCTGTCATCTTCTGTCATTCTGTCATCTCTCATTCTGTCATCTTCTGTCATCCTCTGTCATCTTCTGAAATCTTCTGTCATCTTCTGTCATCTTCTGTCATTCTGTCCTCTTCTGTCATATTCTGTCATCTTCTGTCATTCTGTCATCTTCTGTCATTCTGTCACTTCTGTCATTCTGTAATCTTCTGTCATTCTGTCCTCTTCTGTCATCTTCTGTCATCGTCTGTCATTCTGTCATCTTCTGTCATCTTCTGTCATCTTCTCTCATTCTGTCATCTTCTGTCATCTTCTCTCATCTTCTGTCATTCTGTCATCTTCTGTCATCTTCTGTCATTCTGTCATCTTCTGTCATCTTCTGTCACTCTGTCATCTTCTGTCATCTACTGTCATTCTGTCATATTCTGTCATTCTGTCATCTTCTGTCATCTCCTGTCATTCTGTCATCTTCTGTCATCTTATGTCATTCTGTCATATTCTGACATCTTCTGTCATTCTGTCATATTCTGTCCTCTTCTGTCATTCTGTCATCTTCTTTCACCTTCTGTCATCTTCTGTCATTCTCTCTTCTCCTGTCATCTTCTGTCATTCCGTCATCTTCTGTTATTCTGTCCTCTTCTGTCAGCTTCTGTCATTCTGTCATCTTCTGTCATTCTGTCCTCTTCTGTCATTCTGTCATCTTCTGTCATTCTGTCATCTTCTGTCATTCTGTCCTTCTGTCATCTTCTGTCATCTTCTGTCATTCTGTCATCTTCTGTCATCTTCTGTCATCTTCTGTCATTCTGTCATCTTCTGTCATCTTCTGTCATTCTGTCATCTTCCGTCATCTTCTGTCATCTTCTGTCATTCTCTCATCTTCTGTCATTCTGTCATCTTCTGTCATATTCTGTCATCTTCTGTCATTCTGCCATCTTCTGTCATCTTCTGTCATCTTCTGTTATTCTGTCATCTTCTGTCATTCTGTCATCTTCTGTCATATTCTGTCATCTTCTGTCATATTCTGTCATCTTCTGTCATATTCTGCCATCTTCTGTCATCTTCTGTCATCTTCTGTCATCTTCTGTCATTCTGTCATCTTCTGTCATCTTTATCATTCTTTCATCTTCTGTCATTCTCTCCTTCTGTCATCTTCTGTCATTCTGTCATCTTCTGTCATCTTCTGTCATTCTGTCATCTTCTGTCTTCTGTCATCTTCTGTCATTCTGTCATCTTCTGTCATCTTCTGTCATCTTCTGTCATTCTGTCATCTTCTGTCATAGTCTGTCATCTTCTGTCATTCTGTCATCTTCTGTCATATTCTGTCATCTTCTTTCATCTTCTGTCATTCTGTCATCTTCTGTCATTCTGTCATCTTCTGTCATCTTCTGTCATCTTCTGTCATCTTACGTCATTCTGTCATCTTCTGTCATTCTGTCATCTTCTGTCATATTCTGTCATCTCCTGTCATATTCTGCCATCTTCTGTCATCTTCTGTCATCTTCTGTCATTCTGTCATCTTCTGTCATCTTCTGTCATTCTGTCATCTTCTGTCATTCTGTCATCTTCTGTCATTCTGTCATCTTCTGTCATTCTGTCATCTTCTGTCACCTTCTGTCATTCTGTCATCTTCTGTCATCTTCTGTCATCTCCTGTCATTCTGTCATCTTCTGTCATCTTCTGTCATCTTCTGTCATCTTCTGTCATCCTGTCATCTTCTGTCATCTTCTGTCATTCTGTCATCTTCTGTCATTCTGTCCTCTTCTGTCATATTCTGTCATCTTCTGACATCTTCTGTCATCTTCTGTCATCTTCTGTCATTCTGTCATCTTCTGTCATTCTGTCATCTGTCATTCTGTCATCTTCTGTCATCCTCTGTCATCTTCTGTCATCTTCTGTCATCTTCTGTCATCTTCTGTCATTCTGTCCTCTTCTGTCATATTGTGTCACCTTCTGTCATCTTCTGTCATTCTGTCATCTTCTGTCATTCTGTCACTTCTGTCATTCTGTCCTTCTGTCATCTTCTATCATTCTGTAATCTTCTGTCATTCTGTCCTCTTCTGTCATCTTCTGTCATCTTCTGTCATTCTGTCATCTTCTGTCATCTTCTGTCATCTTCTCTCATTCTGTCATCTTCTGTCATCTTCTGTCATTCTGTCATCTTCTGTCATCTTCTGTCATTCTGTCATCTTCTGTCATCTTCTGTCACTCTGTCATCTTCTGTCATCTTCTGTCATTCTGTCACATTCTGTCATCTTCTGTCATTCTGTCATCTTCTGTCATCTCCTGTCATTCTGTCATCTTCTGTCAACTTCTGTCACTCTGTCATCTTCTGTCATCTTCTGTCATTCTGTCATCTTCTGTCATATTCTGCCATCTTCTGTCATCTTCTGTCATCTTCTGTCATTCTGTCCTTCTGTCATCTTCTGTCATCTTCTGTCATTCTGTCATCTTCTGTCATCTTCTGTCATTCTGTCATCTTCTGTCATCTTCTGTCATCTTCTGTCATTCTGTCATCTTCTGTCATCTTCTGTCATTCTGTCCTTCTGTCATCTTCTGTCATCTGCTGTCAACTTCTGTCACTCTGTTATCTTCTGTCATATTCTGTCATCTTCTGTCATCTTCTGTCATTCTGTCATCTTCTGTCATCTTCTGTCATTCTGTCCTTCTGTCATCTTCTGTCATCTTCTGTCAACTTCTGTCACTCTGTTATCTTCTGTCATCTTCTGTCATCTTCTGTCATCTTCTGTCATTCTGTCATCTTCTATCATCTTCTGTCATCCTGTCATCTTCTGTCATCTTCTGTCATTCTGTCCACTTCTGTCATATTCTGTCATCTTCTGACTTCTTCTGTCATCTTCTGTCATCTTCTGTCATTCTGTCATCTTCTGTCATCTTCTGTCATTCTGTCATCTTCTGTCATTCTGTCATCTTCTGTCATCGTCTGTCATCTTCTGTCATCTTCTGTCATCTTCTGTCATCTTCTGTCATTCTGTCCTCTTCTGTCATCTTCTGTCATCTTCTGTCATCTTCTGTCATCTTTTGTCATCTTCTGTCATCTTCTGTCATTCTGTCATCTTCTGTCATCTTCTGTCATTCTGTCATCTTCTGTCATTCTGTCATCTTCTGTCATTCTGTCCTTCTGTCATCTTCTGATCTTCTGTCATTCTGTCCTCTTCTGTCATATTCTGTCATCTTCTGTCATCTTCTGTCATCTTCTGTCATTCTGTCCTCTTCTGTCATATTCTGTCATCTTCTGTCATCTTCTGTCATCTTCTGTCATTCTGTCCTTCTGTCATCTTCTGTCATTCTGTAATCTTCTGTCATCTTCTGTCATCTTCTGTCATTCTGTCATCTTCTGTCATTCTGTCATCTTCTGTCATTCTGTCCTTCTGTCATCTTCTGTCATTCTGTAATCTTCTGTCATCTTCTGTCATCTTCTGTCATTCTGTCATCTTCTGTCCTTCTGTCATCTTCTGTCATTCTGTAATCTTCTGTCATTCTGTCATCTTCTGTCATCTTCTGTCATCTTCTGTCATTCTGTCATCTTCTGTCATCTTCTGTCATCTTCTGTCATTCTGTCATCTTCTGTCATCTTCTGTCATTCTGTCATCTTCTGTCATCTTCTGTCATCTTCTGTCACTCTGTCATCTTCTGTCATCTTCTGTCATTCTGTCATATTCTGCCCTCTTCTGTCATTCTGTCATCTTCTTTCAACTTCTGTCATCTTCTGTCATCTTCTGTCATTCTGTCGTCTTCTCTCATCTTCTGTCATTCTGTCATCTTCTGTCATTCTGTCCTCATCTGTCATTGTGTCATCTTCTGTCATCTTCTGTCATCTTCTGTCCTATTCTGTCATCTTCTGTCATTCTGTCATCTTCTGTCGTTCTGTCATCTTCTGTCATCTTCTTTCATCCTCTGTCATTCTGTCATCTTCTGTCATCTTCTGTCATTCTGTAATCTTCTGTCATTCTGTCCTCTTCTGTCATTCTGTCATATTCTGTCATCTTCTGTCATTCTATCATCTTCTGTCATCTTCTGTCATCTTCTGTCATTCTGTCATCTTCTGTCATTCTGTAATCTTCTGTCATTCTGTCCTCTTCTGTCATTCTGTCATCTTCTCTCATCTTCTCTCATCTTCTGTCATTCTGTCATCTTCTGCCATCTTCTGTCATCTTCTGTCATTCTGTCATCTTCTGTCATCTTCTGTCATTCTGTCATCTTCTGTCATCTTTATCATTCTTTCATCTTCTGTCATTCTCTCCTTATGTCATCTTCTGTCATTCTGTCATCTTCTGTCATCTTCTGTCATTCTGTCATCTTCTGTCATTCTGTCATCTTCTGTCATTCTGTCATCTTCTGTCATCTTCTGTCATCTTCTGTCATTCTGTCATCTTCTGTCATTCTGTCATCTTCTGTCATAGTCTGTCATCTTCTGTCATTCTGTCATCTTCTGTCATTCTGTCATCTTCTGTCATCTTCTGTCATCTTCTGTCATCTTACGTCATTCTGTCATCTTCTGTCATTCTGTCATCTTCTGTCATATTCTGTCATCTCCTGTCATATTCTGCCATCTTCTGTCATCTTCTGTCAGCTTCTGTCATTCTGTCCTTCTGTCATCTTCTGTCATCTTCTGTCATTCTGTCATCTTCTGTCACCTTCTGTCATTCTGTCATCTTCTGTCATCTTCTGTCATTCTGTCATCTTCTGTCCTCTTCTGTCATCTTCTGTCATCTTCTGTCATCTTCTGTCATCTTCTGTCATCCTGTCATCTTATGTCATCTTCTGTCATTCTGTCATCTTCTGTCATTCTGTCCTCTTCTGTCATATTCTGTCATCTTCTGACATCTTCTGTCATCTTCTGTCATCTTCTGTCATCTTCTGTCATTCTGTTATCTTCTGTCATCTTCTGTCATTCTGTCATCTCTCATTCTGTCATCTTCTGTCATCCTCTGTCATCTTCTGAAATCTTCTGTCATCTTCTGTCATCTTCTGTCATTCTGTCCTCTTCTGTCATATTCTGTCATCTTCTGTCATTCTGTCATCTTCTGTCATTCTGTCACTTCTGTCATTCTGTAATCTTCTGTCATTCTGTCCTCTTCTGTCATCTTCTGTCATCGTCTGTCATTCTGTCATCTTCTGTCATCTTCTGTCATCTTCTCTCATTCTGTCATCTTCTGTCATCTTCTCTCATCTTCTGTCATTCTGTCATCTTCTGTCATCTTCTGTCATTCTGTCATCTTCTGTCATCTTCTGTCACTCTGTCATCTTCTGTCATCTACTGTCATTCTGTCATATTCTGTCATTCTGTCATCTTCTGTCATCTCCTGTCATTCTGTCATCTTCTGTCATCTTATGTCATTCTGTCATATTCTGACATCTTCTGTCATTCTGTCATATTCTGTCCTCTTCTGTCATTCTGTCATCTTCTTTCACCTTCTGTCATCTTCTGTCATTCTCTCTTCTCCTGTCATCTTCTGTCATTCCGTCATCTTCTGTTATTCTGTCCTCTTCTGTCAGCTTCTGTCATTCTGTCATCTTCTGTCATTCTGTCCTCTTCTGTCATTCTGTCATCTTCTGTCATTCTGTCATCTTCTGTCATTCTGTCCTTCTGTCATCTTCTGTCATCTTCTGTCATTCTGTCATCTTCTGTCATCTTCTGTCATCTTCTGTCATTCTGTCATCTTCTGTCATCTTCTGTCATTCTGTCATCTTCCGTCATCTTCTGTCATCTTCTGTCATTCTCTCATCTTCTGTCATTCTGTCATCTTCTGTCATATTCTGTCATCTTCTGTCATTCTGCCATCTTCTGTCATCTTCTGTCATCTTCTGTTATTCTGTCATCTTCTGTCATTCTGTCATCTTCTGTCATATTCTGTCATCTTCTGTCATATTCTGTCATCTTCTGTCATATTCTGCCATCTTCTGTCATCTTCTGTCATCTTCTGTCATCTTCTGTCATTCTGTCATCTTCTGTCATCTTTATCATTCTTTCATCTTCTGTCATTCTCTCCTTCTGTCATCTTCTGTCATTCTGTCATCTTCTGTCATCTTCTGTCATTCTGTCATCTTCTGTCTTCTGTCATCTTCTGTCATTCTGTCATCTTCTGTCATCTTCTGTCATCTTCTGTCATTCTGTCATCTTCTGTCATAGTCTGTCATCTTCTGTCATTCTGTCATCTTCTGTCATATTCTGTCATCTTCTTTCATCTTCTGTCATTCTGTCATCTTCTGTCATTCTGTCATCTTCTGTCATCTTCTGTCATCTTCTGTCATCTTACGTCATTCTGTCATCTTCTGTCATTCTGTCATCTTCTGTCATATTCTGTCATCTCCTGTCATATTCTGCCATCTTCTGTCATCTTCTGTCATCTTCTGTCATTCTGTCATCTTCTGTCATCTTCTGTCATTCTGTCATCTTCTGTCATTCTGTCATCTTCTGTCATTCTGTCATCTTCTGTCATTCTGTCATCTTCTGTCACCTTCTGTCATTCTGTCATCTTCTGTCATCTTCTGTCATCTCCTGTCATTCTGTCATCTTCTGTCATCTTCTGTCATCTTCTGTCATCTTCTGTCATCCTGTCATCTTCTGTCATCTTCTGTCATTCTGTCATCTTCTGTCATTCTGTCCTCTTCTGTCATATTCTGTCATCTTCTGACATCTTCTGTCATCTTCTGTCATCTTCTGTCATTCTGTCATCTTCTGTCATTCTGTCATCTGTCATTCTGTCATCTTCTGTCATCCTCTGTCATCTTCTGTCATCTTCTGTCATCTTCTGTCATCTTCTGTCATTCTGTCCTCTTCTGTCATATTGTGTCACCTTCTGTCATCTTCTGTCATTCTGTCATCTTCTGTCATTCTGTCACTTCTGTCATTCTGTCCTTCTGTCATCTTCTATCATTCTGTAATCTTCTGTCATTCTGTCCTCTTCTGTCATCTTCTGTCATCTTCTGTCATTCTGTCATCTTCTGTCATCTTCTGTCATCTTCTCTCATTCTGTCATCTTCTGTCATCTTCTGTCATTCTGTCATCTTCTGTCATCTTCTGTCATTCTGTCATCTTCTGTCATCTTCTGTCACTCTGTCATCTTCTGTCATCTTCTGTCATTCTGTCACATTCTGTCATCTTCTGTCATTCTGTCATCTTCTGTCATCTCCTGTCATTCTGTCATCTTCTGTCAACTTCTGTCACTCTGTCATCTTCTGTCATCTTCTGTCATTCTGTCATCTTCTGTCATATTCTGCCATCTTCTGTCATCTTCTGTCATCTTCTGTCATTCTGTCCTTCTGTCATCTTCTGTCATCTTCTGTCATTCTGTCATCTTCTGTCATCTTCTGTCATTCTGTCATCTTCTGTCATCTTCTGTCATCTTCTGTCATTCTGTCATCTTCTGTCATCTTCTGTCATTCTGTCCTTCTGTCATCTTCTGTCATCTGCTGTCAACTTCTGTCACTCTGTTATCTTCTGTCATATTCTGTCATCTTCTGTCATCTTCTGTCATTCTGTCATCTTCTGTCATCTTCTGTCATTCTGTCCTTCTGTCATCTTCTGTCATCTTCTGTCAACTTCTGTCACTCTGTTATCTTCTGTCATCTTCTGTCATCTTCTGTCATCTTCTGTCATTCTGTCATCTTCTATCATCTTCTGTCATCCTGTCATCTTCTGTCATCTTCTGTCATTCTGTCCACTTCTGTCATATTCTGTCATCTTCTGACTTCTTCTGTCATCTTCTGTCATCTTCTGTCATTCTGTCATCTTCTGTCATCTTCTGTCATTCTGTCATCTTCTGTCATTCTGTCATCTTCTGTCATCGTCTGTCATCTTCTGTCATCTTCTGTCATCTTCTGTCATCTTCTGTCATTCTGTCCTCTTCTGTCATCTTCTGTCATCTTCTGTCATCTTCTGTCATCTTTTGTCATCTTCTGTCATCTTCTGTCATTCTGTCATCTTCTGTCATCGTCTGTCATCTTCTGTCATCTTCTGTCATCTTCTGTCATCTTCTGTCATTCTGTCCTCTTCTATCATATTCTGTCATCTTCTGTCATCTTTTGTCATCTTTTGTCATCTTCTGTCATCTTCTGTCATTCTGTCATCTTCTGTCATTCTGTCCTCTTCTGTCATCTTCTGTCAATCTGTCATCTTCTGTCATCTTCTGTCATCTTCTGTCATTCTGTCATCTTCTGTCATCTTCTGTCATTCTGTCATCTTCTGTCATCTTCTGTCATTCTGTCATCTTCTGTCATTCTGTCATCTTCTGTCATCTTCTGTCATTCTGTCATCTTCTGTCATCTTCTGTCATCTTCTGTCACTCTGTCATCTTCTGTCATCTTCTGTCATTCTGTCATATTCTGTCATCTTCTGTCATCTTCTGTCATTCTGTCGTCTTCTCTCATCTTCTGTCATTCTGTCATCTTCTGTCATTCTGTCCTCTTCTGTCATCTTCTGTCATCTTCTGTCATCTTCTGTCATCTTCTGTCCTATTCTGTCACTTTCTGTCATCTTCTGTCATTCTGTCATCTTCTGTCGTTCTGTCATTTTCTGTCATCTTCTTTCATCCTCTGTCATTCTGTCATCTTCTGTCATCTTCTGTCATTCTGTAATCTTCTGTCATTCTGTCCTCTTCTGTCATTCTGTCATATTCTGTCATCTTCTGTCATCTTCTGTCATTCTATCATCTTCTGTCATCTTCTGTCATCTTCTGTCATTCTGTCATCTTCTGTAATTCTGTCCTCTTCTGTCATTCTGTCATCTTCTCTCATCTTCTCTCATCTTCTGTCATTCTGTCATCTTCTGTCATCTTCTGCCATCTTCTGTCATTCTGTCATCTTCTGTCATCTTCTGTCATTCTGTCATCTTCTGTCATCTTCTGTCATCTTCTGTCATTCTGTCATCTTCTGTCATCTTTATCATTCTTTCATCTTCTGTCATTCTCTCCTTCTGTCATCTTCTGTCATTCTGTCATCTTCTGTCATATTCTGTCATATTCTGTCATCTTCTGTCATCTTCTGTCATTCTGTCATCTTCTGTCATCTTCTGTCATCTTCTGTCATTCTGTCATCTTCTGTCATTCTGTCATCTTCTGTCATAGTCTGTCATCTTCTGTCATTCTGTCATCTTCTGTCATTCTGTCATCTTCTGTCATTTTGTCATCTTCTGTCATCTTCTGTCATCTTCTGTCATCTTACGTCATTCTGTCATCTTCTGTCATTCTGTCATCTTCTGTCATATTCTGTCATCTCCTGTCATATTCTGCCATCTTCTGTCATCTTCTGTCATCTTCTGTCATTCTGTCCTTCTGTCATCTTCTGTCATCTTCTGTCATTCTGTCATCTTCTGTCATTCTGTCATCTTCTGTCATTCTGTCATCTTCTGTCACCTTCTGTCATTCTGTCATCTTCTGTCATCTTCTGTCCTCTACTGTCATCTTCTGTCATCTTCTGTCATCTTCTGTCATTCTGTCATCTTCTGTCAGCTTCTGTCATCTTCTGTCATCCTGTCATCTTCTGTCATCTTCTGTCATTCTGTCATCTTCTGTCATTTTGTCCTCTTCTGTCATATTCTGTCATCTTCTGACATCTTCTGTCATCTTCTGTCATCTTCTGTCATTCTGTCATCTTCTGTCATCTTCTGTCATCTTCTGTCATCCTGTCATCTTCTGTCATCTTCTGTCATTCTGTCATCTTCTGTCATTTTGTCCTCTTCTGTCATATTCTGTCATCTTCTGACATCTTCTGTCATCTTCTGTCATCTTCTGTCATCTTCTGCCATTCTGTCATCTTCTGTCATCTTCTTTCATTCTGTCATCTGTCATTCTGTCATCTTCTGTCATCCTCTGTCATCTTCTGTCATCTTCTGTCACCTTCTGTCATCTTCTGTCATTCTGTCCTCTTCTGTCATATTCTGTCATCTTCTGTCATCTTCTGTCATTCTGTCATCTTCTGTCATTCTGTCACTTCTGTCATTCTGTCCTTCTGTCATTTTCTGTCATTCTGTAATCTTCTGTCATTCTGTCCTCTTCTGTCATCTTCTGTCATCGTCTGTCATTCTGTCATCTTCTGTCATCTTCTCTCATCTTCTCTCATTCTGTCATCTTCTGTCATCTTCTGTCATCTTCTGTCATTCTGTCATCTTCTGTCATCTTCTGTCATTCTGTCATCTTCTGTCACTCTGTCATCTTCTGTCATCTTCTGTCATTCTGTCATATTCTGTCATTCTGTCATCTTCTGTCATCTCCTGTCATTCGGTCATCTTATGTCATCTTCTGTCACTCTGTCATCTTCTGTCATCTTCTGTCATTCTGTCATATTCTGTCATCTTCTGTCATTCTGTCATCTTCTGTCATCTTCTGTCATTCTGTCATCTTCTGTCATCTTCTGTCACTCTGTCATCTTCTGTCATCTTCTGTCATTCTGTCATATTCTGTCATTCTGTCATCTTCTGTCATCTCCTGTCATTCTGTCATCTTCTGTCATCTTATGTCACTCTGTCATCTTCTGTCATCTTCTGTCATTCTGCCATCTCCTGTCATCTTCTGTCATTCTGTCATCTTCTGTCATTCTGTCATCTTCTGTCATATTCTGTCATCTTCTGCCATCTTCTGTCATTCTGTCATCTTCTCTCATCTTCTGTCATTCTGTCCTTCTGTCATCTTCTGTCATCTTCTGTCATTCTGTCATCTTCTGTCATATTCTGTCATCTTCTGTCATCTTCTGTCATTCTGTCACCTTCTGTCATCTTCTGTCATCTTCTGTCATTCTGTCATCTTCTGTCATCTTCTGTTATTCTGTCATCTTCTGTCATTCTGTCCTCTTCTGTCATATTCTGTCATCTTCTGTCATCTTCTGTCATCTTCTGTCATTCTGTCATCATCTGTCATCTTCTGTCATCTTCTGTCATTCTGTCATCTTCTGTCATCGTCTGTCATCTTCTGTCATCTTCTGTCATCTTCTGTCATCTTCTGTCATCTTCTGTCATTCTGTCATCTTCTGTCATTCTGTCATCTTCTGTCATTCTGTCCTTCTGTCATCTTCTGTCATCTTCTGTCATTCTGTCATCTTCTGTCATCTTCTGTCATCTTCTGTCATTCTGTCATCTTCTGTCATTCTGTCATCTTCTGTCATTCTGTCATCTTCTGTCATCTTCTGTCATTCTGTCATCTTCTGTCATCTTCTGTCATTCTGTCATCTTCTGTCATCTTCTGTCATTCTGTCATCTTCTGTCATCTTCTGTCATTCTGTCATCTTCTGTCATCTTCTGTCATTCTGTCCTTCTGTCATCTTCTGTCATCTGCTGTCATTCTGTCATCTTCTGTCATTCTGTCATCTTCTCTCATCCTCTGTCATTCTGTCCTTCTGTCATCTTCTGTCATCTTCTGTCATCTTCTGTCATTCTGTAATCTTCTTTCATCTTCTATCATATTCTGTCATCTTCTGTCATTCTGTCCTCTTCTGTCATTCTGTCATCTTCTGTCATATTCAGTCATCTTCTGTCATCTTCTGTCATTCTGTCATCTTCTGTCATCTTCTGTCATCTTCTGTCATTCTGTCATCTTCTGTCATCTTCTGTCATTCTGTAATCTTCTGTCATTCTGTCATCTTCTGTCATATTCTGTCATCTTCTGTCATTCTGTCATCTTCTGTCATTCTGTCATCTTCTGTCATTCTGTCCTTCTGTCATCTTCTGTCATCTTCTGTCATTCTGTCATCTTCTGTCATCTTCTGTCATCTTCTGTCATTCTGTCATATTCTGTCATCTTCTGTCATTCTGTCATCTTCTGTCATCTTCTGTAATTCTGTCATCTTCTGTCATCTTCTGTCCTCTTCTGTCATTCTGTCATCTTCTGTCATCTTCTGTCATTCTGTAATCTTCTGTCATTCCGTCCTCTTCTGTCATCTTCTGTCATCTTCTGTCATTCTGTCATCTTCTGTCATTGTGTCATCTTCTGTCATCTTCTGTCATCTTCTGTCATTCTGTCCTCTTCTGTCATTCTGTCATCTTCTGTCATTCTGTCATCTTCTGTCATCTTCAGTCATTCTGTCATCTTCTGTCATCTTCTGTCATCATCTTTCATTCTGTCATCTTCTGTCATCTTCTGTCATTCTGTCCTTCTGTCATCTTCTGTCATCTTCTGTCATTCTGTCATCTTCTGTCATTCTGTCATCTTCTGTCATTCTGTCATCTTCTGTCATATTCTGTCATCTTCTGTCATTCTGTGCTCTTCTGTCATTCTGTCATCTTCAGTCATCTTCTGTCATCTTCTGTCATCTTCTGTCATTCTGTCATCTTCTGTCATTCTGTCATCTTCTGTCATTCTGTCATCTTCTGTCATATTCTGTCATCTTCTGTCATTCTGTGCTCTTCTGTCATTCTGTCATCTTCTGTCATCTTCTGTCATCTTCTGTCATCTTCTGTCATTCTGTCATCTTCTGTCATCTTCTGTCATTCTGTCTTCTTCTGTCATTCTGTCATCTTCTGACCTCTTCTGTCATTCTGTCATCTTCGGTCATTCTGTCATCTTCTGCGATATTCTGTCATCTTCTGTCATTCTGTCATCTTCTGTCATTCTGTCATCTTCTGTCATCTTCTGTCATCTTCTGTCATCTTCTGTCATTCTGTCATCTTCTGTCATTCTGTCATCTTCTGTCATACTCTGTCATCTTCTGTCATCTTCTGTCATTTTGTCATCTTCTGTCATTTTGTCATCTTCTGTCATTCTGTCATCTTCTGTCATATTCTGTCATCCTGTCATCTTCTGTCATATTCTGTCATCTTCTGTCATCTTCTGTCATTCTGTCATCTTCTGTCATTCTGTCATCTTCTGTCATTCTGTCAACTTCTGTCATATTCTGTCATCTTCTGTCATATTCTGCCATCTTCTGTCATTCTGTCCTCCTGTCATCTTCTGTCATCTTCTGTCATTCTGTCATCTTCTGTCATTCTGTCATCTTCTGCTATTCTGTCATCATCTGTCATCTTCTGTCATTCTGTCCTTCTGTCATCTTCTGTCATCTGCTGTCATTCTGTCATCTTCTGTCATTCTGTCATCTTCTGTCATCTTCTGTCATCTTCTGTCATTCTGTCATCTTCTCTCATCTTCTGTCATTCTGTCCTTCTGTCATCTTCTGTCATCTTCTGTCATCTTCTGTCATTCTGTCATCTTCTGTCATATTCTGTCATCTTCTGTCATCTTCTGTCATCTTCTGTCATTCTGTCATCTTCTCTCATCTTCTGTCATTCTGTCCTTCTGTCACCTTCTGTCATCTTCTGTCATTCTGTCATCTTCTGTCATATTCTGTCATCTTCTGTCATATTCTGTCATCTTCTGTCATTCTGTCCTCTTCTGTCATTCTGTCATCTTCTGTCATATTCTGTCATCTTCTGTCATCTTCTGTCATCTTCTGTCATTCTGTCATCTTCTGTCATCTTCTGTCATCTTCTGTCATTCTGTCATCTTCTGTCATCTTCTGTCATTCTGTCATCTTCTGTCATTCTGACCTCTTCTGTCATATTCTGTCATCTTCTGTCATCTTCTGTCATCTTCTGTCATGTTCTGTCATTCTGTCATCTTCTGTCATCTTCTGTCATTCTGTCATCTTCTGTCATTCTGTCATCTTCTGTCATCGTCTGTCATCTTCTGTCATCTTCTCTCATCGTCTGTCATCTTCTGTCATCTTCTGTCATTCTGTCATCTTCTGTCATTCTGTCATCTTCTGTCATTCTGTCCTTCTGTCATCTTCTGTCATCTTCTGTCATTCTGTCATCTTCTGTCATCTTCTGTCATCTTCTGTCATCTTCTGTCATTCTGTAATCTTCTGTCATTCTGTCATCTTCTGTCATATTCTGTCACGTTCTGTCATTCTGTCATCTTCTGTCATCTTCTGTCATTCTGTCATTTTCTGTGACTTTGTCATCTTCTATCATATTCTGTCATCTTCTGTCATATTCTGTCATCTTCTGTCATATTCTGTCATCTTCTGTCATTCTGCCATCTTCTGTCATCTTCTGTCATCATCTGTCATTCTGTCATCTTCTGTCATTCTGTCATCTTCTGTCATATTCTGTCATCTTCTGTCATTCTGTCATCTTCTGTCATATTCTGTCCCCTTCTGTCATCTTCTGTCATCTTGTGTCATTCTGTCATCTTCTGTCATTCTGTCATCTTCTGTCATATTCTGTCATCTTCTGTCATATTCTGCCATCTTCTGTCATCTTCTGTCATCTTCTGTCATTTTGTCCTTCTGTCATCTTCTGTCATCTTCTGTCATTCTGTCATCTTCTGTCATTCTGTCATCTTCTGTCATTCTGTCATCTTCTGTCATCGTCAGTCATTCTGTCATCTTCTGTCATCTTCTGTCATCATCTTTCATTCTGTCATCTTCTGTCATCTTCTGTCATTCTGTCTTTCTGTCATCTTCTGTCATCTTCTGTCATTCTGTCATCTTCTGTCATTCTGTCATCTTCTGTCATTCTGTCACCTTCTGTCATCTTCTGTCATATTCTGTCATCTTCTGTCATTCTGTGCTCTTCTGTCGTTCTGTCATCTTCTGTCATCTTCTGTCATCTTCTGTCATCTTCTGTCATTCTGTTATCTTCTGTCATTCTGTCCTCTTCTGTCGTTCTGTCATCTTCTGCCATTCTGTCATCTTCTGTCATATTCTGTCATCTTCTGTCATCTTCTGTCATTCTGTCATCTTCTGTCATTCTGTCATCTTCTGTCATCTTCTGTCATCTTCTGTCATCCTGTCATCTTCTGTCATCTTCTGTCATTCTGTCATCTTCTGTCATTTTGTCCTCTTCTGTCATATTCTGTCATCTTCTGACATCTTCTGTCATCTTCTGTCATCTTCTGTCATTCTGTCATCTTCTGTCATCTTCTGTCATCTTCTGTCATCCTGTCATCTTCTGTCATCTTCTGTCATTCTGTCATCTTCTGTCATTTTGTCCTCTTCTGTCATATTCTGTCATCTTCTGACATCTTCTGTCATCTTCTGTCATCTTCTGTCATCTTCTGTCATTCTGTCATCTTCTGTCATCTTCTTTCATTCTGTCATCTGTCATTCTGTCATCTTCTGTCATCCTCTGTCATCTTCTGTCATCTTCTGTCATCTTCTGTCATCTTCTGTCATTCTGTCCTCTTCTGTCATATTCTGTCATCTTCTGTCATCTTCTGTCATTCTGTCATCTTCTGTCATTCTGTCACTTCTGTCATTCTGTCCTTCTGTCATTTTCTGTCATTCTGTAATCTTCTGTCATTCTGTCCTCTTCTGTCATCTTCTGTCATCGTCTGTCATTCTGTCATCTTCTGTCATCTTCTCTCATTCTGTCATCTTCTGTCATCTTCTGTCATTCTGTCATCTTCTGTCATCTTCTGTCATTCTGTCATCTTCTGTCATCTTCTGTCACTCTGTCATCTTCTGTCATCTTCTGTCATTCTGTCATATTCTGTCATTCTGTCATCTTCTGTCATCTCCTGTCATTCTGTCATCTTCTGTCATCTTATGTCACTCTGTCATCTTCTGTCATCTTCTGTCATTCTGTCATATTCTGTCATCTTCTGTCATTCTGTCATCTTCTGTCATCTTCTGTCATTCTGTCATCTTCTGTCATCTTCTGTCACTCTGTCATCTTCTGTCATCTTCTGTCATTCTGTCATATTCTGTCATTCTGTCATCTTCTGTCATCTCCTGTCATTCTGTCATCTTCTGTCATCTTATGTCACTCTGTCATCTTCTGTCATCTTCTGTCATTCTGCCATCTCCTGTCATCTTCTGTCATTCTGTCATCTTCTGTCATTCTGTCATCTTCTGTCATATTCTGTCATCTTCTGCCATCTTCTGTCGTTCTGTCATCTTCTGTCATTCTGTCCTTCTGTCATCTTCTGTCATCTTCTGTCATTCTGTCATCTTCTGTCATATTCTGTCATCTTCTGTCATCTTCTGTCATCTTCTGTCATTCTGTCATCTTCTGTCATCTTCTGTCATCTTCTGTCATTCTGTCATCTTCTGTCATCTTCTGTCATTCTGTCATCTTCTGTCATTCTGACCTCTTCTGTCATATTCTGTCATCTTCTGTCATCTTCTGTCATCTTCTGTCATGTTCTGTCATTCTGTCATCTTCTGTCATCTTCTGTCATCTTCTGTCATTCTGTCATCTTCTGTCATTCTGTCATCTTCTGTCATTCTGTCCTTCTGTCATCTTCTGTCATCTTCTGTCATTCTGTCATCTTCTGTCATCTTCTGTCATCTTCTGTCATTCTGTCATCTTCTGTCATTCTGTCATCTTCTGTCATTCTGTCATCTTCTGTCATCTTCTGTCATTCTGTCATCTTCTGTCATCTTCTGTCATCTTCTGTCATTCTGTCATCTTCTGTCATCTTCTGTCATTCTGTCATCTTCTGTCATCTTCTGTCATCTTCTGTCATTCTGTCATCTTCTGTCATCTTCTGTCATTCTGTCCTTCTGTCATCTTCTGTCATCTGCTGTCATTCTGTCATCTTCTGTCATTCTGTCATCTTCTCTCATCTTCTGTCATTCTGTCCTTCTGTCATCTTCTGTCATCTTCTGTCATCTTCTGTCATTCTGTAATCTTCTGTCATCTTCTATCATATTCTGTCATCTTCTGTCATTCTGTCCTCTTCTGTCATTCTGTCATCTTCTGTCATATTCAGTCATCTTCTGTCATCTTCTGTCATTCTGTCATCTTCTGTCATCTTCTGTCATTCTGTCATCTTCTGTCATCTTCTGTCATTCTGTAATCTTCTGTCATTCAGTCATCTTCTGTCATATTCTGTCATCTTCTGTCATCTTCTGTCATTCTGTCATCTTCTGTCATTCTGTCATCTTCTGTCATTCTGTCCTTCTGTCATCTTCTGTCATCTTCTGTCATTCTGTCATCTTCTGTCATCTTCTGTCATCTTCTGTCATTCTGTCATATTCTGTCATCTTCTGTCATTCTGTCATCTTCTGTCATCTTCTGTAATTCTGTCATCTTCTGTCCTCTTCTGTCATTCTGTCATCTTCTGTCATCTTCTGTCATTCTGTAATCTTCTGTCATTCCGTCCTCTTCTGTCATCTTCTGTCATCTTCTGTCATTCTGTCGTCTTCTGTCATTGTGTCATCTTCTGTCATCTTCTGTCATCTTCTGTCATTCTGTCCTCTTCTGTCATTCTGTCATCTTCTGTCATTCTGTCATCTTCTGTCATCTTCAGTCATTCTGTCATCTTCTGTCATCTTCTGTCATCATCTTTCATTCTGTCATCTTCTGTCATCTTCTGTCATTCTGTCCTTCTGTCATCTTCTGTCATCTTCTGTCATTCTGTCATCTTCTGTCATTCTGTCATCTTCTGTCATTCTGTCATCTTCTGTCATATTCTGTCATCTTCTGTCATTCTGTGCTCTTCTGTCATTCTGTCATCTTCTGTCATCTTCTGTCATCTTCTGTCATCTTCTGTCATTCTGTCCTCTTCTGTCATTCTGTCTTCTTCTGTCATTCTGTCATCTTCTGACCTCTTCTGTCATTCTGTCATCTTCGGTCATTCTGTCATCTTCTGCGATATTCTGTCATCTTCTGTCACTCTGTCATCTTCTGTCATTCTGTCATCTTCTGTCATATTCTGTCATCTTCTGTCATTCTGTCATCTTCTGTCATTCTGTCATCTTCTGTCATCTTCTGTCATCTTCTGTCATTCTGTCATCTTCTGTCATTCTGTCATTTCTGTCATTCTGTCATCTTCTGTCATCTTCTGTCATTCTGTCATCTTCTGTCATCTTCTGTCATTTTGCCATCTTCTGTCATTTTGTCATCTTCTGTCATTCTGTCCTCCTGTCATCTTCTGTCATCTTCTGTCATTCTGTCATCTTCTGTCATTCTGTCATCTTCTGTCATCTTCTGTCATTCTGTCATCTTCTGTCATCTTCTGTCATTCTGTCATATTCTGTCATCTTCTGTCATATTCTGCCATCTGCTGTCATGTTCTGTCATCTTCTGTCATTCTGTCATCTTCTGTCATTCTGTCCTTCTGTCATCTTCTGTCATCTTCTGTCATTCTGTCATCTTCTGTCATCTCCTGTCATCTTCTGTCATTCTCTCATCTTCTGTCATCTTCTGTCATTCTGTCATCTTCTGTCATCTTCTGTCATTCTCTCATCTTCTGTCATTCTGCCATCTTCTGTCATCTTCTGTCATCTTCTGTCAGCTTCTGTCATTCTGCCATCTTCTGCCATCTTCTGTCATCTTCTGTTATTCTGTCATCTTCTGTCATTCTGTCATCTTCTGTCATCTTCTGTCATCTTCTGTCATATTCTGCCATCTTCTGTCATCTTCTGCCCTTCTGTCATCTTCTGTCATCTTCTGTCATTCTGTCATTCTGTCATCTTCTGTCATTTTGCCATCTTCTGTCATTTTGTCATCTTCTGTCATTCTGTCATCTTCTGTCATCCTGTCATCTTCTGTCATATTCTGTCATCTTCTGTCATTCTGTCATCTTCTGTCATTCTGTCATCTTCTGTCATATTCTGTCATCTTCTGTCATATTCTGCCATCTGCTGTCATCTTCTGTCATTCTGTCCTCCTGTCATCTTCTGTCATCTTCTGTCATTCTGTCATTTTCTGTCATTCTGTCATCTTCTGTCATCTTCTGTCATTCTGTCATCTTCTGTCATCTTCTGTCATTCTGTCATATTCTGTCATCTTCTGTCATATTCTGCCATCTGCTGTCATGTTCTGTCATCTTCTGTCATTCTGTCCTCCTGTCATCTTCTGTCATCTTCTGTCATTCTGTCATCTTCTGTCGTTCTGTCATCTTCTGTCATCTTCTGTCATCTTCTGTCATTCTGTCATCTTCTCTCATCTTCAGTCATTCTGTCCTTCTGTCATCTTCTGTCATCTTCTGTCATTCTGTCATCTTCTGTCCTCTTCTGTCATATTCTGTCATCTTCTGTCATTCTGTCCTCTTCTGTCATTCTGTCATCTTCTGTCATATTCTGTCATCTTCTCTCATCTTCTGTCATTTTCTGTCATTCTGTCATCTTCTGTCATCTTCTGTCATTCTGTCATCTTCTCTCATCTTCTGTCATTCTGTCATCTTCTGTCATTCTGACCTCTTCAGTCATTTTCTGTCATCTTCTGTCATCTTCTGTCATGTTCTATCATTCTGTCATCTTCTGTCATTCTGTCATCTTCTGTCATTCTGTCATCTTCTGTCATCTTCTGTCATTCTGTCATCTTCTGTCATTCTGTCATCTTCTGTCATCTTCTGTCATCTTCTGTCATCTTCTGTCATCTTCTGTCATTCTGTCATCTTCTGTCATTCTGTCATCTTCTGTCATCTTCTGTCATATTCTGTCATCTTCTGTCATCTTCTGTCATTCTGTCATCTTCTGTCATTCTGTCATCTTCTGTCATTCTGTCCTTCTGTCATCTTCTGTCATCTTCTGTCATTCTGTCATCCTCTGTCATCTTCTGTCATCTTGTCATCTTCTGTCATCTTCTGTCATTCTGTCCTCTTCTGTCATCTTCTGTCATCTTCTGTCATTCTGTAATCTTCTGTCATTCTGTCCTCTTCTGTCATCTTCTGTCATCTTCTGTCATCTTGTCATCTTCTGTCATTCTGTCATCTTCTGTCATCTTCTGTCATTCTGTCATCTTCTGTCATCTTCTGTCATCTTCTGTCATCTTCTGTCATTCTGTCATCTTCTGTCATCGTCTGTCATCTTCTGTCATCTTCTGTCATCTTCTGTCATCTTCTGTCATTCTGTCATCTTCTGTCATCTTCTGTCATTCTGTCATCTTCTGTCATCTTCTGTCATTCTGTCCTCTTCTGTCATTCTGTCATCTTCTGTCATCTTCTGTCATCTTCTGTCATTCTGTCCTCTTCTGCCATTCTGTCATCTTCTGTCCTCTTCTGTCATTCTGTCATCTTCTGTCATCTTCTGTCATCTTCTGTCATTCTGTCCTCTTCTGCCATTCTGTCATCTTCTGTCATCTTCTGTCCTCTTCTGTCATATTCTGTCATCTTCTGTCATCTTTTGTCATTCTGTAATCTTCTGTCATCTTCTGTCATCTTCTGTCATTCTGTCCTCTTCTGTCATATTCTGTCATCTTCTGTCATTCTGTCATTTTCTGTCATTCTGTCCTTCTGTCATCTTCTGTCATCTTCTGTCATTCTGTCATCTTCTGTCATCTTCTGTTATTCTGTCCTCTTCTGTCATTCTGTCATCTTCTGTCATCTTATGTCATTCTGTCATCTTCTGTCATTCTGTCATCTTCTGTCATATTCTGTCACGTTCTGTCATTCTGTCATCTTCTGTCATATTCTGTCATCTTCTGTCATCTTATGTCATTCTGTCATCTTCTGTCATTCTGTCATCTTCTGTCATATTCTGTCACGTTCTGTCATTCTGTCATCTTCTGTCATATTCTGTCATCTTCTGTCATCTTCTGTCATTCTGTCATCTTCTGTCATTCTGTCATCTTCTGTCATATTCTGTCATCTTCTGTCATATTCTGCCATCTTCTGTCATCTTCTGTCATCTTCTGTCATTCTGTCATCTTCTCTCATTCTGTCACCTTCTGTCATCTTCTGTCATCTTCTGTCACCTTCTGTCATCTTCTGTCATGTTCTCTCATTCTGTCATCCTCTGTCATCTTCTGTCATCGTCCGTCATCTTCTGTCATCTTCTGTCATATTCTGTCATCTTCTGTCATCTTCTGTCATCTTCTGTCATTCTGTCCTTCTGTCATCTTCTGTCATCTTCTGTCATTCTGTCATCTTCTGTCATCTTCTGTCCTTCTGTCATCTTCTGTCATCTTCTGTCATTCTGTCATCCTCTGTCCTCTTCTGTCATTCTGTCATCTTCTGTCATTTTGTCACCTTCTGTCATCTTCTGTCATCTTCTGTCATTCTGTCATCTTCTGTCATTCTGTCATCTTCTGTCATGTTCTGTCACGTCCTGTCATTCTGTCATCTTCTGTCATCTTCTGTCATTGTCATCTTCTGTCACTCTGTCATCTTCTGTCATATTCTGCCATCTTCTGTCATTCTGCCATCTTCTGTCATCTTCTGTCATCTTCTGTCATCTTCTGTCATTCTTTCATCTTCTGTCATATTCTGTCATCTTCTGACATATTCTGCCATCTTCTGTCATCTTCTGTCATCCTCTGTCATTCTGTCCTTCTGTCATCTTCTGTCATCTTCTGTCATTCTGTCATCTTCTGTCATTCTGTCATCTTCTGTCATCTTCTGTCATTCTGTCATCTTCTGTCATCTTCTGTCATTCTGTCATCTTCTGTCATTCTGTCATCTTCTGTCATCTTCTGTCATCTTCGGTCATCTTCTGTCATCTTCTGTCATCTTCTGTCATTCTGTCCTCTTCTGTCATATTCTGTCATCTTCTGTCATCTTCTGTCATTCTGTCATCTTCTGTCATTCTGTCATCTTCTGTCATCTTCTGTCATCTTCTGTCATCTTCTGTCATCTTCTGTCATTCTGTCCTCTTCTGTCATATTCTGTCATCTTCTGTCATCTTCTGTCATTCTGTCACTTCTGTCATTCTGTCCTTCTGTCATCTTTTGTCATTCTTTAATCTTCTGTCATTCTGTCCTCTTCTGTCATCTTCTGTCATCGTCTGTCATTCTGTCATCTTCTGTCATCTTCTGTCATCTTCTCTCATTCTGTCATCTTCTGTCATCTTCTGTCATTCTGTCATCTTCTGTCATCTTCTGTCACTCTGTCATCTTCTGTCATCTTCTGTCATTCTGTCATATTCTGTCATCTTCTGTCATTCTGTCATCTTCTGTCATTCTGTTCTTCTGTCATCTTCTGTCATCTTCTGTCATTCTGTCATCTTCTGTCATCTCCTGTCATCTTCTGTCATTCTCTCACCTTCTGTCATCTTCTGTCATTCTGTCATCTTCTGTCATCTTCTGTCATTCTCTCATCTTCTGTCATTCTGCCATCTTCTGTCATCTTCTGTCATCTTCTGTCATCTTCTGTCATCTTCTGTCAGCTTCTGTCATTCTGCCATCTTCTGCCATCTTCTGCCATCTTCTGTCATCTTCTGTTATTCTGTCATCTTCTGTCATTCTGTCATCTTCTGTCATCTTCTGTCATATTCTGCCATCTTCTGTCATCTTCTGCCCTTCTGTCATCTTCTGTCATTCTGTCATCTTCTGTCATTCTGTCATTCTGTCATCTTCTGTCATTCTGTCATCTTCTGTCATTCTGTCATCTTCTGTCATCTTCTGTCATTCTGTCATCTTCTGTCATTCTGTCATCTTCTGTCATCTTCTGTCATTCTGTCATCTTCTGTCATTCTGTCATTCTGTCATCTTCTGTCATCTTCTGTCATCTTTTGTCATTCTGTCATTTTCTGTCATCTTCTGTCATTCTGTCATCTTCTGTCATCTTCTGTTATTCTGTCCTCATCTGCCATTCTGTCATCTTCTGTCATTCTGTCATCTTCTGTCATTCTGTCATCTTCTGTCATTCTGTCATCTTCTGTCATATTCTGTCATCTTCTGTCATCTTCTGTCATCTTCTGTCATGTTCTCTCATTCTGTCATCTTCTGTCATCTTCTGTCATCTTCTGTCATTCTGTCCTCTTCTGTCATATTCTGTCATCTTCGGTCATCTTCTGTCATTCTGTCCTTCTGTCATCTTCTGTCATCTTCTGTCATTCTGTCATCTTCTGTCATTCTGTAATCTTCTGTCATTCTGTCCTCCTCTGTCATCTTCTTTCATCTTCTGTCATTCTGTCATCTTCTGTCATCTTCTGTCATTCTGTCATCTTCTGTCATCTTCTGTCATTCTGTCATCTTCTGTCATCTTGTCATCTTCTGTCATTCTGTCATCTTCTGTCATCTTCTGTCATCTTCTGTCATTCTGTCATCTTCTGTCATCTTCTATCATTCTGTCCTCTTCTGTCATATTCTGTCATCTTCTGTCATTCTGTCATCTTCTGTCATTCTGTCATCTTCTGTCATCTTCTGTCATATTCTGTCACGTTCTGTCATTCTGTCATCTTCTGTCATCTTCTGTCATCTTCTGTCATCTTCTGTCATCTTCTATCATTCTGTCCTCTTCTGTCATATTCTGTCACCTTCTGTCATCTTCTGTCACCTTCTGTCATTCTGTCATCTTCTGTCATTCTGTCATCTTCTGTCATATTCTGTCACGTTCTGTCATTCTGTCATCTTCTGTCATCTTCTGTCATCTTCTGTCATTGTAATCTTCTGTCACTCTGTCATCTTCTGTCATATTCTGCCATCTTCTGTCATCTTCTGTCATCTTCTGTCATTCTTTCATCTTCTGTCATATTCTGTCATCTTCTGTCATATTCTGCCATCTTCTGTCATCTTCTGTCATCTTCTGTCATTCTGTCCTTCTGTCATCTTCTGTCATTCTGTCATCTTCTGTCATCTTCAGTCATTCTGTCATCTTCTGTCATTCTGTCATCTTCTGTCATCTTCTGTCATTCTGTCATCTTCTGTCATTCTGTCATCTTCTGTCATCCTCTGTCATCTTCTGTCATCTTCTGTCATCTTCTGTCATCTTCTGTCATTCTGTCCTCTTCTGTCATATTCTGTCATCTTCTGTCATCTTCTGTCATTCTGTCATCTTCTGTCATTCTGTCACTTCTGTCATTCTGTCCTTCTGTCATCTTCTGTCATTCTGTAACCTTCTGTCATTCTGTCCTCTTCTGTCATCTTCTGTCATCGTCTGTCATTCTGTCATCTTCTGTCATCTTCTGTCATCTTCTCTCATTCTGTCATCTTCTGTCATCTTCTGTCATCTTCTGTCATCTTCTGTCATTCTGTCATCTTCTGTCATCTTCTTTCATTCTGTCATCTTCTTTCATTCTGTCATATTCTGTCATCTTCTGTCATCTTCTGTCATTCTGTCCTCTTCTGTCATTCTGTTATATTCTGTCATCTTCTGTCATATTCTGTCACTCTATCATCTTCTGTCATCTTCTGTCATCTTCTGTCATTCTGTCATCTTCTGTCATTCTGTAATCTTCTGTCATTCTGTCCTCTTCTCTCATCTTCTCTCATCTTCTGTCATTCTGTCATCTTCTGTCATCTTCTGTCATTCTGTCATCTTCTGTCATCTTCTGTCATTCTGTCATCTTCTGTCATTTCTGTCATCTTCTGTCATTCTGTCATATTCTGTCATCTTCTGTCATTCTGTCATCTTCTGTCATCTTCTGTAATTCTGTCATCTTCTGTCATCTTCTGTCCTCTTCTGTCATTCTGTCATCTTCTGTCATCTTCTGTCATTCTGTAATCTTCTGTCATTCTGTCCTCTTCTGTCATCTTCTGTCATCTTCTGTCATTCTGTCATCTTCTGTCATTGTGTCATCTTCTGTCATCTTCTGTCATCTTCTGTCATTCTGTCCTCTTCAGTCATTCTGTCATCTTCTGTCATCTTCTGTCATCATCTTTCATTCTGTCATCTTCTGTCATCTTCTGTCATTCTGTCCTTCTGTCATCTTCTGTCATCTTCTGTCATTCTGTCATCTTCTGTCATTCTGTCATCTTCTGTCATTCTGTCATCTTCTGTCATATTCTGTCATCTTCTGTCATTCTGTGCTCTTCTGTCATTCTGTCATCTTCTGTCATCTTCTGTCATCTTCTGTCATCTTCTGTCATTCTGTCCTCTTCTGTCATTCTGTCTTCTTCTGTCATTCTGTCATCTTCTGACCTCTTCTGTCATTCTGTCATCTTCGGTCATTCTGTCATCTTCTGCGATATTCTGTCATCTTCTGTCACTCTGTCATCTTCTGTCATATTCTGTCATCTTCTGTCATCTTCTGTCATTCTGTCATCTTCTGTCATTCTGTCATCTTCTGTCATTTTCTGTCATCTTCTGTCATCTTCTGTCATTCTGTCATCTTCTGTCATTCTGTCATCTTCTGTCATACTCTGTCATCTTCTGTCATCTTCTGTCATTTTGTCATCTTCTGTCATTTTGTCATCTTCTGTCATTCTGTCATCTTCTGTCATATTCTGTCATCCTGTCATCTTCTGTCATATTCTGTCATCTTCTGTCATCTTCTGTCATTCTGTCATCTTCTGTCATTCTGTCATCTTCTGTCATTCTGTCATCTTCTGTCATTCTGTCAACTTCTGTCATATTCTGTCATCTTCTGTCATATTCTGCCATCTTCTGTCATTCTGTCATCTTCTGTCATATTCTGTCATCCTGTCATCTTCTGTCATATTCTGTCATCTTCTGTCATCTTCTGTCATTCTGTCCTCTTCTGTCATTCTGTCATCTTCTGTCATTCTGTCATCTTCTGTCATATTCTGTCATCTTCTGTCATCTTCTGTCATTCTGTCATCTTCTGTCATTCTGTCATCTTCTGTCATCTTCTGTCATTCTGTCATCTTCTGTCATTCTGTCATTTCTGTCATTCTGTCATCTTCTGTCATCTTCTGTCATCTTCTGTCATTCTGTCATCTTCTGTCATCTTCTGTCATTTTGTCATCTTCTGTCATTTTGTCATCTTCTGTCATTCTGTCATCTTCTGTCATATTCTGTCATCCTGTCATCTTCTGTCATATTCTGTCATCTTCTGTCATTCTGTCATCTTCTGTCATTCTGTTATCTTCTGTCATATTCTGTCATCTTCTGTCATATTCTGCCATCTGCTGTCATCTTCTGTCATCTTCTGTCATTCTGTCCTCCTGTCATCTTCTGTCATCTTCTGTCATTCTGTCATCTTCTGTCATTCTGTCATCTTCTGTCATCTTCTGTCATTCTGTCATCTTCTGTCATCTTCTGTCATTCTGTCATATTCTGTCATCTTCTGTCATATTCTGCCATCTGCTGTCATCTTCTGTCATCTTCTGTCATTCTGTCATCTTCTGTCATTCTGTCATCTTCTGTCATCTTCTGTCATCTTCTCTCATCTTCAGTCATTCTGTCCTTCTGTCATCTTCTGTCATCTTCTGTCATTCTGTCATCTTCTGTCATCTTCTGTCATATTCTGTCATCTTCTGTCATTCTGTCCTCTTCTGTCATTCTGTCATCTTCTGTCATATTCTGTCATCTTCTGTCATCTTCTGTCATCTTCTGTCATTCTGTCATCTTCTGTCATCTTCTGTCATTCTGTCATCTTCTGTCATCTTCTGTCACTCTGTCATCTTCTGTCATCTTCTGTCATCCTCTGTCATCTTCTGTCAGCTTGTCATCTTCTGTCATCTTCTGTCATTCTGTCCTCTTCTGTCATCTTCTGTCATCTTCTGTCATTCTGTCATCTTCTGTCATCTTCTGTCATTCTGTCATCTTCTGTCATCTTCTGTCATCTTCTGTCATCTTCTGTCACTCTGTCATCTTCTGTCATCTTCTGTCATTCTGTCATCTTCTGTCATCTTCTGTCATTCTGTCATCTTCTGTCATCTTCTGTCATTCTGTCATCTTCTGTCATCTTCTGTCATCTTCTGTCACTCTGTCATCTTCTGTCATCTTCTGTCATTCTGTCATCTTCTGTCATCTTCTGTCATCTTCTGTCACCTTCTGTCATCTTCTGTCACTCTGTCATCTTCTGTCATCTTCTGTCATTCTGTAATCTTCTGTCATTCTGTCATCTTCTGTCATCTTCTGTCATCTTCTGTCATCTTCTGTCATACTCTGTCATCTTCTGTCATCTTTTGTCATTCTGTCATCTTCTGTCATTCTGTCCTCTTCTGTCATTCTGTCATCTTCTGTCATTCTGTCATCTTCTGTCATTCTGTCCTTCTGTCATCTTCTGTCATCTTCTGTCATTCTGTCATCTTCTGTCATCTTCTGTCATCTTCTGTCATTCTGTCATCTTCTGTCATCTTCAGTCATCTTCTGTTATTCTGTCCTCTTCTGTCATTCTGTCATCTTCTGTCATTCTGTCATCTTCTGTCATTCTGTCATCTTCTGTCATCTTCAGTCATTCTGTCACGTTCTGTCATTCTGTCATCTTCTGTCATATTCTGTCACGTTCTGTCATTCTGTCATCTTCTGTCATCTTCTGTCATTCTGTCATCTTCTGTCATTCTGTCATCTTCTGTCATATTCTGTCATCTTCTGTCATATTCTGCCATCTTCTGTCATCTTCTGTCATCTTCTGTCATCTTCTGTCATCTTCTCTCATTCTGTCACCTTCTGTCATCTTCTGTCATCTTCTGTCATCTTCTGTTATCTTCTGTCATTCTGTCCTCTTCTGTCATATTATGTCATCTTCTGTCATCTTCTGTCATTCTGTCATCTTCTGTCATTCTGTCATCTTCTGTCATTCTGTCCTTCTGTCATCTTCTGTCATCTTCTGTCATTCTGTCATCTTCTGTCATCTTCTGTCATCTTCTGTCATTCTGTCATCTTCTGTCATTCTGTCATCTTCTGTCATCTTCTGTCATTCTGTAATCTTCTGTCATTCTGTCCTCTTCTGTCATCTTCTGTCATCTTCTGTCATTCTGTCATCTTCTGTCATCTTCTGTCATCTTCTGTCATTCTGTCATCTTCTGTCATCTTCTGTCATCTTCTGTCATTCTGTCATCTTCTGTCATTCTGTCATCTTCTGTCATCTTCTGTCATCTTCTCTCATCTTCAGTCATTCTGTCCTTCTGTCATCTTCTGTCATCTTCTGTCATTCTGTCATCTTCTGTCATCTTCTGTCATATTCTGTCATCTTCTGTCATTCTGTCCTCTTCTGTCATTCTGTCATCTTCTGTCATCTTCTGTCATTCTGTCATCTTCTGCCATCTGCTGTCATCTTCTGTCATCTTCTGTCATTCTGTCATCTTCTGTCATTCTGTCATCTTCTGTCATCTTCTGTCATCTTCTGTCATCTTCTGTCATCTTCAGTCATTCTGTCATTCTGTCATCTTCTGTCATCTTCTGTCATTCTGTCATCTTCTGTCATCTTCTGTCATATTCTGTCATCTTCTGTCATTCTGTCCTCTTCTGTCATTCTGTCATCTTCTGTCATCTTCTGTCATTCTGTCATCTTCTGTCATCTTCTGTCATTCTGTCATCTTCTGTCATCTTCTGTCATTCTGTCATCTTCTGTCATTCTGTCATCTTCTGTCATCTTCTGTCATTCTGTCATCTTCTGTCATCTTCTGTCATCTTCTGTCATCTTCTGTCATGTTCTGTCATTCTGTCATCTTCTGTCATCTTCTGTCATTCTGTCATCTTCTGTCATCGTCTGTCATCTTCTGTCATCTTCTGTCATCTTCTGTCATCTTCTGGCATTCTGTCCTCTTCTGTCTTATTCTGTCACCTTCTGTCATATTCTGTCATCTTCTGTCATCTTCTGTCATCTTCTGTCATTCTGTCATCTTCTGTCATCTTCTGTCATTCTGTCATCTTCTGTCATATTCTTTCATCTTCTATCATCTTCTGTCATCTTCTGTCATTCTGTCATCTTCTGTCATCTTCTGTCATCTTCTGTCATTCTGTCATCTTCTGTCATTCTGTCATCTTCTGTCATTCTGTCCTTCTGTCATCTTCTGTCATTCTGTCATCCTCTGTCATCTTCTGTCATCTTGTCATCTTCTGTCATCTTCTGTCACTCTGTCATCTTCTGTCATCTTCTGTCATCCTCTGTCATCTTCTGTCATCTTGTCATCTTCTGTCATCTTCTGTCATTCTGTCCTCTTCTGTCATCTTCTGTCATCTTCTGTCATTCTGTCATCTTCTGTCATTCTGTCATCTTCTGTCATCTTCTGTCATCTTCTGTCATCTTCAGTCACTCTGTCATCTTCTGTCATCTTCTGTCATTCTGTCATCTTCTGTCATTCTGTCCTCTTCTGTCATTCTGTCATCTTCTATCATCTTCTGTCATTCTGTCATCTTCTGCCATCTGCTGTCATCTTCTGTCATCTTCTGTCATTCTGTCATCTTCTGTCATTCTGTCATCTTCTGTCATCTTCTGTCATCTTCTGTCATCTTCTGTCATCTTCAGTCATTCTGTCCTTCTGTCATCTTCTGTCATCTTCTGTCATTCTGTCATCTTCTGTCATCTTCTGCCATATTCTGTCATCTTCTGTCATTCTGTCCTCTTCTGTCATTCTGTCATCTTCTGTCATCTTCTGTCATTCTGTCATCTTCTGTCATCTTCTGTCATTCTGTCATCTTCTGTCATCTTCTGTCATTCTGTCATCTTCTGTCATTCTGTCATCTTCTGTCATCTTCTGTCATTCTGTCATCTTCTGTCATCTTCTGTCATCTTCTGTCATCTTCTGTCATGTTCTGTCATTCTGTCATCTTCTGTCATCTTCTGTCATTCTGTCATCTTCTGTCATCGTCTGTCATCTTCTGTCATCTTCTGTCATCTTCTGTCATCTTCTGTCATCTTCTGGCATTCTGTCCTCTTCTGTCTTATTCTGTCACCTTCTGTCATATTCTGTCATCTTCTGTCATCTTCTGTCATCTTCTGTCATTCTGTCATCTTCTGTCATCTTCTGTCATTCTGTCATCTTCTGTCATATTCTTTCATCTTCTATCATCTTCTGTCATCTTCTGTCATTCTGTCATCTTCTGTCATTCTGTCATCTTCTGTCATTCTGTCCTTCTGTCATCTTCTGTCATTCTGTCATCCTCTGTCATCTTCTGTCATCTTGTCATCTTCTGTCATCTTCTGTCACTCTGTCATCTTCTGTCATCTTCTGTCATCCTCTGTCATCTTCTGTCATTCTGTCCTCTTCTGTCATCTTCTGTCATCTTCTGTCATTCTGTCATCTTCTGTCAATCTGTCATCTTCTGTCATCTTCTGTCATCTTCTGTCATCTTCAGTCACTCTGTCATCTTCTGTCATCTTCTGTCATTCTATCATCTTCTGTCATCTTCTGTCATTCTGTCATCTTCTGTCATCTTCTGTCATTCTGTCATCTTCTGTCATCTTCTGTCATTCTGTAATCTTCTGTCATTCTGTCATCTTCTGTCATCTTCTGTCATCTTCTGTCATACTCTGTCATCTTCTGTCACCTTCTGTCATTCTGTCCTCTTCTGCCATTCTGTCATCTTCTGTCATCTTCTTTCATCTTCTGTCATCTTTTGTCATTCTGTCATCTTCTGTCATTCTGTCCTCTTCTGTCATTCTGTCATCTTCTGTCATATGCAGTCACGTTCTGTCATTCTGTCATCTTCTGTCATATTCTGTCACGTTCTGTCATTCTGTCATCTTCTGTCATCTTCTGTCATTCTGTCATCTTCTGTCATTCTGTCATCTTCTGTCATATTCTGTCATCTTCTGTCATATTCTGCCATCTTCTGTCATCTTCTGTCATCTTCTGTCATTCTGTCATCTTCTCTCATTCTGTCACCTTCTGTCATCTTCTGTCATCTTCTGTCATCTTCTGTTATCTTCTGTCATTCTGTCCTCTTCTGTCATATTCTGTCATCTTCTGTCATCTTCCGTCATCTTCTGTCATTCTGTCATCTTCTGTCATTCTGTCATCTTCTGTCATCTTCTGTCATCTTCTGTCATTCTGTCATCTTCTGTCATTCTGTCATCTTCTGTCATCTTCTGTCATTCTGTAATCTTCTGTCATTCTGTCCTCTTCTTTCATCTTCTGTCATCTTCTGTCATTCTGTCATCTTCTGTCATCTTCTGTCATCTTCTGTCATTCTGTCATCTTCTGTCATTCTGTCATCTTCTGTCATCTTCTCTCATCTTCTGTCATTCTGTCATCTTCTGTCATCTTCTGTCATTCTGTCCTCTTCTGCCATTCTGTCATCTTCTGTCATCTTCTGTCATATTCTGTCATCTTCTGTCATCTTCTGTCATTCTGTCCTCTTCTGTCATTCTGTCATCTTCTGTCATTCTGTCATCTTTTGTCATTCTGTCCTTCTGTCATCTTCTGTCATCTTCTGTCATTCTGTCATCTTCTGTCATTCTGTCACCTTCTGTCATCTTCTGTCATATTCTGTCACGTTCTGTCATTCTGTCATCTTCTGTCATCTTCTGACATCTTCTGTCATTGTCATCTTCTGTCACTCTGTCATCTTCTGTCATATTCTGTCATCTTCTGTCTTATTCTGCCATCTTCTGTCATCTTCTGTCATCTTCTGTCATTCTGTCATCTTCTGTCATCTTCTGTCATCTTCTGTCATTCTGTCATCTTCTGTCATCTTCTGTCATCTTCTGTCATTCTGTCATCTTCTGTTATTCTGTCCGCTTCTGTCATTCTGTCATCTTCTGTCATTCTGTCACCTTCTGTCATCTTCTGTCATCTTCTGTCATTCTGTCATCTTCTGTCATTCTGTCATCTTCTGTCATCTTCTGTCATCTTCTGTCATTCTGTCATCTTCTGTCATTCTGTCATTTCTGTCATTCTGTCATCTTCTGTCATCTTCTGTCATCTTCTTTCATTCTGTCATCTTCTGTCATCTTCTGTCATTTTGTCATCTTCTGTCATTTTTCATCTTCTGTCATTCTGTCATCTTCTGTCATATTCTGTCATCCTGTCATCTTCTGTCCTTTTCTGTCATCTTCTGTCATTCTGTCATTCTGTCATCTTCTGTCATATTCTGTCATCTTCTGTCATATTCTGCCATCTGCTGTCATCTTCTGTCATCGTCTGTCATTCTGTCCTCCTGTCATCTTCTGTCATCTTCTGTCATTCTGTCATCTTCTGTCATTCTGTCATCTTCTGTCATCTTCTGTCATTCTGTCATCTTCTGTCATCTTCTGTCATTCTGTCATATTCTGTCATCTTCTGTCATATTCTGCCATTTGCTGTCATCTTCTGTCATCTTCTGTCATTCTGTCATCTTCTGTCATCTTCTGTCATCTTCTGTCATTCTGTCATCTTCTCTCATCTTCAGTCATTCTGTCCTTCTGTCATCTTCTGTCATCTTCTGCAATTCTGTCATCTTCTGTCATATTCTGTCATCTTCTGTCATTCTGTCCTCTTCTGTCATTCTGTCATCTTCTGTCATATTCTGTCATCTTCTGTCATCTTCTGTCATCTTCTGTCATCTTCCGTCATTCTGTCATCTTCTGTCATCTTCTGTCATTCTGTCATCTTCTGTCATCTTCTGTCATTCTGTCCTCTTCTGTCATTCTGTCATCTTCTGTCATCTTCTGTCATTCTGTCATCTTCTGTCATCTTCTGTCATTCTGTCATCTTCTGTCATCTTCTGTCATTCTGTCATCTTCTGTCATTCTGTCATCTTCTGTCATCTTCTGTCATTCTGTCATCTTCTGTCATCTTCTGTCATCTTCTGTCATCTTCTGTCATGTTCTGTCATTCTGTCATCTTCTGTCATCTTCTGTCATTCTGTCATCTTCTGTCATCGTCTGTCATCTTCTGTCATCTTCTGTCATCTTCTGTCATCTTCTGTCATCTTCTGTCATCTTCTGGCATTCTGTCCTCTTCTGTCTTATTCTGTCATCTTCTGTCATCTTCTGTCATTCTGTCATCTTCTGTCATCTTCTGTCATTCTGTCATCTTCTGTCATATTCTTTCATCTTCTATCATCTTCTGTCATCTTCTGTCATTCTGTCATCTTCTGTCATCTTCTGTCATCTTCTGTCATTCTGTCATCTTCTGTCATTCTGTCATCTTCTGTCATTCTGTCCTTCTGTCATCTTCTGTCATTCTGTCATCCTCTGTCATCTTCTGTCATCTTGTCATCTTCTGTCATCTTCTGTCACTCTGTCATCTTCTGTCATCTTCTGTCATCCTCTGTCATCTTCTGTCATCTTGTCATCTTCTGTCATCTTCTGTCATTCTGTCCTCTTCTGTCATCTTCTGTCATCTTCTGTCATTCTGTCATCTTCTGTCATTCTGTCATCTTCTGTCATCTTCTGTCATCTTCTGTCATCTTCAGTCACTCTGTCATCTTCTGTCATCTTCTGTCATTCTGTCATCTTCTGTCATTCTGTCCTCTTCTGTCATTCTGTCATCTTCTGTCATCTTCTGTCATTCTGTCATCTTCTGCCATCTGCTGTCATCTTCTGTCATCTTCTGTCATTCTGTCATCTTCTGTCATTCTGTCATCTTCTGTCATCTTCTGTCATCTTCTGTCATCTTCTGTCATCTTCAGTCATTCTGTCCTTCTGTCATCTTCTGTCATCTTCTGTCATTCTGTCATCTTCTGTCATCTTCTGTCATATTCTGTCATCTTCTGTCATTCTGTCCTCTTCTGTCATTCTGTCATCTTCTGTCATCTTCTGTCATTCTGTCATCTTCTGTCATCTTCTGTCATTCTGTCATCTTCTGTCATCTTCTGTCATTCTGTCATCTTCTGTCATTCTGTCATCTTCTGTCATCTTCTGTCATTCTGTCATCTTCTGTCATCTTCTGTCATCTTCTGTCATCTTCTGTCATGTTCTGTCATTCTGTCATCTTCTGTCATCTTCTGTCATTCTGTCATCTTCTGTCATCGTCTGTCATCTTCTGTCATCTTCTGTCATCTTCTGTCATCTTCTGTCATCTTCTGGCATTCTGTCCTCTTCTGTCTTATTCTGTCACCTTCTGTCATATTCTGTCATCTTCTGTCATCTTCTGTCATTCTGTCATCTTCTGTCATCTTCTGTCATTCTGTCATCTTCTGTCATATTCTTTCATCTTCTATCATCTTCTGTCATCTTCTGTCATTCTGTCATCTTCTGTCATCTTCTGTCATTCTGTCATCTTCTGTCATCTTCTGTCATTCTGTCATCTTCTGTCATTCTGTCATCTTCTGTCATTCTGTCCTTCTGTCATCTTCTGTCATTCTGTCATCCTCTGTCATCTTCTGTCATCTTGTCATCTTCTGTCATCTTCTGTCACTCTGTCATCTTCTGTCATCTTCTGTCATCCTCTGTCATCTTCTGTCATCTTGTCATCTTCTGTCATCTTCTGTCATTCTGTCCTCTTCTGTCATCTTCTGTCATCTTCTGTCATTCTGTCATCTTCTGTCATTCTGTCATCTTCTGTCATCTTCTGTCATCTTCTGTCATCTTCAGTCACTCTGTCATCTTCTGTCATCTTCTGTCATTCTATCATCTTCTGTCATCTTCTGTCATTCTGTCATCTTCTGTCATCTTCTGTCATTCTGTCATCTTCTGTCATCTTCTGTCATCTTCTGTCATCTTCTGTCATCTTCTGTCACTCTGTCATCTTCTGTCATCTTCTGTCATTCTGTAATCTTCTGTCATTCTGTCATCTTCTGTCATCTTCTGTCATCTTCTGTCATCTTCTGTCATACTCTGTCATCTTCTGTCACCTTCTGTCATTCTGTCCTCTTCTGCCATTCTGTCATCTTCTGTCATCTTCTGTCATCTTCTGTCATCTTTTGTCATTCTGTCATCTTCTGTCATTCTGTCCTCTTCTGTCATTCTGTCATCTTCTGTCATATGCAGTCACGTTCTGTCATTCTGTCATCTTCTGTCATATTCTGTCACGTTCTGTCATTCTGTCATCTTCTGTCATCTTCTGTCATTCTGTCATCTTCTGTCATTCTGTCATCTTCTGTCATATTCTGTCATCTTCTGTCATATTCTGCCATCTTCTGTCATCTTCTGTCATCTTCTGTCATTCTGTCATCTTCTCTCATTCTGTCACCTTCTGTCATCTTCTGTCATCTTCTGTCATCTTCTGTTATCTTCTGTCATTCTGTCCTCTTCTGTCATATTCTGTCATCTTCTGTCATCTTCCGTCATCTTCTGTCATTCTGTCATCTTCTGTCATTCTGTCATCTTCTGTCATTCTGTCCTTCTGTCATCTTCTGTCATCTTCTGTCATTCTGTCATCTTCTGTCATCTTCTGTCATCTTCTGTCATTCTGTCATCTTCTGTCATTCTGTCATCTTCTGTCATCTTCTGTCATTCTGTAATCTTCTGTCATTCTGTCCTCTTCTGTCATCTTCTGTCATCTTCTGTCATTCTGTCATCTTCTGTCATCTTCTGTCATCTTCTGTCATTCTGTCATCTTCTGTCATTCTGTCATCTTCTGTCATCTTCTCTCATCTTCTGTCATTCTGTCATCTTCTGTCATCTTCTGTCATTCTGTCCTCTTCTGCCATTCTGTCATCTTCTGTCATCTTCTGTCATCTTCTGTCATATTCTGTCATCTTCTGTCATCTTCTGTCATCTTCTGTCATTCTGTCCTCTTCTGTCATTCTGTCATCTTCTGTCATTCTGTCATCTTCTGTCATTCTGTCCTTCTGTCATCTTCTGTCATCTTCTGTCATTCTGTCATCTTCTGTCATTCTGTCACCTTCTGTCATCTTCTGTCATATTCTGTCACGTTCTGTCATTCTGTCATCTTCTGTCATCTTCTGACATCTTCTGTCATTGTCATCTTCTGTCACTCTGTCATCTTCTGTCATATTCTGTCATCTTCTGTCTTATTCTGCCATCTTCTGTCATCTTCTGTCATCTTCTGTCATTCTGTCATCTTCTGTCATCTTCTGTCATTCTGTCATCTTCTGTCATCTTCTGTCATCTTCTGTCATTCTGTCATCTTCTGTTATTCTGTCCGCTTCTGTCATTCTGTCATCTTCTGTCATTCTGTCACCTTCTGTCATCTTCTGTCATCTTCTGTCATTCTGTCATCTTCTGTCATTCTGTCATCTTCTGTCATCTTCTGTCATCTTCTGTCATTCTGTCATCTTCTGTCATTCTGTCATTTCTGTCATTCTGTCATCTTCTGTCATCTTCTGTCATCTTCTGTCATTCTGTCATCTTCTGTCATCTTCTGTCATTTTGTCATCTTCTGTCATTTTTCATCTTCTGTCATTCTGTCATCTTCTGTCATATTCTGTCATCCTGTCATCTTCTGTCCTTTTCTGTCATCTTCTGTCATTCTGTCATTCTGTCATCTTCTGTCATATTCTGTCATCTTCTGTCATATTCTGCCATCTGCTGTCATCTTCTGTCATCGTCTGTCATTCTGTCCTCCTGTCATCTTCTGTCATCTTCTGTCATTCTGTCATCTTCTGTCATTCTGTCATCTTCTGTCATCTTCTGTCATTCTGTCATCTTCTGTCATCTTCTGTCATTCTGTCATATTCTGTCATCTTCTGTCATATTCTGCCATTTGCTGTCATCTTCTGTCATCTTCTGTCATTCTGTCATCTTCTGTCATTCTGTCATCTTCTGTCATCTTCTGTCATCTTCTGTCATTCTGTCATCTTCTCTCATCTTCAGTCATTCTGTCCTTCTGTCATCTTCTGTCATCTTCTGTCATTCTGTCATCTTCTGTCATATTCTGTCATCTTCTGTCATTCTGTCCTCTTCTGTCATTCTGTCATCTTCTGTCATTCTGTCATATTCTGTCATCTTCTGTCATCTTCTGTCATCTTCTGTCATCTTCTGTCATTCTGTCATCTTCTGTCATCTTCTGTCATTCTGTCATCTTCTGTCATCTTCTGTCATTCTGTCATCTTCTGTCATCTTCTGTCATTCTGTCATCTTCTGTCATCTTCTGTCATTCTGTCATCTTCTGTCATTCTGTCATCTTCTGTCATCTTCTGTCATCTTCTGTCATTCTGTCATCTTCTCTCATCTTCAGTCATTCTGTCCTTCTGTCATCTTCTGTCATCTTCTGTCATTCTGTCATCTTCTGTCATCTTCTGTCATTCTGTCATCTTCTGTCATCTTCTGTCATCTTCTGTCATTCTGTCATCTTCTGTCATCTTCTGTCATCTTCTGTCATCTTCTGTCATGTTCTGTCATTCTGTCATCTTCTGTCATCTTCTGTCATTCTGTCATCTTCTGTCATCGTCTGTCATCTTCTGTCATCTTCTGGCATCTTCTGTCATCTTCTGTCATCTTCTGTCATTCTGTCCTCTTCTGTCATTCTGTCATCTTCTCTCATATTCTTTCATCTTCTGTCATCCTCTGTCATTCTGTCATCTTCTGTCATCTTCTGTCATTCTGTCATCTTCTGTCCTCTTCTGTCATTCTGTCATCTTCTGTCATCTTCTGTCATCTTCTGTCATATTCTGTCATCTTCTGTCATCTTCTGTCATCTTCTGTCATTCTGTCCTCTTCTGTCATTCTGTCATCTTCTGTCATTCTGTCATCTTCTGTCATTCTGTCCTTCTGTCATCTTCTGTCATCTTCTGTCATTCTGTCATCTTCTGTCATTCTGTCACCTTCTGTCATCTTCTGTCATCTTCTGTCATATTCTGTCACGTTCTGTCATTCTGTCATCTTCTGTCATCTTCTGACATCTTCTGTCATTGTCATCTTCTGTCACTCTGTCATCTTCTGTCATATTCTGTCATCTTCTGTCTTATTCTGTCATCTTCTGTCATTCTGTCATCTTCTGTCATCTTCTGTCATCTTCTGTCATTCTGTCATCTTCTGTCATCTTCTGTCATCTTCTGTCATTCTGTCATCTTCTGTTATTCTGTCCGCTTCTGTCATTCTGTCATCTTCTGTCATTCTGTCACCTTCTGTCATCTTCTGTCATCTTCTGTCATTCTGTCATCTTCTGTCATTCTGTCATCTTCTGTCATCTTCTGTCATTCTGTCATCTTCTGTCATTCTGTCATTTCTGTCATTCTGTCATCTTCTGTCATCTTCTGTCATCTTCTGTCATTCTGTCATCTTCTGTCATCTTCTGTCATTTTGTCATCTTCTGTCATTTTTCATCTTCTGTCATTCTGTCATCTTCTGTCATATTCTGTCATCCTGTCATCTTCTGTCCTTTTCTGTCATCTTCTGTCATTCTGTCATCTTCTGTCATTCTGTCATCTTCTGTCATATTCTGTCATCTTCTGTCATATTCTGCCATCTGCTGTCATCTTCTGTCATCGTCTGTCATTCCGTCCTCCTGTCATCTTCTGTCATCTTCTGTCATTCTGTCATCTTCTGTCATTCTGTCATCTTCTGTCATCTTCTGTCATTCTGTCATCTTCTGTCATCTTCTGTCATTCTGTCATATTCTGTCATCTTCTGTCATATTCTGCCATTTGCTGTCATCTTCTGTCATCTTCTGTCATTCTGTCATCTTCTGTCATTCTGTCATTTTCTGTCATCTTCTGTCATCTTCTCTCATCTTCAGTCATTCTGTCCTTCTGTCATCTTCTGTCATCTTCTGTCATTCTGTCATCTTCTGTCATATTCTGTCATCTTCTGTCATTCTGTCCTCTTCTGTCATTCTGTCATCTTCTGTCATATCCTGTCATCTTCTGTCATCTTCTGTCATCTTCTGTCATCTTCTGTCATTCTGTCATCTTCTGTCATCTTCTGTCATTCTGTCATCTTCTGTCATCTTCTGTCATTCTGTCATCTTCTGTCATTCTGTCATCTTCTGTCATCTTCTGTCATTCTGTCATCTTCTGTCATCTTCTGTCATCTTCTGTCATTCTGTCATTCTGTCATCTTCTGTCATCTTCTGTCATTCTGTCATCTTCTGTCATCGTCTGTCATCTTCTGTCATCTTCTGTCATCTTCTGTCATCTTCTGTCATTCTGTCCTCTTCTGTCATTCTGTCATCTTCTCTCATATTCTTTCATCTTCTGTCATCTTCTGTCATTCTGTCATCTTCTGTCATCTTCTGTCATTCTGTCATCTTCTGTCATCTTCTGTCATTCTGTCATCTTCTGTCATTCTGTCATCTTCTGTCATTCTGTCATCTTCTGTCATCGTCTGTCATCTTCTGTCATCTTCTGTCATCTTCTGTCATCTTCCGTCATTCTGTCCTCTTCTGTCATTCTGTCATCTTCTCTCATATTCTTTCATCTTCTGTCATCTTCTGTCATCTTCTGTCATTCTGTCATCTTCTGTCATCTTCTGTCATTCTGTCATCTTCTGTCATCTTCTGTCATTCTGTCATCTTCTGTCATTCTGTCATCTTCTGTCATTCTGTCCTTCTGTCATCTTCTGTCATCTTCTGTCATTCTGTCATCCTCTGTCATCTTCTGTCATCTTGTCATCTTCTGTCATCTTCTGTCATTCTGTAATCTTCTGTCATCTTCTGTCATTCTGTCATCTTCTGTCATCTTCTGTCATCTTCTGTCACTCTGTCATCTTCTGTCATCTTCTGTCATCCTCTGTCATCTTCTGTCATCTTGTCATCTTCTGTCATCTTCTGTCATTCTGTCCTCTTCTGTCATCTTCTGTCATCTTCTGTCATTCTGTCATCTTCTGTCATCTTCTGTCATCTTCTGTCATCTTCTGTCATCTTCTGTCACTCTGTCATCTTCTGTCATCTTCTGCCATTCTGTCATCTTCTGTCATCTTCTGTCATTCTGTCATCTTCTGTCATCTTCTGTCATTCTGTCATCTTCTGTCATCTTCTGTCATCTTCTGTCATCTTCTGTCACTCTGTCATCTTCTGTCATCTTCTGTCATTCTGTCATCTTCTGTCATCTTCTGTCATCTTCTGTCATCTTCTGTCATTCTGTCATCTTCTGTCATCTTCTGTCATTCTGTCATCTTCTGTCATATTCTTTCATCTTCTATCATCTTCTGTCATCTTCTGTCATTCTGTCATCTTCTGTCATCTTCTGTCATCTTCTGTCATTCTGTCATCTTCTGTTATTCTGTCCGCTTCTGTCATTCTGTCATCTTCTGTCATTCTGTCACCTTCTGTCATCTTCTGTCATCTTCTGTCATTCTGTCATCTTCTGTCATTCTGTCATCTTCTGTCATCTTCTGTCATCTTCTGTCATTCTGTCATCTTCTGTCATTCTGTCATTTCTGTCATTCTGTCATCTTCTGTCATCTTCTGTCATCTTCTGTCATTCTGTCATCTTCTGTCATCTTCTGTCATTTTGTCATCTTCTGTCATTTTTCATCTTCTGTCATTCTGTCATCTTCTGTCATATTCTGTCATCCTGTCATCTTCTGTCCTTTTCTGTCATCTTCTGTCATTCTGTCATCTTCTGTCATTCTGTCATCTTCTGTCATATTCTGTCATCTTCTGTCATATTCTGCCATCTGCTGTCATCTTCTGTCATCGTCTGTCATTCCGTCCTCCTGTCATCTTCTGTCATCTTCTGTCATTCTGTCATCTTCTGTCATCTTCTGTCATTCTGTCATCTTCTGTCATATTCTTTCATCTTCTATCATCTTCTGTCATCTTCTGTCATTCTGTCATCTTCTGTCATCTTCTGTCATTTTGTCATCTTCTGTCATTTTTCATCTTCTGTCATTCTGTCATCTTCTGTCATATTCTGTCATCCTGTCATCTTCTGTCCTTTTCTGTCATCTTCTGTCATTCTGTCATTCTGTCATCTTCTGTCATATTCTGTCATCTTCTGTCATATTCTGCCATCTGCTGTCATCTTCTGTCATCGTCTGTCATTCTGTCCTCCTGTCATCTTCTGTCATCTTCTGTCATTCTGTCATCTTCTGTCATTCTGTCATCTTCTGTCATCTTCTGTCATTCTGTCATCTTCTGTCATCTTCTGTCATTCTGTCATATTCTGTCATCTTCTGTCATATTCTGCCATTTGCTGTCATCTTCTGTCATCTTCTGTCATTCTGTCATCTTCTGTCATTCTGTCATCTTCTGTCATCTTCTGTCATCTTCTGTCATTCTGTCATCTTCTCTCATCTTCAGTCATTCTGTCCTTCTGTCATCTTCTGTCATCTTCTGTCATTCTGTCATCTTCTGTCATATTCTGTCATCTTCTGTCATTCTGTCCTCTTCTGTCATTCTGTCATCTTCTGTCATATTCTGTCATCTTCTGTCATCTTCTGTCATCTTCTGTCATCTTCTGTCATTCTGTCATCTTCTGTCATCTTCTGTCATTCTGTCATCTTCTGTCATCTTCTGTCATTCTGTCATCTTCTGTCATTCTGTCATCTTCTGTCATTCTGTCATCTTCTGTCATCTTCTGTCATCTTCTGTCATCTTCTGTCATGTTCTGTCATTCTGTCATCTTCTGTCATCTTCTGTCATTCTGTCATCTTCTGTCATCGTCTGTCATCTTCTGTCATCTTCTGGCATCTTCTGTCATCTTCTGTCATCTTCTGTCATTCTGTCCTCTTCTGTCATTCTGTCATCTTCTCTCATATTCTTTCATCTTCTGTCATCCTCTGTCATTCTGTCATCTTCTGTCATCTTCTGTCATTCTGTCATCTTCTGTCCTCTTCTGTCATTCTGTCATCTTCTGTCATCTTCTGTCATCTTCTGTCATATTCTGTCATCTTCTGTCATCTTCTGTCATCTTCTGTCATTCTGTCCTCTTCTGTCATTCTGTCATCTTCTGTCATTCTGTCATCTTCTGTCATTCTGTCCTTCTGTCATCTTCTGTCATCTTCTGTCATTCTGTCATCTTCTGTCATTCTGTCACCTTCTGTCATCTTCTGTCATCTTCTGTCATATTCTGTCACGTTCTGTCATTCTGTCATCTTCTGTCATCTTCTGACATCTTCTGTCATTGTCATCTTCTGTCACTCTGTCATCTTCTGTCATATTCTGTCATCTTCTGTCTTATTCTGTCATCTTCTGTCATTCTGTCATCTTCTGTCATCTTCTGTCATCTTCTGTCATTCTGTCATCTTCTGTCATCTTCTGTCATCTTCTGTCATTCTGTCATCTTCTGTTATTCTGTCCGCTTCTGTCATTCTGTCATCTTCTGTCATTCTGTCACCTTCTGTCATCTTCTGTCATCTTCTGTCATTCTGTCATCTTCTGTCATTCTGTCATCTTCTGTCATCTTCTGTCATCTTCTGTCATTCTGTCATCTTCTGTCATTCTGTCATTTCTGTCATTCTGTCATCTTCTGTCATCTTCTGTCATCTTCTGTCATTCTGTCATCTTCTGTCATCTTCTGTCATTTTGTCATCTTCTGTCATTTTTCATCTTCTGTCATTCTGTCATCTTCTGTCATATTCTGTCATCCTGTCATCTTCTGTCCTTTTCTGTCATCTTCTGTCATTCTGTCATCTTCTGTCATTCTGTCATCTTCTGTCATATTCTGTCATCTTCTGTCATATTCTGCCATCTGCTGTCATCTTCTGTCATCGTCTGTCATTCCGTCCTCCTGTCATCTTCTGTCATCTTCTGTCATTCTGTCATCTTCTGTCATTCTGTCATCTTCTGTCATCTTCTGTCATTCTGTCATCTTCTGTCATCTTCTGTCATTCTGTCATATTCTGTCATCTTCTGTCATATTCTGCCATTTGCTGTCATCTTCTGTCATCTTCTGTCATTCTGTCATCTTCTGTCATTCTGTCATTTTCTGTCATCTTCTGTCATCTTCTCTCATCTTCAGTCATTCTGTCCTTCTGTCATCTTCTGTCATCTTCTGTCATTCTGTCATCTTCTGTCATATTCTGTCATCTTCTGTCATTCTGTCCTCTTCTGTCATTCTGTCATCTTCTGTCATATTCTGTCATCTTCTGTCATCTTCTGTCATCTTCTGTCATCTTCTGTCATTCTGTCATCTTCTGTCATCTTCTGTCATTCTGTCATCTTCTGTCATCTTCTGTCATTCTGTCATCTTCTGTCATTCTGTCATCTTCTGTCATCTTCTGTCATTCTGTCATCTTCTGTCATCTTCTGTCATCTTCTGTCATTCTGTCATTCTGTCATCTTCTGTCATCTTCTGTCATCGTCTGTCATCTTCTGTCATCTTCTGTCATCTTCTGTCATCTTCTGTCATTCTGTCCTCTTCTGTCATTCTGTCATCTTCTCTCATATTCTTTCATCTTCTGTCATCTTCTGTCATTCTGTCATCTTCTGTCATCTTCTGTCATTCTGTCATCTTCTGTCATCTTCTGTCATTCTGTCATCTTCTGTCATTCTGTCATCTTCTGTCATTCTGTCATCTTCTGTCATCGTCTGTCATCTTCTGTCATCTTCTGTCATCTTCTGTCATCTTCTGTCATCTTCCGTCATTCTGTCCTCTTCTGTCATTCTGTCATCTTCTCTCATATTCTTTCATCTTCTGTCATCTTCTGTCATCTTCTGTCATTCTGTCATCTTCTGTCATCTTCTGTCATTCTGTCATCTTCTGTCATCTTCTGTCATTCTGTCATCTTCTGTCATTCTGTCATCTTCTGTCATTCTGTCCTTCTGTCATCTTCTGTCATCTTCTGTCATTCTGTCATCCTCTGTCATCTTCTGTCATCTTGTCATCTTCTGTCATCTTCTGTCATTCTGTAATCTTCTGTCATCTTCTGTCATTCTGTCATCTTCTGTCATCTTCTGTCATCTTCTGTCACTCTGTCATCTTCTGTCATCTTCTGTCATCCTCTGTCATCTTCTGTCATCTTGTCATCTTCTGTCATCTTCTGTCATTCTGTCCTCTTCTGTCATCTTCTGTCATCTTCTGTCATTCTGTCATCTTCTGTCATCTTCTGTCATCTTCTGTCATCTTCTGTCATCTTCTGTCACTCTGTCATCTTCTGTCATCTTCTGCCATTCTGTCATCTTCTGTCATCTTCTGTCATTCTGTCATCTTCTGTCATCTTCTGTCATTCTGTCATCTTCTGTCATCTTCTGTCATCTTCTGTCATCTTCTGTCACTCTGTCATCTTCTGTCATCTTCTGTCATTCTGTCATCTTCTGTCATCTTCTGTCATCTTCTGTCATCTTCTGTCATTCTGTCATCTTCTGTCATCTTCTGTCATTCTGTCATCTTCTGTCATATTCTTTCATCTTCTATCATCTTCTGTCATCTTCTGTCATTCTGTCATCTTCTGTCATCTTCTGTCATCTTCTGTCATTCTGTCATCTTCTGTTATTCTGTCCGCTTCTGTCATTCTGTCATCTTCTGTCATTCTGTCACCTTCTGTCATCTTCTGTCATCTTCTGTCATTCTGTCATCTTCTGTCATTCTGTCATCTTCTGTCATCTTCTGTCATCTTCTGTCATTCTGTCATCTTCTGTCATTCTGTCATTTCTGTCATTCTGTCATCTTCTGTCATCTTCTGTCATCTTCTGTCATTCTGTCATCTTCTGTCATCTTCTGTCATTTTGTCATCTTCTGTCATTTTTCATCTTCTGTCATTCTGTCATCTTCTGTCATATTCTGTCATCCTGTCATCTTCTGTCCTTTTCTGTCATCTTCTGTCATTCTGTCATCTTCTGTCATTCTGTCATCTTCTGTCATATTCTGTCATCTTCTGTCATATTCTGCCATCTGCTGTCATCTTCTGTCATCGTCTGTCATTCCGTCCTCCTGTCATCTTCTGTCATCTTCTGTCATTCTGTCATCTTCTGTCATCTTCTGTCATTCTGTCATCTTCTGTCATATTCTTTCATCTTCTATCATCTTCTGTCATCTTCTGTCATTCTGTCATCTTCTGTCATCTTCTGTCATTCTGTCATCTTCTGTCATCTTCTGTCATTCTGTCATCTTCTGTCATTCTGTCATCTTCTGTCATTCTGTCCTTCTGTCATCTTCTGTCATTCTGTCATCCTCTGTCATCTTCTGTCATCTTGTCATCTTCTGTCATCTTCTGTCACTCTGTCATCTTCTGTCATCTTCTGTCATCCTCTGTCATCTTCTGTCATCTTGTCATCTTCTGTCATCTTCTGTCATTCTGTCCTCTTCTGTCATCTTCTGTCATTCTGTCATCTTCTGTCATTCTGTCATCTTCTGTCATCTTCTGTCATCTTCTGTCATCTTCTGTCATTCTGTCATCTTCTGTCATCTTCTGTCATTCTATCATCTTCTGTCATCTTCTGTCATTCTGTCATCTTCTGTCATTCTGTCATCTTCTGTCATCTTCTGTCATTCTGTCATCTTCTGTCATCTTCTGTCATCTTCTGTCATCTTCTGTCACTCTGTCATCTTCTGTCATCTTCTGTCATTCTGTAATCTTCTGTCATTCTGTCATCTTCTGTCATCTTCTGTCATCTTCTGTCATACTCTGTCATCTTCTGTCACCTTCTGTCATTCTGTCCTCTTCTGCCATTCTGTCATCCTCTGTCATCTTCTGTCATCTTCTGTCATCTTTTGTCATTCTGTCATCTTCTGTCATTCTGTCCTCTTCTGTCATTCTGTCATATGCAGTCACGTTCTGTCATTCTGTCATCTTCTGTCATATTCTGTCACGTTCTGTCATTCTGTCATCTTCTGTCATCTTCTGTCATTCTGTCATCTTCTGTCATTCTGTCATCTTCTGTCATATTCTGTCATCTTCTGTCATATTCTGCCATCTTCTGTCATCTTCTGTCATCTTCTGTCATTCTGTCATCTTCTCTCATTCTGTCACCTTCTGTCATCTTCTGTCATCTTCTGTCATCTTCTGTTATCTTCTGTCATTCTGTCCTCTTCTGTCATATTCTGTCATCTTCTGTCATCTTCCGTCATCTTCTGTCATTCTGTCATCTTCTGTCATTCTGTCATCTTCTGTCATTCTGTCCTTCTGTCATCTTCTGTCATCTTCTGTCATTCTGTCATCTTCTGTCATCTTCTGTCATCTTCTGTCATTCTGTCATCTTCTGTCATTCTGTCATCTTCTGTCATCTTCTGTCATTCTGTAATCTTCTGTCATTCTGTCCTCTTCTGTCATCTTCTGTCATCTTCTGTCATTCTGTCATCTTCTGTCATCTTCTGTCATCTTCTGTCATTCTGTCATCTTCTGTCATCTTCTGTCATTCTGTCATCTTCTGTCATCTTCTCTCATCTTCTGTCATTCTGTCATCTTCTGTCATCTTCTGTCATTCTGTCCTCTTCTGCCATTCTGTCATCTTCTGTCATCTTCTGTCATCTTCTGTCATATTCTGTCATCTTCTGTCATCTTCTGTCATCTTCTGTCATTCTGTCCTCTTCTGTCATTCTGTCATCTTCTGTCATTCTGTCATCTTCTGTCATTCTGTCCTTCTGTCATCTTCTGTCATTCTGTCACCTTCTGTCATCTTCTGTCATCTTCTGTCATATTCTGTCACGTTCTGTCATTCTGTCATCTTCTGTCATCTTCTGACATCTTCTGTCATTGTCATCTTCTGTCACTCTGTCATCTTCTGTCATATTCTGTCATCTTCTGTCTTATTCTGTCATCTTCTGTCATCTTCTGTCATCTTCTGTCATTCTGTCATCTTCTGTCATCTTCTGTCATCTTCTGTCATTCTGTCATCTTCTGTCATCTTCTGTCATCTTCTGTCATTCTGTCATCTTCTGTTATTCTGTCCGCTTCTGTCATTCTGTCATCTTCTGTCATTCTGTCACCTTCTGTCATCTTCTGTCATCTTCTGTCATTCTGTCATCTTCTGTCATCTTCTGTCATCTTCTGTCATTCTGTCATCTTCTATCATTCTGTCATTTCTGTCATTCTGTCATCTTCTGTCATCTTCTGTCATCTTCTGTCATTCTGTCATCTTCTGTCATCTTCTGTCATTTTGTCATCTTCTGTCATTTTTCATCTTCTGTCATTCTGTCATCTTCTGTCATATTCTGTCATCCTGTCATCTTCTGTCCTTTTCTGTCATCTTCTGTCATCTTCTGTCATTCTGTCATTCTGTCATCTTCTGTCATATTCTGTCATCTTCTGTCATATTCTGCCATCTGCTGTCATCTTCTGTCATCGTCTGTCATTCTGTCCTCCTGTCATCTTCTGTCATCTTCTGTCATTCTGTCATCTTCTGTCATTCTGTCATCTTCTGTCATCTTCTGTCATTCTGTCATCTTCTGTCATCTTCTGTCATTCTGTCATATTCTGTCATCTTCTGTCATATTCTGCCATTTGCTGTCATCTTCTGTCATCTTCTGTCATTCTGTCATCTTCTGTCATTCTGTCATCTTCTGTCATCTTCTGTCATCTTCTGTCATTCTGTCATCTTCTCTCATCTTCAGTCATTCTGTCCTTCTGTCATCTTCTGTCATCTTCTGTCATTCTGTCATCTTCTGTCATATTCTGTCATCTTCTGTCATTCTGTCCTCTTCTGTCATTCTGTCATCTTCTGTCATATTCTGTCATCTTCTGTCATCTTCTGTCATCTTCTGTCATCTTCTGTCATCTTCTGTCATTCTGTCATCTTCTGTCATTCTGTCATCTTCTGTCATCTTCTGTCATTCTGTCATCTTCTGTCATTCTGTCATCTTCTGTCATTCTGTCATCTTCTGTCATCTTCTGTCATCTTCTGTCATCTTCTGTCATCTTCTGTCATTCTGTCATCTTCTGTCATTCTGTCATCTTCTGTCATCGTCTGTCATCTTCTGTCATCTTCTGTCATCTTCTGTCATCTTCTGTCATCTTCTGTCATTCTGTCCTCTTCTGTCATTCTGTCATCTTCTCTCATATTCTTTCATCTTCTGTCATCTTCTGTCATTCTGTCATCTTCTGTCATCTTCTGTCATTCTGTCATCTTCTGTCCTCTTCTGTCATTCTGTCATCTTCTGTCATCTTCTGTCATCTTCTGTCATATTCTGTCATCTTCTGTCATCTTCTGTCATTCTGTCCTCTTCTGTCATTCTGTCATCTTCTGTCATTCTGTCATCTTCTGTCATTCTGTCCTTCTGTCATCTTCTGTCATCTTCTGTCATTCTGTCATCTTCTGTCATTCTGTCACCTTCTGTCATCTTCTGTCATCTTCTGTCATATTCTGTCACGTTCTGTCATTCTGTCATCTTCTGTCATCTTCTGACATCTTCTGTCATTGTCATCTTCTGTCACTCTGTCATCTTCTGTCATATTCTGTCATCTTCTGTCTTATTCTGTCATCTTCTGTCATTCTGTCATCTTCTGTCATCTTCTGTCATCTTCTGTCATTCTGTCATCTTCTGTCATCTTCTGTCATCTTCTGTCATTCTGTCATCTTCTGTTATTCTGTCCGCTTCTGTCATTCTGTCATCTTCTGTCATTCTGTCACCTTCTGTCATCTTCTGTCATCTTCTGTCATTCTGTCATCTTCTGTCATTCTGTCATCTTCTGTCATCTTCTGTCATCTTCTGTCATTCTGTCATCTTCTGTCATTCTGTCATTTCTGTCATTCTGTCATCTTCTGTCATCTTCTGTCATCTTCTGTCATTCTGTCATCTTCTGTCATTTTGTCATCTTCTGTCATTTTTCATCTTCTGTCATTCTGTCATCTTCTGTCATATTCTGTTATCCTGTCATCTTCTGTCCTTTTCTGCCATCTTCTGTCATTCTGTCATCTTCTGTCATTCTGTCATCTTCTGTCATATTCTGTCATCTTCTGTCATATTCTGCCATCTGCTGTCATCTTCTGTCATCGTCTGTCATTCTGTCCTCCTGTCATCTTCTGTCATCTTCTGTCATTCTGTCATCTTCTGTCATTCTGTCATCTTCTGTCATCTTCTGTCATTCTGTCATCTTCTGTCATTCTGTCATATTCTGTCATCTTCTGTCATATTCTGCCATTTGCTGTCATCTTCTGTCATCTTCTGTCATTCTGTCATCTTCTGTCATTCTGTCATTTTCTGTCATCTTCTGTCATCTTCTGTCATTCTGTCATCTTCTCTCATCTTCAGTCATTCTGTCCTTCTGTCATCTTCTGTCATCTTCTGTCATTCTGTCATCTTCTGTCATATTCTGTCATCTTCTGTCATTCTGTCCTCTTCTGTCATTCTGTCATCTTCTGTCGTATTCTGTCATCTTCTGTCATCTTCTGTCATCTTCTGTCATCTTCTGTCATTCTGTCATCTTCTGTCATCTTCTGTCATTCTGTCATCTTCTGTCATCTTCTGTCATTCTGTCATCTTCTGTCATTCTGTCATCTTCTGTCATCTTCTGTCATTCTGTCATCTTCTGTCATCTTCTGTCATCTTCTGTCATCTTCTGTCATCTTCTGTCATTCTGTCATTCTGTCATCTTCTGTCATCTTCTGTCATTCTGTCATCTTCTGTCATCGTCTGTCATCTTCTGTCATCTTCTGTCATCTTCTGTCATCTTCTGACATCTTCTGTCATTCTGTCCTCTTCTGTCATTCTGTCATCTTCTCTCATATTCTTTCATCTTCTGTCATCTTCTGTCATTCTGTCATCTTCTGTCATCTTCTGTCATTCTGTCATCTTCTGTCATCTTCTGTCATTCTGTCATCTTCTGTCATTCTGTCATCTTCTGTCATTCTGTCATCTTCTGTCATCGTCTGTCATCTTCTGTCATCTTCTGTCATCTTCTGTCATCTTCTGTCATCTTCCGTCATTCTGTCCTCTTCTGTCATTCTGTCATCTTCTCTCATATTCTTTCATCTTCTGTCATCTTCTGTCATCTTCTGTCATTCTGTCATCTTCTGTCATCTTCTGTCATTCTGTCATCTTCTGTCATCTTCTGTCATTCTGTCATCTTCTGTCATTCTGTCATCTTCTGTCATTCTGTCCTTCTGTCATCTTCTGTCATCTTCTGTCATTCTGTCATCCTCTGTCATCTTCTGTCATCTTGTCATCTTCTGTCATCTTCTGTCATTCTGTAATCTTCTGTCATCTTCTGTCATTCTGTCATCTTCTGTCATCTTCTGTCATCTTCTGTCACTCTGTCATCTTCTGTCATCTTCTGTCATCCTCTGTCATCTTCTGTCATCTTGTCATCTTCTGTCATCTTCTGTCATTCTGTCCTCTTCTGTCATCTTCTGTCATCTTCTGTCATCTTCTGTCATCTTCTGTCATCTTCTGTCATCTTCTGTCACTCTGTCATCTTCTGTCATCTTCTGTCATTCTGTCATCTTCTGTCATCTTCTGTCATTCTGTCATCTTCTGTCATCTTCTGTCATTCTGTCATCTTCTGTCATCTTCTGTCATCTTCTGTCATCTTCTGTCACTCTGTCATCTTCTGTCATCTTCTGTCATTCTGTCATCTTCTGTCATCTTCTGTCATCTTCTGTCATCTTCTGTCACTCTGTCATCTTCTGTCATCTTCTGTCATTTTGTAATCTTCTGTCATTCTGTCATCTTCTGTCATCTTCTGTCATCTTCTGTCATCTTCTGTCATACTCTGTCATCTTCTGTCATCTTCTGTCATTCTGTCCTCTTCTGCCATTCTGTCATCTTCTGTCATCTTCTGTCATCTTTTGTCATTCTGTCATCTTCTGTCATTCTGTCGTCTTCTGTCATTCTGTCATCTTCTGTCATTCTGTCATCTTCTGTCATTCTGTCCTTCTGTCATCTTCTGTCATCTTCTGTCATTCTGTCATCTTCTGTCATCTTCTGTCATCTTCTGTCATTCTGTCATCTTCTGTCATCTTCAGTCATTCTGTCATCTTCTGTCTTTCTCTCATCTTCTGTCATATTCTGTCACGTTCTGTCATTCTGTCATCTTCTGTCATCTTCTGTCATTCTGTCATCTTCTGTCATTCTGTCATCTTCTGTCATATTCTGTCATCTTCTATCATATTCTGCCATCTTCTGTCATCTTCTGTCATCTTCTGTCATTCTGTCATCTTCTCTCATTCTGTCATATTCTGTCAACTTCTGTCATCTTCTGTCATCTTCTGTCATTCTGTCAACTTCTGTCATTCTGTCATCTTCTGTCATTCTGTCCTTCTGTCATCTTCTGTCATCTTCTGTCATTCTGTCATCTTCTGTCATTCTGACATCTTCTGTCATCTTCTGTCATCTTCTGTCATTCTGTCATCTTCTGTCATCTTCTGTCATTTTGTCATCTTCTGTCATTTTTCATCTTCTGTCATTCTGTCATCTTCTGTCATATTCTGTCATCCTGTCATCTTCTGTCCTTTTCTGTCATCTTCTGTCATTCTGTCATCTTCTGTCATTCTGTCATCTTCTGTCATATTCTGTCATCTTCTGTCATATTCTGCCATCTGCTGTCATCGTCTGTCATTCTGTCCTCCTGTCATCTTCTGTCATCTTCTGTCATTCTGTCATCTTCTGTCATTCTGTCATCTTCTGTCATCTTCTGTCATTCTGTCATCTTCTGTCATCTTCTGTCATTCTGTCATATTCTGTCATCTTCTGTCATATTCTGCCATTTGCTGTCATCTTCTGTCATCTTCTGTCATTCTGTCATCTTCTGTCATCTTCTGTCATCTTCTGTCATCTTCTGTCATCTTCTGTCATTCTGTCATCTTCTGTCATTCTGTCATCTTCTGTCATCTTCTGTCATTCTGTCATCTTCTGTCATTCTGTCATCTTCTGTCATTCTGTCATCTTCTGTCATCTTCTGTCATCTTCTGTCATCTTCTGTCATCTTCTGTCATTCTGTCATCTTCTGTCATTCTGTCATCTTCTGTCATCGTCTGTCATCTTCTGTCATCTTCTGTCATCTTCTGTCATCTTCTGTCATTCTGTCCTCTTCTGTCATTCTGTCATCTTCTCTCATATTCTTTCATCTTCTGTCATCTTCTGTCATTCTGTCATCTTCTGTCATCTTCTGTCATTCTGTCATCTTCTGTCCTCTTCTGTCATTCTGTCATCTTCTGTCATCTTCTGTCATCTTCTGTCATATTCTGTCATCTTCTGTCATCTTCTGTCATTCTGTCCTCTTCTGTCATTCTGTCATCTTCTGTCATTCTGTCATCTTCTGTCATTCTGTCCTTCTGTCCTCTTCTGTCACTCTGTCATCTTCTGTCATTCTGTCATCTTCTGTCATTCTGTCACCTTCTGTCATCTTCTGTCATCTTCTGTCATATTCTGTCACGTTCTGTCATTCTGTCATCTTCTGTCCTCTTCTGACATCTTCTGTCATTGTCATCTTCTGTCACTCTGTCATCTTCTGTCATATTCTGTCATCTTCTGTCTTATTCTGTCATCTTCTGTCATTCTGTCATCTTCTGTCATCTTCTGTCATCTTCTGTCATTCTGTCATCTTCTGTCATCTTCTGTCATCTTCTGTCATTCTGTCATCTTCTGTTATTCTGTCCGCTTCTGTCATTCTGTCATCTTCTGTCATTCTGTCACCTTCTGTCATCTTCTGTCATCTTCTGTCATTCTGTCATCTTCTGTCATTCTGTCATCTTCTGTCATCTTCTGTCATTCTGTCATCTTCTGTCATTCTGTCATTTCTGTCATTCTGTCATCTTCTGTCATCTTCTGTCATCTTCTGTCATTCTGTCATCTTCTGTCATTTTGTCATCTTCTGTCATTTTTCATCTTCTGTCATTCTGTCATCTTCTGTCATATTCTGTTATCCTGTCATCTTCTGTCCTTTTCTGCCATCTTCTGTCATTCTGTCATCTTCTGTCATTCTGTCATCTTCTGTCATATTCTGTCATCTTCTGTCATATTCTGCCATCTGCTGTCATCTTCTGTCATCGTCTGTCATTCTGTCCTCCTGTCATCTTCTGTCATCTTCTGTCATTCTGTCATCTTCTGTCATTCTGTCATCTTCTGTCATCTTCTGTCATTCTGTCATCTTCTGTCATTCTGTCATATTCTGTCATCTTCTGTCATATTCTGCCATTTGCTGTCATCTTCTGTCATCTTCTGTCATTCTGTCATCTTCTGTCATTCTGTCATTTTCTGTCATCTTCTGTCATCTTCTGTCATTCTGTCATCTTCTCTCATCTTCAGTCATTCTGTCCTTCTGTCATCTTCTGTCATCTTCTGTCATTCTGTCATCTTCTGTCATATTCTGTCATCTTCTGTCATTCTGTCCTCTTCTGTCATTCTGTCATCTTCTGTCGTATTCTGTCATCTTCTGTCATCTTCTGTCATCTTCTGTCATCTTCTGTCATTCTGTCATCTTCTGTCATCTTCTGTCATTCTGTCATCTTCTGTCATCTTCTGTCATTCTGTCATCTTCTGTCATTCTGTCATCTTCTGTCATCTTCTGTCATTCTGTCATCTTCTGTCATCTTCTGTCATCTTCTGTCATCTTCTGTCATCTTCTGTCATTCTGTCATTCTGTCATCTTCTGTCATCTTCTGTCATTCTGTCATCTTCTGTCATCGTCTGTCATCTTCTGTCATCTTCTGTCATCTTCTGTCATCTTCTGACATCTTCTGTCATTCTGTCCTCTTCTGTCATTCTGTCATCTTCTGTCATCTTCTGTCATTCTGTCATCTTCTGTCATCGTCTGTCATCTTCTGTCATCTTCTGTCATCTTCTGTCATCTTCTGACATCTTCTGTCATTCTGTCCTCTTCTGTCATTCTGTCATCTTCTCTCATATTCTTTCATCTTCTTTCATCTTCTGTCATTCTGTCATCTTCTGTCATCTTCTGTCATTCTGTCATCTTCTGTCATCTTCTGTCATTCTGTCATCTTCTGTCATTCTGTCATCTTCTGTCATTCTGTCATCTTCTGTCATCGTCTGTCATCTTCTGTCATCTTTTGTCATCTTCTGTCATCTTCTGTCATCTTCCGTCATTCTGTCCTCTTCTGTCATTCTGTCATCTTCTCTCATATTCTTTCATCTTCTGTCATCTTCTGTCATCTTCTGTCATTCTGTCATCTTCTGTCATCTTCTGTCATTCTGTCATCTTCTGTCATCTTCTGTCATTCTGTCATCTTCTGTCATTCTGTCATCTTTTGTCATTCTGTCCTTCTGTCATCTTCTGTCATCTTCTGTCATTCTGTCATCCTCTGTCATCTTCTGTCATCTTGTCATCTTCTGTCATCTTCTGTCATTCTGTAATCTTCTGTCATCTTCTGTCATTCTGTCATCTTCTGTCATATTCTTTCATCTTCTATCATCTTCTGTCATCTTCTGTCATTCTGTCATCTTCTGTCATCTTCTGTCATTCTGTCATCTTCTGTCATCTTCTGTCATTCTGTCATCTTCTGTCATTCTGTCATCTTCTGTCATTCTGTCCTTCTGTCATCTTCTGTCATTCTGTCATCCTCTGTCATCTTCTGTCATCTTGTCATCTTCTGTCATCTTCTGTCACTCTGTCATCTTCTGTCATCTTCTGTCATCCTCTGTCATCTTCTGTCATCTTGTCATCTTCTGTCATCTTCTGTCATTCTGTCATCTTCTGTTATTCTGTCCGCTTCTGTCATTCTGTCATCTTCTGTCATTCTGTCACCTTCTGTCATCTTCTGTCATCTTCTGTCATTCTGTCATCTTCTGTCATCTTCTGTCATCTTCTGTCATTCTGTCATCTTCTATCATTCTGTCATTTCTGTCATTCTGTCATCTTCTGTCATCTTCTGTCATCTTCTGTCATTCTGTCATCTTCTGTCATCTTCTGTCATTTTGTCATCTTCTGTCATTTTTCATCTTCTGTCATTCTGTCATCTTCTGTCATATTCTGTCATCCTGTCATCTTCTGTCCTTTTCTGTCATCTTCTGTCATCTTCTGTCATTCTGTCATTCTGTCATCTTCTGTCATATTCTGTCATCTTCTGTCATATTCTGCCATCTGCTGTCATCTTCTGTCATCGTCTGTCATTCTGTCCTCCTGTCATCTTCTGTCATCTTCTGTCATTCTGTCATCTTCTGTCATTCTGTCATCTTCTGTCATCTTCTGTCATTCTGTCATCTTCTGTCATCTTCTGTCATTCTGTCATATTCTGTCATCTTCTGTCATATTCTGCCATTTGCTGTCATCTTCTGTCATCTTCTGTCATTCTGTCATCTTCTGTCATTCTGTCATCTTCTGTCATCTTCTGTCATCTTCTGTCATTCTGTCATCTTCTCTCATCTTCAGTCATTCTGTCCTTCTGTCATCTTCTGTCATCTTCTGTCATTCTGTCATCTTCTGTCATATTCTGTCATCTTCTGTCATCTTCTGTCATCTTCTGTCATCTTCTGTCATCTTCTGTCATTCTGTCATCTTCTGTCATTCTGTCATCTTCTGTCATCTTCTGTCATTCTGTCATCTTCTGTCATTCTGTCATCTTCTGTCATTCTGTCATCTTCTGTCATCTTCTGTCATCTTCTGTCATCTTCTGTCATCTTCTGTCATTCTGTCATCTTCTGTCATTCTGTCATCTTCTGTCATCGTCTGTCATCTTCTGTCATCTTCTGTCATCTTCTGTCATCTTCTGTCATCTTCTGTCATTCTGTCCTCTTCTGTCATTCTGTCATCTTCTCTCATATTCTTTCATCTTCTGTCATCTTCTGTCATTCTGTCATCTTCTGTCATCTTCTGTCATTCTGTCATCTTCTGTCCTCTTCTGTCATTCTGTCATCTTCTGTCATCTTCTGTCATCTTCTGTCATATTCTGTCATCTTCTGTCATCTTCTGTCATTCTGTCCTCTTCTGTCATTCTGTCATCTTCTGTCATTCTGTCATCTTCTGTCATTCTGTCCTTCTGTCATCTTCTGTCATCTTCTGTCATTCTGTCATCTTCTGTCATTCTGTCACCTTCTGTCATCTTCTGTCATCTTCTGTCATATTCTGTCACGTTCTGTCATTCTGTCATCTTCTGTCATCTTCTGACATCTTCTGTCATTGTCATCTTCTGTCACTCTGTCATCTTCTGTCATATTCTGTCATCTTCTGTCTTATTCTGTCATCTTCTGTCATTCTGTCATCTTCTGTCATCTTCTGTCATCTTCTGTCATTCTGTCATCTTCTGTCATCTTCTGTCATCTTCTGTCATTCTGTCATCTTCTGTTATTCTGTCCGCTTCTGTCATTCTGTCATCTTCTGTCATTCTGTCACCTTCTGTCATCTTCTGTCATCTTCTGTCATTCTGTCATCTTCTGTCATTCTGTCATCTTCTGTCATCTTCTGTCATCTTCTGTCATTCTGTCATCTTCTGTCATTCTGTCATTTCTGTCATTCTGTCATCTTCTGTCATCTTCTGTCATCTTCTGTCATTCTGTCATCTTCTGTCATTTTGTCATCTTCTGTCATTTTTCATCTTCTGTCATTCTGTCATCTTCTGTCATATTCTGTTATCCTGTCATCTTCTGTCCTTTTCTGCCATCTTCTGTCATTCTGTCATCTTCTGTCATTCTGTCATCTTCTGTCATATTCTGTCATCTTCTGTCATATTCTGCCATCTGCTGTCATCTTCTGTCATCGTCTGTCATTCTGTCCTCCTGTCATCTTCTGTCATCTTCTGTCATTCTGTCATCTTCTGTCATTCTGTCATCTTCTGTCATCTTCTGTCATTCTGTCATCTTCTGTCATCTTCTGTCATTCTGTCATATTCTGTCATCTTCTGTCATATTCTGCCATTTGCTGTCATCTTCTGTCATCTTCTGTCATTCTGTCATCTTCTGTCATTCTGTCATTTTCTGTCATCTTCTGTCATCTTCTGTCATTCTGTCATCTTCTCTCATCTTCAGTCATTCTGTCCTTCTGTCATCTTCTGTCATCTTCTGTCATTCTGTCATCTTCTGTCATATTCTGTCATCTTCTGTCATTCTGTCCTCTTCTGTCATTCTGTCATCTTCTGTCGTATTCTGTCATCTTCTGTCATCTTCTGTCATCTTCTGTCATCTTCTGTCATTCTGTCATCTTCTGTCATCTTCTGTCATTCTGTCATCTTCTGTCATCTTCTGTCATTCTGTCATCTTCTGTCATTCTGTCATCTTCTGTCATCTTCTGTCATTCTGTCATCTTCTGTCATCTTCTGTCATCTTCTGTCATCTTCTGTCATTCTGTCATTCTGTCATCTTCTGTCATCTTCTGTCATTCTGTCATCTTCTGTCATCGTCTGTCATCTTCTGTCATCTTCTGTCATCTTCTGTCATCTTCTGACATCTTCTGTCATTCTGTCCTCTTCTGTCATTCTGTCATCTTCTCTCATATTCTTTCATCTTCTTTCATCTTCTGTCATTCTGTCATCTTCTGTCATCTTCTGTCATTCTGTCATCTTCTGTCATCTTCTGTCATTCTGTCATCTTCTGTCATTCTGTCATCTTCTGTCATTCTGTCATCTTCTGTCATCGTCTGTCATCTTCTGTCATCTTTTGTCATCTTCTGTCATCTTCTGTCATCTTCCGTCATTCTGTCCTCTTCTGTCATTCTGTCATCTTCTCTCATATTCTTTCATCTTCTGTCATCTTCTGTCATCTTCTGTCATTCTGTCATCTTCTGTCATCTTCTGTCATTCTGTCATCTTCTGTCATCTTCTGTCATTCTGTCATCTTCTGTCATTCTGTCATCTTTTGTCATTCTGTCCTTCTGTCATCTTCTGTCATCTTCTGTCATTCTGTCATCCTCTGTCATCTTCTGTCATCTTGTCATCTTCTGTCATCTTCTGTCATTCTGTAATCTTCTGTCATCTTCTGTCATTCTGTCATCTTCTGTCATATTCTTTCATCTTCTATCATCTTCTGTCATCTTCTGTCATTCTGTCATCTTCTGTCATCTTCTGTCATTCTGTCATCTTCTGTCATCTTCTGTCATTCTGTCATCTTCTGTCATTCTGTCATCTTCTGTCATTCTGTCCTTCTGTCATCTTCTGTCATTCTGTCATCCTCTGTCATCTTCTGTCATCTTGTCATCTTCTGTCATCTTCTGTCACTCTGTCATCTTCTGTCATCTTCTGTCATCCTCTGTCATCTTCTGTCATCTTGTCATCTTCTGTCATCTTCTGTCATTCTGTCCTCTTCTGTCATCTTCTGTCATTCTGTCATCTTCTGTCATTCTGTCATCTTCTGTCATCTTCTGTCATTCTATCATCTTCTGTCATCTTCTGTCATTCTGTCATCTTCTGTCATTCTGTCATCTTCTGTCATCTTCTGTCATTCTGTCATCTTCTGTCATCTTCTGTCATCTTCTGTCATCTTCTGTCACTCTGTCATCTTCTGTCATCTTCTGTCATTCTGTAATCTTCTGTCATTCTGTCATCTTCTGTCATCTTCTGTCATCTTCTGTCATACTCTGTCATCTTCTGTCACCTTCTGTCATTCTGTCCTCTTCTGCCATTCTGTCATCCTCTGTCATCTTCTGTCATCTTCTGTCATCTTTTGTCATTCTGTCATCTTCTGTCATTCTGTCCTCTTCTGTCATTCTGTCATCTTCTGTCATATGCAGTCACGTTCTGTCATTCTGTCATCTTCTGTCATATTCTGTCACGTTCTGTCATTCTGTCATCTTCTGTCATCTTCTGTCATTCTGTCATCTTCTGTCATTCTGTCATCTTCTGTCATATTCTGTCATCTTCTGTCATATTCTGCCATCTTCTGTCATCTTCTGTCATCTTCTGTCATTCTGTCATCTTCTCTCATTCTGTCACCTTCTGTCATCTTCTGTCATCTTCTGTCATCTTCTGTTATCTTCTGTCATTCTGTCCTCTTCTGTCATATTCTGTCATCTTCTGTCATCTTCCGTCATCTTCTGTCATTCTGTCATCTTCTGTCATTCTGTCATCTTCTGTCATTCTGTCCTTCTGTCATCTTCTGTCATCTTCTGTCATTCTGTCATCTTCTGTCATCTTCTGTCATCTTCTGTCATTCTGTCATCTTCTGTCATTCTGTCATCTTCTGTCATCTTCTGTCATTCTGTAATCTTCTGTCATTCTGTCCTCTTCTGTCATCTTCTGTCATCTTCTGTCATTCTGTCATCTTCTGTCATCTTCTGTCATCTTCTGTCATTCTGTCATCTTCTGTCATCTTCTGTCATTCTGTCATCTTCTGTCATCTTCTCTCATCTTCTGTCATTCTGTCATCTTCTGTCATCTTCTGTCATTCTGTCCTCTTCTGCCATTCTGTCATCTTCTGTCATCTTCTGTCATCTTCTGTCATATTCTGTCATCTTCTGTCATCTTCTGTCATCTTCTGTCATTCTGTCCTCTTCTGTCATTCTGTCATCTTCTGTCATTCTGTCATCTTCTGTCATTCTGTCCTTCTGTCATCTTCTGTCATCTTCTGTCATTCTGTCACCTTCTGTCATCTTCTGTCATCTTCTGTCATATTCTGTCACGTTCTGTCATTCTGTCATCTTCTGTCATCTTCTGACATCTTCTGTCATTGTCATCTTCTGTCACTCTGTCATCTTCTGTCATATTCTGTCATCTTCTGTCTTATTCTGTCATCTTCTGTCATCTTCTGTCATCTTCTGTCATTCTGTCATCTTCTGTCATCTTCTGTCATCTTCTGTCATTCTGTCATCTTCTGTCATCTTCTGTCATCTTCTGTCATTCTGTCATCTTCTGTTATTCTGTCCGCTTCTGTCATTCTGTCATCTTCTGTCATTCTGTCACCTTCTGTCATCTTCTGTCATCTTCTGTCATTCTGTCATCTTCTGTCATCTTCTGTCATCTTCTGTCATTCTGTCATCTTCTATCATTCTGTCATTTCTGTCATTCTGTCATCTTCTGTCATCTTCTGTCATCTTCTGTCATTCTGTCATCTTCTGTCATCTTCTGTCATTTTGTCATCTTCTGTCATTTTTCATCTTCTGTCATTCTGTCATCTTCTGTCATATTCTGTCATCCTGTCATCTTCTGTCCTTTTCTGTCATCTTCTGTCATCTTCTGTCATTCTGTCATTCTGTCATCTTCTGTCATATTCTGTCATCTTCTGTCATATTCTGCCATCTGCTGTCATCTTCTGTCATCGTCTGTCATTCTGTCCTCCTGTCATCTTCTGTCATCTTCTGTCATTCTGTCATCTTCTGTCATTCTGTCATCTTCTGTCATCTTCTGTCATTCTGTCATCTTCTGTCATCTTCTGTCATTCTGTCATATTCTGTCATCTTCTGTCATATTCTGCCATTTGCTGTCATCTTCTGTCATCTTCTGTCATTCTGTCATCTTCTGTCATTCTGTCATCTTCTGTCATCTTCTGTCATCTTCTGTCATTCTGTCATCTTCTCTCATCTTCAGTCATTCTGTCCTTCTGTCATCTTCTGTCATCTTCTGTCATTCTGTCATCTTCTGTCATATTCTGTCATCTTCTGTCATTCTGTCCTCTTCTGTCATTCTGTCATCTTCTGTCATATTCTGTCATCTTCTGTCATCTTCTGTCATCTTCTGTCATCTTCTGTCATCTTCTGTCATTCTGTCATCTTCTGTCATTCTGTCATCTTCTGTCATCTTCTGTCATTCTGTCATCTTCTGTCATTCTGTCATCTTCTGTCATTCTGTCATCTTCTGTCATCTTCTGTCATCTTCTGTCATCTTCTGTCATTCTGTCATCTTCTGTCATTCTGTCATCTTCTGTCATCGTCTGTCATCTTCTGTCATCTTCTGTCATCTTCTGTCATCTTCTGTCATTCTGTCCTCTTCTGTCATTCTGTCATCTTCTCTCATATTCTTTCATCTTCTGTCATCTTCTGTCATTCTGTCATCTTCTGTCATCTTCTGTCATTCTGTCATCTTCTGTCCTCTTCTGTCATTCTGTCATCTTCTGTCATCTTCTGTCATATTCTGTCATCTTCTGTCATCTTCTGTCATTCTGTCCTCTTCTGTCATTCTGTCATCTTCTGTCATTCTGTCATCTTCTGTCATTCTGTCCTTCTGTCCTCTTCTGTCACTCTGTCATCTTCTGTCATTCTGTCATCTTCTGTCATTCTGTCACCTTCTGTCATCTTCTGTCATCTTCTGTCATATTCTGTCACGTTCTGTCATTCTGTCATCTTCTGTCATCTTCTGACATCTTCTGTCATTGTCATCTTCTGTCACTCTGTCATCTTCTGTCATATTCTGTCATCTTCTGTCTTATTCTGTCATCTTCTGTCATTCTGTCATCTTCTGTCATCTTCTGTCATCTTCTGTCATTCTGTCATCTTCTGTCATCTTCTGTCATCTTCTGTCATTCTGTCATCTTCTGTTATTCTGTCCGCTTCTGTCATTCTGTCATCTTCTGTCATTCTGTCACCTTCTGTCATCTTCTGTCATCTTCTGTCATTCTGTCATCTTCTGTCATTCTGTCATCTTCTGTCATCTTCTGTCATCTTCTGTCATTCTGTCATCTTCTGTCATTCTGTCATTTCTGTCATTCTGTCATCTTCTGTCATCTTCTGTCATCTTCTGTCATTCTGTCATCTTCTGTCATTTTGTCATCTTCTGTCATTTTTCATCTTCTGTCATTCTGTCATCTTCTGTCATATTCTGTTATCCTGTCATCTTCTGTCCTTTTCTGCCATCTTCTGTCATTCTGTCATCTTCTGTCATTCTGTCATCTTCTGTCATATTCTGTCATCTTCTGTCATATTCTGCCATCTGCTGTCATCTTCTGTCATCGTCTGTCATTCTGTCCTCCTGTCATCTTCTGTCATCTTCTGTCATTCTGTCATCTTCTGTCATTCTGTCATCTTCTGTCATCTTCTGTCATTCTGTCATCTTCTGTCATTCTGTCATATTCTGTCATCTTCTGTCATATTCTGCCATTTGCTGTCATCTTCTGTCATCTTCTGTCATTCTGTCATCTTCTGTCATTCTGTCATTTTCTGTCATCTTCTGTCATCTTCTGTCATTCTGTCATCTTCTCTCATCTTCAGTCATTCTGTCCTTCTGTCATCTTCTGTCATCTTCTGTCATTCTGTCATCTTCTGTCATATTCTGTCATCTTCTGTCATTCTGTCCTCTTCTGTCATTCTGTCATCTTCTGTCGTATTCTGTCATCTTCTGTCATCTTCTGTCATCTTCTGTCATCTTCTGTCATTCTGTCATCTTCTGTCATCTTCTGTCATTCTGTCATCTTCTGTCATCTTCTGTCATTCTGTCATCTTCTGTCATTCTGTCATCTTCTGTCATCTTCTGTCATTCTGTCATCTTCTGTCATCTTCTGTCATCTTCTGTCATCTTCTGTCATCTTCTGTCATTCTGTCATTCTGTCATCTTCTGTCATCTTCTGTCATTCTGTCATCTTCTGTCATCGTCTGTCATCTTCTGTCATCTTCTGTCATCTTCTGTCATCTTCTGACATCTTCTGTCATTCTGTCCTCTTCTGTCATTCTGTCATCTTCTCTCATATTCTTTCATCTTCTGTCATCTTCTGTCATTCTGTCATCTTCTGTCATCTTCTGTCATTCTGTCATCTTCTGTCATCTTCTGTCATTCTGTCATCTTCTGTCATTCTGTCATCTTCTGTCATTCTGTCATCTTCTGTCATCGTCTGTCATCTTCTGTCATCTTCTGTCATCTTCTGTCATCTTCTGTCATCTTCCGTCATTCTGTCCTCTTCTGTCATTCTGTCATCTTCTCTCATATTCTTTCATCTTCTGTCATCTTCTGTCATCTTCTGTCATTCTGTCATCTTCTGTCATCTTCTGTCATTCTGTCATCTTCTGTCATCTTCTGTCATTCTGTCATCTTCTGTCATTCTGTCATCTTCTGTCATTCTGTCCTTCTGTCATCTTCTGTCATCTTCTGTCATTCTGTCATCCTCTGTCATCTTCTGTCATCTTGTCATCTTCTGTCATCTTCTGTCATTCTGTAATCTTCTGTCATCTTCTGTCATTCTGTCATCTTCTGTCATCTTCTGTCATCTTCTGTCACTCTGTCATCTTCTGTCATCTTCTGTCATCCTCTGTCATCTTCTGTCATCTTGTCATCTTCTGTCATCTTCTGTCATTCTGTCCTCTTCTGTCATCTTCTGTCATCTTCTGTCATCTTCTGTCATCTTCTGTCATCTTCTGTCATCTTCTGTCACTCTGTCATCTTCTGTCATCTTCTGTCATTCTGTCATATACATAGATACATAGAAGATAGGAGCAGGAGTAGGCCATTCGGCCCTTCGTGCCTGCTCCGCCATTCGATGAGATCATGGCTGATCTTTTAATTCAGTATCCCGTCCCCGCCTTCTCTCCGTAACCCTTAACCCCTTTTGCCCGTAGAAATATATCTAATTCCCTCTTAAATATATTTAATGAGCTGGCGTACACTGCCCTCTGTGGCAATGAGTTCCACAGGTTCACCACTCTCTGAGTGAAGAAATTCCCCCTCATCTCTGTCCTAAATGGTTTAGCCCTTATCCTTAAATTATGTCCTCTAGTTCTGTTCTCACCCGCCAAGGGAAACATTCCTTCTGCATCCAGTCTGTCTAGACCTGTCAGAATTTTATACACTTCTATGAGGTCCCCTCTCAATCTTCTAAACTCCAGTGTGTACATCCCTAAACTACATAGTCTCTCCTCATAGGTCATTCCCGCCATTCCTGGTATCAGCCTGGTGAATCGCCGCTGCACCCCCTCCATGGCAAGAACATCCTTCCTCAGATGAGGCGACCAAAACTGTACACAGTACTCGAGGTGTGGTCTCACCAGTGCCCTGTACAGCTGCAGCAAGGTATCCCTGTTCCTGTATTCTAACCCTTTTGCTATGAAGGCCAGCATACCGTTTGCCTTCTTGACCGCCTGTTGCACCTGCATGCTCGCCTTCAGTGACTGGTGTACAAGAACACCCAGGTCTCTCTGTACTTCCCCCTCTCCCAATCTATTGCCATTTAAATAATAATTTGCCCTCCCGTTCCTGCACCCAAGGTGGATAACTTCGCACTTGTCCACATTATAGTGCATCTGCCATTTATCCGCCCAATCGCCCAGTCTGTCCAAATCGCTCTGGAGCTTCCTGGTCTCTTCCTCTGAGCCCACCCCCCCTCCTAGTTTAGTGTCGTCTGCAAATTTGGAAATGCTGCATCCGACTCCCTGATCCAGGTCATTAATGTAAATTGTGAACAGCTGGGGGCCCAGGACAGATCCCTGTCATCTTCTGTCATCTTCTGTCATTTTGTCATCTTCTGTCATCTTCTGTCATTCTGTCATCTTCTGTCATCTTCTGTCATTCTGTCATCTTCTGTCATCTTCTGTCATCTTCTGTCATCTTCTGTCACTCTGTCATCTTCTGTCATCTTCTGTCATTCTGTCATCTTCTGTCATCTTCTGTCATCTTCTGTCATCTTCTGTCACTCTGTCATCTTCTGTCATCTTCTGTCATTTTGTAATCTTCTGTCATTCTGTCATCTTCTGTCATCTTCTGTCATCTTCTGTCATCTTCTGTCATACTCTGTCATCTTCTGTCATCTTCTGTCATTCTGTCCTCTTCTGCCATTCTGTCATCTTCTGTCATCTTCTGTCATCTTTTGTCATTCTGTCATCTTCTGTCATTCTGTCCTCTTCTGTCATTCTGTCATCTTCTGTCATTCTGTCATCTTCTGTCATTCTGTCCTTCTGTCATCTTCTGTCATCTTCTGTCATTCTGTCATCTTCTGTCATCTTCTGTCATCTTCTGTCATTCTGTCATCTTCTGTCATCTTCAGTCATTCTGTCATCTTCTGTCTTTCTCTCATCTTCTGTCATATTCTGTCACGTTCTGTCATTCTGTCATCTTCTGTCATCTTCTGTCATTCTGTCATCTTCTGTCATTCTGTCATCTTCTGTCATATTCTGTCATCTTCTATCATATTCTGCCATCTTCTGTCATCTTCTGTCATCTTCTGTCATTCTGTCATCTTCTCTCATTCTGTCATATTCTGTCAACTTCTGTCATCTTCTGTCATCTTCTGTCATTCTGTCAACTTCTGTCATTCTGTCATCTTCTGTCATTCTGTCCTTCTGTCATCTTCTGTCATCTTCTGTCATTCTGTCATCTTCTGTCATTCTGACATCTTCTGTCATCTTCTGTCATCTTCTGTCATTCTGTCATCTTCTGTCATCTTCTGTCATTTTGTCATCTTCTGTCATTTTTCATCTTCTGTCATTCTGTCATCTTCTGTCATATTCTGTCATCCTGTCATCTTCTGTCCTTTTCTGTCATCTTCTGTCATTCTGTCATCTTCTGTCATTCTGTCATCTTCTGTCATATTCTGTCATCTTCTGTCATATTCTGCCATCTGCTGTCATCGTCTGTCATTCTGTCCTCCTGTCATCTTCTGTCATCTTCTGTCATTCTGTCATCTTCTGTCATTCTGTCATCTTCTGTCATCTTCTGTCATTCTGTCATCTTCTGTCATCTTCTGTCATTCTGTCATATTCTGTCATCTTCTGTCATATTCTGCCATTTGCTGTCATCTTCTGTCATCTTCTGTCATTCTGTCATCTTCTGTCATCTTCTGTCATCTTCTGTCATCTTCTGTCATTCTGTCATCTTCTGTCATTCTGTCATCTTCTGTCATCTTCTGTCATTCTGTCATCTTCTGTCATTCTGTCATCTTCTGTCATTCTGTCATCTTCTGTCATCTTCTGTCATCTTCTGTCATCTTCTGTCATCTTCTGTCATTCTGTCATCTTCTGTCATTCTGTCATCTTCTGTCATCGTCTGTCATCTTCTGTCATCTTCTGTCATCTTCTGTCATCTTCTGTCATTCTGTCCTCTTCTGTCATTCTGTCATCTTCTCTCATATTCTTTCATCTTCTGTCATCTTCTGTCATTCTGTCATCTTCTGTCATCTTCTGTCATTCTGTCATCTTCTGTCCTCTTCTGTCATTCTGTCATCTTCTGTCATCTTCTGTCATCTTCTGTCATATTCTGTCATCTTCTGTCATCTTCTGTCATTCTGTCCTCTTCTGTCATTCTGTCATCTTCTGTCATTCTGTCATCTTCTGTCATTCTGTCCTTCTGTCCTCTTCTGTCACTCTGTCATCTTCTGTCATTCTGTCATCTTCTGTCATTCTGTCACCTTCTGTCATCTTCTGTCATCTTCTGTCATATTCTGTCACGTTCTGTCATTCTGTCATCTTCTGTCATCTTCTGACATCTTCTGTCATTGTCATCTTCTGTCACTCTGTCATCTTCTGTCATATTCTGTCATCTTCTGTCTTATTCTGTCATCTTCTGTCATTCTGTCATCTTCTGTCATCTTCTGTCATCTTCTGTCATTCTGTCATCTTCTGTCATCTTCTGTCATCTTCTGTCATTCTGTCATCTTCTGTTATTCTGTCCGCTTCTGTCATTCTGTCATCTTCTGTCATTCTGTCACCTTCTGTCATCTTCTGTCATCTTCTGTCATTCTGTCATCTTCTGTCATTCTGTCATCTTCTGTCATCTTCTGTCATTCTGTCATCTTCTGTCATTCTGTCATTTCTGTCATTCTGTCATCTTCTGTCATCTTCTGTCATCTTCTGTCATTCTGTCATCTTCTGTCATTTTGTCATCTTCTGTCATTTTTCATCTTCTGTCATTCTGTCATCTTCTGTCATATTCTGTTATCCTGTCATCTTCTGTCCTTTTCTGCCATCTTCTGTCATTCTGTCATCTTCTGTCATTCTGTCATCTTCTGTCATATTCTGTCATCTTCTGTCATATTCTGCCATCTGCTGTCATCTTCTGTCATCGTCTGTCATTCTGTCCTCCTGTCATCTTCTGTCATCTTCTGTCATTCTGTCATCTTCTGTCATTCTGTCATCTTCTGTCATCTTCTGTCATTCTGTCATCTTCTGTCATTCTGTCATATTCTGTCATCTTCTGTCATATTCTGCCATTTGCTGTCATCTTCTGTCATCTTCTGTCATTCTGTCATCTTCTGTCATTCTGTCATTTTCTGTCATCTTCTGTCATCTTCTGTCATTCTGTCATCTTCTCTCATCTTCAGTCATTCTGTCCTTCTGTCATCTTCTGTCATCTTCTGTCATTCTGTCATCTTCTGTCATATTCTGTCATCTTCTGTCATTCTGTCCTCTTCTGTCATTCTGTCATCTTCTGTCGTATTCTGTCATCTTCTGTCATCTTCTGTCATCTTCTGTCATCTTCTGTCATTCTGTCATCTTCTGTCATCTTCTGTCATTCTGTCATCTTCTGTCATCTTCTGTCATTCTGTCATCTTCTGTCATTCTGTCATCTTCTGTCATCTTCTGTCATTCTGTCATCTTCTGTCATCTTCTGTCATCTTCTGTCATCTTCTGTCATTCTGTCATTCTGTCATCTTCTGTCATCTTCTGTCATTCTGTCATCTTCTGTCATCGTCTGTCATCTTCTGTCATCTTCTGTCATCTTCTGTCATCTTCTGACATCTTCTGTCATTCTGTCCTCTTCTGTCATTCTGTCATCTTCTGTCATCTTCTGTCATTCTGTCATCTTCTGTCATCGTCTGTCATCTTCTGTCATCTTCTGTCATCTTCTGTCATCTTCTGACATCTTCTGTCATTCTGTCCTCTTCTGTCATTCTGTCATCTTCTCTCATATTCTTTCATCTTCTTTCATCTTCTGTCATTCTGTCATCTTCTGTCATCTTCTGTCATTCTGTCATCTTCTGTCATCTTCTGTCATTCTGTCATCTTCTGTCATTCTGTCATCTTCTGTCATTCTGTCATCTTCTGTCATCGTCTGTCATCTTCTGTCATCTTTTGTCATCTTCTGTCATCTTCTGTCATCTTCCGTCATTCTGTCCTCTTCTGTCATTCTGTCATCTTCTCTCATATTCTTTCATCTTCTGTCATCTTCTGTCATCTTCTGTCATTCTGTCATCTTCTGTCATCTTCTGTCATTCTGTCATCTTCTGTCATCTTCTGTCATTCTGTCATCTTCTGTCATTCTGTCATCTTTTGTCATTCTGTCCTTCTGTCATCTTCTGTCATCTTCTGTCATTCTGTCATCCTCTGTCATCTTCTGTCATCTTGTCATCTTCTGTCATCTTCTGTCATTCTGTAATCTTCTGTCATCTTCTGTCATTCTGTCATCTTCTGTCATATTCTTTCATCTTCTATCATCTTCTGTCATCTTCTGTCATTCTGTCATCTTCTGTCATCTTCTGTCATTCTGTCATCTTCTGTCATCTTCTGTCATTCTGTCATCTTCTGTCATTCTGTCATCTTCTGTCATTCTGTCCTTCTGTCATCTTCTGTCATTCTGTCATCCTCTGTCATCTTCTGTCATCTTGTCATCTTCTGTCATCTTCTGTCACTCTGTCATCTTCTGTCATCTTCTGTCATCCTCTGTCATCTTCTGTCATCTTGTCATCTTCTGTCATCTTCTGTCATTCTGTCCTCTTCTGTCATCTTCTGTCATTCTGTCATCTTCTGTCATTCTGTCATCTTCTGTCATCTTCTGTCATTCTATCATCTTCTGTCATCTTCTGTCATTCTGTCATCTTCTGTCATTCTGTCATCTTCTGTCATCTTCTGTCATTCTGTCATCTTCTGTCATCTTCTGTCATCTTCTGTCATCTTCTGTCACTCTGTCATCTTCTGTCATCTTCTGTCATTCTGTAATCTTCTGTCATTCTGTCATCTTCTGTCATCTTCTGTCATCTTCTGTCATACTCTGTCATCTTCTGTCACCTTCTGTCATTCTGTCCTCTTCTGCCATTCTGTCATCCTCTGTCATCTTCTGTCATCTTCTGTCATCTTTTGTCATTCTGTCATCTTCTGTCATTCTGTCCTCTTCTGTCATTCTGTCATCTTCTGTCATATGCAGTCACGTTCTGTCATTCTGTCATCTTCTGTCATATTCTGTCACGTTCTGTCATTCTGTCATCTTCTGTCATCTTCTGTCATTCTGTCATCTTCTGTCATTCTGTCATCTTCTGTCATATTCTGTCATCTTCTGTCATATTCTGCCATCTTCTGTCATCTTCTGTCATCTTCTGTCATTCTGTCATCTTCTCTCATTCTGTCACCTTCTGTCATCTTCTGTCATCTTCTGTCATCTTCTGTTATCTTCTGTCATTCTGTCCTCTTCTGTCATATTCTGTCATCTTCTGTCATCTTCCGTCATCTTCTGTCATTCTGTCATCTTCTGTCATTCTGTCATCTTCTGTCATTCTGTCCTTCTGTCATCTTCTGTCATCTTCTGTCATTCTGTCATCTTCTGTCATCTTCTGTCATCTTCTGTCATTCTGTCATCTTCTGTCATTCTGTCATCTTCTGTCATCTTCTGTCATTCTGTAATCTTCTGTCATTCTGTCCTCTTCTGTCATCTTCTGTCATCTTCTGTCATTCTGTCATCTTCTGTCATCTTCTGTCATCTTCTGTCATTCTGTCATCTTCTGTCATCTTCTGTCATTCTGTCATCTTCTGTCATCTTCTCTCATCTTCTGTCATTCTGTCATCTTCTGTCATCTTCTGTCATTCTGTCCTCTTCTGCCATTCTGTCATCTTCTGTCATCTTCTGTCATCTTCTGTCATATTCTGTCATCTTCTGTCATCTTCTGTCATCTTCTGTCATTCTGTCCTCTTCTGTCATTCTGTCATCTTCTGTCATTCTGTCATCTTCTGTCATTCTGTCCTTCTGTCATCTTCTGTCATCTTCTGTCATTCTGTCACCTTCTGTCATCTTCTGTCATCTTCTGTCATATTCTGTCACGTTCTGTCATTCTGTCATCTTCTGTCATCTTCTGACATCTTCTGTCATTGTCATCTTCTGTCACTCTGTCATCTTCTGTCATCTTCTGTCATCTTCTGTCATTCTGTCATCTTCTGTCATCTTCTGTCATCTTCTGTCATTCTGTCATCTTCTGTCATCTTCTGTCATCTTCTGTCATTCTGTCATCTTCTGTTATTCTGTCCGCTTCTGTCATTCTGTCATCTTCTGTCATTCTGTCACCTTCTGTCATCTTCTGTCATCTTCTGTCATTCTGTCATCTTCTGTCATCTTCTGTCATCTTCTGTCATTCTGTCATCTTCTATCATTCTGTCATTTCTGTCATTCTGTCATCTTCTGTCATCTTCTGTCATCTTCTGTCATTCTGTCATCTTCTGTCATCTTCTGTCATTTTGTCATCTTCTGTCATTTTTCATCTTCTGTCATTCTGTCATCTTCTGTCATATTCTGTCATCCTGTCATCTTCTGTCCTTTTCTGTCATCTTCTGTCATCTTCTGTCATTCTGTCATTCTGTCATCTTCTGTCATATTCTGTCATCTTCTGTCATATTCTGCCATCTGCTGTCATCTTCTGTCATCGTCTGTCATTCTGTCCTCCTGTCATCTTCTGTCATCTTCTGTCATTCTGTCATCTTCTGTCATTCTGTCATCTTCTGTCATCTTCTGTCATTCTGTCATCTTCTGTCATCTTCTGTCATTCTGTCATATTCTGTCATCTTCTGTCATATTCTGCCATTTGCTGTCATCTTCTGTCATCTTCTGTCATTCTGTCATCTTCTGTCATTCTGTCATCTTCTGTCATCTTCTGTCATCTTCTGTCATTCTGTCATCTTCTCTCATCTTCAGTCATTCTGTCCTTCTGTCATCTTCTGTCATCTTCTGTCATTCTGTCATCTTCTGTCATATTCTGTCATCTTCTGTCATTCTGTCCTCTTCTGTCATTCTGTCATCTTCTGTCATATTCTGTCATCTTCTGTCATCTTCTGTCATCTTCTGTCATCTTCTGTCATCTTCTGTCATCTTCTGTCACTCTGTCATCTTCTGTCATCTTCTGTCATTCTGTCATCTTCTGTCATCTTCTGTCATTCTGTCATCTTCTGTCATCTTCTGTCATTCTGTCATCTTCTGTCATCTTCTGTCATCTTCTGTCATCTTCTGTCACTCTGTCATCTTCTGTCATCTTCTGTCATTCTGTCATCTTCTGTCATCTTCTGTCATCTTCTGTCATCTTCTGTCACTCTGTCATCTTCTGTCATCTTCTGTCATTTTGTAATCTTCTGTCATTCTGTCATCTTCTGTCATCTTCTGTCATCTTCTGTCATCTTCTGTCATACTCTGTCATCTTCTGTCATCTTCTGTCATTCTGTCCTCTTCTGCCATTCTGTCATCTTCTGTCATCTTCTGTCATCTTTTGTCATTCTGTCATCTTCTGTCATTCTGTCCTCTTCTGTCATTCTGTCATCTTCTGTCATTCTGTCATCTTCTGTCATTCTGTCCTTCTGTCATCTTCTGTCATCTTCTGTCATTCTGTCATCTTCTGTCATCTTCTGTCATCTTCTGTCATTCTGTCATCTTCTGTCATCTTCAGTCATTCTGTCATCTTCTGTCTTTCTCTCATCTTCTGTCATATTCTGTCACGTTCTGTCATTGTGTCATCTTCTGTCATCTTCTGTCATTCTGTCATCTTCTGTCATTCTGTCATCTTCTGTCATATTCTGTCATCTTCTATCATATTCTGCCATCTTCTGTCATCTTCTGTCATCTTCTGTCATTCTGTCATCTTCTCTCATTCTGTCATATTCTGTCAACTTCTGTCATCTTCTGTCATCTTCTGTCATTCTGTCAACTTCTGTCATTCTGTCATCTTCTGTCATTCTGTCCTTCTGTCATCTTCTGTCATCTTCTGTCATTCTGTCATCTTCTGTCATTCTGACATCTTCTGTCATCTTCTGTCATCTTCTGTCATTCTGTCATCTTCTGTCATCTTCTGTCATTTTGTCATCTTCTGTCATTTTTCATCTTCTGTCATTCTGTCATCTTCTGTCATATTCTGTCATCCTGTCATCTTCTGTCCTTTTCTGTCATCTTCTGTCATTCTGTCATCTTCTGTCATTCTGTCATCTTCTGTCATATTCTGTCATCTTCTGTCATATTCTGCCATCTGCTGTCATCGTCTGTCATTCTGTCCTCCTGTCATCTTCTGTCATCTTCTGTCATTCTGTCATCTTCTGTCATTCTGTCATCTTCTGTCATCTTCTGTCATTCTGTCATCTTCTGTCATCTTCTGTCATTCTGTCATATTCTGTCATCTTCTGTCATATTCTGCCATTTGCTGTCATCTTCTGTCATCTTCTGTCATTCTGTCATCTTCTGTCATCTTCTGTCATCTTCTGTCATCTTCTGTCATCTTCTGTCATTCTGTCATCTTCTGTCATTCTGTCATCTTCTGTCATCTTCTGTCATTCTGTCATCTTCTGTCATTCTGTCATCTTCTGTCATTCTGTCATCTTCTGTCATCTTCTGTCATCTTCTGTCATCTTCTGTCATCTTCTGTCATTCTGTCATCTTCTGTCATTCTGTCATCTTCTGTCATCGTCTGTCATCTTCTGTCATCTTCTGTCATCTTCTGTCATCTTCTGTCATTCTGTCCTCTTCTGTCATTCTGTCATCTTCTCTCATATTCTTTCATCTTCTGTCATCTTCTGTCATTCTGTCATCTTCTGTCATCTTCTGTCATTCTGTCATCTTCTGTCCTCTTCTGTCATTCTGTCATCTTCTGTCATCTTCTGTCATCTTCTGTCATATTCTGTCATCTTCTGTCATCTTCTGTCATTCTGTCCTCTTCTGTCATTCTGTCATCTTCTGTCATTCTGTCATCTTCTGTCATTCTGTCCTTCTGTCCTCTTCTGTCACTCTGTCATCTTCTGTCATTCTGTCATCTTCTGTCATTCTGTCACCTTCTGTCATCTTCTGTCATCTTCTGTCATATTCTGTCACGTTCTGTCATTCTGTCATCTTCTGTCATCTTCTGACATCTTCTGTCATTGTCATCTTCTGTCACTCTGTCATCTTCTGTCATATTCTGTCATCTTCTGTCTTATTCTGTCATCTTCTGTCATTCTGTCATCTTCTGTCATCTTCTGTCATCTTCTGTCATTCTGTCATCTTCTGTCATCTTCTGTCATCTTCTGTCATTCTGTCATCTTCTGTTATTCTGTCCGCTTCTGTCATTCTGTCATCTTCTGTCATTCTGTCACCTTCTGTCATCTTCTGTCATCTTCTGTCATTCTGTCATCTTCTGTCATTCTGTCATCTTCTGTCATCTTCTGTCATCTTCTGTCATTCTGTCATCTTCTGTCATTCTGTCATTTCTGTCATTCTGTCATCTTCTGTCATCTTCTGTCATCTTCTGTCATTCTGTCATCTTCTGTCATTTTGTCATCTTCTGTCATTTTTCATCTTCTGTCATTCTGTCATCTTCTGTCATATTCTGTTATCCTGTCATCTTCTGTCCTTTTCTGCCATCTTCTGTCATTCTGTCATCTTCTGTCATTCTGTCATCTTCTGTCATATTCTGTCATCTTCTGTCATATTCTGCCATCTGCTGTCATCTTCTGTCATCGTCTGTCATTCTGTCCTCCTGTCATCTTCTGTCATCTTCTGTCATTCTGTCATCTTCTGTCATTCTGTCATCTTCTGTCATCTTCTGTCATTCTGTCATCTTCTGTCATCTTCTGTCATTCTGTCATATTCTGTCATCTTCTGTCATATTCTGCCATTTGCTGTCATCTTCTGTCATCTTCTGTCATTCTGTCATCTTCTGTCATTCTGTCATTTTCTGTCATCTTCTGTCATCTTCTGTCATTCTGTCATCTTCTCTCATCTTCAGTCATTCTGTCCTTCTGTCATCTTCTGTCATCTTCTGTCATTCTGTCATCTTCTGTCATATTCTGTCATCTTCTGTCATTCTGTCCTCTTCTGTCATTCTGTCATCTTCTGTCATCTTCTGTCATCTTCTGTCATCTTCTGTCATTCTGTCATCTTCTGTCATCTTCTGTCATTCTGTCATCTTCTGTCATCTTCTGTCATTCTGTCATCTTCTGTCATTCTGTCATCTTCTGTCATCTTCTGTCATTCTGTCATCTTCTGTCATCTTCTGTCATCTTCTGTCATCTTCTGTCATCTTCTGTCATTCTGTCATTCTGTCATCTTCTGTCATCTTCTGTCATTCTGTCATCTTCTGTCATCGTCTGTCATCTTCTGTCATCTTCTGTCATCTTCTGTCATCTTCTGACATCTTCTGTCATTCTGTCCTCTTCTGTCATTCTGTCATCTTCTCTCATATTCTTTCATCTTCTGTCATCTTCTGTCATTCTGTCATCTTCTGTCATCTTCTGTCATTCTGTCATCTTCTGTCATCTTCTGTCATTCTGTCATCTTCTGTCATTCTGTCATCTTCTGTCATTCTGTCATCTTCTGTCATCGTCTGTCATCTTCTGTCATCTTCTGTCATCTTCTGTCATCTTCTGTCATCTTCCGTCATTCTGTCCTCTTCTGTCATTCTGTCATCTTCTCTCATATTCTTTCATCTTCTGTCATCTTCTGTCATCTTCTGTCATTCTGTCATCTTCTGTCATCTTCTGTCATTCTGTCATCTTCTGTCATCTTCTGTCATTCTGTCATCTTCTGTCATTCTGTCATCTTCTGTCATTCTGTCCTTCTGTCATCTTCTGTCATCTTCTGTCATTCTGTCATCCTCTGTCATCTTCTGTCATCTTGTCATCTTCTGTCATCTTCTGTCATTCTGTAATCTTCTGTCATCTTCTGTCATTCTGTCATCTTCTGTCATCTTCTGTCATCTTCTGTCACTCTGTCATCTTCTGTCATCTTCTGTCATCCTCTGTCATCTTCTGTCATCTTGTCATCTTCTGTCATCTTCTGTCATTCTGTCCTCTTCTGTCATCTTCTGTCATCTTCTGTCATCTTCTGTCATCTTCTGTCATCTTCTGTCATCTTCTGTCACTCTGTCATCTTCTGTCATCTTCTGTCATTCTGTCATCTTCTGTCATCTTCTGTCATTCTGTCATCTTCTGTCATCTTCTGTCATTCTGTCATCTTCTGTCATCTTCTGTCATCTTCTGTCATCTTCTGTCACTCTGTCATCTTCTGTCATCTTCTGTCATTCTGTCATCTTCTGTCATCTTCTGTCATCTTCTGTCATCTTCTGTCACTCTGTCATCTTCTGTCATCTTCTGTCATTTTGTAATCTTCTGTCATTCTGTCATCTTCTGTCATCTTCTGTCATCTTCTGTCATCTTCTGTCATACTCTGTCATCTTCTGTCATCTTCTGTCATTCTGTCCTCTTCTGCCATTCTGTCATCTTCTGTCATCTTCTGTCATCTTTTGTCATTCTGTCATCTTCTGTCATTCTGTCCTCTTCTGTCATTCTGTCATCTTCTGTCATTCTGTCATCTTCTGTCATTCTGTCCTTCTGTCATCTTCTGTCATCTTCTGTCATTCTGTCATCTTCTGTCATCTTCTGTCATCTTCTGTCATTCTGTCATCTTCTGTCATCTTCAGTCATTCTGTCATCTTCTGTCTTTCTCTCATCTTCTGTCATATTCTGTCACGTTCTGTCATTCTGTCATCTTCTGTCATCTTCTGTCATTCTGTCATCTTCTGTCATTCTGTCATCTTCTGTCATATTCTGTCATCTTCTATCATATTCTGCCATCTTCTGTCATCTTCTGTCATCTTCTGTCATTCTGTCATCTTCTCTCATTCTGTCATATTCTGTCAACTTCTGTCATCTTCTGTCATCTTCTGTCATTCTGTCAACTTCTGTCATTCTGTCATCTTCTGTCATTCTGTCCTTCTGTCATCTTCTGTCATCTTCTGTCATTCTGTCATCTTCTGTCATTCTGACATCTTCTGTCATCTTCTGTCATCTTCTGTCATTCTGTCATCTTCTGTCATCTTCTGTCATTTTGTCATCTTCTGTCATTTTTCATCTTCTGTCATTCTGTCATCTTCTGTCATATTCTGTCATCCTGTCATCTTCTGTCCTTTTCTGTCATCTTCTGTCATTCTGTCATCTTCTGTCATTCTGTCATCTTCTGTCATATTCTGTCATCTTCTGTCATATTCTGCCATCTGCTGTCATCGTCTGTCATTCTGTCCTCCTGTCATCTTCTGTCATCTTCTGTCATTCTGTCATCTTCTGTCATTCTGTCATCTTCTGTCATCTTCTGTCATTCTGTCATCTTCTGTCATCTTCTGTCATTCTGTCATATTCTGTCATCTTCTGTCATATTCTGCCATTTGCTGTCATCTTCTGTCATCTTCTGTCATTCTGTCATCTTCTGTCATTCTGTCATTTTCTGTCATCTTCTGTCATCTTCTGTCATTCTGTCATCTTCTCTCATCTTCAGTCATTCTGTCCTTCTGTCATCTTCTGTCATCTTCTGTCATTCTGTCATCTTCTGTCATATTCTGTCATCTTCTGTCATTCTGTCCTCTTCTGTCATTCTGTCATCTTCTGTCATATTCTGTCATCTTCTGTCATCTTCTGTCATCTTCTGTCATTCTGTCATCTTCTGTCATCTTCTGTCATTCTGTCATCTTCTGTCATCTTCTGTCATTCTGTCATCTTCTGTCATTCTGTCATCTTCTGTCATCTTCTGTCATTCTGTCATCTTCTGTCATCTTCTGTCATCTTCTGTCATCTTCTGCCATCTTCTGTCATGTTCTGTCATTCTGTCATCTTCTGTCATCTTCTGTCATTCTGTCATCTTCTGTCATCGTCTGTCATCTTCTGTCATCTTCTGTCATCTTCTGTCATCTTCTGTCATCTTCTGTCATTCTGTCCTCTTCTGTCATTCTGTCATCTTCTGTCATATTCTGTCATCCTGTCATCTTCTGTCCTTTTCTGTCATCTTCTGTCATTCTGTCATTCTGTCATCTTCTGTCATATTCTGTCATCTTCTGTCATCTTCTGTCATCTTCTGTCATTCTGTCATCTTCTGTCATCTTCTGTCATCTTCTGTCATCTTCTGTCATCTTCTGTCATCTTCTGTCATTCTGTCATCTTCTGTCATTCTGTCATCTTCTGTCATCTTCTGTCATTCTGTCATCTTCTGTCATCTTCTGTTATTCTGTCATCTTCTGTCATTCTGTCATCTTCTGTCATTCTGTCATCTTCTGTCATCTTCTGTCATTCTGTCATCTTCTGTCATCTTCTGTTATTCTGTCATTCTGTCATCTTCTGTCATTCTGTCATCTTCTGTCATCTTCTGTCATCTTCTGTCATTCTGTCATCTTCTCTCATCTTCAGTCATTCTGTCCTTCTGTCATCTTCTGTCATCTTCTGTCATTCTGTCATCTTCTGTCATATTCTGTCATCTTCTGTCATTCTGTCCTCTTCTGTCATTCTGTCATCTTCTGTCATTCTGTCATCTTCTGTCATCTTCTGTCATTCTGTCATCTTCTGTCATTCTGTCATCTTCTGTCATCTTCTGTCATTCTGTCATCTTCTGTCATCTTCTGTCATTCTGTCATCTTCTGTCATCGTCTGTCATCTTCTGTCATCTTCTGTCATCTTCTGTCATCTTCTGTCATTCTGTCCTCTTCTGTCATTCTGTCATCTTCTCTCATATTCTTTCATCTTCTGTCATCTTCTGTCATTCTGTCATCTTCTGTCATCTTCTGTCATTCTGTCATCTTCTGTCATCTTCTGTCATCTTCTGTCATCTTCTGTCATATTCTGTCATCTTCTGTCATCTTCTGTCATCTTCTGTCATTCTGTCCTCTTCTGTCATTCTGTCATCTTCTGTCATTCTGTCATCTTCTGTCATTCTGTCCTTCTGTCATCTTCTGTCATCTTCTGTCATTCTGTCATCTTCTGTCATTCTGTCACCTTCTGTCATCTTCTGTCATCTTCTGTCATATTCTGTCACGTTCTGTCATTCTGTCATCTTCTGTCATCTTCTGACATCTTCTGTCATTGTCATCTTCTGTCACTCTGTCATCTTCTGTCATATTCTGTCATCTTCTGTCTTATTCTGTCATCTTCTGTCATTCTGTCATCTTCTGTCATCTTCTGTCATCTTCTGTCATTCTGTCATCTTCTGTCATCTTCTGTCATCTTCTGTCATTCTGTCATCTTCTGTTATTCTGTCCGCTTCTGTCATTCTGTCATCTTCTGTCATTCTGTCACCTTCTGTCATCTTCTGTCATCTTCTGTCATTCTGTCATCTTCTGTCATTCTGTCATCTTCTGTCATCTTCTGTCATCTTCTGTCATTCTGTCATCTTCTGTCATTCTGTCATTTCTGTCATTCTGTCATCTTCTGTCATCTTCTGTCATCTTCTGTCATTCTGTCATCTTCTGTCATCTTCTGTCATTTTGTCATCTTCTGTCATTTTTCATCTTCTGTCATTCTGTCATCTTCTGTCATATTCTGTCATCCTGTCATCTTCTGTCCTTTTCTGTCATCTTCTGTCATTCTGTCATCTTCTGTCATTCTGTCATCTTCTGTCATATTCTGTCATCTTCTGTCATATTCTGCCATCTGCTGTCATCTTCTGTCATCGTCTGTCATTCTGTCCTCCTGTCATCTTCTGTCATCTTCTGTCATTCTGTCATCTTCTGTCATTCTGTCATCTTCTGTCATCTTCTGTCATTCTGTCATCTTCTGTCATCTTCTGTCATTCTGTCATATTCTGTCATCTTCTGTCATATTCTGCCATTTGCTGTCATCTTCTGTCATCTTCTGTCATTCTGTCATCTTCTGTCATCTTCTGTCATCTTCTGTCATCTTCTGTCATCTTCTGTCATTCTGTCATCTTCTGTCATCTTCTGTCATTCTGTCATCTTCTGTCATCTTCTGTCATTCTGTCATCTTCTGTCATTCTGTCATCTTCTGTCATCTTCTGTCATTCTGTCATCTTCTGTCATCTTCTGTCATCTTCTGTCATCTTCTGTCATGTTCTGTCATTCTGTCATCTTCTGTCATCTTCTGTCATCTTCTGTCATTCTGTCATCTTCTGTCATTCTGTCATCTTCTGTCATTCTGTCCTTCTGTCATCTTCTTTCATCTTCTGTCATTCTGTCATCCTCTGTCATCTTCTGTCATCTTGTCATCTTCTGTCATCTTCTGTCATTCTGTAATCTTCTGTCATCTTCTGTCATTCTGTCATCTTCTGTCATCTTCTGTCATCTTCTGTCACTCTGTCATCTTCTGTCATCTTCTGTCATCCTCTGTCATCTTCTGTCATCTTGTCATCTTCTGTCATCTTCTGTCATTCTGTCCTCTTCTGTCATCTTCTGTCATCTTCTGTCATTCTGTCATCTTCTGTCATCTTCTGTCATCTTCTGTCATCTTCTGTCATCTTCTGTCACTCTGTCATCTTCTGTCATCTTCTGTCATCTTCTGTCATTCTGTCATCTTCTGTCATCTTCTGTCATTCTGTCATCTTCTGTCATCTTCTGTCATTCTGTCATCTTCTGTCATCTTCTGTCATCTTCTGTCACTCTGTCATCTTCTGTCATCTTCTGTCATTCTGTCATCTTCTGTCATCTTCTGTCATCTTCTGTCATCTTCTGTCACTCTGTCATCTTCTGTCATCTTCTGTCATTCTGTAATCTTCTGTCATTCTGTCATCTTCTGTCATCTTCTGTCATCTTCTGTCATACTCTGTCATCTTCTGTCATCTTCTGTCATTCTGTCCTCTTCTGCCATTCTGTCATCTTCTGTCATCTTCTGTCATCTTCTGTCATCTTTTGTCATTCTGTCATCTTCTGTCATTCTGTCCTCTTCTGTCATTCTGTCATCTTCTGTCATTCTGTCATCTTCTGTCATTCTGTCCTTCTGTCATCTTCTGTCATCTTCTGTCATTCTGTCATCTTCTGTCATCTTCTGTCATCTTCTGTCATTCTGTCATCTTCTGTCATCTTCAGTCATTCTGTCATCTTCTGTCATTCTGTCATCTTCTGTCATATTCTGTCACGTTCTGTCATTCTGTCATCTTCTATCATATTCTGTCACGTTCTGTCATTCTGTCATCTTCTGTCATCTTCTGTCATTCTGTCATCTTCTGTCATTCTGTCATATTCTGTCATCTTCTATCATATTCTGCCATCTTCTGTCATCTTCTGTCATCTTCTGTCATTCTGTCATCTTCTCTCATTCTGTCATATTCTGTCATCTTCTGTCATCTTCTGTCATCTTCTGTCATTCTGTCAACTTCTGTCATTCTGTCATCTTCTGTCATTCTGTCCTTCTGTCATCTTCTGTCATCTTCTTTCATTCTGTCATCTTCTGTCATTCTGTCATCTTCTGTCATCTTCTGTCATCTTCTGTCATTCTGTCATCTTCTGTCATCTTCTGTCATTTTGTCATCTTCTGTCATTTTTCATCTTCTGTCATTCTGTCATCTTCTGTCATATTCTGTCATCTTCTGTCATATTCTGCCATCTGCTGTCATCTTCTGTCATCGTCTGTCATTCTGTCCTCCTGTCATCTTCTGTCATCTTCTGTCATTCTGTCATCTTCTGTCATTCTGTCATCTTCTGTCATCTTCTGTCATTCTGTCATCTTCTGTCATCTTCTGTCATTCTGTCATATTCTGTCATCTTCTGTCATATTCTGCCATTTGCTGTCATCTTCTGTCATCTTCTGTCATTCTGCCATCTTCTGTCATTCTGTCATTTTCTGTCATCTTCTGTCATCTTCTGTCATTCTGTCATCTTCTCTCATCTTCAGTCATTCTGTCCTTCTGTCATCTTCTGTCATCTTCTGTCATTCTGTCATCTTCTGTCATATTCTGTCATCTTCTGTCATTCTGTCCTCTTCTGTCATTCTGTCATCTTCTGTCATATTCTGTCATCTTCTGTCATCTTCTGTCATCTTCTGTCATCTTCTGTCATTCTGTCATCTTCTGTCATCTTCTGTCATTCTGTCATCTTCTGTCATCTTCTGTCATTCTGTCATCTTCTGTCATTCTGTCATCTTCTGTCATCTTCTGTCATTCTGTCATCTTCTGTCATCTTCTGTCATCTTCTGTCATCTTCTGTCATGTTCTGTCATTCTGTCATCTTCTGTCATCTTCTGTCATTCTGTCATCTTCTGTCATCTTCTGTCATTCTGTCCTCTTCTGTCATTCTGTCATCTTCTGTCATTCTGTCATCTTCTGTCATTCTGTCCTTCTGTCATCTTCTGTCATTCTGTCATCTTCTGTCATCTTCTGTCATCTTCTGTCATTCTGTCATCTTCTGTCATCTTCAGTCATTCTGTCATCTTCTGTCATTCTGTCGTCTTCTGTCACGTTCTGTCATTCTGTCATCTTCTGTCATATTCTGTCACGTTCTGTCATTCTGTCATCTTCTGTCATCTTCTGTCATCTTCTGTCATTCTGTCATCTTCTGTCATTCTGTCATCTTCTGTCATATTCTGTCATCTTCTATCATATTCTGCCATCTTCTGTCATCTTCTGTCATCTTCTGTCATTCTGTCATCTTCTCTCATTCTGTCATATTCTGTCATCTTCTGTCATCTTCTGTCATCTTCTGTCATCTTCTGTCATTCTGTCAACTTCTGTCATTCTGTCATCTTCTGTCATTCTGTCCTTCTGTCATCTTCTGTCATCTTCTGTCATTCTGTCATCTTCTGTCATCTTCTGTCATCTTCTGTCATCTTCTGTCATCTTCTGTCATTCTGTCATCTTCTGTCATCTTCTCTCATCTTCTGTCATTCTGTCATCTTCTGTCATCTTCTGTCATCTTCTGTCATCTTTTGTCATCTTCTGTCATATTCTGTCATCTTCTGTCATCTTCTGTCATCTTCTGTCATTCTGTCATCTTCTGTCATTCTGTCATCTTCTGTCATTCTGTCATCTTCTGTCCTCTTCTGTCATTCTGTCATCTTCTGTCATTCTGTCATCTTCTGTCATCTTCTGTCATTCTGTCATCTTCTGTCCTCTTCTGTCATTCTGTCATCTTCTGTCATTCTGTCACCTTCTGTCATCTTCTGACATCTTCTGTCATTGTCATCTTCTGTCACTCTGTCATCTTCTGTCATATTCTGTCATCTTCTGTCTTATTCTGTCATCTTCTGTCATATTCTGCCATCTTCTGTCATTCTGCCATCTTCTGTCATCTTCTGTCATTCTTTCATCTTCTGTCATCTTCTGTCATTCTGTCCTTCTGTCATCTTCTGTCATCTTCTGTCATTCTGTCATCTTCTGTCATTCTATCATCTTCTGTCATTCTGTCATCTTCTGTCATTCTGTCATCTTCTGTGATCTTCTGTCATCTTCTGTTATCTTCTGTCATTCTGTCATCTTCTGTCATCTTCTGTCATTCTGTCATCTTCTGTCATCTTCTGTCATTCTGTAATCCTCTGTCATTCTGTCCTCTTCTGTGATCTTCTGTCATTCTGTCATCTTCTGTCATCTTCTGTCATTCTGTCATCTTCTGTCATCTTCTGTCATCTTCTGTCATCTTCTGTCATTCTGTCATCTTCTGTCATCTTCTGTCATCTTCTGTCATTCTGTCATCTTCTGTCATCTTCTGTCATTCTGTCATCTTCTGTCATTCTGTCCTCTTCTGTCATCTTCTGTCATCTTCTGTCATCTTCTGCCATCTTCTATCATTCTGTCATCTTCTGTCATTCTTTCATCTTCTGTCATTCTGTCATCTTCTGTCATCTTCTGTCATTCTGTCATCTTCTGTCATATTCTGTCATCTTCTGTCTTTCTGCCATCTTCTGTCATCTTCTGTCATCTTCTGTCATCTTCTGTCATCTTCCGTCATTCTGTCATCTTCTGTCATCTTCTGTCATTCTGTCATCTTCTGTCATCTTCTGTCATCTTCCGTCATTCTGTCATCTTCTGTCATCTTCTGTCATTCTGTCATCTTCTGTCATCTTCTGTCATCTGTCATCTTCTGTCATTCTGTCATCTTCTGTCATCTTCTGTCATCTTCAGTCATCTTCTGTCATTCTGTCATCTTCTGTCATCTTCTGTCATCTTCTGTCATTCTCTCATCTTCTGTCATCTTCTGTCATCTTCTGTCATCTTCTGTCATTCTGTCATCTTCTGTCATCTTCTGTCATTCTGTCCTTCTGTCATCTTCTGTCATCTTCTGTCATCTTCTGTCATATTCTGTCATCTTCTGTCATCTTCTGTCATTCTGTCATCTTCTGTCATTCTGTCATCTTCTGTCATCTTCTGTCATTCTGTCATCTTCTGTCATCTTTTGTCATCTTCTGTCATCTTCTGTCATTCTGTCATCTTCTGTCACCTTCTGTCATTCTGTCATCTTCTGTCATTCTGTCATCTTCTGTCATTCTGTCATCTTCTGTCATCTTCTGTCATCTTCTGTCATCTTGTGTCATCTTCTGTCATCTTGTCCTCTTCTGTCATTCTGTCATCTTCTATCATTCTGTCAGCTTCTGTCATCTTTCTGTCATTCTGTCATCTTCTGTCATCTTCTGTCATTCTGTCATCTTCTGTCATTCTGTTCTCTTCTGTCATTCTGTCATCTTCTGTCATCTTCTGTCATCTTCTGTCATCTTCTGTCATTCTGTCCTCTTCTGTCATATTCTTTCATTTTCTGTCATCTTCTGTCATTCTGTCATCTTCTGTCATTCTGTCCCTCTTCTGTCATTCTGTCATCTTCTGTCATTCTGTCATCTTCTGTCATTCTTTCGTCTTCTCTCATTCTGTCCTTCTGTCATCTTCTCTCATCTTCTGTCATTCTGTCATCTTCTGTCATCTTCTGTCATCTTCTGTCATTCTGTCATCTTCTGTCATTCTGTCATCTTCTGTCATCTTCTGTCATTCTGTCATCTTCTGTCATCTTCTGTCATTCTGTCATCTATTCGGAAGATACAATTTCAGAGCGAGACGGTCAGACATTAGGCTACTGCAACATAGCCCCGCATCTCCAACCCTCACTGGAGCGAGGAATTGTGGAATTTACCCTTATATTCTATCTTAATCCACACAGAAATATTATCATAATAAAGAGTGAAAGGTAAGAATTATAAATATGAGTTATATTTGAGATAACTAGTGGTTATTCAAATAGAAAGAAATATTTAAACTTAGTCAAATTATAAATTGGTTACCGTTCTCTTCATTATGTTTCCGAACATTTTCTCAGGTGTATTTTGAAAGCTGTTGAATCCTTGAAGAATTCCCCACAATGACGGCAGGTTCAAAGCACATGTGAGCTTTCAACTGATAGATGTAAGCAAAACTCTCTCCACATTCAGTACATCTATACAGCCTCTCTCCTGTGTGGATCCGCTGGTGTTTGTGGAGTTCCCCTGTCTGTGTGAAACTCTTTCCACATTCAGCACATTTATACGGCCTCTCTCCTTTGTGGATCCACTGGTGTTTGTGGAGGTGCCCTGACTCTGTGAAACTCTTTCCACATTCAGCACATCTATACGGCCTCTCTCCTGTGTGGATCCACTGGTGTTTGTGGAGGTGCCCTGATTCTGTGAAACTCTTTCCACATTCAGCACATTTATACGGCCTCGCTCCTGTGTGGATCCGCTGGTGTCCATGGAGGTTCCCTGCCTGTGTGAAACTCTTTCCACATTCAGCACATTTATAACGGCCTCTCTCCTATGTGGATCCGCTGGTGTCTCTGGAGGTTCCCTGCCCGTGTGAAACTCTTTCCACATTCACTACATTTATGCGGCCTCTCTCCTGTGTGGATCTGCTGGTCGAGGTGAAAATCTCCTGATTTTATACATTCTCTCCTGTGGACAGGTTGTGCAAACGATCCCTGCCCATTTTTGCATTGTGCAAGATACTTTATGTTGGAATTTGTCCACTGGATTCTGGATGTCTTCTGATGTGTTTCTGAAGAAAATCTGCAGTAGTAAAAGCAACATTGCAATGTGGGCAAGGATGACACTCACCTCGGTGCACTTGTTGCCCTGCTGGAGAAGGAAGAAAGAGAAATTGTCAGTGTAATGAATCATCTAGAAGTTTCTTTTGGTAGTACAATTTGTGCTTATTTCAGTGTAAATGCAGGGCTCTTTAGATGTTAATATTGTGAATTTAGATCTTCCTCCAGTGAATGAAGTGGTGAGGGGGGAATCATCAATAGTGTGTGGAGATTTAAAGGGCAGTCCCATCCCCGCTCACAGCCCCCAGACACAGCCCCGCCCCCAGTCCACAGTCACAGCCCCGCCCCCAGTCTAGTTACAGCCCCGCCCCCAGTCCACAGTCACAGCCCCGCCCCCAGTCCTGCCACAGCCCCGCCCAGTCCACAGTCACAGCCCTGCCCCCAGTCCACAGTAACAGCTCCGCCCCCAGTCCAGTCACAGCCCCGCCCCAGTCCACAGTAACAGCCCCGCCCCCAGTCCACAGTCACAGCCCCACCCCAGTCCACAATAACAGCCCCGCCCCCAGTCCTGCCACAACCCGCCCCAGTCCACAGTAAATGCCCCACCCCAGTCCACAGTCACAGCCCCGCCCCAGTCCTGCCACAGCCCCGTCCCCAGTCCACAGTAACAGCCCCACCCCAGTCCACAATAACAGCCCCGCCCCCAGTCCACAGTCACAGCCCTGCCCCCAGTCCTGCCACAGCCCCGCCCCAGTCCTGCCACAGCCCCGTCCCCAGTCCCAGCCCTGCTCCCAGTCCACAGTCACAGCCCCGTCCCCAGTCCACAGTAACAGCCCCGCCCCCAGTCCAGAGAGAGAGAGAGTGGGGCAGAGAGAGAGAGAGAGTGAGGGGCAGAGAGAGAGAGAGAGTGAGGCAGAGAGAGAGAGAGAGTGGGGCAGAGAGAGAGAGAGTGGGAGAGAGAGAGAGTGGGACAGAGAGAGAGAGAGAGTGGGGCAGAAGAGAGAGAGAGAGAGTGGGGCAGAGACAGAGAGAGAGAGAGAGAGAGAGTGTGGGGCAGAGAGAGAAAGATAGTGGGGCAGAGAGAGAGAGAGAGTGGGGCAGAGAGAGAGAGAGAGAGAGAGTGGGACAGAGAGAGAGAGAGAGTGGGACAGAGAGAGAGAGAGAGTGTGGGCAGAGAGAGAGAGAGAGTGGGGCAGAGAGAGAGAGAGAGTGGGGCAGAGAGAGAGAGAGTGGGACAGAGAGAGAGAGAGAGAGAGAGAGTGGGGCAGAGAGAGAGAGAGAGTGGGGCAGAGAGAGAGAGAGAGTGGGGTAGAGAGAGAGAGAGTGGGCAGAGAGAGGGGCAGAGTGAGGCGGAAAGAGGCAGAGTGGGGCAGAGAGAGAGAGAGTGGGGTGGAGAGAGAGACAAGGGGCGGAGAGAGAGAGAGGGGTGGAGAGAGAGAGAGGGGGCAGAGAGAGAAAAGGGGCGGAGAGAGAGACAAGGGGCAGAGAGACAAGGGTGGAGAGAGAGAGAAGGACGGAGAGAGAGACAAGGGGCAGAGAGAGAGGGAGAGTGAGAGAGGTGCAGAGAGAGAGTAGAGAGAGAGAGCAGGCAGAGAGAGGGGGAGGGGGAGAGAGAGAGGGGGAGGGGGAGAGAGAGAGGGGGAGGGAGGAGGGGGAGGGGGAGAGAGAGGGGGAGGGGGAGAGAGAGGGGGAGGGGAGAGAGAGGGGGAGGGGGGAGAGAGAGAGGGGGAGGGGGGAGAGAGGGAGAGAGAGAGGGAGGGGGAAGAGAGGGGGAGGGGGAGAGAGAGGGGGAGGGGGGAGAGAGGGGGAGGGGGAGAGGGAGACAGAGGGGGAGGGGGGAGAGAGAGGGGGAGAGGGGGAGGGGGAGAGAGAGGGGAGAGGGGAGGGGCAGAGAGAGGGGGAGGGGAGAGAGAGGGGGAGGGGGGAGAGAGGGAGGGAGGGGAGAGAGGGAGGGAGGGGGAGAGAGGGAGGGAGGAGAGAGGGAGGGGGAGAGGAATGAGGGGGAGAGAGGGAGGGGGGAGGGAGGGTGAGAGCGGGGGAGGGGGGAAAGAGGGGGAGGGGGAGAGAGGGGGGAGAGAGAGATGGAGGGGGGAGAGAGAGATAGAGGGGGAGAGAGAGATAGGGGGGAGAGAGAGATGGAGGGGGAGAGAGAGATGGAGGGGGAGACAGAGATAGAGGGGGAGAGGAAAGGGAGGGGGAGAAAGAGGGAGGGGGAGAGTGAGAGGGAAATTCGGCAGGGTGGGCAGGAGGTCAGGAAGTTGGGTAGGGTGGGGGTCAGGAAGTTGGGTGAGGTGGGGTGGGGAGGAGGTCAGGAAATTGGGCGGGGTGGGGGGGTCAGGAAGTTGGGTGGGGTGGGGAGGAGGTCGGGAAGTTGGGCGGGGTGGGGAGGGGGTCAGGAAGTTGGGTGAGGTGGGGAGCAGGTCAGGAAGTTGGGTGGGGTGGGGAGGGGTTCAGGAAGTTGGGTACGGTGAGGAGGAGGTCAGAAGTTGGGTGGGGTGGGAGGAGGTCAGGAAGTTGGGCGGGGGTGGGGAGGGGGTCAGGAAGTTGGGCGGGGTGGGGAGGGGGTCAGAAGTTGGGCGGGGAG